>NC_142503.1:44605000-45855000 GCF_057876585.1 Rhinolophus sinicus
ATAGGGTTAGGACGATGTGGTCAGCTGAATTATTGGAAGATACATTTCCTCAAAATTGCTCCAGGAAGAGATAATAAAGCTCTTGCTTAAATTATTTGCAATTAAGCACAAAATCAGAGGTGCTCAAAGTGTAAGTTATTAAACCATGCGATGAATTCTGCAAAGTACACAGGAATACCCCCAAAACAAAAACCCACAAATCTGTTTTTTGTATTATAAAGCAACTATCAAATATCATAAAATCTTCTCATAGTCTTCTGTTTTCTACCATGAGCGTCATTTCACTAAAATACCCCCAAACCACTTTGTGGAAATGTTTTACTTGTCAACAAAGGCTCAAACAGTAACCAGAGTAGACAAAGAGAAATTCAGTTCAGACTTACAGGTTTATATATAGAGTGGCCAGACATTCTTTTCTTTATTTTGCCCTTTGCACTTGCATTCTCTAGATCATGTGTCTAATTGCTATGCTATAGGCCCAAGTGTCTCTGAATACAATATATTGCCTTCTAAAAGTTGAAACTCCCATTGTTCTCCCCCTGGTTTTTTGGTAGTCTCTCCACCCTTTATTACTAGCATAGTGGTGGGTTTTGCTTTCATTCCCCAGCTACAAACACTAAATTCCATCCAGACCACTTATTTGCCTGGCTCTGTTGGCATCTTTCCGTGTGCATCTGCATTCCTGTAAGGGTAGTATCTTCATCCCTTTCCATTTCCCTTCTTTTCCTATGGTTTTCTCTGTTTCTGTTCTTTGGCCCATCCACCTTAGAGCTACATATTTTCACATCTTCCCTGTATTTTTATCCTGGTATTCTTAGCCTTTGGGCTCTCAGGACTTATACAAACTCTCTCACCTTTCCTCTGCCACCTTTCCAATTATTTCTCGGTTTCATTTTGCATGGTTGATCCGTAACTTCTTTTTAAGTAAAATTTATTTTCTAAACAGTGAAATGCTTTACCAGGATATATGGTTTCTGTAACCTCTCCTTGCAACACAAATTCAAAGTCTTCATGATGAGCGGTTCACCCACCCATTTCCTTCCAGTCTGACTTACCCAGAGTTCTAGTATCTCCTCTTGTCATTAGTGATATAGACCACATTCCCCTATTAGAAAATGTTTCCAGGATTGGGAAGCCTATGCTAAGAGTGAGCCTGTATCAATGGCAAGTTACTTGCATCTCGTCTCCTAGCATCCTACAGTACTTGCCTTCTCCATAAGCAATTTATCCTTCCTGAAAGAACTTTATGACCATGGCACCAGGCACATATACGCACACCACACAGATTCACATTAGAAGCCTGTTGACAAAAATTAACCAATAATTATCCTGCAATCCACATGATCCTCACTGTCTTCTACTTGAACTTGATGATCAATAGTCAGATGTGTAAGTTCAGTTATTTAGGATTCAACTTCCTTTTGTCCTTTGTGAGCTGACACAAAGGAAAGAGTCCTCATCAGTAGAGATAGTCTTGAAATCTCTGAGTGCAGTGAGGATACGATCATATTTAGCTCCGGTTTAGTTTTAGTTCAACACACAATTTTTAAATACCACAAAAAGCAGATTTATGGATCATTCTGCCTAATGCTGTGCTTATAACACTATGGACATATTCTAAGATATTTCTTTCTTCAACAAAAGGACTATAAGAATATTCATTGTAAGATGCCAATTTGAATCCATACATTAAGTTGCCTTCTTTGCTATGTTCCCACTGCAATAGTCAAAGAAAATTCAAATGAGGAAGAAAACATCTATATCAGCCCTAAAAAACAGGAAACGTTGTGACAAGTATTTGACGAAAATAGTTGTGACTTTTTTTTACTAGGAAAATATAAAATAAAATTGACTCAAGAAGAGGTAAGACATATGAATAAGCTAATACCATCAAAGATACTAAGAATACCATTGGAGAATTGTCAAATTATAAAAGACATTTGGCCTCTGAGGTTTTATAAATCTTCAAGGAGCAAGCAATTCTGATGCTATTTATTCTGAAAGAGACTAGAAAAAAGATCGAAATTTTCCAATTCAACTTTTAAAACTAGCTAGCATAACTCTGGCACAAAACAAAAAAATAAACAAACAAAAAACACTGTCAAATACAGCGCAGAAATCTATAGACCAACATTACATAGGAATGTTCATGCAAGTATTTTAAAGAAATATTAGCAAATCAAATCAGCAACATATTTTAAAATACATCAGCCATAACTGAGGTAGAGGGAAGATGACTCCAAACTCTTTGCTATTCCTCCCATCGGGAGGTGGAGCCTAATTCCCTACTACCTGAATCTGGGCTGACTTTAGCAACTTGCTTGCTCAACAGAATCCAACAGAAACAGCACTCTGGAACGTCTGTGGTTAGATCATAATGAGTCTTGCAGCTTGCATGTCTGGGAACATTTGCTCTTGGCAACTTAACAAGGTGTAAGAAGTGCAACTACTCTGAAGTCATGGTGTTGTGAGACGCTCAAGTGACGTGGAGAGTCACTACAGGATAAGAGGCCACATGGAACAATAAAGGGGCCAAGGTGATACCCAGGCAGCAGACTTTAAATGGAGAACCCATCTTGGAAGTGGATCTTTCTGCTCCAACTGCCCTAGCTGATACCATGAGGATCAGAGGTGAACTATCCAACTGAGCCCTTCCCCAGTTCATGATCCATAAAACTGTGAGCTAAATGAAATTTCTGAGGCAGATTATCACTGAAGCAATAGATAACCAAAACAATGACCACATACAATTCATTCTAGGAATGCAAGATACTTTTCAATGCTAGTAAATTACTCAAATTTAGTAAGTCAAAGGAGGAAAAACTCATCTGTGAGATGTTAAAAAGATATTTGAAAAATCAAAATGTACTCTTGATTTAAAAAAAAAAAACTCAGTAGACTATGAATATCTCAATACTTGCCTAACACAACTTGAAAAAGAAAAGTTATCAATCCAATTACTAATATTGTACCTAAAGATAAAACAATAAAAGCATCCCCATTAGAATGAGAAACCAAAGAATCGTACACCTGCTTTTTAACGTCATTCTAGAAGTGCCTGGAATTAAAACGGATACAAAAACAAAAGTATACATTGAAAATATTGAAAAAGAGGATCCAACTGTTGGTTGGATTTGATTGTCCAACTGGAAAACCCATAAAAACAACTGGAAAACAGGTGGAACTAGTAAGAAAATCAGGAGACCTCTTAAAACAGTAAAATATTTTAAAAGCAATAGTTTTCTTATATGTCCTAAATAAACAACTGGAATAATGAAAGAAAACAATTCACAATAGGAGTACAAAGTAATAATAATGCTGTGGACCTAGGAATCAAGCTAATAAAAAATATACAGGACCAATATGAAGAAAATTATAAAAACTGTACTAAGAGACATAAAAGAACACTTCAATAAATGAAAAGATATACTGTGTTTCTAGGTAAAATTACTCAATATTGTAAAGATTTCCACCAAATTAATCTGTAAACTTAATGCAATTGCATTTAAAATCCAATGGAACACTTTTAAGTTGACAAAAGTATCATAGACCTAGAAGATAAACACGTAAGAAAAACTGGAATGCTTTTAGCAATATGGAATTGGTTAAGAAAATTACAGTACATCCATACAAAGCAACACCTGTAGTTTGCATAGCCATAAATTTATTGGCTTCAAAAAATTATCACAAAATATTAACTTAAAAAAGCAAACTGCAAGAAAATATGTTCAGTTTGAGCCTATTTGGGTAAATTAAATAAATAAATAGAAACATAAACTATTGAAGCTATATACTAAAATATCAATAGTTATTACCTCTAAAAGATTATAGGTTTTTAATTTTTTAATGTTGTTTATATGATTTTTCTAATTTTTTCCAAGGAACATGTCATTTTGTGATTTAAAATAAAAAGTACGTGCATATTTCTTAAATATACCCACTGTAAATCTGACATCCTTGAGTTTATCTAAGCCCTTCTTAAATCCCATCATATTTCGACATAACTACTTCTTGGACTAATGACTTTCATGATTTTACTATAAATGTGAAAAGCCACACTTCCTTTTGTCTACAAACTACCTTTAGTATGTGTTCCTTACTCTTATTTTTCTGAGTTGTTACTCACCTAATTCAGTCCTTTCATGACACTATAAATTTTTTATCACATCCCACTCCACCTTCATCTCTCCAGATTGAGAGCATTAAATTGTCAGCCATCCTCATAAACAAGGACTCATTTGCTCCATATCTGTTTTTACTGCATCATTAAAATGACCACATGGCCAGAATTGAGCCACATATTCCCTGTTTATTTTTTCCTTACTTCCACTGTATAAGAATTATTCCCCCAATGTAAAATATCATCCTAAATATAATTTATAAGGATATTAACAGAGCCAAATATGTGTATGGATTGCTTCTGCGCTATCCACTGGGAAAGCAGAACCTCTCTTCAGGTCAATTTCAGTGACAACATCTACAGCACCACAGCTTTTTACCTCCCAAATACACATAGATTTGTTTCGACTGCACAGATGGATCTGTATCCAAATTCACAAGAAAGGCCTTTGTGAATCAATACGTTCCATCCTAGTGCCATTTTTCTTGTTGTCCAAATGCCATAGGAAAAGACAGAAGGTCCCAACTCAGCCTGTGTAAACTGTTAGTTTTAGGCTCCTACCAAATTACTCGGTGGTGTGCCTGTGTATGGGTGAGAGCAAACACACTAGCGTGGACACACATACATAGAATGTCTGAAATCGTCTAATCAGTGTAAAGCTACCAGGAAGAAATGGAAAATCCACTCTTTGAATTTGGATAAAGAGCCTGGAGTGAGGAGGAAACAGGGCAAGACCCGGAGGTAGGCAAACATGGGGAGAATCGAGGGGAGTAGTCAAAGGACGTAAGTCAGCTGTTAGTCAAGTAGTTCCATAAATATAACAGCTCCTGTGTGGGAAGGTCAGGCTGGTTGTACAGCTGTGAGCCATTGTGATTGTCAGTACGGGACTGCTCACACAGACCAGTGACAAGTTCAGTCTTCTGCACAAGCCATTTAGTGTCACACGGGACAGGAATATTGATACCTCACTTCACCTTCATTTCTTCTCACTGAAACTGCCATAGCCTCCCAATACAGATCCATTCTTCTTCATGTCACCGTACACACTGGTGTCAGAGTGGTATGTTTAAATAAAGTTATGTTATCACTTCTTTGCCTTATTTAAAAATAAAAAACAAAGCCATCTCTTGGTCCCTATTGTTTCCTCTGCAAGCCTTTTGGAATAGACCAAAAATCCCATCACATGGCACATGAGGTCCTTCCAAACCAGGCCCAGCCTCCCCTCCAAGACTCATATTTTCCCAGCTCCCAAGTTCTTGCTTCCTCAAAGAAGCCCTCCCTTTGCCTCTTCAGACCATCTCTTCTCTGTGGTATCTTTGGCTTCCCACATCCATTTGCCCAAACATCACACACCCTTCTTTAAGACCCTCCCTAATTGTCCCACCTGGGGACTAAATAATCAACTTCTCCCCTTTTCCTTTCTATTTTCAGAGTACTTTACGTGAACCTCTATAAATCCCTTAGCACAATAATAAAACAGTAAGCACTTGCAAAGCAGTCATTAAATATTGGGTATGGTGCTAAGTTAATTACAGATTAATTACAGATCCTTAGGTTGTGGGAATTAGAAACTTGCTGGGACCCAAGAAAAGGGAAATTTACTACAACAACTCAAGAAACATAATCAGGATTCTAGAGGGGCTGGAAATCAATAAGAAATCAAGGAAACTCTCTTTCCTCTCCCCTCCCCTCCCCTCCCCTCCCCTCCCCTCCCCTCCCCTCCCCTCCCCTCCCCTCCTCTCCCCTCCTCTCCTCTCCTCTCTCTGTCCCTTGTCCCCCCATCCCTCCCTTCCTTTCTCTCCCTCCCTCCCTCTTTCTCTCTCAGCAATGCCTTTTCCTGGTTGCTGCATACTACAATGGAGAGAGTTGTGAAAATCTTCCCACCCACCCACCAGCCACTACAAAACCATATGATTCAACTTCTATTTAGGAGTGTTGAGTGCATATTATTTACATGTGTAGATCATTATGTATAAAATTGATGGTTGAGAAAAGAGTAAAAGTAGACTATTTGTATTAAGTAAACATACCCCATTTAATCAAGTCTAAGACTCTATTGATTATGAGACACATCTCCATTTTATATATCATCAAGAAAGAAAAAAATACTACCTTTTATCATTGTTAAGAAGCTGTCAATGATTAGACACATCCTTATTTTTAGAGATATTAAAAATGTTAAACAATGTGATTCTTGATAAAATAGTATATAGAGAAAATAAAGTATGAGCTGCCTTTGTATAGCACCTAAGAGCTAGCTCAAAAGGAGAGGTTCTTCAAAGCCCAAAATGACCCTTTTACTACTACACAGGCCCCCAGTGGAGAGCCCAGAAACTGGGGCTCAGATCCAAAGCTGTCAGAAACCACATTAACTCATCTCAAAGATGACATCAATGACAATTAGTCAGTAATTACAAACTTCTTGAGTCAGGCCATATAAACTACCCAGATAAGCCCTGCAAAGAGCTCGTCACAGGTCTCTTATACTAAAGCAGAAGAAAGATTCCTCACTGTCTATTCCCTGACCTCTGAAGCAACTCAGCTCAGGAGTCTAGATGTTGAGGCAAAGGGTGACCCTCCACCTCACTACCAAGATGGACATTTTCCCTCTCCACTGCTCTCCCTCCTCTGGGGTGACTTAGGTGGTGAACCAGGATAGTGATGATTACAGCCCATCTCAGCCCCTCCTTGCTGTTGTCAAGGCCAGTTATCAAACTGAAGACTAGGAGGACAGCATATAGAACTCTTCAGAGAGCCCAACTGTCTCCTTAATATTTTTATGCTCACTCAATATTGCTTCTAAGATTCATCCACATGGTTGCATGTGCCTGTGGTTAATTCATATTCACTCCTGTATACTATTCTGCCATATCTCTAGTATATACCTACCAGTGGGATTGTAAGGTCTTAGGCTACATTCATGTTCAGATCCACAAGAGAATTCCAGGTTATTTATCCTAAGTGGTTGTTCCAATTGACATTTCTATAGGAGATATACGAGCTCCCATTCCTTCAAACTTCACAAACAACTTGAGATTGTCAGACTTCTTCATTTTCACCTATCTAGTAGAATAAAGGAAACAATATACAGTACAACATAATTTTTATGAAGTTCCAAAATAAATAACTCTGAACAGTAAGTTGTTTAGGTAGGCATATACTTGTGATAAAACTATGTTAAAAGCAAAGGAATGATAAATATAAAATTCAGTATAGTAACTACCTCAAAAAAAAGGCAAGGAAGTTGGGATTTTTTTTTTCAAATAATACATAATTTAAAAAATATTTTTAAATTGCTTTATATTCTGTTTCCACAATATTGAAATAATAATTCAGACACCTTTGAAATTATATTTTTACAGCCTCACAATCAGAAAAAAAGAAGAAGTTCTAGCTCCAGATAGAAAAAAATATCAGAGAAGGACTCTCATTGGCCCAGATTAGATCATGTGTCCATCACTGAACCAATCACTGTGGCCAGGGGTGATAAACTTTATGATAGGTCTTGTGTCTTGTCCACCTCTATGGCCACAGGGAATCAGCTGCCATAAAGTGTGGGGTGAGGTAGAATGGTATGAAAAAGCAAAACATGACAAAAAACTTAAGTATTAATATCATCAACTTCTAAAAGCCATACTAAAAGCCATAGCAGGCAGATCTGGGATTCAAACCTTCAAACCCAGATCTGCATCACTCTGGAGCCTGGCCATTAACCACTTTAACTCCAGCTTCTGTTAGATTACAATAGTATGGTTTTCTCTAGTGTTATGCCAGAATTTTCTTAAAGGCTGGGACACTGTCTTATTTATCTTTGTCCTTCCAGCTCCTAGAAATACTACCTGGCACTTTTTAGGTGTTTTATGGAATTTATCAAATCTCCGAACTACAGATTACTTATTTGAATATATTCTTATATCAACATGGATGTGACCATTCTGAGACCAGCTGTGTGGGTCTTGTGCTCGGAAGAGAACAGATGGGGATTTGAAGAGTGGGAGGGGGTGGAACATTTCAATTTCAAGAACATTTTAGCACCACAAAAAATCAAAAGGAAAATAGAAATACTAGAAATTTTATACTCAAAGCAAAGTCGCCTGAGGATCAAAAGTAAGCATGGTAGGAGGAGCTACCACACACTTTTTCTTACTGAGAAAATGATGACTATCTAGATTTGTTATTTCTATTACATTATTTTGATAAACTTTTTGGAAAGAAAAGTGGAATTGGGTGAGGCCAAAGGGGGACATTTCCTTTGACTATATCATTACAATTATTATAACAAAATGTATTCATGAGATTACTTGCAAATTTAAAAATAATCACTACATGTTTTAAATCGCTTGGCAATAATTACCAGTTTTCTGCTTCTTTCTCCTTTCCCCAGCTGTGATGTGCAGGTATTATTCAAGAAATGATCTTTATCTTCATTTACTTTCATTTGGGTCATGTTGGTTTCCATCTTTTTTCTTCCACAGACTCATATCTTTTCCTGGTATTTGTCTTTTATGTTCTTTGTGAAGCCTAAAATAAAACAACAACAACAAAAAACCATTTCTTTGTTAAGTACATTATTCATTATTGTACTTATTTGTTATTTCTTGTTATTCATTTTGTCTTGCCTTGGAATGCTTCTAGTCTCCTCTGAACTTTGGATCTACATATCTAAACTTTTTATCTTCATTTTAGTCTTTCAACCTTTTTGTTCTCCTGTCTTTGTTTCACAAAATATACTTCATTTTATGGCTTACATAGCCATTAAGTTGGATATAGTCTATTAATTTAGAATTGTGTTATACTGTCTTGGTTGAGGCTGCTTCTAATTTTGCTGAAGGATCTGTATGTGGCTTCAATTAATATATTTTTAAACATTTTATTTCTTTCCCTCTGTCCTCTTTTTTGTATTATCCAATCTGATATCCACTAGAGCATTATACTCTGATCCAAATTTTGCCCGTTCCCAATTTTAACTTTTTCTTTTTTCCTTCCTATTAGACTCATTTTGTTTCTAATTACAATCCAGCTACCCACAGGCTTGTTTCACCAGAGGCCATAACACTGGTGTTTATTCAGGTGATTTTGAAGTGAATTTTGTCCTGCATTTACTAGGAAAAAGGAGAGGGGAAGAGAGGAGAGAAATTGAAAATAACTGTTTCAGTCTTGAAACCAAATATTCCCTGTTGGCTATGTACACTGCTGGGATTCTCTGGGCCCTTATTTAATCCTCCCATTGCTTTGCCTGTATTGACCTGTGCAGAGAGTAGACTCAAAATAGGAGTAGAAGACCTCAGAACCCTGACTCAAGGCTTCTGGGCCCTTGCCCTAATCCTTATCCCCTACCTCCCACTTAGCAAACATTAGGTCCAACTCTATCTTTGTTCTTTGGGCAAAAGAAAGAAGTTCCCTTTCACCTTCTTCTCTCCAGTCTAGTTGATACAAGCAAAAGAGAGGATGGTCTAGCTGGGTTGGGCCCTGGAAATTTTTTCCAGATGGCATTACAGATTTACCACAGGTACAAGATCTTCTTAGCATACTTAACTTACAGAAAAAAACCACAGTCAGGGAGCAGAGAATAGGTGCTTTATGGAATTAATTAAATCCCCAAACGACAGATTGCTTATTTGAACATATGCTTATATCAACACGGATGTGACCATGTCTGAGACCAGCTGTGTGGGTCTGGTGATCACAGGAGAGCAGATGGGGGCTGAGAGCCCATTGTGGAGTATCAGAAAGGAGTAGGTCTTTGAGCAGAGCCCAGCCCTGCTACGGTCCTCTCTGGGCTACCCTCCAGATGTCAGGTTTCTGTGACGACAGCCACAAGCAAAATGACTCTGCCTCCCAAAATAGGATCTGTGGCCTTTAGTTATAAAGAACTGGTGTTACACCACTACCTGAATCATAATGCAGGGTAATACATTCTCTGCTTCAGGTGTCAGACTAATAGCAAATTTTAGATACAAATCTCCAAACAAACTGTTGTCCCACATGCCTCATGGACACCTATGAAGGCCTAAGGAAAAACAAAAGACCTTGGTCTCACAGAGAATTGGGGTCCTGACTCAAGAGCTCTGGCTATACAGGCCAATGGACTAGGAGAGCCCCTGCGCTCTTCTCAGTGGGCATCAGACTTCAGTGGAGGTTGGATTACACTGTTGTACACAAAGTCTGTCTCCTTGTCACAAGAGTTTCCACTGTCACTCCTACCATGATTCACTGATCCAAGTCTGGAAATCCCAGGTTCAGGACCAAATCGCACAGAAAACCATGAATGTGTCCAGGCAAAGCTAGCGCTTCCTGTTGGTTAGAGCAGATGCCAATGAGGCCAAGGCTTGGGTAATCCTTGAGCCAGTTTCCCACAGGGGAAAATTCTACTCCACAGTTAAAGAGTAAATGTGCAAGCCTAGCCAGACATTTTGCAACTAAGAACATAATGAAGTCAGTTAATTTTCTGTTTAATTTTCTACTGAGTTAGAAGGGAGACTGGCACTTTAAATTCTAAATCAGAAGCAGTCTCCAAAGAAGTTAGTTGCTGGAACAAAGTAGCCAGGGCTATTGGAAATAGGAAAAAAAGAAAAAACAGCACTTCTTCTGAGAAAGCAGAAAAAATAAAAGTAACAAAATCAGAAAAGCTTCCTATGATTAGAAAAAGCCAGACACTGGCTTACTCAAGTCTCTATGTTCTATAGATGTAAAGGAAACTTTATGTGCTTCTTGGGAGGTGCTAAATTCAGGGATGAGAAGCAGAATTAAAGAAATACCAAAGGTAATTGCTAGAGGGGATGGTAAAGATGGTAAGAGAAGCGAAATCTCATCAGTTCTCGCTGGAAACCATCTCCCTCGAAACCTCAGGATATCCTTATATTGATAAAGGAAGGGGGACACATGAGCGAAACTACCAAGATAAGGAAGGGGTGGTTTAAGAACAGAAAATTATCCCGTTCACTGCTTAGGGGAGTGTAAATCAGTACACTTCTGGAAAGCAGTTTGGCAACATATTTATCAAAAATCCTGCAAAATATGTATTACCTTGATTTAGTAACCCTATGTCTAGACATCAAGCCTAAGAAAATAGGAAAGGTGGAGAAATATACCTGTCACAGAATTATTTAAAATGGTGAAAAATTAGACATCCAAATATATGATAGGAGAATCCATACTATAGAAACTGATGCAGTTATTTAAATTGCACCTTTAAGATTAGTCAGTAATATGAGGACACGCTAAGTAAAAAGAAGAGATGCAAAATAGCATACCTTAAATATATAAACAAACCTAAGGTAGAATTACCTTAGGTTTGTTTATATATATTTTTTGGAAGGAAATACAATATTAATAATGGTTATCACTGAATTGTGGAATCAGAATTCATATTACCAAATATTCCATATCAAACTAGTATTACTTTTATAATTACCAAAAGTTGTTGTTTTAAAGAAAATTTTAAAGTTTATGCCACAGTGTTGGGGAGAGGGGGAAGCAGAATACAAAACTGTATGGGAAAAAAAGTACTTAAAATATTAAAGTATTAATTTTTGTTATTTAGAAATATAGGTCACTATATAATTTTTTGCTTTCTACTTTTTGGTATTTTCCTATTCTTCTTTAAAGTAAACATATCGCTTTTATACCAGAAGAGACATTTTTAAAGAATAAAAAAAAGAAGAGCATGCTAGAAAGTCTCACTAAGAATAACTAAGCCACCTAAGAAGTATATGAAAGACTTCTTTTTGGTCTTTTATTGAAAGATGTAATAGGGTGAGAAGGAATTTTCTTGTTGCTCTTCAAATTGGCTACCACACCCAAAAAACTGACAATGAACGATAAAGATACTACATTCTAAAGAAAGACACAACGTGAGAGGAGAGGGGCCCTCCTTAGGACAGGGTTGAACTGGCTCAGTTATGTACCCCTGCCAAGCCTAGGAGGTGACAGCAGTCCCCAGCTGACAGCCAGGGAACTGCAACCTCTGTCCTACAACCACCCTTCCTCCCACACATAGCTGTCCTACCAACAGTTTGAATGGGCTTGAAAGTGGGCTCTTCTGAGATCCTCCAGATAAGTGCCCAGTTAGCCAACTCCTTGAGTTCAAAACTCTAAGCATAGAACTCAGTTGGGCCATATCTGACGTCTGACCTGCAGAAACTATACTAAAAGTTGTTTTAAGCCACTAAGTTTGTGATCATCTGTAACGCAGCAATGGGAAACTAATACAAGAAGATTCAACAACATACTTTTGATAGCAGTAACTATCATTTTGTTTGTGTGTCTACCAAGTTCAGAATGCTTAATAAATTAATTACAAAAAGTTTCATCATCAAGTTTGCCTTGCATTGCTAAATGAGTATGTTCAAGGGTTCACAGATATATTATTTAAGGTACAATGCAGTGACTTAAAAATTCAGAGTCATTTCTTACCTCAAATTATAACTGTTTATAACCAATGTGATCATTTCTTACAGTGTTCTTTTTAAACTACCATTTAGATGCCTCATACCTAAGTTAATGGCATATTTAAAATAACAATCTCCATAGTTCCTAAAGGGAGGCAGGAAAGGAAGGAAGCAAATATAAAGTTGTCTATTACTGAGCTGGCCACAGCTTCACAAGAAAACACAGCTGGAGAGAGGCCATGTGGAACCCCTGCATCTCAGAATAGTCCATTGAGGGAAAGACGGAGCAGAATTTATCCTCCAGGTCCTTTCTGTCTCCTGTGTCTCCCTGATCAAAGGACTCCTGTACACTTCTGGGTGTGTTAGTGTTATCCAACTTCTCCAGTCAGCCACTGGAATAGTCAGATCCCATGCGCCTTTCCAACAATTCTCCTGAGCCTAGACATGGTAGAACGGGCAAGGGGTAGGATTGCTGCAGTTCCTGCCCTGTGAGCATAATGGAGCCGAGTGTAAGCAGGGCCTCGGCCTGGGGAGGATGGGTCAGCTGACAGTGTTAAAAGATGAGGCAAAGGTGGTGGCCAAGGGTTCTCCATCGAGTAAGTGGCCAGAGCCCAGAGAGTGGAGCCAAGCAATCTGGAGAGGTGCATTAACTTGGACCTCGCAGCCCCAAATCCGAGGTTTGCACTGCACCACCCTTCCTCCCACACTATTATCCTGACAACTAGGTAATAGAAAATTGACCCATCCCCCCACTGCTTCTAAGAAACAGCTACTCCTTTCTTTTCATCATCATTCTTAATTTTGGGTTCCTCCATCTGGTTTGCATTTCTTCCCAGAAGGCTCCTGATGCCCTTATTTCCAAACTCTTCTCTGTACAAGAAGCTATTTCTTTCCCACCAATTTTTGTAATCCATTCTGGAAAACACACCCAGAGCCCCTGGGCTTCCGCCCATTCTGCTTTTCATTATTGCAATTGCAGTGTCATTATACCAGTAATGTCAAAATGTGTGTGTGTGTGTGTGTGTGTGTGTGTGTGTGTTTGTGTAATGCACTCTACTCCAAAGTTTGATAAGAGGAGGGATTAAATACACATATAAGCACGCACTTCTCTTCCGAGATAGTGCAATGTTTGGACAGAAATATGATAAAATCCCTTGGAAAAGAGAAATAGAGAAGAAAAACCTGGGTTTGAAGTATAAGCTTTCCAATTTCAAATGGGAAATATTTCAAAACTAGTTGCACTAAACCCTTATGTGCAGGGAACAAAAACCTTATGAGGAGCACGAAACATTAAAAAATAGGCCATTAATAAATAAAAACATTTTTCCCACAGATAAATCGGGCTTTGAGTGCTTTATCCAAGGCCTTCTTTTGACATTTCCTGGATTCTTACATTTATATTCAAAATCATCAAAAGTTGTCCCCAAGCGACCACACAATCACTTCTTGTGGTTTTTCTTCTTTCCTCTTGATTAGTTTTCCTCTTCAGACCTTTGGCTGACTGTTTTGCTGCTGTTACCAGGACCGAAGATCCTACCAGGGTTAAAAGAAAGAACCACGAGTAGCAATGCTGTGTTTTCAAATTTTTTCACCCTGAGCAGGAAAGGACCATTTACAAGTAGAAAAGGCCCATTTACGGATTGATCTCCCCATCAGAGAACCATGTAACCCAATCTCCCTGCTCTGCAACTTGCCACAAGATTGATGGTAAATATAATATATATGAAAATGAAGGAGGAAAATGTATGCAAAGCTTCAGTGGTGGTGTAGGGGGCTGGAAACGATGTTGTACAGTACATCATTTCATCAGAATTTCTCATTTTCAGGACATTGACTCTAAAATTACTGCAGTCGTAGAGTTTAATGTTCCTGTACTGGGATTCCAGGGTTTTAAAAAAAATGATTTGAAGCCAGAAAAGCAAGGCTGACTTATTTGGACCTATGCTGTAGAGTGACAAAAAATTTGTAACAAATTAAAAAATGCTATGCACACACACACACACACACACACACACACACACAGAGTCACACTTACAAGCAGCTTAATACTCTATCCAGTCGAACACTAAGGAGGTTGCCAATAAATGAAAGAACATAACATAATTGTAAACTAATGAAATTTAAGTTCCTACGCCTTGGGAGGAGACCTAGCAACATAGTCAGAGGTTTTTGTAAAATTTGCAAAAATCAGCTATTTTAACCAAAATGGTTAAGATTGCAGTCTCTCTATGTCTACTCCAATTTCCCTTCTGTATTGGGTGGCATTAGACAGGTTATGAACGTGTGGGGGATCCAGCTAAGGGAAAGTTGAGTTGAGGATATGTTTCATTTGGGTTTAATAGAAAAGTAAAATATACTTAGGTAGTTCTCCGTCATTCCTCTGTTAGTGACATGCTTGCTAGTGTCCTGGTAGAACAACAGCTTCCTGGAGCATGCAGACGGTCCCTGAGCGGCACAGGTACAGGGTAAGAGATCACATCTCGATATGAGCACACACTTCAGGGTCCTGCACCAGGAACGTGTTGGGTAGTCGAGAAGAAACCAGGTTTGAAATGTACAGAATCACAAGCTAATCTATGGAAAATTCTTCCAATCATCAGATCTACGACAAAATAAGCAGAGGATTCAGATTAATACATCATCAAAATAAAAGTTTTACTCTTGATGAAGATTTTTCTAAACTTGACAACAATCCTAAAAATGTATGTGGTATGAACCTAATGAGTTGTGACACTGAAAACAAACTTTTCTAAACTATTGATAAAAAAAAAAAAAAAAAAAAAAAAAAAAAACTTTAGTCAACCATGTTAGAAGAAAAACTGTTACCTTTCTATTCTCTCTATGAAAAAGGCATTACAAAATTGTCGTATGAAGAGGCAATCAAAGATTCTGAAGGCAAAGAATGTATTTTTGATGTTTGTAATATTGGTCAGCTTTTTCAAATTTGTAATGGATTGTGATTCTTTTCTTTTTCTAAATAAATGTTCCTCTATACCTGACGGAGTATTCATGATTCTAATTCTCTTAAAGAATTGTATAAGCGTCAGGCCCCTCAACACCTCTATCTGCCCCTCTACCTGACTCAGGATCAGTGCTGAGCAGCTTCGAACACATCACACAGTCTCAGACGATGGGCCTCAGAACTTTTCTTCACCTTCTGGGTTCTAAGGACTTTCATTTCTGCTTCCCTTTGGTCACCCTTGAGTATGGCCACATATTATTCTTTGTCTTCATGTGGAATCCATTCCATTTCCAAAGCCTTAAATTCCAAAATACTTATATGTCAGTTTATGTGGCTCAAACTCTACCTTATTTCCAATTTACTTTACACATATACCTACCTACCTACCTCTACACACACACACACACACACACACCCTCCATGGGTTGTTTTAATACATTGTATTCTTTTTTGCCTGCCTCTTCTCTTCCTCACCTCCCATGCTCTCCTCTACTGCTAACTCCAATTTTCCCATGTTATGTAGACCTCTCTGAACCTTGTTCTTCCTATTCCATACTTCATAACAATCCCTCCCAAAATCAACCTGGTTAGCTCTAAGTGTTTTTAACAGCTGTGTAACGTTTCATGGTGGAGACACATCATTATGAATTCAACATTTACCTTTTGATGTCCACTCATTTTGTTTCCTGTTTTCTTTTGTTTTTGCAACATGAAAAATACTGCAAAAAAAATTGTTTTACCTGCACCTTGATGCTATCATATCTATAGGATTCCCAGTACTAGGACTGAAGGTTTAAAAGGCACACATACATACCTACACGTTTTTTTTAATTTTCATAAATGCTGCCAAGTTTTTTCCAAAAAGACTGTAACAATTTACATTTCCATTAGTAGAGATGTATGAGAACTTCTCCCTGCCTATTTTGCAGCAATAGATAATATTGCTGTTTTTTAACTTTTGCCAATCTGAAGTGTGTAACATGATAACTCACTGTTACCTTAATTTTCTTTTCTCTGATCACTAGTAAATTTGGGCACATCTTCATTGATTAATTAGTTGAACTTTTAGATTTGCTCATCTATGAGTTACCTATTCATATTCTTGACCAAAACTTATGGGGGAGGACATTTGGTTTTACTCACTGATTCTTAACCCTACTTGTATATTACCTTTTGCCATGCTTGTTGGAAATATCTTTTTCCAAATCTACCATATTTCTCCTTTGTTTGTGTTTTTTTATATTCAAATCATCTATAAGTGGTATATATAATGGTGTCAGGCTTTCTTGAGTTGGTTATAAAGGTCTTAACTACTCCTTGGTTACATATTGTCTCTTAGATTCTCTTCTACAATGTTATTTTATTGCTTACGGAAATCTTCAGGCTATCTGGAATTTATATTTGCATATTTTGTGTAATGAGGTCCAACACTTCTTCCTAGAAGAATAGCCGGTTATATCAGCACTACTTATTAAATAAATCATTAATTTCCTACTGAATTGAAGTGCCACCTTTATCACATGTTAATTTTCCATATATGTTGGGATGTATTCTTGATTTTATATTCGAGTCTACTGATTTGTTTATTCTTTGCAGTACCATCTTGGTTTTTAATATAGTACCTTTGTTGAACATACTGATTATTTAATAAGAAAAGTGTCATCTATTTTTTGTCATACTTTACTTACCATTTTTGGTCATTTACTTTTATATGTGAAATTTGACATGATTTGATCCAATTAAAAATGGTTTGATACTACAAGCCTACAATCAAAACAGCATGGTACTGGCATAAAAATAGACACATAGATCGATGAAACAGAACAGAGCCCAGAAATAAACCCATGCCTACATAGTCATTTAACCTATGAGAATGGAAGCAAGAATGTACGGTGGGGTAAAGACAGTCTATTCAATAAATGGTGCTGGGAAACCTGGACAGACACATGCAAAAAAATGAAGCTGGACCACCTCCTCACACCATATACAAGAATAAATTCAAAATGGATTAAAGATTTAAATGTAAGATCTGAAACCATAAAACTCCCAGAAGAAAATACAGGAAGAAAGTTTACAGACATTACCTGGAGTAAGATTTTTACTGATATATCCCTTCGGGCAAGAGAAGTGAGAGAAAAAATAAACATGTGGGATTACATCAAACTAAAAAGTTTTTTCACAGCAAAGAAAACCATCAATAAAACAAAAAGGGATCCTACCGAATGGGAGAAGACATTTGCCAATGATATGTGCGATAAGGGGTTAATATCCAAAATTTATAAAAAAAAAAACTCACTCAACTCAACTCCAAAAAGCAAACAACCCAATTAAAAAATGGGCAGAGGACATGAAGAGACATTTTTCTAAAGAGGACATACAGATGGCAAACAGACATATGAAAAAATGCTCAACCTCACTAATCATTAGAGAAATGCAAATAAAAACCACAATGAGATACCATCTTACCCCAGTCAAAATGGCTATCATCAATAAATCAACAAACAACAAGTGCTGGCGAGGATGTGGAGAAAAGGGAAACTTTGTGCACTGTTAGTGGAATTGCAGATTGGTGCAGCCCCTACGGAAATCAGTATGGAGGTATCTCAAAACTCTGAAAATGGAATTACCTTATGACCCAGCAATTCCACTCCTAGGTATCTATCCAGAGAAATCCAAAACTTCTAATTCAAAAATATTTGTGCAACCCTATGTTTATTGCAGCACTATACACAATAGCCAAGATATGGAAGCAACCGAAATGCCCAACAGTAGATGACTGGATTAAGAAACTGTGGTACATGTATACAATGGAGTATTATGCAGCCATAAAGAAGAATGAAATCTTACCATTTGCAATAATATGGATACACTTGTCTCATTAGGGAGACCACCTCAGGGATGATGTAGATGCCTGATCACTGCACTGTACACCTTAAGCCGACGCTGAACAATAATGAATGTCAACTACAATTACATATATATATATATATATATATATATATATATATATGTATATGTATAGTTACAAGAAGTGAAGAAGCGGAGTACAGCATTAGGAATAGAGACAATGGAAATGTAATGGCTGTGTGCGATGTCAGAGGGGTAGTGGATGGGGGGAGGAGGGTTGTCACTGTGTGAGGGATATAAATGATAAATATCTAACTATTACATTGTTTTATACCTGAAACTAATTTTTAAAAAAGTTTAAAAAAATATCACTCATATAAAAAAAATGGTTTGAGAGTCCACTGGAATAATACTAAAAATATACAATAATTTTGAGTAATTTGACATTTTTATGATATGATGTCTGCCATCTAAGAATGTGGTATGCTTTTTTTTAAAGAAGTAGAACAAAAAATCATCAGATTTGTTTGGAACCACAAAAGACCCCGAATAGCCAAAGCAATCTTAAGAAAAAAGAACAATACTGGAGGTATCATACTCCCTGACTTTAGCTTGTACTACAGGGCTACAATAATCAAAACAGCATGGTATTGGCAGAAAAACAGACACATAGACCAATGGAATAGAATTGAGAACCCAGAAATAAAACCACATAAATATGGACAGATAGTTTTTGAAAAAGAAGCAAAAAAAAATACAATGGAGAAAAGACAGCCTCTTCAATAAATGGTGCTGGGAGAATTGGATAGCCACGTGCAAAAGAATGAAACTGGACTGCTATCTGTCACCATGTACCAAAATTAATTCAAAATGGATCAAAGACTTAAGCATAAGACCTGACACAATAAGCTGCATAGAAGAAAACATAGGTACTAAATTTATGGACCTTGGGTTCAAAGAGCATTTTATGAATTTGACTCCAAAGGCACAGGAAGTAAAAGCTAAAATAAATGAATAGGACTATATGAAATTTAAAAGCTTCTGCACAGCAAAAGAAACCATAGACAAAATAAAGAAGGAACCAACTGAGTGGGAGAAGATTTTTGCAAACAGTGCCTCCGATAAAGGGCTAACATCCAAAGTATACAAGGAACTCATACAACTCAAGAACAACAACAACAAAATACCCAATTGAAAAGTGGACAGAGGACCTGAAGCGACATTTCTCCAAAGAGGACATACAAATGGCAAATAGACATATGCAAAAATGCTCAACATCACTAATCATCAGAGAAATGCAAATAAAAACCACAATGAGATATCACCTCACCCCAGTCAGAATGGCTACCATCAACAAGACAAATAGTAACAAGTGTTGGAGAGGCTGTGGAGAAAAAGGAACCCTCATACACTGTTGGTGGGAATGCAGACTGGTGCAGCCGCTATGGAAGGCAGTGTGGAGGTTCCTCAAAAAATTACAAATAGAATTACCATATGACCCAGCAATCCCTCTCCTGGGTATCTACCCAAAAAATCTGAAAACATTTATACATAAAGACACGTGTGCCCCAATGTTCATTGCAGCTTTGTTTATGGTGGCCGAGACATGGAAACAACCAAAACGTCCTTCGATAGATGAATGGATAAAGAAGTTGTGGTATATATACACAATGGAATACTATTCGGCGGTAAGAAAAGATGATATAGGAACATTTGTGATAACATGGATGGATCTTGAGAATATAATGCTAAGCGAAATAAGTCAGACAGAAAAAGCAGAGAACCATATGATTTCACTGATATGTGGTATATAAACCAAAAACAACAAAAGAACAAGACAAACAAATGAGAAACAGAAACTCATAGACACAGACAATAGTTTAGTGGTTACCAGAGGGTAAGGGGCGTGGGGGGTGAGACATGAGGGTAAGGGGGATCAAATATATGGTGATGGAAGGAGAACTGACTCTGGGTGGTGAACACACAATGGGATTTATAGATGATGTAATACAGAATTGTACACCTGAAATCTATGTAATTTTACTAACAATTGTCATCCCAATAAATTAAATATATATATATATGAAATAATGTTCTTAGTATTTTATAATTTTCTGTCACTATTTTAAAGAAATACTTTTCCCATTTCCATTTATAGGTGTCATTATTACTGTAGAGGAAAATGAGCTTTTTTTTCAATTATTGTTAATTCCAGTCACTTTACAAAAACTGTATTAATTCTTATAATTCTTACAGAGCCTCCTAGGTTTCCTGAGTATACTATTATCTCATCAGCCACACACACAAAAAATAATATTCCACATGTCAAGTTCTCTAGAAGCAAGTAGTGCCTGGTACTTAGCAAGCACTACATAAAAGTTTTAGGAATTAATGAACAAATGAATTAATGAAATTAAGTGGGTCAGAGATTATTCACATGCAGCATCAAAGTCCTTTCTATTATAGCACTCTTCCGGTGAATTCTTAATCTTCCTTTTGAAGACCACTGCCATTTCTTTGCTAGAAGCCACATAAGTTTCCGAATCTAGGAAGGCAGAAGATGAATAAGGGAATATGCTCCTGTGAGGGAGGGAGCTTCCTGAATGAGGTGCAGGGTGTGTTCTTTGAGTTCATCTTTTCATTTGAGCTAAGAGAGAGACTAACGAAGGACGCTTTGTTATTCTGACCAGGAAGAAGCAACAAGTTGTCACAGCCCGTTAGAGTGAATTAGAAGGCTTCAGGAAGCAAACTAATGTCTTTATTGGATGAGGGCAGGCAGCTAGTCAAAGGTTCAGCTGGAGGAGCATTTCAGTGGCGAGTCCAGAAGCACAGACAAAAAATAAATAAATAAAGGCAGCCCCAGAAGCTTTCTAAATCTATTAGGTTGGTACAAAAGTAATGGTAGGTTTTGCCATTATTTTTAACCTTTTAAACTGCAATTACTTTTGCACCAACCTAATAGAGCGTTAAAAAAAAAAAGTTCACAGGTGGCGACTGAGAGGAAGCCAAAGAGATGCCAATTTATATGTAGGTGTTCGCGTCCTTTTTAGTCTTTATCCATGTATTACCTCCACAGTTAGGCCTCACAAATACTGCATAATGGAACTGAAAGCATGTGCTCACCTATCCGACCTCTGTAAATCAACCATACTTAAGAAAAGCCAAGCCACTAGGCCTATAATCTCAACCACAGCCAATTTACCTTATGGCAGCTATTGAAGTTATAGGCATAATTTATTACTGAGGGAACTAACCATTATCTATGCTGCATATTTCAAATTCCAACTCAACTAATTGTCAATCTGATTCATAATAAATAATAAATAGGCCCCAAATGCTAGAAGCTTCTGATTTGGTATCATAAAAATATCACTTAATTCTGGAAGAGGTTTTCCAACAAATCACAGCAGCTCCCTGCTCTTTCATGAAGTTAAAATATACAGACACAAATTTATGAATGTACACAAAGAATTTTCCTCTGCAAGATAAACTTTTGTTTTCAAAAACAGAAATGATAACCACCAAGCTGGAGAGCATGATGCAAAGTGCTCCCCATAAATTACCAGCAAGAACATTGAGTACTAAGAAAAATGAGAAAAGGGTATGTTCAAACTGTGGAAATAAATACAAAAGCACAGATTACAAGAGATGGTTACCCAAAGGGTGACCAAATTGTTCTTCTAGGGAAAACAAAATGTTCCTATTAGAGAGTTTAAAGGGAAATCCCTTGAGAGGCAGACAAAGTACCAATGCACTAATTGGCTAGATAATCCCAAATACTGCATTGGACCTCACAGCACACAGCCAAATGAGGAGCATCAGCTTCCACGCACACACCAGGCTACTGGGGAGATCTGATGCTTTGAAGCATCTCTTCACATTTTTAGTTGTTGAAAGGTTTATAAAGAAAATGTATCCCTCTAAATAAACCTAGCCCTGTGCGCACACACGAGTGCACTGGTGATGGAGCTCAGGCCTTTAATCTGCTTTGTGTAGCAGCTGGAGCCTGATGTTTGGCCTTTGCTCACTAAGCTAGTCCCGACTGGAGCGCTCTTGCCCTTCCTCTCTTTGAGATCTGCATCCTTTTCATCCAGCATTGGCCTGCCAGACTTACTAGGTTGGTGCAAGCAGAAGGGGTGCCCTTTACTTCCTCTAGAAATTATAATTTCAGATTAATGAAAGCCAATTATAACATCCCTTTACGTTATCTGTAGAATGATCATTCAGTCATGTTTGCCTCCAACAACCCTGGTTTACAACTACTGTCCCTGAGTAATCATTTATAGTACACCTTTGCACTCTTAAAAGCGTTCCACTTTAGAAAGTCAATTATATTGTCAACCTATGTCTTTAGGACACCAACAGCAAATTCCTCTTTGATCCATCCAAGGTAGCATATATATCAAAGGACAAACAAGATTCCTAAGTCAAGGGACTTGAAGCAGAAGATTAGGGATATGGAAATGGTACTTGTCTTCCTTTGGTGCAGATATTAAGCTTATCTTTCTGGAAGGCTGCATATCGCTGAAGAAAAATAGTCATAATCTGGAGGTCTCATCTGTTCCCATTAAGCAAAAAATTTGTTTCATGACAGTACTGGTCAGAATCCCAACAGGAAACAGATGACCCACTTGAAACCTTCAAAGAGGGTTTATTTATGACAGCATGATGTAAAAGGACCAAGGGAATACTACAGAAACCTGATAGTCAGTGCAAACCAAGCTGTTATCACCCTGGACCAGAGGAAAGAGGGGAGGGAGACTGTCTTGTAGAGTTGGCTTCTTGAGAGGAGAAGAGACCCCCACACAACACAACTCAAGTCTCCCATCTCTTATGAACCAATCCCCACAAAAAATCTTGGCCCATAAGGACGCTACTGGGAAGCTCTAGCTCAAACTGCACCGCACATCTGGCAGTCACACCTATTAACCCGTGTTCCTACACACCTTTTTGTGGGTCAAATATGTCCTGTCTTGTAATCTAATCTAGACTATAAACTCTATGAAGGAAGAGAGCACAATTCTTACCTCTATATCTCAAACACTGCAACACCTCTGTATCTCAAGCATTGCAAGACCAGTACTAAATCTTTTGTTTTCCTACCACAACACATAAAACCAATGACATTCACATATAGGACATTCCCCAAAGGCATTCAGTGAATTCTACATAGTTCCCACCATGTTCCACTATTTCTCCCCCATTCAAGACAGCACAACAGAATGTAGATGAGCAACGTTAGGTTGTTTAACAGATATTCTTTAATCCACTCTGACTTTTTAATGTAACTTCTATACAAATTTTCATGATCTGTAAATATTAACTGGTGTCTGACAACACGCCTCACAACTGCTCCTACTCAAGGTGTGCCATGACGGCACAAGGACATACAGTGCTTGATGGTGAGAAGAAGGAAGGCTTCACAAAGTGGATAGAAAGTGGAAGAATAGGCTGTCTCCATCACTTCTGACACCACTGTAGGGCTATAGAAGAGACCCCAACCCTTGGTATGCTATTGCTGGATCTCAGAAGAGATCCCACACTTACAAAACCAGGAAAGGGCAACTAAAACTTGCCTTGCATAGTTGCCTTGCATAGTCCAACCCTGAATTTTACAGTTAAAGAAACTGAGATACGTGATTTGCTCAGGATCAGACAGGATACTAATCAAGGTGTACTGGAACCCAGAACTAAATCACAGACATTCAAGGGAAAACAATGACAACTACAAAATTCTTTTCTTACCTGGAAACTAATGAATTCACTTGTATTTACTGAATGAAGACATTTACTGAGTGTGTCTACCTTGTGCCAGGTAATGGGGATGCACAGGAAACAAAAGCAAAAAAGGGCCTGCTCTCAGATGGAGGCAACATTTTATCTAGGTCAGGTAAGACTTCCTGGTAAGGTGATGTTTGAGCAGAGAGGTAAAGGGAGGGAGGGAGTCACGTGGGTCCCCAGGGCAAGAGTGTTCCAGGCAGGTGCAGGAAGCAGAGGAGCGTGTGCTCACAGGGCAAGTTTCGGGGAAGGCCACTGTGACTGGCCTGGAGGTGTAGAAGGAGCTGGAGATGGGATCAGAGATTGGGGGAGGGGGGGCAGATCATGTAAGGTCTTGCATTTTATACCAAGTGAGATGGGAAATCAGTGAAGGGTTTTCAACCGAAGAGGTGTTTTTAAAATATCAGTCTAGCTAGTATGTGGAGAAGAGACTTGGCAGAGCAAGGGAAGAAGCAAAGAGGTAACTATAACAATAATCTAGGAGAGAAATGGGGGCAGTTGGGACTAAGGTGATAGACATGGGGGATAAAAGTGGTCATATTATGAACATATTGTGACAGTACTGCTGACAGGATTTGAGAATTGACTGGATGAGAGAAAGAAGGGAGTGACACATCAGGCCCAGATTTATGGCCTGAGCAACTGAAAGATTGAAGTAGACATTCATCAAGAAAGAAGAATGAGAGAAGATCAGGTTTGGAGAGGAAGGCCAAGAGCCTTTTTGAACATGCTAAGCTAGATCTGCCTTTTACATGTCGAAGTGGGATATCCAGCCAGTAACTGTACATAAGGGTGTGGGATTCCAAAGAAAGGTTGGGAGTCATCTACGTAGAGGTGGCATTTTGCGTTACAGGACACTGTGACTCAAAATGGTTAAATGGACCTCCCTTATAGGGAAAAACATTCAGAAGTAACTTATGGAGAACTATTTTCCGAGTAAAAATAGCACCACCACATTAAGTTTTAAACAGTTAAAAATAGGTGAACTCCCGTTGTGACGAATTCAAGGAACTCGCCAATTATTTTAATGAAATAAAATGGTGCTAAAATTAACACATGGCTAGAAACCAGGCTCCAGGTTGAGAAATCTGGAGAAGAAAGAACACCAACATCCAGCTTCTGTTTCATAAATCCACAAACAAAGAGAACTAAACCCAGCAAGGAGAAGAAATGTCATGAATACACAAACACATACCTTCCCCCATTTTTCTCACCAGATGCTGGGATTTTTCTGTATGCAGATTTTTTAAATTAATTATGGAACATGATGGCACCCAATTAAATGGTTATTTCTTCTAGGTGAAAAATAAGAGTTACTAAAGGAAAACCACTTCTATTGGAAGAACAAACCTACTAGGGAAAGCTCAGCTATCTTCTCTCACAGGGCAGGAAGTACACTATCAATTTCTCTGTAACATAGACAGTCACTCTATCGGATTATTATTGCATATAACTGACTGAAGTCAGACCAGCAAAGCCCTGTTTGCAGAATATAACACAACAGCCATAAGCAATAATTTTGAAATCAGACAGAGGTGGGTCCATACCATAGCTCTACAAATTTCCAGATGTGTGACCTTGGGCAAATAGCTTTACCTGTGTCTTGGCTTCCTCTTCTAAAAAATGAAGTTATAACACCTGTCTCATAGGGTTATGAGAATCAAATGTGATGATAAAAGCACATATAATGGATCATCCAAAACACGGATTTAGTTTTACTGCCTAGAAAGCTTTCTTATAATGGTATTTATTGTGATGGGATTTAAATGAGAAAGACAAGCAAGGGATAGCTAAACTGCCAGTGCCAGGGGGTTTTCTGATAAGCTCAGATCTCTAATGGGCTTTTATAAAAGAAGGAAAGAAAGATACAGAACCACAGCAAGCTGTTATTAGTGGTATTGACCAAGTACTTGGCAATATAACAGATAAAATGAACTGAGGTTTAAAAAGAAAAAGTGACAAAGACAACAAAAATAATGTTAAAAATTATCTCTGTGGAAAGAGTCTATGATATCGATGAAGATTCCAAGATACCATTGATATTCTAATTAATACCTGCAACTTGAAATTTCAAAGATGAAATGACACTTAAGAACAAACAATGGAAAAACCAGTTCAATGGCAGAATTTGGACTAATTTGTCTTCAGTGTCCTGGGGAAACTGAGGCCCTTCTGGCTTAAAAAGGTACCTGTTCCCTTATCCCCAAGGAAGAAAGAACTACTGGCTACTGGGAAAGCTGTGCGTGGCAGGCCGAAGGATTACTACGGTATTATGAAGCACGTAGCCAAGATGTGAGAATTTTTTGGTCAGGCTTAGGAATCATTACATTGGGAGAATCCACTCACTATTTTGTTAGGAATTATGCATTAATTAGGGTTGTCAGATTTAGAAAATAAAAATACAAGGCATCCAGTTAAATTTGAATTTCAGATAAACAGCAAATAAATTTTAGCATAATTACGACCCATATAATATTTGGCAAACCTAACGTTGGGATAACAGTAACTTGTCACTTTAGCAGGACCTCAGGCTAAGAAGGAAATGATTCCCTTCCACTTTGCAAAGAGCACAAGTTCTGTGTGACACTTTGCTCCTTGTCTGTGAGGAAGGCATTTATCATTGATCACTTTCATTAATCTAGTCCAGTGGTTTTCACACACACACACACACACACACACACACACACACACACACACACAGTTCTTCAGAAAACAACTTCTGATGTGGAATCCTAATATATTATACAGATTGTTTTTCTAAAAGAAGGGGCAAGTCTTCTGGTTGAATGCAGAAGTTAGGATAGGAGTGAGGAAGATGGAGGGTCTAGCTCTCTGGCCATTTGGCTTCTCACTACCTTTGCCCTCATAGTACACCCAAAGGGTCTTCTTGGAACAAAAGGATTCTACGTAGAGGAACAGACGTAGAATGGCAATCATTTGGTCAGTCCCACCAAGTCTTATTTAAAATTGAACTTATAGACCAACTTAATGTGAGCCTTACCTGTACATCTCCTTGTCCGTGCCAGGGTTTCTCTAACTACCGACAATATCCTTGCACTCCTATTACAGAAAACACTGGAGTTCTGTTTGACTCATTTCAATCCTTCTTCTGCCATAACCAATCTGTTGCCACAGTCTGCCATTTCTTATTTCATAACAACTGTGCCTCTGTGACATAAAATAAGCACCTAAAAACAAAGTCACTCCAGCAATTCATCTTACCCACATGATAACAACCCAGGAATTGAAATAAACTTCCAATGCATTAGCTAAAGTTCCCATTTATTATCTATATATTTACTATCATATAGACATAGCCAACACTCTTCCCGCTTCAGTTCTTCCTCTCAGGGTTGGTTCAGATGAATGTTCCCCTCATGGGAAATAAGAAATACTGCTGTCACACAGCAGTCTTTCCCTCACCCTATTCCTATGACTATCTGCACGGGTGGCAGCCAACTCCCACAGACCTACCTCCATTCGGTATGTCTCCATGCGGACACTCCTTTTGGAGTGTCCTTGGACATTTCATGTTTATTCAAATCCTCATTATTCTTGCCCACCATAGGGCCTGGGCATTTTTGCCCATATACTGTCTGGGAGTAATCACTCACCGTGATTTTGCCCTAACCCTTCTTCATGAGAGACGTTTTGTTCTGGAAGAAGCACCACAGAGCCATTCCCAGAGCAGCTGGAGGGCATCCTAGACCAGCTTAAAAAGGCAACTTCAGACCAACGCTGTGGATGGCATTCTTTCACCTATGGAAATGTGCCTGTTCAGTTTGCTCATTACAAGTTATTCACTTACCAAAAAAAGCTATTAAAACAAATAAGTGAGTTTAGCAAGGTTACAGGATTCAAGATCAATATACAAAAATCAATTGTATTTCTATATACTAGCAACAAAGAACCACAAATTGGAAAAAAATCAGTACTATTTGTAATACCATCCAAAAAAAGTGAAACACTTAGGGGTCACTCTGACAAATATTGTGCAAGACCTGCACTGAAAATGACAAAACATTGCTGAGACCAATTTTTAAAAACCTAAATAAAAACCATATTCATGAGTTGGAAGACTCAATAATGTTAAGCCGCTAATTCTCTCAAAATTGACCTAGAGAGTCACTGCAATTCCACTCAAAAAAATCCCAGAAATTAACATACTGATTCTAAAATTCATATGAAAATGCAAAGGACAGAACAGCCAAAACAACTCTGACTTAAAAAAAAAAAAGTAGGGGACTAAAAGCACCAAATTTCAAGATTTATGAAGCTACAGCAATCAAGACAGCATGGTACTAACGTAAAGATAGACAAATAGATCAATGGAACAGAAAGAATCCAGGAATGGATTCTTTAACGATATGGATTTTTGAAAAAGGTGCAAAGGTAGTTCAGCGCAGAAAGGGTAGTCTTTTCAATAAACAATGCTGAAAAACTTAGATAGCTATATGCAAATGAAGAACTTTAATCACACTTATACAATAATTAACTCAGAATGGTTCATAGACCTAAACCTATATCAAACTAAACCTAAAACTATAAAACTCCTAGAAGAAAACATATAATAAAATCTTTGTGATCTTGAGTCAAACAAAGATTTCTTAGATACAACATCAAAAGAACAATCTACAAAAGAAAAAAAATCAATAAATTGGACTTATCAAAATTAAAAACATCTGTTCTTTGAAAGACTGCTAGGGTCATTAAAACACAAACCACAGACTGAAACAAAATATTTACAAATCAAATACCTTATAAAGGAATTGTATCCAGAATATATTTAAAAGCTCTTAAAATCAACAATCAGATTGCAAGCGACCCAATAGGAAATGGGCAAAAATATGAATAGACACTTCACCAAAGAAGGCATATAGATATTAGCACATGCAATGATGTTCAACATCATTAATCGTTAAGGACAGAAAACGTGAAACTACAATGCGATGGCACTGCACACCTATTTGAATAGCTAAAATTAAAGAGACTGAGCATACCAGTGCTAGTGAGGATGTAAAACTGGAACATTCATACACTTCTGGTGGGTGTGTAAAATGGTACAACTGCTTCAGAAAACAGTTTGGAAGTTTCTTAACTAAAACATATACCTACCATATGATCCAGCCATTACATTCCTAAGTATTTGTCCAAGAGAACTAAAAGCATGTGTCCATACAAAGACATGAACATAAATATTCACAGTTGCTTTACTTTAACAGCCCAAAACTGGAAACTCAAACATCCATCACAAGATGAATAATCTGTGGTATATCCATATAATGGAATACTACTGAGCAGTAAAAAGAAATGAATTATTAATGCATGCAAAAATGTGAATAAATTTCAAAATAATTATTCTGAGCAAAAGGAGACAGACTACATACCCACACATCCCCATAGAAAGAGTAGATAATGTGTGATTCCATTTTACATAAAATTCCGGGAAGTGCTAACTAATCTATAACGACAGAAAGCAGGTCAGTGGTCTCCTGGAGAAAGTGCAATGGGAGGGATTACAAAAGGATGCTTTGGAGGGTGATGGATGTATCCATCATCGTGATTATAGTGATAGTTCACAGGTGTTTACGTGTCAAAACACAACAAATTGTGCACTTTAAAATGTGTGCAGTGTGTTGTGTCAATTATACTTTGATAAAGCTCTTCAAATAAAATTAAAAATAAAAAATGATTTAGGAAGAAGAATTAATCATACGTGGTCCAGTCTCTGCACAGCGTCATATTTAAACAACTGTTTGGCAGCCAAGAATTAAGTGACAAGTCTTAATCTTTATTGAGGCTGCTGAAAAACATCAAATGGAACGCAATTCATAATTGAGAGCAAAATCAATTTGTCATCCCTACCCGTATTATCTACTTGCCATGCATGCCTGGAGTAGCCCCCAAAGACTTGTTCCCTCTCTCTTTAAACCCCCCAAATCCCCTCTTCTTCAGCCCTGCCCAAGAAACTGACTGGTCTTTTCCCCATCCTTCCCCTAACTGCCTGGATGTATTCTCCAGTCACTCTGCCACCCCGCCACCAGTACTTCCATTTCTTCTCAATTCTGATCTCCTCTTCTAGTTTAACATTTTTCTATTGTCCTAAGTAGCCTGACTAAACCCCAGAAGCCAAAATGTTAAAATAATCTTGCTTGGAAGCAGAATAAGTCAGGACGGAGAGGAATGCTCATACATTAATGATTTTTTTAATTCCAACAGCTGGGGGTGGAGGGGACTGTCGTATTCCTTTAAGAAAATAATAATAAAGATTGGCCCTAATATCCTGGCCCCTCTCTGCATAGAGCTCCTTTCTGATTCTTACATTTCCTCCTCACTTATTCTCTCAGGCAGAGACTCAGGTCCACTTCAGTCTTCTCATTCTGGCTCTAAATGGCACCCTTGTGCCTAATTCCCCATCCTAATTCACCCTTCTTATTCCTTTTCCACAGCTGTGGCTATTCTGCCTCTTTTCTGAACCCCTTCCCCAAGCCACTCAAAGAGGAATGACCAATTTCATCCTTTCTAAACATGGTACTGCCATAGCGCCTTCTACATGTACCTTTGGTTTGTATATGATACAATTTCTTTATAAATTTAAAGCCTCTATTTGTTAAATGTTTGTCTATTTGTCTGCATATAATTAATAGAATGCACGTGCCTGCCTACATCACTGCTCTCTATAGAAGACTGTAAAGTTCTAGAGAACCAGGGGTCCATGCATGTTATTACTTTTTCCAGGCTCCTTATCATGGCCGGCTATGGCATCGCCTGGCTGAACAGTAGATAATGTGTGATTCCTTTCACCACTTTACCCCCTCCCCCCACCCAGGGCACCTACCTCCTGCTTCATGTGCCAACATTATCAACCCACTTATAGGGCCCAACTCTGCATCCCCAACACAGCACCATCCTCTTTCATACTCCCAAGCATTACCCACTGCCTAAAACACAGGTGGGTAAGCTTTTTTCTGAAAAAGACTAAATAGTAAATATTTTAGGCTTTCTGGGCCATTTGGTCTCTGTCACAACTACTCAACTCTACCATTACAGCACCAATGCATAGAGAATACATTAATGAATGAGGGGTTGTGTTCCAATAAATCCTTATTTCCAAAAACAAGCCACAGGCCAGATTTGTCCCACAGGCTACGGCTGCCAAACACTGGGCTAAAGCAGCCTCCCTTCCCAACTTCCATCTGGTTAGCTCCTGGCTTTCCTACTAGATTCAGTGCAAGTTACCTTCTCGGAGTGCTTCTTCCTGTTTCTGGTTGGGTGCACCCTTTCTTTGTAACCCCACAGCATAAACACTGAATGTATTTTGCAGGGGCAAGAAAAGCTTCTTCCCCCAGGCTGATGTTTCCTTCCATGGGGAGGGCGTTCCACCACCATAACACAGCTGGCCTCCCCGCCTCCCACTCACTCCTCCCATGGGAAATGGAGCAACTTGGAGTAGGCTTACTCCTACTCTCGTTCGGGGGAGCAAACTGACCACAGAGAGGACAGTCCTCCTGCTTCCCCAACACCATAAGGGGCACACGGTGCCATTACTTGGAAAGGCTGGTCTGTCCAGTCCTCCCTGTGCCTGGGTGCATAAATCTGCCTCACTCCACAAGTCTCCATTATCAGTTTAATCAGTACTAACAGTTATATTTTGATCTCTATCTTACTTCTTGATCATCTCTTAATTGTTTCAGAACTCTAGAGGGAAACGGGAGCTACTTACTAGGCCTCACTGAACCCCAACCTATACCACTAGCCATAGCACTCAGCATGTTGCTGAGAAATGTTCCCTTTGCATATCTTGTTTCACTTTGGTCAGTGATTCTCAGAGCAGACCTCAGTCCTCTGGAGGGGCCTTCCAATTGCCATTAGCTCACACAAAATTCTAGGCAAAAAGATCTATATGGGACAAAGAAAATTAATGAACAGACCAAGAAATGCCAAGTCTTTCTTTCATACTGACAGCAAATGACACACTTCCCGTTACCTTTTATTTTAATTTAATGTTACTTACTAATAACCTACTAAAGTGAGTTAGCAGTAGTTTCTTCGTTGAATGTATGAATAGAGTTTACTGAATCTTTTTTTTTATTTATTTATTGGGGTGACAATTGTTAGTAAAATTACATAGATTTCAGGTGTACAATTCTGTATTACATAATCTATAAATCCCATTGTGTGTTCACCACCCAGAGTCAGTTCTCCTTCCATCACCATATATTTGATCCCCCTTACCCTCATCTCCCACCCCCCACCCCCCTTACCCTCTGGTAACCACTAAACTATTGTCTGTGTCTATGAGTTTCTGTTTCTCATTTGTTTGTCTTGTTCTTTTGTTGTTTTTAGTTTATATACCACATATCAGTGAAATCACATGGTTCTCAGCATTCTGTTAAAACTCTAGCAGCCACTCTTTCGGAAATACTGCAAAAACTTTTATTGAGCGTGAGCATACAAGACAGAATTTCAGTAGTTTTCAGGAAAGACAATTTGCAAATAACGTACCATTGATGCTGTCTTCAATTGATCAATTTTCAACCACTGCTATTTGAGTTTTGCTTTTGCATTATAAATTAACATTAGTATAATGTCTTTATCAATTTAGTTTATTATGTATCATTTGGATAACCTTACAGTGTAGATTAATGCATATTTGTCCATCTGAAGGACAGAATGGATAAAGCCAGACTGCTTGGTTTGTATCCCAATATCTCTACAGATCAACTGTCGGACTTTGGGTAAATTACTCAATCTCTTACAGCTCAGTTTCTTCACCATTAAAATGGGGAGAATAGTACCTATAGCATAGGAATAATGGGAAGATGAAATAAGATAATCCATGTAAAGTACTTAGACCACATAGTTAACTATTACTATTATTATTATTATTATTATTATTATTGTGTGAATAGGACTTTTGAAATCTAATTTTCCAATAACTAGACTTTAAGCTATGTATACTCATAGACATAGTTCAAATACAACTCATCCATAAATCTATTGCTAAAGCAGATATATCTGTAATCCTGTCAAAATTTTTTAATATCATATGTTTCAGTAGTGATACATTTTATAGCACATGTTCAGTTGTTTAGTATCTATTGTCTGCCTTCTCTACCGGAACCTAAAACTTGTAAGAGCAGAGACCTTTTCTTATCTGAGATATCTACTATAACCCAAATGCCTGGAACAGTGCCTGGCACACAGTAGGCTCTCGATAAATTTTTTTACTGAACTAATATGCTAACTATGAATTTATACTATATAACCTGCAGTACAGTATTGAGTTTGGTGTAATAAAATTACTGGATTATCAAAAAAAAATTACTAGATTATCAAATTTTTCAGCATTATTTTATACCTTAAAACCACGTTTGTCATGTCATATTGTCATCTTGTTAAGTAAATAATGCGTGACCTGTATATATTCTTCTTTAACTCTTTGCTATCATTATTTTCCACCGAGAACACATGGAATAGGTGACCACAGGTCTTTTGCAAAGCCTGAATGGGCCACAGCCAAAGAAAGAACTGTATTTTCAATCCAACAATATAAAATATTACATGACCCTGCAGCTCCAGTTTTACATATATGCATAAAAGAAATATGTGGAAAAGTCCATCAAAAGATACGTATAATCAAAGATTGAAGCATAATACCTGAGACAATAAACTGCATAGAAGAAAACATAGGTACTAAACTTATGGACCTTGGGTTCAAAGAGCATTTTATGAATTTGACTCCAAAGGCAAGGGAGGTAAAAGCTAAAATAAACGAATGGGACTATATGAAACTTAAAAGCTTCTGCACAGCAAAAGAAACCATCGACAAAATAAAGAGGCAACCAAGTGAATGGGAGAAGATTTTTGCAAACAGTGCCTCCAATAAAGGGCTAATATCCAACATATGAAAGGAACTCGTGAAACTCAACAACAACAAAAAAAGAAACAACCCAATTGAAAAATGGGCAGAGGACCTGAAGAGACATTTCTCCAAAGAGGACATACAAATGGCAAATAGACATATGAAAAAATGCTCAACATCACTAATCATCAGAGAAATGCAAATAAAAACCACAATGAGATATCACCTCACCCCAGTCAGAATGGCTATCATCAACAAGACAAATAGTAACATGTGTTGGAGAGGCTGTGGAGAAAAAGGAACCCTCATACACTGTTGGTGGGAATGCAGACTGGTGCAGCCGTTATGGAAGGCAGTGTGGAGGTTCCTCAAAAAATTACAAATAGAATTACCATATGACCCAGCAATCCCTCTCCTGGATATCTACCCAAAACATCTGAAAACATTTATACATAAAGACACATGTGCTCCAATGTTCATTGCAGCTTTGTTTATGGTGGCCAAGACATGGAAACAACCAAAATGTCCTTCGATAGATGAATGGATAAAGAAGTTGTGGTATATACACAATGGAATACTATTCGGCGGTAAGAAAAGATGAAATAGGACCATTTGTGACAACATGGATGGATCTTGAAAGTATAATGCTAAGCGAAATAAGTCAGACAGAAAAAGTAGAGAACCACATGATTTCACTCATATGTGGTATATAAACCAAAAACAACAAAAGAACAAGACAAACAAATGAGAAACAAAAACTCATAGACACAGACAATAGTTTAGTGGTTACCAGAGGGTAAAGGGGCTGGGGGGGTGGGAGATGAAGGTAAGGGGGATCAAATATATGGTGATGGAAGGAGAACTGACTCTGGGTGGCGAACACAATGGGATTTATAGATGATGTATTACAGAATTGTACATCTGAAATCTATGTAATTTTACTAACTGTCACCCCAATAAATAAATAAAAAGGAATAAAAAGATACGTGTAAGAATGTTTTCAACAGCTTTGTGTATAATAGCTAAAAATTAGAAACAACCCAAAAACCCAGCATAGAAGAATACATAAGTGGTGCAGTATTTATACAGTGAAATATTACATAGCAATAAAAAGAAGAAGCTACTTTTACATACTTTTATATGTAGAAACATGAAGGAATCTCAGAGATAAAGATAAGTAAAAGAATCCAGACACAAAAGATAACATTGTATGATTCCATTTATATGAAGATTCAACTTACATGAGTTTATATGAAGTATATTCACTAATACACACAAAACTTATCTGTGGCTATATAAGTCAAAAAAGAGGCTGTCTCTGTTGGGGGAATGTGAGAAAGACTTCTAGGATCTGGGAAATGTTCTATGTCTTAATCTAGGTGACAGTTCACAGGTATGCATGTGTGTGTTATCGTTTACGTGTATAAATTCATTGAGTTGTATGGTTAAGATCTATACACTTTACAGTATGCATGTCATATTACAAGGAAGTGTTGTGTGTGTGTGTGTGTGTGTGTGAGAGAGAGAGAGAGAGAGAGAGAGAGAGAGAGAGAGAGAGAGAGAGAGAGAGAGAATCATTTCTGCCAGATTGCCATTTAGCTGGACCCTGGAGATACACTGATGAACAAAACAGACATGGTCTCTCCCTTCAGTATAGTGTATGTCTGGTGCTAGCTCAGTATCTATGCTCAGTAAGTTGGTGGTGACCTGAACTGAGCACTCTTTTTGCACACTAACCATTTAAACTTTTTAAAAAGACTACTGTGTATGCTAATGGCAACAGTGGAACTCAATATTTCTTTAACAAACGTTTTGTTTCATTTTAGGCTTTTTCAATCCAAGGTCATCAGGATATCTTATTATGGAAAAATCCCAGAAACTTTTCGTCCCTCCAGCAAGAGAGCTACATGCACTTTCATCCTGCAGATTTCAGAATTGATTCTCTGTGCTGCGAGCATTCTCCATATCCCACGGACTGGTGCGCTAAAATCCAGAGCAATGAACACACCTATGAAAAATGATGCTTTTGAGCCTGCCCTACGGTGCAGTAAATTTGAAAGTACTCTTAATAATAAGAAGAATCAACATTGACTTTAATGGTCCTCAAATCCATCACGTAATTTCATTAGCCACCCAGCACAGATGCAAGCTGGGGTGATGTCATACTTTTTCCCCTTGCTCTGAAACCTGAGTCAGGCGCCAGAGATGGAAACCAGTTTTACAGACTCTAATCGGATTAAAGCTTCTGGCAGCCACTGATCAATAGGTGGTAGCTGGAGGAATACCAAAATGTACAAAGCTCTCTCAGGCCCCTTCATGGGCACAGCCTCACTCAAGCAGAAGGAAAGCTCAGGTGGCTGCCTTCTGCAAGTGGGCAAACTGAAGCTGGTGTGTCCAAAGATACTGGGATATTTCCACTTTCCCCAGGACCCAGTCCACCCGGGAGACAGAGGGTATCACATACGCAGCCACCTCAAATACTCCTCTCTGGCCTTACCCAAAGGGAATCTCTAACTACTCACACACCCATCATATAGAAAACTAGCAGTTATAATCATGGGTTTTGGAGTCAGACACAGCTTAATCCAAAACCTAGCTCTTCCACTGACTAGTTAACCCCTCGTGAGCAACCCAACCTTTCTGAGACTCCGCTTCCTCACCTACAGGTGGAGTAAGCAAAAAGAGCTCCTGTGTGTAAAGCACGTGTGACAGTACCAGACCTATGTACTTGCATGCTTGATAAATGAGAGCAAGTAATGAAAGAAAATGGTCAGCTATGATTAATAGCTACTGATTATCATTTTAATTCATAAAACTCTGAAATTTCCCCTCCCAATCAGAGAGGAGATTGTGGGGGGGTTTTGCCTTTATCATTTTACTTATCTCAAACTTCCCATCTCTCAAACTTAGCACAAGCCAGAAGTCAGTGCCTACATGTGAGTATGACCCCCAGGTTGCTTTAACAAGAGCTTCAATAACACGGCAAAATACAATGACCTCATCATCTCAGTGTTGTAGCAGTGAAAATCGATGCTGCTGAAAAAGCCTGACAATCAATCAAGGTCTAGCCAGATATCTGTGGAAGTCAAACAGGCCCGTATAAAACACTAATTCACCTAGGGATCTCATTAAAAACTCTGCAGCAGTATTTCTCTGATGTAAGCTGGGAGTTTTCATTTGGGTTGCTGTGGTGTGTTTTTTTTGGTGGTTTTTTTTTTGTCCGACTGTGGAATTCCTGTGAGATCAGGGCTATATGTCTCCCCAGCAGCTGGCTTGGGAGCACTTTTATTACTCGGATGTCCTCACTTGCATTACCAATGCAAACGGTCATTCCTATGTCAATGTCATTCCACCCTCCTGTGGTGACTGGAAGCTTCTCCTACTGAAAGCACATGCTGCTTTAGTCCAGAGTCAGCTCTTGAAAGAGCAATAAACACTCTCTTTTTATTGCATTATATACAGTCATGTAGGAGTTATAGAAAAAATAATTTTAAGAGAATGCATTTCTATTCTATGGCCTTTTTCTAAATCCTCATAATTCAACTGTTGCTATAAAACAACTTTCCCTCTTCTGAGCTCAGGTCATTTTTAGAAATAGCACCTACTCTAGGCCCAGCAATCTTCTTGGCATGGGAGATAGAAGGATGGATAAAACAAGAGCCTTCTCTTCTCTGGGATTGTGAGAGACCACCAAGCACAGATCCCACTAACTCCAGACTGAGTTGCTGAAAAAAAACAAACAGGATGAAAGACAGGATGTGGCACATGCCACGGAATTAAGACTTTTTTTTTTTCCTCTAGCAGTGAAAAAACTAGACTCTGGATTATCCACTCCAGAACAAGCAACATGGAGTGGAAATATAAACTTGTACGGAAAGTGGGTGACCCAGAATAAGAAGACCCACTGTCTGCAGCAGCACTGACAACCTCATATTCATTCAGAAATTCGATAAAAGTCAATTCAGGAACCCAATTCTTAGCCTACTCCATATCCCATGCATACATGTGGGAAAGGGAATGAGTTTATACATTACAGACTATATATTCTTCAGGTCTTCGGGCGCACCCCCTAATTTCTTTAATTAGTCACCCTATCTATAGGTATAATAATACTTATCTCCTGGGGTTCTTGTGACAGTTAAATGAAGCAATCTACATACAAATGTCTGGAAAAGTGCCTGGCTTATGTTAGGCACTCACTGAATGACAGCTAGAAGAAAACTCAGTTCCAGGGTACCAAAAGGAGTGTGACTTCACATGCTATGCCCCCTGGCAAGCTTCAGGTTTTTCTTACTTTGAAGCAGGAGACGCAGACTTTTCTCTAGCCACACCAGCCTAGAAACATCTAAGCTTAGCTACTAGCAACAACTCAACCTTGACAAGATATCTAGAAATGTATCCAACAAAAACATGAAGATGACAGGAATATAAGTAATCCCAACAATTGTAAATAAAGCTCCCTTATTAAATGATAACATAATTTCAGACTGATTATTTTCTGATGAGCTTCAGGTACATGCTATTTATTAGAATATGTCATAAAATAGTACAAAAAGGTTGAAAATATGCAGATGCCCAAAGTCAGACCAGGAAAATACAAAAAGAAAACACTATAGCAATGTTAACATTAGCTCATACAGAATTCAAGGCAAAAACATCTATATGGGACAAAGAAAATGAATTCATATCGATAGACCAAAATAGATAGCAGCACTGGCAACCTATTAATTTAGAAATTTGTGAACATTTTCACTCTCAATATCATGGCAGCAGATAGGTGAGAGTAATAGAGCACTCACAGTGTGTCAGGCACAGTTCTAAGCTCTTTATGTACAGCAACTTATGCAATCCTCCCAGGAGCCCTCTAAAGTAAATAAATGATATGATTTTATAGTTGAGAAGGTTTGTCAAGGTCTGTCAGCTCGTAAGGGTGGAGCTGGTATTCAAACCAGGCAGACAGACCAGCTCTTAAATTTTACTACATTCTCTCCAAAAAGTAAAAAAACAAAAAATAAGAAGTGCTAGGAATAGGAAAAAAAAATTGTCAAATCCGTAAGTACATTGGGAAAGGTTAACAAACCATTCCCAAAATTTGTCATGTCAAGATGACAAAGAATATGTACAAAATATGTGAATAACACATATTACACACTTGAGTTCACAGCAAATCATACGTTCCCTAAAAAGAGGAGAGGACACTTTCTTTTCAAATGTCCGTGGAATGTTCTGAGAGAAAGATCATTTACTAGGCCATAAAAAATTCTCAATAAGTTTCTAAAAGTAGAATTCTTATAGGATCAATTGACTGATTAAAATAGAATTAAATTTAAAACCTCACTCTTCAAAATAACTTTTGTGTCATAGAATAAATAAAAACTTAGTTTATAAATTATTTAGAAATTAACATATGTTGAAATACTAAATGGAAAATTCTATGGGATGTAGCCAAAATCTTACTCAGGAGAAAAATCATATCTTTAAATAAGTGTTTTTCCTAAAACAAGAAATGTCTGGAATAAATATTTTTGGAACAGTAGACTGAGAAGCCAAAAAAAGAATAACAAAATAAACAAAAGAAACCAATGAATTAGAAAGTTTAAAACAACTAGAATTATTAAGTAAAACTAAGACAAGTTCTTTGAGAAAAAAAAACAATGTTAAGAGATGTTTGACAAATCTGACAAAAGAAAAAAGTTTGAAAAAACTTAAACAACATTGCGATGAGAAAATTAAATATAACTACAGATAGGGAAGAAACAATTTTTAATAAAATAATACTACTTATAACTTTATGCCAAAAATGTGAAAGCCAAAAACAAAGATCAACAATGTTCTAAGATAACTACTTGAACTTTTTTTAAAGAACAGAAATTGAAAGAATTAGTTAACTCAAACCCTCAAAAAGTTCCAGATGTTGGCTTTATAAGAAAGTTCTATAAAGCTTTTAAGAACACATTTCACAAGACTAGTATAACCCCAATGTCAAAAATGACCGAGATAGTGGGGAAAAGTAACCTATAAGTCAAATTCACTTATGAATATGATCTACACATATATACCCTAAAAATAGTAACAAAAAGAACCAACAACACATTAAAAAGAACAATATAGTACCTCTAACTAGGATTTATTTCATGAACTCAAGGGTAGATTAACATTAGAAAATCTATCAATGTAATTCACTAAATTAATCGATTAAAATAAATGATCAGTTTGATAAATGTAGAAAATACAGTTGATAAAATTCTATATTCACTCCAGGTTAAACTTATGAATAAACTAAGAATAGAAGGAAACTGATCTAATATTATACAGAACATTTTTTTTAATCACAAATAATCTCTTTTAAAAAGTTAATATTATCAGGGGAAACAATTTGAGTCGCTATTCTGTATTAAAAAGAAATTAAAGGTATTTAACAACCAAATACAATGAGTGAACCTTTATTGGATCCTTGGTTTAAAAATATGATAAAGGCGGCAATAAAATGTACTTTGGGTAGAAAATATGTAACGTACAGAGCAGTAAAAACATTAGTATCTCTATTTGATGAAGAGGTCTTATTGATCAATATTTTTAAAAAGACAAATCATCTCCCACACCTCAAAAGTAAGAAGAATCAGGGCACTTTCAAAAGAAGAAACAGAAATTTCCAAAAAAATTTTGAAAAGACATTCAGCCTGATTAGTAATCAAAGAAAGGTAAATTAGAATAACAACAAAATATCATTTTCTACTTTAAAATCAGCAAAGATCATAAAGAATAATAATATTCAAAGTTGGTGAGGTATAAATATACTACAGGTGAAGTATAAATTTGTTCACCTTTTTGGAGGTAACAAATTAGACAATATACACCAAAATTTTACATAAGCATTCCTTTTGACCTAGCTGTTAAACTTGTAGAAACTTCCCAAAGGAAATAATTAAACAAATGGGTAAAAAATTAATGTATATGATTTCTTTGTGCAGTACTGTTTATAAAAAGTTTAATTAAATTCAAACAACCAATTAAATCGTGCCATAGCCTTATAACCAAACTCTTAAGTGTTGTAAGGAACAAGTAAATCTATATTTACTAGCATAGAAAGATGTCCATGAAATATTTTATAGATGAGTAGGTCTAATATTATATTGTTTACCTAAAAGATATATATGTGTTGATATTTGAGTTTATAGAGACATAGAAAAACTTCTTGAAAAGTATACAACAAATTAAAACAATGGTTATGTCTATAGTATAGAATTAAGGGGACTTTCATTCTCTACCTTATGTCTAAATTTTTCAGTATTTTATAATAAGCACATATTATGTTTATAATCAGAAAATTAATAATAGTGCATTGTGAGAGAAAGAAGAGGCACCCTGGGTTCCCTCATCCCCAGTGAAGGCAAAGTCCACGCCCCATCTCTGTGGGGTCCCCACGAAGCACCCCAGGCAAAGCCACTGGGACTGGGGCAAAGCCTAGATCAGCACTGGAAATCTTGCTTTGTAAAGCTCCCCACGCTTGAGCCTTGAGTCATGTCAGGGATTGGCCCCTCTTTAAGGTCACCCTTATTGCTACTGAAATAACTATTCCACATCTGGGAACAAGAAATACATTTCCCTAAGGACGCCCCTGTGTCCAAACCTCCACCCCGGTTTACCACCAGTTTAGGCTCTTGACCTGTAATGGGCCATCTGCTCAACATGTCTCTTTCTCCAGTTAACAGCCCTCATTATTTGTAAACTGTCTTAAAGCACAGATTCAGAGGCAAGGGCAACAAAAATGTCCCCTAAGTCTCCAAAATAAATCGATCTTTGTAATCTGCTTCCCAGGTCCCCTCTGTGAACACGAACATAACTGGGGCTGTCATCGTCACCATCACTATATCTTTGCCGGGAGAATCAATACTTAAAAGCAGACACTTAGCACAGGGTGCCTGGCAGATCGATACCAGCAGAGGCTAAGGGGGACTTGGTCAAAAAGATTCCGAGGGGCAAAGAGTATGTCTGGGGCTTCGCACACCCGAGGGTGATTCAGGAAACAGGTCTAAGATGCTGGGGCCGTGAAGAAAGACAGACTCTGGGCAATTACATTTATGGCTTGAATATCGTCTATGGGTAATTAATAATCTATGAATGTCCTGAATAAGTGCACATATTGAGTTATCCCATCATTAAAAATGGTGACAGTGTTAATGTGGTTCCTCTGGAGGGTTCATTAAGTGGCCAGACTGTCAAGTAAGGGTGGGTTTATATTTTAATTTCTTTCATTTACTCTTTGTTTTGTTCCTTTCCATTGTTCATAAATAGAAGTGGTAATTATTGGAAGAAAAAAGCATTTCTCAATTCTTTTGCGAGATATTACAGGGAAAGGTGGGGATTTACCTACAATCATCTTGCCAAGTCTGCAGAGAACTAAGTGGAAATAAGCAAGTAGCTGGAAAATTTTGGATTTTAGAGTACTTTGAAAAGTAGAAAGCTCTAAGTATTAGTAAGCTACTGTTTTTCATCTTGCACTGGGCATATATGATCTCAAAGTGATCTTCAAGACGCAGTAATTACTATATGGGGCAAGTCAAAACTCCTAGCTTACCAAGGAGGACTGCACATACCTTGAGAAAAGTTCTCTATACGAGGTCTGACACTTAAGTTCGCGAACTTGCCACTGTGCGCTTACATTGGCAGCACTGTACAAACAGCTCGGTAAGGTTTCATTACCCCGGTATATCAGTGTCTCACAGCTGTGTTCATGTCAACGTGTGGCGGTGTCTTGCTGAGTGGTGTTCATTATTGTTGTTGCATGTTTTTGTGTGCCGTCACGAGAATGTCTAAGCTTGAATTAGAGCAACGAGCAAACATTCAATTTCTTGTTAAACTTGGCAAGAGTGGAAGTGAAATCAGAGACATGTTAGTCTAAGTTTATGGGGATACTGCCATGAAGAAAATGGCAATGTACAAATGGATTAAACGTTTTTCTGAGGGGAGAGAACATATCACTGACGAAGAGAGGCCAGGGCGGCCAGTAACAAGCAAAACTGACAAAAACATTGCAAAAATTCATTGAATGTTGCGTCAAAATCGTTGGCTGACTGTGAGAAGCATAGCAGACCAAGTAAACATCGATAGAGAAACAGTTAGGAAAATCTTAACTGAAAATCTTGGCATGAGAAAGGTGTGTGCAAAAATGGTCTGGAAGGAGCTCACCGATGAACAAAAGCAAAAGAAGTTTGTCAAGACCTTTTGGAGAGGCAAGATGATGTTTTGGGCCATCTTATCACTGGTGATGAAACATGGGTGTAACTATATGACCCTGAAATAAAGCATCAGTGTACAACGGAAGTCAGGCAATTCTCCACAGCCAAAAATGTTCCATCACTCCAAATCAAGAGTCAAAATCATGTTGCTAACCTTTCTTGATATCAGAGGAATTATTCATTATGAATTTGTACCAACTGGACAAACAGTTAACCAAGTTTACTATTTTGAAGTGCTGAAAAGGCTGTGTGAAAAAGTTAAATGAAAACAACCTGAATTTTTTGCCAACAATTCATGGTTCTTGCATCATGAAAATGCACCAGCTCACATGACACTATCTGGGGGGTAGTTTTTAGCCATTAAACAAATAACTGTATTGGAACACCTTCCCTACTCACTTGATCTGGCCCCCAATGACTTCTTTCTTTACCTGAAGATAAAGGAAATATTGAAAGGAAGACATTTTGATGACATTCAGGACATCAAGGGTAACACAATGACAGCTCTGATGGCCATTCCAGAAAAAGTTCCAAAATTGCTTTGAAGGGTGGACTAGGCACTGGCATCCATGCATAGCTTCCCAAGGGGAGTACTTCAAAGGTAACTGTAGTGATATTCAGCAATGAGGTATGTAGCACTTTTTCTAGGGTGAGTTTGCGAACTTAACTGTCAGAACTTGTAAGGGAATAAGCCATGTGGATATTAGAAGTATCCTGGGTAGAAGAAACAGCAAACATGAATACTCTGAGGTAAAATCATGTCTACAGTGCTCAGGGAAAATGAGGAGACATACAAGATGAGATCACAAAAGTATGGCTGAAGAAGGGTAAATCATATAGTCCATCAAAGGACTTTGAGTGAGATAGGAAACCACTAGACAGTTTGCCCAAAGGAATAACATGATCTGAACTAGATGTTTAAAGGATTCCTCTCGTTGTTGTTATGTCAAAAAGACTAGGGAACGTGGGCAGAAGCAGGGAAACCACTGCAGTAATCTAGGAGATAGTGGGGGGTAGCTTGTTGAATGGGGAGCAGTGGAAGAGACACAAAATGGTTAGTTTGGGGTATTTTTTGAAGGCAGAACAGTTTTAATTGGACTGCAAGTGAGAACTCCCCAAGGATGTGGATTCTCAGAGAACCCAGAAAGGTGCCCCACAAGAGAGCCAGCAGCCATCTGATGACAGGACTAGATCAAGTAAGACCTGGCTCCATCTCTCCTCTCCCTAGCCCCACCCACCTTCTACCTTGAGTGTGATCCAAAATAGCGGCCTTCATCTCAAAATGAGGGAGAAGGGATATGATGCACACTGGAGGGAAAAATAAGCCAACCAGATCCAGCTTTTGCCCTATGATGACAGCCTGGCCTGAGCTGATGAAAGAGGAATTTATTCAATTATTACACGGACCTGGACATAATAAAGGGATGATCACTGTTAACTGAGAGGAGCCAGAAAGCTACTATGATTTGCCCTAAATTTTATCTTTCAGAAAAGAACTAGCTCCACAGAATAAACATAAAGGGACAGTGGAAGAAAAATCGTAATAAAGTTATTTTATTGTTATGAAGTCATGCTTGTTTAATGAAACAGTTGCTTTAGGAGGTCAAGACTAAAATGGTCAGCTAATGCTCTTTATGGCAAAGGCCAGTTAAAGAAGCAAATATACGTCCACTTGACAATACATACCTTCAGCCCCAAGCACAGCTTGCAGGAGCCCTTCTTTTAGGGTTACATCTTCAATGAAAAGCCTGTATGACACAAAACTGTTAGGAGCTGGTAGGAAAACAAAGGGTCTTGTTTTTGTCGCCAAGGCTGCTGCTACTACTGGTGTTATTCAGTAAAGCCCAAAAGATCTTGGGAAGCAGAAAGCCTGCACTGAATTTATGATTTAAATAGATTCCTCACAACTAAAGATAATCCTTCATTTGACATTTCTTCACTTCATTGTTTTTTTCCATATTGTTCACATCGAGCCTTGCCATTTCACTTATTCTTACCATAATGTACTTGCACATTTGCTGTTTTGATTATTATCTCCTACTTAAAGCTGACTTGGCACTTTCTTCCTGGGCCCTTATTTCCAGCAGCTTATAAATTTTATGAACAAATTACTATTTATTTATCAACCTCTTCCTCTGCCCAGCAGTAAATTTTTTGGAAATTTGGCCGAGAAAGCACAAATACTCTTTTTTAAATGAGACATCTAATGAAGAAAGCTATCATCTTTGGGAGAAAATATAAGCCAAGACGGTACTTTCTTTTAAATTATTGCATCACTTAAAAATAAAGAAATAAATATAACTTAGGAAATATAATATAAAGCAAAATATAGGTGGTTGTCCTCCAAAAACAGAATTAATTCCTTGGAGGAAGTATTTTACCAGAATTTCATTTCTTCTGGTATGTAGCTTCTATGCTGGAATGTTTCCAAAACAGTCATAATTCCCAAATCCCATCAAGTTACACGAAAAAATTGGAAAGTTCATTATGATTTCAGAAGTGACATTTGACTTACATTGGAGTGAGAGAGGTTGTCAAACTCTGGATTGACAGCCTCCACCATCAGCCACACTGTAAAAAGATATTAAAGTCACCACAAGGAGGATAGGTTGCATAAATAAACTTCATAGAGGAAGGGATCCAACATTTACTGTACTTTATAACTGGTGACTTACGTATTTATTTCATTTAACCTTCAAAGGCTACAAAACAACTGTTACTAACTCCACTTTGTAGAGAAAGACATTGGAGTTCAGAGGTTGAATGACTTGCCTGAGTTCACACAGTTAATAGTGGATCCTGGGTCTGAACAAAATCTATTTCTCTAAAATATAGCATTTTAATTTTAGATATTTGCTTTCGAACCTTCTCTTCCTTCCCATCAAAATCTACTACCAATGCTTCTAAAAGCAATAAAAATAGCTGATGGGCAGGTGAGATAAATACTGAAAAGGCTGAACAGATATATTAGAAAATGCTCAAGTTCACTAGCTATTAGGGAAATGCAAATCAAAACCACAATGAGATATCACCTCACACCTGTCAGAATGGCTATTATCAACAAGACAAATAGTAACAAGAGTTGGAGAGGCTGTGGAGAAAAAGGAACCCTCATACACTGTTGGTGGGAATGTAAATTGGTACAGCCACTAAGGAAAACAGTATGGAGTTTCTTCAAAAAATTAAGAATAGAATTACCATATGACCCATCCATGCCTCTCCTGAGCATCTACCCGAAAAACCTGAAAACATTTATCCATGAAGATACATGGACCCTGATGTTCATTGCATCATTATTTACAGTGGCCAATACATGGAAATAACCAAAGCATCCTTCGATAGATGACTGGATAAAGAAGATGGGGTACGTACCAGAGGTGCCAAAAAAATTAAAATGTATACAAGTGGACACTTTGGTCAACGTTGCTCAAGCAGTAGTTCGCCGTAATCAGAAATGTCTGGACGCTGATGGGAACCACTTTGAACACCTCTTGTAGTTGCAGAAGTCAAACGTGACTTGTATTCATCTTTTGTTATAGGTATATATTGAGTATTACAAATTTAATACAGTTTTCCTTTCTTAAAATGTGTATACATTTCTTGGCACCCTTTGTATATACAATGGAATACTACTCTGCCATAAGAAAAGATAAAATACTGCCATTTGCAACAACATGGATATGAGATTATCCCGCTAAGCAAAATAAGTCAGACAGAAAAAGTCGAGAACCATATGACTTCACTCATATGTAGGATATTAAACTAAAAGCAATAAAGAAATAAGACAAACAAATAGAGAAACAAAACCTCATAGATACAAATAAGAGTTTAGTGGTTACCAGAGTGTAAGAGGGGTGGGAGGATGGTAGAAAAGGGTAAAGGGGGTCAAATATATGGTGATGGCAGGAGAACTGACTCTAGGTGGTGAGCACACAACGTGATGTATAGTGACATATTATAGAATTGTACCCTTGAAAGCTATGTAATTTTACTAACCACTGTCATCCCAATAAATTTAATTTAAAAAAAATACTGAAAAGGCTGAAAGTCAAGAGTTAAGGCAATCTGATTTCTGGATGATTATTTTGGAGGTAAGAGACATGGCCACAGTACCCAGGAGTCAGGAGGCTCTGGGTACCTCCTTCACTTTTGCTTCTCTTTACTGATAATCTCAACCACTCTCCCAGGAACCAGGAGTCCAACTAAGCAAGAGGACCACTTCCATTCACAGAAAAGTAAGCTGAGAAACTCAATCATCCAGACTTACACAGTGAATTCTATTCCAACTTCTTCATAATTAGAGAACGGTAAACCTGAATTAAACTATATCTAGAATTCTAAATTTCACAATTATCTGGCACTAAGGAAATCCAGAAGAGAGGCTGCCCAATTACATCTCTAGTAACAAAACACCACCTGTCTTTAATATCCTACGGGTAAAAAAATCCTGAAACTCAAAAAGATGGCCAAAAAAAAAAAAAAAAAGAAAGAAAGAAAGAAAAATTCCCACAAAGCTAGGTGCTAAAATAAGATAATCTTTTTAATAGTGCAAAAGAAGCCAAACTCCAATGATAAGACCATTAAAGAATTTTACTGAAGACAAGAAAACACCCCAGGAGCTCTCAATTTTGACTCTGCAGAAAGGCAACTACATTACTATGCAATTACACAGACTACACTCCACTTTCCTCAGAAAGAAATAAGAAATTGGGCTCATATCAGGACACGTGCAAGGAAGTACGTGCCAAGATTTGTCCGGGATATTATATACAGAGGGTGCCAAAAATATGTATACACATTTTAAGAAAGGAAAAAACTGTATTAAAATTACACTGATGGTGACCAGTTTGAGCACCTTTTGTAACTGCAGAAGTCAAACGTGACTTGTATTCATTCATCTTTTGTTATCGGTATGTATTGAGGATTACAATTTTAATACAGTTTTTTCCTTTCTTAAAATGTGTGTACATTTGTTTGGCTCCCTCTGTATTTAATCTGAAATTAAAGCGATCTGATGATCACCTTGGCTTTCAGATATAAACCCATTTCATTGTTTGGGGAATTCCTTACTTTTGAGTTTGGGTAGAGGAAACAGAGGACCTACCCCCAGAGGAGCTGAAAATGTTAGTTATTCCTTCACCACAAGGGCCCATCCAGGAAGCAAAGTTTCTGCTGATTGGAGTTTCACACCAGACTGATGTGCTGAGTGCTCTTAATGCCTCTCTCTTCCTCTCTCTTCGTGTCCCTCTTGCTCTCCCTCTCTCTCATGCTAGAGGCAACAGCAGAAACTGCAACCTGAAGCTCCTGGCATAGAAGCTACTTTTAAAACTGTGCTACCTACTCACTATTCAGTCATTGAAGTGGTGGTACTGTCCTTATAGGACCAGGTCTTTAGTCTGTATTTGGGTATTATTTCACTTAACCTCCAGCCCTCTCTACAACTGTTTGAATGCCCCCTATCCTTAATAAGCCAAAGTCCATTGCTGTTGCTTGCAACCAAGAATGCTGATGGAATCAAATCCCAGCTCCAAAAGCATTTGCCTATTCAACTCACCAACGCTTTTTAATGGATGACCCACATCATTCAAAAAAGGTGTAGTTGTATTTTATGTACCTCAATTACTGGGATACAGAGTGTAGATTTTATTTTAGAAAATTTCCACTTAAAACAAAAAGTTTGGAAAAAAAGATTTTGTTACTTAAATCAAGTTATCCAAAACAACAATCATCCTCTTGATGCCAAACCATGCCAGGCTCCTGATGTATTACTGTGATATGATATACAATACAATGTAAACATAATCCAAATGAAAGAAACACTTAGAAATGTCAAGAAAACATATGTGTGGCATGTGGTTTGCGAATCTGGGTCTCTGTGTGGAAAGGGAGGGTGGGAGAGGGGAAGGTGTAAGCAGCAGAAACAGAAAATAGTTACAAACACCACTATCATTGATTTGAGTTCATTTGAAGGGTTTCCCATATTTCCACATTCAGAATTCTGAAGTGATACCACAATGTGACTTGTAATTACTGATAACAAATATAAGGGCCAGAGTAGGATGGGAGTTGTGGAAAAGATTATGGAATGCTTCTTATTACAACTCATACCTAGTATTAAAAAAGAAAAGAAAAAAGTTTACCAGAAGTAATTTATGTAAGGGAACATTTGAGATTTTGTTCCCCAGCATATGTTGTCAGTTTGGATCAAATAAACTGTTACAAAAATTCAAAAAAAAGTAAGTTATATAAGACCAACTGAATCATTAATGCTAATTTCATTATATCAAAACACCTGGAGTTTAAGAGTAGAAAACAGTAAGTTTTATGAATTTACAAGTATATAGCATATGTAAATATGCTATATACTTTTTTTTGTTTGTTTTACTTACAATATTCAATTCTACTAGGCAGACGCCTAAAAATAAGAAAACCCTTGTTGTCCCTTCAAGGAATAGGAGTCTACAATGTAATCTAGGGCCTATAAGCTGCTCCAGTAGTCACGAAAAGCCCATACCTTGAAAGGAGCTCTGAGATCAGTTTGAAACAAAAGGGAAGTCATTGAATAGAAAGAAAATGAAGAACAGGTAAATTTCTTTGAGACAAAAGGCAAGTCACCATTGATGGCTAAAACCATTTGGATTGAATCCATTAATCAAATAAATCAAATAGTTCAGTGCTGGCCAAAAAAATAAAGGGGCATTTAATGTTTTTGATGGAACTGACCAGATAAGTAATTTAATAATAGTCAAGTCAGACAAAATCAAGTCCAAGCACGTGTGTGCAGATGTAGCAAGAAAGCTCAAAGGAAAAGATCCTAAAAGCAACAGAAAATCCAAATGAATTCAGAATGAAAAACAATGCCAAGAAAAAGGAAGAAGGCAAGTGATGGAGCGATCCGCTCCTCATGGGCTGTGAATTACGTCGGGAAAATGAAGACTTCTGAGTAGCTCCTGGCTGTGCTGTTAATAAGTTAGAATTCTGCGGATTCCCTATAATTGCAGCAATTCAAAGTATTAGAGTGTACCTGAGACAAGTGAATGATGGGTTCAATGGGGTAAATGAAGAAAAAGAGTCTACATTTTTAATGAAAAATGAAGGTGGAAACCAGCCATGAAATAACGTCACTAAATAAAAAATGGGGTGGCAGAGGGGGCACCCTGCAGCCCAAAAAGGTAATACCTCAGGCAGCAATAAATAGTCTGGTTCATAAAAACAGAAAAGCACTTCCCTGCCCTTTACCAGCTATGTTTCAAAACAAATGCTTTGAAACAGTAAATTCTACTTTTTTAAATGAAACATGTCACACAAAGATATTTTCTGTGGTGATATCTAATTATGTGAGAGGGAGAGGTCATGGTGTGACTACTACTGCTTTTCTCTACGTTCCTTTTGTTATATCCCTAATAAGTTGCACGTTCCCCTATGCAGATGCACATAAAATTCACCCATCAGAAGCCAACAAATATGTATTGAGCACCTACTATGTGTCAGACATTCTTATAGGTGCTGGGATTACAGCAGTAAACTTACAAAAATCTTTGCTCTGATAGAACTAATATTCTAGTTAAGGACAGAGAGATGACAGGGAAAGAAATACATACTAATATATGCAGAGGGTCCAACCATCATAAATGTCATGGAGAAGAGAGCAAAAGCAGGGAGGACTGAGATTGTTGGAGTAAGGAGTTGCCTTATAGTCATATACAGGCCAGGGGATGAGGGGTTGGAGCTAAACGATGACCTTGGGTCCTGAGTTTTGTTGTTGTTGTTGTTGTTTTAATTGTCGTAAATATACAACATAAAATGGACCATCTTCACCATTTTTAAGAGTACAGTTCAGTAGTGTTCAGTACATTTACATTGTTGTGTAACCAATCTCCAAAACTCTTTTCATCTTACAAAACTAAAACTCTCCATCCATTAAACAACTCTCCTTACCCCACACCCCCAGGCCCTGATGGCCACCATTCTACTTTCTAGCTGCATGAATCTGACTACTCTACGTACCTCATCTATGAAGAGTCATACAGTTCTGGGCTTCTTGTGGTGACTATTAGAAGCTGCAATGGAGTGCACGGATGAGATTAGTCCTGAAGATCTCGAGACAAAAAGTGGTGATGCTCTGACTGTTGGGGGGAAAGTTAACTGGGGCATTGCCAAGAACACACAGAATTCTGGGACTTCCCTTCACTCCTGCCCATGTGGTGTTACCTGGAACACTCACAGCTCCTGGTCTCTCTCTTGGCTCCCACAGATGGAGGTGTGGAAAGCCAAGTGAGCACCTTCTTACAAGAAGCATGTGGGACTCTTGGGCTCCCTCTTGACTGCACAGAAATGCAGCTATGAAACATCAGGCATTCTCTGGTCATGGAGTCCTTTCTGCTCATTTCCTGATTCTCATTTATAATTATACACATATAATATAAATATATGGTCCTGAGGCATACTTGGGCATCGTGCTATGCTGTAAAGAACTTGGTCCTAGGAAAAGGGAGCCATGGGTTCTAATTTAAGACATTAATTTATTTTGTGATTTGGGGCAAATGTCTCAACTGGCCTATGGGATTAGTTTCTTTGGGAAATTGCCTTACCTATATCTTCAGGATATACATTTATGTAAATATATAGTTACACCTTTTAAATTAAAAAAAAATTAAAGACAGGCAAACACTCTGATCATGCCTAGCACATGAAGTGCATCCTCCAGAATGTTATATAGAACAGTTGGTTTTTTGTACTGGAAAATAATACTTTCTGTACTAGAAAGCAGATCAGGTTCAAGTCCTGGCTTCTACACTAGATTCTTTGTGTCCTCGAGCACATCCCTTCACTTCTCAAGGTCTAATTTGCCTCATCTTTAAAATAACTTCTGTATTTATTCATTGTCCAGCTTCTCCACTAAAATGTAAGATCCTGCACATCAGAGCCTCTGTTTTATTGATTGTTCTACCTCCAGAAAGTAGAAAATAGTGACTGGTGCACAAAATGGTACTCGATAAATATTTATTGAATGAATTAATGAATAAATGAGCTCTTGTTATCTACTTAGCAATGTGCTAAGTGCTGTGGTAAAAGTATCTAACACATCAGAAGCACTGAGAAAATAATGCAATTCTACACTAAATGGTACTAGTTACGGACCTTACTTATGACCACCCTGTACTGCTATCATAGATAAACAATTGGTCATTTTGATAAGGGAGAAAGAAATAGGGCTATTTTGTAAAGATGACAACACAGAAAGATGAGGTTTGAATTGGGCTGAAAAAGGCAGGTAGCTTTTGAGTAAGAAAGAGGAGAAAAAACTCCTTTTGGGTTGTTAAAAATATAACCAAGCATGGCATAAACAAATCACAGCAAGAAATCTTTCCCGGAGGTCTTCTTTTATCACTCTATACCCTCTTCACAGGAGTTCAGTTTGAGACATGTTGGATTTGAGGTCTTGCGTGAGATGTCTAGCTTACGTTTGGAAATTTGAGTTTGGAACTTGGCCTAGAGATCTAGAATTGGAAGTCATCCACTGAAAGGTAATAACTGCCATGGATGCCATCCAAGAAATCACAACTCTCCTTAAAACTTATTCTAATACCCTACAGCTTTGCATCTTTCAAACAGAAGATGGTATTCATGTTGAGAAACAATCTACTCATTCAATCTCAAATCCAGTCATGTAGCCATATTGCAAAACCAAGCAGATCCAGACTGTTCCTCAGCTTTGGTATGTACATGCCCAACCTTACTCAAACACAGGCACCAGAGACCAGTTTGGACCAGGTGGCAGGATGACCTTACATCTCAGTTTGCCAAGGACAGTTCTATTTTATACCTATCATTCCAGCATAATTATTAATAGTACCCCAAAAGCATCCCAGTTTAAATGATAAATTATACAGTCAATCTACTAATTCCCTAAATAACTGAATGACCCATTCCCCAAATGATCAATTTGCCTAATGTAATTATGTCATTTAACTTTCTAGTTTACTTGATTGGTTTTCATTTTGCTTTCATTAATACAATTTTAAGAAATGTTTAGACTGGCTCTTCTTCCCCAGCTCCTTAATACCTGAGTTGGAAACTTAAGACTCTGGGTCTTCCTCTCCGTCTGTGCCTCACTATCCCGCGATCTACCTCTGATTCTGTCCCTCAGTCTCCAGCAGCAACCGCAAGGAGCTGGGCAAAGAAAAATTGAATATATTCTTCTTATGAATATATTCTCCTTACGAATGTATTGTTTTATGAATATACTCAATGAAAATATTATTTTTATGAATATATTCTTTATAAATAGTGCCTTCTTGCATATATTCTTAAACATGAAGAGTTCATATAAATACATCTTTATGAGTAATAATGAAAAATATTTTTATAATAATTCTCCCAATTCAAGGATATATCCTCATGAATATACTTTTATTAAGGTCCTCAGAGCACCCTTCCTCAATTTTCCCTGCTTTCTGTCCCTCAAACGCTTGAGACTGACTAGGTTGAAAACTCCTTAAAATGCTGGTCAAACATCACAACGAAAACCAAACCTAAATAGTATAGACAACATAAATAAGTTTGGTGAATTAGTCCTTCAAGGAATTTGGCCATCCAATGAATTATCTTTCAGCAAACTGACTTTCAATTAATTGACTGTTAGCAATCTGACCTATAGCCTTCCTGACCAGCCATCTAAAACAGGTCAGCCATTATCCTATTTGTGACCTCAACTACACCAAAATTCTCTCTCAGAGGATTTGTTTGGTTTCTTCATCGTTTCAGCAAAACCAAACATAATTATGTTTGATGATCTTACATTATCCATGTTGGAATATCCTCATGAGGTCCAGGGCCTTTCTGTTTCTGTTCCCCAGTAATTCTACAGTCCTATCACAATCTCTGGCACATAAGTCAAGATGTAAAGATGCTCAATAAATATTTTTTTAATAAACTGACAATAAATGAATGAATGAGTGCATAAGGGGTCCCCAAAGAACCTCTAGATTCGTGGCAGAAAGAAGAAAAAATATAAATCGTATACTATTAATAAAACATATACAATTCTGACCACCATCATCCCAACCACCCTCCTTTTCTACCGAAAAATAAACAGAAGCTATCAAGCAAAACTTTTTTAATTGAGTATGAAAAGAAGCGGAGTGGGAGGGGAAGAAGTGGTCAAGAGATGAGCAAGCTTCAAACCATTTTTTAATCGGACAGAACGTATTTTATAGTCTGAAATCAGAATGCACTGAAGAAAATCTCAACCCCAGATGTTACAACGTTGCCCATTTAGTACAGCGTTACTTGAGAGCAGATGGCGATGAGTCAGGACTTAACAAAGACCTAAATGGCTCTCCTGCCAGCCCTTGGGCCAGCATTTGCATAGGAAGCAAATTTGGCTTGGCTGCTGATGGTGATGGCCTCTCACCCAATTGGAAGTGACCTCATTTTCACGTCTCCATTTTCCATCTCTGCCATATGCAGTTATAATCTTCTGGGAAATACTGTGCCACAAAATATAAAATAATAGCAAGACCTGATCATCTGAAGCACTATTTTAATTATGATTTTACTGACATACCTTCTCATTAGTAATTCATTTTTAATCAGTCTAACACATTTGAATTAGTGTGATGTGGTTTTCTTTTCACTCATTTAATATCTCAAGTCAGAAGTTTATAGCATTGCATCAGGGCAATTACATGAAGGGAGGCCATTTTTAAAGACGCATATAATTTTACGGTGGATTCGCACTGTTTATGAATTAGGTTTATAGGCCTCACCTCGCCTCCAGATGCACTTATAATCATCAAGAGAAAAGAAAGACATTTCACAAATGAAAGCATAACCTCTTTCCCATTTGGAAACAAATCGCCCAGTCCTAACAAACACAAAGGCATTTTTTTTTTTTTTTACACTTAGACAATTTACCTGGGGGGTTGTGGGGACAGGAACAAGGTCTTCATTTATCTGCCATTTCAACTCACTGAGGTCCAGCCAACAACATATTTCCTCAGGAAAGGACAGGAGACAGAGGGACTGAGAGTGATATTATTAATTGTACTTTCTGAGAGCAGGAGTTCAAGGGACACAGCAGGAATCTTGGAAAGTCTCACTTTCTTCCTCTCCTCTTAAGTCCCCTCAGAATTACTCAACCCGAAGTTCCAATAACTGAGTCCCATCATTTTCCAGCTTTCAAATACCCAGTGTTCTGAACCAAGCCCTTAATCCTTAGCCTATCTTCCTCCTTTGATCTAGAAGCCTTAATAGTTCATTAATTTCTCAAGGAAGGGAAGGTAAATTTTATCATAAACATTTGAACAAACTCCCCTATTTGTAGCATTGCTAGCTGAGAGGGATGCTGACAGTTGTACAAGAGATACTGTTTTTGAAAGTGTAATTCAAACCCATTAGAGGATGGTGAATTATGTTTTTCATAAAATAGTATAAAATAGAAAATATTAAAGTGTATTACACAAGCAATTTCTGTTTCGGCTATTATGTGTATGGAAGTATGTGTGTACTGGGTCAAATGTGCAGTTATTTTTAGCAAACACTCATATAATGCTTCATACGTGCCAGGGACATCTACATGCATTAATTCATTTAATCTTCAAGATCATCTAATGAGATAGGACTATTTTTTACCCCAGTTAGATAGTTGAATGAACTAAGGCACAGAGAATTTAAGTAATGTAGCCATGATGGTTCAGCTATAAAGTGACAGACGGGATTCGAACATAGGCAATCCAGCCCTAGAATCTATGGTCTAGGTTCACTCTTTCACATACTAGACCCATCTGGTGAGCCCAGCTAAGACACTGTCTTCTCTCTTGCTCTCTGAGGAGGCACTGTCACAGCTCCATCCAGCCTGCCTCTCCTAAATATATTTCCTGCTATAGGTTTTAGTTTTTAAAAACAGACTTTGATAAACACCAATTTAAGGGGATTATATATGATGTACATCCTAGGTTAGTTCCAATTTCAAATATTCAATATAATAATCCTTATACCATCAGGCCATATGACCTAATGTTTTCCTCGGTAAACTTGGCCCCTGTGTCATATACTTCAGAGTCACTAATGACACCACCCTTGCCACCAATTATAAATCAGAGATCTTCTACCTTGATCACTTTGTCTCTGGGATGGGATGGTGCTAGTTCTTACATTCAATGGTCCCCAATCCCATGGTGCCAGAATTAAAATAAAAAAAAGTTGTTTATATTCTGAGAAAACTATTACACAATTAACAACAGTAAAACCCAAAGCTTTTGCAAGGCTACTTAGTCTTCAGGTGGGAGAAGCTATAGAATTAGGTTATAAAATAACCACCGCAAGTTTATTTTCCCTATCCTATTTTACAATGAATGGGGCTAGCTACAAGGAGACCATGTAATCCAAGGAAAATATCCTTAAACTTCCAGTCACAAAATCTGACCTCCATCAAAATTACGTAACTTAAGCAAATCACTTATTCACAACAGCTTACCTTAGTTAGGATTTTGTACTTTCCAGAGTATACTTACATTCATGATTTTTTTAGGCTCTAACAACTATTCTCTGAGGAAGGTAGAAATGGCTATCGGAGAAGGGATGTTTCCATTCTCTTTCTCTTTTACTCTCTGCCTACCTTTCTCCCCCCAAAAGAGGAGAAACAGCTAATCACAGGATTCAGAGAGCAGAGCAATCACTGGGGACATTTCACTAGCAGGCAGTGAAAGGTGAGCACTGTATAAGGTTCATAATTTACTTCCTAGACCCATGTGATGAGCCCAGCTAAGATATCGTCTTCTCTCTTGCTCTCTGAGGAGGCACTGTCACAGCTCCATCCAGATCCCCTGTACCATTTCTGTGTACCATTCAGCTTCTGTCTGCTACTTTGCTCCTAATGGCTGAGTCTGTGACCTTCTTTGGAGGATTAGAAACCCCTTCACCCAGATGTCCTTGGAACAATAGATGCAGGGGTTCTAGTCCCAGCCCCACCCCATGCTGGGCTAACTCCTAACCAGTGACTAGATGTGCAGGAGTGTGATCGCCCAGCTCCCTCACCTCAGATGAAACAAATTTTGAGATGTCAGTTAAACTCAGACCCCCCCACACACACACAATATCTGGAGTCTGGGAGTTCTCCTGGAATGATACCCTTGCTTGGCTTCACCTTCCCTATTCTCTTCACCCACTCCCTTGCAAATTTCCTCTGAGGACACTTCCTGAAGAAATCACTTACACCTTTATCCTAGCCTCAGAATCTGCTTCCAAGAACCTGACCTAAACTCTCCCCCTGTTGCAGGTCTAGGCCTGTATAAGGAGACAGGCCTGATCAGATTTTCTCTATTTCTCTTTGGCCTCCTTTTCACCTACAACCAGGTTAGGTCAGGTCCTGCTCCAGAGAGGTGGCAGTCATCTTAGATTTAAGGAGGACGTAGAAGCCTCATGTGAGTCTTCAAGTCTTAGCTGGATTTTCCAACCAGCTTCTACCAGAGCCATGTCTTGGAGGTTAGTATTCATTGGCCAGCTATTAATACAGCAGGGCTGTGATAACCATCTAGCTGCTAGTCTTAAACAGCTCCCTCAGCTAGGAAGCTGAGGGGAAGACCGGTAAGTGATTTAGGTATTCCTGGTTTCCTGGCCCTAAAACTAGCATAATAGCAACAAAAACCTCACCTCTAGCTTCCTACAATTATGTTAGCAACCTTTTCAACAGTAAAGTCATCCCATATGGCTTAAGAGCTGGAAGAGACCTTTGAGATACATCCCTTAGTATACAGATGAAGGAACTGAAGCGAAAACCACGCATTTCCCCAATGTCACATCATTGACAGTAAATCTTTTCAACAAATCTGAGTCTCTAGACTCCGAGTAGGGCAGTGGGTGCTGGCCATTGAACCAGGCTGCAAAGTGAGAGAAGGGCAAGTAGACTGCTGTCCTCCCAAATCCCACCCCCTGAAAGCACCTATTGAGTATATGTAAACACATTCATGACCATTGATTGGTTTGAACTGCTTGATCTTTCCCCCACTAAGATAAACAGCATGAAACATAGATTAACTCTCATCATCTGCCTTGAAGAAAACATAATCAATATAATCAGTTCGTTAAGGAGATTCTTAGTCACATCACACTACATCTACCACACCTAGCACAGTGTCTGCCACATAGTAAGCACACAAATCATTTTTTTAGAAATTCACTGGACAAAAATTCATATTGAGCACTTAACTGTGATTACAATGATACTCCAATTTATTCATGGGGAGACTTACAATAGAGTTATGGCAAAATATTATGACATTGATTGGCAAAATATCATGAAATATTTAATTCTACCATACAAATTATAAATAATTTTACTAGCAGTAAAATATGGCTATAGGATATGTATTTATATTCCTGCATTCAAGAAACAAATGCACATTTGAATTTTAAGGAGATACTTTCCAGGTATGTGTTTTCTACTCTACTTATGCATAATTTACTCACTAGCTAGTCCTCACTACCAATGAAGCAACATAATCAAATGCAAGAAATTTTAAAATTGAGAAAACATTCCAACATTTCATGCATTAATTTCCTTTTCCTTAAGAGTAGAATATCACTGTTGTTTGACATTACCCATGAACCAATGGCTCAGCCTATATAACAGCCCTGTTCCCTTAGAACATAAGTTTGAAAGCACTACAGTAATGCAATCTTCACGCAAATAAACTCTAGCACAGGTTAGTATTAAGCAATCTTAATACAGACAACTGAATCGGTATCTGGCCCATACACACTTCCCTGCTATTGATTTCAAAGCAGGAAAATCTCTGCAGTCATAAACACAAGGAAATGTTGAAATGAGAGTTTAGGTATAAATCCTCAAAACATTAATAAAGACCCAAACAATGTTTACAAATTGGAAAAACGGAGATTAGACTTAGTTTTTCTCTATAGACAATAAACTTGTGAAATTTCTAAAAGGGGACCTTTCAAGTATATTCATGGGTAGGGTGAATGATTACGCTTTAAATGTTTTCTAATTTTAGCTATAATTCTATATAAAAAGTGTCAGAGGGGAGCAAAGTATCTAACAGTGCAAGCAAAGGATTGAGGGGGAAGGAATCATGGCATCTAGACCTTTCCCTTTATTGAGATGGTGCCCAAGGTTAGACATAGAAGGTTGGGAAGAGGAGTAGCCCAAGCTATGATGTAAGCTGAAGGTAACCCCACCCTGAGGGCAAGCTGTGCATAGCCAAGGACAATCAATTCAATTGAATTCAGTAGTCAATAATTTCCCCCCTCATGTCAAGCTCCATGCTATGTGCTAAGGATAAAGAGATGACTACAACACCACCCCCACCCTGATATGAAACCAAATTGAATAATCATTAAGGAGACAGAAGAGAGAAAGAATAATAAAAGGGTAACTGAGGGGCCCTTGGAAGCCAGATGGGTATCCCCAGCTTTCTCTTGGTGGTGGGTAGGAAAGGAAGATGGTGTGATGTGCTTGAATAAAAGACTCTAGTCCTCATTTACACCAGCTGACAGAGCTGCTGCTTTCTGCCAGTTGCTACTCTGAGTCCTTAACTAGCAGCCATTCCCTATAGCAGCATGAGGAGCAAGACCATGGACAAAATCACAGGCTATAAGATATTATTGCAAATTTACTACAGCTATTATTATCCCCATTTGACTGGTGATAAAATTGGGACTTAGAAAAGGGAATACCTTGAGCACTTTTCAAAGCTATCAAATGAAAGAACTAGCATTCAAATCATCACCCATCTAACATCAAAGTCTAGTATCCCCCCTACTCCCCAGTGCCTCTTTATGTATAGTGTGTCTGACACAGAATACTTTTAGACCCCTGAGAGGACAACAGGGAGAGACTATGTCATGCTCTCTGATTTATGGTCCAAGTCTAGATTGAGGAAAGGGTGTGTGAAATTCCAAACATGACTTAAGCACCTCCTGGCCAGAGCATTGAGATCCCCAAACACCTTCATCTTTAGAAGAACATCCCTACAGTGGGGCAAATTTCGGGTGGCCCTCATGCTGGCTTCAGCTGGAAGACGTGGACATTCCAAAGAGCAAAAGGAGAAGTGGTTGATGGACCGCAACCATACTTTAAAAGTAGGGCCAGGATTTGTTAAGGGGCTGCATGGGTCCCAGTGTTTTACTTCATTTTAAGAAACTAGCCTGCATTTTTACCTATAAACGTCTCTCTGCCTAGGCTACCCACTTAAGTGCATGAGGCTTGGTCAGGGAAGAATCAGAGACAGCTACTTCCAAGCACAACATTCATTCTTTCATTGCACACCTATTCTGTGGTGGACCCACTTCTAGGCGCAGGAGCTAGATACAGTACAAATAAATATTTGAAAAGTCCTTGATATCATGAAACTTCCTTTCTAGTCAGTGAGGGGAAAGATGATACATAAGAAAGCAAAGCAATGGGAAAGATCATTTTAGGTGGTAATAAACACCACGAAGAAACATTTTTAAGGGTGGAGGAATAGAAGAGAGATGGTGGGAGAGTACTGGTTTAGATCGGATGATCTGAAAAGGCCTCTCTGTAAAGGGAACCTTTAATTAGAGACACAAATCATCCCCCTCTCTGAGATCTAAGATTGGTTATTAGGCCCAGATTATAGTGCCCAGCTCTTCCTTCCTTCCTGAAGAATTCCTTTCCCTAAGAATCCTTAATCCTCATACACACAGTCTTCTGGCAGTTCTGCCCTACCAGTTCACCAGATGAGCCCAGACATGTCCAGGTTCCCCTTAGACAAAAGTTGGCATCTCTGTTACATCAGCAGCAGTATCAATATCATTACTACTAATAATACTGCAGGACAGCACATCTACTTAGCCAGTTGCAACCAAGAAAGAAAAGAAACAAAACCCAGGAAAAAGCAGGTGGGTGTAGGCTTCCAGAAAATGAAGTAAATAAAAGTGGGTTTGCTCATATAACTCAAGGGCGGGAAGAAGATACTCTTTTTCTTTTTTACATAACAACCAAGATCTATGCTAGCAGGTGCTATGACTCTTTAAGTAGATTCAATGAGAAAATTAACTCTCACAGTATGAAATCTGATATTTTTTTTTGTGTTTTTGTTTGTTTGTTTGTTTGTTTTTTTGGTATCTGGAGACAATATAAAAGAAAAGCAGGAAAAGGAAATAAAAAAGGTAAATTACCCCCTGAAGTCAAGACCACCCATCTTCCTTCCTCTCCCACTTTACCCTCAGGCCTTAGAGCATCTACCTTCCCCTACCCAACAAAAGAAAGACTGGGGCAAGACTAGCTGGGATCCGTACCCTGTGATAAAAGAATAAAGATGTTTGAGGCATAAGAAGAGGGAGGACAAAGAAAGATGGAGACTTCTGGAGGAAAGAAAAGGGTCTAGACTGAATGCGATCAACCAAAAGAACACCCACATAGGAACGTCCCAAAGGTCTGCTCAGGGATGCCCTTCCTAGTGCACAGAGCACAGACAAGTCAGCCGAACTCACATTGCAACCCCTCACCCCCACTACATCCTTAACATTCTGTGTATTCCATCATCATGGACTTGGAATAAGAAACCATGGGGGGCAGGGGGAGAGGGGGGGAAGAGAATGTGTTTATGCTAACTTCCCAGAGAGAGGGAAGTAAACCACTCCCCACTACACCCACAGCCCCGAACCCCCGGCCACACCTGAGACATCTTCAGTGGCAAAGAGACCCATTTGCAGCCATCACCTGGTCAAAGTTGCTTTTCATGATCCTCTTCTTTTTCCACCCCAGAAAAGACCCACAGGTTATGACCTCTCGCCACCCCTACTCCACCCCACCCATTCCCACCCCTGCCCCCAGCCTAGAATAGACTTGTGACAGGTAAATATCATTTTCATCATTATAATCGTTGGCATCATAATCTTTTCCCTTTTACAGAATCAAAGTGATTATAGGATTTTTTCCCTCCTGGGAATCAGTCCACAATTTATTTTATAGCACATTCATAGAAGTTCCTGCATTTCCAAGGTAAACAGATCCTATTCAGGTTAGCACTCCTGGTAACAAAATTATATAACTACCCTAGCTTCAAAAGTAAGATAGGATAATACACATTAACATATCCTTCCCTTAATACTGCAGAAGACGAAACATCACAAAAATCAAATCACATGCCTTTTATAATCCAGTGTGAAGTCATATTATTTATATTATTAAAATTAAATCATTTGGGACATGGGGTGATTAAGAAAAGTTCAAAGCTTAAGATTTTCCCCCCAATGCCATCTTTCTTTCCTAACTGCCAGTTCACACATTCAGCTTCATTGCCTTGGAAGAGAAGGACAGAGGAAAGCAGGGGATCATTTAACTCTGACTATCATGGCTTCTTAGACTTCTTCTGTAAAAACTAAAATAACCTAAAATTCTAAAAAGTTAATATTAACAAATAATACAGGAAGCACCTGGAAAAAATTCCTCCAGTCACTGATGGGAAATTTCAGCTAAGGACAATTCACAGTGCTGGCAAGTAGCTGAGCTGAGACACAGACTCCAATCCTCTAAATTCAAATCCTGTTTGTCTTCCCTCTACACCACTAGGACATGCCTGACTCCAGTGCAGGAACTTAGAGGTGCTGCCGAGGAAACTGGCCCCACGCCAAGCCCCAAACTGCTTATACTTGGCAAACAGCTGAGCAAAAATATTCTGCTCTCTGACATCTTCCATTCCATCAGCTACCAGATCTTAAATATGGTTAAAAGCTGGTTCTCTTCCCAATACTAAATCACAAAATCAGGAGACTCCAAAGAAAGGCTTGCTCCCCACCCCCAACCCCACCCATTTCTATGCCAATCCAAATTTGGTTCTTCCTTCAACATCTCACTCTTACCATCCCTGATTTTTATACCTCCAGTCTTAATTTGATTTCTGAATGTTCCTGGATGGGATATTCCAATCCTGATTGAAATGGCGTGAAGAAAACTTTTACTAGTTTCTGCCTAGAACAGTCAATTATGTGGTCAAGTGAGAAATGCCAGCTCCTGGCCTTGGGGTTCCACAGTCTTTGAGGACCTGCATGGCAGCCATGGTGCAGAGAGGCACAGCAGGGCTGAACACCTAAAATTCCTGATATGAGGTCATCACTGGGCTTTGGGGTACTTACCATAACCTTCCCCCTTGAAGAGGAACAGACACCCTTAGGATACCAAAGCAACAACTGTATTGTATTCCTGAAAATCCCAGTGAAGCCCCAACATCCAACAATTAACAACTCAACTCAAACTGATCATATAAACTCAAACACATACAGAACTGGTCTGATGCTGTCTGTAACAGTTGTTTGTTCCCTTACAGACTCATCATACATGTGTTTCCATGAAAATAAGACTTAACCAGAAAATAAGCCCTAGCATGATTTTTCAGGATGACATCCCTTGAACATAAACCCTAATGCGTCTTTTGGAGCAAAAATTATTATAAGACCCCGCCTTATTTTGGGGGAAACACGGTATTTGCTTCTTTAATGCCCCAAACTAGCTTTAATTTCACTTTTAGAGTCTCTCTCTCTCTCTCTCTCTCTCTCTCTCTCTCTCTCTCTCTCATAATACAGCAGGTAGTTCCTGAACAAAAGTACCCACCTTCTGATTGCCTTTTAAAAAAACAAAAAACAAAAAAACAAAGATTTGTGCATTTCAAAGACAGTCTGCAGGTGACATGTAGACCTCTGGGAGATCTGCCACGGGGTCGTGGTTCTTTCTGAGTGAAGAGAACGCCAATGCCCGCTCACTCCAGACCTGGCAAGTTTGAAATGGAAGAGCTAACGGACAAGGCTGAAGCGTTGCTGCTTAGCTGACACCTGTGCTGTTCCATGTGGTTCACGCATTCTCAGCTGCACAGGACAGGACGCCAGCGCTGCCCAAGTGGCTGGGACAGGACTGAAAGGCAGCACACACCACTACACCAGGTGCTGAGGGAGAACTTGCTTCTCCAGGGGGAAAGCTGCACTCGTTTAGCCCAAGTATATCACTCACCCTGTGGCTGGAGAGCTGCCATCGTGCTACAGGCTGGTGCCCTTAGGGTGAAGCAGAAGTCCAGAGGCTCCATCTTCATTCACAAATGGCTGCCTGCTCCCTTATCCACAGCAAGAAGGCTGTTCTTCTCTGCCTCCTTCTCTGCTTCCCACCCCAACCTGTAGGTGCAGCAGGAGTTAAAGTTTTTTTCTGGTCCTTTCTTTATGATAAAGTCCCCAAATTGGCGTTGCTGAGTTCTGAGATACGTGTATTTTAAAGACTTTGGGTACATATTGCCAATTTGCCCTGCATGTGGACACACGTTCGCCTTCCCAGCTCCTCTGCCTTTGGAAAACCCTTTACCCTTCCATAGGAATCCTGCCCAGAACATGTGGCCCAGATGGGGCGGGTCCAGCTCCCTGGCCCCAGAGCTGAGATGGTGACCTGGCCTGGCCAGTAAGAAGAAGACATCCCCTTGACCCAGTACTAAGTGGTTCAGGGACGGACACATCACCCAAGCCTGGCTAACTGGAGTTTCCTCAGGACTTTTGCTAGAGATAGTTTAAAAGACACTCATTTACAGCCAACTCTATGAACACAGAACGTAGATTAGTGGTTGCCTATGGCTGAGGCGTTGGAGGGGGGTTAGGAGTACGGCTAATTGGTCTGAAGTTTCTTTTGGTGGTGATGAAAATGCTCTAAATGTAATTGTGGTGATGGTTGCACAACTCTGATTATACTAAAAATCATTTAATTGTATGAGTTCAGTGGGTAAATTGGTATTGAATTTATATCTCTAAAGCTGTTATTTAAAAAAAAAAAAAAATGCTTGCTCTCACTCTCTCCCTTTATCTAAGACAGCAAGCAGTTAAGGATAATGGAAATTGGGTCTGCCAACAGCTATCTCTTCACCATGTAGAGAGAGGCTGCCTGAGAATATAGCCATGCAGAGGCAATGAGACAGAGGTACAGACAGAGAATGAATCATTTGAACTACTCGATACAACTTTACATAAAGCCAATTTCATTCCTTGAACTATTCGGTTGAATAAGCCAAAAAAAAAAAAAAAATCCCTTTTTTTGTTTAAACTAGTTTAAGCTTAATTTCTGTCACGACCAACCAAGACCTACTACAGCTTTCCTAAAAGGCTGTCCAAATGTGTTGCCTCATCAGCTGTGAATGAGAGTGCCTACCCACACCCCAAGCCCCTACAACACTGAAAATTATCTTTAATAATCGCTGTGTTCAAGGCAAAAAAAAAAAAATGCAAATATTAGATTTCTAGCAAGGTTGAACATAGTATCAATCCTTATCTTTTCCATCTTTAAATTGCCTATCTTTGCATAAACTATGTATAGGATAATGTTAGTAAACCTTTTTTCTATGAGTATTTTTTCTAGTTATCACTTGTCTTTTGATTTTTTATGATAATTTTCATATGCAGAAGTATTTTTATGCATTAAGTCCATCAAATTTTTCTTTGTAATGCTATTGTTTTTATTTTTAGAAAGCCTTTCCCCATCCTGAGATTAGACAAGTATTCTAATCTAAGAAAATGAGTTCATTTTCTAATTGAACACCTTGACGCACATGGTCTTTGAAATTATAATATGATTTCAGTATGTTCAAAATATACCATAATAGTTCACTGATTATCCCAGTATTTATTAAATAATTCTTTTTTTAACTTATTTACGATAGATAGCTATTTGTATCAGATACTAAATTCATTAACATAGTAGAGTTTCTTTCTTGAGTATCTATGTAGTTACATTGAACTGAGTACCAATCTTAAGCAATCACTCTGCTACTTGACCTAGTATAACTTTGTAGTACTGTTTTGGGGTATTTTTTATTGCGGTAAAGTATGCACAACGTCATAAAATGCACCATTTTAACCATTTGTAAGTATGCGGGTCAGTGGCATTAAGTACATACACAATGTTGTGCAACCATAACCACCATCCATCTCCAGATCTTTTCATCTTCCCAAACTGAAACTCTGTACCCATTCAACAATAACACCCCACTTGCTCTCCCTCTAGGCCCTAGCAACCACAGTTACACTTTCTGCCTCTCTGCCATTTGACTATTCTAGGTACCTCTTGTAAATGGAATCACACAATATTTTCTTTTTATGTCTGGCTTACTTCACTTACCTTAATGTCTTCAAGGTTCATCCATGTTCTTGCATGTTTCATTCCTTCAGCGTTTCATTCCTTTTTAGGGCTGAATAATATTCCATCTGCTGTATCTACCACATTTTGTTTACCTATTTATCTGTCAATGGACATTTGGGTTGCTTCCATCTTTTGGCTATTGTGAATAATGCTGCTATAAACACTGGTGTAAAAGTATCTGTTTGAGTCCCTGCTTTGAATTCTTTTGTGTACATATCCAGGAGTAAAACTGCTGGATCAAATGGAAGTTCTATGCTTAATTTTTGAGGAACTGCCATTCTGTTTTCTACAGCAGCTGTACCACTTGACATTCCCACCAGTAATACATAGCATTCTAATTCCTCCACACTCTCACCAGCACTTGCTGTTTTCTTTTTGATCACAGCCACCCTAATGGGTGTGAAGTGGTATAATGCATTTTAATACATGATAGTACAAGTGTATTCTCATTATGATTCATTGTGAAAAGAATTTTTGACCATTCTCTAGTTTTTTTTCTCCCAGGACAATTTTGGAATTATTTTTTAGTTTCCCAAATATCTTACATGAATAATAGAATTCTATTAAATTTATTTTGAAAAAAAATAACATAATTAATATCTTTAAAACATTTAACGCCACCTCCCATCAGAGAAATAAAATCTCTTATTTCCCTTAGCAAAGTTTTAGTTTTCCTCATATTGGACCTAAACGTTTCTTGTTAAGATTATATTGTTCTATTGTAAATGGAATAATCAGCCTCTTTTTAGAAAATAATTTTTGGAGGATGAAGTCCCATAATCAACAATAACACTCATTTATGAAACACCTGCTATTTTAAGATCAGTGATAAAGGTCAACAGTGCCTGTCTTCTACATGGAAATTTACTGTAACAGAAAAAGAAAGCATTAGTTAAAACTTCCTTGGATTGCCTCTTTCAGGAGCCTGCAGCATCACTCTGAAGGAGGCAAGGAAAACTGTGGGTGATTTCATGTTTAATCAATGTTGTTATAGCTATTATTAATTTGGAGTCAAATTTATGATGCGTGAGGTTTCTTGTGTCCTGTGTGTCCTTATGACCTTACATCACACTAGCCTTTCCTTGTGGCTTTATACCCATTTTATTACTTCATTAATTTACCATTTAAATTATTACTGAAGTTTACACCTGTATCTCTCCCCTACAATATATTTATATATCTGTGATTTATTTACTATCAACTCTTCAGTCAGGATAAGAATCTTTAATTTTTAATATTTAATCTTTAACATGTCCTCCTATAGCTCCTAGGAGGAAATATGATTCACTTTATAACAATTTACTTTAAGACATTCCACTCTGCTATGCAGTTTCCTGGCTCATTGCATAGAAAAGCTTCTACTGACAAGATTCTTCCCTCTTTGGGGGAAAAAATGTTAACTCTGTTCTAGGTGCTGAGTGCAGAATGGCTATATAATAATATACATCAAAAATACATGTTTATGAAATTGAATATACCTAGCTTATCCTCTAGAAATGTGTGAAAATTTTCCTATCCCCTTCCAAAAACAGCCTAAGAATGTCAAGAAAGAAAAAAGATAACACTTAATGCATCTTCCTCCCTGACATTTTTTCCCTTGAGAAGGGAAGAATTTTGTTGATAGAAGCAAACAATCTACAGGATGTTGAGTCCTGAAAAGGTTACACTTCAACCCTGCTTTCCCCCGTCACCTCCTCGCCACTACCACTTTGGGGTCCACGAAAAGCACATGGGTTGTGGCTTCCCTCTTTTTTAAAATTCATATTTTTGGCCAAGAAAAGGCAACAAAGGGTATTTTTGCACAAGAGGACACAAAGAAAAAGGAAACAGAAACCCATCCAGGTGAACAGTGGCCCTCAGTCAAGTTATTATATACCCTCTGGCTCATGACACCTATTTTAACATACTGTTTCTCCTCCTCTGCCAATAACTCCACTCTCTTTCCAAGCCTTCAATTATACACACAGACAGGTCAAATAACAATAATATAAACTGCTCAAAGTGGAACCAAAAAAAAAATGACATAATGACTGTGAGTGATGAATAGCATTTTTTTTTCCATGCTGCTTCTGAGTCTCTTCTGACTGTTAAAACCTCCATCTTCAGAAGAAGGCCAATTACATTTGGGATATACATTCCAATTTTAGACTCTGGAATATGATATATTTTGCTTACCAGATATAATAGTGCCATTGTTTATTGCTCTGGGAAAACAAATATTAGGTTGGTGCAAAAGGAACTGCGGTTTTTGCAATTATTAACCTTTTAAACCACAATTACTTTTGCACCAACCTAATAGTATCACTTATTACTGATTAATGTAAAGAAAAAAGATCCAAGTCAACCATTAACTTGCTTTTAGTGCTCAACTCTATAAAAATTGCTACCAAAATTGTATCTGTATTTTGGTTTTGGAGTTGGAAGGGCTATCTCAAACTAATGACAACTCAATGGAATAAACCAGAAAGGAAAGTCGTCTGAAAGATACAAACCCATCTCCTTAATTTCCAGCAATTCTAGTTAACAGAAAAATCTTATGTCTCCACTAAATTGTTTCCATGCTCTGTTCTTACAACCCAAACCCAATCAGAGAGTATTCTCATGAAATGATCCTGGTACTGTATAATTTGTCTAAACGCATAAACTAAATAGTAAAACAAACAAACCTTAACTTGAAATATAAAAAGAGAACAGCTGTTGTATAAAGACAAGCAAACAGCATAAATGAAGCTTAAGGCTTAGGATCACCCATGAGCTGTAACCATTATTAGGTCAACATATCTAACTGACATTTTATACAGCCAAGGCCTCTGTCCAAGTATCTTGCCCCATCTCTGTATCAGTCAAGATAGGCTAAGTTCTGCTGTGGTAACAAATAATACCAAAATCTCAGTGGCTGACAAAAACTTAAGTTAATTTCTTGCTCACACTATGTGCCCATCATGAATCAGGTGCAGCTCTGCTCCACACTGTCTTCAATCTAAGATCAAGGTTGATGGAGCAGCCTTCATTTGAAACACTGTTTGCTGTTGGGGAAGAGGATATCACAAAGAGAGAAAAGAGAGTATCGTCAAGCAGGAACTCTTTTAAAGTGCCAGCCCCAAAGTGACATGTGTCACTTTGGCTCACATTTAGTTGGCCAAAGCAAGTCACATGTCACCTGAGTTAAGAGGGCAAAGATGTATATTATTCTCTTAGCCAGTCTCCTTACCTCTAGTCTACTTTCTGCCAAACCAGCCTCCCTCTTGTTTCCGGGGGCTCTTTCCAAAGCTGACCATATTCCTCCTCTGCCCAGAAATTTCTACAGTTGATCTGCTCCTATCGGTATCTGTATCAGCACTGGAATGTGTGGCAACGGGCCTAGAGAGTTCTGGAATAAACATGGTGACTTTTCCAGAATGCTGGTTTTACTTGAAGATTTGGAAATATATATACTTTTTTTTTTTAACTTGAACATATTATTGGACAAAATAAAAATTAGCAAGAGTCTCTAAAGAAAATTGGTATTTGAATCAGGTCTCATTGGGCTATCCCACATTTCCTGGTGCCATGGAGACAGGCTCATCTACTCTCAAGGGTTCCTACCTCTCTAGAGTGGCACCATCCATCATGCTAACCAATAGCCACATGTGGCTATTGAGGACTTGAATTATGGCTAATGTGACTGAGGAACTGAATGTTTAATTTTATTTTAATTAAATTTAAATACCCACGTGTGGCTAGTGCTTACTGTATTAGCACCAATATAGAACGTTGCCATCTTTGGTAAGCAAAATAATGGCCTTCCAAAAATGCCCATGTCCAAATCCCCAGGACATGTGAATACGTTATGTTACATATCAAAAGGGAATTAAAGAAGCAAACAGAATTAAGTTCACAAACCTGTTGACCTTAAAATAGGGAGATTATCCTGGCTTACCCATTCTTCTCCGAGTCTAATCCAGAACCAACACCCTTACCTTGTTTTCCCTTAGTACAGCTGAGGTAAGCAGTTGGATTCAAGCAACACTTACTAAAACATCAAGGAGTCAGGGGAAATGAGTAAAGAAAATTCAAATAGGATCAGTCAGAGACATAAAAGGAATCTGACCCAAGAATCTCAGTGGAAGTATGAAAGCACTTTGCTGAGCCCCAAATCTCCTCTCCTCCAATAACTGCTCTTGAACCACATATTACTTATTTCGGGTTCTTCTCCATGGACTTACCTGCCCCAAAATCAAAATTGTGGCTTATTATTATTCCTCAAAATATAAGGGCTATCTATAGAAGTACTCCATCCAAGTACTATCTTCCAAATTACAATCCGAGGAACAAACCCAGTTGTGAGTTTTTCTCCTAGGATTCAGGGGCAACCCAAGGAAAGATGCTAAACATGGTAGCCAGTCATCTTCTCCACCCACCCCGTCATCTGCTCCTGTGACTCATCCCTCAGGTCCTCCTCCCCCACTCCCCACATGGCCTGCCCTTCAGGGAAGTGGTCTTTTATAATTAGAGTTTTAATATTTAAACTTAGCTTATGCATACAGTGACCATGACACAAATAGAGTGCAGCAGGTCATTTTCTCACAAAGCCTTTCCTGAGTATTTATACAAGTCTTCCTAATATAGCAGCCTGTTTAATAAAGGTAGTCTAAATACGTTTTAACTCTTTAGGACCTAGAAGTGTGCCTGTTACAAAGTCAAACACACACTCTTACCCTTTTTCTATAGAGATCCTCATCTGACATTACTCCAGATTAAAAAAAAAAACCTTTTAGCAAAATCCAACAGCAAGTATCATTAAGTACTACTCTTACTTTTGCATATAAAAATGTTTATTTAGCTTTTTTTGCATTCCAAATTGACTAATTTTGCTCCATAATGAACATCAGACTATTAGATCATACAGATCGAACATTACTGGATTTAAAAAACAATGTAATTCTTAAAGGAGTGATAATATGCACTAACCCTTAATGTCAAAGCCAAATATTGAAATGCCATATGAATGCATGAATCCATTAAGCAGGAGTCATTTTCAATTATTAAGAAGAAAGATCTGTGTTCTTTATAGAAATTAGAAATGGCAGAAAATAACATCAACATTCATAACTGCTACAATTATGACCAATAAAATTTTTAAATCAAATTAAAATTGGAGTGTTGATAATAACAGTAATGAAATTTATGTAGCACCATGTGGCTCCATTTCCTCAAAGAAACCCCTGAGTCTATTATTTTACAGGGATGTAGAAATCAGTAGTCATTGCTTCCATTTTCCAGATCACTGGACTAAGGAGTCTCCTGCACCAACAGGAAAACGAATCCAATGTCATCACATGCCCATGGTTACTGTGTCTCCTGCTCCAACATAAAACCCAGCCCCTTGGTTTCACCCCAGTTGTCCGGTTCTGCTGGGAGCCAGGACAGTCAAAACTGGAAAATGCCTGCCTTCCTACTGGTTCCATGTATCCCCTGCATTCATTTGGCTCCAGTGGGTCCCTATTTTGGGTAACCTGACATCCAAGGGAACAAAAGTCAGAGAAGGCTTTAGAACCGAGGAGTCAACTTTCTATAGTTCAGCACATCTGTGGTGACTACAAATGTTTGTAAAAGATTATCCTGAAGAGCCCACCCTATCTATATAACGCACTTTTCTTATAATCCTAAATTCCAAAATCAGTAGTGTTTATTAAATTACTTAAGGCCACAAATCACCTACAGAAATTGGTAGATATCCCAAACCCTCTACCCAAAATTTGCTCAAATTTTTTTATTTAATTTCAGGAGGTTCCCAAGCCTATCAAGTCCCAGCCAGGCCCTTAGGGGACCTACAAACCAATTCTAAACTAAGAAACCTGTTTTAGGGTTACTTTGCTTTTCTTTGATATACAGAATTAAAATTAATTGGCTTCCCAGATACAGAAAGACAAATACTATATGATCTCATTTATATGTATAATCTGAAATAGTCAAACTCATTCAAGCAAAGAGTAGAATGGTGATTACCAAGAGCTGGGATAGGGAGAAATGGGGAGGTGACGGTCAAAGCGTACAAAGTTTCTGTTATGTAAGAAAAGTTCTGGAGACACAGTGCCTATTGCTAACAATTCTATATTGTACACTGAAACTTGCCAAGAGGATAGATTTTATGTTAAGTGTTCTTACCACCAAAAATAATAACAATAATAACAATAATAATGGAAGTGGAAAGAAACACTGGGAAGAGATGAATATGTTTATTGCATTGATGGTGGTGATGTTTTCGCATGTGTATACTTATCCCCAAATTCCTTGAGTTGTATATATTAAATAACTAAAGCTTTATGTGTTAGTAATACCTCAACGCAGTAGTTTTTAAACGATAAAAAATTAAATTAGCTGGCTTCCTTCCCAGAAGTGCTAAATTAATGTAGGGTACTTCTTATTAATATTCTTGTGTATATTTGGGTATGTCAAGACAGTTGGACACCTGGACCCCTGTTGATACCCCTGGTGAAAACCCTGAGTGTCACTCTTAGCCAAATATGAGCGTGGGGAGAAACAATGCTGCTCTATGGAATTATCACTGGACTGAGCATCTAAGTTTACCCTGGTGAACTAGGCTGTCCTGCCATCTTTCCCTGATGCTAATACAAGTCATTTTAAGCACACCTGGCAGGGAAAAGAGAAGACACATGTATTGAAAGCACAGCACATGCTGCCCCTCCCCCAAGAACAAGGAGCACAGCAGCAGTAATTTCCAAAGGCCTGGAGATACCATAGGCACTTAAGAAATAAATTTAATTAGCCATACATAATTTGATTTTAAAAATATAAAGGAATAGGCCTTTTTTGTATTGCACTGAGTGTCATGGAGCCAATTCATACCCATCAGACAAGTTTGGGGCCTCTGATCCGGAACCACTTTCAGAACCAAGAAATAATTATATGCCAACAAACTGGACAACCTAGAAGAAACGGATAAATTCCTAGAAACATACACCCTACCAAGACTGAATCATGATGAAATAGGAAACCTGAACAGACTGATTACTAATTTGCGTATCAGGGGAATTTTTCTTTGAATGTTTGGTGGAATTCATAATTAATACCAATCCTTCTAAAATTCTTCCAAAAATAGAAGAGAACTCTTCCAAATTCATTTTATGAGGCCAGCATTACCTTGATAACAAAACCAAACACGGATGCCACAAAAAAGAAAATTACAGGGCAATATCCCTAAAGAACACAGATGCAGAAATCTTCAACAAAATATTAGCAAACTGAATTCAACAATATATTAAAAGGATCATTCAGCACGATCAAGTAGGACTGATGCCAGGGATTCAAGGATGATTCCACATCCACAAATCAGTCAGTGCACTACACGTATAACAAAATGAAAGATAAAAATCATACAGTACATCTGAAACGTATATAATACAACAATCATATGATCATTTCAATACATGCAAAAAAAAAGCATTTGACAAAATTCAACATCTATTTATGATAAAAACTCTCAACAAAGTAAGGGAATGTACCTTAACATAATAAGGGCCGTACATGACAAGCCTAAGTTAACATTATACTCAATGGTGAAAAGCTAAGTCTTTCCTCTAAGATCAGTAACATAACAAGGATGCCCACTGCCGGTATCACCACTTCTATTCAACACAGTAATGGAAGTCCTCGCCAGAGCAATTAGGCAAGAGAAAGAAATAAAAGGCATCCAAATTGGAAAAGAAGTAAATTTGTCACTATTTGCAGATGACATGACACTGCATATAGAAAACCCTAAAGAATTCATCTAAAAATCGTTAGAACTAATAAACAAATTCAGGAAAGTATTGCAAAAACAATTCACAAAAAAATCTGTTTTATTTCTACATGCTAATAATGAACTATTAGAAGAAAAATAAATAAAACAAATGTATTTACAATTGCATCAAAAAGAATAAAATACCTAGGAATAAATTTAACCAAAATTAAATTGAAAGACCAGTCTATTAAAAACCACAAGACATTAATGAAAAAAATTGAAGACACAAATAAATGGAAAGATATTCTGTTCTCATGGATTGGAAGAATCAATATGTTAAAATATCCATACTACACAGAGCAATCTACAGATTAAATGCCATCCTTATCAAAATTCCAATGTTATTTTTTCAAAGAAATAGAACAAATAAGCCTAAAATTTCTATGGAACCAAAAACAAACCCATATAGCCAAAGCAATCTTAATTAAAGAAAAACAAGATGGAGGGGCGGCCGGATGGCTCAGTTGGTTAGAGCGTAAGCTCTGAACAACTGGGTTGTCAGTTCGATTCCCACATGGGCCAGTGAGCTGTACCCTCCACAACTAGATTGAAGACAACGAGCTGCCGCTGAGCTGCTGCGGAGTGGCAGGAGGGGCGGCTGGATGGCTCAGTTGATTAGAGCGCCAGCTCTTAACAACAAAGTTGCCAGTTCAATTCCCACATTGGATCGTGGGCTGAGTCTCCTACAACTAAGATTGAAAACGGCAATTGGACTTGGAGCTGAGCTGTGTCCTCCACAACTAGATTGAAGGACAATAACTTGGAGCTGATGGGCCCTGGAGAAACACACTGTTCCTCAATATTCCCCAATTTAAAGAAAGAAAAGAAAAAGAAGATGGAGACATCACACGCCTTGATTTCAAACCATATTACAAAGCTATAGTAATAAAAATAGTACAGTATTGGCATAATAAAAGACACATAGATCAATGAAACAGAATAAAGAATCTAGATAAACTCACACATATATGGTCAACTAATTTATGACAAAGGGCCAAGAATATACAATGGGAAAAGGACAGTCTCTTCAATACATGGTATTGGGAAAAGTGAACAGCCACATGCAAAAACGAAACTGGACTGCTATCTTACACTATACACAAAAATTAACTCAAAATGGATTAAAAACTTCAATGTAAGAACTGAAACCATAAAATTCCTAGATAACATAGGCAGTAAGCTCTTTTACATAGATCTTAGCAGTTTTTTAAATCTGATACCAAAAGCAACAAAAGCAAAAATAAACAAGTTGGACTACATCATACTAAAAAGCTTCTGCACAGCAAAGGAAATCATCAACAAGATTGAAAGGCAACCTATGGAATGGGAGAAAATATTTGAAAATCATATATCTGATAAGGGCAAATATCCAAACTATATCAAGAACACATACAACTCAATAGCAAAAAAAACAATCCGATTAAAAATGTGCAGATCTAAATAGACATGTTTCCAAAGAAGGCAATACAGATGGCCAACAGGTACATGAAAAGATACTCAACATCATTAATCATCAGGAAAATGCAACTTAAAACTACAATGAGATATCACCTCATACTTGTTTAAATGACTATTATCAAAAAGACAAGAAATAAATGTTGGCAAGAATGTGGAGAAAAAGGAACCCTTGTGCATTGTTGGTAGGAATGTAAATTGGTGCAGCTACTATGGAAAACGGTATAGTGGTTCCTCAAAAAATTAAAAATAGAACTACCATATGATTCAGCAATTCCATTTTTGCATATTTATCGAAAGTAAATAAAAAACACTAACTCAAAAGTATATATATGAAGACCCGTGTTCACTGCAGCATTATTTACCATAGCCAAAATATGGAAATAAATTAAGTGCCCATCAGTGGATGAATGGATAAAGAAATTGTGGTACACACACACACACACACACACACACACACAGAGGAATATTATTCAGCCATAAAAAAAGAAAATCTTGCCACTTGCAACAACATGGGTGGTCCTTAAGAGCATTATAATAAGTAAAATAAGTCTGAGAAAGACAAATACTGTATGATTTCTCTTACATACGCAATCTAAAAAAGAAATTTAAAGCTACAGACAACACATAGGTGAAAAGAGTCAAAACGTAAAAAGAAAAAATAATGCCTAAAACATATGACAATAAACACAAAAATTGAAAAAAAGTGAGAAACAGTAAAACGCCACCACTTACTTCAGTACTGCTCCTCTCCTCCTGACATGGATTGAAGCCACTGAGGAAGAAAGCATGGGTGATAGAGTGGGGAAGGGAGAGAGTAAGAAGATAGGACTACGGTGCCCACTTGCTACAGCAATTTCTCAGCCCAGGCTAAAACAATGACAAGAAAAGGATGAGAAGCTCCTCAGGAAAAGCTATCTATCTGAAAAAGCAGAGCTATGACCAACAAGATTCCTTACTATCATTTCATATCCATAGTACTGTCTCCCTGCCATCGCTCTTTTTAACTGTCAGATCTCTCTAAATGACCCTGCTTATGTACATTACGTTTTTTTAAGGTGTTTCAAGCTGTTTTCAAGGAAACATGAAAGATATAGGCAAGAAATGAGATCTGAGCATGAAACAAGAGAAACAGGGCCGTCATGGAGCTCAGAGGGGGCAAGCAGGTGAAATCACCAAGCGTGCTGGAAGCAGCCTGTCCTCTTAGGTCCATAAGGTGCCAGAAAGCCCCGTGGTGAATGCTGCTTTGTGGGTGGAATTTAAAGTGAAGCTACTTGTGAAAGAATAAGGCTTATGCTCATATAAATGATGGGTCCCTGCCTAGTATTAATGACCCTTACATATGGACTCCAATTATTTCAAGGCTTCATCCTAAATTCCACCCCAAATTCTCAACACTAAATTCATTTTATTTAACTTTAATCTTAAGACTAAATTAAAAAGCTTCACACACTTTCAGTTAGCTGGTATAAAAAGTAAACAAAAAAAGGATGCTGTCACACCAAAACATTTGAGACTTCGGGGCCTTACGAGCAGCAGTTCTCAACCCTGGCTGCACAATGGAATCTCCTGGGACCCACTCCTACAAAGTTTCATTTAATTTTGATGCCTGGTACCCAAGCATCAGTATTGTTTAATTTAAGAAACTCAGTTCTGGAAGTTTTTGATAGTAAATGTGTACTTAGATACTAAGCTTTTTTTTTTTTTTTTTTTTTTTCAATTTCTCAATGACTGTTCCTACATTCTTTCTGCTCTTGAGTTAGCTCTTAGAGAAAACTACATCCTAGAGTGATCAGTATGAGAAAAGGAAGAAGAAGTCGTACCTTCCCTGTTGGCAGAGAGTTTCCCCCAGTGGTGAACAAGAGATGGTTTTGAGGGAAAGAATGGTCCCTTCCCCCACACACATCCCTGCTCACACCTGCCCATAGTCTCAAAAAAAAAAGGATGTGATGACCAAAACTCATTTACACCCCCATTATTCCCACATTATGATTGTTTGTAAATGCCATTTTTCTTTAATTACCCCTGCCTAAAAAGAAATGAAGACAAGAGGAGACCAAAAGGCCAATGCAACATTCCAGTAGAATCACAAAAGCAGAGCACAGGACTGTCTTATTAACTTCATTGTGGCGGAGTGTTATAAATGCAAGTTGCAGAAAGGGGACAGTAATTTGTTAATAAATATGTTAATTAGGTAGAGTAAATGCCATACTGCATGGAGGGGGGAAAACTCACTGATTATAAACTCTACGCACAGCTTTCAGAGGGCAAATGTAGTTAATAAAACTACCTTTATGTTTTATATGGCTGCTCTTTAGCATAAATAGCTAATAACCAATTTACATGAATGGTGTGGGCACAAATGTAAATTAGCCCGTTTGGGGTTTATATTACTGCAATGCAATCCTAACGCTTAAGTGTTGCATTTGGCCATTTCATTAAGGGGAAGATCTGAGAAGCTGATACAGTCCTACGGCCGGCTTCAAGGAATTTTCATATGAAACCAAAATTACACTGTACATCCTTCTTCACCACATGGGAATTTCCAGAAAGGGCTCTGCTATCAAATATTTTCCCTATTCATGGCTGTGTCCACAACCCCGAGCTCCTGTGGGTGTTCAAAATGTCCCACTCGCCAAAATGCCACACAAGCCTGAGACTGCAACAATACGGTCTTGTGCAACTGGAGTCTGGACTTGTACTTGACTTTCTCTGCTTGCCGACCAGTAGCAGCCCTGACTTGACAACAAACAAAGAGACCCTTGTAGGAGAGGGACTTTCATAGGTCCAGGTGGCTGGAGGAAGGAAGAGAGAAGGACCTTCAGGGCCTTCTGAGTCTGTGTTCCCACTAGCCACAAAGACCGAATGCAAATGCTAGCAAAAGCTAACAACACCTATTTGTGCTGCCTGCACCAGTGGAAGCTTTCCACTTCTGGCCTCATTCCTCTGCAACCTCTCCTACTCACAGGGTCTTTCTTTAGTCATGCTGTGCAAGCAGCTACTGTATGTACCAAAAGTTAATTTTACTAACACACTTCAGTGTGTTGCCGAGCTGCAATAAATCACGAACCAATTTCCCATTTTTTTATGCCCTACTTGATAAGAACGCAAAGCATTCTTTCCCCAGATATACATGTTTTTAAACATGAGGATTAGAAGCAGGAACACATCTCTTGATGTGCAGTGAAATGTTAACCTTGCTTTTCAGGAGAAGTTGACCTCTGCAGGTCCTATTAGAATAAAACATCAACTTACGCTTTCTTTAGTTTGGACCTTGGGTCCAGAGCTGCCTATAGGCCTTTATGCTGCAGAACACTGCTTTAGAAAAGTTTTTTATTGTTTTGCAACTTCAGCAAATAAATTCTTTCAGAGGAAGTACAAGTTGTAGGGGCAGTTTTGTTCTGAATTGTGCTGCATTTTTTTTAAAGATACAGAGTAAGATTCAGATGTATTTAAATTTTCACACCATCATATTCTTGGATTCAGAAAGAGACTTTAGGATCCCTTTTACAATTATTAATTTGAATACTTCCAGTGTCAGCCCGTTGCAACTGTGGATTAATCTAATTCTAATGAGGTTGTTTTTTGTTTAGTTTTGGGGCAGGGAGTTTGTATATTGAGTCAGGATTCAGAAGTTAGATGACAACAATGAACTCTTCAAAGTCATTAATTTCTTTGTTGCTTTGTCTATACTCACAATGATAATAATAGAATATATTTCTTGAAGTTATTTTGAGGTTTAAATAAAATTATACATCATTAACTGGCAACCACCACCGTAATAACTGTTTTAGGCAATAATCACCAATAGATGCAAAAATTAGCAGGTGAAAGTTGGATGAGAAATAAAGTATTAGATAATCTCAAAGAATGTCCCCCCAAGAAAGTAGAAGAATAACACACCCAAAAGTTGGTGGTAGTCTGGTGAGAAAAATGAGAATGGAGTGGAAAGAACTAAATGCGGGACACATATTACTTGAGTATCAAAAAAAAAAAAAAAATGGAGCTAAATTGTAGAAGAAAGAGGAGGAAGTGGAGAAGAAATGCTCCAGTGCAGCAAAATCAAAGGAAGCCGAGGAACTAGATTGTCCCCTACAGTCACATAAACAAAGTACAACCCAAGCTACACATGAACCTATATTTTCATTTAGGCTCCAATTTCGGTCCCTGAAAGGCACACACATGAAGGAGGCTGGATGTCTTCAGTAAAGAGGAGACAGATATATGAGGCAACAGAAAGCGCATGGGGTTTGAAGTAGAAATCCTAGGTTCAAATCCTAGCCCTACCTCTTGCCAGAAACAAATGGAAGTTTATAAATAAGGTAATACCATTCCAAAACCTACTGATTGCTTATTACACATATGCCACCCTAGGACAAGTCCTTTTTATTATTTAAAAATAAACTTTAATAGCATGCAATCACTTTGGAGAAAAATTCAGCAATATTTAGAAAAATTTTAAATGTGCATATCCCATGACTGAGCAATTTCATTCCTAGGTATATAGTCTAGAGAAACTCACACATTGACATGAAGAGACATAAAGAGTGCTCATTACAGTATTGTTTGTGGTTTAAAAAAAACTGAAAATAATCTAATAATCCATCTAAAAGAGAATTAATGTGTACATTGTAATATATTCATGTAATAGACCATAAAGTTATGAAAATGAGTAAACTATAGCTATCCACGTCTATATGAATGACTTTTATAATACTGAGTACAAATCATGTAACAAAAGAATGCGTACAATACAATTTCATAAGCATATTGTTTCAAAGCATTACTACATATGACTTAGGATAGATAAGTATATCATAAAAGTATAAGAAGAGGGCATGGGAACCAAACTCAGAAGAACAGTTACCTCTTAAAGGGACATGCAATCAGAAAAGGGCATTAAAATGCTTGAGTGACAAGAGCAGTAAAGGTAAAGAAGTATAAGTATAAAGGGCATTTATACTTATTGGCTTTATTTGTTAAACTGGGGGGTGGGAACACATATATTAGTAGCATTATTCTTCATACTTTTAGTATGTCTTAAATGTTACCTAATTACTAATTACTTAATTTTCAAACAAAACTACTTATATATAAATATATGCATAGATTTTTAGAAGGAATCAAAGGAAAATATGGACAGTATTTGCCTGTGGAGAGTGAAACTAGGGCCCGGGATAGGAGCAAGATTCACCTTTCACTGGCGTGTAGTTTCACTACTGTACAGTTTGAATTTATACCATGTGGAAATGTTATTCTCATAATGATGATTTTTCTAACAACTTAGCAAACACTGGTTACTTGATTATATCTACACGTTGCTTTTGCACTAATAATGGTCTAACTCATTGTCATGTGTATTTAAGCAGTTAACAAGCTCAACTCCCCTTCTTAAGAAATGTGATGTTGGGGTGAACGGATGGCTCAGTTGGTTAGCGCACGAGCTCTGAACCACAGGGTTGCCGGTTCAATTCCCGCATGGGATAGTGGGCTGTGCCTCCTCCAACTAAAGGTTGAAAACAGTGACTGGACTTGGAGCTGAGCTGCACCCGCCACAACTAGATTGAAGGACAATGACTTGGAGCTGATTGGCCCTTGAGAAACACACTGTTCCCCAATATTCCCAAATTTAAAAAAAAAAAAAAATCCAAGTCACAGAACCAGGTTAAATGTTAAAAAGAAAGAAAAAAGAATTTAAGAAATGTGATGTTAATTTGGACACAGATGTCACGAACTCCAGGCAACCATTACCGCATTTCATTCCCTGGGTAGTATTTTGTAACGCCTCCATAAAATCCCATATATGTGATATGATGAAGCTTCCAGATAGTAGAAAATAGTCTGAGTATATTATTTTGTGATAAGGACCCTTAAATATTTTTGGCCATGAAATAGAGCCTAGTGCCATTTCAAATTTAGTTCAATTCAACTCAAGTTTTTATTGAATTTTTACTATGTTAGAGGCTAAGGTAGAAACATGAATAAGACATAATTTCCTGCCCTTGAGGATAGAAGCATGTAGCCTAATGAAGCGCAATTTGGTCTTAACTTTACCTTCAAAACTAATCATCTAGATGGATTGGATTTGGGAGCAGACACTAATCATCACTGTTTACTTCCTCTCTTCCTTCAACCCATCAACGAAAACAGCAAGCGCTTCCCAATGTTACCTCTATTGTTCTCAAGGTGTGATGAGAGAATGTCCATGCTATGTGAGCCATTCACAAAGACTAAGCAGACGGCACAATAATTAGTACTGCAGTCAAATAAATCTCACAACCAAGTTGATCTGGCACACATTTGATGACACGCATAATCATTATCATGCAGCCTGGTAATTAAGGATAATTGGTAAATAATTCATGTAAATTACTGTAATTGATACAGCTCTGCAGTTAAGCCAAGATTTCTAGGGTCAACCAAGTAGAGTAAGAAGTTAGTTGGTCCAACTGAAAACCCCCTAATCAGCTAACACAGAGGAATCTTTTCTTGCCCTATCAGGGCCTCCCACTGTCTTGGGTTTCCCAGGAGCCCCAAGCTGACTGAGGAGTCCAACCCCTCAGGGATTCCCAACTCTGACATGTCTGAGGTTCACAGTTGCAGTTGGTTTCCTCTAGGGAGTGGGGTTTTCTTCCATTTATGGAGGGGAAAAAAGGTCAACAAAATTAGCTCAGACCTCGAACTTCAGACCAGAAGCTTGTGAAAAAAGGGGAAGAAAAAAAAGAAAGAAGGATAAGGAAGCAAAACTAACTCCTCCCTCCAGCACTGAAGGGGGCTAGAAGTGACTGCCACTTTTACCACATCTCCCTTAAGGCCAGATACACACTGGGAGAAAATGTCGAGGGACATTATTCTTTAAAAAAGAGCCTCCTGCCTAAAATTTCTCCCCTGCAATTCTCCTAGTTAGAGAAACATGCATCCTGGGAGTGCAAAGGGGGCCCTCAGTCTTTCGAATCTCACATCTCCGGATGGTTTTGTTCACTCAGATTGATTTCCCTTATCCAGGTGAGGGTAGAACAGCTCTCCTCAAGTCAATGAACATGGACACAAGAAGAGAGCTCACTCCCTACGTGCACTGGGGCCTCTGGCTTCAGCTGCTCTCTCATTCACAAGCATGTGAAGATTACATGAGATGATCCTTATAAGGCATTTAGCAGAGGACCTGGCCTGTGGCAAACATACCTGGTGGTGGTGGTGGTTGTGGTAATGGTGGAACCACATATAACGAAAGGGAGATGGATTTTCTCTTGTAGCAAACTCCCTGATGGCCCAGTTGTAGATTAGGTGTGTTGAAATTGGACTGTTATAGGAAGAGAAGCAAGGGATACCTGGGCTGACAGGCCCCCAGCCCGATTCAGTCCCTACCTACAGAAGGGAGAGCATCTAATTAAATTTCTATCTTCCAAGAAGCGGTCCAGGGTGTTAGACTACCATCACCAATGACTTTAGATATTATCACTCATTTGTCAGAAATAAATCTTCCTTTGGGCACCTAAAAACTGCAAATGGAGAAGAGGTTCTAATAAGATGCATTCCTACATTTTTTGGATGACATCTCAAGCTTGCAAGAGGTGTGAGAACATACACACCTCTGACCCAGGGGCTATGGAACTAATACCTTTTTTTAATTTCTTGCTCTTTGGAATCTCTCAAAAGTACAGCAACGCCTTGCCCTTTTCCAGATTCAAATTATTCCTAGAAAATAATCCTTCTATAACTACAGAACCACTGAGTATTGATATAATTTTTTATTAGGCATGTTCCCCCATTTCCCACCTTCTCTTACTCCTCCCAGTAGTTTCTTTGCCATAACAAGCCACAATTACCTGCTCATTTCCGTAAAGGGCAACTATCTGGAATAAAGTGGTCAGGAAAGACACCACTCTTTCAGAAATCTCCCTCCCAAGGTATGTAAAATGCAGAATTGATATTTCTGGCTTTTAAGTGTCTTTTATCAGAAATCTGTCATTATCTAACTCATCTGTTCTGAAGAATGTGCAGCCACATCGATAATTTTATGGCTTCCCTTGGAACTCAAAATAAATTTAAAACCCATAAATTTTCTTCTGTGGCCATCCGTCTTCAAAATGGACAGCCTCAGAATCCTGTACGGATTATATACGAAGCAGTTCAACTAGTGACTCTTTTTCTTCTTGCAGAATCTCAGCTATAATACTGAGTTTAGTTTAATCTTATCTAGTATTTGTTCCCTTGAACAATGCCTACTTTGTTGAAAAATCAAACATGTAAGTAAATATTATATGATTCTTTTCCAAGAGGCAGTAGAATATTGTGGTCAAGAGCTCAGACCAGGTCTGGCCACATCCCAGCTCTACCACCTATCAACTGAAAGACCTGAGCAAGTTACCTTACCTCCCTGTTCTTCACCTTCCTCATCTATACAATGAGGATATCAAAGGACCCACCTCAAAGAATTGCTGTGAGGACTAAACATGTGTTACTTAGATTTACTTAGTACTGGTATCTGGAACATAGTAAAATAAGCACTCAAATTTTAGCTGTAGTAATATTAATATTAATAATTGTGATTGTAACAATTATTTGTCACTATATATTATCACTATATATATTGTACAATATATATTGTAATATATTTTAACTATAATATATTAATATTGTAACTATAATATATTAATAACAATATTTATTATTCCTTAATGCATGAAACCACCAAAGTTATTCTATGGATGTTTGGGTAAATTATTCTTTTCTTTATACAAACACCAATTTTCATTACACAGACTGTTACTATACCATTGAGAAATGCCTGAGAAATGCCCAAATTCCAAATCTCCCCCACTTTATCTATTGTTGCTTCTTGGTTTCCACCAAGAACATGCATGTGTCAGCAGCAAACATCAAAAGCACGCACTTAGTAATGAGAATGAAGCTCTACAATCATTCAGCACAGGCTGTGGAGAGAGCATTCTACCTCTCATTCACTGACGTCAGGACCTATTTCCTGAGAATACATTGCGCCTCATAGGTGAGTTACCTGTGCTTATTATTAATGCAGTATGGCAATCCATGCAATGTTACATATCTTTACAACATTCTTTCATGTATGGCTGTCTAGCAGACTGCTTAGCATAACACAAAGGAGGCCAAGCTCTGTAGAATTGATCTACTAATCCTACTACTGAGAATAAGAAAATAATTCAAAATAAGGCCAAAAAAATAATATATGTGTGTGTACACACACACACACACACACACACACACACACGGTGCCAAATATATATATATACACATTTTAAGAAAGGAAAAGACTGTATTAAAATTGTAATACTCAATATATACCGGTAATAGGACGGCTGGATGGCTCAGCTAGTTAGAGCGCGAGCTCTGCACACTAGGGTTGCTGGTTCGATTCCCACATGGGCCAGTGAGCTGCGCCCTCCACAACTAGATTGAAGACAACGAGCTGCCGCTGAGCTTCCAGAGGGGTGGCCGGATGGCTCAGTTGGTTAGAGTGTGAGTTCTTAACAACAGGGTTGCAGGTTCAATTCCCACATGGGATGGTGGGCTGCGCACCCTGCAACTAAGACTGAAAACGGTGACTGGACTTGGAGTTGAGCTGCGCCCTCCACAACCAGATTGAAGGACAACAACTTGGAGCTGATGGGACCTGGAGAAACACACTGTTCCCCAATATTCCCCAATAAAAAAAAATTTAAATTAAAAAAACATATGTGTGTATATATATATATATATATACCAGTAATAAAGATGAATACAAGTCATGTGTATACATTTTTTTGGCACCCCAGTATATGTCACACACATATATATGTGTAGACACACATACATTTGCTGCCTGTGCAACCAGCAGTAGGGAGATGATTAAATAAATGTTGATGCATCAACATGATAAATCATTATGGTGTAATTTTAAAATAATTATGACTGTGTAGCAACACAGAGTTAAGTGAAAAAGCAGAACACAATATTTTATCGAGTTCATTACTGCATCGTTTGTGAAAGAAAAAATAGGAAACCTAAATATCATCAATAGAAAAATAGTTAAATACATTATGATACACACTTGCTAGCAAAATTTGCAGCCCTATTAAAAAGAATGAGAAAGATCTATATGTACTGACATGAGAAGAGTTCCAAGATACATGGTTAGGTGGAAAACACAAGTCCCAGGTCATATGTAAAATAAGATCCCATTAAAGCCAATGGGGTGGGGGGCTGTGTATATGGGCACGTGTGAGTGTATATGTAAATACAGAATCAAAGGTCTGAACGGTTACATAGTCGATGCTAATAGGGATTATATCCACGGAGGAGACTAGCATGAAATCACTAAGAAAGACTAATGCCCACTCTATATCCTTCTCTATTGTTGGAACTTTTCACAATTAGCATATTACTTTTCTATCTTTCATAATTTTAAAATTTTATATTACTATTGTGTGTTACCTGTCAGTCAACCCCAACTCCTGGTGACCCTATGAATGAGTGATGCCCATTAAGGAGGGCAATCTGCTCAACTCAGTCACTGATTCAAATGTTCATCTCACCCAGAAATACCCTCACAGACACACCCAGAATAATGTTTAGCCGTATGTCTGGTCAACCTGTGGCCTACTCAAATTGACACATAAAATTCACCATTATACCTGCCCTATTCTTTCTTCTCTCATATGTCTTCTCCTTAGAGCTCTCCCCCAGTAAATCCCTTGAACAAGAATCCCTATCTCAGGCTCTGCTTCTAGAAAATGTGACTTAAATCACCTACTATGTGCCAAGAACTTTAAACACTAATCATTATTCAATCCTCATGGCATAAGGCAATACAGAATAGTGGGAGGTAAGCTGTCAATAGCAATTAACAACATGGACTTTGAAATGAGATATACTTTATCTCAAGATCTGGGTTTAAAATAGATATATTAGCTGGATAACCTTAGGCCAGTTACATACCTCCCTCAAGCTTAGTTTCTTCATCTATAAAATGGGGCTATTTACGGTACTCTAATACCTAACTGACTTGTTGTGAGGATTATATTGGGCCCTCAGTAAGTATTTGTTGAGTGAATGGAAGGAGATAACGCACAATGTTCATATATCAGCACCTAGTTCGGAGTAAACGCTCAATAAATATTGTCTACCGATATTCAGATATCAATTAAAGCCACCCCTCAAAATCTAGGTCAGCTTGGACAGAACCACCAAGGCCTATGAAAATCCAAAGTTCTCAAGAGCTTTCTGAAAATTCCCAAAGGCTTCCATTCTCATGAGCTCTTCCTCCAGGGTACCTGTATCATCTCACTGATCCAGACATAAAACTTAAGACACCCCTCCGCCCCATGACTTATATAACACACACATAACCTAATTTCCACGAAACATTTGTGAGTTTAGCCGACTATATCAAAGATTAGGCCAGGAGGAGGGCAAGGCAAATAGACTGGCTGAGGACCTGAAAAATGGGACCATCACTGCAACACACACACAATTTTAATAACTAAATAAATCAGGGAACCTCACAGTTCTTAAAATGTCCTCCTGTCTACCATCACCGTCATCTTACCATTGAACTTGCCTCATTGCCTTCCCGCCCCGCTCCTTTTTGCTGGCTCCTCTCAACTCTCTTCTCCTTTCTCTCTTCGCTCCATTCTTTTCCCTCTTCTATAAGAAGTCAAGTTCTCCTACTACATACCTACCCCCCAACTCTTGTTCCCAGACTTTCACAACAAAGTTCAAGGCACTAGGCAGGAAAAGGCCCTTCTCTTTAAGCAGACCCACCCTCCTTGGAAAAGAGCTTTCATTTGAAAAATGAAATTTGTGTTCCTATAACACTATATACGAGGTCTGACAAGTTTGTGAACTCGCTGCAATGCTGTTGCTAACCTTTTTTGATATCAGAGGGATTAGTCATGATGAATTTGTACCAACTGGACAAACAGCCAATCAAGTTTACTATTTGGAAGTGCTGAAAAGGCTGCGTGAAAAAGTTAGACAACGTGAACTTTTCGCCAACAATTCACGGCTCTTGCATCACGACGATGCCCCAGCTCACAGGGCACTGTCTATGAGGGAGTTTTTAGCCAGTAAACAGATAACTGTATTGGAACACTCTCCCTACTCACCTGATCTGGCCCCCAGTGACTTCTTTCTTTACCCAAAGATAAAGGAAATATTGAAAGGAAGACATTTTGATGACATTCAGGACATCAAGGGTAATACAACAGCAGCTCTGATGGCCATTCCAGAAAAAGAATTCCACAATTGCTTTGAAGGGTGGACTAGGGGTTGGCATCAGTGCTTAGCTTCCTAAGGGGGTTACTTCAAAGTCGACCGTACTGATATTCAGCAATGAGGTATGTAGCACTTTTTCTAGGACGAATTCGCAAACTTAATTGTCAGACCCCGTATATAGAGCCCAATGAGAATGAATTTCTACCTTCACTTTATCTATGAGGAAAGTAAGACTGAAAGAGGTTAGAGCCCTTGCCCCAGTCAAAGGGTAGAGCTAGAATTAGAACCCAGGCCTGCTTAGTTCTACGGCCAGTGCCCTCCAGGGCTGCACTACCAAAAACATCCCAAGAGGCCATTTAGCAATCTTCAAGTCTGTGCCTTAACTTTAGCCAGCTGTCCCTTGGAGATATGACAGTGCTTTCAGGGGGCTTGGGATAAATAGCATGAATTTTTCAGCATGAACTATCAGACCCGTTACAGCAACAATACAACAAACATAATCTGCCATCTTCTAAGAAGCGTGATTTTCATATTCATTTGAGATGCCATATTCTTTTGATTTTATTCCTACAGACAAGTTGTTTATGCATACAAGCTCTTAAAAGTCTCCCACCTGAAATTTTAGAATGTAATAACTCCGCATAATGAAAAACGTGCTCAGTGAGTATTTGGTGATTAACTAAATGAAATGACAATGACAATATTTCAGTGGTGTGTAGCAGCAGATGGTGGCAAATTTCACTTGAGCCCAAAGAAGGTAAATTCATTCTTCATTACTTAATAATGGTTCTACAGACCACAATCCATGCTCATCACACCACACTTCTGTGAGGATTACTGTATTCCGAAGGATAAAACATTTCTTTCTTTCTTTTTCAATGAAATTCCTTAGGCATTGAGTTATTTCAGGCCCTAACAAAAAAAGAAGAAATGTTCAAATGACAGTGAGCCGAAGGCTTCAATAGTATTAATCTGAAATAAGATCTAAGGGTTGACATCAATTCTTACCTCACATCTGTACTGTGCTGTGTTCCAAAGCAATCACCACAATTCTGAAAACATTTGCAAAGAGAGAAATATTCAGTTGCAAAAGTTTTATTTTTGAGAGCCCAAAGTGAAAATTTCCAAAGGGCACACTCCCCTTAGGGCCACTGCTCCCTCAAACGTCCTCATAGCCAATCAAACCCTTCAGTGAATTTCCTGAGAATTACAAGAACCTTTTAGATAGTTACTGGCTTAAAAGAATATTCCCATGACATCCAGCCTGTTTTCCTCTCAAGTGTGCCACAAATCAGCAGTGTGGCTTTGAATAAGTCGTTAAATGGCTGTAAGCCTCAGTCTCCTCCTGGGTAAAATGAGAGGCTGGCACTTTGCTCTTTAGAGGTCCTAGTGCTGATATTTCATAATCCAATCAAGTTCAAAGAGAGGGAAATGGCAAACTATAGTACCTACTGTTGGCAGTAGGTCTAAAGGCCATTTCTCAGAAGCTAGAACTGCTGGGGGTAGGGCCACCATGTCTCCATCTCTAGACACGGGTTCCCTCCTAAGCTGTACAGGAGGATCCCACACAGGAAGGAAGAGCAGACGCTGCCATGCAGGCCTGGCACAAACACCGGCAGAGCAGCCTCCACCCAGAGGGGCGGCCTCTTCTTAATTCACTCAAAGGAACTGCCTGGGCTCCTCTGAAAGGAAAAGCAACAGTTCGATGAAAACGTACCTTTGGGTACTAACCTATCGGCTAAGAGAATGGAAAGCACAGATGCAAGAGCATCTATCATTTATTATTTATTTCTCTCACTTGAAAAACAAAGCCAACTTTAAAGAAATGAAAACACTGCTCCCTTATGAAGATTTGTGAGAAAAATCCATAACAGATTTTAAGGACATTTGTTGGGGATCGAGCCTCAGAAGACACTGAGAACTGGATTCAGAATATACCTCCGTAATCAAAGGTTTTTCAGATGTGTGTCAGACAGACCTTCTGAGTGCTCGCCCCCACAGCCTGTCCTGTCAGCCTGGCCATCACTCTTTCCTGTTGTTTTAAGCCTTTCTCTTAACCCTGGTGTCACAAGTAAACCAGGAGTGCTGAGGAGAAGTGCAAACCTCATAGTGAGTGCACCCAGCCTGCCCCACCTAGGACCAGGGATGAGGAAAAGTCAGGGCATCAAACCAGGAGCAACGAGGGGAGACAGAACGTGACCATCACATCCACCACTCACACGGTTCTGAATCTCACACCATTTGGGGCCAAGGCCAAGGCAGCCCAACGCCCTGCTCTAGGACCTTGAGCACTTTCCTGGGATATCAGGGAAAGCTTCTTGAGGAGGTGACATTGAAGCTGAAGCCTAACTGATGAGGAGTCGAACTTGGGAGGCATAGGAACAGCACGTACCAAGGAGCCTAGAAGGTTTAGGAAACACGAAGAAGAGCAACGTGGCTGGAAAACAGTTTGTGTCACAGTGGCTTAGATGAGTCTGGAGAGGTGGGCAGAGGGCAGTCAAACAAGACCTTGGGCTTATGTTGGCTTCCTCTGCCATGGTCAAGGATTTGAATGCAAGGCGTTTGTTTGGAGGAAGCACAGGAGACAGGAATGGGAAGAAGGCAGTACAGGATACACCAGTGAGCAGTTTACCTAACAGGCAACTAGGGCTCAGTCCTGTGGGGGGACCTCTAGAAGGCTGCACACAGCACACCTCAGAGGTCCCCCATCAGAGGGCCAGGACAGTTGGGGTATTTATCCACCCATTCTTGCCCATCACTGCTTGAGACCTGCTCCTGGGGGCATTAACTCTCAGGGGCTTCCTGCCTATCCAGCTGGCAGCCAGAAAACCTCAGACACAAAGTAAAAGGTGATTGCAGTAGAAAGCTGCCCAATGCACAGAGAGAGTGAGTCCCAAGGCGGAGGTTGGGGAGTGAAAAGGGCATTGACAGCACCTGTTACAGCCCTGTAGACGAAAGTAAGGACTTTGAATTTTATTCTAGGTGCAGTAGAAAGCCATGGACCCATTAACACCTAGATGAAGGGTGGTGAGCCAGGCATCAACACTTTCTAGTTGACAACTTCAGACGGTTGTTCTTACTGCTGTGTAGAAAATGGTTGGAGGGAGGGTGGCAGCACAGAGTGGAAGCGTCATTTATTCTAAAACCCAATGTAGTTCAAGGTTAAGTAGTTCTCCCAGAACTATCCTATAGTGGCTAACCCCAAGAATCTCATGACCTTATCTGCCCTTTCAGTCATCCCTTCCAAAAATATCCCTCCTCTTTTCTTCCCCATAGATGCTTACTCCCGTCTCCTTTGACCACTCAGATTTAGGCTCTTTCAGAAAGACACCTCACCCAAGCTTCTTCCTCACCTAGCTGACCTACAATTTGTCATTTACACAAGGATTAGGTACCACCTTACCTTACAACAGTATTCTATATCCACCAGCAAATGAAGGACATGGGAAAAGGACTACAGTTTCTAAAAGCACGTGAAACAATATTAAGGAAGATCATCTAAATTCCAATCCTGACTCTCCCACCTATGTGACCTATGACTTAACTTCACTGAGGCTTTCAAATGGGGATTAAATGTGTTCCATAGAGAGCTATGAGAAATAAAGGAGATTTTACAGGCACAAGTACCTGGTACATAATAAGTGGTCAATAAATAAGTGTCCGTTACTATCATTATAATGAATGTACGATGCATATTCACACGTGCCCTTAGCACAGTCCCATTTATGAGGTCAGAAAGAAACTAATGTACAAGCATGCACACACACACACACACACACACACACACACACCTCGTTTATTCTAATGATCTGCCTGGTTTGGAGTAATCCAGGCCAAGGCTTTCTCTCATAATCCTGAGAAATTATTCATTGGCTATATACACTGTATTCTGAACATCTAGAAAGTCATTTGACTTATCGCCTGAGCACTTCAGAATGTCAGCATGAAGAAAGTCAAGCAAAATTTAAGGAATACTAAGCAAACATTTGATATTCCTGGTGCCAAACAAAAAGAGGCACATTTTGTTCGTATTTTAAAACTATGTTATAGGGAGAAAAATAGTGATTAGATCTAGAAATTCAAATATTGTGAGCAAAAACTAGTGATATGATGTGGAGAATTGGGTCCCACCCGTTCCTCCCCATTTAAGTGAACAGCACGACTTTGGCAGCAATTAAAAGCTAATGTCTTTCTTAATCCCTTCCCCTTTCACGTAAGGTGCCAGATGGGCACTGCATTTATCAGGAGGATCACGTCATAGACTGTAGATGCCTGACCAATGTACTATACACCTGAAGTAGAATAATATTGAATGTCAACTATAACTAAACATATAGGTATATATAGTCATGGGATGTGGAGTACAGCATAGGGAAGATAGTCAATGTTATTGTAACAGCTGTATCAGATGTCAGAGGGGTAGTAGCTTGGGGGGTGGTTATCACTTTATGAGGGGTGTGAATGTCTAACTAGTACATTGCTTTGTACACCTGAAACTAATAAAAACAATAAAAAAATTTTTTTTAAAAAAAAGCTAATAACTTTCATAGATACAAAGAACATTTTGATGTTTGCCAGATGGGAGTGGGAATGGGTGAAAAAGGTGAAAGGATTAAGAAGTACAAATTGGTAGCTACAAAACAGTCTTCAGGATATAAAGTTTAGCAGAAGAAATATAGTCAATAATATTGTAATAACTGTGTATGGTGTCAGATGGGTACTAGATTTATCGGGGTGATCATTTCGTAAGTTATATAAATGTCTAATCACTACGTTGTACACCTGAAACTAATATAATATTGTATGTCAACTGTAATTGAAAAAATTAAAAATTATTAAAAAGGAAAAAAGCTAAAGGCTTGCCAGTGATGAGCTCTTCCATCAAAAAGATAAATTAGAGACTATTTGAGACTTGCTTGGTTTTGACATCCACCCATTCCCTAGTGCCCACAATTAAAAATGGGCCAACCAAACATCACATTCCTCATTTATTTAAAGAAAAGTGAAAATTATTATACTGACCCACAGGTAGAGTGACCTTTTTAACAGGTATGATATCTGAAAAACTATTGGGGAGGAAGGGCTTCTAACTCCATGACTCCCCTTTTCCGTGCCACACCCCATGATTCCTAAACTCACAGATTGTGTGGAGACACTTCCATTAGGGAGTCGGTTAAAGAGCTTTGAACTTGGAGCCAGGCGACTCCATCTCTGCACCTCAATTTTGTCATCTGTAAAATGAGTGTTGAATTACAAAGTGATAAGAAGTCTTTGGATTTAAATATTCTATGCTTTCAGGTGCTGTTAAGGCAACTCAACCAATGTCCCCCCCACCCCCTGAAAGGAGTGGGAGGGTGCTTCTCAACTTTTCCAGAAAGTAATAAAAGTGATGGTGAAGGAGTAGGGAGGAGAGCAAAGTCGCCATTCTCGCTAAGCGGTTCTCTGGACGCCACTATGGAAGTTACGTGGAAAAAATGAGGAGTCAGTCAAGTGACACAACTGCCTATCCCTGTTGGAGAGATTAAGAGAAAGGTTAATATTCTCCACAATTCTAAAATAACTAAGTTTTACATCACATTTTCGACTTTCAAAGTACTTTCAAAATCATTTCAATACTTGTCAACACTCTAAGCATCCTTCTAAACAGCCAGTAAATGTTGGCATCTTCTCCTAAAGTTCATATGTCAGAACACAGTATCTCTCTTAGACTTTTATTTCAAGGAGTGCTGTGTCTCTGCACACTCCAACATTACAAGGATGGTGGGGCTTGGGGATTGTGTTTGAACATTTCTTACAAGTTCAGAGGGATGGTCAACTTCAGCAAATTCCCCTTCTCTTCTCTCAACAAATGCACAAAGACAGGACAGATACAGTGGTACCACCTATACATGCCTGAGCTAAAACGTGTCCACCTTGTTGCAACAATGATTTATGCCAGTTGCTGCCGCAGGTGCTTTGTTCCTGCCGTTACGAAGTCAGTATAAAACTGGTTCTCAAATTTGCCTGTGCATCAGAATCACCTGGAAGACTTACTAAAATATAGACTCCGCCCCCCACCCCACCAAGAGTTTCTGATTCAATCTTGGATGGAGCCTGATAATTCACATTTCTCACAGGTTAGTAGGCACCTCTGATGTGCCTGTTCAGAAACTGAGCTTTGAGAATCGCAGGTGTGGGGAAATACGTGAGTTGGAATAAGTGGGAGCCTTCTTGTTGGAGAAGTCAAGCTGGGCTCATTCCTTCCTTAAATTCAGACCCAATTAACATGTACTTAGTTATACAAGGCACTGGGTTAAATGCTTTCAAACACTTTTAATTCTCACCATGGCCTGGGCCACAGCAATTGTCATTCTCATTTTAAAGAGAAGCATATTGAGACTGCAGAGAGATTAACAAATTGGCCCAAGACCCCAGGGCTAGTAAGAAGAGGAGTCAGAATTCCAGCTCAGGTCTTCTGACTGACTCCAAGTCTGATGGGTGACCTCAGTGATGCTGTTTATTCCCCCTCTCTAGGAGGCTGCTAAAGGGCTCTGAGCAGAAGTTGTAAATGGCATGGACGGAGGATGGGGACGTGCTTCAGGAACTGCTGAGGGGCGTTAGAGAAACTCGGTTCACATGCACATCTGGCTAAGTGGGCTGACAGACCGATTCCCTTCCCTGTACCTCTGCTCTGCCAACTGTGAAACTAAAGACCGAAATAGTTGCCACCTACCCCCCAGCTTGTTCCCAAGAATGAGATAAGAGCTCCCAGCGATTATGTAAGAAGCAGTTTTCTTTCCAGCCCCTCCGCTTGCTGAGCAGTCTGAAAGGCTCCAAATCTTATAAAGGATGGGGTTCACCTTTACTCTCTTGAACCTAGTGCTGTGGTCACCCTGTTCTCCCATCCTGTGACCTCTACCCCTCCCCTCTGCCTATTATCAACAAGCTGGGAACTCAAAGTTCAAAGCGAGTTCCTAAAATGATGTGTGCATTTCAGAAACTCGATTTGTTCCTGCAGAGTGACTGATGAGAATTCCTCTGACAGCTCAGCTGGACACATTTCTTAGGTCTTCTTCAGATTCCGCCCTCATTCTGTCCCTCCAAGGCCCCTACAGCTGGCATATGCTGTAGGCTCTGCCTGCTGAGTAACTGGCAGGAGGCATGTCGCACCTATTCTGTAAGCTTAGAAGGCCTGTGTCAAAAGCCTCATCCTCATAGAATTAAGACTCCTTTGTGGTGTTTAGTTGGTCTGTCTAATGAACTGAGAGAAACACTTGGGATCCACATTAGTCAACCACTGAACATGCCAGAGAATACATAAGTGTTCTGGAGTCAAAGTGAGCAAATAAAAGATTTCTTTTTGTTTCCTTTTCTTGGCTTTGTGTCTCAAAGGGATAGCCAGTCTCCCTTTTCCCCAGTCTCTCCTTGTGGGTGTTTGTTTATTAATGGAGTGGAGCTCGACTCTGAAAGCTACCCTGGCTCTGAAGTTCTGATTGTAATGGAAACAGTCGCCAGGGGGTGAAGTGTCACTGTGGTTATCTAATGATCAAGGACAGCATGCCTGAGAGAGTGAGCAGCCAGGGTTTCTGGCTGTCACCACATAGCTTATTCTGCCTCTACTCTCTCTGCACTGCCAGTGACTAATTGATTTGTGAATGTGCTTGGAGGTACTTTGAGTGAGAAAGACACTTTATATCTGCTTGCGGCAAATCCTCAGAAAAACAAAAAATCCATTTCATGCACAAATTTCCCTGCTTGACTCTTTCCTCCATTCAATTTCCAATTAGCTAAATCTTCAGCACCCAAAGAACTAAGTAGACAAAAAAAGTCTTCTCCTGGCCAGTTCCTGCCAAACCAAGAGATTAGCACATGAGGAAAAGAAACCAGAATCAATGATAAAAAGAAGGAACAGAAAAGTAGGCCATAAGGAAAGAAAGTGGCTATAGGGCCGTGAAGCCACAAATTTAAGACAATTACCATATCCCAAAGTCAACAAGTTCTGTTTTCTACCACTGACCAGTAATAAGGGAAAATCATGAAAAGCCAGAATCCTATATAGTTCATTTAACAACTGGCAACTTCATTTAACACAGTAAATTCTAATAGTCTAATTATTTACCTCCAGCAAACAACCTAATGTTTCTATACACAGACTCAAAAGTGCTGTCAGCCTTTTGTAAATCCATCCCCAAAATCTACCAAAGGGTTGATTTGGGATGTCCTGCTGCCCGACTGGGAATGGGACTTGCATTCTGGTTTTCAGATTCATCTTCTGTCCACAGTACATTTGCTTTTCAAAAAAGAGTCTGCCAGGGCTACAGGAAGAGTTGAAGTACTATTGATAAGAGAACTGAGCCCTTATCAAGAGCTGCTTCTTATAAGTGAACTTGGCCCCAACTCAGAGTTCTTGCCTTACTGCTGACTGACCCCAGGGTACCCTTGGGGAAAAGCCAGTAAAATCATTCCTGGGCCTTTTTTACATGCAAATGTTAAACACTTTGGATAGCTAGGGTGAGGGGAATAAATTCATTTATTTATTCACTCAGTGTTTATTAAGCACCTTAAATGTGCCAGACTCAAAAGTAGAACTTATTTTTTTAATCACTAGTTGTAATGTTTGTTCTATCGAAATAACTGAGCCTTTTCTTTCTTTCTTTTTTTTAAGCAGGATACCACAAAACACAAGATAGTGGATGGAGAAAGCACTTTCTCCTTTCTTCACAGTCTCTAAGATACGTCCCCTAGGGAGAGAGTTCTGGAGCACTGAGCCATTTTCAACACTGATTACCTTTGCAATTCCTATTCCATTGGCTTTAACCTGGTACAACACAGAATAACTCATAGCTTTCCAGAACCACCTATATCGAGAACCCATGTGGGTACACTACACTTAGGACATTTTCTAAAATACCTACCTGTGTAGCAGAGAATTTTTTTTAATGAATTTTAATGACATTCAGAGGTTATACTCCCGCCCATTGCTAGGCTCTCTCAATTACCACAGGTGACCAAGAAAGCCCAATGTCAGACTGGTTTCAGTCAAAATAATATGGCTGATCTTTTAAACCTTTTGCAAATTCAGTCAAATTGCTATCATTCTTGTTCTATGAAGTGGGTATTTCTTGTCCAGCTCACAGGATTCACATCTATCCTTCATTGCTGTCTAGACAAAGTAATGCAATTACAATAAAAAGAATTTGTGTTTAAACAGTCCTTACTAGTTTATGAAACATTTTGTACTTTACAAAGGCATTTTCTCATTTGATCAAAGCATTTTTACATTCTCTCAACAAACACTTATTAACCCTCTGACAGGTTACTCTGGTACCTAGAGTACCTGGTAGATGAAGAATAAGACATGGTCTGTGCCTTAAAGAAATCCAGAGTCCAGGGGGTAAGAAAGACAAGTCAACCATAACTACAACATGATATAAGCACAATCGAGAAATGGAAAGGTATAGTGATAGAAGAAGGCTAACAAACATATTAATTATTCAAAATTTAAAATGGTATTTGGTGGAGTTCTGTTTATTTATAAATTCCTCAACATCAGGGATATCTCAGTATATGGCATAGATGGAAACATAATAAAATATCTTTGGTGGTCGTGCAAGACTGGGGATGGCAGCGATTATGGTAGAAGAGATATCGGTGGAAGAAATGATAATGATGGTGGGTTTCGGAAGACTTGGTCATTTCTTCGTTGATCAGAATTGAGATCTTCTTTTGTTAAAGTACAAATTCCCAGCCATCCCTGAAACCTCTCTCCTCATAGCTAGACAGTCCAGTGGTTTACCATAGAACAAACAGACACCCAACCACAAAATATTAGTAGTGATTGATTAGTTGGTAGCAAATTATGTGCTGAAGAACTGATAGCCAGTGGCCACTTAGAAATGTGCCTAAATGTTAAGAAAGCAAAAAAGAAGCCTTCTACTCAGACCTGCCTTAGATTAGTTGAGCACCATTTGCATGAACAGCGGAGGCAACAATAATTTTGAGGAGGGTGAGAAAGCCAGGCAGAGGAGGAAGAAACCAAACATGAATTGAAAGCAGATGACACAAAGCCCTGGCTCACGGAGCCCCACAAGAACAAGCATGAAATAAGTTTCTTGTTGAAGGGTAACTCTGAGAAAGAAAAAAAAACAGTTGTAATAAATTCTAACAAAAGCCAACGATAGAAAACATTGGACAATTTGTTGGATAAATATTCAGTAAGGCTAATCCACCTTACTGCAATGTTGTGAAGAACACCTAATAGAAAAAGCATTGTCAAGGACACTGCAAACACAGAACTAACCAATAATAAGAACATTAATAATAAGGAAGGGCCTAGGAATGAAACCAGTTCCATCAAGACGAAAGCTGTTGAGCAACCAGCACAGAAATAAAGAAAACAGATATGACTGCCTGGAGGTGGTGCAAACAAGAACCAAAATATTTTTTGCTCTTAATTTTTAAAAAGAAGACAAGTTTACAGGGTATAAGACTATAAATAAATATGGGCCAATGGGCTCTTGCTTCCCCCCACCACCCCAGGCAGCTCCCTTTGAAATGACTTCCTACATGGAGTGGGTGGGTAGTTGAAGGCTCCTACTCCCCTTCCTAGAGCTCATGGTCCACAACAGGAAGCCTTCCCTCCCTCGTTTGAAGAGTTGGGATTGGAAAAAACACTGGAAGGGATCCAAAGCTGTGGTTCATTTCATTCTTTCATTTCCTGCCTTTGCCAAATGCTGACAATTACAAACAAATGTTGTCTTCCCAAATACTTTCTTCTAGACGAACATTCTGCTCATCCTGGGTGCTTATGTGTATGTGACTTGAGAAATGCATTCTAAATCCCCAAGGTGACAGGATTTCCACGTAATGATAATGATTATTTAATGTCATCATCACAATGGGCTGCCTGGGCAAATGAAACGCTTGCTGGGTCTAAAGCATTCACTCAAGGGAGGTAAATTAACGCTTTCTGGGGTACCCGATTTCCCACTGGGACCCTAAAGAAGGTAATTAATTACCCAGGCATTCTCCACCCCCAACACTGCTGTCGACCAGCAAGTTCTTCCCTTGCTTAGACTGTGAGACTGCTCAGCCAGTGCGGGGCAGTCCGAGAGGGAGAGGACTATGCGGAGAAGGTCCAGGTTGGGTGGATATTTTTAGCGATCTGAAAATAGCCCAGGCGTGATAACAGTCATCAGTATAAGGCACATGGATGTACCCATCTTACTTTTCAAAGCACTTTCGTTGCATAAATCATCCCCTTTGACCCTCACAATAATCCCCGAGGTAAGCAAACTGGTATTACTATAGTCAGCACCTGACTATGGCAGCAAGAACATGGAGGTAAGCCTAGGGGGTAAGACACAGGAAAGCAAGAAAGGGTGTGGCAGAAGAGCGCGCAAGCCCCCCAAATCAATAGCTTCAACCGCATGAAGGATATGGGACCAGAGGCCATGGAGAGTGAGGACACACATGGGCACACGGAGACAGAAATGTGAAGAGGCTCCAGTGTCAAGGTTTAGAAGATTACTGATAATCTGCTATGTAAAACATTACTGTTTCTAAGGCCAAAATCCAGAAAAATGGAAACTAAAATGAATCAAGTGGCTACTATGTGCCAGGTGTTTTCCTGTAAGACATTAACTGATTTAATCTTCATAACTAATCCATACATGATAAACATTATCAACCCATTTTTTTTTACAGATGAGAAAACTGAGGCTCATAAAAGTGATGTTACTTGCCCAAGGTCACACTGCTACTAACCAGAAAAGATGAGATTCAGGGACTCAGAGAGAGACAACGCAAAGCAACAGAAGGTTGGGGACCTGGCCAGGAACAACTAGCAATAAGTCTGGGGCAGCAATAAGACATCAAGAAGAGTTTAAGAACAAGGAACAAAGGCTTCCTGAGCCCTGGGCTCCCTGTGTACTTCCTGCCCTAGAGGTGTATCACAGGCTGGGCTCACAGTGACCGGTGAAGAGGCATGTCTGACTGAGAGAGGAGAGGTGAGGTAACAAGCGAGATGATTCCTGGCAATTTTCCCCTTTTACAGATAGGGAAACTAAGTCCCAGAGAGGAAAGGTCACAAAGCAGTTGGGGGGAAGTTGTTTTTCTTCTGTAGAGCAAGAGGAACGTACAATGTCTGAAAACATAGAAATCTGGGAGGATCACGACTGCTAGCAAGCAGTTTGCCTAAGGGAACAGGTTCATGCTAGTGACAGCCAGAGATGGTGGAAGGAAGTAGAATGGTCAGAGCAAAAGGAACATCGGAGGGGCCTGGGGGAGTGGAAAGGAATACTCTATTACTTCTCTGCTGCTGCACATTGGACAAGATAGTTCTCTGAGCTTCATCTGTAAAATAGAGTCAATAAAATGCACCTCAAAGTGATTCTCTGAGGACTCAATACTTACAATAATATATAGACAGAGTATGAATGGCTATTGTTATACTTAAGCATTTGAAAGAAGTTTTGGTGTCAGATGATCTCTGGAGAGAGTAACGTAACAGGCAAGAATAGCTTTTGAGTTTGGAGAGATCCCCTTCTTTGCTTTTTATAAAATATTCCTATTGAAAATCTACTTTCCCCAATCCTCATGAATTCAGCCTCTGTCATAAGTAAGATTTTCAATTCTAAGAAGCTCCTAGAAAGCCATTTTGGTGACCTTTTCCTTCTGTCAGACTTATATAACATGTTTCTTCTGACAAACTAGGAACTATTCTGCTTTAAGTAAAGAAGATTGCTCCCAGAGAGAGAATCAGGGCAATAACATTCTGCCTGACCCTTTTTAGCATGTAAGGGTCCCATCCAGTAACAGAGCACAAAGACTTCAACTAAATTGCCTCCAGCTTCTCTAAAAGATTTGCCCAACAGAGCCCACATACATTCATTTCTGCAGTGACTGTAGGCACCAAAGAGAGCCATTCCCAAGGAAGAGGTATGGTAGTTATGAGCAATGTCATTTGTAGTATTACCTGCAAAGGCACTTAGAAAGTTTCACCTTACAAGTCTTTGATAATTAAGAGAATCTTAGATTTAGCAAGAAACTTGTAGGCCACCTGGTCTAACCCCCAACTCTAGTCCCACTAATCCGCATCCTCCCAGAACTAACATGGGGATTCTTTACATGGCTCTCGGTTTGGGAAAGTTATTTCTAGGAAGTGCCCACAGGACTCTTGGATATAAATACAATAGTACCAGGAGCCACTAAATGACTCATTCAAAATGTCTTCAATGTCTCTAGCCCTCTTATTCTAATATTATTTTTGAATGCCTATATTTGACATGAATGTATTCTTATAACATGCACACAACCTGCCAGCGCCTGGCCAAGCCGCTTACCCTCCTGAATAGTCACGCATATCCTCTTCCCCATTTCCCTCTCCACTGGGCCCCCTCCACAAGCCACAGCACTAACTCACCTTCCAAACCCAAACCCAATATGGGCTGAGGACACCGGCCACTGAGATGGCCTCCCTTCCATGCCCTCCCCATTTGCCAAGTAACAACAGGGTAAAGCTGAAGTCTAAAACCAGACCAGCTAGACCTGAGCTTAGCCATCCCCCTGCCCTTCAGTGCCATCACCCCATCTGGCATCACTGTTGTGTCACAGGGCACTGCAAGTCGATGTTTGTTTACTTTAGGTTCCAAATGGAACGCCCCCAGGCTGCCAATAGCTGAGAAAGATGGAGAACCCCTAGCAGGTTATAACCAGCCTGCAGAAAAGCCCAAACACCTGAAAAGGGCTACAAAATGAAATCTGGGGGCCTCCCGGCTTTACAACTGGATGTGTAACGCATGGTACTTCTGTCATGAGGTAAAGCCAGCCTATGTGCTGCTGTTAAAGTGGGAAGTAGGCTTTGTGCTCTGATTCCATCCAATAAGTTAGCCAGGAAAATGTCACTAAAAACATTCAGTGGAATTTGCTTTAAGATTCCCAGTCAGCACAAGCTATTAAAATGAAACAAAGTCATAGCTTGCTCTTCAGTAAATCTTATCATTCCATCATCTCAGGCTTCCCTATGATATTAGGCTAAGGCTTACATAACATTTGCTCCAGGTGACTTAGTCATTCTTAGGAGTGGAGAAGGGGTGACAACTCACTGGGTTATCTCTGCCTAAATGCCCCAAAGCAGCCACTGCTTGGCTGGATTTAACTTGAACAACTAGAACAGGGTTTTCCTCTTTTTCAGGGTGAGTGGCTCTCCGAACTAGAAATGGGGAGAGGGGCCTGGAGACGAGGTGGTTCCACTGAGGCTGCCAAGAACTCTGCAGCCAAAGCCATCCTCCCAAGTTGCACCACAAAAGAAGGAGCTTTCAAAATACAACTTTAGAATAAACTGTGTAGGACCTAAAGGTTGCAGGGACCTGGAAGGCCTGGCTGGAACTCTCCCCGGCAGAATGAGCAAGGCGGCTAAATTGGTCACCAGCAGTTCTCTCCTGCCCCCCAGTGCTGTTGGCAACCCAAAGTCCCCACTTTGCCCCAGACTCCAGCTCTTTCCTCCCAGTCAGCTTCTTCTGGGTCCTATTTCCTTCCTCAGGTCAAAGCATCCTATTTTCCAAAGTAACACCTAGCTAATCTAATCCAGTCTAATCTGAAAGAGTTAGTGAGTATTATTGGATTAATGTGCTCTTACTCCTAGAAAATACAATTTGCATTCTAGACACACAGGGCTTTAAACTGAAAGAGTGGGAAATTCCATTACCACGACAGGCTAGGAAAGGAGGCAGTTTTTAAGGATTGGGAATGTCAAGACCAAATTTAAAAATTTTAAACAGTCTTACCTATGCCTACAGCTGAAAAGGTTTTGTGTCTCCTTTTTTAAAAGCTACCAATCCATGTCATTTTTTTTCTAACTTTTTTCCCACCTCCTCAGTACTGACAACCTCAGAGGAGCCGGGCTTTCCTTTGACCTCAGGTAATAACAATGGTTAGGAATGCCACAGCTGTACTTCATTAATGGGGATTTTAGTGCTTCTTAAAAAACAAAAATTAAAAAAAATTTTTGAAAAAAAGATACTACTTCCTCAGTTATTTAAAGTAACCGTGGCTTATAACTAATTCTTTTAGTTTTGGTCTATTTATTTTTTTGTAAACTTTTTTTTTTTAATTTATTGGGGTGACAATTGTTAGTAAAATTACATAGATTTCAGGTGTACAATTCTGTATTACATCATCTATCAATCCCATTGTGTGTTCACCACCTAGAGTCAGTTCTCCTTCCATCACCATATACTTGATCCCCCTTACCCTCATCTCCCACCCCCCACCCCCCCTTACCCTCTGGTAACCACTAAACTATTGTCTGTGTCTATGAGTTTCTGTTTCTCATTTGTTTGTCTTATTCTTTTGTTGTTTTTGGTTTATTTTTTTGTAAACTTAATAGGTAACTTCAGAGATGTGCAAGAACTCTTAGAAAGAACAGCTACCATTTAGCATATATGTTATTTGTCTATACAATGTACTATATGTTCTAAACCAGTTATGTCCATTGTCTCACTCCTCATAACAACCCTATGAACTAGAAGCTATTCTCCTCATTTTTAAAATGAGAAACCTGAGGTGCTGAGAAGTGAAACAAGTTAGCCAAGATCACATAGTTGAAAGTGTTGGAGGAAGAATTCAAACTCAATTCTGAGTCCAAAGCTTAGCCTCCTAATCACTACCTTCTCCTACCAGATATGAGAGGGAGGGGAGTGGGGGGAAGCAATGATATCAGTTTGGTGCAAAAGTAATTGCAGTTTAAAAGGTTAAAAACAGTTGTGAAAAACACAATTACTTTTGTACCAACCTAGTATTTCTACTATCTTGAGCTTTTCCACTTTACAGTGCTAAGTCAGTAATTCTCCAAGTATGGTCCCCAAACCAGCAGCGTAGCATCCCCGAGGAAATTTGTTAAAAATTGCAAAATTTGGGGCCCACTCCAGACTTAAAGAATTAGAAACTCTGGGGGCAGGGCCCAGTAATTTGTATTAACAAACCCTCCATGTGATTCTGACACACACGCAAGTCTGTGAACCACTGGACATCAACGTAGATTCCTAAAATTTTGGGGAATGGATCAGCAATAACTGTTCTTTAACATCCATTCCTTGAAAAATTCCTTTTCAGTTAGAAAGACCCATATAATTTTACTGTAACTCTAGAGAGATGTGAACAAATAAGCATTGTTGGTACATGCTTGATAGGTGTGAAACACTGTGAATAGAAATGAGGTAATGTAAAACACAGTTCCTCAAAATCCTATAAGGTAACTAATAAGACTAAGTTTAAAAGCAGTGTACCAAGTATTCCTGAGTTTAGAAAAGGGTAACAGGTTATCTACATTGGCTATACCTAATCAGTTCCCATTAGACTGCTCCCTACTTATACAAAATTATATGGAACACCACGAAATGCACCTGTAGGGATCATGTGACTAGCACCGAAACGCCCTGCCTCACCCTTTTACTTCATTCTGTGCTACTTCTTTCTTACACCAAAATAAGACTGAGAGGCCAGCTTGGGCCTGGGAAAGGCCCACCAGCCTGAGGTTTTCTCATTCCCTGCAGCTGGAAAACCTCTGGCTGGGGGACAGGAACAGCACCGTGCACAGGTGCCCCATGCACACCTAATGACTTGAGGCTCAGACTAGGCCACTGTGCAGGACATAAGTTCTTCACTCAGTTTCTCTAACCCCTCGTTTCTTCTATTTTCTTGGAGCTTGTTTACTATTAGCCTAGGTATGCCCTGGACAAAGGAAAACAGAAATTCACGGTCATCATTCTACCTTTATCTGAAAAAGAGAAATGATTTGAGTTGGTTCTCAAACGGGGCCAAAGGTCAGAAGTAGGGGGTGGGGGGAAATGGGGAAGAAGGGGGATCAGGAATAATAGCCACCAGACAAGAATGAAGAGATATGGGGCCCAGTGGCCTGACCATGCCAGGCCCACCTCAGGTGATGATAATTTAATGTCGGCTCCTTTCCTCTTCCTCTCAAAGTGCTGAGGTGGCCTTTCACCTGACTGAGGGAGAGGGATAGATAGTCTCAAAGAGCTGCCACCAGGGGTTATATAAACAGGGCTTTATAAATGGGGGTTAAGGCCCCGGTTAACAGGTCTCACAATCATATCCCAGGTATCCTGGTATAGGAGTGTGTGCTTTCTAAATCTTGAAATATATAACAAGGGCTCACATCCTGAAGAAGGGAAAAGCTATAATCCCCTAGTCACAGGCCTTGCCCTAAAACCTCTGTGGAATGCCAGACACGCTTCCTCCCCACAGCTCTTCCATAAACACACCCAAAAACCTGACAATGGCAGTACTCAGTTCATCCCAAATATTCAGAGGAATGACACACCAATCAACTACGGAGAAGAGAAACACCACACTCAGTGTCTGGATACTAAAAACCTTCCCAGAAACATTTTTATTTTTCCCAAAAGAAGAGAGCCCTCTACTGGCAAGTTAACATTCTGCTAGGAAAGGGACTCATTCTGGAATACCTACATTAGTCAGTCCTTAGGGACTGTTTCCTTCTTTTCAGGCAGCAAATGTGTAAGTTATTACTAACTGGATAAGGTTTCATCCATGGGAGGAAAAGATACACGCATGAATTAATGAAGGTTGATGGTACAAAACTCAAATCCTATAAAACCCTCTCAGCTGTCCTGATTATAGTTTACCATATAGCATACAGAGGGGATAAAGAGAGGGTACAAGAACCTTCTCCCCTCTCTGCCATAGTACATGGATAATCTTCCAGAAGCGTTTCATGCAGAGGGATGTAAAGACATCACATCAGAGAGTTTGGAAGAAACTGCAAACCACCTAAATGGTCATCAAGAGCAGATGAGAAAATAAGTGATTATATATCCAAATAATGGAATACTATGGAGCTTTAAAAAAAAAAAAGTTTACCAGAGGGTAAGGGGGGAGGGGGTTGGGAGATGAAGGTAAGGGGAATCAAAGATATGGTGATGGAAGGAGAACTGACTCTGGGTGGTGAACACACAATGTGATATATAGATGATGTGTTACAGAATTGTACACCTGAAACTTATGTAATTTTACTAACAATTGTCACCCCAATAAACTTTAAAAAAAAAAAAAAAGTGAGGCAGCTCATTCTATATCCATATGGAAAGATCTCCTTACCTTTAAGTTTAAAAAGAAAAAGTACCAAAGCACTATATGTCATGTGATAATTTGTTTAAAAAGGATACATATTTATATTTGCTTCTAAATGCATAAAGTAAAACATTTCTAGAAATTTGCACAAGAAAATAATAACAATGGTTAAATGTTTATAAGGGTATGACAACTATATAAGTGGTAGACAGAGGTGAGGCGAAACTGTCACTTTGTCACATATTTTGACCTATGATGTGAATATTTTAACTAGTCAAAATATTAACTAGTTTTTCAAATGATAGCCTGAATGGGCATGAAGTTTTCCTTTACTCAACGCAATAATGGTTAACTTCTATTTATCACCTATTATATGCCATGCACTGTGTTAAATGCCCTTCATGTATTAATTCATATATTAAACCCTCCCAATCACTCTTATGACGTAGGAACTATTCCTATCTTCCACATTCTAGAGACAAGGAAAATAAGCAACAGAGTGGTTAGGTTACTTTCCCAGGTTTAGGCAGATAATACCTCAGGCAGGTTGATTCCAGAGTTCCTGCGTTTAACACTGTCCTATATAGCTGCCCCAGAGAAGGTTTCTCCAACAGAGCTGATATCAGAATATTGTGAGTTAAAAATCCAGGAACCCTAGTTAAAAGTTTGGAGAAGCCTGTCACTAGTGGTCTCAAATGTGAGCTTTCCTTTGACTAGACAAACACACACAGCCTTACTCCCACACATACACCCATATATTCTCACACACTCACTCATACATTCTCATACTCACACACATGCACTCCTACATTCTCAAACACACACATGCTTTCTCACACTCATACACATACTCATAGATTCTCACACACTCATACACACACATAAATTCTCACGCACTCACACATACACTCTTACATTCTCAAACACACTCACACATATATTCTCACACACTCATCTCTTCATACATTTTCTCACACACACAATAATGGCCTTCCCTGGCTCCAGCCTAACCTCTCCTCCGTGCTGCCTGGCACAAAATGTTGGTCCTAGTACGCTCCAGCCCAAGGATTCCTGGACCTGTCAAGCCCATTCTCCTTGCCCACTCTCAGGACCTCCTCTCTATGTATAAACTTTTCCCAAATAAAATAGAGGAACCCATATTTCTATCCCACCCAACCCATCTACACTCCTAAACATGTCCCATGCTGACCACTTCAATCTTTCATTTAATTCCCCTAACAATGAAGATTTTCTCTTCCTCAGGACCTTAAGAAGGAAAGTTTGTTTTTCCATTCTACTTATGTTTCCAGTTTATCTGCTTGCACAGGAATGAAGAATTTCATGCAATTTTATTTTTGACAAGAAAGAGGTACTACCGTCCATCTCTCTAGAAGAACATGCATCCACTTAGTATCAAGCACATTTCCTCACCAGCCCTGGAGGACACAGAACCACTGTGAGAGCAACATTTTGTGCTGCCAAAAAGCCATTTTGTTTCCCTGGAGCACTGACCTGCAAATGTTCTAGATGCAAAACCATTTCAAACGAAAAATGAGATACAGCATTTGACATGTACTCTTGTAATTCTTTTTTGGGTTTGCTCTCACTTTACAATATAACAATTCTTGAATATTTTACTGTTGCCCCAAACTCCTTCTTGCTCTGCTATTTCAAATATTAAAGGGCAAAATAATTTCTGTCTGTGTGGAACATTGTCTTATTATACAGTGACTGTAAAATGATATCAAATTCCAGGCATTCTTCTAAAATGTTTCTATTTACAATAATTAATAACATTAGAAAATCCTTCACAGTCATTATTCCATTTAATTCTCTGTAACATTGATATTACTATATTAGTCCCATTTTACAGATACGAAAACCGAGATCACAGAGGGAAAGTAACTGATCCAAGTTCCTATTGCTAGTAATTAGCAGAGATAGTAGCTGAAGCCAAATCTGTTTTATTATAAATCGACACCACCGCTAACGATCCTTTGGGGCCTAACTCACGTTCTACATCCTCAGTGGTCCAAACTCTCAACTCTCGCAAGGCAAAACAAAATAATCAGCACTTTTGAGTATCAATTCTGCACAGCATGTCATTATGTGCTGCTGTTTATTCCATGCCTTTGGGATTTATTGTTGCCTTGTATTGTTATCTTTCATGTATACTCATATATACTCTAAGTATTAATCAAATTGTTAACTCTTTAGTTATGTCTTTTCCATCTTTGTGCCCCCATACTGAAAAGAGTCTTTTGCACATTGCGGGTGATTTCTAGATTGTTGTTGATGGTGGCTTTCTACCTCTCTAGGTTTTTCAGACAATGTCTACACAAATTAGGCCTCTCTGCCTATAAAGATGTGTGTACAAACATGTTTCTCACAGCATCCTTTATAAGAGCAAATAGGAAACAACCCAAATATCCCACAAGGGAACAGTGATCAAATAAACTATGGGACATCTGCGTGAGGCAATGTTACCGAACAAGTAAAAATCATGTTTTCAGAGATTATTGACTAACATAAGAAAATGTTTACCTAATATTATGATGTTTTGTATTTATAGCAAAGGGAATAATACATTGAAATGTCAACTTTTGTTATCTCTGGGAAGGGAGTTGAAACTACAGAGGACTTTTATCTTCTCTTTCAGGACATTTACTCCTTTTCTGGTAATCCTTAGGGTCACTCATTTCAATCCCGTGGGCTTCATTTTTCTTTATCTATAAAATAGGAGCAATATTGGTTTCCTCACACGGCTCTTGTAAATAGTTAAAACTTTTCCAGTTAAGTGATGCTTTGTAAATGAATAACAATGGAATTAAATTATACACTAAATAATTATGTGACTTTTATGCTGTTTTCATAACAAAGACATTAGAGGAAATGATGCCCTATCAACTAATAGTGGAAATCTTAGCAAAATTTGTATCTTTTAAAGCTCTACAAATCTCTCCTTTCTTTTATAAACTAAGACGGTGCTTACCATATATTCAGTGAATTACTACGAAATGAATCTTCATGGATAATTTTTAAAAACTACTATATGAATAACCTAAATAGTTCAGTTTCTTTTTTGTTCGTTTTGTTTTTAGTAAAATGGGGGCTAGGCTTATCAAAATAATGATCTCAGGGCTCTTCTTGCTTTGCTATTCACACAGTCACTGTGGCCCAGAAGAGTCAGGCATGACAAGGAACGCTTCACCAACGTGCTGAGGTACCACAGCAGGTCCTAGACAGGGTAGGGGCAGGACACACAGGCATGGCTGGGAGGTCATCAAGTCTTGTCACCTGGTGGGAGCACTTCCAGAATCAAAATGCCACACAAAACAGCCCTGTATGGGCTACCGCAGGCAGGCTCCATTTCAGAAACCCTTAATTTGAAGCCGGGTCCTGTTCAAGCTCTTCCCTCAACTATCCTCCATCACATTCAGCTCTAGGTGTGATAGCCAAAGCATTGGGTGACAGTCAGTCTTAAAAGAAGCTTCCTTCAATTCTACACATATGCATTTAGCACTGATTCTGTGCCCAGCATCAGATACCTCCATACTTTCCTTTAAACTCGAGTAATTTTTACAACTGCTTTCCCTACTCTCCATTTCAGCTCCTTTTCACACAACACAGACATACATGACTTCATTGATAAGTGGTTAATATCCTCATCTTTCACCAAACATTTAGTGGTTTAAGCTCTATAAACCAGAAGGAAAAGAACAAATCTGAACTTCCAATGAAGATGGCAGAGTAGGTATGTGCTGTGCTTGCCTCCTCTCACTACCACATCAATTACAACTAAATTATAAAACAACCATCACTGAAAATCACCTGAAATCTAGCTGAACTGAAGCCCTACAACTAAAAACATACAAAAGAAGCCACCTCAAGACTGGTAGGAGGGGCAGAGATATGGAATGAGCTGGTTCCATACCCGTGTGTGACAGTTAAAATTCAGGAGGGATATCTCAGCTGTGGAGGTCCCTCCGGAAGATCGAGTGGTCCCAGCCCCACATCAGGCTCCCCAGGATTTCAGTGCCTGGAAGAGAAGTCCCTTTAACTTCTGCTGTGAAAACCAGGAAAGATTGTGGCTAAGTGAGAGAGACAGCTGCTGGTGTCTCAAGCACTCCTCTTAAAGGGCCCATGCATGGACCTACTCGCTGATGGACTCACTCACTCTGAGGTCCAGTACTGGGTAGCAGCTTGAAAGGCACCAGGGACATACAGGGAGGAACTGAATTGTCTGACTTCAGGGCAAAGGTTGGAGGGACAGCTTTCCTCCGGACAGAAGCGATGGCAGAAACCATTGTTCTTCTGTTGAGCCCTCCCCTCACCCAGCATGCAGATGAAGGTGGCTGCCATAGCTGAGACAAAGAAACATGTCCTAAATAAAAAGAGAATTTAATACAAAAATAAAAAAATAAAAAAAGGAACAAATCTCCAGAAAAAAAAACTAAACAAAATGGAGGCAAACAATCTACCAAATGCAGGGTTCAAAACACTGGGTATAAGGATGTTCAATAATCTCAGTGAGAACTTCAACAAAGAGATAAGAAATATAAAAATGGAGATAAAAAACATAAAAAAGAACCGGTAATAAATGAAGACTACAATAACAGATTAGATGAAGCAGAGGATTGACTCAGTGATTTAGAAGATAAGGTAGCAGAAAACTCCCAATCAGAACAGAAAAAAGAAAAAAAATCCAAAAAAATGAGGATAGTTTAAGGGGTCTCTGGGACAATCTCAAACGTACCAACATTTGCATCATAGGGGTACCAGAAAGAGAAAAGAGAGAGCAAGGAATTAAAAACCTATTTGAAGAAATAATGACAGAAAACTTCCCTAACCTGGCAAAGGAAATAGACATTAAGTCCAGGAAGCGTAGAGTATCCCAAACAAGATGAACTCAAAGAGGCCCACACCAAGACACATCATAATTAAAATGCCAAAGGTTAAAGACAAAGAAAGAATCTTAAAAGCAGCAAGAGAAAAGCAGTTAGTTACCTACAAGGGAGCTCCCATAAGACTATCAGCAGATTTCTCAACAGAAACTCTGCAGGCCAGAAGGCATTGGCAGGAAATATTCAAAATGATGAAAAGCAAGGACTTACAATGAAGGTTACTCTACCCAGCATAGCTATCACTTAAAATCAAAGGACAGATAAAGAGCATCCCAGACAAGAAAAAGCTAAAGGAGTTCATCACCACTAAGCCAGTATTACAAGAAAGTTAAAGGGACTTCTTTAAGAAGAAAAAAAGATCAAAAATATGAATAACAAAATTGCAATAAATACATACCTATCAACAATTACTTTAAATGTAAATGTATTGAATTCTCCAATCAAAAGACATAGGGTAGCTGAACGGATAAGAAAACAAGACCCTTATATATGCTGCCTACAAGAGACTCACTTCAGATCAAAGACACACACAGACTGAAAGTAAAGGGATAGAAAAAGATATTTCATGAAAATGGAAACATACAAACAAAAGAAAAACTGGGGTAGCAATACTTAGGCAAGACAAAATAGACTTTAAAACAAAGGCTATAACAAGAGACAAAGAAGGACTCAGTAATCCCATTCCTGGGTATTTATCCAAAGAAACACAAAACACTACTTCAAAGGGACATGTGCATACATATATTCATTGCAGGATTATTTACAATAGCCAAGATACGGAGGCAACCTGGGTGTCCACCAATGGATGAATGGATAAAGAAGAGGTGGTACATATATACAATGGAATATTACTCAGTCATAAAAAAGAATGATATCTTGCATCTGCAACAACATGGATAGACCTAGAGGGTATTGTACTGAGTGGAGTAAGTCAGACAGATAAAGACAAGTGCTATATGATTTCACTTATATGTGGAATCTAAAGAACAAGATAAACACAAAAAACAGAAATAAACTCATAGATACAGAGAACATTTGGAGGGTTGCCAGATGGGAGGGGGATTGGAGGACAAGTGAAAAAGGGAAAGTGATTAAGAAGTACAATTAGTTGTTACAAAATAGTCATGGGGATATAAAGTACAGCATAAGGAATATAGTCAATAATATTGTAATAACTGTGTATGGTGTCAGATGGGTACTAGATTTGTCAAGGTGATCAATCACCTCGTAAGTTATATAAATGTCTAATCACTTTGCTGTATACCTGAAACTAATATTGTATGTTAACCATAATTGAAAAATGTTTTAATATCTTTTAAAAAGAATCAATCTCAATCACCTAGTAACACCTCAGCCACCTAGAATATTTTGGAAAAAGCCAAACTTCCTAGATGACTATAAGTCCTACTGCTTTAAGCATCAAAACTTTTAAGACATTCATGGATTTGAATGGAAATCTTTCTGTATTATAGTCTATGTTCTCTGCTTCCTCAGACAGATTATACTGAATTTAACATTTTTTTGATAACTTACCCTCATGCACATCAGTGACTGCCTGCCTTTGTGGAGGCTGTTGCACTGGGTAAGACTCTTTGTATATAGGTCAATCACCCCCACACTGTTCTCTTCTGAGGTTTTAGTTTTTCTGTGCCTTTCCTTTCAGGAGCTCACTGTTTCTGTTTCCCTCCAGCCTTCCTAGCTCACTTTCGTAACCACTGCTAATAATCTGCTGGGTGTTCAGAATCCTCTGATAAAAACTTGTTGGTTTCAGTGCATACTAAGAGTAGTGCCTGAGCACCAATCCCATGAGTAAAATGCCCACACCTGAGTTCATCAATTTGATGCTATCTATTTTGGCTGCTCTGAGTCTTATCAGCCCACTTCCTGATTTCTACTATGTTCTGGGTAGACGATTCAAGACAGATGTTTCAGAAAGTTCAATCTTTCACTGCACCTCAATTCATACGTGGGAACTCTAATTAAAATAGTAACTCTCTAATGACCCCTTAAGGAATGAGTGGGTGACTTGAGAGGACCACACCACTGTAGCAAAGTCTGAAAATTACAAAACAACAGAGCAAAAGGAAGGTTTTAATTTTATTTTCTTGCCTAGCTGAATGGTTGCTCCAAATTTTCAAATATTCCCCTCCTCATTTCAACCCTGTTCTATAACCTCAATCAAAGGGGGTGGAAAAAACACTGAAGTACATGATGGAAAATTGGAAAAGTTCATTTGGAGCTAATGTAATAAAAGGAGATAAAGATGCTTCCAGATGTAAGAGTGGGCATAATGTATTCTGAACTCATTCAATCATAAAAATAAAATTTTATTTTGTTTCATGACTAAAATGGATAAAAGGGTAAGACTTGTTGCTATAAAACATAATTCCAGTTGTCAGGCTTCACAAATCCCTTCTTTAGGGACACAAAGTTGCGTTTCTCAGTTGTCTCCTCAGACTCTTCAGAGTTATTTGTTCTGTCATTTATCTTAGCAAAGCTCCTAGTGCTATCTCTGACACTTCATTTAATAACATCTACCAAGGTCCTATACATGCCTGGCACTTCCCAGAGTTTGGTCAAAATAGCCCTTCCCTTAGCTTTCTATTTCCTTCTGATTAAAGATTATCAAAGGGTCTCTAGAACTTTGTTGTTAGAATTCTTCCTGTGGTTCACAAACTGGCCCCAGGAGAGACCAAAGAAAGAGACAGGCCACTCCAGATTGGTAGGTGGCACACATAATAAGCAAGGGAATTTACTTCCAAGGCTTGTCTAGGGTGAACACAAAACAAGTAAATCTCAGCACCTGCCCTCCAGAATCTTAAAAATTTATATAGCAGCCTTTACTGGTTCAGTCACGTACCATCCAGATGGTCTCACCAACACCTTACTTTCTCAAAGCTACATCCTTGAAAATAGCTCCCACTGTTCAAACAGTGGACAGAATGTACATGCCAAGGACAGGGGAGGGGGGAGGAGCCTCCAATTGTCCAGGTTCAGCTCGTAGGTAAACAGGCAGTCATGTTTTCTCAATTACCTCCTCCAACACTAATACATAAACAAAATTGTATGTATAAGCTTGTTCGCTTCAGTATTGTTTAAAATAGTAGAACATTGGAAAGAATCTAAATGGTCTACCACAGGTAATTGATACAATAGCATATGATGTGAATTCCATAGTTATACCCAGGAATATATTCATCTTGTATTAATAAATGAGAAAAATATATATTTTACAGAGTGGTAACTATACTATACTCACTTTTATGGTAGTATATTATTTATAAGCATATAGATGCATTTTGGGGTCTAGAAGAATATACACCAAAATAGGTGACAGAATTGTGAATGATTTTTCTTTTGTTTTCACTTGTCTATTTTCTCTAATGCTTTTCTAAATGATTATAGATATGTGAAATCAAAGATTTTGTGAATTAATTTTCTCCAATCAAAAGAAACAATTCCATTGTCTTGTCAGTCACTGCAAACCTTACTAAAGTCTGAGAGGGCCTCTTCCTAAAACCAATGCATTATCCAAGAGACAGACACAGAGGCCCCAATAAACTGAGCAGTCTGTCCTCTTAACCATTATGCTATACTGCCATATGAAACATGAATGGTGGAAGAGACATGCTCTCCAAATACGCATGCAGGATAACCTCCACTTAAAAATACAAAATTTTTCAACAAAAACAAGTAAAAAATTAAACATGAATAGGTGAATATTTAAAAGAAGCAGTTAGAAATTAAGAAAGCAAATATACAGTTTTTAAATTAAAAATACGATAAAGAAAACTGCATTGTTCTCCCTTCTAGACAGAGATAAGTAGATAGATATAGATAGATAGAAAGATAGATAGATAGATAGACAGACAGACAGACAGACAGACAGACAGATAGATAGATAGATAGATGATAGACAGACAGACAGACAAACAGATAGATAGATAGATAGAAAGAAAGAAAGATAGATAGATAGATAGATAGATAGATAGATAGATAGATAGTAGATAGATAACTACAAGGTGTGATAAAAAAATAGGGTGAATGTTTAAATTTTTAAAAATTTACTATAGTAAAAGACACATTGCCATTAAACCCCCTCACTTCAAACATACTTATCCCATTATTTTTGCCACGTTCTGAAGCCGTTCTGGAAGTCCTCTTTCGTGTCTTTAGTTGTGCTGTCGTGGCTGCCTCCATGTCCTGAATCGAATCATGGTCATTTTAACTTTGGAGAACAGCCAGAAGTCACCCGGTGCCAGATCCGGCGAATAAGGTGGATGAGGACACACCATAATGTTTTTATTTGACAGCAATTGCTGTACCAGAAGCGATGTGTGACATGGAGCATTGTCATGATAAAGTATGAAACCGTTTGCCCATTTCTCAGGACATTTTCTATGCACATCATTTCTTAAATGCTCTAATAAGCCCTTACAACACTCAGAGTTCACTATAGTGTTCCTGGGTACAAATTCAGCTCGCAAAACTTCATCAAGGTCAAAAAACACAATTAACATCACCTGGATGGCACTCAGCAGCAGCATTCACAGTATTTTTTTATCACACCTCACACATACATACATACATACATATTAATGGATAGATTGGTTTAAATGAGCAGTTATGAAACATGGAAGATAGATTGAGAGAGTCCAACATTTTAATGAATAGGAATCCAGGAGAATAAACTGAAATGAATGGTAGAAAAGCATTACTTGAAGAAAATGTGTTGATAATTTTCCAAAATTAAAGAAAAAAAAATATGATGATCCTTAAGATCAGAACAATACAAATATTAAGCACAATAAATACAAATAAAACCAAACTTAGACACACTAAAGTGGAACCATAGAAGTCAAGAGTAAAGAGACAGTCTTGAAAGCTATCAGAGAGAAAAGACAATCTAAAACAGAGTGACAATTGTACTGACAGCAAATTTCTTGTTAACAAATGTAGATATCAGAAGGTAATGAAGCATCTTAAAAGTGCAGAGAGGTGGTCATCTAAGGTGTTAATATAAGGGAGAAAACGAGTGAGGAGTACATGAAAACTCTATTAGCTTGCGAATTTTTTGTAAATTGAAAATAATTTCCCCCAAAAAGTTTATTTTTTAAAAAGCACATTGAAAAAAACTGTTAAACTAGAATTTATAGCCAGCTAATCCATCAGCCAAAGATATTAAAATAATTACTAAAAGGGGCGGCCGGTTAGCTCAGTTGGTTAGAGCTCAATGCTCTTAACAAAAAGTTTGCCAGTGTGATCCCCACATGGGCCACTGTGAGCTCTGCCCTCCACAACTCGATTGAAACAACTACTTGACTTGGAGCTAATGGGCCCTGGAAAAACACACTTAAATAAATAAAATGTTAAAAGAAAAAAAAATTTTTAAATAAATAATTATTAAAGGATATACATCAGCAAGAGGTACACTGAACACAGAGAAAAGTTGTAGGATTACAAAACAAAATGATGAGCCTAGAAATTGATAGATTTCATTCCTTTCTTCCTTCCTCCTTTCTCTCCTTCCATCATGGATAATTCAATCCAAAATATATTTGGTGGGACGAAGAGGTATCAAGGGACTACGGGGAAGGAAGTAGCAGCCGCTAAGCATGAGGTGTTGAAGCTTCAGCAAAACGTTATCATCTGTGCGGCATAGTATGGGTTGGTCAAGCTGAGGCAAGGAAATAGGGTGTCCACGCAGGGGAAAGGTGGTAGTAGCCCAGCACAAAATGTCAACTCCCAAGTTAAATGAGGAGATCATGGGGGTGGGGTCATAGCAAAGGGAGAGAACAGTGGCGGTGGCGAAAGATTGGTTATAAGTAAAAATATTGAGACTAATAAAAGCTGTCAAAGAGAATTACATATAAAGGAACTCACATATAAAGGGAATAAACTAAAGTGAACTCTATGATGGTTTGAAATTGGAAGTATTAATGTTAAATCATGATTTTTAGTATGTGTGGGTGTATGTTTACATAGCTCTGCCCACAGAGAGGACCTTTGAGCATCAACACCCTAAAAACAATAAGCACACCTAGTCCCCAAATCTTGGTTTCTGAATACTATTCACTAAAAAGAACCAGAGCTTCTTGGAGAAATGGCTACTTCAAGGCCCAGGACAGGGAAAGCCTGGATTAAATATTGTGCTAATCTAGAAATTAAGAAATGCTCACGTTCATGGGAATATAAACTGGTACAGCCACTATGGAAAACAGCATGGAGGCTCCTCAAAAAGTTAAAAATAGAACTACCTTATGACCCAGCAATTCCACTTCTGTGTGTGTGTGTGTGTGTGTGTGTGTGTGTGTGTGTGTGTATATCTCCAAAGGAAATGAAATCACTATCTCATTTACACCCCCATGTTCACTGCAACACTATTCACAATAGCCAAGATATGGAAACAACCTAAATGTCCATTGACAGATGAATGGATAAAGAAAATGTGATATATATGAAATGAAATATATTCAGCCTTGAAAAAGAGAAAAATCCTGCCATTTGAGACAACGTGGATGGACCTTGAGGGCATTATGTTAAGTGAAATAAGCCAGACAAAGAAACATAAATAGTATGGTCTCACTCATATAAAGAATCTATAAAAAGTCAAAACTATACAAACAGAGAGTGGAATGGTGTTTGCCAGGGGTGTGGAAGAAACCGGAAAGTATATATAGGTCAAAGTGCACAAACTTTCAGTATAAGATGAATAAGTTCTGAGGATCTAATGTACAACGTGATGACTATAGTTAATAGTACTGTATTGTATACTTTAAATTTGTTAAGAGAGTAAATCTTAAATGTTCTCACGCAAAAGAAAATGGTAGTTATGTGAAGTAATAATGTTTTAATTAACTTAATTGTGGTAATCTTTCATAATGTATACATATATCAAATCATAACACTGTACATCTTAAATACATACAATTTTATTTGTCAATTATACCTCAATAAAGCTAAAAAAATAACAAAAAATTAAAACTACCTGCAAATAAATCTTAAACTTTGTCCATATATTTTACTAAAAAGTATAGGTCTGGTATTTTGGAAACAAACATATTAATATAAATGGAAAACAAGGCTTTCTATGTAAGAAAAAATAAATGCAAATATAAAACCAAAGATTTTAATAAAACTCTACAGCCTTTAAAAAATAATAGAGGGGGGAGGAAAACAGTCTCTTTACCAAATAGTGCTAAGAGAACTGGACATCTGCATGCAAAAGAGTTGCACCCCTACCATACACCATATGTGAAAAATTAACTCAAAATGGTTCAAAGACCTAAAAATGAGAGCTGAAACTACAAAATTTTTAGAAGAAAACATAGTGGTAAATCTTTGGCAATGATTTCTTAGATATGACACCAAAAGTAGAGCAGCAAAAGAAAAAAAAAAGACACATTGGACTTAATCAAATTTAAAATGTTTTGTGCATCAAAGAAAGTATCTATCAAGAACAAAAATAGTGGGGTGGCCAGTTAGCTCAGTTGGTTAGAGTGCAATGCTGGTAGCACCAAGGTTGCTGGTTTGATCCCACATGGGCCACTGTGAGCTGCACCCTCCTTAAAAAAAAAAAAGAACAAAAATACAACTTGCAGATTCGGACAAGTTATTAGCAAGTCATATATCTGATAAGGATCTAGTGTTCAGTATATATAAAGAAGACTTACCACTCAACAAAAAGACAAACAACCCAATTTTAAAATAAGTTGAATAATCATTTCTTCAAAGAAGATGTATAAATGACCAACAAGCACATGAAAAGATGTTGAACATCATTAGTCATTAGGGAAATACAAATCAAAACCACAATTAATACCAATTCACATTTACTAGGATGGCTATAGTCAAAAAAGGGAAAATAAGTGTTGACAAAGATGTGAAGAAATTGGAACCCTCATATATTGCTGGTGGAAATGGAAAATGGAAAACAGTTTGGAGGTTCCTCAACATGTTAAACATAAAATTACCATATGATCCAGCAATTCCACTGGTAGGTATATACATAAAATAATTGAAAACCAGTGTTCAAACAAAAACTTGTATGTGAATTTTCACAGTAGCACTATACACAATAGCCAAATATGAAAACAACCCAAATGTCCATCAGATGAATGAATAAACAAAACGTCATATATCCATACAATGGAATATTATTCAACCATAAATAATGAAGTACTGATACATGCTACAACATAGATAAATCTTGACATTGTGTCAAGTGAAAGAAGCCAGACATAAAAGACCACATATTATATGGTTCCATTTATATGAAATATCCAGAATAGCCAAATCCATTGAGACAGAAAGCAGATTTTTGGTTGCCAGAGGCTAGAAGGATGTGGGAATGGAGAGCTAATGCTAAATGGGTACCGGGTTTCCATTTTGGGGGTGATGAAATTTTTCTGGAAATAGATAGTAGTGATGGTTGCACAATATCGTAATGTGCTTAATGCCACTGAATGGCACACTTTTAAGATGGTTAAAACAGTAAATTCTATGTGTCATGTATTTTGCCATAATTAAAAAATTAAATGAGAAAAATCAAATCATGAAGACATGTCAAAAGGACACAAAACTAGCACCTCCCACTGGCCTATCTGGGATAATTTGAACATCAAAATAAGTAGTAATAGAAGTAAATTATAGACCATTGACTAAAAAAAGAAATTCATGAGTCCAAACCTATATATAATTCCCAATGGGGAAAGAAGAAAACTTTCCTTACAGTAAAATGCCAACTAACCTTTGTAGAAGGAATGATAGACTTAGTAAATCACCATTTGGTAACCATCGTAGTAATAATTAATTCCATCAAGAAACATTAATGGATAAAAGTTAGTAAAAGTTTGATGAGAAAGGAAATATATACATAGTCTCAAAGTACATCACCAAATTCGTATTAATTTCAAAGGGAAAATGAATAGCTTTTTAATGGAAAAACCTGACAGACACCGTCTTTATCAAATGATCAAAGTTAGTATAGTGTAATGTCCCACCAGTAATGGGACAAATCAAAATCATGTGCCACCTGATAGGATGCAGTTAGAATACAGCATCTCTATCAGTAGGGTGAGGTATATGAACTTGACCAAATAATTCACCTCCTTAGACCTCTGTGCATTCATCTTAAAAAGGAAAGTAGACTAGATAATATCTAATTTCCATTCCAGTGCTAAATTCCTACTATTCTAATACTTATTGAACTAATTGAAATATGTATCATCACATTCAGAACTTGGCAAGGGAGGTAGAAACTTTTATCTCAGTTTTAGTGACTGATGTGCACAACATGACATCTACAGCAAAACTTACGAACTTGAACTAGTTTCATAGGGAGTACTGGAAAAATCAAAATTTGAGAGTTTTGAAAACAATAATATTTATTCCTTTCAAGGACATACCTGCTTTCAAACTACCGTGTTTCCCTGAAAATAAGACCTAGCCGGACAATCAGCTCTAATGTGTCTTTTGGAGCAAAAATTAATATAAGACCCAGACTTATTTTACTGTAATGTAAGACTGGATCTTTATAATATAATGTAATGTAATGTAATGTAATGTAATGTAATGTAATGTAATGTAATGTAATGTAATATAATATAATATAATATAATATAATATAATATAATATAATATAATATAATACTGGGTCTTATATTAATTTTTGCTCCAAAAGACACATTAGAGCTGATTGTCCGGCAAGGTCTTATTTTCAGGGAAACAGGGTAGGGTAGAAAAACAATTATATGTAAATGAGTGCTTATATAAATAAGTGCTCAGCAGGGTTTTTTCCCTTAAGAAAATTAAACATGCCTCCTCCCACTCAGTGACTACCATCCAGGAGCCTAGCAAAATCTCTGCGGTGAGGAGAAAGCTGCAGGCCTTCCAGGCATGGCACTCACACAGTCCAGTCACTAAGAGCACCTTCAACCGAAGACAAAAATCTCTAGTTGGCCAGAAGTCACTGCTTTCAGAAGAGTAAGATTAATGTCATTTAGTTAAGCAGGAGAATGGTTCTGTAAAATAACTCAAGCCATCATGGGGCAATTCAAATTATTAGCAACCTCATAAATAAATGCAATCATATCAGTATTCAACTGGCAAATCATCAAAAAGTAAAGTCTGAACTGATCCTATTATACCATTCAGCTTCTGCTATCAACTTTTATGCAAACAGAAACACATTAATTGGTTAATTAGTAATCTTTTAAAGTTGGAAGAGTCAATTTGCTATAATTACTTTTACTAAATTTTTATTATCCCTTCAATATACAGAACCAACTATATAAGTTTAAACTATCAGAGTTACTAATGGTTCTTGTAAAGAATGAGTTACTAGCTCATGTTGAGTTTTTTATTATTATTCTTATTCCTTCCTACACTAAAAACATAAACTAATTATCGTACCCTTGAATCAGTTGGGTCTCTTTCCTCTCCTTTATCACCTATATGCAATCAGGCACAAAATTCTGCCAACTCTTCCTTGTCAAATGTCTCTAGAATCCAATCCTCTACTCCCACGGCCACTGTTCTAGGCCAGGCCCTCATCACCTCACGCTTAGTTTAGCACAACAGACACAGAACATCTACTATGGCTCATCACGTCTTCCAAAACCTACTAATTAATCTGATATGGGAACTATCTCTCTATCTTTGTATCACTGCAAATCTGACCCAAATTCCTTCTCCTCAAGAGGTTTTTTTAACTAGATTTATGAGATAGGGGCAAGACTTGAGGTAGTCTCCTACAGATCTTCTTCAAGTTCCCACTAATCCATCGCTCAGCACTACTTTGGTACTCACAGTCCTAGCCCACCTAACTCTACTACTATCCAGCCCACATTCTCCCATATAAGACTCTTCTCTTATAAATGATTCTATTGAATTACTTACTAAAACTCAAATAATCCATATCTTCAGCATTTCCCCTACTAATTACTCCTCGGTCTCATTTGCTGGCACCCTTCCCTCTGCTAGCTCTCTAGAAGATGGAGTACTTTAGACTCAGATCTCAGCATTCTCTCCTTTCTATTTTCATTCCATCTCTAGATAACCTCATTTAGTCCCATGAATATCTTTATTCTGACAACCCCCAAATTGATATCTTCATCCTTGCTCTTTCCTAAGCACCCAGCTCAAATATTCAACTGTAAACACGGAGTTTTTACTAGGCAATCAAAGATAACAAGTCCAAAGGCTTACCCCATCTCAATAAATGGTTATCACCATCCATCAAGTCAAAAACTTTGAATTCACCCTTTACCCTTCCATTTACTTACCTCCCAACACCCAATCCAACAATATATCTATGTGTCTGAAATATATGCCAAATCCAACCATTAGAACCATCTCTATTGCTGTCACCCTAGTCCAAGTTATTACCATTTCTCATCTGGATTATGCCATAGATTCCCAACTGGTAATGAGGTTCTGTCATTCATTCAGACAGTCAATCAGAACAACAGACCTCACTGGAAAATAAAAGGTTAACTTAACATCGTGTACATTTAATGAAACCATACCGCTGCTGGAAATGACCACCTTGTTTCTTTCTTTTCTTGTTCCCTTCATACTTTCCTCTTCTATGTGTATCGCCCTCCCTCTTTCTAACTCCCTTTCCTTCTCCCTCCCTCTTTCCAATTTTCTCTTTCTCTATTCTTCTCCCTATTGTTTTAGTGAACAACTAGGCACATAATGCAGTGGGGAGATGCTAGGCATTAGACTTAGAAGTAATGTGTTTATTCCTGTGGTCTGTCATAGTCAAGGTGGGTTATTATGACAAAGTCAATTTATATTTCTGGCCTTCAACTGCTTCATCTATTAAATAAAGAGATTATACTGGATGGTCTCTGAGGCCCCTTAAAGTTCTAGAAATCTATAAAAGATATTTATTGAGTAAAGTGCTATATTCCTTGTTCTTAAAAGTAGGTAAATTCAATATATTCCCCTAAGGGGAAACAAGCAAATTAGTTTTTTTTACAAGGCCTTCAATTGATCCTTTTCTACTGAGGGTCAGTGGCTCTCAATTGAGAAAATGCGCCTCTCCCTTGGTGTAGTCTAAATATTCAATATCTCTGTAGTTATTTATGTGTTTGGGCCCTCCTAAGAACAAGCAGATTCCAAGAAGAGGTCAATAGGCCACTAAATATGAAGGCTCTCATGCATTAGGCACTTAATGTGTTCAGGCTCTGTGCTAAGCCTTTTTGTTTTCCATTTAATCCTTAAAACAAGTCTACATAAAGTAGGTATTATCTTATCACCTCTGTTTTACAGAAGAGGAAGCTAAGGTATGGAGAGGTTAAGAAATTTGCCTAAGAGCACACAGCTAATGGATGGTAGAGCCAAAATTTGTACCCAAATCTATCTGACCTAAAAGCTCATGCTCTGTAAGATTACACTATACTACCTCCCTCACGATATATTAAACCCCTGCAGTCTGTCTTGCAGGTCTCTATCTCCTTTGAACTGGCAAAACATGTGACCTCTGATGTCACTACATCCTCACTTGTACCTGACCCAACAAGGTCAACTACACTACAAAGGTTTGAGGAGCAGACATTCGTGATTTCTTATGGTACTGGTACCAGCCATGTGGGCCCTCAATAAATGCTCTTGACTGAGGAAGGCCATGGTGAGAAACAACTTATACACCTGGGACTTTGTGCAAATTCTGGTGGTGCAAAGTAAAAGGTTGGGATGAGGGAGAGATTGTGCTAGGACTAGAGATATGGTCAGACTTCCCAGGAAGTCTAATTTCCATGATCTCATTATCATTTGCAGAAAATAGAGACAGCTTTTCATACCTAGAGAATTGCTTTAGAAAATGGCTGAAATATTATTTTAATTAAGACTAGGTATTTTAGTGAAATATCAGGTCAGCACATTTGTGGAAGTATTTCCCTTTTTCAAATGCTTCAAAAGATCTTCCTTAGTGGCATGTAATTTGCATAACCATCTCCTAAGCAACATCAGAACAGAATCAACTCTCAGGGAGTCTTTTGTACCTGAGGAATTTATGGGTTTCCTGGCCAAGAGGACCACTTGGCATAGTCTCTAAAACTCTGCTCCCCACCCATCTCTAAGAAAACTGTGTTTGGGTAGATAGAAAACCCTTGCTGAAGTATGAGGCTACTAAGCACCTGGACATCTTCCTGGGTCACTGGTTTGGTGCTGATAAGACAAAATTTTGTGTGGTGCCATTGTTTTAGTGAACAACTAGGTACATAACATAGTGGGAAGATGCTAGGTGTTAGACTTAGAAGCATTGTGTAGTGCCATTCAAATGTCTTCAACCCATCCTTGCGATTGTTTATCCAAATCTCCTTAAAATGAAAAGTTTTAGAAGTACAGAAAGATCCAGACTATCCTTTGGGATGTTCTTCACTTAGAGAACTGTAACACTGGTGAAGAAACAGCCTGAGACGCACCAGTAGACAGGCACACCAACATCATCAAAGTGGTGAGCAGGAACTCCCAATGGAGGCCAACCAGCCCCAAAACAAAGATCAGCACTGGCAACAACAGAGCAGACGTGGGAGAGGTTGGTGGTCTACGTGAGAACATGTGCATTCCCCAGGACCAGGACCAAGAACGGGAGAGAGCTTGGAAGGTGGAAGAGAGAGGGAAAGGTTGAGGTTCCAATGATTCTGCTTGGTAAGTGCTCAGGGTCAGAACTATTTGTGACCATCACCTTCACCTAGGTTCTCCAAGCCTGTCCCCTCAAATTGATGTGAACTGGAAAGAGAGAGTCAGAAATATTGTCAAATAATAGTACCATATCTAATGGTGAAATATTGATTCTGGATATTTCTTCCTTTTCTTATACTTCCTTGGTAAGAACATTTTTTGAGCCTATCTATGAGATAGCACCAATCAAGCCTATCTCTGATTTATTTTTTCTAGTCAACTAACTGCAACACACAACTAAAATAAAAGAACTCAACCAAAAGAATAATGACAACAGACATAAAATTGAGGTAAACAAACAGTTTTCTTTCTTTTTGCTCAAGAACAGTAATATTATTGACTCTACCCACCAAAAGAACATTAAGCACTTTATCCATTGCACAGAACTCTCTTTTTCTCATGGCTTCTTTTCAAAACGAACTTTTAAATTCCAATTTTCTTAAAAGTATATCGAGACGTGACATTCTAAGCAATCACCGAGAAGTGTAAAAGTGAGTATAATAGCTGTAATTAACTCTGTTTATATACCAGACAGACTTACATTTCACTATAAATATTCCACATGAAAATCTCTGAAAGAGGGCCGATTATGCTGAGAGGTTTATCTATAGGGCATTTGTCAAAAGAAAACAAATACCGCAGTTCCAATTTGGAAAAATTATTTCCTGGGATAATGCAAGATCATACACTTACCAAAGGAAAAAAATGAGAAGTCTTAAACTAAAATGATAAAGTACATGTACTTTAAGCTGTAGGCCTCTGCCCCTGCAGCCTCATCCTATCATAAAAACACAGAGCACACATGCAAGAGAATACTAGTTCATATCATCTTAATTCCAACACTAGCCCTGGTCACTGAGGGAACATCCTCAGAAAAAAAAAAAAATTTCCCTATGACATGTGCTCTACTACAGAAAAATCCATTTTGTTCCTAACCTTACAGCTCAAAATAAAATTACCATTTGAAATGAAAATCTCTCTTTATAATTCTTCCTTGGAATGTGTTACATTCATTTTGTTCTTCCTCCGCAATTTGTCACCTACTATTAATCTTAGTTTTTAGGGGGTGGGAAAAAACACAATTTTTCAGTGTTCTTGTCCGCTTTTCTGTCCTTTTTGCCCCCAAGGCTCTTGATTACAAACGTGGCCTTCAATCAAATTTAGCAGGAGAGTTTGCATACATATTGCAATGTTAGTTATAACTTCTGCGATCTGGTCCTTTGGGAGACCTAGAAGTCCTACTAATCCAATCTTGAGAATCAGTCCCTTTAATCAAGGTATTTCTGAGAATGGCATCCATGCAAATAACCAGACAGTCCATAGGAACAGGACAGTTAGTCACTGGTACAGCCCTACCAGTTGTTTATAGCCCAGCATCTGTTCTGATAGGTTATAGCTGCTATTTTATCTGGTCCGTGACCAGTGCATCTTGGCTGTTAAATATTTTGTAACATCCTGAATGTATGTCAAAGAAAATACCAAGTTAGCTATCAAACCCTTCAATAATAAAACATGTCCACCAGATAACTGAATTCATTAGCTCTGGGGTTAACTTCCATAGAGCTTCAGTAATAGCCTTACAACATCACTCCGTAAGAAGTAAGTCGCAGTCTTCCACATACCTCTCCAGCTACCATCAAACCTTCAAAGCAAAGCTCTGGGCAAGACATGTCTTCATGTGCTGCCTTTGCCACCTCACCTTCCATCCACTCTTCAACCCCATTCATCACCATCACATCTTGTCCCCCACTAGCATCTACTCCTATTGCTCCCCTGAAAGTGCTCTGGGAAGGTCAGCAAGGATCTCCATATTGCTTACTCAGTGGGCCCTTTTCCATCTTCGTCTCACTTGATTTCTCTGCAGTATTTCACCCTATCGACCACTTCCTCCTTGAAACTCTCTCCTCCCATGTGGATTGTGATATTTTCTCTTAGTTTTTCTCATCTCTCTTTCACAACCTTATAAAATTCCCATTTCTCCACAAGCCCCTAAAACATTGGTACTCTCCTCACCCCTGCTCTGTCTGTACCCTCACTTAGGGTGATCACGGTCATTACTGCCTCTATAACAATATGCAGTATTGCAAATGTACAAAACTTAACTTTTCCTTTAAAACGGGTAGTCAGTCTAAATCTCCTAGTTCAGCGATGACTCCACCAACCAACCCATCACCCAAACCAAAATTCCGGCAATTATTCCTGACTTCTCATTCCCCCCTAGGCCCCATATTAGTGCATCAACAAATAATTCCAACCTATTTTACCTTCTTAGAATGCCCAGAATCTTTCATACTCATTCCCTCTCTGCTGACACAGTCTCAGTTCCATTCCTCATGCTTCTCTCATTTCTCCACCATAGAAACGTAGATCAGCTTCCTAACTGGTCTCTTTGTTTTCTCTTTATTCTCCAAACTGATGCCAGAATTATCTTTATGAAATGACTCACATACCAAAAGACAAAAAAAAAAAAAAAAAGCTAGGACTTGCTTTCTCCTATACACTTTCACAGCACTCCATGCCTAGTGTTATGCTAATACTTACCATACTGTATTCTAATAGACTAAGAGTTATTTGTCTGTCTCCCCAACTAGATTATCAGCCAGTTGAGGGCAGCCGCTAGGTCTTAGTGAGCTTTGCTGTACCGTGTCCAATGTAGCAGGTGCTCATTTACCATTTGTTGAATTAATTAATTGGAAAGTGCTACTGATACTTAATGAGAAACATTTTTTAAATGAAAGGGGGTAGTTTAGAAAGGGATATAGACACAACGCTGCTCTCTGGGACTTCCCAATGGCAGGAGGAGAAAGACTGTAACACTGGGTCCAACATCTTTGTTGGCCCATGCATCCTTTTTGGCGAAACTGATGAAAATTAAACACTCTCTACACAGGAAAAAAATGCACCCATACACAAAATCACACAAAATCATGCATACAATTTCAGGGGATCACTCTACAGACATCCTGAGGATCCATAAACCCAAGATGTCACAGAGAAACGTGTGGGATGGATCAGAGGTGGGGGTGTCTGGAATGAGAATTTGTTCCACACAAAAAAAGGAAACTTTCTACCTCACACATTATACAAAACTATATATCAGAGTCATTAAAGGGCCAAATAATTTTTTAAACTACAAAGTATTAGGAAAAATATTTTTATAATCTTGGAGTAGATATAAAATCATTAAGCCATAAAGGATAGGCCTGACAGATTCAACAACATAAACTTCTGGACAAAATGAGACACCATGGATGAAGAAAAAAGACAAATATCAAAGTATATAAAATATGTGAAATATATAAAATCCAAGTCATTTATATCCAGAAAATACATAAGTAGTGACTGTAAGTCAATAAAATAACAAACACAATAGAAAAAAATGTGCAGTGGACAAGAACAGACATTTTACAGAGCAAATTCATTCGTCAAACAGTACAGGAAAAAATGCTCTAGTTTTACTAATCAAGGAAATATAAATTAAAACAACTAAGTCATTATTTTTCATCTACCACATCAGCAAAAATTAACATGACTGATAATATCCAGAGTTGTCAAGGATATGGGAAAAATGGATACCCTCATACACTGGTGGTGGGAGTAAAAATCAGCATTCTTTTAGGAAGGTAATTTGGCAACATCTGTCAATATTGTAAATACATACAGTTCTACCCAGAAATTCCACCAGTAAACCTCTATTGTAGAGAAGTGTTTGCACCTGTGCACAAAGAAGCAGAAACAAAGATATTCGCTGCAGTACTGTTTATAGTAGAGAAGCCTAATATTCATCTAAAGGAGAACTGCACTACAATTTAAAAGACTGCAGTTGATCTATTTATACGTAGTTTCTAAGACATATTGCTAAATGACAAGACAATACCATCCCATTTACTTAAAAAAAATCTACACACTGAACATATACATATACTTGGGTGTGAAAGGTTTACACATAAGGAAAATACTAAACTCTTGTTACCTCTGGGAAGGGAAATAAAATTCAGGAGAGATGAGAAGATGGAATGTTTACCTTTCGTATTATACATATTCTGTTAGATTGTTTGAACAAGGATAAATGGGAGTGGGGCAAATTTTTAAGGAAAATGATCCATCATATTGCCCAAAATCCTCATTCTTTCTGGCCTCTAGAAGGCCTCACAATTTTACTTAATTTCTACTGTTCACTAATGCTTCATTTAATCTACAAATTGTATGCTCTTTCCTAATCCACATCCAGAGCCTGCAACTTCCTATGGGCAGCCATCACCAGCCTTGCTTCATCGGGGCAGGGAGCAGCATTACTCATCAACTGCAAAGTCATGGCAGTATCATATAGAAACAGGATACACTGACCCTATGTTCTGTTTATGCCATTTATTTTGTTCTCTTTGAGGATTTTGCAGAGGAAACCATGATTCTGTATAAATGGGTAGTGTTCAATGACAGGTCTATATTCAGCTGTAAGTTAAATGACACTGCTTTCAGAACTTAGCGTGTGGGCTGTGAAATATGTAAGTTGATGAGAATGTTCTCATAACCAAATGGGAAATAGAAATGATAAAATAAAGTAAATTGCTTCTAGTAGAGATCACTGTGGTAATCTTCCATTAATTCCTCTGCATCCCAGGAATAAACTATTAATTTCCCCTCTGGATTTCCTCAAGATAATCACATTCTAATCCATGAGAGTTCTTTCCCTCCCACCTTCAATTACCTGGTTGAGTTTATGACTCTGGAGAGACATTTTACCGACAAGCTTTAAATGCCTAAATAAATGTCATCCTTTTGGTCCTCCTCATCCACTATTCTGTTAAAACTGTGGCCTCTTAATAAAATTTTTTAATGTAGGTAGATAGATAGATAGATAGATAGATAGATAGATAGATAGATAGATAACCTTCCTGAGCTTCTTTTCAAGCAGCCACATTTCCACAAATATTAATACTTCTACTAAGAAAATCTGGTTTAAATCTGTATTATTTTCAAAAACCTAGATATATTTCCTGTAAACAAAATGTATTACAATACTACATATGGAGTTTATGTCTCAGCATTAAGGGTAACATCAACGTTTAGCATCTCCATTTATGAGGAGAAAACAGATATGGAAAGCCTTAGCTTCCGGGAATTAACAGCAAACTCTGAACCTGGAAATATCAGGTTCATTTTTCCCTTCCTTATGTATAAAACCGATGCCTACCCATGGCTCTAGCACAATCCCATAATAGTCCCCCACAGCCAGCCCCTGTCCTGATGTTCAGCGTTCTCTGAAAGGTCCACTGGGTGTGGCCAAGTACAGCTGATGGCCCAGGCAAGAAAGAACATAGAACTCTAGGCTTTTTACCTGTTTCCCCTGCTGGACCTGGGCCTTTTTAGGGCAGGACCTTGGAGACAGTACATTAACGTAAAGGCAAGTAGAAAGGACCCTATCTCCACATTTAATGCCAACTGGATGATTGGTTTTTCTAGTCTACTCCCCTAAACATAGCTAACCTGTGCCCTGCCAAGAGGCACCTGTGAGGAAGATGAGCCCTCTGAGTTCCATCTCACGTAAGGTGGGACTATAGACTGATTCCTATGAATTGGGGTCCATTTTGCAGAATGCAGCTCTATGCATGCCTCATTTAAATAGGCCACTCTGTGCAGTACGTGTTATTGTAAGTAATGTGCCCACACACCACGGATTTTAACGCATCCTAGAAAGCAAATTACTGTCAATGATAAATTATATGACATTCCTAACCAAATTAGTTGTGTATTCATCTGGAGACCAACAAACTCAGCCTCTATTGAACCATGAAGTAATGGGAAAAGCATCAAATGATTATATAGACATTCTATAACAAGGGGTTGGAAAATGACTATATTGGAATCCTTTCCTTAGCATGGCTCACCTGTGAAAGGTCTGGAGAGGTTATTTAGTGCAGCTCCTGACTCAGCCTGCTGCAGACTCCAGGGATCCATTAGCCCAGTCCAAAATAAAGGAAAAAGATATATATGAAGAAAATGCATGTCTTTTCGCACAATTGACAGCTACATTTTTCCTCGGGCTACTCCACTGGAAGTAGAACAAGATGTCAAGAATAACTTAGGAGAAGTTAAAAAAAAAAAAATAACACAGTCCTAGGGATATGTAAGAAAATTGACTATGACGTGAATACTAACTGAAGCAGGAAAAATACAGCAGGGGGCACCCAGTGAGCTCAGATCCCCCTTCAGCTGGCCATCACAGGCTACTCACCAGCTGATTCCAATGCGGTAGCTGGCAGACGAAGGAGAAAACAAAGTTTTGGAGCTATTTTTCTATTTCCATACTTCTAATTGTTCTTAATCCACACTCCCTAGATGGCTTAAGCAATAACAGGCTGAAGCTATGCTCTAGCATAACACTGCGTTAATTATGCTCTTGGGTTGCAAAGAACAGAAATAACTTCACTTAGGCCACCTCAAGTAACAAGGGTTCACTATTCAGTTACACAGGATAATGTGTGGCTTCTCCTTTTCTCTACCTATCCACCCCATCTCTCACCATCCCCTAAACCCCAATCCCACCATCCCCTAAGCTCCAATCCCACCATTCCTTAAACCCGAATCCAGCTGGCTGATCCTCTCCATATTTCTCAGTTCAAATTCCAAAAAGAGTCTGATTTCCAAGTGTAATTACATAACTCACGTTGGTCAGAGTTTTCCCGTCAGGCCCCTCTACAAACTACTCAGCAGCCTATGAACTGACTGCCCTTGAGTCAGGTGTCTACCTCTGGTCCAATCAGCAGGTGTGCACTGCACAAGGTACAGTTTAGGACAGCTTCCTTAGCAAGGGGCTGTGGACAAAAGCAGCTTTCCTTAGAAAAGAATGGTAGGTGTCACAAGTACATGTCTGTATCAAATTGCCACCAAATACTTAAGTAGAAATAAACTGTTTGGAAGCACTAATCCTTATAGGGGCAGGACAAGTTTCATAGGTTTATGCCCTGTGCAGTTGCAAAGGGTCCCTGCACTTAAAAGGGCCCACACTTCACTTAATACCCTACTGTGGCTATCTTGACATTCTTAATAATTTTTGAATGGGGGCCCTACATTTTTATTTTGCAAGGGGTCTTGCAAATTACGTAGCTGTTCCTGCACGGAAGATTTTACTATGTTATAAAAAGTGAAGGGAGTTTCATAGAATCAAATAATTTTGGATCCAAGGATTGTTCTGAGATCATTTACTCCAAATACTCATTTGACAAATAAGAAAACTGAGGTCAAAGAAAGGATAATTGGTTTAATCAAGATCCCACAGTGAGTTCTGGCGATGTCAGACTAGAAACATTCTTATCACTCTGCATCCAATCTTCTCATTCCTCCATGTGGCAGGCGTCCTAACAGAGGCCTGCCTGTCTGACACTTGGTCTATTTTGCTAAAATATTTCGTAAACTACTTAGAAGTGTCACAAAGCTAGTCTGATATAAAAACACAAACGTCCGTCCTTCCTTGTTCAGTCTTACAGCTTTTTTCTTCACCAGTGATCTCCTCAGGACAAATTCCACTGACAATCCCCCAAATCTAAAACGAAAGCAGGGAGGAGGAATGTAAACTAATAGAAGCTCTGTGGAGGATCATTTGGGAATTGACATCAAAATTGCAGTGTTCATACCTCTCAACCCCACAATTCCATTTCTACACATAGTTTCACAGATGCACAAATATGATTGCATGCCCAAGACTATTCGTTGCAATGTTGTTTATAATAGCAAAAGATTGGCAACAACCTAAATATCCATCAACAAGAGACTGTTTTTTTAAAAAAGGCAGAGGGGGGATGATACTACATCCATGCAACAGAATATTATGTAGCTCTTAGAAATTCATCCGTATCTATTAATATATGGAATACTAACCAATATATTGGTTTCATGAAAAAAGCAAAGTGAAAAACAGTATACAGCCTGCTCCTATTTGTGGAGAGAAAGGATATTTAATTATATATCCTATAATTACAAACACCCATATACACACTCACACACACATGTGTTTGGAGGGATTTGTATATGCATAGAATTTGTCCGGAAGTATATACAAAAAAGACAGCAATTACCCCAAGGTGGGGACTTGGGGATAGGACTATGGGGGAGATTTTTATTCTACGTCCTTTGTTCCCTTAAAATTTGTACTATGTGCACATATTATGCTTCAAAAACTAATTAGTTAAACTAAACGAATGTCTGCAAGGGGACCTCATGCCACTGCCAGTACTGTGTCACATCTACAATAATGAGAAACATACTATTGCTACCATTTTTACTAAAGCTTTTGCTGGGATCTTGTATTGAACTTATAGACAAAAGAAATTACATGTGGTTAAATTAGACTGAAAAAACAATTCTCTCTCTTTCCGCTCCTGTGCTCTACATCAAAAGAAAAATCCGACAAGTTTTCAAAACCTGAATAATCCATTGCTTGTTTAGTCATTGGCACAGCTGTGTGACACTGGAGAAAATGAGAAATGTCCCCAATTCTTCCTTTGGAAACTTGCCAATATCATCTCCAAAGTGTCCTTCAGACATTATCCACTTCTGTTTTTCCAGTGCACCTACCATTAGTGTTCCTAAGCACTTTAACAAGAGTTTTATTTTGAACCAAAAGCACAAAAGGGGACAGGAACCTCAGTGCTGCCCTGGTTAAGCAGAAGTACCTTTTCCTCAGGCAAGAGCAGAAACGATGAGCTTATTCCTCCTAATGAACCCATTTCCCTTGGGAAAACTGTGATTCCTAGTTAGGAAGCAAAGTCAAAGGAACGTCTCTCCCCCTCATATCCTCTTTGTTGCTTCACTTCCACACAGTTTACATTTATGCAACCCACATGTGATTGATCGAAAATGGCCACAAATTCTTTGACACTCCTCTTCTTAGGAGATGGGATCTATTTCCATCCTCCTTGACTTTGGGCTGCCCTCTACTTTGACCAATGGACTATGGCAGAACTGGTGCTACGCCAATTCCGAGTCCAGCCTCCGAGAGAACTGGCAGCTTCCTCCTTGTTCTCATTGAGTCCTAAACAAGGCACTATGTAAAAATCCAACTGCCCTCCAAAGACAGCATGTGGAGATGCCTTAGGACTAATGCAGGGGCAAAAGGATCCAAAGCGATTTCTGTCAAGACAGCAGGCATGTGGGTGAAATCATCTTGGACCTTCAGCCCACACCAGCCACCAACTGAAGAGTGCCAAGTGACCCCGCTCAATGCCATGTGGAGAAGAATCACCCGGCCAAGCACTGCCCAAATTCCTGACCCACAAAATTATGAAATATAATTAAATGTTGTTTTAAGACAGCAAGTTTTGGGGTAGTACGTTATACAGCAATACAAAACCAAAATATCACACTAGCAACTAAAGACATATCTTGCTTTATTGTGCTTCGCTTTTTTTGCGCTTCATAGATGTTGCACGTTTTACAAACTGCGGGCAAGACCCTCCAACAGCAAAAAGATTACGACTCACTTTATTGCAATACTCACTGTATCGTGGTGGTCTGGAACCAAACCCACAATGTCTCCAAGGCACGCCTGTACTAGACTTGGACATCTTCAAAACTTTCATACTCAAAATTCAGTATTTCCTCAACTGCTTAGACTAGTGATAGGACTACCACATGCCAGGCATCCATGACTACAGGAGAAAGGGTCAGCTCCAAGTTAACACACAAGAGAAGCATCTCTTTCCCCATCACCTCCTCCCCCACTGTGCTAGAGCTAACTCTACATGGCCAAGAGAAGGGCCACCCCCTGCCACTGAGGACTCTAAGAATCATGAACTACAGAGCCTGGAGTTTGGCAGCTCACACAGGACCACCATCCCTGAGGTTGTCCTGTGACCAGCCCCATCCACTCCAATGTTCCACCAAACCCATGTCCACCAACCCCATGTCCACCACCTCATGGGGGTCACATGTGGTTATTCTTGGAGGTGGGATAAGAACCAGACCCTCTTACTCCAGCCCTTGCCCTTTCAGGCTGGGCTGAGGGAAGGAGAGCAAGTCTTGGAAAGAGAGATTCCTAAATCAATTTCCCCAGCCCACAATGACTGGCAGTTGTCACCCACTCACGTCCATGTGCCTCTTCTCACCTACCCACAGGGTTGCAAGGCCTGAGGGAGGTGGCGCTGTCATAAACCATAATTAGAGATATCATATACTTTAGCTCCCTGAGAACAAATTCTTCCTTACAACATGCAAATCCATTGTTCAACTTTCAAACTTCCAACTAACTTTCAAAGACATTATTGGGAACATATTAGGGAGGAAAGTAAGACACCGCCTCTTCTGAATTGTGGACATGGCCTTGAAATTCTGAAAAAGTCATTTCCAGGGTTGAGGCAAGAATGGAATATTTAAAAATAACATGATGAGGCTGGCAAACATGGATTAGCAAGGTCCAGCATGTAGCTGAGAAGTTATCACAGGGAAAAGGGGCGGTATAAAAAGGGTCTTCTCCCTCCCAGTTCCTGGCTTCAAAGTGAAGTCCCATCCAATGTCATTGACGATCTCTCTCCCAGTGTCTATATAGACGAATTAAAATGGTGAGTTGACCATCTGATAGATCAAAAAATCTGGATACTATTGGGAGAGAAAGGTGTTAATTTAAGGGAAAGCTTTTTTCTCAAAAGCCAAAGGAAGAAATTTTAGAATTTTTCTAAATTATCTCAATAATTTGCTCAATCTCTCACTCCAGACAAAGTATTTAAAGAAAAACTCTTTCCAGAACATTGTTGGGTCAGGTCCATAGAGGCAGGGAAGAGAAGAGGGAGGGGTAAAGCCACCCAGGTTACCTGTCTGGCTGCTTAGATGGGTCCAATTTCACTAAGAATCACACATACCTTTTCATTCCTTCCGCTGTGTTCACCTGACCTTTTTCAATTTCTCTTTCCTTTTTCCATTACCCTAAGGGAGTAATCTAGCCACTCAGACTTTCTTTGCATGCAAAATGTAACAGTTCTTTCTTTCAGATAAAGGCAGTCTCAGGGAGGGGAAAAGAAAAGCGCCTGGCTTCTTCAAATTAGCTCTGAAATAAAAGTCACTGCCAGATGTTATATAAAAGGTGACGTAATCCTAAAGTACTTCATTACATATGCAGCTCTGCTCTTCAGCCCAGGAAGAGTTTATTACATTTTGTCGATCCCATTTTCTATACCCACATCATTTTTACATAATTTTTCCTGCCTGACATACATCTTCACATTTTCACAGCAACCCATCAAGACAGCATTACAACAGCGCAGGGAACCCAGGTTAGCAGTTTACAAATAACGGTGCTAATAAGCCAAATCTGTCCCTGAGATACAAATCAGGGGTAAATGGTTTATTCATGCATGTGAGAAGCACATCTATTTTAGAATAATAGGGAAGAGAGCAGAGCGCCGTTCCAGCTGACACCGTGTTCTATGAGAACATGTACCGAATCTACTCTATAAGTAGCAAAATGGGGAAGTGCCAATCTAAACTTACTCTTGCAATTCTCTTCATTTTCCTAGTAAATTTCTGGCTTGTAGTGAAATAGATAGCCATGGCAAATACATTAAGATCAAGCTTCTTGCCTTTTTATATTTACACAAATTTTAGAAGAAAACGCAGCATTTGTACCACTGCAGTATCTAGCCACCTAGATGCTTTAAGCGCAAACACTGCGATACACTTCCTCCCCCTCCCCAAGTGCTAAGCATCTTTCCCCTCCTTCCCAGGTATTCACGCCCCCACTGCCCTCTAATGGTGAAAAGCAGCAGTGCAGGCTGGACGCTTCTTTCCTTCAAGAGGATTCAAGACAGGTTAGAGTGAATGGTTTAGAGGGCATCTGCCTTAAGGTCAACGTAAGAGACAAAGTACACTCAGTACTTGGAAATAACCCTATCTGACTCAGAATCCCAGTGGGATAAGAAAGTGCCTGTAACTCCCACCCCCAAGGAAACATACATGCCGTTCATCTTGAGAATCTCCTTCAGTTTTAAGGAAAGACCCTGTTAAAATGAACTTTATGGTTTTAAAGTATAATTACAAACTTAGGGTAACAGAGGTTCTCATTTTTTTATAAGAGCAGGATTTGAATCTGGGGCAAAGGGAGATGTGAAGGCTTCTCCAGGAATGCTGACCACCACCACCACTACCACCACCACCCACATGCCCTTCTCCCCCACTGCCCAGGAAATAGATACAGATCTGTAGATAACTAGACCGCAACATAAATTTATTCCAATTCCTACTTTGTCCAAGGTCAGTACATTCTTTAGTTCTACAAGTAGTTTGCTGCATGGGTTCAAATTTTCTTTTCCTTTTTTAAGTACTTTTTCTTTGTATGAAGGCTATTCGTGCATGTAGTCTAAAGAGTCAAATAGTTCTACAAATCTCATTCCAGAAAAACAGTAGTCCCAGCAGCCTCCACCTTCTGTTTCCTGCTCCCAAGAGGCAGCTGCTTTGAGCTCTTTTACCAGAATCATTTACTATTTACCTCCATATTTCTAAATAATGAGTTTATGTGGCTACTTCTTGATATTTCAGTTTAGGCCTATATTGACTTTGCACTGTGGAAGATGATTTCATACACACATACACACATGTATATAGTATATTATAATGTTGGTAAGATTGATAATCAATATTTGTAGCACTATAACTATTAAATTCCTGACAACTAAGTCATGTGGTATTACATATTTATCTTTCCTTCCCTGAACAACTTTTGATTTTTCCTGGAGTTTAAAAAAAAAAGTCCTTTTTTTCACATGCAAGTTTTCTATATGCTTCCTATATGCGTTCTGTAGGGCTGCCATACAAAATGCCACAGCATGAGTGGCTTAAACAACAGAAATGTATTGTCTCACAGTTCTGGAGGTTAGAAGTCTGAAATCAAGATGTCAGCAAGACCACGCTCTCCTGAAGGCTCTAGGGCAGGATTCTTGTCCCTTCCTAGCTTCTGGTATTTGCCAGCAATCCTTGACATTCCTTGGCTTATAGACACATTTCTGCCTTGATGGCCACATGGCCTCTTTTCCTGTGTATGCCTATGTCCTCCCATGGCATTCTCCTCACTTTGTATGTCTCTCTGTATCTCTTTTCCTCTTATCAGGACATCAATCATCTTGGATTAAGGGACAACCCGACTCCTATATGACCTCACCTTAACATGCGTATTAATTAATCTGCAAAAACCTTATTTCCAAATAAGATCACATTCTCAGGTACCAAGAGTTTCAATATATCTTTTGGGGGGCACTATTGTACCCACATTTATCTTCACTAATTTATCCTCAAACTCTGTCCAATTATCTAAATCTCCTCTGGATATAGTCAAACGTTTTCTGTTTCCTACCATGTTTCATCTTCTGTGTTTGTTCATACTCAAATGGGCTTTCCCTTTGTGACTGGCCACAGCTCATTTCCTTTCTGGTTCAAGTGCAATGCAGTGCATGTTTCTCTCTCAACAGTCTCATTGGCTCTCTAGGGTCACATGCCAATCTCAAACCAATAATTATAAGCAGGAGAATGCTACGTGCACCCTGGCTTAATCCTGGGTCATGTACTCCACCCCCGGAGGTGGCAGTGAGGTCAGCTTCATTTAACTACATTATCTGAACACAGGGAAGAGGTGAAACCACAAAGGGTGAATAGATGCTGGGCACCAAAAATAAATTAATGTCCACTACAGACTATTAAGCAATTTAAGAGGGGTCATTTTTCCCAGAACACAGATTTTGGCCGTCTAGAGAATTTTATGATAATCTACATTATCATTTTTATGATAATCTACTCATTCCAAGAAGGTTAAGAAAACAGAAAAGAAATTGAACAAAAATAAATTCAGATCTACATTTTATCCTTTTTCTGTTTTTATAGGGATTGGTTTGGTAATATGTAAGGAAAAAATACATATCACTTTAATATATTTTGACACCCTAAAATGTTTGGGGAGAAGGTACTATCCCAAATGGATAGTGGAAGGAAAGTAGAAGAAAATATCCTCTGGTCAAATTGTCATGATTTCAAATAGAATGATGCAGAAAATAAAAAATCACCACCAGGCAGGCAATAACCATCCTTTTGATAAAAGTGTTCTCCAGCTGAGATGCCACAAGAAATTTTCTTCAAATGAGTTTTCACACTACATTCTAGTTGTCCAACATCATCTATTCCCATCTGTGAAGAGTTCTGAGAGTCACAGCCTCATTCCCCCTTCACCCTATAGCATCTGTCTCTGTAAAGGAGTTCAGAAATGTTTAACTTTGGATTTCCTTTTTATTGGTTTTCTAATTAATTTTTTTTTTACTTTTGACCTAATTTTTTGTACTTTCGAACTACAGATCAAACTTTAACAGTCAACTTTTTCATTGAAACTGATGGTTTGAGCACAAGAATTAACAATATTTTCCAGTCTAAGTGCCTCAGTCAAAGCAAACAAAAGGCTTAAAGACATAAAACCTAAGACCATAAAATCAAAAAGAAAAAATGGGGGAAATAGGAGAAGATGATGGTTAATTTTATGTGTCAACTTGACTGGATCATGGGATGCCCAGCTATCTAGTTAAACATTATTTCTGGGTGTATCTGGGACAGTGTTACAAGAAGAGATTAACATTCGAATTGGTGGATTGTGAAAAGCAGATGGCCCTCCCCAACATGGGTAGGCATCATCCAATCCATTGAGAGTATGAATAGAACAAAAAGGCACCTGACTCTCTCTGCCTGACTCGGATCTTCTGCCCTCAGCACACTCCTGGTTCTCAGGACTTCAGATCCAGGCTGGAATCTCCTGCTGTCAGGTCTTCAAACTATACACTGGCTTTCCTGGGCCTCCAGCTTACAGATAGCAGATCATGAGACTTCTTAGCCTCCATAATCACGTAAGCCAATACCTTATAATAATTCTCCATCTCTCTCTCTCTCTCCATATATATATATATATATATATATATATATATATATATATATATATATATATATGTATATATATATGTGTATATATATATGTATATGTATATATACATATATATATACATATGTATATATATACACATATATTCACACACACACACACATATATATATATATGTATATATATGTTTCCCCTAAAATAAGACCTAGCCAGACAATCAGCTCTAATGCATCTTTTAGAGCAAAAATTAATACAAGATCTGGTATTATGTTACATTTTATTATATTGGACCGGTATTATATTATATTATATTATTATATTATATATTATATTATATAAGATGCAGTCTTATGTTATAGCAAAATAAGACCAGGTCTTATATTAATTTTTTGCTCCAAAAGACGCATTAGAGCTGATTGTCTGGCTAGGTCTCATTTTCAGGGAAACATGGTATAATATATATGTGTGTGTGTGTGTGTGTGTGTGTGTGTGTGTATACACATAGATATATACACATATAAATGTATATAAATATGTATACATATACACATATATACCAGGGACGCCAAAAAAAGTACACATTTTAAGAGATGTTATCTATGCATTAGTTTTTGAAGTTGAATTGAATTACGGTAGCAATGTGTGGTATGACATTCACTCAAAAGATGGTGTTCATCAAATGAATGCTAGCATCATTCATTGTATTACAATTTTAATACAGTTTTTTCCTTTCTTAAAATGTGTACACATTTTTTTTTTGGCACCCTCTGTATGTATTCCCCCCCTCTGGAGAACCCTGACTAATACAGATGGAATCGTAAGGAGGTTAGGAAAAGAAGAGAAAGAAAAAGCCAGGAAAACAATGGAATAAAGAAATTGGAGAAAATCATGTAAGATGGGAAAAGTCTAACCGGTGTTTGAGGACCTACACTATAGACCAGCAGCTTCATAAGTTACTGCCTAGCTCTGTGCATCTCTCTGGACCTAAACCTCCCCGTTGAGAGCAGTGACTCAACACATCTCTGAGTCCCTCCAGTGCTAGTACACTGTGGGTGCCACCCACTCAGTCAACACCCATGTGATGGGTGACTACCTGGCAGGGTCCTCTCCTGTGTAGGAATAACAATCAAGCAGTTCACTGTAGGGCCTGGTTTTAAATGCTGCTTTTGCCAAATGAAGTTATCTTCGGCATTCTGAGATCACAGGGAGGACGCCCAGTGGGATGGGCAGCTAAGTGCTGGATGTAAAGCTGCCAAACCATCAGGCCCAAGGGAGGCGCTTGGCATTTCCTAAAAACTCGACATTTAAAATGACACATCTTGACATCCCCTTCCCAGAACCCATCACCTCACCTTCTATGGGGTTTTATTGGTTAAAAAATAAATAAATAAAAAATAAATAAAACAGCTTTCGATTCCAGGTGACATTAGCTAAAGGCCTATTACCCAGATCACTGCCTTAAACCAAATACACCAAAGCAGAGATACAAGCTCTTTTATGTCTCATTCTCCCTTCTATTTGCTGTGGCCTTACATGTAAGCTCCTGAGATTTTGTAGTGTGATTGGTAGTAAGAAATTCTGGCCAGCAGTGATCTTCAACCCTGAAACATTCAAATCACCTGGAGAGGTTTGTTTTGATTTTGTTTGTTTGCTTTTTTTTTTAATGAGTGTTTGGGCCCCTTTTCTAAAAAAAATTTTATTTAATTGGTCTGGTGGGGGGGTCCAGGCATTACTCTTTTTTCAATCACTCCCCAGGTGATTCTAATACGAAGCCAGGATGGACCCACTGGGCTGAGGGACTACAGTGTTTCCAGAAGGTTCAGAGTAGCAGGGAGCACCTCAGACACTTGCTTTACATTCCCAATATTTTTAGCCAAGAAGTCTTAACAGAAGGGAAGTTCCACCTACACCACCAGTAGATGCTGCATATTTAGATCTGGCTTTTCTCTTTCCCTTACAGAACTTTCATCTGATATAGACATTCCCCAAGCAAGCAACGGTCTTACCAAGGGTAAAAAAAAAAAAAAAAAAAGAAAGAAAATACCAAATTCTTGCCAAATGAGTACCCTTTTAAACTTGGGGCTTACATCACCATTTTAGCACTTACATTAATAATCTGTGTTTCCCCCATCTAAGGATATGTGTTCCAACGTCAAGCTCTTCTGTTTCTATAATATACTACTCATCAGCAAAGCCACGTCTTAGGGAATGGAGAAAGTAGAGTTAACGCTAATATGTTCCTGAATATTAAACTTTCTCCAGCATTCCGAAAAGTCTGTCTCTCCATGGAGTTTAAAAGAGCTCTATCTATTGTTCCTGAGCACTAGCTCATAGTTTCTTGTGAATGTTTATTAAAGTACATTATCTGGCTTCCGTGGCCATCAATTATCACTTTTTAAAATTTGGCAACAATAATCTTCCCTAGGGGCCGGTCCGGTGGCTCAGGCAGTTAGAGCTCCATGCTCCTAACTCCGAAGGCTGCCCGTTCGATTCCCACATGGGCCACTGGGCTCTCAACCACAAGGTTGCCAGTTCAATTCCTCGAGTCCCGCAAGGGATGGTGGGTAGCGCCTCCTGCAATTAAGATTGAACACGGCACCTTAAACTGAGCTGCCTCCAGAATGGCTCAGTTGGTTGGAGCACATACTCTCAACCACAAGGTTGCCAGTTCAATTCCTTGAGTCCTGCAAGGGATGGTGGGCTGCGCCCCCTGCAACTAGCAATGGCAACTGGACCTAGAGCTGAGCTGCACCCTCCACAACTAAGACTGAAAGGACAACAACTTGACTTGGAAAAAAGTCCTGGAAGTACACACTGTTCCCCAATAAAGTCCTGTTCCCCTTCCCCAATAAAATCTTTTAAAAAATAAAAAATAATCCTCCCTATAACCTACCACGTATTTACAATATATCGGACACCATGTTAGACACTGTAAATATAGTATCTCTAACCACAGGACAACCCTGCAAAATAAGCACTGCTTTCTCAAGGTCACGGATGAAAGACCTCATAGTTAGTAACTGTTAGAGCTGGGATTCAAATTCAGTTCTGTCTGGCTCCAAAAAATAATAATCTTTTCACAATGCTCTATTGCCCACAGAAAATCTGTTGGAAGGTCAATAATATAACAAAACAATAAAAGTAAATATTTGTATAACAAAGAGCAGAATTATCCCCCAATGTTCTCTCCTAACTCCCTGAATCATAGAAAGGCATCGTTAAGTCCCAGCTTTCACATCCTCAACTACATTAACAAAAAGTCTTTAGAGCCTCCAAGTCCTTTGAAAATGGAAACACTTCCTGATTGACTTGTGTGATGTGTCATAAGGTCATTTATAAACCATGTATAATCAGGTCATATAGCCATTTCATCGATATGGCTGGTAGAGTGGGGAACCGGAAGGTCCAAGACACAGATGGACATATTTTCAAGTCAACTAGGAAAAACCTTCTAAAAGGGCATGCAAGTTCTTATGCAGATCAGGTTCCTTGAGAGAGGGCAGACTCCAGGAACATTTATTCATCTACATTCAAAGCACAATAGTGAAGAAAAACACACACACACTCAATCCCTACCCTCACAAAGCTTTCAGTCTAATGGTGGGGAGATAGGCATTAATCAAATAATCCCACAAACATGATCATGTGAGAAATACTATAAAGGAAAAGCACAGGGTTCTTTGACAGCATATAGATTAGAGGGCCTGATCTAATTGGGGGGGTGGGGGGGAAGGGAGGAGTAGTGTACAGTGAAGAAAGGCTTCCCTGAAGAATTTTCATTTTCCCAGTAAGAGTTTATTGTTCCCAAGTTAGCTGAAGGCATATTCTGGGTTATGAAACAATGGCAACTAGATATGGTCTATTCTCCAACCTCCATCTTCAAAGCCACCAGCCAAGCCCATGAGATGATGGATCTGAGCCATTAAAATTGTAGGCACCTATCACCTACCACTTATTAGAATGGCCATCATCAAAAAGACAAGAAATAACAAATGCTATCATGGATGTGGAAAAAAAGGGAACCCTTGCACATTGTTGGCACAGCCACTATGGAAAACAGTATTGAGAATCCTCAAAAAATAAAAAATAGAATTACCATATGATCCAGCAATTCCACTTCTGGGAATATATCCAAAGGAAATGAAAGGAAATGAAAACACTAACTCAAAAAGATATCTGACTTCCATGTTCATTGCAGCATTATTCACAATAGCCAAGACATGGAAACAACCTAAGAACCTAAGTGTCCATCGATGGATAAATGGATAAAAAAGTTATGGTATATATTTTTGTGGTGTGAATATACAGAGAGTGCCAAAAATATGTATACACATTTTAAGAAAGAAAAGAACTATTAAAATTGTAATAATATATGCCAATAACAAAAGATAAATACAAGTCACGTTTGACTTCTGCAATTACAAGAGATGCCCAAAGTGGTTACCGTCAGCAAAATTTTAATATAGTTTTTTCCTTCCTTAATATGTGTATACAATTTTTTGGCACCCTCTGTATATATTGAAATGTTTATTCAGCGATAAATAATGAGGAAATCCTACCATTTGTGACAATATGGATGGACCTTGAAGACATGCCAAGTGAAGTAAATCAGACAGAGAAAGACAAATCCTGTATGATCTCACTTATATGTAGAATCATATAAGATTCACTTATATGTGGAATCTGGAAGAAAAAAAAAAAAAACATACTCAAACTCAGAAAAAGTGATCAGACTTGTGGTTACCAGAGGAAGAGGGTGAGGGAAGGGGAAATTGGAGAAATGTGGTCAAAAGGTACAAGTTTCCAGTTATAAGATAAATAATTACTAGGGATGTAACATACAGGATGGTGACTATAGTTAACACTGCTGTATGAGATACAGGAAAGTTGTTAATAGTTCTCAATCCAAGGATAATTTTTTTTCTTTCTTTTTTCTTTTCTTTTTATTGTATCTATATGAGATGCTGTACGTTAGCTGAATTTATTGTGGTAATCATTTCACAACATATATATTAATAAATTAAACCATCATTCTTATGCCTTCAATGTATACAGTGATGTGTGTCAATTATTTCTCAATAAAATGGGGGGAAAATTGTAGGCACCAGCTGATTCTTTTGGTCACCTTCTTTTCCAGGGTTTGAATTTCTAAGTTTTAGGCCTAATAGCATAGATCCAATTGCCTCCCTTTTCTTGCCCCCAATGTTCATCTATTTCCACCCTACACCTAGCTTAACAACTAATGCTAATTCTCCCATATCTTAAAATACAAGGAAATTAGCATCTTTGCCAGCCTTTATAGAACAAAGAAAATTCCCTTCAGTGCCCTACAAGCCAAGTGAATTGACTACAGGCCTATAAAATTTAGTCAGCTACATTTACTCACAGTTGTCTTAAGGAAGCCAGGCAGAGCAAATCACAATAAACAGCCCCTACCTCACTCAGCAGGTCATGCAAAAGTTGGAATTGTTGTAGTTCAAGTATTTAGATCCCAACAGAGTTGGCCCTTTTCATAGAGACAATCTAGTCTTAAAGAAGAACTGTCCCCTATTCTCTGATATTAGTAGGCAGTGGTCACCTTGCTATCCCCTCCAGAGTCAGGAAGGCTTTTATCTATCTCCTGGATTTAGTGAAGCAAAAAGAAGTTTGATTTCCTTTCAGATAAAAGAGATGATGCAAATTAGAATTTTATCTTGCATGGAGGAGTGACAAAGTAGGAGGATGAATCCTACTTGATTACAATCTTCCATCATTCTGATTTTATAATTACTGAATGGAATCAATCAACTTTCAATTGTTACCTTGGTGAAAGATTAAAACATCATTACTTGTCCTACATATTTCACACTTTAGCAAATTTTAATAAACTGAATGCATGAGATATGGTTATACTATCTTTCATGATATCAGGATGCTAATGACATTTCAATTGATTTTAATTCTCATTTGTTGGTCAAAAAGAGTTAGATTCCAATGAGGCGTGGAATCCTATAATAAACACTAACAAATGAAGACCCCTGAACACTGAAATGGCCCAAATGAAATCATTAATCAGAAATATCATAAAGTAATTGCTGAAAAAAAAACTAGGGAGGTCTTATCTTCCTAATGAGCACCTTTTAGGGTACACTAATTTATTTGTAACTCTCGCACATTGGTGGTTTCTCTATTAAAATATTTTAAGTAAGTATATAAAAAGCACTTTGAAAAGACAAAATTGGGAGAGCACCAATTTATCAACAGAGGGGATCACATACAACCACCCCCTAAAAGATGAAAAAGACCCCTGAATATCATAAAGTACATACAACTCTTCCTTAAAACCATTCAAGTCTGAAAAATTCTTAGTCCAGTAGGTGGGAAAGACCATAGAGTTATCAATAACATAGAACAGAACAGTATTTAAAGGTGAAGGTTCTGTAGTTAGACATCACGGCTTCAAATAGCTTTGGCTACTTTCCTCTCTGTGCCTCAGGCTCCTCATCTGTAAAATGTTCATTAATGTACTCATTTCACAGTGCTAGTCTCAAGAGGAAATGGGATAATGTACATTAAGCATATTTCAGCAGACTCCAAACTGCATTTCCATGGTCAAAAACAGCATTTAACTTCATATAGGTGAAAGTTTTGATTCTCCCAAATTCTCTGTTTCAATTTTTCCTTATTTGTGCTTTCTAGATGCTAAATTAGCCCATGCCTCCTGGGGGTAATCCAGTCTGGGTGGGTCTGGTATCTAGAGTTCACATTTGCAGGAAGTAACGAGTAAAGGATGAAGAAGACGCAAGAGCAAACAAGCTTTTAAATGCTCTACAATCTGAACCTTTCCCCCCATAGCCTCAGTCTTTAATAGACCTATAAAAATCATGATAAATGTCCTCGGTGGGATTCAATTTCTTGTAAAAGTTGGAAAAGCCAATGTTTTGTTCCAAAAGGATGTAGAATATAAAATATAGATGGCCCTGGAAAGACATGCAAGTAGAGACTAGGGATCCTGGCCCCACAAGAACAAGGACACGCAAAGAGTTATGGGAAGAATGCTGGACGTGTCTGAGCCAAGAGGTGGGAGGTGAAGAAATGAAAATATGGTTCCCAGGTGATACCACTGGGGATTTCAATATAAAATCAACTCTTCAAGGGCCCCACATTCTCAATTTAAGATTCACTAGACTTCCTTTCCATTTGGGTTTTACGAGAACCACCCAACATCAATTCAAAATACCAGTCTTCAAGTCCAGTTAAATCTATCCTACCACCCTTTTTAATCAGATTTTTATTATCCCACATCTTCCTTTAAAAGTATTTGAAATTTTAAAACAACATGATATTGAGGGGTTTCTCAGATCAAAGCACTAGGTCAAGGCATCCCTGGTACACGCGGGACAAAAACAATACAGGCCACCCATCCCTTGACAATTATGACAATAGCAGTTACCATTTATGGAATGCTCACTACGAACCAGGCATCATACTAAATGCTTTACTTGTATTAAGGTATTTAACCCAATGAGGTAGGTTCTGTTATTACAGAAGAGGAAACTGAAGTTGAGAGACGTCACTTGTCCAAAGTCACAAAGTTGGTAGTGAAACCAGGATTAGTTCATTCTTTCAGCAAGTATTCATTTGGAGTAAATGTATCAAATAAGCCATATTTTTAAAATCTAGATGAAAGAAAACAGAAGTGTAGTTACATTTGTTTTAAAGTATATTTATGTACAAAAACTGTGAAAGCAATCACAAATAAATAAAGAGCTTTACTTCAAGGAACTTGTGGCGGGTTTTAATTTTCAAAACTAGTCCCAATGATCATGCATCCTACATGCCCTCAGTGTGATTTTAGCTCTCCTCACATCGAGAGATGGAGGTCTAGGTTTCCTCCTTTGAACTCTATCAGGACTTATGATGAATGGTGGAACTGACACTATGTACTTCCAAGACAAGTTCATAAAACGTTCACAGCTTCTGCCTCGTTCTGTTGGGATACTTGCTCTTGGAATCCAGCCACCAGGCTATGGGGAAGTCCAAGCACAAAGAAGCCAGCTCTAGATGTTCCAGCAGAGGTTCCAGCTGAGATCTCAGCCAATAGTGAGCATCAACCCGTAGACATGGGAGTGAAAGAGACTTTGGATGATTTCAGACCATCATTAAGCTGGTGCCTAATCTCCAAATCACCCCAGCTGAGGCCCCAGACATCACGGAGCAGAGACAAGCTGTGCCCACTGTGCTGACTATACCCTTTCTGAATTCCGGACCCACAATATCCACTAACATAATGAAATTATTGCTGTTTTACAGCAAGTTGGGGGTGATATGTTATATAGCAATATTAACTGGAACAGCTTTCTACAAACACCATTGGCGTTTGCTAATTAAACACTAAAGCACAGATATATAATGTTGCAGGTAAGCTGGAGAGTCAGGTTGAACTTTTCCACGACTTTGGCCAAGTTACTCTTAAATTTTCCCAAAAAGAAGAGCTTCTAAAGCTTAACAGAGAGTTTCTGAAATATTCATTAAAATGATCACAACAGATACTACATAAAGACAAAAGCTTAAGGAAAACACATTAAGGGAAAGGCTTCTGGTATGATACTAAGTGGAAAGAAAGCAGAATGTCAATTTTTATACACGTTATGATTACCCTAGGTAAAACGATTGTTTATGTAAATGGAAAAAAGTCTAGAATGCAATGTAGAAATGTTAAAATAATTGAGCTGGTATTGTGGTAAAATCTCATGATTTTTTTCCTCACAACTGATATATGGTGTCTGTATTATAGATAAAAATAAGTTAAAATAAAAATCAACAGAGAAAGAAACTGGACAAATTTCCACCCCTCTCCTAACAACTCATTAAAATGACTGTAAACACTTCCTTAGTTACATAATCTCTCTGCATCTCCTTTTCTTTCTTATGAAATGGGAATAATAATCACATTTATTTCATCAGATTTTCGTGAAAAGTAAATGAATTAATTTGGTAAAGCCTTAAACAGTGCCAAACACATAGAGATTACCAAATGTTAGCTCTTGCTGTTATCTAATTTTACCCCTAATAATGTAGATTACATCATCTCTGTTAGTCCTGCATTTAATTCCCAAACCCTGCCAGTAATAGCCACAAGAGGACCAGACTTCTTTGTCCCAGTGTCAGCTAAGGAAAGTTGCTGTGTAATCTTGGTCAACTCTCTTGGCCTCCATTAACTCATATGTATGACAAAGTTTATGCCTACTTTTCTGAGTTCTCATGAAAATCAACTGATACCATGCAGTGAAAAAAATTGGTCAAAATCCAAAACAAATGCTGTTTTTCTATCTTCTTGTTTTACCAATTGTATTAGTTTGCTAGGACTGCTATAACCAAGTACCACAAACTGAGTGGTTCAAACAACAGAAGCTTGTCATCTTACAGTTGCAGAGCCTAGGAGTCCAAGATTGAGGTGTCAGCAGGGTTAGTTCTTTCTGGGGGCTGTGAGGAAGAATCTGTTCCAGGCCTCTCCCTGGCTTCTGATAATTTGCAGGCAATTTTTGGTGTTCCTTGACTTGTAGACTTATCACCCTGATCTCTGCCTTGATGTTCACATGGTGTTCTCCCCATGTGCATATCTGTGTCCAAATTTCCCCTTTTTATAAGGACGCCAGTCATATTGGATTAGGGCCCACCCAAATGACTTCATTTTAACTTGATTACCTCAGTAAAATCCCATCTCCAAATGCAGTCACATTCTGAGGTACTGGGGGTCAGGACCGCAACATATAAATTTTGAGGGGACACAATCCAACCATAATATCAATGAAGAAATGGCCCAAAATGAGTAGTCAAGTCATTTAGGGAGAGTAGAACATGCATCCAACAGATGATGACAACTTGCTCAATGTGTATACAAAAAAAAAAAAAAAAAAAAAAATGTTCAAAACACGTCTTTTGAAATCCCAGACTAAAGCAGCTCTGGCTGGGCCCTTTTATGAACCTCAAATTTGGTGCAGATTCATAAATCCTTGAAGAAAACCCAAGCCAATTTTGGAGTCTCTAACAAGCTTCAGAAGCTGGATGTATCAGACAAAATTCACTTGGTATTTAGGAATACTGAGTCTAACTTAAAACTGAATGAGAATTCATGGAACACATATTCCTCACAAATTGAATAGAAGCAAATAGTAAGGGCTCACAAGCTATCTGGAATGTACATGCTGAATGCTGAGGTTTTCTCATCTCAGTAACATGGAGAAGGGAGGGAAAGGCCGAGATGGGAAGGTCTCACCATCAATTCTGTAATATTTGTATCTCATGTGAATTTGAATTATTTCAAATAGTGCGATACACATATAATAAGAAAGTTTCACTTTTGAGCAAAATTTAAAACAATGTGAATCTCCTTAAACGTAAAAGTGTGTCAAAACTTGCAAAACTTCAAAACGGGCAAGTTGAACAACTTGCAAACTGTGTTTTTGTTAATGCCATAGGAAGGTGTCTCCTTAACTGATTAATAAAATACCTGCCATCTTGGATCAGCAGGTATTATTTCAAATGTACATCCAGACTTCCACCAGTAGTTTTAAAAGCAATTGTGCTCATTTTAAATTTGACAGTTAAGAATTAAAATCTTTTGAATAGTCTGTAACAGTGTCACATTGTCACATAGGTATTCAGTTACGCAATAGTTCTACTACTACTGAAAAACACACTGGAAATTTAGTAGCTTTGGACTGGAAGTTAGATGTGATAAAAAGTTATGGATACAGTCCACATACCAACCTCAATATACCCTATTGTTAAATTAGGAGAGAATACTGTGTGAAAGATGTAAGGTTACAAAAACTAAAAGCAGTTCAAGCAAAAAATAGACCACGATAGGTGTGGGGCTTTTTACACTTTGAGAATACATCCCGTCCACTTTATACTTATTGCAATCAGAAAATTAGCCTTAAATTGTGAAGACTTTGCATTATGCAAGGCCTTCAGGACTGTGTCTCTTGAATTAAAGCCACCATCTTGTATTTCCTTACCAACTTTATTGAAATGCAATTTCTGTACCACGAGATTCACTCCTCCTAAGTGTGCAATTAAATGATTTTTAGTAAATTTACTGAATTGTTTCACCATCACCATAACCTAGTTTTAGAGAATTTTTATCACCCCAATAAGATTTCTCATTTATAATTAATCCCCATTCTTACTGCCAGTTCCAGGCAACCACTAATCTACTTTTTGTCTCCTTAGAGTTGCCTTTTCTGGACATTCCACACGAATGGAATCATACAATACGTGGTCCTTTGTCTCGCTTCTTTCACTTAGCATGATGTTTTTGAGGAGCATCCATGTTGTAGAATGTATAGGAATTTCATTCCTCATTGATGCTGAATAGTATTTCATTGTATGAATCCTGTAGTTGTTTGGGGGGCTTAAGTTTATTTAGATGGTCCAAAGGTATAGCCCCTTCTTATTGTGTGTCCCAGGTATAACTATGACTATCTGCGATAGACAGTACCCAAATATGGCCACCAACAATTCCTCACTCCCGGTACACACTCCTTTACATTGAGAGGTGGAGTCTATTTATTTCCCCTCCTCCCCTTCCCTCCCCACCCCCAGAGCTCTAGAATCTGGGCTGGCCCTGTCACTTGTCTTGTCCAATACAAGTAGCAGCAGAGACATCTTAGTACTACTAAGCCCAGTTAAGAGAACTGGCAGCTTCTGCTTCCTCCTTTTGGAAGTCAGCCATCATGCTGTAAAGAAGTTAGGACTAGACTACTAGATGATGAATCACAAAGAGAGAGGCTTTCGACAGTAAGAGGCCATCTTAGCTGCTGCAGCTCCAGCCAAGCTCCCAGCTGAATGAATGCAGTTGCATAAGTGATTGCAGTTACACCATATGGAGCTGAGACACCACCCAGCTTGGCCTAGGCAACCCATACAATCATGAGAAATAAGAAAGGATTGCTGTTTTAAGCCACCCAGTTTGAGACAGATTTGTTATTCAGCAATACGTAAGTGAAACATCATGATTTAACCAACGTCTTTCTCTTCCATTTTAATTCTTACTAAGTGTATCCTTTTTGGATTTTTATAGTTGTATTCTACTCTATAGAGATTTCTAATGAGCCTTGACTTTAACGTCCTTGGCTGCTTGTGGTACACTGAAGAGTTTTATGTCAGTCAACCTACTTCCTGATATTTATATGCTGAAATCTTGAGGCAAATTTTTTAAATGCGCTGACGAGAATCACCTGGAGAGCTTTATAAAAATGGATGCTCCATCCTCCCCTCCACTCCCTCACCATGATGGCTAAGGAATCTGTATCCAGCTGTTCCCATAACAGTGTACAAGTTAATTTAATAATCTCACCAGGAAAGCTATTTCAATAACTCAATTAAATATTTTCAGAATTTTGATTAAAGGAAAATAAGCATAATAAACACTGTGCTTAAGGACACAAAAACTACCAAAATACAACCCTTACCCTTACCTTGAAAAAGTTTAGAATCTAGTTGCAAAAAAAAAAAAAAATGTCAATATGAGATTAACATTCAATCACCCTGCCCTCGAAATTGCACAATCTAAGGGGGCACCATTCACATAGAAAATAATGGGAATGATGTCTCTTTGGAGCTGTTTAACCGAATGCACTGGGGATACAAAACTAGGTTGTTTTACACAATATTATATGTCAACTATATCTCAATAAAACTGTGGACAAGCGAATGTCCCCTTCACTTGTGGAAGGCCATCCCTGGCCCCTCTCCACGCATTCTGTCCAGGAGTCATTGTCTCCAGCCAGCCCAGAGGACCTCATCCTTCTGGCCACAGTGATTGGTTCAGGGTTGAACATGTGACCCAATCAGAGGCAATGAGACACAATCTAGACTTTTTCTGGGACTGTGGAAAAGAGGTACTCTCTTTTTCTCTACTGGATATAGAACTGAGAATGTAAGCTTAGAGCTATTAATAACTATTTTGCCATCTCACAGGGAAATCCAGTCTTAGAAGAAAACTATGTATCAAGAAAACAGAACTGGGAGCTGTCAAGGGAAATTGGGCTCTGATACTATCAACTGAACACCTCTTTCAAGACTCACTGAAAGCTACTTCCTGCGCTGAACTTTTCAATTCTATGAGCGGAGAGAGGAAACAGGAAAGAGAAGAGAAGAGAGGAGGGGGCTCTTATTGCTTAAGCCAGTTTGAGTTGAATTTTCTGTCACTTGTAACATCTTCGAAGCAAGTTTTTAATCAGTAAAATGAAGGGAATACTTGACCAAACTTTGGTAGCATCTGAGTATTTTGGAAAGTATGAAGCTTATTCAAATATTAAGTATTATTCCTACTTACTTCCTCTTTTTTTTTAAGTTACTTGCATTTATTGTATAAAAATCATCCTACTCAGCTGAAATACCCCTTTTATTCTGTACAATTTTAGCCTTTGTCGAACTCAGTTTTTTTTATTATTAAATTTTTATTATTAAAACCATTGTGGTGACAATGGTTAGTAAACTTACATAGATTTCAAGTGTACAATTCTGTAATACATCATCTATATATCACATTGTGTGTTCACCACCCAGAGTCAGTTCCACTTCCTCTTTTTGCTCCTGCCTGAATTCCTTGCATATTAATACTTTTAAAACATAAAATATAATACTATACCAAAAGAACATTTTCTTTACCAGGTATGCCTGTTCTGTGTTTAGGGACTTCTGATCCCATTTGTTCCACAGAATTTTTCATATCAGAATTCTTTGAAACCGTATCAGCAAAGTTCTATTTCAATGAATCATTTGTTCCCTAGGCCAGGAAAATAGCTTTCTGCCAATAAAATCCTATGTTAAAAATGGTGCTTGTGAAAACACCATTTTACCTGTGATATATGCGAATGTGCTTTGGAAATGAAATTGCCTTGTAAATTGGCTGATGTGTAGTAAATTTTCATTACCAACAATTAGTTAAAGTCTGAGTTTTTTCTGGTTTCTTGATCTTGGGAGTTGCTGCTCAAAAAAGACACAGCCATGTAGGGAACTAACAATGAAAGCTCTTTAGTCTTTATTCAAACAGCAGAAGATATATTTTCAATAATCAACTGCTCCTTTTACTTCTGTAATTCTCTTGTTCCTTCATTTCTGCTTCTCCCTCCTTTTCATGACTCTTTAACTGGCATTGAAATTTGATTCTTTGATTTGATCCATCAGTAATATTTATCCCTCATAGCCATTATCAATGCCTTTGCAGTAATTCATCTGATGCCTGTGAACATTAGAAGACAGGAAGACACTAGGGGTTTGGGTTGCACTCTAAAAAAGTAGCTAACAGAAGTGATATATTGGTATGTGAATTCTATCTCAATAAAGCTGTTACTTAAAAAGAAAACAAACAAAATCAATGAGTTAATACTGACCCAGCCCCTAAAGAACCAATACAAAGTCACATACTGACTTGCCCAGAAACAAACTGGGTCTAGGGTTCATCAGCATGAAGGATAGTGACATTGTTCTCTTGTATCCGAATAAAACCCAGCAAACCTTCCTTCAAGTGTTACCAGGGAGGCATGTGGAATCATAGTGAATGGATTGAACTGATAAAGGCATTTTATCTGTCAGCATTTAAATGTGCCCTTTAAAGACTAAAATCAATTCCACTATCCATACTTACACTCTGGTGGTACACATGTGGATATATAGCAAGCTAGCCATTAGGAAAGAAGTTTTGCATCTTTCCACATAATCCAAAATGATGGCACATTATGATGTAGTTATTAAATCAAAATCTTTCATAAGAAAAAATATATTATGAACTGCATGTATTCAAGCTGCCCTCTTTTTAAATTTTATTTTCCATTTTTTTATGTTTTCTCCCACCTTGCCAGTGTACTCTCCTTATAATTCATTCTCTAGCGAGGCTGGACTTATTGCTACTTAGGATGGTAGATACGACAGTGAAAAAATGATGTCACCCTTTAGCCAAATTGCACTATTATTACAGAACCGCATGTACTCTCATTCATTTATCTCTGCTGACATCGCTCCACAGGAAGGTTTTCCAGGGCAGATGTGAGCTCCCTTGGCAACAAAAGTGGTAGAGAGTGCATATTCATTTTAAAATCCCAAGAGGTAGAATCTAATAAATCTTGACTTTTTAGAAATATATTGTGAATAAAGGAAATAGCGAATGTCTTCAAAACTGTTCTGATTAAAAACCTCAAAGAATCTTGAGCATGAAACAACTCCCAACATTTATTCTCATTATAGAAATTTTTTTTTCATTTAAAGGCATGCTTTTTATCCACAAAAATATTGTGCAGACTAAAATAATGTATTTTCCAAGTATACGCATACATCCTAAGGAATGATTTTACACTTTAGTTAATTATTTGATTAGGAGTTATGCAAAAATTAGTAGAAGATAATTATGCAGGGTTCCATCCAAAAGGGCAAAAAGAGCTTTAAAATCAAATGCAGGCATTAGGGAGATAGGAAGGGACTTTTTAAAGAGGAAAGAAGGCAATCAGAGAAACGGTATAAAACAGAAACAGCAACCCAGGAAAGGAGAGTGAGAAGAAAACCCAGGAAAACTCGGGTTCATTTAGGGATACTTTCCCCCATATCCAAGCTTACTCTTTCTTTTTTTCCTAGCACTTCAAAGCAGTAGGTAACTTTTTAAAATATACTTTTTTTTTCTTTTATCGTTTTAAAATATAATCTATGCACACAGAGAAAATTCAATGGTACAAAAGGGGACACAGCATAGGAAATCCCTCTCCCACTCCTGACCCAGACCTCTGCTATCCACCTCTCCCTCGCCTACCCAGGCAAGCACGCTTACCATTTTCTTGTATCTCTTTGTTTGTGTGTGTGTGCTATGAACCCCTTAGCTATCTGACGAAGACTATGGATGCCCCTCTCAGAATAATGCTTGGAAATATGCAAAATAAAATGCAGAGAATTACAAAGGAACCCAATTATTTTGAAATATGTGTCTATCAACGAAGTCCTTAAAGATCCATGGACTCCAGCATGACAGCCTCGGCTCTTCTAGTTCCCACGCACGTGCAAGCACATACATGTGCACATCTATCCTTTCCCACAAAATGGCAGCGTGCCTTCCGCAGTAGGTGCTGCTGGAGCTCCGCTCAGATCCCCTGGACAGCCAGTGCACCCATCCCCCAGCTGCTGTGCGGACTGGCTACTAATGGTTCACAGTTGACCCCTTCTGCAGAGAATCCTACATCCCACCCCCCAACCTTGTGGCACACTGCAGCCAACACAGGGGTACAAAAGGTGGGATGACCCTGTGGTTAATTCACACTTTAGAGCCCCCCCATGTGATGAGCCTAAAGCTGATGTCCATTAAGACCATCCCTTTGCTTAGCTTGTACTCACCCTACCCCTCTCCCCCCCCTTTCCTGGGAGTAATCCCGCCTAAGAGCACAAGAATCCCCCTTTCAGTCTTTGCTTCCAGAAATACTAATGTAAGACATTCACCATCCCTTACCTTGACTTTGCCACTTAATGATTTCTTGGAAAATATTCCATATCTGTACACATGGATCTGTCGCATTCTTTTAAAAGCCACATACTAATCATTAAATGGATTTACCATCATTAATTGAGCACAGTCATTTCCAATAGTTCCTCTCTGGGAACTTAAAAATCTAATTTTTACACATTTAAATGTAATTAATGCTTTGCCACATTCTAAGTATCTAGTTAGTTGTTGAGGAGCCCTTTTTCAACCTCATTAGCTACAAAACTTTAGTATCTTGCTATCTTTCTGGAATAAAACTTTATTCTCAAAGCAATTTATCTTTACATTTGACAAACTATCAAGATGCAGCTGGCTCCTAACTCACAGCCCAAGCCTCTTAACACCAGATCAAGGAAAAGCCATTCTAAACAGGAGAAAAATAAGGACTTCAAACGCACAACTTAGAACCTCCATTCACAGGGCCTCCCCACTTGCCTCCTGGCTGGTGGGAGGAATAGAGGTGCCTCTTGAGTCTGGTAGGAAACTGCTGGAGCTCGTGCTCTCACAACCACTTCCAACAACAAACACTGATTCCCAAAGACAGCACAGTGTAAACCCCAAAGGGGAAGAGAAGCATATCTTCTCTGACCCCACAATTGAAAGACAGTTTCGCCCCACAGAGTAGCACTTGGGGGCATCTGTTTGGGGCGGACCCGCACCTTTTGAAGAGCCTTCCTGTGTGTCGGAATTTGCTGAAATTTAAGTTTTTTTCACTTCCCCAGGATTGAAACCAGAACTCACTTTTCCCCGGCTAGCAGCTGCTCACAGTGTGTATGATGACGAATCATGATTAGAGCAACAGAAGGAAGCAGCCGCTGCCTGGAATCCATTTCCTGGCCAGGATGGAAGAGTGACTGAGAGGCCTGGGATCGCCTCGCTGGCATGCGCAATACGGTCTCTGCTGAATTCGTCCGCCTGTGTACGTTGTTCTGATGCTCACATCTAAGAATTAAGACCAATAATTTACTTCACATTCATTTCTCTTTCCCTCATAGGCTCCACCCTCCTCCAACCATAAAAAGATGCTCAGTTTCACTCAAAATCAGAAAAATGCAAAACAAATCAAGGGAAACACTGTTTTCTACCTGTCAGACTGGCAAAGATGAAACGTTCAACGAACCATACAAAAACATGCTGGGAGAATAAACCAGTACAACCTGATTTAAAGAATTGGGCCATTAACTATCAAGTATGAAATGCAAAACACTTGACTTGGCAATTTCCCAAATGGGAATGTATTCTCTAGATCAGAGGCAAGCAAATTTTTTCTTTAAAGGACCAGGTAGTAAATATTTTAGGCCTCCGGGCCATATGTATCAATGTTGCAATTACTCAGCTTTGCTGCTATAGCGTGAAAGAAGCCACGGAAAACATGTAAACCAGTAGGTGTGGCTCTGTTCCAGTAAAACTTGGGAACAAAACAAATGGCAGGTTGAATTTGGACCACAGGCTGTAGTTTGCCTGGAAACCATCTTGATGTCCATCAAGAGAGGACAGGATAAGTAAATTGCGGCACATCTATTCAATGGCATACTTGCAGCCACTAAAAGGGAGGCAGCTCTAAGTGCACTGATAAGGGTTACCATCCAAAATATAATATATAAATTTTTTTAAAATACAAGGTGCAGAACAGGGTAGAGTATGTTCCCATTTTTTATTAAACGTGTGTGTGTGTGTGTGTGTGTATTTGTTTATCTAAGCATAGCACATTTCTAAAGAACCTACGAGAGGAGCAGAACTAGAATGCTGGGAGACAGGAGTATGAGAGATTTTTTTCATTGTATGCCCTTTTGTGCCCTTTGAATTTTATACCATGTGCTTTACCATGAAGAACCAATAAATACAATTTAATTTTTGCAATGCTGTCATGCGGGAGACCCTGCTAGGTCTCTGCTCCCGCTCCCCATACAAGAACGCAGGACATGGTGAGGCCAAAAAGGAACACCCACGGAGCCATAGGTAGGGGAGTCATACCACTATATTCTCTCTGGCGGCACTATACTCTCACTGGAGGCTGGATCCACACTGTCCGCAAACCGCCATCCACGCTTGCCAGCCCAGCCGCCATCTTCTTGCTAGCCCCCATTCTTCCTCTCCTCTCTTCCTTCTCTTCGTAGCCACAGCAGTTATATTGTGGCCAATGGCTCACTGGTTACAGCTGACGGCCAACTAGCCACAGCTGATGGCCATGCAATCACAGTTGGCCATTTACTACCTGAGCCAGCACCTGTCTATGTGAGGCCGAGAGCCTGGAAACTACTCTCTGGGGCTCCGCCCCCACAAATGCATATGATTTTTTAGTAGTTCATTGAATCATCAAATATAGACAGACAAAGTGGGGTTCCAGAAAGCTGACCTAGCTATTTTCAAAGTCCCCTCCCATGCCAGAGGCTTTGCTGTGTCAAAGAGCATCACAATGAGACTTAGGATACCTGGCTTCAAGTCCAGCCTCTGTTTCTTACTTGCTGTGCTGCCCTGAGCCAGTCAACTCATCTCTCTGATCATCCCTTTCCTCTTCTATAAAATGGAAGCAATAGTGCTTTTGAGTTATGTAATATAAAACAATATTACTGTTATTGGGGCAACCTCTTAATGTCTCCAGGCCTCTTTCCTCACCTGCAATACCAAAAAGTCAGAAAAATGAGCCTTTCAACTCCCAAATGCATGATTTCATTAATAAACAAAGTTTGCATTTACAAGAATTCAGGCAGAATCACAAACTTGGCAAGCAAGTGAGAATCTCTTTTTGCTTATCTCAAGAGAGTGACCTCCAAGTCCAAAAATAAATAAATAAGATACATGTTTGCACATAGAAATCCAGTCCAACCTGGAGGTGCCTTCTTCCAAGGACACCATCTTTTTTTTTTCCCTTGGTCCAGCTGACCCACCAGCAGTTGTCAGTCAGGCAACTTTTTTTTTTTCTTTGAGCTGCCACTGAGTATAGAACACTCCCTGTTGGAAAAAATTTTAGGAAGTGTCACTCATAAAGAGTTTACATTAATAATATCAAATAATAGACTCATGAGCACTGGCAGCACAGAGAAATGGAAGGATCCAGATCAGGGGGCCATCCAGGGAGGAACTCCTTCCCTGTCCTGACTTCTGGCCTCTGCTAAGAGCCATCAGTTGTATTTTTTCAGGAACTCCAGGGAGATGACAGGATGGTGACAAGGAAGAGCAGTGTTGCACTGTCCTCCTATTTCTGAGAATTTCTGGTTATTGTTAAACAAAAGTTTGGAGAAGTTAAACTGACAGGAAATAACACTGAGTTATAAGGTGGCAAATGTTGTGAAATCCGTTTTCAAAAAAAGCCAACTGGGTGAGAATGTGCTGAGGTGATAAGGAGCAGAGCTCTCAACACCATCTCAGCTGGTGGAAGACGCTTTCCTTTCCTTCCTCATTTCCATGGACTTGGGAGCAACTACTCAGAAGCTTTGAAAAGAATGTCATGAAGACTCTTCATGCCCCTTGCTTTAAAGAACCATTTTTGCCCTCTCAACCTTCGAACCAAGTCAGCCAGTCAAATCTAAGAGGTTTTCACGAATCACAGATCCTCCCCAGAAATGCAGAGAGCATGATGAGGATACATCCCCAACCATGGGGAGCTGGGACAAGAGAGAGGGAATATGGTGCCTTAAGACAGCAAAGAAAAAGAAGGGTGGGATTTCAAATGTGAATTAGAGTATTTCATGTTCTCACTGAGCGGTGGAAGGAAATATTTATCCAATATAAGACACAGGACATGAGGGTTTAGTAAAAAAAATTGGTGGATTATGGGGGCAAGTAGAAATAGGATGGAAAAGAGAACAGGAAAAGGAGGGGAAAGAGACTGAATTCAATGTAAGAATTTGCTATGTACCCGTCTTTGGGCTGCCTACTGAGGAAAGCGCTCCTGACAGGGAACTTTGTGCTAGAGAACAGGAAAGCTCTGAAGGCATAAGAGACTAAGAAAGAACATTCAGGATCAGCACCCAAGAGTGGTAAGAAGGGAACCAAGCAGTAAATCCCAGTCTCCCAGGCTCCCCAGGAAGAACTATTATCATAAACTAGATTTAGTCTTTCAGTCTGTGTTTTGCTACATATATATGCATCTGTAAATATGAGATATTATTATTTTTGTGTTTATTACTTATCATTGGGGGGAAATGGTAACATCCAATATACATCTTTCTGCAACTTGCTTTTTATTATAAAAAGGATATTGTTTCCTGATATATACTGATCTAGTTCATTCATTTTAACCACTCCATATCATTCTACCACATGAACATACCATACTTATTTATTCATTCCCATACTGATGGATAAGTCCATGAGTTGGGAAAAACACTCAGTTTCCCTTCCTGTGTGTCTCCTTTTACTCTCACACTACCACCACACTTACAACACTTCTGACACTAGATGCATGGGTCATTCCCCACACCGAGCAATTCTCTGCGATACAAACTGGGTGTCCTACAATTTAATTCACATCGCACACTATCTACCTGGAGACAGTGTCAGATCCCACAGGATAAAGGCTCAATCCCACGAGATTGCCTCCCATTTCAGATGCCCATCACAAGTAGTAGGTCACTAGGTTACCCACAATTTCTGTGTGATTTGGCTACTTGGTTAAAGAGAAAACCACAGGCCCAAAATGGTGTCACCTGTGCTAAAGCCCATGATATCAAACCTAAGATTTAACAACTGACTGAATTGCTATTTCATTCACTCTCGGAAATAAAATCTTAATCAACCAATCTGTAGTTTTCTGGTCAATACCAACAAGGTAATCTATTACATGGGCCCTCTCCATTTCCCCACCACCACCACAATAGGGAAAAAAAAAAAAAGGCAATCTGCAAGAAAAAAACCCTTGTCATTCCCTTACTACCAAAAGATGGCCTGGTCTAAAAATAATCTTTTCTTTTGTCAATAGCTCCTTTGCCCCACTCTTCTTCCTATAAAAACCTTCAATTTTGTACAACCCCCTCAGAGCACCCTTCTAGTTGCTAGATGGGATGCAACCTGATTCATGAATTGCTTAATAAAGCCAATTAGATCTTCAAATTTACTTGGTTGAATTGTGTTCTTTAACACCAGAAATTGGAGCGTTCCATGACTCCTTGGATTTGACTATTTGCTATAGCGGCTCGCAGAACTCAGGGAAACAATTACTTAAATGTTTACTAGCTTATTAAAGGATAGAAATGAACAGCCAGGTGAAGAGATACATAGGGTGAGGACTGGGAGGGTCTCAAGCCCAGGAGCTTCTATCCTGTGGATGGATGGGGTGCCTCATCCATCCGGTACATGGATGTGTCCACCTGTGTGGAGGCTCCCAGGCTGCGTTCTGTTGGGATTTTATGGCGGCTTCCTCACATAGGCATGATCAGTCATTAACTCCATTTTCAGCCCCTTTCTCCTCTGGAGAATGGGCAGCAGAGCTGAAAATTCCAAGCTTCTAATCATGGGTTGATCATTCTAGTGACCAGCCCCCATTCAGAAGCCCACCCAGAGTTGCCTCATTGCAACAAAAGACACTCCTATCACCCAAGAAATTCTAAGGGATCCCTGTGTCAGGAATCGGAGTCAAAGACTAAATATTAGAACAAATGATGCTCCTAGTGCTCTTATTACTTAAGAAACTACAAGGGTTTTAGGAGCCTTGTGCCAGGAAGGATGGTGGGAGGTGGGGGAGGCAGAGAGCCATATAGTTTTTCTATTATCTCACGGTACCTTATTTTTAATTTTCATATTTCACAAAGAAAATGCTGCAGTGTACATCCTACATCCTTATACATGTCTTCTGGTGTAAATATGCAGAAAGTTTTCCTAGACTAATGTATATTTAGAAATAGAATTGTTGGATCCTATAGTGTGCTTACTTTCAACTTTACCAAATAATACTAAATTATTTTCCAAAGTGGTTGTACCAAATTATCCTCCTACCCACTCCCCACAGGATATTATATGACTTTTTTTCTTTTCTTTTTTCTTTCTTCTTCTTTTTTTTTTTTTTTTACCATCTGAATGCATATGAAGTGCTTTCTTGTTTTAGTTTGCAATTTTCAGATTATTTGTGAGATTGAGCATCTTTGTATATGTATTTGCAATCTGTGACTGCCCATTTTTCTACTTGTTTTGGTCTGTTTCACAGTGATTTGTAGGAGTCTTTTATATATTCTGGTAACTATTCATTTGTTTGATATAGCTAAGCAGGGGTGTTGTTGTTTTTTCACAACAGTTTGAAAACCAAAATATCAGTAATTGATTCTGAGTATAAAATTCAGTTACGTGGGTATTCTTATGAGGAAAAAAAAGTCTCACTTGATTTTTCTGATCTAAAAAAATTATAAAATATTTTGTATCTTTGACTCGGATGCACTAAAAATTCTACACCTAGAGCATCCAAGAGTATTTCATCATGTGGTCCAATAAAACTTGACACAATAGAAGAATGTTCCCTCAGACTGGTTTTAAACTTTCCTTATCAGTCAACGTCCTCCTGCCCAAACAAATGGAAACAGATGGTATATTCAAGTTAGGAAATTTTACAGAGGTTTTACTAACTGGGGGACTAATTAACAAAGGTGAGTGGGTATAGAGGAGCCATAAGAGGTAGCAGGAGTAGAGCTGTCACCATCCCCAAAGACATAGGAGACAGAGCTGGCCAGGCCTAGAAAGAGAGAGAGTAGCATAAAGTGGGCCACCTAGACAAGAGCAGTATCCTTCTGTTGAGGGACATAGCAGCCTGTGGCAACCTCACAGGCAGGAACCAGGGAATAAATGCCCTGACCCCATGTTTCCCTCTCCCTCCCTCCCATCTCCGTCAGAAAGCCAGAGAACATAGGTGCCTTTGATGTTATCCAAGAGGGACAGCCTTGCAGGGCAGAGAATGGTGTGGAGAAAGGTGGAAAACAGATCTAAAGAGGCACACCGAAGAAATTCAACACCCTTGTCTAACCAAATCACTTCAGAGTCTGTCCCATGTGTGTGAAAGGCAGATAACTTAATGAAGCGGTGAGGAATTTTGAAATATTTTTCTTTGTTCCTGAATATGAGTTTAAATCATGAGTTGCTACACCAAGAGCTCCACTTGAAATCCTGCAAAGCATAGAGTACAACATGGCAACCCAAAAGGCCATTTAATAAAGATCACAAATGTTGAATAACTCATAATTTCTTATAAACCCGAGTGTGGGGACAGAGCCAGGAGTGCAGTTTCCAGGCTCTCGGCCTCACATGGAAAGGTGCTGGCTCGGGTAGTAAATGGACATCAACTGTGAGTGGATGGCCATCAGCTGTGGCTAGTTGGCTGTCAGCTGTAACCAGTGAGCCATTGGCCACTAATATAACTGCCATGGCTACACTAGCAGAAAACGGGGGCTAGAAAGAAGATGGTGGCTGAGCTAGCAAGAGAGAGTTGCAGTTAGCACAGCGGATTGCAGCTAGCAAGTGAGGTTGGTTGGCAGAGAAAAGTGGACGGCAGGTTGCAGATAGTGCGGCTCCTGCTTCCTGTGTCTCCAACCCAGCAGCCAGCGAGAATATAGTGGTATGACTCCCCTACCTATGGCTCCGTGGGTGTTCCTTTTTGGTCTCACCATATCCTGCGTTCTTATGTGGGGAGCGGGACCAGAGACCCCACAGGACACCCTGCATGACACCAAGTGCTTTACTATAAAATTTTAAATGTTCAAGATGACTTTTTGAAATTATATAGGAGTAATGGGAACAAGTGAAAGGTTGATAATAAGGGCAGATACATAGTTCATGGAATGCTTCATCTCCTCTTTTCCATCTTTCATCTCTGCTGAGGAGAAAGCTGATTGGACAGAAAGTAAGTAGAACATTCAGATAAGAAACCTAAAAATCCAAACTGGTAGACAGATTATTAGACAGTGCTTGGGTTCACTACGACAGTGCAAACCTCCTGGTCCCAACAAACTCCATCCAGCCTGCTACTGCAAGGATTTGATAATAAAACGAGCTGTTATTTATTATTGAAAAACAATGTTAAAAATTGGGGCAGAGATAGGCGATGCAATTCTCAGACAGGTTACTAAACATCAGTTTGAACAAAGAGAGAAGAATGCGGAGCACTTAAACATGCCTAGGAGTCAGGAAGAGCGAGTCATGATTTAATGAATTAACAGCTCTTCCCTTTTTATTCACACTCTGCCAGACTGGTAAATCAGAGAAAGCTATCAACACTCCAAGCATTTGAGCTCAACATTTGACAGAGACTCTCACCTTGTGACCAAGATGGTGGAATGTGACCCAGATGATCACAAACATAGATGCCAGTTATGAATCAATGTCAGCCCAGAGTCTTTAATGAAACCGAATTCTGTCTTCAGCCTTGTCCTGTTCACTGAGTGAATAGCTGAGTGCACAGTAGGCTTGCTTTTTCACTTTTTTGATGGCTGGGAGAGGTAGCCAATATATTGAATGGCAGAGTGAAGATCCAGAGGTCATAACAATAAGCCAGAATTAACAAGGAAAATTTTAATTGCAATAAATGTAAAACCCTACACTTACATTTTTAATGCAAATAACAGAGTCAGAAAAACAAGCTAGTGGCTTCCAATTAAACATGGTGGGTTTTACCTCCTGCTTTTATTACTACTCTATTCCAAAACCTACCAAAATAACTATAAATGAATTTTTTTAAATAAAAGTATAATTCCACAAGAACAAAGAATGAGAGAGGATAAATAGTGCACAGGAGATGTGAGCAATAATGTAAAAGATGGAAAGCAAATAGTAACTGATTTGGCAGAACCTACCACCAAAGTGCCTGCACAGAGGGATACCAATGAGAAAAAAGTCAAATCACATGGAAGAATCCTTGAAAGGCCTAAGATCAGGAGATTCAGGTACTTCAGCAGGGAGTGGTGAAGAACAAAATGAAAAGTAGATGTGTGTGAAAATATTAATAGAATGAACTGCTTAGTGAGAGTGTGTTTCCACTCATTGAAGAGGTTCAAGCAGAAGTTAGACAACTGCTAATCACATATGTTATAAAAGTGATTCAAGCTTTGGGTAGAAACTTAGCTCCAATGGCCTTGAAAGTCACATCATATCTGAAATCCTGTAATTCTAATCACTGCATAGAGAAGACTCCAACACGCTTTAGTAACTTCTGCATGTAGTTCCTACAGTCGTCCTGTATAGGTGGCATTGTGGTACAAAATGTGACAGCAAGACAAGTAATAAGTGTTGGAGAGGTTGTGGGGAAAAAGGAACCTTCATACACTGCTGGTAGGTTGTAAATTGGTAGTTAGTATGGAGGTTCCGCAAAAAATTAAGAATAGAATTACTATATGACCCAGCAACCCCTCTTCTGGGTATCTACCCCAAAAATTTGAAAACATTTATCTATAAAAATTTATGTACCCCTATGTTCATTGCACCATAGTCACAGAGGTCAAGATATGAAAAGTGTCCTTTGATAGATGATTGGATAAAGAAGATGTGATACAAGGCAGCTGGATGGTTCAGTTGGTTAAAGTGTGAGCTCTCAATAAGGTTGCCAGTTCAATTCCCAAGTTGGATGGTGGGCTGTGCCCCCTGCAACTAAAGATTGAAAACGGCAACTGGATTTGGAGCTGAGCTGCTAGATTGAATAACTAGATTGAAGGACAATGACTTGGAGCTGATGGGCCCTAGAGAAACACACTGTTCCCCAGTATTCCCCAATAACATTTAAAAAAAAAAAAAGATGTGATACATGTATACAATGGAATATTACTCAGCCATAAGAAAAGATGAAATTCTGCCATTTGTGGCAACATGGATGGATCTTAAGATTATTATGCTAAGTGAAATAAGTCAGACAGAAAAAGTTGAGAACCATATGATTTCACTCATATGTGGGATATAAAACTGAAAGCAACAAATGAACAAAACAAGCAAACAAGCAAAAACTCACAGACACAGAAAACAGTTTAGTGGTTACCAGGGGGTAAAGGGAGAGGGGGGAGGTAGAAGATGGTAACGGAGGTCAAATATATGGTGATTTGACTTTGAGTGCTGAACACACAGTGCAATATATAGATGATGTATTACAGAATTGTATACTAGAAACTTATATAGTTTTATCAACCAATGTCACCCCAATAAATTTATTTATTTAAATGGGAAAAAAAAAGATGAGACAGCAAAGGTTTACCTTTACATGATTTTCCTGGGCTATACTAAAGTGTCTATGGCAATGCATAATAACTACAATGTTTCTGAATTTTAAAAAATCAGAAACTAGAACCTATAGGTTTAGAACACCTAGGTATAGTAGTTCTAGTGACACATGAGACTTTGTGTGCGTTAATTTGTCCTCCTTCTTAGCTCTGGCCTTCTGCCTTATTCATATCTCAGTTGTGACACTTCTCTTCAATGAATCTGTCATTTTCGGACGGCAAAAGAAGTCATATGCCAAAGCAACTTCTCCTTCATTTCCCAAGTGTCCTGCCTCACTATGTACACCCTTTACCTCAAGGCTCCTGGGGGTGTGGGGCTCTACAAGCTTTATCTCCCTTGATTTAAAATAAGAAGAAGAAGAAAGAGGAGGAGGAAGAGGAAGAGGAGGAAGAGGAGAAGAAGAAATAAAAACAAAACAAAACAAAAAACTTTTTTTCCCTGTACAACTTTATACCAGTATTTCAAATATGATTGTCTCTGGCTCTCCCCCCTTTTTCACAGGTAAAGGAGATTTATACTTTCCTTCTTAAAAGCTAATTATTTAATATGTAGCTCTTCCTGACAAATTTTGCCACTCATCAAAGCTGTAAATTTTAATTTATTTATCTTATCTGCTGCAGATTTACAGGGTCCATAGGGAATGTTTGCTCCACACCAAGAATGCCTACATCAACGCCATAGATTCACATAATTCTGCTTCCACATCCAGGTCTCAATGCCAGGAAAACTTCCTAACATTAGGAATCTCTAAATCTGTCAAATCCATTCACTTTTGGCATAATTTGCCTTTTCCAACACACTGATTTTTTTTATTTCCTAACTGCCAATAGTCCACCCAGAAAACCCAAACTGCTTTTTTTTTTATATTGGGTCTAGTCTAGCTGACAAAAAATTATGAGTTGAGCAGGGAAAAAAACCCACACTCATTCTTCCAGTGATTAGATTTTCAATAGTAATGGCGTGCTTATACCTGATTCCAAGTATGTGTCCTAACTTGGTCCATTATAGGCCATTAAAGAACAAAAAACAAATCAACCGAGTAAATAAAAAAGATTTAATTGGATTTATTAAACAATTCATGAATTGGGCAGCATCCCATCTAATAAATAGAAAGGTGCTCTGAGGAGCTGTACAAAATGGAAGGCTTTTATAGGCAGAAACTGGGACAAGAAAATTAAAAGTGGTTCACTTCAGGCAATGTTACCTCCCCCTTAGGGGAAGGCTGGGCGTCTTATTAGGCAGATTACCTCACTAGTGCTGACCAGAAAATTATAGGCTGATTGGTTTACATTTTCATTCCTGAAAAAGGCTGAAACTGCAATTAGGTTAAGTATCAAGTCTTGGTAGAACTTAGCATAAGTGACTCCATTTGGGGTCTGTTGTTTCTTTTCAACAAGGCACAGGCCCCCATATCCAATTGGATTCCGGATCTTTTGCTTATTTGTGTTGTTTTCTGGTGCCCTCTGTACTAACTTGATTGAAGAATAGATATAGTAGCTCACATTTCCCATCGACCCCAATTCTTATACCAACTTTCTAGACTTGATCTTTCTGTCCTTCTCTGGAGTGAACAGAAATAATTTACTTCATAATTAGAGCAACTAATAAGCACTTATGGAAACATCTTTGACTTGTTTGTCCCACGGAAGGAAGGCTAGCACCTGGCTAGTTAGTCCTCCAACAAAATCATTTCTAGGGTTTCAAAAATGTTCTCAGCATTTCCATCATTTGTGTAAGAGAACACTCTTTCCACCTCATAATCCAAAATGGAAAACTTTCAAAGGAATACTGTGCAATTGGGCATACAGATTCTGATATGTTTATTTTAAATTTATTATATTTGTAGCACATACTTAATTTCTTAAGTAGCTTATAAAAGGGTGGGAGTGGTGCTTTAGTGATCTCTGTAATCTACAGCTATCAGGCAAATTACAGAGCTTATTTGTTGAAAAGGGAGCAATTTAAACTTTTTGGATTCAAATTCAGCATTTAAGCCCCTATTTAAGCCAAATTCATTAATGTTGTGATGAAACTGTGTGCTGGAAGACCCTAGGATAAAACAAACCATTATCTCTGTTTGTAATTCATGCATTTTAAATATAGATGTGGCTGTGTCACACCAGAATAAGAGAGAAACTTCCAAAGCTGATGAAAGAGCTGCCCAAGAAAGCATAAAAGTTTTTGGGTTCAAAGGCATAGATAGATAGATAGATAGATAGATAGATAGATAGATAGATAGATAGATAGATAGATAATAACTTGAGCTGATACTGCTTCAAGAAAATTTTCAGTGAGATTTAAAACAAACACACAATAAATAAACACAGTATAACATGCTCCAGAATTAGTTTCTCATTAGGGCACCAAGGGATGCTAGGTCTCTCCAGAAGTCTACTCAAGAGAGGGCTACGAAGGGTTTCCCAATTTGTGACTATTACAGTGTTCATCTCTTACCCTGATGTTTGGAGTAAAATTAAGGCCAGAATTATGAAGATAAGAACTTTGACGAGGGTTTTATGAGATTATATCACATGAAGTATAATTTTATATAGAATTTTACTGTGTTGGCCTGCTAGGTCAACTAATAAACAATTTGGAAAGTTTAATACTGTACAAATATGTTTTTTGGGGTCTCTCATCTAAGAAGACATCAGCCCCAAAGCGAGACTATCACCTCCCTATTTTCCGTTTGTTCTATGAGAAGCTAAGATCCAGCTTACTTCAATTTACAGAAACTTTTCCCAGTTCACATCACAATAAGGATTTAACTTATGTATTGCACATAAACTTAAAACCTAATGCCAAGTGCACCAGAATATCTGTGTGTTAAATTTTTTGGTATCAAGGCAATTTCAGGTTACCTCAAGTACTAGCAGATTTACTGTAGGTTATGTATGGGATTAAGACCACTAAGAATCTCAGCTACATAGACAGGCATCATGGGACACAGTCAAACTGGACAGCAGGCAGTACAGAGCCTGGATGCAATTCCCAGAACTGGAAGGCACCAATGCAGCGTGGTGACAAGGGACCCCAGGTGGTCATGTTGACTCCTCAGCAACTGTGTTGACTCACCATCGTGAAGGTCACTCAGCAACTTTCTTTCTCTGTTTCTCTAGTTGAACTGCTCTCAGCCAACCACCTTACTCTGAATCTTTTCCCTACCTCATGGCTTATGGTACTCATAGCTTCTGCTAGTTTATGGTTTCATTGTCTTGGAATTTATGTACTGCCCTCTGTCTGGGGAACCCAGATCTGCTTTCCTTACCAATTGCCTGTCTCCTTCTCTTTGTTGCCAGTACAAATTCTTGAGAGAGAAAACCTGACCGGTTTAGCTAGTAACCACAGGCTACCTCATTGGCTTTCGGACCAGCGGTTGTCAAACTTGGACATAGAATCAACAGAAAGGTTTACTAAAACGCAGATGGCTCCACATCGCCTCCCGAGTTTCTGATTCTATAATATAGCTCTAGTGGGGTCCAATAATTTGCGTTTCTAACAAATGCTCAAGTGACACTGATGCTTTTGATTTTGAGGTCACACTTTGAAAACAACTGCTGTAGCTATTGGTTGATGGTCCTTAGATAAGCTAATAAGTTACATAATTTAGAATATGGCCACCTATGAATAAAGAACTTTCAAGTGCTGTTTCCCTCAGCTAAAAACCCCAGACATAAAGCTCTCAATATGGCCTATGTACAGACAAGCCACCCTGCAACATTTTCCATGTCCACTCTTTTTCTAAGTGACATTCAAAAGCATTCATTGAGTCCCTATTATGTGCCAAGCCTTCAATGTACTAAGCACTGGAGATACAAAACCAGATAATTTTAACTTGTAATAATCAAAGATTCAGCTAACTCATTTTAATGCCTTATGACAAATCAAGATAAATGTTTGGTTCTCTTTTGAATATAAAGATACATCAAAAGAAACTACAGAAATTCTCAAGAGTCTCCACTCAAATCAAATTATGATGGAAACAGAAGTGAGAGGTACGTAAGCAAGAAAAGCACAGTCAAAAAAATAATTAAAAGAATTAGTTATGAACTACCCAGAATTTCTTACTCTGAGTAAACAAAATTATATTATGACGAAACAAACTAGGCTCTGTGCTGTCAAAATCCAGCTTCATACAGAGGAGTAAAGTAAGCTTATCTGAAAAGGAGGAGATGTTCAGCAGTTCTGCTAGATGCAGGAAAAAAGCTGACTATATAGTGGCTTTAGAAAAGGTCATATAGAACCAGCATGTGAAATGGGTGGTGTGAGAATGGAAAGTTTAATACTGTACAAATACAGAGGGTGCCAAAAAAATTATACACATTTTAAGAAAGAAAAGAACTGTATTAAAATTGTAATACTCGATATACACTGATAACGAAAGCTGAATACAAGTCACGTGTATACATTTTTTGGCACCCCGGTATATTTTTCCTTGACAATAGAACCCCAGAAAAAAAGGCTACAAACCTGCTCCTTCCCTAGTCATCCCAGGTTGCAATGCTCCTTCTTCCCTTTTTGGCTTTGGCCTTCAAGCTTTACCCAAATTCATGGTGGATTGTGTTGTATTATATCGTCCTCTAGTGGTTTCAAAAATATCTTGTCTTCCTTTTTTAAGGGCAGTGTTTATCACAGGGCCACAAAATCCATGGTGCTTAACAAACATCTGTTAAATGGACTGGAATGAATGACAGAGATCCTGAAGGATGACTGTGCCTCCACTAGACAACGTAGCTCAGCTTCCCTGAGAAAATGGGCAGTTAAGTATTTTAGGCTCAGGCTACTTGTGCCATCATTGACTTTCCTTTAATTACGTGGATCATGCAATATAGTTTGTCATTGTCTCTTGTATAGTTTCAAGGAAATCCAATGTAACTTTTTGGGGTACTATAGCCTGAGAGTACAAATGTTCTAAAAATGATAACTACAAGTTCTCTATTGACAAGAACAAATACAGCGAGTTGAAGTGTTTAAAGCTGGTCTCTATTCCTAAGTATTGTGTGCAGTCACAATCTCAGTCAGGTCCAAAATATGAACACCTCACTTACTAAGAACACTGTGTAAGCTATGGTTCATTAATCCTTCTTTATCAGCTTGGTACATTGTATGTTGGGTTTGCTCTCTCTCTCTCTCTCTCTCTCTCTCTCTCTCTCTCTCTCCCTGAATCCATTCAACAAGTGTTTATTGCTTCTGCTATGTGCAAGGTACTGTGATGGTCAGTTTGGGGAGGGAGGAGGAGGGAAGATGGAGAGGCAAACGAGACATACTTACCCTCAAAGTGCTTACCATGTAGGGAGAAACCAGAGTAAACAAAGTTTTTTGAAATAATACCTGAACATGCAAAAAAAAATTGTAAATGCTACAGAAATGGGTATAGTGAAAATCAAACCTCCTTCATCTTTGACTTTCTCTCACTGCTATTTCTGTCCTTTTATCCTTTCAGGTACGTTCTCCATACACACTTCAATCAATAAATCCTTGTTTTCCTTTTACACACAAAAAAGCATAAAACAACACACTGTTCTGAGTTTTGTTTTTTCATTAACTACAAGTAGGCCTACCTCATTTAACTGTGTAGTACTCTATTGAATGAATATACCATTATTTATTAGGAATAACCTCACTAGCTATGTAACTTTGAGCAAGTTACTTAACCTTTCTGTGCCTCAGTTTTCTTATCAGCAAAGAAGGGATAATAATAGTACTATCTCATAGAGTTGTTGTAAGGATTGAGTTAATTGTTACATATAAAGTTGCTTAAGAGAGTACATTAGACCTTATAAAAGCTAAATAAATGTTTTAATTATTAGCACATATTATATAGTCTTTTGCTAACAATTACTGCTACAATTAATAGCCCTATATTTATGTCTTTGCACATTTGTGCAATGTATCTGTAAGTTAAATTCCTAGATCATGTACATATTAAATTGTGATAGATACTGCCAAGTTGCCCTTGAAAGTGGTAATATGAACTTTAAATTCTATCAACAATGCAAGAATCCCGGTTTTTCCACACCCTTGACAACAGTATATCGTCAATTGTATCATACATTTAATTAAATAATTGATATTATTTTTGTGGATTGATGTGTCAAGAACTGTAAAGGGACTAAGATTTCCCCCCCAGCTCGCAATCAGTTTCCTAGAACGTGACAGAAGGCACAATACTCCTGGGTCAGAAGCGAAGGACTTTGTTACTCATGCAGGCAGCATGAATCTCATGTCTGCATCCCTTAGTCTTCCTTCTCCCACCCAAGTCTCCCTCCCCCAAGTCATGCATCGCATGATGCACAACAGCCTAGGTAGATGCTAAGCGTGCAACTGAGAGTTGCAAACCTGCCCAACCTTTGTTCTAGAGAAAGGCATTATCTTTATTATTATGATCAGCAAACAAATCTTCCTTCCACCCCAGAGGGAGATATTATCTCTGTCTTCCAAGGCTGTTTGCTATACAAACATCTTTGAAAACATAATCTGGAACAAAAGCTGTCAATGCCTCTGCTCAGAAGACATGCGGAAACACAGGAGACCCATAGAGAATTGTCTTCCAACAAGATTCTTCTTTTCAATTTGTTTGTCCAAAGTGTGTTTCTAATCAGTTTGAGAAGTTGAGAAGAAGGGTAACTCCACTCTGGAATATAATTGGTACTGGCACATAGTAGGCCCTCAATAAATATTTCCTTTGGGACTAATGGGTGGATGAATGCAAGGATAAATTCCTGAAAATCTTGGACCATAAGTACAATGAACCTTTAAGCTCCACTGTCAAATTCAGATCTTCTAGTTGAGAATATCTAAATATGAATTATTTCTCTCCCATCTCTTCATTTGCATCCTATTAATTCTTCCTGTAAATAATTAGTGGCTTTCATTTTTAACTGCCCACATTTAATGTCTGCTAAAAAGATTACACACAGTAGAATCCCGAAGCACTAAGAGAGCAAACCCTTAAAACTATCTACTGCTTCCCTTTATTGCTTTGCAGTTATAGTGTGAAGCCCAGTATCTCTCAGAGAATTCGAGAGCACTCACACTTTCATTTTTCTTCCTGCCTGGTTGGGACAGATATGGAATTGTTGAACATTGTCTTGTTTTTCTTTTCTGCTTTCAAATAAAGGATAAAAACACGTTTAGCATCAGGCAAAGTCATCTGATGAGTTTGGAGTAGCTTTCTCCACTAAGGTGCAACATATTAGGAGTTGATTTTTATGAGCATTGTACTGCTCCTCAGTCTGAAATAAAACACACTTACAAAATCTATGGGCTGCTTATTGTTATTAAAGGTATGGTACCATATCACGTGTACCATTCAGGTTTGCAATTACAAACAACAACCTCCACTCTGAGTAGTTCATGCAGAAATTTATTAAAGGACATTGGGCAAGTCACAGAACCTCTTAAAGGACCAGAAAGAACCAAAAACACCACTGCTATTGCCAGTTGGCACCAAAGATGCTCAAGAATGGACACCAGAAGCTCTGCCACTGCTATTTCCAAAGTACTGGATGCCTCCTCTAGAGTAGAAAATCAGTGTCCCCACTTGCTGCCTCCTCAGATGAAGTCAAGTTACACCTGGATATGTCTAATTGGTGATACCCAGGTCACATGCCAGAACCCTAGCTCTAAGGAAGTCTGGGAATGTGAACCTTAGGAAGATAGAACACATAATATGAGAAATGACAAAAAATATATGTAGCTCTGGCTCTTTGCTCCATCTACTGAGAGGGTGAAGACCATGCTCAGCAATCAGACTGTGGACATTCCAGAAAAAGTGGACATCACTCTGAAAGGACACACAGTCATCATGAAGGGCCCTGGAGACATCCTGCAATCACATCAATGTAGAACTCAGCCTCCTTGGAAAGAAAAAGAAGAGGCTCCAGGTTGACAAATGGTGGAGAGATAGAAAGGAACGGGTTATTGTTCGCACTATCTGCAGTCATGTACAGAATCAGGGGTGTTACATTGGGCTTCTGTTACAAGATGAGGTCTGTGTATGCTCACCTCCCCATCAACGTCGTCATTCAGGAGAATGGTCCTCTTGTGGAAATCCGAAATTTCGGTCAGGTATTGCTTGTTCAGTATCTCAAGCCCAGAAAGACAAGTTAATTCTTGAAGGAAATGATATTGAACTTGTATCAAATTCAGCTGCTTTGATTCAACAAGCCACAACAGTTAAAAACAAGGATATCAGAAAATTTTTAGATGGTATCTACGTCTCTGAAAAAGGAACAGTTCAGCAGGCTGATGAATAAGATCTAAGTTGTCCAGCTACAGAAACGCTAAGATGTCAAGTGATTCCTCATACTTATTTGTGATATTTTAAAGATGCAATAAAAGTGGACATTGTCAGTAGGTCCTTTGCCCATATACCCTTGGATCCCAGGAGCAGTCTTAACAAACAGCACCTTCCTCTTTTTGTCAGAGAATTGCTCCCCCAATATCCCAATTGCCTTGTATTATAATCTGAACATTTGTGTCCCCCCCGCAAATATGTTGAGATCCTAACCCCAAAGTGATGGTATTAAGTGGTGGGTCTTAGGGAGGTAATTGGGTCGTACAGACAGAGGCCTCATGATTGGGATTAGTGCCCTTATAAGAAAGACCCCAGACCTTTCCGGTGACTGTTCTTCCCCAGAGAAGGCCAGTAAGCAGCAGCCATAGGTGCCCAACTGAAATGGCAGGGTCCTGAAACCCCATTTCCACAAGGACTGGTAGCAGTGTGTGGCCATGTGGTTTAACCAGCTGGTTTGGAAAATCAGCAGAGGCAATGCCCAGCAAGCCAAAGTGTGCTGCATCACCCCATGCCCTGCGTCCAACCCATCTGGCCCATAGTGAGATGCCCCATGGTAGGGTACCACACCAAACTGTGAGCCTGCAGGGGCTTCAGCTTGGAGAAGTTAAGGGTGGCTGGCACCCACAAGAAGGTGGCCTGGCCCACTGGGATCTCAGTGGATCTGAGTACGTGGAACAGGTCCACAGAATCCCTGCAGGCTAACATGCAGCTGCTGAAGAAGTACTGCTCCTAGCTCATCCTCTTCCCTAGGAAGCACTCAGCCCCCAAAAAGGGAGACAGCTCTGCTGAAGAACTCAAATTGGCTCCCCAGCTAACAGGACTACTCATGCCAATATGGAATATCTACAAGAAGGAGAAAGCCTCATGTCATCACAGAGGAGAAGAACTTCAAAGCTTTCACCAGTCTTTGCATGGCCCATGCCAATGCTTGGCTCTTTGGCATCTGGGCAAAAAGGGCCAAGGAAGCTGATGAACAGGATGTCAAAAAGTAAAAACAAAGTGTTGTTAGTAACTTGTGATTAAATATACATATATGTATATGTTTATGTTTATATTTATATTTTTATATCCTGGGGGTGCCAAAAAATGTATACACATTTTAAGAGATGTTATCTATTAATATGTATTACTTTTTGAAGTTGAATTGAATTACGGTAGCAATGTGTAGTATGACATTCGCTCAAAAGATGACATTAGTCAAATGAATGCTAGCTTCACCATATGACAGGCAGGACAGTCAAAGAAAATGACGAAACACGGTTGGAGGAGCGCAAGACCATTTTGAAGTGGTATTTGAAATTTGAGAACATTGTGGAAGTACTACAATGGAGGCATGAGGATGCATCAGAACCTCCAACACACCTAACAATTGCATGCATTCGTCATAAGTTTGAGACGCATGGTATGTGATGTGCACAAGGGAAGATCCAGGAGGCCTCGCACAGCAATAGGTCCTGTTTCTTTTGCTATGGTGTTGGAACAGTTTACACACTCATCACAGAAATCTACCAAACAATGTTTGCCATATTCACAAGTGTCTGGACAATGGTGGTAACCATTCTGAGCACCTCCTGTAATTGCAGAAGTCAAACGTGATTTGTGTTCATCTTTTGTTACCAGTATATATTGAGTATTAAAATTTTAATACAGTTTTTCCCTTTGTTAAGATGTGTATACATTTTTTTGGCACTCTCTGTATAAAGACCCCAGAGAGCTACGTAGCTTGCCCCTTCTACCGTTTGAAGACACAGCCAACAGCTGCCGCCTAAGAACCAGGAAGTGGGTCTTCTCCAGACACCAAATCTGCCCAGAACTTAATCTTAGACTTCCTAGCTTCCAGAAATAAATGTGCGTTGTTTATAAGCCCCCCAGTTTATGGCTTTTTTTTTATAGCAACCCAGATGGACTAAGACACCTTGCCCCTAATCAGGACCCTCTGAGGTGCGATCTTCACGGTATGGGAGCTCCCCAGTTGAACTTTGACACCACACCCTTGCTTTTCTTTCTTTCCTGTCTCATCTTCCCACTCTCCTATCAGTTTTTCTTGGGAACATTTACTAACAAATCACTTTCACACAAATCCTTATCTCAGAGTTTGCTTCTGGGAAACCCAACAAGTACCTAGAATTGGACCTAGCATATGGTAAGCACTCAACAAATATTCATTGGAAGGAAGGATGACAGAGCTAAGTTGCCACCCATGACAATATCCATCATATTTTCTGACCCAGATTCCTGGAGGTGGCTTCAGAAACATGTCCTCCCCCATCTGGTTCTCTTACATCATTGGAATCAGTTGTGACTCTTGTAATCAGGAAAAAAGTTAGCAAAATAGCTAACACTAAAATGAATTTTGCCCATCTAGAGAATAGTTTTGCCTTACTAATTATGTAATATAAAATATAACACTTTTGGGGGTTAAACTCTGTAATATATGCCAACAAAATAATGGCAACCTTGAAAGGGTCTTCTACTAAAAATTAAATGAAACAAGAGCATTCCTGGCACATAGTAGCCTCCCCTAAAAGATAATTCCCTTTCTTGCTCCTTCCAGCTACCTGAAAGTTATATTGAGAAAAAACATTTCATCACTATACTTGTCACTGTGTACAAATGAGTCAAAACTAGATGAAAAACAATAACAGCTGGGATGGAGAAGCAGTCTCAGCCAGCTCAAGCCAGCATGATTTGGCAGCGCTGAAGAGGAGAGGATGGCCCACATGGTCAGGATATTGGTTACATCAAAAGGACTAAGCAAATAAGTCAATACATTGAGGATAATGAGAACCAGGATTTTCACTACCAGGGAAAGAGGTGAAAATATAGAAAGGAGAAAGGCTAGGATAAAACATACAAGGTTGGGTTGTAACTGGAGGAATCAGTATGAACTTCTTGTTTCTGATAGATGATACATAGAAAGATATGTCTACATATTTACATATACACACATCTAAGTAGTGTATACATAAATACATAGATATATACCGGGGGTACCAAAAACATGTATACAAGTGGACACTTTGGTCAACGTTGCTCAAGCAGTAGTTCGCCATAATCAGAAGTTTCTAATCAGAAGTGTCTGGAGGCTGATGGTAACCACTTTGAGCACCTCTTGTAAATGCAGAAGTCAAACGTGACTTGTATTCATCTTTTTTTATCAATATATCTTATTAAAATTTTAATAGTTTTTTCCTTTCTTAAAATGTGTATACACTTTTTTGACACCCTTTGTATACATAATTCCTAACTCTGCCCACTAAGAAGTCAAAGAAGTAGTTGGTGCACCAGTAGCAATGAACATACCCAACACCCAGATCTTGGGTTCTAAATAACATTTTCCTCAAAAGGAATCAGAGCTCCTTGGAGAAATGGCTAATTCCAGAGCTAAGGTACAGTATGTAATAAATCTAGAACATCTTGTACCAGAAAGTACAAAAATTCTAAAAGAATGATAGTAATATGTCAAAACGACACAGGAGCCAGTCAAGGTGTTCCCACTGGCTAAATCTAGGAGAATTTGAGCAATTGATTATAATCTATGGAATAATAATGACAGCAATTGATTATAATCCACTCCATAAAATAGGAACCCATGATCTCATAAAGATCTAAATACTAGATAAATGGGAAGACAGGAAAGTTTTACCTGACACTAGAATGTCAACTACTAAATGTAGAAGAGATGATTACCATTTGGAAAACTTTACAGTAATGATTGCTTTGGTCGAGATGCAAAATGGATACTAACATAAATGAGTGAAAGTGTGATCAGGAAAAGAATCTTTACGTGGTCTCAAGCATCTCCAGACAAAATTAATATTAGATGACAAAATCTGGTAGACATCACCTTACCAAGTGGTGAAAGTTGACTTCACCGGTAATGAAACGAATCAGCATCATGTGCCTTCTGATGTGATGCACTGAGCGGCATGTAGTATTACTTCTGTGGTATTCCTGCCAAAAATGCGGATCCAAAACTCAATCATGAGGAAGCATCAGACACACCCAAACTGACGGACATTCTGCAAAGTAATTGTCCTGTCCTCCACAAAAATGTCAAGGTCATGAAAAAAGGAGAGACCAGGACTGCTCCAGATAAAATAAAATCAACAAGGCATGATAATTAAATGCAACACATGATCTTGGATTGGATCCTGGAGCTATAAAGGACTTTATTGGGAAAACATGTAAGATATTTCTCAAGGACCATTGTAGCTCCAGAGGTCTCTTTGAAGCCCATGAGGCTTTTGTTGGACTGCAGCACTTCCCAACTTCTCCCTCTGCCCAATTCTGCTTCTTTTCCCTCCTTTTCAAAGTTATTAGTCTCAAAAGCACTCCCTAATATCCTTCACACTAAGCTCCATCTCAGAACTTGCTTCCTGGAAAACTCAACCTGTAACACAAAGACTGAGTCGGATTTTAACAAGCAGAAGTTGAGGTAGGAAGTATTCTGGGCATGGGAAATAGTTTGAGCAAAATCTTTTATTAGAAGATGCAACTGAAGGGTGAAAAGGGTGACTGGAACCCAGAGAACAGAAAGCAGCTTGATGTGAGATGAAGCTGAAAAGATAGGTTGGTATGGGGCAAGCCCATACAGGATGCTGTTGGCCATGTTAATGATTTGAGTTTGTTTTAAGAGTAATGGAAAGCAACTGGAAGCCTGTTGGGTGAAGTAGGGTGCATTATAAGATTTGCATTTGGAAAACAGTCCTATTACTGTGGCACATGTGGAAAACAGATTGAAGAAGTGAAAGTGAATTTGGAAAGACAAGTAAAGTGGCTACTGTAGTGGTCTAAACAAAAGGTGATGGTAATCTAGACTTGATGGTGGTGATAGAGATGGAAAATTTTGGATTGATTCAAGAAATAGTGAGAAGATAAAAAATTGATACAATTTGGTGATGAACTGGATATATATCATAAGGAAAGAGAGGTATTAAGGATGACGTCTAAGGTTTTGGTTTGCTAAACTGAAAGAATGGTGCCAACGAATGAGGTAGGAAATGTTAGAAGAGGATCAGGTTTAGGGGGAAAATTGTGTGTGTACTTTTGGACATAAAGAACTTGAGCTTCCTTTAAGACAACCAAATATGGGGTTCTGGAAACCAAGGAAAGAGAATATTTCAAGAAATGCTTCAAGAATGCTTCAGATCAACTGTGTTGAAAGCTATCGGGAGGTAAGGTAGCTAATGTACGCTGAAAAATATCCATGAGAGAGCTGCTTCAGAGGAGTGATGAATGCAGAAGCCAGGCTGGAATGGGTTGACAAGTGAGTAGGAGGAAAGAACAGACACTTTTCCTTCTACCACAAAAAAAAAAAAAAAAAAAAAAAAAAAAAAAAAAAATCCACAGTTGCAGGAAATGTACTTATATTGGCCTAAAGAAAAGTGTCATAATTCTAACCAAATTAGAAATATTAAATGAATTCAAGCTCCTCTTGAGATGAAAGTTAATCTCAATTTATAAATGTCATTTTACCTAGTTCTCTCTAGAGCTAGGAATGAAACTAGCGCTAGAAAAACACAGGAGTTAATTGTTGCCACTGCCATTCCAATTAGAAAATAAGAATTCTACAAAGAAATTGCTACCCAAAAAATTTCTACAGAAAAAGTCCCTTGAAGAAAGTGAAGCAAGAATGTCACTCTTTAGTGGGCTTTTACTTGATCTACCCCACTCTGGACCAATGAGTATCAGCTGATGCAGGCAAAAGATATGGGCATTTTTGTACAAATTCAATAAACAATGCTATGAAATATTCTGAATTTAAAACCCCTAGTTAAAGAATATTGTATATTTGCTTTTATTTTCCTCAAACAGGAAAATGTGCATTTTTAGCTTTTATCATGCCTTCCTCAGTGTTCTTCCCACAATGCCTTCCTCGCATATCCAAAATCTTATCTGAGTTCCAGGTCAGGTTCTGTTTATCAGACTCTGTGAGTCTTTTCTGGTTATACCCATATCGCATCTTATTTGGGAAACCTTAGCATTTGTGCCTTTAATATGAAATGTCACCAACCAAGTCTTGCTCTCAAATTGCTAAGTATTTTCTATACCGTAATAGATTATGAAGCCCCAGCAGGCTAACTGTGATTCCTCATTTTTTTATAAGGTACTAAGGCTCTTTATGTACATTCAGATTAAGTATTGTAAAGTAATCATAATTTACACTGCCCCAAACTCCATTTTCATCTCCAAATCCCAGTCCTCCAATTTCTTTATGAGTGTTGATAATAGTTAACATTGATTGATTACTATATATCACTCACTGTTCTAGACAGTTTTCACATATTAACATATATAATCCTCCCAACAAACCTATGATATAGGTATTACTATTTCTATTTTACAGATAAGAACATTGAAGTACAGAAAATCCAAGTTACACAATTATTAAGTGGCCGGGTTGGGATTCAAATCAAGACACACACAGGAGACAATTTTCCTAACTTTTTAGCAACAGAAAAATAACCCTAAAAAGGCCTGGTCCTCTATAGGTGGCGCTACCGGGACAGGTAAGCACGCAGGGAGCTTTAACAGGAGGAGCTGACAGGGGCCGAGGATTGGATCTTTCACCCGCGGTGGGAGGGGCCTAAGGAAGGGCAAAGGAAAGGGAGAGTTCTGTTGTGCGCAGGCGCGGAGCTGGGCACTCCCCCGGGAGTGAGGGCTGCTGGACCCGATGACGTGGCCTGGCAACGTCTGCTCCGGTGCGACTCTCGGGAAGCCGGCGCCGCCGGAACTGCCCGCGGCCTAGTCCTGGCGTGCGTGTGCTTGTGAGCAGGTTTCGGGGACAGGAGCAGCGGCGGCTTGGCCTGCGGGGAACCAACGAGGCCGCTGCCATGGGAGAGTGACGTCCCTGCGTCCGCTGTTCCGCGGCAGCGGCGAGACATGAGGAGACCCCGCGGCAAGGGCAGCGGCGGCGGCGTCTCCTGAGCCCCGGGATGGAGGAGAAATTCAGTGGGGACGTGCTAGCCGGCCCCGGCAGCGGCGGCCTTGGACCGGTGGACGTGCCCAGCGCACGGTAAGGGACCGATCAGGCTTCCCAGCTCCGGAGTTGCTCTCTCCCCGCGTCCGCGGGCTCGCTCACTCCCTTGCGAACCTTGGCCGCTCCGGACACACCTTCCCTGGCCGCTGCCCTGGACTCCGCCCGGGTGCGCGCGGGGACCAGCGTCCCTCTCAACCCCCTGACAGCCTGGAACGCCCTCCTTGGTTCAGCACGCGCCCTAGAGCCCTCGGTGCTCTCTCCCTCTGCCCCCAGGCTGCCGCTCACTTTTATTGGCTACTCTTCCCGGTTGCAGATGAATGTTCTAAAATCCTGGAAGGAACCTGTGGTTTTCAGGGCAGACCGTTAGCGTTAGAACTGCCACCCAGTTCACGTGAGAGGATTTTCTGATCGATGAGAAACATTTCTGTGGGCTGTTTCTCCCTAAAATGGTAGTAGTTTGGTGACTACTTAATTTCTGACGTCTCCCTGCGTAAGTTAGGGGAAGGAAGGTGTCACCATCTCTTCAGGCGAAGAAAGCAAGAGTCCAAACAGTTGAACTTCAATGTTCATGTGAATCCCGCACTTCAAGAATCAAACCCGTCGTCTAGTTTTCTTTACCTTCCTTGGTTTATTTTATTATTAGATAAGAAATGTGTGCTCATTGTCAGAAAATTCAAACAGTACAGATATTCATAGAGTAAAAAACGAAAATTCCTCTTTACCTTGCCCACCAATGCTCCCACTAACCCCCAAGAGATTAAGTACAGTGACCACTTTCAAATGTGTCCTTCTTGACCTAAGTTCTGACATGTGTCAAACATGTCAGAACATGCATGATACAAGGCCCAGCAAATTGGTTGGAACTGGTATTCATTGCCTTCATTTTTAATGAGGTTAAAGTTTTCTCCTTGAATACTTCTTGGAGACTTAAAGATTGTTTTCATAAATTTTTTGAAATTGTAGAAATTGCATTACTAATAACTTTTTTGTGAAAAGGAAAGAACACAAAATGCTGGAACAGAACTGCATTTTTGTAGTATAAGTTTAATTTTCTGATCTATTTTGAGCAACTCATTTTGTAAATAACAGCATGTCAGACACTTACTGTGACATGACAACGAAATGCAATAGGCGATTCTGGTCTGGATTTGGTACTAGAGGGGGAAAAATGCTGTAAAGGACAGTACTAGGTCAATTAACAAAATTGGACTATGGACAATAGATTAGATAAAAGTATCATATCATATGTTAGGTTTCCTGAAGCTGGTAACGCTACTGATTTTATAAGACAATGTCCATATTCTTAGGAAATACAAATATTTAGGGATAAAAGAGCATGATGTATATAACTCTTAAATAAATAGTTCAGAAAAAAAGTCCATGTGTATTTAGAGAGAGATAATAAGGGATAATACATTAATAATTAGGGAATCTACATAAAGGGTATACTATTCAACTTTTCTGTAAACTTGAAGTTGTTTTTAAATAACCAGTTTAAAATTGTTACGTACTCTAGAGCTTATGGTCTTAGGTAGATGTGGGAAACAGTCCTTTGCCATCTTATTTGCTTAGCAGAGGTGCCCTTCTATTGTAGTTCACTGCAGAATCAAATTCCACTGAGGACTAGATGAATTTTTGAATAGATTCCAGGTTGCAAGAGTTTTCCTTTATAAAGACTGAAAATCAAATATTGGTTATAATCTGCACAAAAACTAATTGACAAATCCTCTAATTGTGTATTTTTATGCATGAATTCACAAATATGAATTGTTTTAAATGTTTCTCTTTTGGCGTCCTTAAGTCCTCTGCAGAAAAGGGCAGAGGGTGACAGCCAACATTTGTTGAGCACCTCCAATGTTCCACATGCTTTGAGTACAGCCTCTCACTTAACCCTCAGCACAGTACTACAGCCTAGGTAGTGGTATCCTTGTATCACAGATCAGGAAACGGAGATGGAGAATTTTCCCAAGATCACACAACTAATAACTGGGAGCCAGTTATCCCAAACCCCATGCATAGTGCCTTCTACATAGTAGACAGTTGGATATTTACTGAATGAATAATATTTGAATTACACACAGATTTTGTTGTGTTGTTTTGTTTTGTTTTTAACTGGAGAACTGGGAGCTGCTGCAGTGAGCAAAGCCCAAGAAGCAGGTTTGAACACAAACCCAAATTTCAGTAATTCCAGCTTTCCAGAACCAGAGATTTTTCTAACCCTTCATACAAAAGACCAGTGGTATCTTTGATGAAACTAGTTAATGGCAAACAATGATTTATAAGTTGGGAGGTGGATCAGCTCCCTTTCAGTTGCCCAGAGAATCAGTGAGTGGCTCCAGTGCCACTGTCCTGTTCAAGAGCCTCCCTTTTTCTTTTCCTTTAGTAAATGAAGCTGTTCATTGTTTCTCTCTGCAACATGAACTAGGAATGTCTACTTATTCCTGTATGGTTACTAAAGATGGTGTGTCATCTTTAGCGCAACAGCAAGACTTCATTAATGGAGATTTTAGAAATCAAAGTATCTAACTTTAGAAATTAGACAATGAATTTTCTAATTTAATATGCTAACAAAAGATCTTCAATATATATTATGTTAAAAGTCACATAGCAATATCAAAATGTATAGTTGTGACTATGTGAATGTATCTAAAATATATTTGTGTCCATACGTGGAAATGCAAAGGAAAAGGTTTAGAAGGGTGTATGTACCCAGTTGGTCACCTATGAGGAGGATATTGGGAATTATTTTATTTAAAACTTTTATCACAACCAGCTACTCAGGAATTACTTTTGTAACCTCTGTTTTCTTTTTAATTAAAAAGAGAATAAAGAAAATTAGTGTCAGAAAGATCATAATAGTAACATATTATCAAGAAGTATTTTATTTAATGTTCTATATGACTAAATCTTGCTGTTAAAGTGCCAAATTTTTAGTTTTGTTAATACTTTAAACAAAAATTATTTAGAAATAATTTTATATATTGCCCCCATCTTCTTAAAACAATTATATTCAATATAATTTGCCTTTTATTTGCTGACTTTTGGTCATTTTGAGCATAATCTGATGCACTGAACTTAAATACAGTAATTTCTTCAAAAGCTCCTTCCTAGTGCTAATGTTTTGCATATGCTGCACTCTGTGCTTTGAAATACCCTTTCCTTTTCCTTGCTTGATAATTCCTACTTACATCCTTACTATACACACTTAACACACCTCAAACTCTGAAGATGATCTTTGCTTCCTTAGTTAACAGTTACATAGTTGTTTCCACATCTAATCCGTTAGAACTCTATTACTTACCTGGATCATATAAATACTTGTTTTCTTGCCTGTCTTTCTTAGACCTCAACTCCTTGGGGCAATGTCTCTATTATGCATTTAGTGTCTTAGACAGCATCTGGAAATATGTTTAGTTTGTAAGTAACCAAACTAAGAAAGCTTTAAAGAAATAGGGATATGTTCTTACGTCAGAGAAACCAGAGTTTGCTGGTATTTGTTCAGCCCCTCAGTGATACCATCTGGGACCAGATTCTTCGTCTCTGTTCTTTGCTATCCTACTTGTGGCTTTCATATTCAAGCTTGTTATAAAGTCCTCCTTTGAAGGCAGAAAGAACATGAGAGAAATAGTTCTAGCTGCATCTTACCCTTTTATCAGGAAGAAGGAAGGCAGTACCTGAAGCCACTGTCAGACTTCCCTTAGGTCTCATTGGCCACAAATGGCATATTGCATATAGAAGGTTTGCAAGAAACATTCGAAGAATGGCTCAATAGCCTCATGAGGGATGTACAAGGCTCTTTGCTAACATCAAGAATTCCAGCATTGCTGTGATTTTTAATGTACCGCTGTCTATTTTTCTTGGTCTGTTTTTTTCCCTCCCTATTTTTTTGACAGTGTTGTTCCTTGTGTCCTTGTGTCTATCCTGTTGCCTGATATTTTTACACCTAGTTAAGAGCTTAAGGAGGTTTTGAGCTTTACTTGATTTCATTCTTCCATTTTGCATTCATGGCAGAGTTGCTGGTAGTTTCAATTGCCAGAAGCTTGACTGCCTCTTATGTACTATACTGCTGCACCATATATATTACTGTATTAGATATTGCTGTATCACACAAGTATAATTGTAGAGTTAGCATTCTTTCATTTGGTAAGCATTTGCCAAACACATATTATGCAAGTCCCTGTTCGGAGCTGAATAAACAAAGGATTTCTAGCTCAACTATTATTTTTATTGGCTACTTAGGAATTGCTACCATGACCAGAGTATTTAATTAGCATTTATATAGTTAATTTACTTACGTCTATATAACTCTTTTCTCTAGCTCAGATGGGCCAAAGTATAAATTAATCTTAGATTTTAATGTGCATTTTGTCTTTCACATTTAAAGATGATTTTACTGTTCATGTGGGCCAGTGTGAATGTATAATTGGAAACAGTTTAGAAGATGGGAACCTTCAAAGCCTTTTGGATGAACTTTGATTTTCTCTGTGACATATTAAAAAGAGCATCCTTAAAAGGCATGGGCTTGACCCTAACTAACTCTGTGGGCTTCAACTTCCCTTGTTAGGGTTTTTGTTTCATTTTTTATGTATATTTATTGTTTATTATACGTATAATAAGAAAAAAACAAAGATTAAAGAGTTCTTTGTGATTTCAATGAAACTAAAACTTGTTTCTGCTTTTATTTTTCAGATTAACGAAATATATTGTGTTACTGTGTTTCACTAAATTTTTGAAGGCTGTGGGACTTTTTGAATCATATGATCTCCTAAAAGTAGTTCACATTGTTCAGTTCATTTTTATATTAAAACTTGGGTGAGTGTGTATGGTTCTTTTTTTCCCTAATGTTTATTTTTTGGAAAATCCTGTTTTAACTGAGTATCTTTAGGAAAGTTTACATAGAATATTTTGTGTAATTTATTATTCCTGACGAGTATTTGGTAAATTAAAAAAAAAAATAGAATACCTAAGGTTAGCTATACAGAGAGATTGGTTTAAAAAAAAAAAGGATTGTTTTACTCTAATAACTTGCCAAAGCATAGACTTTTACCTTAGTTTGTGTAAATGAGGCTTTTGCATATTTCTGGTTTAATAGAAGACAGCTGGATTTTCATATCTGCTTTAGCATTCAATCTGTTGCAGTATCTCACATCAGCTAACCTCTGAAAAGCTCCACTGTACACCTGTGAGAGAATAAGAGTGAAAAGGGCACATAATGTCTTAGTAATTTTTATAAAAATGGTTTTGACCTCACAGACTCCCTAAAAGGGTCTCAGGGCCCTAGGGATTCCAGACCATACCCCTGATGTAGTCCAACCTTCCAGCATGCATCGAATGTCACCTGAAACCTGTCTTAGCACAAATGTTCCTTATTTTCTAAGTTAAACCATGCTGGGCTGCATTGACTACATGGTCTCTTCACACTACAGGGTCCTTATATAGTATAAATTTTACATTATTCTGCATATAATAAGAAATTATCTCTAAATCTCTCTTGAGATTAATAGTGACCACCTTCTCTGTTAATTCAAATCTGTTAAAGACTCCTGGGAGTATACTTTTAGTAATTATGGAAAATGATTCTTGACTAGGAAATTTTAAGCATCATTTGTGTGCATTTTTATATAACTTTTGGAAATGTAAAAGGTAGGGACATAATTAGTACTTTCTTCATTTCTTTACTACTATTTCAAGATTTGTTATTACTAAATTTTGGAGATGATTGGAATTATTTTCTTTGGTATTTCAAAGTGTGAAAATATATTAAGACTTCTTTTCTGGCTTGTGAACTAGTTCAGAAGGCAATTACAAAAGAATTCCCAAAATGTTGTTATGGAGCCTTATTAAAATAAGTATTGTTCTCCAGTATGATTTCTTCAGAGGTTAACATACCTTTCAAGTTCTAGTATGATTGTTTAAAGTAAGTGTCTTTGCTTAAAGCCACACCTTGTATATTGTATATAAGATTGATTAATATATTAATGTTTCAATATTCACAGGACTGCACTTTTTATGGTTTTGTTTCAAAAGCCATTTTCTTCTGGAAAAAGTATTACCAAACACCAGGTGAGTTTTTTGCACAATCCTTTTTTTCCTAGCAGTTTCCCGTTTAGCATGCCAGGAGACAATGCTATTTCCTTGATCGGGGTTACTTAATGAATGATTTACATGCAAAGCAGAACATTTCCAGAGTTAGCCTGCTATTCAGAATTGGGGCTTCATGAGTGAACTATAAAGTGCTAAGATAATAGAATTTAAAAATGCAGAAGAGGGTAGAAAAATTTTAAAACATGCATGTGATTATTTTCTCCAATACAGGATTCTTGTTCTGAAAGATTTACAAATCAGACATGGAGACATGCCCAAGCGCCTAGTAAAAATGTCACTGGGAGGCAGATAAAGCATAAAGGTTAAGAACGAGGCCTTTGGAGTCAGACAAATTCATGTTCTGTCTGTCCTACTTACTAAATCTTACTTTGAGCAAGTTACTTAATTTCTCTACCTTAATATTTGCACCTGTGAAATGGAGCTAAAAATACCTTCCTGAGAAAGCTGTGAGGAATAAATGAATCAATACATGTAAAGTTCTTAAAATAGTGCCTGGCATATAGTGAGTATGCAATATATATTAGCTGTCGTCCTCACCATCATTATCAATATTACCTTTAGGCATCTGAGGGTCAAGATGCATACCAGAAATGTCCTGCATTCGACATAATCATCTCACATTATCACCTGTTTGGGACAGTAGTCATACCCTACTATATGGTTGTTTTATGCCACAACTCGGAAACCAGCGCCATGATTTTTTATTAGGATGACAAATTTAAGTACCTCTGTTTTAGAGACCAAGAACATTATTTTAAAATGTGATTAATATTTTAAACTGCATCTTTTTTCTCTCTTTTCAAATAATTGAAGCACTGAATAAAAAAAAGAGTGTAAAGACTAAAATATTAAGTATTCTAGCAAACTCATGAGAAACTAATTAAAATGAAACAGAAAATTGTACTTTATAGAAAAAGATTTTGAGATCTAACAGACAAGAATATAGAATGTGGAAAACAATAGTCTTGCAAATTCAAATTTAGTCAGGGGGCTTAACATTTTCTGCTTATTTCAAAATACGTAATTATTAAGCCTTTAAAATATTTGTGTTTACCATTATTATTTCTTCCTATGTATTTTAAGGTTTTCAAATATTTAGCAAAATGTATATGACTGAAACTTTTAATATTTTGTTTCTATTTATAGTGGATCAAAATATTTAAACATGCAGTTGCTGGGTGTATCATTTCACTCTTGTGGTTTTTTGGCCTTACTCTTTGTGGACCACTAAGGTAAATAAAAATGCATATTTTGAATGTTTGTTTATATTTCTTCATTTTGATTATTAGTATTGTTCCATTATATTTTATGTCAGATACTGGTGTCAAGTTATGTACAAATGCTTCTATGATTTCTGTAGCATTGGGTACAACTCAACAAATGTATACAAATATATTGAATACCTGTTTAGTTTGTGGACTTACTTGGTGAATACCATTAACATATTATTCATGATCTGTCATAGATATTTTATTAGAGTCCAAACAGTTTCAGAAAATTTTTAGCATAAATGGCTTTTTTTAATCATTCATTGGTGATCCCTTTTAGCAGCTGATTTTAGAAACTTAAGTCTGAAGTAATAAAATCAACCAATACGGAAGAGAGGAAAATCTTTAAAAACACCTTTTATTAACACAACTCTGAAAGTACTGTAGTACCCACAAAATTCTTAAAAGATATGGTTGTAAACAGATGTCTTGGGAATAGTGTGTGAATCATCAGATTAAAGATGAATTAACTCATTTCATCTTCCCTAGATCTATATAATCTTTTTATGTAAAAGGACCAGTTCAGGGGGAGAAATGCTTACAGGCCACTTAATTTAATAGGAATTGTAACAGGTGCAACTGCATAAGCATTCTTTTAATATGTCTCCATCTTTAAAGGGTTTTAATGATTGAGTAAAAGTATAAGAAAAAGTACCTTGCCATTGATGAGAGGGGAATATGAGGACGAGAGGTAAGGGGTAAGATGAAGGATGTTCTAAAGAATCTCACTCAGAACAGTGGCATGGACAAAATAGAAAGTGATAGGTGGGAAATGCTTTGTGTAAAGTCCTTTCCCCTCTCCCAGCCAATAGGACAGCTTCTGGGTTTGGGTCCCTTTTGGCTTATTTACCCTGTTCTTGTCAGATACAGAGTATGCATAATCCCAAACGTCATATCCCTGTCCACGACAGCAGTAGCCTCCTGGAGTGGTGGGAAAGCTGGCTGGAATTTCTCAGCATGGGGAGAGCTTTTCCAGTTATGCTTAAAGCTGATTGGTGGTATTGCTTGCCTTCAAATATTTTAAATTTGTTATTCAAATGACATTATGTTTTGGTCCATATATTACTAAATCACTCTCCCTGTGTCTTAGGACAGGGAAGGAAGGGGGAAATTTCTTAAATTTTTACTTGACTCCTTATTTAATCATCTACTTTCTGCCCTTAAAACCCCTGATACCACTAACTCCTCTGCCAACACACTGCCCCTCTCATTCTTTTACTAAAACCATCACACAATTTCTTGATTAGAAAGACTCCTTTAGTGTTTCACAGCTTGTCTTATTTTAGGTTAGTATTATTCTGATATATTTATTTTCTTAAACTGTGATCTCCCAAATATTAATAGGACTAAAGTTGTCAGTGCTGTGTTCTCATTACAGATTTTTGGGTAAAGAGGAAAAATGAAAAAATTTTAACGAGCAGCTGAAAACCTGTTACTATTTAGATCCTATAAGCTCCCTTTGGCTGGTGATAATGTTTTTATTTTTTTAATGTTTCATACGTATAAAAGAGTAAATATAAATAAACATGTTTAAGTAATAAAATGAACATTCATGTATACAACACCCAGCCCACAAAATAAAACCTTACCAGTCTGTACCTTTGAAGTCCTCCTGATGCTATCCCCCCACCCGCTATCACTGATTATAACCAGCATCTTAAGTTTTTTCTCTTAGTTTGCTTTATAGTTTTACCATATGTGTACATAATTCTTTCTTTAATGTTTAACTTTGCAAGTTTTTTACTTTATATAAATGGAATTACATTGCATAATTTTCTACAGCGTACTTTTTTCCATTCAGTGTTTTTTGTTTTTTTTTAAGATTTTATTGGGGAAGGGGAACAGGACTTTATTGGAGAACAGTGTGTACTTCCAGGACTTTTTTCCAAGTCAAGTTGTTGTCCTTTCAATCTTAGTTGTGGAGGGCGCAGCTCAGCTCCAGGTCCAGTTGCCGTTGCTAGTTGCAGGGGGCGCAGCCCACCATCCCTTGCGGGAGTCGAACCGGCAACCTTGTGGTTGAGAGGACGCGCTCCAACCAACTGAGCCATCCAGTAGCTCAGCGGCAGCTCAGCTCAAGGTGCCGTGTTCAATCTTAGTTACAGGGGGCGCTGCCCACCATCCCTTGCGGGACTCGAGGAATTGAACTGGCAACCTTTTGGTTGAGAGCCCACTGGCCCATGTGGGAATCAAACCGGCAGCCTTCAGAGTTAGGAGCACAGAGCTCTAACCGCCTGAGCCACTGGGCCGGCCTCCATTCAATATTATGCTTAAGATTTGCTCATTTTAATGAATGTTATATATATATATATATATGGTTCATTCATTTTTATGGCAGTTTTTTTGAAATGTAATTCACATACCATAAAATTCACTCTTTTTGTCTTAGTCCATTTGGGCTGCTATAACAAAATACCATAGATTGAGTGTCTTAAAAGCAACACGAATTTATTTTTCACAGTTCTGGAGGCTGGGCAGTTCAAGATCAAGATGAGGTAGATTCAGTGTCCGGTGCAGGACTGCTTCCTGGTTCATAGATAGCTGTCTTTCTGCTGTAGCCTCACATAGCAGAAGGGGCAAGGGAGCTCTCTGGTCTCTTTTATAAGGGTACTAATCCCATTCATGAGGGCACTGACCTTATGACCTAAGCATCTCCCAAAGGCCCCACCTCCAGTTACCATCACATTGGTAATTGGGTTCAACATATGAATTGGTGGTGGGAGAGGGGCGGAGGGGCAGTCACCCAAACATTCAATCTATTGCACTTGTAAAGCATACAATTCTGTATTTCTTAGTATATTCATGGAATTCCATTCATTTTTTTACTGCTGTTTAATAGCCCACTGAATGAATATCCGTACTTTAATTTATATTACCCATTATCTTATCAGTGGGCATTTAGGTTGTTTCTAGTTTTGGGCTACTGCAAACAATTATGATATCTTATGTTTCCTGGTACACAGATACAAGAAATCTGTATGATATAATTCTGCAAGTAATATTGTTGGGTTTTTGTAGCTTCAACCTTTCTAAGGTATATAATGCCAAAATATTTTCCAGAGCAGTTGTATCTATTTACATTACTTTTCTTAATGTTTTATGAAATCTAGGAAATATTTATTGTCTTTTACTCTGGTTGAATTTATGCTTTTTGATAAAGATCACATACATTTTATGAATTATGTTTTATTTTTGTAGGACTTTGCTGCTATTTGAACACAGTGATATTGTTGTCATCTCACTACTCAGTGTTTTGTTCACTAGTTCCGGAGGAGGACCAGCAAAGGTAGAATTTTCCATTATTAGCTACTTGAAAATTGAAAGTATACATGTGAAATGTTCTCCAAAACAATAAAATAGTATCTTTTACCATTTGAAAGAATGCGCAGGTTTTTTCCTACTAATTTTAAATTTTGCTTACAAACTTTTTGGGTTTTACTTTTTATTTTGACATCATGATAATATTCCTAGGAAATTGCAAAAACAGTAGAAAGGTCCTTGTGCTTTTCACTCAGTTTCAGCAGTAACTTCTTACTTAATTCAATTATACTGTCAAAATCAGGAAATGGACATTGGTATAATCCATAGACCAGATTTCACCAATTTTAAATACACTTGTGTGTGTATGTGTATTTACATATGTGTAGATTCGTGTAACCACCACCACAAATCAAGAAACAACTGAATGATCACCACAAACATCTCCGTGCTGTACTCGAACCCTTCCCCACCTAATTTTTAATCCCTATACATTATTTTTTTAGAGTGCCTAAGAACTTGTTATATTTAAAGTCTGATGAACATTTTTTAATGAACACTTAATGTAACATTTTGCCAACTAGGCAACCATATTCATCTTAAGTAATTTAAGTATTATCCCTTATTGGTAAATGAGTCATCAATCTGTAATTCCAAATTCTTACAACTCCAATATTTTTATTTACCAAATTAAATGTTTCTTTTGCATGGTATGTTGTTCTGATTATAGGGGAAAGGAGAAATAAAGACAAAGTATAATAGTCCCTGTTCTAAAAGGCGCTTTCAGGCTAAGTAATGAATGCCGATGAATAAAGTGAAAAAGGTAATGTGCCAAGTAAAGCAGAGTGAGAGACTACCCAGCCTGTAGATTTCATATTGGTCATTAGTACTAAAGCATATGCCACTGTTTAAGCATTCCCCCCCACACTCATGCAGTACTGCAAAATAAACGTCAAGTGGATTGAAGAGTAAGGTGGATGGTATTTGTAAAAGCATAGAATAAAATATACATGGATAATTAATCTACTGGCAGAGAAGAACTTTCTGAGCATAAAAGAAGTGGGAAAAAAATCAGAGTCACTTCGTAAGGCATATAAATGTCTAATCACTATGTTGTATACCTGAAACTAATATTTTATATCAACTGTAATTAAAAAATAAATGTAAAAAACAAATAATAAACAAAACAATCACCAAGGGAAAATTCAGTACATTTGACTTCATAAATCTTCTGTCTAATAGAAAGCACTGTTCAAACAACAAATTAACAACAAATTGCCACATATAAAAGCTTTACATTTCTTTAAAATATAACTCAGTTAAGAAAAATGCTTAAAAACCTCAACAAAAATGAGCAAAGGATATGGCAAGACAAGTCACAAAAGAAATATAAATGACTTTAAAACATTAAAAAAATAAATTTTGCTGCACCAATAATCAGAAATGAGAGTATAGATCTTGCATAGCTTCTCATTAGTGTCAATAATGAATCTCGACATCTGTCCAGGACTCATTGATTTTTTTCGTAGTTATGACTGAAGCACTACAAAATTCTCAGTTGTCCTCTTTGTTAACAAAAGATTAGATTAATTCTTCATATATGAGTGTTGTTGATGTTGCTGATTCAATGAAAATTATGAAATTTTAAATTATGTGGTTTATGTATACTGACTTTTACCAAACGATCTACCACACTAATTTATCAAGTGTAGTGGTGATCACATAATAAATAGAATAGGATCCTCACTTTTCGTTTTAAATTTTTATTTAATGGAAGTATCTGGTATTATACCTGTAAATTTGTAAATATAGAATATACGACTATAATAATGCTATTTAGATTGCTTCTATACCCCAAATTCTGAAGTATTAGCATAAAATAGGCTAGGATGTCCTTTCTATAATTTTCTTTTGTCAGAATCCTTCCTCTAGAATGAGAACATAAAAAGTTTATCGGCTTTTAATTGCCTTACACTTTTGCTAGATATGAAAATGACTTTGCTAATTCTCCTAACGTGCCTTCTTGGTTCTTTTTCCCTAGTAACTAGAATATTGATATAATTGTAAATTAACTGTCTATCACTTGCATGTTATAAAATAAAATAAGTCCTTACTAATTATTCTTTAACTACTTGGGCTTTTCAACCAAAAACAAAGTAACATTTGAAAAGATTAGTTCTGTAAACATTAGCAGTTTGTGCATGGTAACATAGCTAGTAGCCATATTGGCAAGTAGACAGTTGAAGTTGTCATTATTATGTGTCTTAAATGCCCTTAAAATATCCTGCAGAATTTGTTGGAGCTCTTTACTTTTATCTTACTGTTAATACTGTATATTGTCTAGTATAAGAGCTCTAATGTCAGATGTTATTTTACTTGAAATATTTATTTGAAAAAAAGTTTTTCTTTAGCATTTGTAGTCATGATCTTAAAAATCAACTCTTAAAAAATCCATCCTTAGGTGTTTCTCTTCATTTTCAGACACGGGGGGCTGCTTTTTTCATTATTGCTGTGATCTGCTTATTGCTTTTCGACAATGATGATCTCATGGCTAAAATGGCTGAACACCGTATCCTTTTGCAATAGATCAGAGTTGGTTAGTCTTGTATTATAGAAAAATAGAAGACTGGCAGGATGGGAAATTAAGTGACTGAACTAAACTATCAGAAATTTAGGGACAGGGAAAGTATTTTAGATTGTCCTCATTCCAAAAAAAAATTATTTGCCACTCAACAGAATCAGTTGGCACCCTTTAAATGTTCAGTTTAAATGTTCATTTTTTTGCCAATGGCAATTATTAAGTATAAACTTTTGTGAGATCAAATGAAAAACATTTGGCATCTTCTTGCCCGAAAAAAAAAGTCCAAATTCCTTCATTTAGTATTCACTCCCTTGCTTTAAATTATTATTTATTATTTCCAACTCAGCTGTACTCTTCTCTTATATAAACCCAACTTACCATTCAAATATGTCTACTCATTTATCTATACACCTTTGCCCACTCCATTTAGCAGAACTTAGAACACCAGGTTTAATTTCTTCTGGTTACTGTACTCACTGCCCTAAAACTTCTTCGTTAACTACAATCAATTTACTTTGTTAGTTACAATGAAAGAGGGTACCATGACTTTCCAAGACTCCAGAGGTTGCTTATGATATAATAATAGTTTCCTCCCCCCACCACCAGCACCCTCATTTGTTTTCTGCTTGCTTTGCTGGGGGTTATGTGGTCTATGACTTAGAAACAGATTTAGGACTCATTTTACATGTCGTTCTAAAAGAGCAACCTTGATAGGAATGATCCAAGGAGGGTCGTTGCTCTTCTTCCTTTGTTCTACTTATGTATGCATATGTTTTTTGGAGATTTAAGTACTAAAATTTAACAACTATATCTTAAGCATGATTATAATTGTTTTTGAGACAACAAAAGGAATATAGACCATTCAGTTTATTAATCATGTACCAAAATTAAATTTTAAATTATTTTGTTTTAATAAAGAAACAAAAACTCATAGACATAGACAATAGTTTTGTGGTTACCAGAGCACGGGGGGCGGATGGTAGATGAGGGTAAATGGGGTCAAATATATGGTGATGGAAGGAGAACAGACTCTGGGTGGTGAACACACAATCTGATATATGATGTATTACAGAACTGTACACCTGAAACCTATGTAACTTTACTAACCATTGTCACCCCAATAAACTTTAATTTAAAAAAATTATTGTGTTTTTAAGGGAAACTTTATTGAGGGTAATCAGGTTTGGAGCCCCATTCTAATCTGTTGTCAATCAAAAATAACGTAGCTAAAATTCTGGGAGGACTTCAGCATTTGACGAGTTAATATTTGGAGTTTTTTCCTTTACTCCAATTCACTTAGCTGAAGGACATCATGACAGTGCTCTAACTCACATGCTTTACACAGCCATTGCCTTCTTAGGTGTGGCAGATCACAAGGTATGTTGTTTTCTTTGTTGCTAATGTGATCAAAAGATTCTGATAAGTTACAGAAACTAAACTTTAAAGGTGTGTTTAGGGGTCGCCATTGCAGAGCTGCAGCAGCTCTGGGTGCAGGAGGCAGTGGACTCCATAGTGAAGAGTCTAGAAAGAGAGAACATCTGGAAGATGCAGGTCGGCCTCCTGTTCCTGTGCAGTGCCTGCTGCTATGAGGACAGCCAGGCGACCGTGCAGCAGGTGCACCAGTGCATCGAGCGCTGCCACGCACCTCTGGCTCACGCCCTGGCCCTGGTGGCCAACGAGGTGGAGAAGTTCAGGACCGCCTGGCCCGGCGTACCATGCATTGCAACGACACAGCCAAAGATTCAATAGATGCCGGGAGTTAAGAGCTTCAGGTGAAGCAGCAGCTGGAGAATTGTAACCAAGTGTGTGGATGACCATATGAGCCTCATTCCAACCATGACCGGGAAGATGGAGGAGTCCTTCTCATCCACTCAGAAATAGAAGTCTTTGCCATTGGCCATCAGGGCCGAGGGCAGGATCTATTTAAAAAGAGGAATGAGAATTGGTCTTTTAAGCAAAGTTTACGAGTGAAGAGATTAAGGATGGCAGCAAGTTTAAGGCATATGTCCCTTGCCTCTGGACACTGGTGCCTTTATATTTTAATCCTAGAAAAATGAAATGGAAAAACTGGTGCTAAAATTTGGGTCAGAGAGTTTTTGAGAGTCTAAATTTTGTGTGGCAGTGCTTATCCTGGCAGTAGGCATCTCCCTGGCACCAACCCAGAGCCCCAGGTACCAGGTACCTATAGGATGCAGGTTCCTCTAACCTGCCAGTGATCTGCTGGAGTGTGAGGACAGCTGCTTCTGTTGCCAACCTCCTGTTTACCAGAAGCATCACCACACCATTTTCCATAAGCTGTGAAACAAAGTCCATGAGGTCACTAGGGAAAGAAAGGTTTCCGGGTCTTTCGTTTTGCTTGGTTTTGTCTTACATAAAAGGGCATGTTTATTTAAGATGTGGAGTTGGGAGAGGTAGTTTAGATAAGAACTTCGAAAGGTTCCTTTGGATATCCATTTCTGGCCGTCAGATGTGGATGTGCATTTCTTAAAATTCTCACACATTACATCTTTCAGCCTGGAGCTCTCCAAAAACACTGGGAATGGGAGGCAGGCCTTCCCTCTCCCTGGCTGCCATGATGGGCCCTGAGGCTGTCTGCAGCAGAGTGACAGGACAATCTTGCAGTGACATTCCCTTGAAGGGAAAGAGGATTTTGATCGTGCTATATACCAGTACCCAGGAATGAACAGTGAAAGGAACTGTTGGCTGCTTAATAGAGTTAGGAAGTACCAGATTTGGAAAAACCTAGTTTTCAGGAATGAAACCTATATCCAGTGTTTACTTAGCCCCCTGAAATAATATAGCCCTACTGAGAATCCCTGGGCAACAAGAAGGTCAAAGACGAAAAAGTAAGGCTACTCAGGGTGAGCTGTGGCTCACTTAGAGCAAAAGAGGGGTAGCCCCCATTTCCAAATACCACTTTTGCCTGTGGCCTTTGCAGCATGCAGTGTTCCTGCTCCAGCTCTGGTACCTTACTGTTTTGATAAGGACCTTGTCTTTTTACCAGCTTATTACTTGAAATGATTATATAGCCTGTATGCTGTTTCAGGACTGGGATATATTTTCCTAGTGGTCTGGTTTTTAAAAATAAATAAGGTTTAACTTTTTTCCTCCAAAAAAAAATTTTTTTAATGTATTTAAAATAAATTATCAGTAATTTGTAATACTGCCGCCATTTAAGTAGTTCAGGAAGTTGGGATATGGAAAAACATACTAGTTCAATTTCTTCTAATATTATGTATTTAAGGATTGACTATTGGACTGTGTGTATTTCTAATGAGATTTATCTAATTTTACTCATAGGGTGGAGTATTGTTGCTAGTACTGGCTTTGTGTTGTAAAGTTGGTTTTCATACAGCTTCCAGAAAACTTTCTATAGATGTTGGTGGAGCCAAACGTCTTCAAGCTTTATCACATCTTGTTTCTGTGCTTCTCTTGTGCCCATGGGTCATTGTTCTTTCTGTGACAACTGAGGTAAGATGAGGAATTTATTGGTAATAAGTAAAATGAATTGCTGTTACTTATAAATTTTAGTTCAGTACATTGTATTTTAATTTGAGGTTGCAAGTGGCTTAAATAATCTGCTTTCTCTTTGTGGTTTTTGAAAATTTTTTGGAGTTAATTTTATTGTTTATGGAAAAATCAAATCAAGTACTCTTACATTTCCCATGCCTATGGCTCAAAGGAATCAGTTGAAACAATTTAATACCTACCATGTGTTAGGCACAGGGTTTATGGGTCTTCTAGTATTTATAAAATTATTAAACAATAATGCTTTTGTTTTTAATACTTTGGGGGATATTGGAGAAATGTGCCAGTATCTTATAGCTCTTATATTTTGGCATTTTATAAATATTAAATTAGAATATTTGTTTATACGTAAAAGGATTAACTAAAACATCTTAAAAGATTTGAACTTTATACCCATATAGTATTGACAAAATTTTTTTTTAATTTCTAGAGTAAAGTCGAGTCTTGGTTTTCTCTCATTATGCCTTTCACAACGGTTATCTTTTTTGTCATGATCCTGGATTTTTATGTCGATTCCGTTTGTTCAGTCAAAATGGACGTTTCCAAATGTGCCCGCTATGGATCCTTCCCTATTTTTATTAGTGCTCTACTTTTTGGAAATTTTTGGACGCATCCAATAACAGACCAGCTTCGGGCTATGAACAAAGCAGCTCACCAGGAGAGCACTGAACACGTTCTGTCTGGAGGAGTGGTAGTGAGCGCTATATTCTTCATTTTGTGTAAGTGTTTTTCTCCTTAGCAAATTTCTTAACGGATACTGATGTACACATCACTTACTTAATTTGGGAATTTGTTCAGTGCTTGCATTTAGTGCTGACAGATACTGTGTTGGGTTTTGGTAGCTTAAATTTTTAAACTTTTGTAATATTCTTTTTTTCTCTCTTTTTAGCTGCTAACATCTTATCATCTCCTTCTAAGAGAGGACAGAAAGGTACCCTCATTGGGTATTCTCCTGAAGGAACACCTCTTTATAACTTCATGGGTGATGCTTTTCAACATAGTTCCCATTCAATCCCTAGATTTATTAAGGAATCGCTAAAACAAATTCTTGAGGAGAATGACTCTAGGCAGATCTTTTACTTCTTGTGTTTGAATATGGTAAGAGTTTTAAATATTAGTGGCATATCTTAAAAGCTTAATCTTTTAATTCTGACAATTCTGGTATAATTTTAGTAATTCCCAAATTTCTGATAGAGATGGGCTAACATTACATTTTCTCTAAGTAGTAGAAAGATTACAGGATCATTTTCAGACTACTTAGGTAAACAATTTTTGAGACATTTTAGAAACGTTGGTTTAGTGTGCTAAACATCGGTTTCAAAACAGTAAATATAGTAGCTTCTAAAGATTTTGTCTGCTCCTTGTAGGATCTCATACAGACCAAATTGCTAACATTTTATAGCTAAGTTTATTGAGTTCTACAGACATATAAATAAAACTGTCTCCTTTTAAATAATTTATGAGATGGACATATCTGATTTAGCCTAGTTTCTTACAATTGTTATGAAATGAGGTTTTAGTAGAAGTACCAGTTAACTAAAGAGGTGGTTATATCTTCAAGTAAGGATTGGGTATAATTAAAGGTTAAAGTCCTCATGATTAAATTCTGATAAATCTCTCTTGAAACAATATTTCCTAACATACTCCTCCCCTATTTTTTTTTTAAATATATTTTAGCTTTTTACCTTTGTGGAATTATTCTATGGCGTGCTGACTAATAGTCTGGGTCTGATCTCGGATGGATTTCACATGCTCTTTGACTGCTCTGCTTTGGTAATGGGACTTTTTGCGGCCCTAATGAGTAGATGGAAAGCAACTCGGATCTTCTCCTATGGGTAGGTACACTGACTATCAAGGTGGTACAGCACAATGAAAAATCTTAAGTACAAATTCCATCTTAGGGAATAAAATTTTATTATTCTTAATACAAATAATTTTTCGTACCTTCATTTTTCTTCGAAGTAGATAAGAGGAAATGAACCAAGCATTTGATAAATACTGATTGGCACTAAGCTCAAGATTTATACTCCCTGACAAATTCCTCTTATAGGCAGAGAGCAAAAATCAGTTAAAACAGTGAGCTCTTTGTTCAATGTGTGTCTTTGAGGCAATGGAATATGCATGGTCATTCACATCTTTGCTATTCAAAATTTGAAGGGGCTGTGCATGAAATACCCTTTCATTAAGTGAATAATTCAGTTCAACAAATATTAGAATCCCTGATTTGTACTTATTCCAAATAGATTAATAAATTCAACTCTTGTTGTCAACTGTTATATTTTTAAAGATCATTAAGCCAAAAATACAAATGTATCTGACAGATACAGAGTACATCAGGGCTTAAAGGAGATACAATTTCTTGCTAAGAAATTAGGAAAGGCTTTGTATAAGAAGGAACATTTATATGTTGATAAATATATAAAATTTTAACAGATATATGTCCAGAAAGTACCTTCCAACATATTAGTATAATATTTAAAATCTTGGTAATTTTCTAATCTTACTATTTATGTTGTTGAAAATTTGGACTTACTTCCTCATTTGTAAAGTAATAATAATGTTTGTATTTTTAAAATGTTTGTCATTTCCCTTTTCTAAAAATATATTCTACGTTTTTAGGTATGGCCGAATAGAAATTCTCTCTGGGTTTATTAATGGACTTTTTCTAATGGTAATAGCTTTTTTTGTGTTTATGGAGTCAGTGGCTAGATTAATTGATCCTCCGGAATTAGACACACACATGTTAACAGTAAGTCTTATTTTTTTATTTGAATTTCTGCTCATACTCATACAGTTTTTTCATGCTAAAGTTTAAATGTTTGTAGTTACTGATCTACAAAGGTGTTTTTTATTTAAATAAAAATAACTTCCTATCTTAAAATTTCTACTGCTCTTAGAAATTAATTTTCTCTAATATTTTAGACAACAAAATATTAGATATTCTAATACATACAGATTTATTTCTGACTTATTAAATGTTTTTGTTGGAAGATGTGTTTTTAAATAACTGAAGAAATTTGTTATAGAATCAGAAAAATAATTTTTAAGACTTGACCCATAGATTGTATTACTGCTGTAGCAACCTTTAATGTTCTACCTGTATCTACCAACCTTTGCATGTGCTGTTTCTTGTAGTGGGCTTGCCCTTCCCTTCTGACCTTCAGCCTTCCTCAAGACTTTGCTTATGTCTCCTCTGGTGGCATACTTTTCCCTTATTCCCTCTTTTCCCTCTTCAAAGTTTGTTAGATTTCCCTTTTTCAATATTCCATTTATCTTGTACATTCTTTCTTTAGCAACATTGAGTTGTCATTCTTCCACAATTAAGGTGTAAGTGTCTTTAGGACCTGAATTGTGTATCACTAATTCTTAAATTCTAGCACCAGACTTGTGGTAGGAACGCAGCAGTTAATTGTTGAATGACTAAAAGCAGTTATGAGTCTTACTGGTGGCAGTATATATTAGTAAAATGTTTTTGGATTATAGTTTGGAAATATATTTTGAATTTTAAATGCTCATATCCTTTGGCCTTTAATATTTTTTACAGAAATATTCACACAGGTGTGTAGAAGTGCATGATTCATTGTGCCATTGTTTGTAATGGTGGGGAAAAAAAACAATGTCCACCAGTGAAAGGACTATTTAAATAAATTTTTGACTCATAGAATACTATGCAGCTATTAAGAAGAATAAAATATACCTATACACTGGTATGAAAAATATTTACAAGATGTACTAAGTGAAAAAAAATACAATGCAGTATTTTAATATGATTCTATTATTGGTTTTAAAAGATACGTATATATGTGTATTAGTATGTGCATAGAAAATATATCATTCTCTTAAGAGTGACTAACTGTTGGGGGTAGAATTGTAGGGGGCTTTCATTTTCTACACATTTTTTTCTGATGAAATATATAAAGATGAAGTATTTCTTAGTACAGGAGAAGTATTTATGAGTTGATGAGGTCTCTGTAAGCAGTATTTGGTTTCATTCAAAACTTATTAACCATGTTCAAGCTCATAAAGCTAACTGAAATTTCTAAATCTGACAAATGATCTGAGTAACAGGGAGAAAAATAAGCTCTATACATTTTACTAAAGTAAATCCCTTCTTTTACCACCGTTGAAAATTAATAAAAATTACCTGTTGCCTTTATTTTTATATGTTCTTTTTATAAAACAAAGGGATTTTGCTAAAGGAGAAAGTGTAGACATAAGTAAATTAACACCTTGAGCTACTATTCAAAATCATTTTATAAGAGAGGATAATCAAGGGTATTAGGTTGGTGCAAAAGTACTTGCGATTTTTGCAATTTTTAACCTTTTAAGCCACAATTACTTTTGTACCAACCTAATAACTTTGTTTATCCTTTGGGATGGTATTGTGGCACCATTAAATCAAGAGAATTCCATTCACTTTGTTTAAAAATAAAAACTGAGAGATTACTATTATATGTTTGCTTTTCCATTGTACCTTTTTTACTTTGTGCAATTTTACTATAAGACACAGTAAGACTATATTTATTTGGACTCCACTAGTTAGTGAATTATAATCATTACTTTACAACTACTGAAATTTACCTAGTAATATAAGCAAGATTTCAGGTATAGTGTATAGTTGGAATAGTAAGTAGTACTTTCAAACTCTTTAAATACACACAAAAAAACTTTAGCATTATTTATTCATCAGCCATGAAACAAGTATATATTATTCTTAATTAACTTAATTAAAGCAACTCCAAATCCCTTTATTTGTCAGCACTGTGGTATTTTTAAAAATATAAAATGCGTATTTTTTAAATTTTGGATTAATGAGCTTACTGTGGTTTTACTATGAATAGTTTCAAAACTGTAAACAGAAAAACATACATAGCTATATACTAATTTTTAAATAACTTATTTTTTAAATTACAAATTTAAAGATTTTCTTTTCTCCCTCTTGCTAGCCAGTCTCAGTTGGAGGGCTGATAGTAAACCTTATTGGTATCTGTGCCTTTAGCCACGCCCATAACCATAGCCATGGAGCTTCTCAAGGAAGCTGTCACTCATCTGATCACAGCCATTCACACCATCTGCATGGACACGGTGACCATGGGCACGGTCACAGCCACGGATCTGGAGGCGGAGGCATGAATGCTAACATGAGGGGTGAGTCCTTGCCAAAAATATTGGCCTACCTTTCAACAGTGTTGTGCATTGACATTGTTTTTTGTATCAAATATTGGGTATAATTTTATTTTTGAAAAACAATCTGTGGCTAAGAAAAGGTCTGAAGTCTGCTGTAGAAAATGCTCACATTTGTTCATAAATGTCGATTTTTTAGAGTCCCTTACATAGTGAAAATAAACATTATTTGCCAGGGAACACTAAGTGTGCCATTATGAACTTTCACTACAAAAGAACCAGGAAACTTTACTGTAAAAAAAAAAAATGAGGGTACTATTTATCACTTACTAAATTTTTTATTCTGATTGTTTAATATAAATAATTTGGTTAATGTTAAAACTTGGCTTATTTATGATTTCTAAGATTTCTAAGAAGCCTTCCCAAACTGCACCATCATAAAACTCACTGCATGGTAGTGGTATAGTTACCCACATCCTTACCTTTTTACCACTGTGCTGTGAGTTCCTTGAGGGTAGTGACCATATTTTAGTCATTTTTGAAATACCAGTCCCTAACAGAATGCCAGATTCATAGTAGGTAACCATAATATTTATAGAATGGACAAAAGAACTAAATTAGATGTGCTTTAATTTTTAATGTTTTTATATATTTTACTTGTAGGTGTATTTCTGCATGTTTTGGCAGACACACTTGGCAGTATTGGTGTGATCGTATCCACAATTCTTATAGAACAGTTTGGATGGTTCATTGCTGATCCCCTCTGTTCTCTTTTTATTGCTATATTAATATTTCTCAGTGTTATTCCACTGATTAAAGATGCCTGTCAGGTTCTACTTCTGAGACTACCACCAGAATGTGAAAAAGAACTACATCTTGCTTTAGAAAAGGTACTGTGTCTAATTTCTTCACTTTTTTTCCTTTTAAAATACCATTTGAAATTAAGTTGACCTAACAAGAAATGTGCACAAATGTGAATGAAGAAAATATAGTTTTACTTAAAGGACATAAAATAGGGACTGAGTAAATGGAGAGATATATCCTTGGATAGGAAACTGTATTGTGAAAATACTGATTTTCTTTCATTTAAATTTCAATGTAATTGCCTCTTGTTTGGATTTTTTTTTTCTGTTTGCTTTTGTTTTGGAAGAGGGTATATAATCCAGTATTATTTGGAAGCTTATTTCGAAGAGTGAATGCTTGAGAATAAACAAAATGTACATAAATTTACAGAATTAACTAATTAATTAATAGAATCCTATCTTGTGATTAAAAAGTTACAGAATTAGCTAACAAAACTAGCAGTTTTGTTCTTGCATAAGAATAAACACTTAAATTAATTCTGATTTAAAAAATCAGAAATAGACCCAGGAACTTACGAAATTCAGTATATACCGAAGATGACATTTCAGATCACTGGGGAAGAAAGGATTGACCTAATTAATTAACATTTCCACTTGGAAAAGAAAAGCTATATCTTTATACCACACTACATAAAAATATATTTCCAGTGGATTAAATACATAAATGACAAAAAATTATAAAACTGCTAAAATAGAATACTTTTATAGTCACAGAGGTAGGGAAGGCCTTCTTATGCTTGAAGTGAAACCAGAAGCGAAAAAGGGAGGGAAAAAAATCTACAGATTGGACCAATTTAAAATTGTCCATTGGCAAAAGATTCCGTAGCAAATATGAAATACAAAAGTCAGACCAGGAGAAAACATTTGCAGCACATATAAACAGGCAAAGCCTTACTATTTATAATCCTTTAAATCAAGAAAAAGACAGTCTTGGGCCGGCCCTGTGGCTCAGGCGGTTAGAGCTCCGTGCTCCTAACTCCGAAGGCTGCCGGTTCGATTCCCACATAGGCCAGTGGGCTCTCAACCACAAGGTTGCCAGTTCAATTCCTCGAGTCCTGCAAGGGATGGTGGGCTGCGCCCGCCCCCTGCAACTAGCAATGGCAACTGGACCTGGAGCTGAGCTGTGCCCTCCACAACTAAGACTGAAGGACAACAACTTAACTTGGGGGAAAAAAAAGAAAAAGACAGTCTTGTAGAAAAATGGACTGAGAATATAAATGGACAATTCATAGAAGAAACAAATACAAAATAGAATGTATTTCAACTTGTGGTCTGCCATGTCATATTAAAGCAGTTAGGATCTGCTAATGAAAAGTTAGCATCTTGAATAAGGTATAGTATCTTAACCCACTGTTTTCATAAATAAAATTTGTATAGTTTTCTCACCTACTCATCATTAGTGACTACTAAATCCTACTAAAAAGTTTATTTAAAAATATGTCTATTACAGAAAACATCAAAATACAGAAAAATACAAAAAAGGATGGGGAATCACTTATAATTCCACCACCTGGAAAGAAACACTTTTTTTTTTTTTAATTTATTGGGGTGACAGTTGTTAGTAAAATTACATAGATTTCAGGTGTACAATTCTGTATTACATCATCTATAAATCCCATTGTGTGTTCACCACCCAGAGTCATTTCTCCTTCCATCACCATATATTTGATCCCCTTTACCCTCATCTCCCCCCCCTCACCCCCCTTACCCTCTGGTAACCACTAAACTATTGTCTGTGTCTATGAGTTTTTGTTTCTCATTTGTTTGAATTGTTCTTTTGTTGTTTTTGGTTTATATACCACATATCAGTGAAATCATATGGTTCTCTGCTTTTTCTGTCTAACTTATTTCGCTTAGTATTATACTCTCAAGATCCATCCATGTTGTCACAAATATTCCTGTATCATCTTTTCTTACCGCCGAATAGTATTCCATTGTGTATGTATACCACATCTTTATCCATTCATCTATCGAAGGACATTTTGGTTGGTTCCATGTCTTGACCACCGTAAACAAAGCTGCAGTGAACATTGGAGCACACGTATCTTTATGTATAAATGTTTTCAGATTTTTTGGGTAGATACCCAGGAGAGGGATTGCTGGGTCATATGGTAATTCTATTCGTAAGTTTTTGAGGAACCTCCACACTGCCTTCCATGGCGGCTGCACCAGTCTGCATTGCCACCAACAGTGTATGAGGGTTCCTTTTTCTCCACAGCCTCTCCAACACTTGTTATTATTTGTCTTCTTGATGATAGCCATTCTGACTGGGGTGAGGTGATATCCATTGTAGTTTTTATTTGCATTTCTCTGATGATTAGTGATGTTGAGCATTTTTTCATGTCTATTTGCCATTTGTATGTCCTCTTTGGAAAGAAACACTTTTAAAAGTTGTTTTTCTATATAAAAATATTTTGAAAATGAAAATGGCAAATAAAAACCTGTTTTGTGCCGCTTTTTAAATTTTCCCCCATTGTCATGTGATAAATATTCCAATACATTTGTAACGACAAGGTAGTGATACATTTTATGGGTAGTTTATTATTTAATCAGCCCGTAGTTGTTGAACAGGGAGGATATGTTTTGAATGTGTTAATCGCTATATAACAAACAATATGCCAATGTGTGTATAAAGGAAACCATGTAGTTCTTTAAACGTATCCACTGTTTAGAATACACAAAATACATCTTATATGGGTGAAAACTGGTGTGCACCTGGTCAGTATATAGACACCTGTAGCCCATACACTTCCTATTCAGAGCTGCCTTCCTTGGCATCACTCCTAGGTCAGAATACTTTAGGCACCTTTTCACTTTGGTTAATTGGCCCTCTCCTCTACTTTTCTCACTTCTGGGCTCTCCGTATTATCACTTTTTTAATAATCAGTTTAATAGTGGTTGCTGGACAAAAAACATTGTGTGTGTTAAGTAAATTATAGCCTTTAAGTCCATATCTTTTTTATTTGATATCTGTATCTCCTTTTATTTGACAGATACAGAAAATTGAAGGATTAATATCATATCGAGACCCTCATTTTTGGCGTCATTCTGCCAGTATTGTGGCAGGAACAATTCATATACAGGTAACATCTGATGTGCTGGAACAAAGAATAGTACAGCAGGTAATAATCTTTTGTTTTTAAAGTAATTTCAGTTGTGGTAATTCATGCATAAAATTACACACATTATAATAGTTATACAGCTCAATAGTAATTTAACTGCTTGAAAATATCAGTCTTTCAGCTAAGGATATGTAACTTATTTTTACATCTAGATTTGTTTTATATCCAGAAGTGGTTAAACTAAAAATCAAGTTTTAGTATTTAGAGGATAAGCTTAAGTTAATGTAAAAAAAATTCATTTATGATCCACCTTCATTCACAATAGAGTATCAAGAAATGTTATTATAAATGTAGCCTTAAATTAATAATATTAAAGTTGGCAGGGTGTATGCTATGGTTGGAGATAAGGACCAAAACAGTTCCTGTATCCCTAGTCTAGAGATACATAATTGGAAACAATACCTATTTTCCTTTAATACTTTGCATGTGAGATCAGAATTTACCGGCCTTCTAAAATATCCTATCTAACGTTTGCCAAATAAATAATAAACATTATTTTGAGGATTTATCTTTGACTCTCTAGCTATAAAAATGTGTTACCAATGATTTAAGACATGTGCATTAAATGCATAATCTAAATGCTTTAAAATATATGGATTTTCATAACAGGTTACAGGAATACTTAAAGATGCTGGAGTAAACAATTTAACAATTCAAGTTGAAAAAGAGGCATACTTTCAACATATGTCTGGCCTGAGTACTGGATTTAATGATGTCCTGGCTATGACAAAACAAATGGAGTCCATGAAATACTACAGAGATGGTACTTACATCATGTGAGATAACTCGGGAATTACCCCTGGTGTGTGAACAATGAAGATTAAAATGACTCAGTATGTATAATATTGCCAGAAGGAAGAAAATTGCACATAATTGTATAGAAACATTTGCCATATTTGAAAAAAAGTTTAAAGCTTCCTACTGTTGGATCAAAGAATCTTTCTTAAAGGAAATTTAAATACAGAATGAAGCATTAATTGTTCAAGTAAAATAATTACTTGAATTATGTGTATAACAAGAATCTTAAAATTTTAATGAACATGACGTATCACATCACCGTTGATAATGAAAATCATGATGGAATTGACTGAAGACCAAAATTACTTGTGTTTACTTTCTGTCAGAAAGCATCTCCATTGTAAATAATGTATTTACGTGTTTATTACAAAGACCCAAATGAAAAATTTTTAGTCAATTTTTTGCATAGCCCTAGGATAAAATAGGAATAAAAGTTCTATATTTATGGATTTTCTGTATATAAAACTGGTTTCTAATTATAACTTAAATCCATTAAGTAAAATCTGTACTGCCACTTGAAATGTAAACTAAACTATTTGGGAGCAACTTCAACCACTGATATGAGATGAGCAGTGAGAATAGGGAAGTATAACATTACAATTTTTGATGTATTACAAAAACCAACCACTCTGTAAAATAAATTTTTTACTTTTGATAATATTTGCAAATGAATAATTACTTTATTAGGGTACAGAACTTATACTAAGTTGTGTCCATGTTATGCATTCACTTGTCTTCTGCCTCTAAAGTAGAATATTCCATTTCTTATTATGCATCTGGCATTCCTAGTTGCCTATCAGGCTGGTATCCAAGCAATGCTAGGCTTTTCATCTTTTCATTTAGCTCCATATGTTGTGGAACAGCCAGTTGAGAGAATCACAAATAATTAATTGAATTTTCTGCCTATAAATGTAATTTTTTAAAAATTTCTGGAACATCTAAATATATAAGAAATATTAAGCATATATAGGTAATTTTGAGGTTGAATAAGTAAATCTTATCCATAAACACTTGGGCACCATGAAATCAAAATACTTAACCTTATAACTACTTTCTATAGTAATACCTAATTTACATTTTTTAATTTCCAATTTAAACTGAATGTATTTTCTCAAAAGACTGTATGATAGATATATGATAATATATGCAGTTTTATAAAACCAAAGAATGTTGTCCAAAAGAAACTTATCTATGAGAATCTGAGTATTTTCATCCTTATACTAGAAATTTTGATAAATAGGATGAATTAATTTTAGTATGGGTACTATTTTTTTATCTATACCATAATGGCAAATGTGTATTGTAAATCATATTTTTGTCTTACTAATTTTACTATGTGACAGGTTTAGAAATTTATTATAAGTTATTTTGATATTCCTTGTCTTCTCTTTACACACTATCTGGTCCAGAATCTTCTATACACATTAAAATTTTTGAGTGGTGGGAAAATAATTGCATATTGATTTTTCAATGCAATTTTTATACATGAAAAAAATTTTAAGTTGGTAGGTACAATAAATACTGCACCACCATTAAAATTGTTGTTTCTCTTAGAAGGCATATAAACAGCGGGAAAATTAATGTGACTGAGAAACCAAGATGAGAGCAAAGGCAGGGGCTGAACATTAAAGGGGTGCACGTGGAAAGTAGGGAAACTCCAGTATTGAAGAGCACCAAGGTACTAGTTCCAGCTCATACAAACCATGACTTTAGGCAAATCAGCCTCCCTGGGTATCTTTATTTTTCCTCATACATAAAGTTAGAATAAAATATGCTCAAATTCACAGAGTTATGAGGAGCAAAAAGAATAATGTATGTGAAAATGAAAATTAAAAAGGGTTAAATAAAGTTAAAGGATTGTTATTATTTTAAACCTGACTTCAGAGGTTTTTTTCTATTGAAATCAGTACCTAAGAGATTAATTAGATATTAGGTGAACAAATAAACTTAATACCCAAAACAAGCCTATTTTTAGTTTGACCCAAGAAGCGTGGTGGTGGTGGCTTAACACACCTATTAGTTTTCTCCTTCCCTTTCTCTCCAACCATTGTTTTCCATTATTACCAATTTAGGAGCTCGTGATTTCACTTAGAATAAGCTTTACATATTTTATAATATAGATTTATTGTTCCTTTTACATGATAATTGATCAAACTTTAAACTTTTCTAATTTCAGCACAAAAATAAAGCTATATATAATTAGATATCTCTAACTAAAGGATTCTGGTTTTACTTTAAATTTAGATTATGATTCTCCCCTAAAATATTAATGCAGAGATGCATGTTTACTAGTTAATGGTTACATGGTCAAAAATTTAGGGGTGGCCAATTAGCTCAGTTGGTTAGAGTGTGGTGCTTTTAACATGGTTGCCAGGTCGATCCCCACATGGGCCACTGTGAGCTGTGCCCTCCACAACTAGATTGAAACAACTACTTGACTTGAAGCTGATGGGTCCTGGAAAAACACACTTAAAATATATAAAACTTTAAAAAAAAAAAATTTAAAAGAGTAAATGACAAAAAGCCTCCGACCTGTAAATCATACACAGATCTCTAAAAATTACCACACTTATCAGTTTCCAGTATAGTCTTCCAGATTCCAAAGTTGATAAATATACAAGCAAATACATGTATGTATTATTTTTTACTTAGAAATTATTCCATAGTTGAAACATTATAAAGCATCCTCATTCTTTTTCTTGGCTGTATACTAACCCTACTGATGGATTATTTTAGGTTGGCTCAAATCTTTTGCTATTATGGACAATGCTGAGACGAATAGCCTTGTACAAACATCATTTTGCATATGTGCAAATAAATATGTAGAATACATTCCGACAAGTAGAATTTTGGAAGCAAAGGGTTTAGGACATTTATAAATCTAAAAAAATATTGCTAAATTGCACTCCATAGATTGTCACAGTTTAGCCTCCCAAATAGAAATTTTAAGGCAAACATTTCTTATGGCCTTAATTTGTATGCAAGTTAATTATGCAGAGATTATATATATATATATGCCAAACTGAGTTCAATTATAAAACCACTAATGTTTATTTCAATTTTAGAGTGATTTCTCAAAAAGAAAGTGTTCTAGTAAATAATGTATAATAAAACTAAAAGGGTAAAGTTGGATTTTTTAATCAAATTTTTTCTACATCTTGTTTCTTCTATCCACAGCACATACAGGTATTTTTCTAAAGCTTCAACATTTTTTCTCAAAAATAAGAAACCCAAAGCTTAGAACTGGATCACTTGGCCCTTTCTCTTCTTATCCCCTCCCAGTTCAAAATGCTTGCATCTCTTAATGGTCAGCATCCTCTTGGATTTGGAGTTAGGCTCAACACATTCAAGCCTCAGCACAATCTTTGTGGTTTTAGCCTTCTTCCGGAAAATCGGCTTTGTCTGCCCACTATAGCCACTCTGCTTCCGATCATAGCACGTCTTTCCCTAGGCATACGGGGAATCCTTGCCCTTCTTACACCAGGTCCCTTTGTGAGGCTGATGCTTTCCACACTTCTTACAGAAAGTCCTTCGGATTTTAGGCACATTGACCATCTTTACAGTAGAGATGGCCACACGGTAAAAACGGGAAACTCAGCTTGTACGCTTACCCTCTTTTGTGATATTTTTATTGAGGTATACATAACATACAATAAAATACGAAGATCTTAAGTGCTCAGTGCAGTGAGGTGGTGATGATATGGAGCAACTGAAACTCAACATAGTACTAGTGGGAGTGTGAAATGATGCAGCCACTTTGGAGAACTGTTTGGCAATTTCTTTTACAGTTAAACGTATATCCACCCTGTGACCCAGCAGTTCCACTCCCAAGGGTAATGGAAAAGTGGGTCCACAAAAAGACCTGTAGAAGAATGTATGTATTCATAATAGCCAAAAACCAGAAACAACCCAAATATCCATCAGGAGAATCGATAAATTGTGGTGTATTCATAATGGAATTGCACTAAACTACTCAGCAGTTTAAAAAAATTAGTTACAAACAATACAGGTGAAAAACAAGTTCAGTGAAACATGGCAGACATGTGCTGTATGTTTCCATGTATACGAAGTCCAAGAACAGAAAAGACTAATCTATAGGGATAGAGCACAGACAGTGGATTGTATTAATTTTCTATTGCTGTAATAACAAATAACCACAAACTTAGTGGCTTAATACAATCTTCTCTTACAGTTCTACAGAAGTCCAGTATGGGTCTCATTGGGCTAAAATCAAAGTTGCTGCAGGGCTGCATTTCTTCCTGGAGGCTCTAGGGGAGAATCCATTTCCTTGCTCAGTCAAGTTGGTTGAATTCAGTGTTTGTAGGACTTTGTAGGACTGAGGTCTCGGTTTCTTTGCTAATCTTCTCAGTTTCTAGTGGCCACTTGGATTCCTTGGCTTGTGACTCCCGTCCTCTATCTTCAAAGCCAACAGTGGGTCATGTGCTTCCCCTGCTCAGCTCTCTCCTGCCTCTTCTTCCACTGTTGCAGCTTTCTCTGACCACCTCTTCTTCTTTTAAGTGGTGACACTAGAGCCACTCAGGTAATCCAAGATAATTCCCTATCTCAAAGTCTTCAAAGTCCCTTTTACCATGTAACATAGTCATCTTCACAAGTCTGGTCATTAGGGCAATGACATCTTTGGGGGGTTGTTATTCTGCCTACCACATAGTTGCTTGGGAAGACAGAGTTTCTTGAAAAGGAGTGGAGACGTCTTTTTTAATAAGTCTAGTACCCATATGATGCCATACATAGTTATCAAAATATTGACTACATTCCCTATGCTGTACTTTGCATCTCCATGACTTTCTATAACTGGCAATTTGTACAGCTTATTCCTATCATTGAGCTTTCGCAGGCTATTTTCTCTATCTGGAATTTTTTTTTTCATTTAAGCCTCAGCTTAAACATCACTTTCTCGACTGTCCCTGACCACCTCCAGAGTAGCTACCAAGTCACACTGTTTGCATCACTTTCCTTTCATTCTCTGCCTACCACTTAGTACTGGCTGATTTTTTTCACTTTAGTTATTTACTTGTTTCGTCTCTCTTTCTCCTACTGGAATATAAGCTTTTGATTGCAGGGATCTTGTCTATTTTATTCAGAGTTGTATTCCTAGCCCTTAAATCAGTGACTGGTGTGTATTGTTGACACTATTAACTTGGCCAGGAGAGAGAACACTGAGTAGTTCACTGAGGAGAAAAGTCAGAAGGTTTTAAGTGTTACAAAGAAAGGAGGTGATCCAGGGTACTTATGCTAATTAAGCATAACTACCGTGTTTCCCCAAAAATAATACCTAACCGGAAAATAAGCCCTAGCATGATTTTTCAGGATGACATCCCCTGAACATAAGCCCTAATGCATCTTTTGGAGCAAAAATTAATATAAGACCTGGTCTTATTTTGGGAGAAACATGGTAGCATTCTGAATAGAAATGAGTTGTACATAGTTGGCAAGATTTCTCAAGCTTCACACTATTGAACTACTGACATTTCGTGCTGGATAATTCTTTGTGCGTGTGTTTGGGGAGTGCGGGCTGTCTTGTGCATTGTATGTCTGGCAGCTTCTATGGTCTTTACCCACTAGATGCCACTAGCATCCTCCCAGTTGTAACAATCAAAAATGCCTCCAGACAGTGCCAAATGTGCCATGTGGGATAAAATGTCCTCCAGTTGAGAACTACTGGGTTAAAAGAATTTCCACTAGGCAATGGTCAGGAAGGGGGTCTTCAATTAAGTCTGGTAAAGGTCTGGCATCTTAGCGTCATTCAAAGTTTGCTTTTTACCAACTCCAGCTAGTTGGAACTCATGGCAATGAAACGAGTTTCAATAGTTCCTAACCAAGTGCTGCTGTGAGGTTAATATGAAACGGGAGAAATTTGATAGTCTTAAAGTATCTCCACACAGACAACATATTAGTTGCAATTTTTAAAAAAGTAAACGTGCAATGAAGAAATCAGGCAACATCTTAACCAAGTGACGAAAACTAATCTCATTTATGACGGACAAACATCATGTGTCTGCTGAGTTGATCCCCTAAGAACATGATGTTACCTGTGTCAATTTTCGTAGAGTATGAATGAATTTATTGAATGTTTTAAAAAATTATTGAATCAATTATTTTCTTAAACAAGCTTTCCATAACTGAATATTAATATTGACAGATTTATATACTGTACTTGGTTACAAGGGGAGACCTGTTTGGCCTTTAAATTCAAATGGTAAATAGCCATAGAAAGTGAAACAATATATACCTGAAAAATTTTAGTCTGCATTACTGAAATAGATGTTAAAGCAAACTTAATATGTGGTAACACTAGAGTACTAGGAGAAAAAAGCATGAGATGATTATGTAAAGTGCTTAATATAGTGCCTGGCACATAGCAGCTTCTAAATAAATAATTACTAGAAAACTATAAAAACACTTTAAAAGATACTTAAAAATATGTAAGTTAAATTATAAAGATTTTGACAGTCATATGAACCTGTGCAACAACCTCAATTTAAATTACAAGAAAATACCAAGCACAAAAATAAGAAAGTTCTATTTTTTAAAAAGTGGCAGGGGGTACTGTATTCTTCAAAAACATCAATATTATAAAAGATAAAGAAAAGCTGTAGGAACTGCTCTAGATTAAAGGAGGCTAAAGAGACATGATAACTAAATATAACATCTGACCCTAGACTGGATCATGTACTAGAAGAGAAAAAATGCTATAAAAGATATTATTAGGTCAACTGACAAAATGGAATATAAACCAGGTTGAATAAAACAATAAAGTACATTTTGAAGTTATTAACTGTATATCGTTATGTAAGAGAATATCCTTTTTCTTAGGAAATACGGCAGAACTGAAGGATAAAAGTTATATATATATAAACACCCTCAAGTGTTTCAGGAAAAATAATTTTATACATAGCTTATACATATGTAAAGTAAATCATGAAGCAAATGGAGTAAAATGTTAAGGATAGCTGAATCCTTATTACATTTTTGTCTGCAACTTTTCTAAGTTTGAAATTATTCTCAAATAAAAAATTAAAACAAAAACATTGGCTGGGGGAAATAACTTGAAGTAATCTGGTAGGTTAAGAAACTGACGATATTCTTATCAATTAGGTTGTGGAAACATCACGAATCAAAAAAAAAAAGAAATTACCTACATTTAGTCCTCACGTTACTAATTTGTGATCCTGGGGAAAAATCACCTAAAGCTTCTCTGGGACTCGGTTCCTCCAGAGTGCTGTTGGAAAGATCAAATAAAAGATTATATATCAAAGCCTTTCAGCTACACACCGCTGCAGAAGAAGACAGTGTGTAACAATAAGTAGGACTAGAGCCATAACTGCTTACGCTTCTCCAACTGCGGCTGCTCCACCGTTACTTCTCTCAGGACACAAGGCCATCCCCCTCGACTACATCCGGCAGCGCACAGCTCGCCACACCTCGCCCGTCCAGGTGGCAGCCGCAAATGCCCGAGAGCGCAGGCGCGAAGCCAAACCAAGTGAGGGCGTGGCCGCAACCTCTCTCTGGCCCCACCCCTCTCGTACGTCTCCGCGGGATCGCCCTAGAAACGCGTTCTTGGGGAAACCGACAGCCGCCAATGGGAAGGGAGCGAGTGCCACGAACAGGCCAATAAGGAGGGAGCGGTGCGGGGTTTAAATCTGAGGCCGAGCCCTGCATCTCCCGGCGTGCTGCGGTGGAACGGTTGTTGATCTGTGTTGATTTCAAGTCCCCGGCTTGCCCGGGGCTCCCATTCTCCTCTTCTCCACACTGAGCTGCTGCCTGGTGAAGAGGAAGCCATGGCGTTCCGGGTCACCAGGGTGAGCTGCTGCGGACAGTGAACAAACGCAGCTTTTCTCGCTGTGTATCCTCTCCCTATCTCGCCGGCCGGAGCCCTCCAGCCCGGCGGGAGCGGACCAGGGCAGAGATTTGGGGAGGATAGGGTTGTCGGTGGGCACCTGGCATGGTGGGGTAGGTGGCAAAGAGATCTGGGTTGGCCTGTTTTGGGGGGAAATGGAGGGTCAACAGGAAATCTTTTCTAAAACGTGGAGGGCTCCTTTGTGGGCTCCCACCACCTGCGTAAGGGCCTTTCTGGAGAGAAAGAAGGTGTCTGCAGTTGGAGGCCTTTTTTCTTTTCAAATGTAAATTCATGTGTCGGCCGGGACTAAAGGTGCTATCCCTCCGTAGGCGAGCGAGAGGTTCTAGGAGGAAACTGACTTTTCACAGTCTTAGCTTAGACCCTGGAACCCGGGTTTCCCCTCGTTACTCATTTACAGCCGACTTCCCTCCCGAGAGCCTCTCTTCTGCCTCATCTTAATTAATCCCCTGTGACTTGCTCCAACCTGGCTGGGCTAGCTCTCAAAGAGGTCTTGCTTCTTTCAGAACACGAAAATTAATGGTGAAAATAAGGCGAAGATCAGTATGGCAGGCGCAAAGCGCGTGCCTGTGGCCACTGCTGCAGCCTCCAAGCCCGGGCTGAGGCCAAGAATGGCGCTTGGAGACATCGGTAACAAAGTCAGTGAACAGCCACAGTCCAAATTGCCTCTGAAAAAGGTAACTATCCTGATCCAACTTATCTGTAAAAGTCCACCATCCAACTGTGACCTTGGATAAAACAACATTCCATTCTCTCCCATTCATCCACAGGAAGCAAAAACTTTAGCTGCTGGAAAAGTTATTGCTAAAAAACTACCAAAACCTCTAGAAAAGGGACTCGAGCCCGTGCCTGTGCTGGAGCCGGCGCCAGAGCCAGAACCTGAGCCTGTTAAAGAAGAAAAACTTTCGCCTGAGCCTATTTTGGTAAACTTATTATTTTAGAGTCTTGATTGTTTCTTTCCCCTCCTTTTACTTGAATGCATGGAATAGCATTTGAATAAATAATAGTATCATAGAGTGTTCTGCTGTGTACTTTAAATGCATTAACTCATATAATGTTATATTTTCTTAGCTGGTATCTTGCTTTTTAGATAATGGCTTAGAGAAGTATTAAGTATTTCCTAGAGTCATATCTAATCGGTGGCACATACTGGATACAAACCCAGGCTTGTCTGGCTTCAAACCCAGGCTTGTCTGGCTTCAGAGCCTTTGCTTTTAATCTCTTTGTGTATGGTATTTAGTAGTTGCCTTGATCAAAGATTTTTCTGTCTTTGGTACAAGTCATCTCTGACCAGAATTTATTGACTGAAACACAGATTGTTCTCTTGAATCTTTTTACTCACTAATATGACCACTGAATAATTAGTAAGCCTGTAACATTGTAATATGTAAAGGTGTAAAGCAGAAAGAAAATGTAGCACCTCAGAGTAGGTAAGATAATGAACAGCTTCAGAAACCAAGAACTTTCTATTAAATATCAGGTAAATTTTTCTGCTGTGAAGGAAAAACAGGCCCTTTGGAAGAGGCTGGTTTGATAAAATTGGAATGAACTGCCTGCCTTATGAAGCTGATTTTAAAAACTTAACAAAACCATTTGGGAAAATCTATAAAAGTCATTCAGCCTGGCTCCTTATATTAAGGGTAAAAGATTTGAGGCCATTGCTTTAGTACTGACCCGGTACTGACATAGCACATGAAACCGGTACAATGCAAAGTCTTTAAATGACCATACCAAACTACCTGAGGTTTCCTTGCAAGTCCCATAATGATTCTTGTCTTTGCTTTCACACTAGTTAAAAATGTCTTTCCCACTCTCTCCATTTAGCTAATAACCTTTTCATTCTTCAAAACAGCTCAAGTATCAACTCCAGAAACTTTGCCTAACTTCTAACCCTTGTTCCTAGAATCAATCTCCTTACCTCATTTACTTCTCATCTAAAATCAAAGCCCCTTGAGGACATCAAAAAATCAGTGCCTAGGACAGAGCTTGACTTGAAAGTGCTCAATAAATGAACAATGGGGTAACTAGAGCTTGAAGGAAATGGTTAATGAGGTCAGTTAATAATGAGAAGTTAGGACAGAACTTGTGTTCTCCTGAATAGTGAGAATTGGTCCATGTTTTGAAGACCAAAGACTGACTTGCCATTTGTTTGAATTAACTTCACATGACACTGATCAACAGCTTTATTACTTACCAGTTTCCTTTGGAGGAAAAGTCCAAAATGTGAATTTATTTGCTTCTCTGTTTTACCTGTTAGTGTTTAGGTTCTGCTGACTTCAAATTGGCTCAGTCAAGTTGGCATTTCAATTTTCATACTAATCACTTTCTAAAGAGAAACTGAATAAATCTGAAAATACTTTTCAGGGAATTATGACTATTCAGCAAATGGTGTCTTGAGTTGGTACCAATAATCTGACTTTTATTCCCAGATTGTATGCTCTCCTTTGCTATTATTTCAAAAGCTCTCTTTGTTTTAAGGTTGATACTCCCTCTCCAAGCCCAATGGAAACATCTGGCTGTGCCCCTGCCGAAGAGTATCTGTGTCAGGCTTTCTCTGATGTACTTCTTGCAGTGAATGATGTAGACGCAGAAGATGGAGCCGATCCCAACCTTTGCAGTGAATATGTGAAAGACATCTATACTTATCTGAGACAGCTTGAGGTCAGTATTATTATTAGGTTGGTGTAAAAGCAATTGCAGTTTAAAAGGTTAAAAATATTTGCAAAAACCGCAATTACTTTTGCACCAACCTAATAGAATTTTTTTTTCTAAACTGCATCTAGCTTTATTAATTAATTTTATTTATTAATTTTCCATTAATAGTTTACAATAATTCAAGCAGGATGTGAGCAGCATTTCTTAACAGTAGATTCCATTTTCAAATTCTCCTTTGTGGAATACCAAAAGTAACTAAACAAACCAATGAAATATTTGCCATTATGAACAGGGAAATTTCAGTGAGAGTGGATACTACCATGGCTCTTCCTGAAGGAAAGTCCACAGATTGAATGATATATTTATATCCATCACAGAAGCAGACAAGTCCCAAACTCTGTGTTTTAGGAGGACAACAGGCAGGAGGTAGATGGTAAAGAAAAATGTGCTGGAAAAACTATAGTACCCCCAACACAAGGCATTTGGGGTCAATGTGTCTGATATGTATGCAGGGACATTGTTGTGTCCAAGAGTACACTCAAAAACTAAAGGGTTTTTTTTGGTTTTCTTTCATCCCACTTTTGAAACTTTCTATTAATGGCATTTCTAAACAAGGAAGTATTCTGTATGCTAACAACATAAACTATACAGTTACCAGATTTACACAGTTTTTTATAACGCATTCTCTTCCCTTGGTATCATTAACATCTTCAGTCTCCTGCTGGTTTCTGTGGGGCATCTCCATTTTCTACAGGACTGTCCTGCAAGACTTCTTGGCCAGGACCGACCTCCTACTTTGCCTTTCTTCTCCCTTCGTTTGAAAGTTTGTGTTCTAACTTTAGAGGAGTTAGCAGATATATGTGTTGGTCCTTGGTGGTTCATTCTTCTCCTTAACTATGGTATCTTGGAGCAGGAGCATGGTACCACGTGGATTCCAGCAGATCTGAAAGCTGCTTCTATTCTTCTCTACTTCATAAGGCTCTGCTCTGGATATAGAGACTTAGATGAAAAGATGGGAGATGATAGTGTGATTTCTTTATTTGGGAAGAAGTGGGTACAGGGTCTGGATCAATAGCAGTGATAGTGAATTGAATATAAGATCTAACAATATGAAAAACCTGTCACACTGTCCTACTTAATGTTTTTGTGCTTTTTTCAGTTATAGAGCTGTTTGTAGTGACCATATGAATAACTGAGTTAAAGACTATTAGAGATTCTAAATGCTCCAGAGCTGTTCTGTGGTCACTAATATTTCTGGTCAGAAATGTCACATTGGAAACTTGCTTCTAATGATAATCAGTATTTCTTTTGCAGGAAGAGCAAGCTGTCAGACCAAAATACCTACTGGGTCGAGAAGTCACTGGAAACATGAGAGCCATCCTAATTGATTGGCTAGTGCAGGTTCAAATGAAATTCAGGTTACTGCAGGAGACCATGTACATGACTGTTTCCATTATTGATCGGTTCATGCAGGTGAGCATAATTCAGTAATTGAGGATTCTCCCTTCCAGGGTCCTAGCTGAGTCATAAGATACAGACCTTTTCAACTAAAATCTGTTTTGGGGGATAGGATGTCACTGAGACTTTGCTATGCGAGTATGTCTTTTTCACTTTTCCTTCACAGCTCTGTGTCTCCTTTTTCAAATATGTATTACTTATTCAACCAGTTGAAATTCCCATTGCAGAATAATTGTGTGCCCAAGAAGATGTTGCAGCTGGTTGGTGTCACTGGCATGTTTATTGCGAGCAAATATGAAGAAATGTACCCTCCAGAAATCGGGGACTTTGCCTTTGTGACTGACAACACTTACACTAAGCTCCAAATCAGACAGATGGAGATGAAGATTCTAAGAGCTTTAAATTTTAGTCTGGGTCGCCCTCTACCTCTGCATTTCCTTCGGAGAGCATCTAAGATTGGAGAGGTATCGATTTCTTCAGAAACCTTTGATAGGGTACATTAGAGAATACTGCTGACCAAGCAGATCTAATTCAACTGACTTATATACCTAACTTCACAGGGAAGAAATAAACACGTATTTCTAATCAGGCTATATGTTAGTATTATTAAGGCATTCCATGGACAGTTGCACCTGAGACTTTTTAGACAAACATTTTTAGTTATAGTTATGGGCATGCTGGTTATTGCCAAAGCAGAATTTTCAGACACAAAAGCTCAGTGACCTCTGTGTGGATTTCGTTCCAGGTTGATGTGGAGCAACATACTTTGGCCAAATATCTGATGGAACTAACTATGTTGGACTATGATATGGTGCACTTTCCTCCTTCTCAGATTGCAGCAGGAGCTTTTTGTTTAGCAATGAAGATTCTTGATAATGGTGAATGGGTAAGCTCTGCCCCACAAACCTAAGTTGCCCTAAGCGTTTACATTGTAAATAGTGTTTGCCTGAACACAGAACTGTTTTCATTAAAAGCAATTCAAATGGTTCCAAAAAATGACATCCATTGAGGGAGTGATTAAAAATGATACCTACTTTGTGATGTCTTCATAGAACGCTTTCATTCATTACCTAATTTCATCTTTCTATATCCCTTTGAGAAAGGCAGAGTAGCTGCTACTCCTTAGAGAATTTCAAGCAGGTCGGATGACATAAGAGTTCATTCATATTCATTGATCCAACAAATATTTCTAAGTGCCATATGCTACCCTAGGCCCTAGGAAAAAAACTCTGAATGAGAAAGTGGCCCTCAAGGAATTTGGAGTCTAGCTTTGGTGTGGGCCAGTCAGTAATTACAAAAGTGTATAGGTATGAGCACATTAGTGTATAATACATCTAAGCACATGGGCCTAGAAAAGCATGAAAGAACACATGGGGAATAAGCTTGTCTTAAATTTCAATTAATAATCAGTCATACAGTATCCATCTCCCTACCCTACTCTTGAATAACATCTAGAAACTTTATGAAAACCATTGTTGATGAGCATTTTTAACGTTAACTCTTGTTCTTAGACGCCAACTCTACAGCATTACCTGTCATACACTGAAGAATCCCTTCTTCTTGTTATGCAACACCTGGCTAAGAATATTGTCATGGTGAATCGTGGGCTGACAAAGCACATGGTAAGTCAATCAGTGGAACTAGGATGTGGGGGAGAAACATGAAAACAAGACTTTCATGCCACAAATGCATAGCTTATTTTTAAGGAGTTGATGTATCATGTGACTTTCTATACCACGGGATCTTACTGTCTTCCTCTTTTCCTTAATTACGTTGTTTTTCTCTTCCAGACTATCAAGAACAAGTACTCCACATCTAAGCAGGCTAAGATCAGCACTCTAGCGCAGCTGAATTCTGCATTAGTTCAAGATTTAGCCAAGGCCGTGGCAAAGGTGTAACTTGTAAACTTGAGTTGGAGTGCTGTAATAATCTGCAAATAAAATTGGCACCATGTGCTATCTGTATATATTATTGTTACATTTACTTACTTTTAATAAAGTTGCAGTCCTTTTTACTTCTTACACCTTAACTCATTTGAATGTGGCTACTTCCTATTCTAGGATGCCCTAAAATCTGTCTTAAAGATATGGTGGGGAATATAGAATATTTTAAAAAATGCTTTCACTTAACCTGGGGACCCAACTAATATGTGTTATTGTTGCTTATATGGTTCTTGCTTTATGTACCTAGCTTTTACTTTATTAGTATGAATTACTGAGGTGAAGGCATTCAAAACCCTTACTTCCACAGGGCACACTGCGTGCAAGCCCAGTCATCTTGGAGCATCTGCTGCCTTGTTTTACTTAAGTCTGCTACCTCATCCCTCGTTCCGTTTTCTGTTTCTTGTGGTGGTTGCTGTCATAATTCTGAGTAATCTTTTACCACTATTTCTTAAATTATCAACTGTAGTTAGTATCAATTTCTTCACTTGGGAAAATAAGAACTTTATATTCTAAATTTTACTTTTTGTTTATTGGTTAATAAAACAGGCTCCTGGAAACAAATGGATCTTAAGTTTATTTTACCCCTCCCCCACCTCTCATACATCTCAATCCCATCCACCTGAATTATAACAAGTTTGGAATGTATCCTTCCATGACTTCTATAAACATAGACAGATATTCACATAAATTGTCTTTTAAAATATGGGATTGTTCTACATACTTAGCAGTTCCTTTCATCATGTATTGGCCTTACCTGTACTTGGGTATTAAATTCCATAGTATAATGTATTCAATCATTCTCCTATTCTTAACATTCGGATTGCTTTTTTGCCCTTACAGACAATGCTATTTAAATATCATTAAAATACCATGTATTTTTTCTTTAAATGAACATGGTTTCCCAAAGATAACTGTTCTCACAGTTATCTGTTCTCACAGGTAACTTTCTCAAGGTCATCAGCAGTGTACCAAACTGGTTTTCTCTGCAGTCTTGCCAAAACCAATCATTTCCTTAAATTTCTGTGAATTTGGCAAATATTCCGCCTTGTTTGCTGTTTTAATTTATACTCTAATGGCTACTTGAAATCTGTTGTCTACTAACATCAATATGTAAGGCTTTCCCAGTTTGTCATTCGCCCTGTTTAATGCTGTCTTTCGCCATGCAGACACTTTAAGTTTTTGTATTATCAAATCTATTTTTTTCTGCAGTTGCTTTTGGAGTTTCACTGTTAATGTCAACTCTATCCCCAAACCATAAATAACTTCTAAAATTAAAAACTGTTCCCATTTAAATCTATAATCTCTGTAGTATGAGGTAGGATTCTTATTTCCAGATGAGTGCCTATTCATGCAAGTACCAGTATCATTAAAATCATCTTTGTCCAAATGAATTGAAACCAGTGCCCATCTATTGTTCCCTGATCTATTTGTTTTCTCCTGTGATAATGTAAAACATTACCTGGCAATAGTTATCCACTATTTTTCAAATATGGGGGAATTTCAAGCACATAACTTTAAAATTATGTCAGTTACCAAAAATCTTTTGAGATTTTGACTGCATTATATACCAGTTTGGGATGGCCTGATGTACTGCCCTCCCATCCAGAAGCATTTTTCTCCCTCAAGGCTTGTTGCATGCCCTTAAATACAATGTTAGAATTTAATTATGTAATTGCTGCACTTTAGTTGTCAAGTTTATTACTGGGTTTATGGTTTTTTGTCACTTGTGAATAGGATATAATTTACACTTCTAGTTTTGATAGTTGTATTTTTCTTTTCTAGCTGACATCAATTTTCTTTTTACCGTGTTTCCCCGAAAATAAGACCTACCCGGACAATCAGCTCTAATGCGTCTTTTGGAGCAAAAATTAATATAAGACCCGGTCTTATTTTACTGTAAGACCGGGTCTTATATAATATGACATAAGACCGGGTATAATATAATATAATACCGGGTGGGTCTTATATAAGACCGGATCTTATGTTAATTTTTGTTCCAAAGGATGCATTAGAGCTGATTGTCGGGCTAGGTCTTATTTTGGGGGAAACACGGTTGTGTTTTCCAAGACTTAAATCCAAAAAGTTTTATTTTCTCAAGGTTTATGGTATTTATTGTATTAGAATTGATAATAGATAGATCCCTGTCTTATTCCTGGATTGGCCATCTCTTACATATTTTTACCATTTGTTATTTTTGCTGTTAGTCTTTACACTATCTTGATATTTTACGTACTTTTCTATTCCTGTTACAGGAAAGGCTGCAGAATTTTCATTTACTTTTTCAGTTATGATATCAAGAGTTTTTTAATTTGATGTAATATTCCATATTAGAGGTTTCCTAAAGTGGAATGAATTCTTGCTTATGATATATAGATTTAATCTGCTAATGTTTCATTTAAAAATTTTGCATCTCATTTGGAAAATTGGCTGTTTTTGTTGTTACTGTTTCTGGTTTTTTGTCTTATTCTACCAGCTTTAAGGTGGATTAAAGAGATTTTCATCTTCAAGTCTTTAAAATCCTTATTCAATCATTGAGAACTAGCTAAATTAAACTGTAAAGTCATTTGGCCTGTACCTGCTTAAAATGGTAGTTTTCTATGGTCTTGGGTCTTTTAGGGATTTTTTTCCCTCCTCTAATAGAAAATCATCCATTTCAGGTTTTTTAAAGTATAGCTATAGAGGTGTGTGATCTCATTAATATTTTATTATAGTTCTAGCTTCTTTCTCCTTACTGATACTACTTTTGTTTTCTAATCAGACTTGCCAAGGAGGGTTTTGTTTTGAAAGAACCAATTTTTGGTATCATTTCTTACCACCTTTATTTTGTAGTTTTAGCTTTTATGTAATTCTCACCATCGGTTTTTCTTTTGGTTATTTTCTAATTTAAGTTAAATACTGTATTTTAGTAATAAAATCCTTTATACATTTTCCTCTGAGATAACTTGTTTCTGAAGTTCTTTTCATCAGCTTCTGGTTAAGTCATAATTTTTCTTGTGGTCCTTTTTAATCTGGAGATGATTTAACTGCTTATTTTCTAAGTATCTTTTAAAATTTTTTTGGCAGACATTTATGTTAGTGATTTTTTAATTTCATTGGAAATGTAGTCTGTAAGCCTGTTTGAAAAGTTAATGTTTTCTCTGGATAAGTACTTGATTGACTTCTGTAAATAATCCATGGACATAAGAAGAGATTTAATTCCTTATAAATGACATAATTCTAGTGATTGATGTAGGAAAATATTAAACTATAACTGTAGAGAGAGAAAAGTGTGGGGGTGTTATATACACATGTGCACGCACATGTATATATTCCTCTGCTTTTTTAGAACCATTTGAAAGTAAATTGGTGTCAAGATGTCACCTTAAAAATACTTCATCATGTATCTCAACAATTAAGGTCATTTTCCTTCATAACCATAATCTTTATCATACTAAGAAAATTAACGACTCCTTATGTAATATGCAGTACATATTCAAATTTCCTCAATTGTTCTAAAAATTATGAACTTTTTTCCAGTTCAGGGTCCAATCAAGATTCATTTGTTTTGCCCCGCTTTTTTTTTTCAACTGTTTTTCAAAGCATGGACATGCAATGACTCAAACACTTGTCTTATAGAATGTCCCTCATTCTAGATTTATTATGTTTCTTCATAATTACAGTTTATGCATTTTGGCAAAAATACAGGTGATTTGCACAACTTATGCGTCATATTGGAGTCACCTATCAGATTGTTAAACTACTGGTAATACCAAGTTTGGTCATCTGGTTAAGGTGGTAACTACCAGGTACAGCTTGCTGTAAAGGTGCTGTTCTCTTTTTAGTGTTAGTATCCATTAATGGCACTTGCTTTGAATCATTTATCTCACGAGGAGTGGCATGATGGTAGTAATGTAATTCTATTATCCCTTCTAGATATTGGACATTCTCTGAAGAACAGCTCCCCACCCACACCCGCACTTTTTTGTTTACTTGGGATTTTTAAAAATTATTGTTAGCATCCATTACTTCAGTGGTTCTCAAAGTGTCCTCTGAGAACAGCAATATCAACATCACCTAGAACTTGTCAGAAATGCAATTCAGTAACCTAGGCATCTAGCAATCTGTTTAGCCCTTCCCATGATTCTGGTGCTTGCTCACATTGGAGAACTGCTTTGTCTTTGTCCCAAATTTGCTCAGTGGACACCTGATAGGCAACTACTGAGTAAAAGGATGAGACTGATGTGAGATACTGGAAGACATCCTGGATAAAGTGGTCAAGTGGAAAAAGGACAGGATCACTTTTGTGTAAATCAAAAAACGAAAGGCAAAATGTTCTCCCAGTAGTTTGGGGGTAGGAGTGGCAAACCTAACATCTTATTTTACATACCACTGTGTATTTTGAGTCTAACTTTTACCAGGAGCTGTATTACTTTGATTATGGAGAGGAAGAAAGGGGGAGCACTGTGTGATCAAGTATAATTCAGGGGAAACTATTGAAGGAAATGCTCATCTCTTGTTCAAAGAAGTCCGAGGTGCTGTGCTTGTGCCACAAGGTCAGTGTGCTTACACCACCATCCATAATGAAAAACAACTCTCAGGCATTTGTATGTCTTGCATGTTCTCCTCTACCAGCTCACTGCCCAGGTGAGAAAGCTCAATTGCAACCTGCCGAATCAACAAGCTGACTCTTGGGAGCATCAAACTCGGTTACGAGTGCGAATATTACTGACAGCGGAATTTCACGCTAGAAATCTGGGGTTCAAGTATCTGCACTGCTTCATAAGGAGCCGTGGGTATCGCTGAATTTGGACCACTTGTTTCTCTGTCAAACAAGGGGTCCTACTTAAACAATCCTCTAGTACTTCTTTTTCCCATCCTACCAAGCATTTTCCAAGGCCGCCGATGGAAAGGGAGTGCCAAGAAGGGTCAAAAAATGGCTGTCCCAGAGATCTCCAGACCCAGCGCCAAGCCTGAAAAGAGCATTTATGTCCGGGTTTTACCTTCAAGGTTGAAGTTCCCGGCAGCCGGGGAGTGTCCCAAACAGCTATAGCCCAGTTTCTAGCCCAGCACACTCGACAGAGCTGACGCTTAAAGTTCTTCGACCTTTTTTCTAGTAGTTTGTAACAATTTCAACCGGTAGAGCCAGGATAAAAACGACAGCAGGCTAACAGGGACCCGACAACAAACAAGATGGAAGGGGCGGGGCTACAGGGCGGAAGAGGCGGGACGGGACGAGATAGCTCTCCGACGCCTTCCGGGCGTCAACTTAGTGGCGGGAAAAGCGGTCTGTTTTGAGACGGCGTCTGCAGATCCTGCGCGTTATTTCATAGAACCCGCCAGATGGAGAAGCCGTCTGAGGAAAAAGCTGCCGCCGAGCCCGCGGACTCCGTGGGGGAAGGCGTGCCGTCGTCGGTCGCCGGCGGCCAGGCGGCGCGTCCCGAGGACCCTGTGACTCTGCTGCTCAGGTTGTTTTCTTCTGGCCCGCTCGGCCGGAACCGAGTGCGCCTTGTGGCTCAGAGCTCCGCCTTTCGCTACGTGTGGCCAGAATGATTTCGAATTTAGACTCAGCCCCTGAACGACTGCAGCATTCAGTTAAACTCCTTAAACCCCTTTCTTCATCTTCGAAAAGAAGAGAAAAAAAATACCGTCCTAGCGGAGTTGCTCTCTGCTAAGTTAAATGAGATACTCAGGGGCAAGCGTTTAGCACAGTGCCCGGGGCCCCGATTTTCCGGCGGGTTATGGAGTGCTTCCAAGCCCTGAGCTACTGGACGGAGATTGCCCCTCCCTTTCTTTTGTAGCTATGACCCTTTTCAATACAGAAGCTTTATTTGCCGTGTTTTTTACCAAAAGTGCGATGTTTATACTTTTCCACTAAGCAGTTGCTAGGGGAAGATTTGATGAAAAGGGCCATGAATCTTGTAAGCCAGTGAGCAAACCACAGCCCTAGGCCAGGTCCATCTTACTGCCTGTTTCTGTAGCCCCTCAAGCTAAGGATAGTTTTTATGTCTTAGGGTTTTAGGGGAAAAAATCATGAGAAGAATATATAATAACTCGTGAAAGTTACATGAAATTTAAATTTCAGTGTCCTTAAGTACAGGCCTATTGAAGTAGCTTTCCTGCTACAAGGACTGAGTTGAGTAGTTGCAACAAAGACCATCTGACTCCCAAAGCCTAAAATATTTGTTACTTGGTCCTTTACCGAAAAAGTTGCAGATTGTGTTCTAAATCACAAGAAAATTTTTTAAAATAAGCATTGTGACTATTTTACCTGTACCATTGCTTTGGAATGGTAAATGTGTCTTACCAAATGCATGCCTACTTATCATCTAAGAAATTGCTCTTTTCATTTGGAATTTTGAAACCTAAGAAACTTATGGAGCTTTAGAAATTTAATGTTTCTTAGCTTCTTAAATAGGTTTCAAAGGCACAAAGTAAACAGTTTCAGAATTATGAAACTACCATGTAAATGTGAAACATTGTTAGTACAGATTATAACTATCATTTTATCCATAGCTTTTCTACTTATTTTATGTATGATTTTGAAGTAGAATCATAGGACAACTAAGAAGCTATATGAATCACTCATCTATCCAAGGATTAGTATCTTTGTTGTTTTTCTGGGTCTTCTGAGGTTACAATCTGGTTGTAACTCATTACAGTGTTTGTAGGTTTCCCCATTTTGATCTAGTTCTTTGTGTAGCAGTTCTCATTAAGCTCCACTGCAGTGTGGCCTATTAATTAATTTTTAAATAAATTTAAAAATCAAAATTTTAATTTTTCCTCACAGATGCTGTTTTCCCACTATATTCCAGTTTGTTGTCTTCCTCTGAGGCCTTAAAGTTCTTTACACCCATTTTAAATAAAATGAGGCCAAACTGGAAGACTTTAATGCTGTTTCTTTGTATTCATTTTGTTCCATTAGCTTCCAAAAAAGATGAGTTGCTTTATCATACAGTAATGAGTATAGCCTCAATAAATATATGACTTTCTTTTCTCTTTATGTTTTCAGGCTGAGAGCACAAACAAAACAACAACTCTTGGAATATAAATCAATGGTTGATGCAAGTAAGTATTTTCATTTTCAAATAAGGTTCTGTGAGTTTGATGATGAACAGTACTCTAATGAAAAGAAAATCAACATTACAAAAAATTATTTACTTAGGGAACGGGAGTGGCAGCATAAAGCTATACTATACCATGTAAGAAGGCAAAAAACAGGCTTGCCCTTGCCCTCAGGAACTAGTTAGGGACTCAGAAAATAGCGGTAAAATAACTAATGGTGCCAAACAGTTAAGTTCTACTGATCAGATAATTGGGAAATCCCTGTGGACTGAAGGAGTCATAGAAATTGCTACCAACAACTTGATTAAATTAGCAAATCAAATACTTGTTAAGCAAGTGATCTGAGACCTATACTTTGAGAAGCACTGGATTATAGGAATGAGAGGCAGAAGGGAGATCAGCTTAAAAAGACATGAGTAACAATTTTCGATTTTAAACATAGAAAAAAATTAAATTTATCTTTTAAAATTACTAATCCAGAAGTCTTTGGGACCAAGCGTAAAATAATGGGTTTGCCTTCCTAAAGTGATAACCAGCTATTCACCAAAGATAGGTTTTGGTGAATCTTTTCTCTATGAAATAGGCTTAAAGAATGAAACCAAATAGTACATTAGGTTGAATCAAGAATTGTGGTGGAGGAAAAACAAGGGAACTCATAGATGTCTGAGTCACTTCACCTGAATCCATGTTTAAAAGGCAATTTTCAGACTCTGCACAAGCTCTTTATATGTATGCTAATATAGACATACAATTGATTTCATTTGATATTGATCTTGTTCAATATTTTGTACTCTTTTTTAAAATAAATTCTGTCATTCTAAAACTGTTCTGTCCAGTATGGTAGCCACTAGCTCCGTTTAACAAACTCTTGCAATGTGGTTAGTCCTCATTGAGAAGGGCTATAAATGTAAAATACAGAAGAAAAGATTGTGAAATATTTCATTACTAATTTAAATTGATTCATATTAAAATGATGCTATTTTGAATGTATTGGGTCAAATAAGCTATATTAAAATTATTTTTACTTGTTTCTTTATTTTTGTAATGTGGAAACTAGAAATTAAAAATTGCATATTTGGTTTCCATTTGTGGCTTACATTATATTTGTTTTGGACAGTGCTGTTCTAAAATGTTTTGCTGACTTCAAAAAAATTATTTATTTGTAGATGAAGAAAAAACTCCAGAAGAAATCATTCCAGAAAAGCAAATTGAAACGTATGTCATATTTAAAATCTTACTTGTGGTTTTTACTAAGATTTAATAATATCCATCTTGTAACATTCTTTTCTTTTCCGCTTTATTTTTGCAAGAAATTTGTCATGCATGTATTGAGAACTTGTTGATATGGGATGTAGATTTATATGTACATGAGTGATCATATTAGCACTTTTGGCATCAACCCTTAATAAGATACTTATTAAAGGTACCTCAGAAGGCATCAGTTTACCAAATCTGTAAATGCATTGGTGTGGTGAGCCTGTAGAATTCTTTTATTTAGATAGACGCATTTTACTCTTTTCAAAGGTGTGTATATTTATTCCACTAGTGACTTTTTCTGATATTGCTGAAATTCTTTTGTTCATGCTTCTTTGATAGTAAAATTGAAGACCTGGAAAATGAAATTGAAGCGGTGAAAGTTGCTTTTGAAATGAAAAACCTTGTGTTAGACAGGTAATTATTACATTTTAGGTATAAGCATTGTGAAGTGAATGAAAATGGGTATGGCTTGAGGTGGAAAAAATATTTTAGTCTAAATGAATTAATCAAACCAAATGATGATTAAGTAATGGACACACATATTTTGAGTCCTGAGAGAAATGTTGCATCATTCATTAATACTTCGTTTGAGGAAGTTACATAAGATAGGGTTAATAAGGAAATGTCCATCTAAACAATGGAAGTATGAGGTTAAATCCCATTCAGGGTTTGAAAGGATTACGTAGACTCGTTTATTCTCGTAACTGTTAATTGAATAAAAGAATTGTCAAGTTCAAATAACATATTTTTATTTGTAAGTTTTGCATCTCTATTTTAAAATTCATTCAACAAATATTTGAGTGATTGCTAGCTGTTGATATACAGCTATTAATAAGACAAACATGGTCTCTTACAGACTTTGTGACCTGCATTAATAATCTCACTTAAGCAAATGACTTTTAAAATTACTTTCTCTTATTTCTGGCCTTTCCAGATGAATTTCTTCATACATTTAATTTAAAAGTAGTTAAAGTGCTTTTAATTGCTTCTAGTAGTTAGCATTTTACTTCATCTCATGCTGGCTCATTATGTAGATCATATTTTTTTAACTAAGATGACTTTAAAGCTATTAAGATAACTCCTTTTAATTAAGCAAATTTTTTGCGTGTGACAGAAGGGAATAGCTCTAATATTGCTGAACTGATTGCCTTTTTTTACTTATTAGTGATTTGAATTTAAAAGTGATTTATGGAATTTGTTTGTATAAAGGTATATTTTAAAGTTTAAAGTATGGCTTTGTATTCCCAAACTCTTTCCACTTCAGGTCCTTATTAATCTACTATGTAGTGCCTTAAAGCTTGTTGCTTCTTCCCAGCCGGCACCAAGGTGGCTTGGACAACAAAGCTCAGGCTGGATTTCAGGTCTCCACCCCTCAGCCTCAGCAATCAGCAATGCACAACCAAACCATCCATCTTAGTGTTATTTCATATTTTTGTGACTTATTTATCAAAGTATTTCCCATACAATATTGTTTTAAAACCTACTTATGTTTCACGTTATATTTAAAGAGAAAATACTCTTTAACTTGTCATATTTTTAAATTTTCGGTGTACCATAAATGTTATCCATGTTTTGTAATACAAGCTTTTTTTCTCTCATAGGATGCAGCTTTCAACTGCACTTAAAAAAAATCTCGAGAAAAGTAACATCCAGACTAGGTATGTTTTTTATGTTTGTTTTATTGTTTGTGTTTCTGTATTTGGTAAGGATAGGAATAAGAAGGGGGATCTGCATGTCTTTAGTTTTGTGAATTTTTTAAATTAACTGTCACTGCCAACCACCTTTATCTGGGGAATAAGAAAAGTGATAGAATTTTTGTGAGCCCTCCTCAGAATTACAATAACTCTATAGTCCTGCTGACCTCTTGTTTGGGTTGCAACTCTAAGACGCAATGTAGATTTTATCCAGACAGTCTGAAAATTTTGAAGGAAAATTTTAAAAGTTAACTTTAATTCATTACTTACTGAAAAATAGAAACAATGCTATCTCATTTAATCCAACAACAACCCAATGAGAGAGAGAAAGTATACTCTTCCATTTTTCTTTGGCAGAAATGAGATTGTATAGGTTAAACAACTTACCAATGAATATAAAATAAAGACTGGCAGTCGATCCTCTATAATCTGGTTCTAATTGTCTGCCCTCAGAGCCTTACCTGTGATTTCGTTTCCCAAAGCTCTAAAAATCTTATAAAATAATCTCTGCCCATTAGCAGCAGAAAAATGCCAAGATGGATCTAGGCACTTCCCCTATCTTGGCATCTTAGTCCAGACTGATACACATTGTCCTCATATTTCATTTAAATCCAGAATTACATAAATCCTAAAATCAGAATTTGAGCTTTCTAACTATTGCTCACCCAGAAAATGAGAGCTTAAAACATTCTTGAGTTAAAGTGGTACAGGACAGGTTCATCATAAAGTTTACAACCAAGTACAGCTGTAACTAGTAGAAAATGAGTTCAGCTCTTCCAGGTCTCTGCAAAGGTTCTCCTTTTTCAGCCTCCCCAATAAACTCTTTCTACAATATCAGAATAATTAGTATTATCACAGTGATGACACTGCTGCTCCCATCCCACACCTACCAACTCAGAATCTGAAAACCACGGTGCAGGAGTTGGGGGCTTGGCTGGTGGGAGGGCGGCTGGCAATCCGTATTTAACAGGCCTCCCAAGGAATTGTGGCACTTTGAAGTATAAGAACTGTTCTTGCCCAGTCTTGTTTCACACCCTTATGCTCCAGTCATTCATTGCAAACTCCTTGATTTAGATAATTACTTCACATCCTTTAAGATTCAAGGTTTTCCCTTGTTCCACCCTGCACAATTCTTACAGTGATTCATATCCATTCTTGGTTGTAATGAAACCATTCTATGGTTGTGGATTTTTCTCCCTCACCACCAGATTCTTTCCTCTATGAAAACAGGTGCTGTGTTTTATTCTATTTTATATCCCTGGTGCCTGGCATAGTTCTTGGTATGTAATAGGCACTCAGAAATATTTGTTGAAGAAATGGGGATAAAAAGCAGCTTATTCAGTGAAACTATTCTGTATGATACTATAATGGTAGATACATGTCATTATACATTTGTCCAAACCCATAGAATATATACCAAGAGTGAAACCTAATGTAAACTATGGACTTTGGATGATTATAATGTGTCAATATAGGCAATATAGGTTTATCATTTGTAACAAATAGACCACTCTAGTGGGGGACATTGATAGTGGGAGAGGCTCTGTGTGTATGGGGCAGAGAATACATGGACTTACCTTTTGCTCAATTTTACTGTGAACCTAAAATTGCTCTAAAAAAAAAAGTCTATGTAAAGAAAAAAAAAACCAAAACAACTTATTAGCAAGTTGTTAGGATTTTTTTTTTCCCCTAGATAAGGGATTTTTAGAAATGTTCCTCCATGCTTAAATTTGATATTCTTTGTTTATGACGAAAAATTTTTCTAGGGAATTGCATCTCTACTTTAAAACAGAAATTTAGTTTACATCAAACTTTTCCAGGTTTATTTTGTTAAATGATAACTTTTATTGAGGTGTATGATGAATTTAATGAAAGTAAATATATAATAATTGAGTCTTTTATTGAGATTACTTTTAACTAAGGTTAACCATATTTTTTATTCCTTTTCAGTGTGCTCATGGATAACATGAAACATGTATTAAAGCTAAATAAATTAATAATGAAATCACAGCAGGTAACTTTGCACATTAGGCTGCTTATGCATTCTCATGATTTCAGTAACACCTTCTTGCTGGTAACTGTTGTATATGATTAAGTAGAATTGCCCAAATGGACTGGTATGGTTGAAATTTACTGTCTTAAGTTTTCTCTCTTTTTCATAACTCTATTATTTTTGACTAATGTTACTAAACACCTGCTTATAATTTAAGCTACTGTCTTCTCTTGTTGTGTGGAAATGAAGGAATTAAAAACTGGAGCTTTAGAAAACATGAATTAAGAGATAAAAAGTGATTTAGGTATTATAGGTTTGTTCTTAGGTAATGTGCCTTAATCTTTTTATTTCTAATAACAGGAATCTTGGGATTTGGAGAAAAAATTGCTTGATGTTCGAAAGAAGAGATTTGGTATGTAGAACAGCTTTTGGGATTTTTTTGTAGAACACGTTTTCATTTGCTGTGGAGATTCATAAGGCCAGATCTCTCAGCTACTGAGAAATTTCTTAATTTTCAAATTTTCTTAAAATTTTGGACATCGCAATTTAAAAAGTAATATATACAATGCATTTTGCTTGATGTATTTTTGCTGTTTTATAACATTAAATCACAAAATTAATACATTTTCAGTGGGCAAAAAATCAAATGATACAGAAAAGTATAATTTGAAAGTCATGCCTCCTTCCTTTGTGACCACAGTTAGGCATATTTACATATACATAATTTTTAAATGATTAATCGATACATAATAGTCCTACAGCTTTTTAACTTAATGAACATGAGATGCTTTTTGCATTGAAATTATTGAAATGTGGGGACAGCCAGTTAGCTCAGTTGGTTAGCGCGCCATGCTCTTAACAAGGTTGCTGGTTCAATCCCCACATGAGCCACTATGAGCTGCACCCTCCACAACTACATTGAAACAACTACTTGACTTGGAGCCAATGGGTCCTGGAAAAACACACTTAAATCAATAAAAGTTTTTAATAAATAAATTATTGAAATGTTTATTTCAAAAGTAATACACATTCTCTGTAGAACATTTGGAAACAAAAGTATATATAGGAAAAGTTAAATTTTTTATTTTATCATAGAGATAATATTCAATGCTTATTTCTTATAAAATTGGCATTGCTTTATCCTATGTTATAAACTGCTTTTTTTTTTGTTTAAAAGTATACACCTGATTTATTATTTTTAAGTATACAGATTTGCCTGGTGATAAGTAATGTTAGGGTGAGAAGTAACCTTGGTCATCTGTTTTTTTGTTTGGTTTTTTTGTCATCTGTTCTGATTTCCCTTTGGATGTCTAACTTTTTCCATTGCATTCCAACCTACTTTTGGTACATGAGTGTCAAGGAACCAAGCTCCTGAGACATACCCATTATGTTTTCAAACAGTTTAATTCTTAGAACATTTCAGGAACTACAAAAAATGGTTGATGATGTTTATCCCTGGAGAAGGGAATCTTACTTTTTCATTGAAAATGTATCTTGTTGCTATGTCATTTTTTTAAATAAAGGAAGGAAAACTATTTCCTTACATATATCTCCTGCCTATTTTGGTAACCCATAGTAAGTCCTCTTTGACATGATGTCACTTCAAACATCTGTAGACAGCTATCATTGTCATACATAGAAACCGTGAACATTTTCATTGTTAAGTATAAAATGAAAACATTGGGATTTTGCACCAGGGATTTTTCAGATCAGTAAAGAAAGAACTGCAACCGAAAATGCTCATTAAAAATTTTCTCTTGACTGAAATAACGAGGAACTGTTCTACTTAGTAATTTTTTAAGATTTTTGTTTGTAGGAGTTTTCATATATAGTATATTGTTTTGTTTAACCTAACAGAATTAAAACAAGCTTCAGAAAGTAAGCTTTTAGAAATACAGACTGAAAAGAACAAACAGAAAGACGATTTGGACAATATGGAAAAATCAGACAAGATAAAAGCCTTACAACGAAACCTACAGATGGAGATACAAATTACTACAGTTATTCAACATGTGTTCCAGGTAACATTTATATAAATTAAGAAGGGATGTAAAGAACTTTTTAAAAATATTTATTTTATTACTTTCAGACTTAGAGTTAGTCTTGGATCTTAACAAAATAATTCAGTACTGAAAATTGGTCTGTTTACAGGTACATGGAATTCATGTGTATTTAGTGTTTAAGGCTTCGATTTTTTCATTATTGTCAGCCTCGGGCTTTTATAATGATTTTTAGCAACTCTGTGGAGGCAGAATGGTATAATGGTGGAGAGCATTAGACTCCAGTTGGGAGATGGGGGAAAACGTTGATGAGGATGATGGGAATCTAGAGTTAAGACCCTGTTTTTTACTTAATAGTTGCTGATCTGGAGCAAATTATTTAACTTCTAAGCATCAGTATTCTTGCTTAGAAAGAGTGGTTGTGAAAACTAAGGAAGATAATTCATGTTAATCTATTTAGCAGAGGGTCTGATCCAAGTAAATTATAAGTGTTGGTAGAAGTTATTATGTCAGGTACTCAATTTAAGCATCTGTTCCTTTATTCTGGGGGATTTTTATTTTTATTTATTTATTTTTTTTTTTTGAGTTATAAAGTATCTCTGGAACTGTTGAAATACTTAAAATACCAGTTTTCAATTACGAAGATGCACAGTTAAAACTATTATAGGTAAAGCAAACGCCTCTTATAGCATATCCTTGTAGAATATCCTTGTAGAATAATGAGGTCTTATGTCTCACCGTAAGAAATTCTTCCCCAAGTCTTATACCTACTTTTTAGTAGCAGTGATTCAATTAAGAGTAATCAAATCCCTTAGGCTAACCTCAAGTGGAGGATTGCATCATAAGTACAGAATCATTTTAATTTTCTTTGACACATGTTCCTTCCTGCTGCTTTGAGACTTCTATTATTCTGCACTTCCTAGTTTTTATTCATATCCTCTAAACTAGTGTTAATTTTTATTTAATCAACTCATTGCTTTGTTCAACAGAACATAGCTTGGGCCAGCTTAGAAGCTCTCTTTGATCCTAAAGGAAGGTCTTTAGGAGTTCAGTCATGTTTGAATGCTTCCTTCCATTTGCCTTTGTAAATTTGCTTGGATTTATACACATTAGCCCTTTTCATCACTAATAGCAAGAATGTGCCTCATATAGGCCAAAGATTTAAATATTTTTGTATGTAATAATATACCATTTATACTCTAAAATTTTAAACAGTATTTCAATTAGTAACTCAGTATCATTGAGCCATAGTTTTTCAGAGAATCATGACCAGAACTTTCATTAATTATGACCCTACTAATTTCTCTGTTGTCTACCACAAAAATATTCACCTTTCTCAGGGTCTTGAAACTGCAAGGGCTGAAAACTAAGCTCTTCTTTTACCTCTTAAAAATAGAGCATATTACTTATGCTTAAATTGTTTTTCACCATGAAATTACAAACTATGAACCACAGCTGCAATCGTAGGTTAAGGATACCTCTGCAAGTATCCTTAATAGATAAAAACTGTCCACAAAAACTAATGAAGCATAAAACACTATTAATATTTTAAATACTCCCTAGTACTATGGGGATCAAGACTGAAACCTTACTGAATGTGGAAATGAGGATACAAGAATGTATTATTCTCATGATCACAGAGTAAATGTTCCCACCTATTTTGGTAAATATTTGTTAATTTAAGATCGGTGAAAGGATTTTTTAAATCTTGTTAAAAATTTTGAAGTACTTATAACTTTAATTTGAAAATTTTTTTTGTATTACAGAATCTCATTTTGGGGAGTAAAGTCAATTGGGCAGAGGATTCTGCCTTTAAGGAAACTGTTCTGCAGCTTGAGAAGAATCTTACTATGATCTAATAAGAATTCTATTTTAGCATTATTTGTTTCTGACTGGTATGCCATTTAAAGAGCAAATTTCAAATGAAATATTTTTTCCATGTTTTTGGAACAATTGTAATACTGCATTTGTTTTTTTAGCTTAACACTGCAACATGGAATCTATTGTTTTAAATGTGATAATTAAAGTGACTGGCGTACTCTAAAAGAATCTGAAAATCTTAGCCTTGCAAGGGCCCAGAAAGACATCTCGTCCAGATTTCCACTCAATGGTAACATTTCTTTTTTTTCATTCATGGAAGTCCCAGCTCTCGTTTGGAATACTTCTGTGGATTTCTCTGTCAACAAAAATATTAGAAAAATTATAGAAAAGCATATCCACATCTTTATTTTTTTTAACTGTCAGTTGTATTTTATTCAAATTTTATATTTGATTTAGCTCACTACAGATTTTTTTTTTTTTATTGAGAGCTAATTGACATACAACCTTGTGTAAGTTTAAGGTATACAGCATGTTGATTTGACTACCGTGGCATTTTAGCTAACATCTCCATCATGTCACATAATTATTTCTTTTTTGTGGTGAGAACATTTAAGATCTAGTCCATTAGCAACTTTGAAGTATAGAGTATTGGTATTGACTATAATCACAATACTGTGCATTAGATCTCCAAAACTTACTCATCTTCTAAGTTTGTACCCTTTGACCAACATCTCTATACCCCCACCCGCAATCCACATCTTTAAACAGAGACCCAAATAAAGCACGTCAACCTTAAAAAGAAAAAAAAAACAAAGTGTTAAGTTATTGTAGAAGAGTTGTGATTTTGTTTTTCTTTTGTATTTCTATATTTATCAAGCATTACTTTTATGAGTAAATGTTGCTCTTCTAATTAAAAAACAGAACTTGCCACCTTTTATACATCCCATCTCATCTTTTGAAAACTAATTTGAGCTCTTCATTAATTTGGAGCCCCTGATTATAGACAATGTAGTGTTTTCAGCATTCTTTAAAAGACCTTAAACTTGAAAAGATGCACTACAATTGGTAATAGCATTTGAAATCTGTTCTTTTCTAAACACTCTTCTTTGGAATATTTATAGTTTTCATTTTGATAAATCATTTCTTTGTAATTTTATTCTTTTTGCCACTGTATACTTGGAAATTGTCTATATAAATTGTTGTGGCAGTTGTGAGACTCTGCCGCTGGCAACTCCTCCCTCCCCCCCACCCCCCAGTGTTTCTCTCCTTACTACCTGGGGCAGCTGTCTTATCTAGACACTGCCACTGGCTTTCTAACTTGAATAAAATGTTTTCTTGCTCTCCTAAAAAAATAAAATAAAATTGTAAAGCAAGTTATATTTTTCTTTTCTTAATAGAAAAACATTATTCTGAAATATGCCTTCCTCATCCAAACGTACAGCATTAAAAAATTTCATGCACACTTTATTAATTATTCCCAACTCAAGTACCGTGTTTCCCTGAAAATAAGACCTAGCCAGACCATCAGCTCTAATGCGTCTTTTGGAGCAAACATTAATATAAGACCCAGTTTTTATTAAACGTAGTTTCATATTTTTTTAATCAAGAAAATCAGAACTTGTGCTGGGTACTTTATTTTGTATCACATCAGGAGGCTGTCATGCATGCTAAGTTCTGCCTAACACATCTACAGCCAGTGTCAGCAACAGGGTACATGGAACAAGAAAGGAGGCAAAGGCCATGTAAGATGGGGACATTAAGAAGACAATGCAAGAGGTAGATTCATTGCAGAGGATGACTGAAATGGAGCTGGAGGAAAAGAAGATAGATTTGGGGATTGAGGCAGTCTGCAGCCTCAGCTTCAGTTACTTTTATCATCTGCATCGTAGCGAGAACTAATCCAGAAGGGCCCTGGATGAGAATTCTGTGAAGGAGTATGAATGCCACCACTTAGAAATAAACCCACAGAAAAAAGAGCGTTTTTCTGTCAGATTCCCCAAATCAAAATCCGTAACAGCCTCCGTGCCTCGCTCCACTCCAACATGGCAAAAATGTCCAGGCCTACAGAGACCAAACTGCATAGAGTCTCTGCTGTTTTCCAGAAGTATTCTGGGAAGGATGGTAACAAGTGCAATCTCTCCAAGACTGAGTTTCTAAGCTTCATGAATACAGACCCGGCTGCCTTCACAAAGAACAAGAAGGACCCCAGTGTCTTTGCATGATGTAAAAATGACCTCAACTGTGCTGGGCAACAGATTTCCAAGAAATTCTTACTGGCAGCGTGGCAGTAGCTTGCCATGACTCCTTTACCCATTTGCAGAAGTATAGCTGAGGAGCCCTGGGAGCTGGCCCAGAGCACTCCTTTCTTTCTGGCCTCCCGATCATCATCTCAGATCACATACCCTGAGCCTGGCGCACCCACCACCCTATGCAGGCCACTCCTGCTGGTAGCAATAAAACTATTGTTTTTTAAAACACACACATAAATCCATACCAATATGACCAGTAATTTGTACTGCATTTGGTATTTTCTGAATTTATTAGGTATTCTCAGGAGACTTGGTATTAGAGGACTTGGAAAGTTTATCTTTTAATAAAAGCTCTAAATCTTAGGACTTCTTTGCCCATTTTCTCCATCTCTTCCACAGATATAAAAGAAAATGGAAAATATTTAGAAAAATAACCAAGAAAATCTATCTTTTAAATCATTGCCAAACAAGAACCTAATATTGTAAGTTTTCACATAGAAACTTGCTGTTTCTATGTAAATAGAAAGTCTGTACCAGGAATCTAACCTGCTGTTGCTTTTGAGCTTTTGTCACCCCCAGCATTACTGAGGTCATTGACAAAATTATAAGATTTAAAGTATACAATGTAATGCTTTGATAATCATTTGAAAGGATGATTCCTTTTTATGTCCTTTGCCCATCTAATCACTTTATCAATCTGAGTTTAAAATATGTGCTGCTGAAACAAGCTTTGAAAGCTTTCTACAAAACAGGTTTCTGGCCTCCCGTACAGACACACTGATTCAGAAGGGCTCATATTTGGGCTCAGTAATATTTCTAAAAAGCTCCCCAGATTTAGAAACCACTGACCTAGATCATTAAAACCAATTTGCCATTCTAGATATTTACCATAGCTTAAGGATACATTATCTACAGAGTTATGTTAAATAGCCACAACATATTCTGTATTAAAAATTATAACAATGTAAACAGTATTTACCATAGAATTTAACATAACTTTTGGGGTCAATATAGATGGCTTGTTTCAAAAAGAAAAACGAACTTTTGAGTTCTCTCAAATTTGAAAGAGGCAGCAGTTTAACATCAAAACAAACAGGCCAAATCAAGCAATGCCAATAAGCAAGGAAGGGCATATGATACGGCTTTGTATAGGCCAGGAATTGACCACTCTGAGCTTGCCATTAACTCCCAAGTTTTAACAAGATTGTTCATTGTAGGAAACTACAAGAGACTTTATTACTTATTTGGTTTCAGTTTAAGATTACATTGAACTATACTGAAGGTAGCAAATCGCTTTGTGTAGAGGAAATGGACTTAGACCACGCATGGCTAATGAGCAAAATACAGTGGTACCTCGGTTTTCGAACATAATCCGTTCCAGAGACGGTTTGAGTTCTGAAACTTGAAAACCGAGGCACGATTTCCCCCTAGAAAGTAATGCAAAATGGATTAATCCATTCCAGACTTTAAAATCAACCCCTAAAACTGCAAATTTAGCATGAATTTTACTACCTAATGATGCCATAGATCCATAAAATTTACTGCATTCGTAAAACCAAAAGGTTCATCAACGGAGCCGTTGGAGCCGTTGGAAAACCGAGGTACTGCTGTAAATCCAACATCACAAACCTTCCTCTGCAAAACAATGGGACACACATTGGTCAGTTTCAAGGCGGCAAGAGAGGTGGGGTGGGGTCGGGCACAGAGGGGTGGAGCTACCTCCACCGTGGAGGAGGATCCCTCTCGCTTGCCCCTCCTCGGCGACGTCACACTAGGGTCCTCCCCCCAGCTGCCTACTACTCCTGTTATCGCTGCGGCTCGCGAGCGCCCCGGAAGCTGCCCCTTCTCAGGGGTCATGATGGGCAGCAAAATGGCGTCTGCCAGCAGGGTCGTTCAGGTAAAGAGATTTGGTCGCCTTTCCCCACCGAGGGCGGTAGGGATGGTACTGACTATAGCTAAGGCTCTGGGGAGGAAAAGCAGTGGCTGAGACTGCGCGGTGACCGCGGCCCTGAGTAGGGCCAGCGGCGCCACCCGGGCGTGTGTGGGAGAACTGGACCTTGAGCCCATTGGGTCGGGTTGTAAGCTGGTAACTGGAGCTAAGGGTTCGAGCCAGGCCTGCGGGAATGTCGCATTTCAGCAGGTAGGCACATAGCTGCGTTGGGGTCCCTGGACTGTCGTCGGTCAGGTCCTCTTTAGTCCTCCTAGGAGTCTGCGGGCTTGGCTGCCCTGGCTATAGCTTGCCCAATCGGCATCTAGTATAGTCTGTGATGTACCGGATCAGCCAATCAGAAGGAAGGCGGTAGCGGCGAGTGAAAGGAAGCGAACTCTGTATCTGACCCAGTGTCCCTTCAAGGTCTTGGGAATGGCTGGAGACCTGGCTCCGTCCTCGCCTAGGGCCGGTTCTCCCCCACTAGTTCAATTCAAGTGTCTAGTTACAGGCCAGATGGGAGGGAATTTAAAAAAAAAAAGTATTATCGAAGCTTAACTGTAATGTATTGGTTTCCCAAGCTTTTTTTTCTGAATTTAGATTGGCAGCTAGAGGAACTATATTATTGATCCACGAATCGGTTACTAACTCATGATAGCTTTAATGTTTGCTTCTCCAGCTGTGGTCCTGAGCTTAAATAGGAGAGGTAAAATTAGATATAAAGGGACACAATCTCCACCTTTGTGGTTGGTTTACACGATCTTTTTAAACACTGAAAGTGTATTATTGTATGATTAACTTTTAACTTTAATATGAAAAGTGCATTTCCCTTTGCACAAGTACGTCTTTTAAAAGACCGTTTCTTAAAGTTTTTCCAGCCTAAAAGATAATCCTAGATCCCAGTCTTTAGCCCCATTGCAGCAAATGGTCGTCACTTATTCATTCAGTGGGTAGTTAACTAAAGATTCTATGAAGATAAGAACATCTGACAAAGGACTGGTATTTATAATATGTAGCCCAATTTTAAAATGGGTGAAAAAAATTGATACTTCACAAAAGAAGGTATCCAAATGACCAATAAGCCTGTGAAAACTTGCTCAATATCATTACTTGCCAGGAAAATATAAATTACAATCAGGAAGTACTCTTACACCTACCTAATGATTAAAATTAAAAAGGTTGACAATACCAAGTGATAATAAGAATGTGAAGTGCCTGAAACCCTTATATATTGCTGGTAGAAGTATAAAATGGTACAGACACTTTGTAAAACTGTTTTGTCAGTTTCTAATAGTTAAACATACCTGCCCTTTGACCCAGCAATTCTCATAGGTTTATTCCCAAGAGAAATGAGTACATATACCTATAAAAAGATGGCCTAAAAATGTTCATAGCCGCTTTAGCTGTAATCCCCAAACCAGAAACAATCCAAGTATTAGATTGTTTAATCCATTAGCAGGATAAACAAACTGTGGTATATTTGTTAAAATGGAATAGTACACAGCAATAATAAAGAACTACAGATACATGCAAACAAAAAAGATACTGTGAGTTATACAATAAGGAGTGGTCCGTCTCTTAACAGAGCTGCAAAGACTTGTACTCAGATATTCATAATACATTACATTAGCAAAATGTATTGAGTACCTCTGTTCCAGGCCTATGCTCAGTGGACTCGAGTGCCAGCAAGACAAACATGGTGCCTCCAAAGAGCTCAGAATTTGGCTGTTGATCATACCTTGAAGAAAAAGTAATATTTCAACATACTCACTGGCACAAACTGATGGAAATTAAAGCATGGTGTCAATATTGAGTAGAGAAATCTGGCTAGACTACAGGGTATTTAGAAGTAATTTTAGAAGAGTAAATTATAGGTATTCATTAAATGTCTGCTGAATGCCCTGAAAATAAGACCAGGAGGTCTTACATTAATTTTGCTCCAAAAGACGCATTAGGGCTTATGTTCAGGGGCTATCATCCTGAAAAATCATGCTAGGGCTTATTTTCCGTTTAGGTCTTATTTTCAGGGAAACACGGTATTTTATATGTTTTGGCTGATATAAGAGCAGAAAGGTGATAGTTTATCATTTAGGAAGTCATTTGGCTGCATGAGACACAGCAGGAAGATGGGTGGTTGTATTAGTTCAGGGTTTGAGATTTACAAGTAAGGTAAAAATAAGCCTCCAGCAAGGAAAAGGAAGGTTCAAGTGTGGGTTCTAGGCTTCGTTTTCCCTTCATAGAGGTTACACTATTTTGCATACTATAGCAACAATGACTGCCTGCTTCCCCATAGCCTTCCCAACAGACTTATATTATCCAACTTGTATATTTTTAATAAAATCTAATTGATGAAAAAAATCTTTACGTAGTTTTAACTTTCTCTCATTATAAGTGAGGCTGACCATCTTTTCATAGGGTTAAGAGCCATTTTCATTTCTTTATCTGTGAAGAATATGTTGCCGATGTTTCTGTACTTGCAAGTTCTTTATGTAGTATGGCTATTAACCTTTAGTGTATTGCAAATATTTTGTACATAGTTGTTTATTTCTAATTTGGATGTGTTACTTTTCGATGAGTAAAAAGGTTTTGGGTTTTTTTTTGTTTGTTTTTCTTTTTTGTGCTGTCCACATTACCAATTTTTCCCTTTATGGGGCAAAGGGTGATGACATAAGGATGACTGTATTACTGTTGAAGTTGTGTAATGTGTTTATCAGGGTTTATTATACTACGCTACTTTTATGTATTTTTAAAAATTTTCTGTTAAAAAAAGAGGACCCCAAACAGTGTGGGAGTTTAATCTATAGGGGCATATTGCATCACAGTTTTAAGTTTCCAAAAGCAATGTTGAAATGGATTCTCTTTCCCGTATATGTATGTATGTGCGTGTATACATACTCACATGCCTATATAGTTAGCCCTACCTTACAAATGGTCTGTTCACTCACTTGGCAGATGTTTCCTGAGCATTTACTATGTATCAGACACTGCTGCACAAGTGCTTAATTCTCTGATTCTGCTTTTCCAGGAGCTTAGCTCTCATGCCATCGTTGGCTCATTTATCTATCCTTTGAACAATATTCTTAAGATGTTCGGGATACCATGGAAACACAAAGAAGTATCAGATTTTGGAACTGGGAAGTTTCTTAGAAGGAGTAATATTTGAACTGTTTTAAAAGATAAGCAGTCAGAAAAAAATAAAATAAAAGATAAGCAGTCAGGTCAAAGTGGAGGCATGGAAGTAGGGTAGGACTGGGGAGAGATTTCCTGGCAGAGGACACACGTTGTAGATTAAATGGGGAATAAAATGGCATGATGAATTAGGGAAATGAAAAGTGCTTCAAAATACCTGGAGTAAAATGTACATAAGACGGTGGGGAAAGAGGCTGGAGAGGTATGGAGAGGTAAGGAGAAACCAAATTATGATAGGCCTTGTGAAGGCCAAATACGATTTGAAGTTTATCCTGAAAGCTGTTGAACATATTTTAAAAATTTAAATGGGGTATTGACAGTAGTACGGATAGAACATTCTTTTAAGAAGCTGGGCTGTGAAAAGGAAGAAACAATTACTAGAGGGAGAGAGAAGTTTTGTTTTTTAACATGAAAGACTTTAGCATGCTTTTATGCTGAGGGAGACAACTACATTTCGGCATTTTCTCTGCAGCAGAATTATGGTGGTGAGTTTTCAGGGCCGTCCCAACGAGCCTATTTACTTCTCTAGTCATATAAAATGTAATACATGTAGTATACAAATATATTGCAGATAAAGACACACCTCAATCTAACTAATTATACAGTAATTTATAGATAGTTGAAAATAGTACTCTGTTCATTAGTCTTAGCATTGTATAGTAAGATTTCATATTGAAAGGCCCATTTCCGTGTAAGGTACTCTGTAGCATTATCTGGAATTTTAGGGATAAAACAATACTCTTCAAATATCTGTTATAAAAACTATTCTAAAAATATGTATTTCTGTGGGTATAAGAAACAGACTAAAATAAAGGGCTATCAAATGTTTAAACCTATTTTATGTTGGTTTTGGGATCATAGATAGTATTCTTTGTGCTTTTCTGAGTTTTTTCCAACTTTTTTACACAGAACATGTTACTTTTCCAGTCAGAACAAGAATTTTTTTAATTACCTAATTTTCAATATGATTTTTATTCTACTCTAAACTACTAAATATTAACAGAGTGGGGAAACAACACCGATAAAAATCGCGAAACTTCCAATTCTTACCATTCAGCAGGGTGATATATATATAAGTCACACAACATAAAATCAATGTCACCTTCTTCACAGGGTTGTTTGTCTCTGAAGTCAGTTGGCAGTACAGTAAAATATCTTGATGTATAAAGTAGAAAATTATTATGAATAGCAGGTAAGATTAAACAAGTTAATAGTTCATGAATCAGCTTTCCTGGTTGGGGAAGAGTAAAATAGTACAATTTAATTTGCTGTCAAATACTAAGTTATTTTAATGAAGCTATCTATTTATAAGGTTCAGTATATTGTTTCTTTTGTACATAGTTAATGAGTTTATTTTAGTGTTTCATTTTTTTTCATGCATTTTATTTTTCCTTTAGGTAGTCAAGCCACATACTCCATTAATAAGGTTCCCTGACAGAAGAGACAATCCTAAGCCCAATGGTAAATTGTACTTTATTTAGATTTTTTGTACTTTATTTAGATTTTTTAAAAAATGTATCATGTATATTTATACATGAATATCCTATTATAGACAATATTTTTCATTTTAAAATCAGGTATATTCTGTAGCTTAGATCTAAACGGTACCTTAGGTTGCATGCACATAGAAATCAACTTTTATTACCTCCATTTAAAAAGGTAATGACTCAACAGTAAATGTCTCTGAATTTTTTAATGATACTGAGTTTAATAGGGGAATTTTCTACCTTTCTTCTATCCTTCAGAAGAATCTCCCATGCTCATGTTTGCAGATATTGTAAGGATTAATAACCATATCTATATTTCTCTCCCAGCTAAACTTTTCTTTCATTCACTTATTTATTCATTGAATCAGTAACTTAGATTGCTGTAGTCCTTAGCAATCATTGCCTATAAACTAATGAAGATTCTGAACAAGTCCTATTTTTCTCTGACCCTTTTTACCAGCTCTTCTGTCCCTGTCTTTATTATAAGATATTTGATCCTTAATTCAGGGAGAATTTTAACAAATTTTATACAGATGTTTTAAATTTAGATATTGTAAATTTAAGAGTAATGACTCCTAAAGAGTTAAGATATAGGTGATAAACACATACAAAGGTATTATTGAGAAAACTAATGTCCTCTACCCTTAAAACTTTCTTATTCCCCATTGTAAAATATTACCTGCAAACTCCACCATGTGACAAAACTAAAGTAATGTAGGTTATCCATTTGTGTTGTACTCCCTCCCTAGAAATTTCATTATTTTACAAACTTGTTCAGTTTAGAATTCACTCACTTAAAATTACCTCATTTGTTTTAAGAACTTTATGAAATTATATATAGCTACTCAACTAAGATACTCTATACTTACCTCTCAGAATTATAATATTTATAGTTTCAAGAATGACTAGATTATTCAGTAATAGGTAACTCAAAATAGTATTTTAAGACACCTGAACAATTTCTCTAATTACATTTTTTTTAAATTTCAGTATCAGAAGTTTTGAGATCAACAGGACTACCATCTCACTCTTCTTCAATTTCACAGCATTCTAAGGGAAGTAAATCACCAGATTGGCTGATGCATCAGGGTCCACCAGACACTGCAGAAATAATAAAAACATTACCTCAGAAATACAGAAGGAAACTTGTATCTCAAGAAGAAATTGAATTTATCCAAGTATGTTTTGGTCATTATCATCCTATTGTGCAAAACACCTTAACATTTTTGGCTTGTGGAACTTCATATGCGGATTTACATGGTTTTCCCATTGTCATGGTGTGTCCATAGCTAAGACACAGATGGTCTTGTAGGCCAGGACGATGAGAAGTAAACCACATCTATGCCCTCAGTAAATGTGCATGAAGAACTATATGTGTAGAAATATAATATGGTAAATAGCAATAGATGTAGCCACATGAAAAAAGCTCGTTAGGGTCCTCAATAATTTTTCAGAGTGTAAAGGACTTTTGAGGGCAAGAAATTTGAGGACCACTGATCTAGGTCAACCTTGAGTCCCTTCCAGATCTGAAATTGTTTATAACATTGATGTGAGTACCCAAAAGCAATGAAAAAATCCAAAATTGTTTTTAAAAACTAAAAAGCATTTGCTTAAAATAATGTACATTTGTATAGTGGCCATGAAAACATTTCTTCTGTAAATTTAACACCTTACTGTTTTATTGTTTTTCCTTTCAGCGTGGAGGTCCAGAATAATCACTGACAATGTGGCTGCTGTTTGTCATCAGACAAAAGAATGGTCTTTACAATAAAGGACTTCCAAAATGACAAATGAGAAATTGTACATTAAACAACTTTAATAAATATTCTGTAAAAGAAAAAAAAGAAATATAGAAAATTTAGATAGACACTTGTATCTCCTAATTTATGTATGTTGGTCAGCTTCTCCACAAGCTTACCTAATTGTTTATATACTTTATACTTATTAAAGTACACATTTTTAAATATTAACCTATTAATTTACTCTTGATTATCAAGTATTACCAGTTGTTGAACTATTAAAAGCACACAATGTCTAGTAAACTATCATAGATTTCGCATAATTTCATTTTCTTTCAATTTCTGTTTAGACATGAAAAGAATTTATCAGGCAGAATTGCTGCTTTTGAAAAGTGATTTTCCTGAAATTACATGAGGATCAGTGAAATAATGACTCCATTATTTGTTCTTAATTCTTAACATTTTTTCGTTCACAAAGTTACTGGAGTATAACTGGCTTTTAGTAAACATATCCTACTCTAAATGATAAAAATATAGCCAAGGTGAAACCAGTGACTTTGTGGTATTAAGACTGGGAAGTTAACACAAAAGATTATTTGTAACCTATATTCATGTCAGAGTATAAAATGGAAAATAAGAGATCAAAGTGAAAATAGCATAGGAATAAATGTTTGACTGAAAATTGCAATTTATTGTTTTTAGGGGTGTTAAGAAAGTCTTGTTCTTTAGTTTATTGTACTGTTTTGATTATGATCATGTATGAAACTCCTGATAACCATTAACTTTCTCAAACCTGTTATCTGAAAGTCTCATAAAATCAACCTAACTAGTTAACCTTGTTAAGGCAATTTATGAAACTTTAAAAGGGTCTTCCTGTGCCAACGGCACATATTATTGTGAAAGAAAAGCCTCAAAAAACTAAATAAATTCTCTTCTATATCTTTAATGATTTCTAGAATATGCTTTAAAGAAGTCATCCCTAATAGTTAGGGTAGCTCATGAGCAATAGACAAGTAGAATTATTGAGTTTGCCCATTTGCCTCTGGGTTAATCTTTACTTATTTTTACTGTCAGAGTTTGTCTGCATCTCTTGTGTTGTGACCTAGTATAAATGTTGCCCTACTCAAATATAAGATAGGGGGTTGGTGCTAGCAATAAGCTGTTTTGGTGACTCATGAAAAATACCTGATTCATGATTTATTTTTATTATTTAAAAATTTTATTTAGAAAATTTTCTTAAAAACTAGCACTATTCTTTCCTCTCCTTAGCTCTTGCATTTCAGTAAAAGGAAGCCCAAAGCAAATTTTTTGCTTTCAGAAACAGTGGGTTCAAGTAATAAAGAGTGGCTTGAGTAATACTGTAGACGAGCAGTTAGAAACCCCAATACTGGAACTTTCTGAGGTCTACCTTTACTATAGCTGCTGCCATGAAACTCACAATGAAAAAAATACATCATTTTTACAGAATTTGTAAGTCTAGGTGTGGCAAAAAGGCATGCCAGTGGAAATTGCTGTCATAGAATGAGCTCCCAAGGAGGATCGTGTCATAGAATTCTGGCTTGGCTTAGAGTAAGTAGCCTGTATTTTCATTTTGGGGTTAAGCAATTAAATGTATGTAATCATTAACAAATTGCTTTGTTCGTCCAAGTTTAGGTTTTCCTCTCCAGTACTTTACAGTGTGTGACAGATAGGATCAAATTAGTATATTGTCTATTACTTTGTAACACGTCACCCAAAACTTAGTGGCTAAAGGCAACAATACCTTTGGTTTCTCTGGATCAGGAATTCTTGGGCAGGTTGGCTGGGCACTTCTGCTCAGTATGTCTCGTGAGGTTGTAATTAGATGCTCCCTAGGGCTGCATTTATGTGTAGTCTTGACGGGCTGGGTGATCTACCTCCAAGGTGGCTCACTAACATGGCTGCCAAGCTGATGCTAGCTTATGGCAGAGGCCTCTCCATAGGGCTGCCTGGGTGAATTTATAACATGATGGCTGACTTCCCCCAAAGCAAATCATCTAAGTGTACAAGGCAGAAGCAGCAAGGCCTTTTATGATCTAGACTCAGAAGTTAGACACACTCACTTCTGCCATATTCTATTGGTCACACTTAGACTGTTAAATTGTGGGAGGAAACTACACAAGTGCATTAATACCAGAAAGCAAGAATAATTGCAGCCATCTTGGAAGCTGGCTACTACCAGTGTGTGAAATTGCTTTGTAAACTAAAATGCTATACAGATGCTGAATGGTATTTTATATGTACAACGACTTAATGAACCCAGAAAATCACCTAAACATCTTTGCTACCCTATTTTAAGTATCCCCATATAGGAATTTACTTCTCAGCAGCATGGTATAATATAGTGATTATCAATTTATATGCCGTGGCACACTTGGGAACCTCAAGCCCCAGAGGTGTACCATCAAATTTAGCTCACTATTTAGCTTATTTCTACTACACGTGAGGTTGTTATTACAGTGCTCTTTCAGAAGGAACTTTAGCCTAAGTCAGACATGTATCATTAAGTATGACTTGCCACAATTATGAGATAGAAGTGGTAAAAATGTGTTTTCTGCATTGTAGAAGAATTTTGCCTGTGAACATATCAGAGCTCGATAAAGACCCAAGTAGTGACCAAGCTGGAAGTTAACCAAGAATAATTATGTAATAGCTAACATAAATTGAGCACTGTCAGACACTTTTCTAAGGGTTTTTGAAGTGTGAAGTCATTTAAGCCTTGCAGCAACCCAATGAATAGGTCCTATTCGAGAAGGAAACTGGGGAGAAAGTGTAATTAGCCCAAGTCATAAATCTAATGCTTCGGTCAGTAGTCAATGGAGAACATCTAGATCCAGAGCAAGGACTCAACCTTTACACTATATTACCTTGACTAAATTATGAGCCTTGGTATTGTTTTTGCCTTCTGCAACATACCTCTGAAAATCAGGATCTCGACTCAGAAACATCCAATGGTCTAGCACAAAACCTTGGAATTATGCTTTCCAACTCCCCAACCCATATTCAGTCTGTCAGCAAATCCTATTGGCTAGAAGCCAAAACTGGTACCGCCTAATAAAACCCTCTGGATTACTGCCATAATTCTTTAAGTGGCTTTCTTGCTTTTCTTCACCTCCCCCCTACCCCCAAGTCTATGGTATAGTCTCTCAGAACAGCCAGAGTTAACTTTTAAAACACGATATCATATCATATCACTTGTCTGCTCAAAATTCTGCAGTGGCTTTTCAGTGATGTCTTCCTTGTCACACCCTATTTAAAACTGCAAACCCTAATATCTCCTCTTTCCCTGCTTTATTATCTCTATAGCACGTATCGCTATGTATCACAACATTTTACTTATTTGTTATGTACTCCTGTTTGAATGCAGGAATCTTTGTCTTTTTTCCTGCTGATGTCTCAGAATACAACAAAGTGGCACATAGTAAGCAATCAATAAATACTCACTGAATAAATGTGTTTGATTTGGATGCAAATCTTATGAGAATCAAAATTTGAGTACTGATCACAGTTAACACTTAATAAGCCCTTACTATATATCCAAACTCTGCATGTCTCATTTAAGCCTCACAACAGCCTATGATGTATGTGGTCTATTATTATTTCCACGTTACAGAGTAAAAAACTGATGACCAGAAATCTGTTCCACAGCACAAAATTCTAAAGTTGACTTGGATTTTGTTTGCCTAGGCGTGCTTTTTCATAAAGAGACTAGACTAAGTAAGAATGCTTCTTGAGCAGCCCTTAAGAACTGGGCGCGCTCTAATATCCTGAGATTGCCGGGCTAGGCGTCCACAGTAACGGTGCGACAGAACCCTTTAGCGCGAACCAGAAAGAGAAATCAGGCGGACCAACCCTATCATACTCATACATACCTATCAAACCCCGAACTCGGAACATCATAGAACGCTGACCGGTCCCCGGTAGTGAAGAAAATACCTAAGTTAAAACGGTAAAAAAGTGACACAGGTAACCACCACCGAAAACACCCCACTTCCGGCACCAACGGGCGATCACGTGACAGGGCGGGGAGCGACGCGGAAAAGCCAACGATCCCTGCCTTCTATTGGGTGGGCTCGGGCGGGACTTATTTAACAGCACCCACGCCCATCCCGGAAGTGGGGGCGGAGCTAACAAAGCGTCGGAGCCTAGTGAACGGAAGTGACTGTTGGAGGCTTTAAGGTAGCTTTAAACTCCTGCTGTCTTGGGAGCTCGCCCTTTTCAGCTGGAGTCGGGGTTCGCGTGACAGATGGCTGTGGACGTGAAGTCGCGAGCGAAGCGTTATGAAAAATTGGACTTCCTCGGGGAGGGCCAGGTGAGGCTATCGGGGAGTCGGGGGTGCGAAGCGGAGTCCGTGGAGCCGCCTCACACCTTCACAGGTTTTCTCGTGGAAGCCCGAGCACTGGCCTGGCTACTCGTGCTCTTTGGCCGAGACTGCCCAGAGGCAGCTGTTGCCCCTCCACACCCTGGAGCTGAGTCCTGAGCGGCCTTCTCCTTTCTGAATGATAGAGAGGAACGGGACCTGGACAGCCCAACTACCTGCACGTTTCAAGCCACCGAAAGTCCGCTCCAAGAACCCTGGGTTCTTTGCTTCCCAAAATCTAAAGTAAAAAGGCAAACACGAAAAAAAAAACTTGCCACAAACTTACGTTATTTCTGTTTTTTCTCTAGTTTGCTACGGTTTACAAGGCCAGAGACAAGAACACCAACCAAATAGTCGCCATTAAGAAAGTGAGTTACAGGGTTTTGTTTTGTTTTATTTGAGTCTTAATTTTATTTGAAAATTACTTGTGTCATTTTCATAGGAAGAAGAATTTGTTAGTGTCCTGTGTTCCAAAATGGAGCTCGAGTTGAAATATTTTTTTCTATTGAAATGAAAAGGAAGCAGTATGTTATGTTTGCTTTATTCAACTCAGCCTTTGGCAAAGGGGATGAGTACTGCCAATCTGCTGGGTCCTCAAACTATTTAATATCATGATATTCCCTATTTCTGCTTCACCTGCATCCACTCTATGTATCTATCATATCTATATTTTCTGAGTACAGATTTATCATGAAAGGCTTTCACCAACATGAACAACATTGATGTGTGTGCATTTTTAAAAATGATTTAAGTAGCTTATTTTTATTTGCATTCATTCAAGAAACTTAGGCCGTATTAGGTAACTTTATATGCCAGGCACTTTCACCTACGTTTTTTCATTTAACCCTCAAAACAGCCTTGCGGAAATAGGTAAAGTAAATGTCTCTATTTTACACTTCAGGTACCTGAGGCTGAGAGAGTATCGTGTTTCCCCGAAAATAAGACCTAGCTGGACCATCAGCTCTAATGCGTCTTTTGGAGCAAAAATTAATGTAAGACCCGGTATTATATTATATTATACCCGGTCTTATAGTAAAATAAGACCTGGTCATAAGACTGGGTCTTATATTAATTTTTGCTCAGAAAAACTCATTAGAGCTGATGGTCCGGCTAGGTCTTATTTTCGGGAAAACACGGTAGGTGACTTTCAAGATGATACAGATGGATGGTAATTGCTAAAGCTAGGATTTAAGTCCTGCTGCCAGGTTGATTGCCCTTTCCCATACTACAAAAATCAATAACCCCAGCCGGCCCGGTGGCTCAGGCGGTTGGAGCTCTGTGCTCCTAAAGCCCAAGGCTGCCGGTTCAATTCCCACATGGGCCAGTGGGCTCTCAACCACAAGGCTGCCAGTTCAACTCCTGGACTCCCACAGGGGATGGTGGTCTCTGCCCCCTGCAACTAACAACAGCAACTGGACCTGGTGCTGAACTTCACCCTCCACAACTAAGATTGAAAGGACAACAACTTGACTTGGAGACAGTCCTGGAAGTACACAAGGTTCCCCAATAAAGTCCTGTTCCCCTTCCCCAATAAAATCTTTAAAAAAATCAATAACCCTCTCAAGGAAAGGTTGTTTTTCTCACATCTCAAGGCCTATGGGTGGAGTAGGTGACTTCCACCTTTGTATTGCTACTTTGTTCCTGTTGCTACTTTGAATCTGTTTCTTCTTCAAAATCCCAAACTCCTTTGAAGCATATCTACCTCATTCATTTAACACCTAGTTCCCTCTCTTCCTTGGCACAATTATTCCTGCCACTGTTATCTGCTTTACTTTTTCTGACTTATCTCGTTTTCCATTTTATGTTCTGTAACCGAGCACTATAGCTGCTCCTTTGTAAAACCCTTAATTCTCCCAACCCTTTTTATTTCTCTTTTTTTTAAATCTCCCAACCCTTTCTAAAGTTATCTTTTCAGTTCTACTCCCGGTTGGCTGTATTCTAGCCAACTGACCTTTTTGTTTCTTGAACACATTAAATTCATTCCAATTCCAGGATCATTGCATTTGCTCTGCCTTCTGGGTAATACATTTTTCCTCTAAAACTTGGCATGGCTGATTCCTTATTTAGGTTTCACTCAAATATCTCCTCCACCTAGAAGCTTTTGCTGGTCACTCTAGCTAAAAGAGGCATGCCTCCATCCTTCCCTAGGGTTCTTTGCCATATTTCTCTATCTTCATAGCATTTATCAAAATCTGAAATCCTCTTATCTATAAATTTATTGTTTGTTTACTTCCATTCGAATTATCTTTAGGACTATGACTAGTACATTCGTAGACACTCATTAGAAATGTATTGACTTCACTGAAGGATGTAATCTCTTCAAACTGTTGGCATATTGAGTTCTACAGTTGTCTGAAAGTCCTAGTGGGTTTTGTTTGCTCGCTTGCTTGCTTTAAACATAAATTAGGGTACAATCCATCCTGTTTCTCTGCAATAGACTTTCACTCCTTGAAGGTGACTCATAGTGAAACCCGAGATTCCTGATTGAATGTATGGTTTTGATTTAATATGTAGCCCCAGCACTCTATTTCGTTTCTTCATAGCATGTCCTGTAAGCCGTAGCCCTTTCCCTTACTAGTCATTAACCCCCTGAGGCAGCCAGAAATAGTGGGCATACCTTGACTAAGAATCACAAGGTATGGGTTTCTGTTGAGCTAAAGATAATATCGACTTAAGTTATGTTTCAGCTCCTGAGAGCCCTAAAGGTTTGGAACAACCCCCTGCCTACTTTTCTGTGAAACTAGACAGAGATGCCAGAGCATATATATAATGAGGAAGCAGAGAGACATCAGAGCTGTCCTCAAGACTTGAAGAAATGATTTATTACCTTACCTCACCTCTCACCAGGCAGCGTTCAACATGACTCTGAACCCCTAACCCACAGTGTCTTGCAATTTTGCCCTATATAACCTGTAACCTACACACCATCAGGGTTTTTGAGCATTAGCTTCCTATTCTCCTGGGTGGTGCCATTCATAATAAAATAGCCAGTCTTTCCCCACTGCAGTTCTCTGTGTTTAGTGTTTTGTCCACCCGGTGCTAGCAGAGCCAACTTTTTCTGTTCGATAACAATAGTGCAATCTCCTTTTACGTTTAATTTTTATTTCAAATAATACATCTTTGTGATTTGAAAAGGCAATTAGTAGGGCAAGGCTTTTTAACATGCCTGACTCCTGCCCCTAGTTTTCACTCCTCAGAGCAATCACTTTTAACTCTTACAACTATTTCCTCTAGTATTTACTTCCTTTTCTTTAAATAATATGGTTATATCATTTCTTGAGTGGTTTTGAACATGTAATTCAAAAACTTAAGGGGCAAGGAGTGGTAGGTACTTGATCCTTGTATTGCATTTGCCTTTCTGATTCATGATTCCCACTCCTCCTGCCTACTAACTACATGAGTTGTTACATGTTTTTGCTGTAGCTAAGTTTTTGAAGTGCATATTTTTATACATATGCATTAAATCTAAATAATTTAACACATTTTTAATGTGTTCGTTTTATTTTCCTCTACCAGATCAAACTTGGACATAGATCAGAAGCTAAAGATGGTAAGTATTTCGTATTATTTGACAGAACAGGAAAGGTTTTTATTCCCACTGAGGAAATGAGCAAAGTATTCATTGGTGTTAACAATGGTCCTGGGTAGAGTTATTACAGGGTCCCAGAAGAGTAAAGATAGACTCAGGATAGAGACAGGACATTTGTGATTTCTACCATTTGGGTATAGAGAAGATCATTCAGATCACCTTAGTAAATGGAGGGCAGCAAGGTTATTAATGGCTTGTCTTGCTGTCTTCATTATTGTTTTGGGTGTTATAAGCCATTGTTTTTTTCTGAGCTTCTAATTACTTTGAAAATTCAGGATACACCTTGATGGAAATACACAAAGCTCACTGTGAAATAGATATATGGAGGAAAAAATTTCTTTATCCCTCTTCCAGAGCCTTGTTTGCTAGAATGCTAAGTCCTGTTTAGACATCAAGAAATGGGTCCTGTAAAAAGGACCTATATTGTCTGTGTAACAACTAGTACCAGATGTTATTTTTAATTTTGAGTTCTATCCTTTGCATTGAGAAAGATACTGTCTTATCACTAGTCTGCTGTTAGCGTAAAGAATCTACTGCCAGTATTCATAGGGCAAGAGAAGGGAATCTATTGACTTCGTGTCTATATGCTGTACACTTACACATATTATTCAAGCAGTCTTTAGATCTGATATGCTACAGGTAAAGTGAATACTTTTTTCAGCATTTATCATAGTCTGTGTAAGCTATTTTAAAAATAAAGCAATATTAAAGAAAAACAGATGTCATTAAATTTGTCAAAATAGCCCTGACTTTTCTATAGAATATTCATTGCTATTTCCTGAGAGACTAACCTTTCCCAAACAAATGTTTGTGAGAGATTTGAGATTTGAGAATTGTTTTTCACTTTTTGCTTTGTCTTTTTATGTAGGTATAAACAGAACAGCCTTAAGAGAGATAAAATTATTACAGGAGCTAAGTCATCCAAATATAATTGGTGTGAGTATGATGTAAGTTGTTTCTGGGATTTGGGACCCTGCCTTTTTTGAATGTGGTATGTTGACTGGGCTCAACAAAATGAATTGTTCTAGGCAAGCCTTGTAAAAAAGACTAAAAGTTAATCAGGCTGAAATGTATTTTCTGCCCAAATTGTTCCTGTAGACAGTGTCTTTAAAACTATATAACTGATAAAATAAACATTGGCATACAGGTTAACTTTGTCAGAAGTCACTTTGAAGCCTAGAGAGCTCTAGCATGTGTAAGACCCTTGATCTAGTTCCCTCACAGCTCTGTGCCATAGTCCCTACCTTATAGGGTTGTTGGGAGACTAGCTAATTATAAATACATGTAAAGTACCTGGAATAGTGCCTGGTTTAGAGAATGCACTCATTCAGTGAATGATAGCTGCCACTGTGATTTATAGGATTTTCTTAAGTCAGAATTATTCTGAATTGGTGATTAGGGTGAGGTTTTCATCAGTCATTTCTTAATTATAACTCCCAGAATTTGGGGGGAAAAGGTAAGTATTTAGTGATTTTTTTTAAAAATAATCAAGTTTAGTATTTTTGTGCCTCAAAGTACTAATTCCTACCAAAAAAATACTTAAACTTTACAGGGAATTATCAACTCCAAATGCTTGTTTAAATTTTTAAAAATTACTTTGTTGGAATAATACTGTCAAGTATTTAACAGCAAATCACATTTTTATTTATTTTTTTTTTTTCAATTTTGTTTTGCAGCTCCTTGATGCTTTTGGACATAAATCTAACATTAGCCTTGTCTTTGATTTTATGGAAACTGATCTAGAGGTAAGATTAAGATTCCTATAGGAATTTCTTTTCTTTGTTCATCAAAAGAGAACCTAAATATTTATTTTCTACTTATGAAGATACTAGTGGTCAAAAAAATGCTTAATGTTGTTGAAAACTGGATATACACTTAAATCCAGGATCTTCTGAATCATTTAGCCATGTTCCCAGTGTTAAATACAAAGATTTAGATTTCATTAGCATTTATCTACCAACTTACCCTGTACTTTACTTGTAAAGAAATGACTGTTAGGCTTTTGAAAATTTAGAGTTTCTTTCCATATCACAATCTCAACTTTTTGAAAGCCAAGTTACTTTTTGAGAAAAATAAGATCTTATGCTTTTCATTAATATTAATTGAATCTCAAAACCTGACGGTGGAACAACTAGAATTCTCATACACTGCTGGTGAGAATGGTACAGCCACTTTGGAAAAGAGTTTGGCAGTTTTCTTACACAGTAAAATATACATTTAAGGTATGATTTAGCAATACTCCTGCTAGGTATTTATCAAAGAGAAATAATAACATATCTACACAGAAATCAGTTGGTACACAGATGTTTAGCTTTATTCATAATCGCCCAAAGTGGAAGCACTGCAAATACCTTTCATCCAGTGAAAATATAAACAAACTGTGGTATATTCACACAACAGAATACTATTCAGGAGTAAAAAGAAATGAACTACTAATATATGCAGTAGTATAGATGAATCTCAAATACATTATACTAAATAAAAGAAGCCAGGTTCAAGAGGATGTATGATTCCATTTATATGATATTCTGGAAAAGGCAAAACTAAAAGGACAGAAATCAGATCCATGGTTGTTGGGATTGGAAGTACAAGAAAGGATTGAGTACAGAGGGGCCTGAGGGAATTTGCGGAGAGTTATGAAACTAAATCTTGATTATGCTGGTGGTTACACGACTGGATGTTTGTTAAAATTCATGGAACTGTACAGAGGGTACATTTGATCTGATTTTTAAAAAGAGAAAATCGGAATTTTTAGCTCATATAACTGTTAAGTCTAGGAATAAACTGGCTCTTGCACTTGAACTCGCTCTATTTTCTTCTCTGCTTTCATTCATGGGCATAATTTCTCAATATAGTGGCCAAGGTACTTCCAGGCTTATATCCTTAGGATTTAATAATCCCTGAGGAAAGAAAGTTCTTTGTTCTTTTTGATTTTATCACAAGTACTTGGCCTGGTTGATTGGCTGGGCTTGGATCATATCCATCCCTGAACCAATCTGGACAGCAGGCTACAGTGGTGATTGACTATGCTTGGGTGAGTCATTTGCTTACCTCTGGAGTGGTCAGTCTAGTTTTAACCATGTGGATTGAGCTAGGAATAGGTCGTTTCCCGAAGGAATGTTGAATGCTGTTATCAGAAGGGGCATCCTGGGGCAAGTGAGAAAACAGCAGTAATAGACAAAGCACTGCTTTCTTTCCAAAGCAAAGCTACTTTCCCTATTCGCTTGACTGGAAATTCTGACGTGCTTCCTAAGGAGTTAGGCAACCTCTCTTAAGATTTTCCTGTATGAATAAATTCATTTTATGTCTGTAAATTGTTTTATATGGTGGCATTTATTTTGAATAATAAAGTTAGTAATATATTGTATACCTGCTTTACAGGTTATAATAAAAGATAATAGTCTTGTGCTGACACCGTCACACATCAAAGCCTACATGTTGATGACTCTTCAAGGGTTAGAATATTTACATCAACATTGGATTCTACATAGGGTAAGCTTTTTAACCAAGTGTGATTGCTTCTTTATGTTGTCAAGTTTTATGTAGTTTATTACATAAATTGTCTGAATATGTAAATTTTTAAATAAAGATACAGCTGGACTATTTTATCCCACCTTTTCCCTTTGTGTGTTCCCTTCAGTTGTTCCACGAGGTGGTGTTCTAAGGATTCTAAATTACTATGTGAAATTTAGAAATGGAAGAGACCCAGTCCTTAATATTTTTTATAGATGTAGAGCTAAATTGCTAAGTGACCTGACCAAGGTTACAAATATTTTCAACATCAGTAGCTGATAACTAACAGTATTAAAACCTGAATATTTTGGCTTTAAGTTTATTGTTCTTTGTGCTATACAGTTGTTATAGGGGCAAAAAATACAGTGAGAGTCTTGATTAAATTATACAATGCTAAAATACCAAAGGAATGTTGAGTGCTATTATCATCAGAAGGGGGCATCCTTCTTTTGCCTTTTAGAAAAATAATATTCCTAGTAGTCTAAAATTCTATGAAGTAATGAAGTAAAATTTCTGAAATGATTGAGTCATTGTTCTGAACATTCAGCTGTTGGAACAGACCGAGAATTTAGATAGACAGATGATCTTAGGTACCCCATTTAAGTCAGTAGTTAAGAATATGTAATTTATAGTTAGTAATTCTCATACCTTAAATTTGGAATCCCTTTTTGGTTATTGCTAATATCTTCTTAGCGTAGATTTTGATACTATGTTCCTCATCCTTTCTAAATGTACAATATTTTTATTTACTAAAGTTCACATATATGTATTGTTACTAAATTAATGGCAGCAACTATTTGCCGAGTTCTTACTATGAGCCAGTCATTACACCAGTCTCTTCATAGAAAATTTAATCCTCACAGCAGCCTTGTAAAGTAGGTAAATTGAAATCTAGTGAAATTAGATAACTTGACCCAAGGTCTCACTAGACAATATGACAAATCTTGTTTTAATTTGATAGGAATTTTACATCAATGAAAAAAATACTGATTGTTGTTTAATTTGGGGTATAACCGTGTTTTTACTAAGTTTAAAGTTTAGCCAACTAAATGTATTGTTATAGTAGTCTCTCCCACACTGCTTACTTGTTCGTTTAAAACCTCCATGATACAGGATCTAAAACCAAACAACTTGTTGCTAGATGAAAATGGAGTTCTTAAGCTGGCAGATTTTGGCCTGGCCAAATCATTTGGGAGCCCCAATAGAGCTTATACACATCAGGTTGTAACAAGGTAAGAAACCCTTAAATAACTGCAAGCTTATATTTTACAGTGTATTAATCACAAATGAGCATCATTTGGCTTCTCTTGGCAGATTTCAGGAATTGTTGGTGTTTTGTTAAAAATACAGCCCTTTTTATGTTGTGCATATCTTACCACAATAAAAAAAAATACAGCCCTTCTTTCAAACAGAGTTGAATGAACTCAGTCCTCAGACATTTACCTAGTAACTTTTGGGACGAATTTATTCTTTTACATTTTAGTTAGGTAGGTTGGAACTTCCGTGGCTATTTTACATAATCACTTGATTTGGGAGGGCTATGTTTATTTTATTGGTCAGTCCTGATTCCATATTTTATACCATTCAGTGTGAATGAAAATTCTCTGAAACAAAGCAGTGCATTATTAATATTTGTATTTTTAATATCATTATTATACTTGTATTTTCTTTTTATACTTTTTATGTATAAAAATTAAACATTACATTAAGTAGATAGGGACAGTAGATATTATAAATCTTACCAGGATGGTATTTTTTAATTTCCAAGACTCTTTTAAGGATCTGAGACTATCTTTTTTGTTCTATCCCTTTAAATGATGACTTTGTCACCTTCCAAAGAGATCTCATTGAGTGTCAGTCACCTGCGCCCTGAGTAAGAAGTAAGGGATATAAATAGTTATTCATGTAATTGCTACAAAGATTAAGCCCATCATTCAGGAACTCAGGAAAACAGGGACCCACGTGGAAGAGCACTGTATACAGTGCTTTTCATCTACCAATTTCTCATATTTTCTCTTCATGCCAATCAAATGCTACTAATAGGTCGAGTTAAAACGAGGACTGAGAATGGATGTGTTAGTGATGTGGATATCATTATTAACCTTGACAAGAGCAATTTTGGTGGAGTGGTAGGATGAAAGCTTGATTGAAAAGAGTGAGAGGATGAAAGGAGAGCAATTGAAGACAGTAAGAACAGACAACTCTTCAGACTAACCAGAGAATGAGGAGTTGGCTGTTAGGGGAGGTAGGGTCTAAAGACGTTCTTGTTGTTTGTTTCTTTGGTTTTTAGTTTCATTTTTAAGGCCAGAGAAATAATGGTATGTTTGTACATTGGTGGTAATAGTTTAGAACAAAAAAGTTGATATAAAAGAAAGAGGAAAGACTTGCAGAAGCAATATCCTTGAAAATAGGCAAGTGAGCGTGGTATCTAGTGTCCAAGTTGAGGGACTTGCTTTTTAAAACAGTCAAGGATGGTTCATCTTTAGTTACAGATGGGAAGGCGGATTGTGTGAGTACAAATGACTGTAGGTGAGTCTGCAGAAAATTTTTTTTATGACTTGTATTTTTTTTAGTAAAGTAGGGTCATCAGCTGAGAAGAAAGATGGTGCTGAGCATTTCAGGAAAAAGAAGGTGTTAATGATCTGAAAAAGTGTGAGTGAATGGACCAAGGATGTATATAATGTCCTGTCAGCAACACAGAACTACTTGGTTTTACGGCCAATTTTTCTTAAGTTAATATATCCATAAAAGTGAATTTCATCAGTAAGATGATGTTTCGCTGAAGAGTTTTCCTTAAGAAATACTTTAATAATTCCATTGTAAAATGACAATATTTCTTTGTTCTTCAGGTGGTACCGGGCCCCTGAGTTACTATTTGGAGCTAGAATGTATGGTGTAGGTGTGGACATGTGGGCTGTTGGCTGTATATTAGCAGAGTTGCTTCTAAGGGTAAGTCTTGAATTGCTGTACATACCTCAATATTGTTATAGTTATTTTTTTTATAATTTGTGTAACAGTTATCTTCCCAGGGAGGAGCACCATTCTTAACAACAAAAAGCCCAATTAAAACAGACCAATTCAAAGAAAATGGGCTGGTCCTGTGGCTCAGGTGGTTGGAGCTCCGTGCTCCTAACTCCGAGATCACGGGCTGGATTCCTACGTGGCCAGTGAGCTGCGCCCTCTACAGCTAAGATTGTGAACAACAGCTCTCCCTGGAGCTGGGCTGCCATGCTGTGAGCTGCTGTGAACAGCTGAACAACGGCTTGAACCGTAATGCAAACTTTTTATTAATGCTAATGTGAGATGAAAACACCTCCTATTTAGGACAAAAAATTCTATTATTGATCATTTCTGTGTTCTGAAATAACTATAATAAAGCCCTCATTGGATTATACTATGGTAATATCTCTACAATAACTAAATGTGTTTGGATGAACTTTTATACTTTAACTATAAAGTTTAGGTTCGCCCGTCTGATTGATGAAGGGTAAGGAATATGGGGGAATCCTTCTGAAGCTGAGTTTTTTCCCCTACATTCCAGATTCTAGCCTCTCCTCAAGCCATGTGTATTTAAAGAAATGTGAACCTAAGACACAAAAATGTAGTTATTTATTTCCTTGAACACAGAAAATACCTTCTTAAACATCTGTTTAAATTTAGTGTAAGTGCTACGCATCATTTTGATAAGCTCATCCCTCTGGATGCTTATGGAAGAAACCCTCACATTTAGACTTGAATAGTAATCCCTGTGTTAGTATTGGGTCCTGTGAATCAGCTGGCATGGCAATTCTGCTACTCAAGAACGCAGAGTTTACCACAAGTTCACATTTGAGAATCTGTACTAGTATGTGGATGTTACATGAGTATTATACAGTTGTCGTAACTAAATATGCATAACCCACTAATCCATATCTTATATGCAACAGATGAAAATCAATTAAGATCATTAGCTGTTAAGAATGAGATTGTAGAAGAGCTACCATATGAGTGTTTACATGCTATGCATATTCTTAAATTTAATTATTCAGATTACTAACTGGAAATTAGAAATAGTTATTTATCCCTAGGGGAAAAACAATAGTCTATCTTGGGTTACATACTAGACCCAGTACCTGCTCATACATATCAGTGGATTTCGTAGTCGTTATTGCATTGATACTTAATACAATGAAGACATTTTCTTTTTTTTGTTTGTTTTGTTTGTTTGTGGCTCATTTTTCTTTTGACATTTTCAAATAAAGCAATAATTATGTCTCAAGGATTTTTAAGATGGCAGGACAAAAATCTCTCCCCCTCAGAAATTGCCTCTTAAAAAAAAAAAAAACAGCACAAATGCAATATTTGAAACTAGGAGATGCCTATAACATTCTGTCAGAAGATACGAAGCCAGAAATGAAAAAAGCTAAAAGTGTACAGAAAAGAATGCCAACTAGAAGCAAATTTGGTTTGGAATAATTTCTTATCACCTTGCTAATTTTTAACTTGTAATTATTTATCCTCTTTTAAAGTTTTCCAGTATACCTCTTCAAAGAAAGCATTTGCTAGTAAATTGTTTAAGATTGATATAGATGTGTTCTCTTATCTCCCATCTTTTGACCTGCCCTTTTGCTAAAACAGTTTTCCTCCATCTTAGACTTTCCTCTGGCTAACTCTTCTTTATCCTTCAGCTTTCACTGCTTCCTCTAAGAAGCCGTCTCTGACCTGTGTGGAGTGGGTTTGGTGCTGTTTCTGTGTGAGCTAGGATCCCATACTCTCACTGAATGCATCATTGTGTAAAAGCCCCTTTACTTGTATCACCATTGTTCATGTCTACCCCAGGGGGAGAGTAGGGACTGTCTTGTTCCTTCCTTTGAATGCCTAGGGCTTAGCACAGTGCCTATTACATGGTAAGTATTTATTAAAGATTTGGGGAGTGAATAAAATGGGCAGTGTGGTGCTGTTTACTAGGTTAGCAATGGCAGGATCTAATGCCACATCCAGTATACCTCAGATTTCATTTTAATTTTTATTACAGTTTAGTTTTCTTATTAAATTTATAGGTTTATTTTCATAATAACTATCACAAACCACCTTGAAATATCTGCCTCTCACTTTCTTTCAGGTTCCTTTTCTGCCAGGAGATTCAGACCTTGATCAGCTAACAAGAATATTTGAAACTTTGGGCACACCAACTGAGGAACAGTGGCCTGTATGCCTTTATACGTTTTCTTTGAAATTTAGTTAGGACTCTATATAGTGTTGTCATGTGAATTTACTTAAAGAAATGTATGCATTGTCTTAATTTACTAGTAATACAAACTCATTACAAAACTTACACAAAGTGAAAGTTAAAACTGTGATATACCGTCCAGCTTCTTATGTATATATAGCTCTTCCTTCATCCCAGTAATTCTCAATCCTCATAATAGGGTTAATTACTATTAATTTGGTATAAAGCCTGGCTATGAGAATATACACACAAACACATACATACATAGAGTTGCATTTTCTGTCTCATTCTTTAACAAAAATGGGATCCACCATATAATTTTTTTGGCAACCAAAATACTCTTTTTACTCAATATTTGTTACTGACCTTTTTCCTTTTTAACAGCTGCATATTTCATTTTCATGTTAGTTTATCAACATCGTCTTGATGGATGGGTTTAGGTTTATTTATAGAATTTTCATTAACACAGTTAAGATAGTTCAGTATTATTTTTTCACCCATTGTCTACAAAAAAGAAATAGTAAGTCTGTGATAAAATTTACAATTTAAGTTGCTAAATTTTATATATATGTTTAGTAAAATATTCTCACTTGTTTATGCATAAATTAAAATTTAGACCTTTTTGTTTTCCTTCCTGTCTCCTGGGGCATAAAAAGTACTAGAAAAGAGAAATTTTAATCAGATTTTTTACCTTCTGGTTAAAACTGCAGAGAAATTATCTGAAGCTGAAATTCAGTATAAGGAGTTTCTTATGTGCTATTACTTCCTCAACCTTCTAACTGAAAGTTTGGTATATGTTCTAACTGAAAAACATGCCCTAATAGCTATCATTCGTTGATATCATTTATTGATAGCTGTCACCCTTTTTGAGTTTATTTTGTTAGAGATGTAAGACTTAGGTCAGGACTCTTTTTGTTGCTTGTGTGTGTCCAATTACTCCAGTACCAATTGTTGGAAAGACTGTCTTTGCACCAGTGAATACTTTGCACCTTTGTCAAAAATCAGTTGGGCATATTTGTGTAGATCAGTTTCTGAGTTCTCACTCATGTACCATTGATCTATAGCTGTCCGTCTGCCAATACCATAGTTTAATCAGGCAGACTAATTCCTCTCACTTTTGTTCTTTTTCAGAGTTGTTTTAGCTAGTTTAGTTCCTTTGCCTTCTGTATAAATTTTAGAATAATCTGTGTAATAATTTTGCCAGAATTTTGATAAGACTTGCATTAAACCTGTATATAAATTAGAGGAGAAATGGCATCTTTACAGTGGCGAATCTTCCAACCCATGAACATGATAGGATAGCTCTCACCAATTATTTAGAACTTTGATTTATTTCATCAGTGTTATGTAGCTTTCAGCATATGAGTCCTACACATGCTCTGTTAGATTTTCATCTAAGTATTTCATTATTTTTGAGTGATTCTAAATGGCGTTTTTTAAATTTCAGTGTCTACATGTTCATTGCTAACATACAGAACTACAATTGATTTTTGTATGTTAATTTTATGTCTTGCAACCTTGCTTTACTTACTAATTCTAGCAGTTTTTAAATGGATCTCTTGGGATCTTCTACATAGACCGTTATATCTATATGACAGTTTATTTCTTCATTTGAGATCTATATGCCTTTCAATCCTTTACTTAAGTTTGAATTATAAAAATGTTTTTACAGGACATGTGTAGTCTTCCAGATTTCGTGACATTTAAGAGTTTTCCTGGAATCCCATTACAACACATCTTTATTGCAGCAGGAGATGACTTGCTAGCTCTCATCCAAGGCTTATTCTTGTTTAATCCGTGTACTCGAATTACAGCCTCACAGGTATTTTAACATATCTTTCTTATATTAGAAAATACAAGGATAATCTTAACTGTAGCATTAATAAAATAAAAGTAGAATTTCATAAGATTTTCTAACATTCTTTAAATATTGAGAAGATGTGTTTTGTTTTGTTTTAAGGAATAACAATTTTTTTCTCCAAGCTATAAGCACTATTTAGACCGGTGTTAAATTACATCATGCACACACAACTACAGGAGACATTACTCATGCTTAGGAAAATACATGTGCATATCAATTTCATAATTAATTGGCTTTCAAGTAGTCAATTTAGATAAGAAAACATAACAAGGTTTGTATATGTTAAGACACTGGTATATTTCAATTAAATAGTTATGTATTAATTTAAATCTTGTGCTAAGCCTAATGCCAAAGTGTTTTGTTTTGTTTCCCATAAAATACAATCCAGATATGTGCTCTGGTCTTGTCAGTCAGAAGTGATAATGGAGAGAAAATGGTATAGTCTGATACAATTGTGTGCTTACAAGAGATTGAAAGATACTCTAAATAGAACAAACACTGAAACTGACAGTTGTTTAAGGGAAATAACAATCAAACTCAAAAATTTGGGAGATCCAGAGTATCCGCTTTTATAAAGAAGGGAGAAATGTTATCGAACACAAAAATATAAGCCCTATAGATTTGGGTGTGGAAAAAAACATTTTCTTTGTTTTAAAAACAGGCACACACACAATAAAGGGTAGAGTCACAAACACCTAAAAGTGGGACAAAGATGTGTAAAAATGCAATACAGTGCAATGATCTGGCTTCAGAAAGAAAGACTGATTAAAATAAAAAGGCAAGTTTTCGGACCTAACAAAATATGTTAATGCACAATGTATGAAGGATACAAAGTGGATTTTTTTTTCACTTAAGTTTATTATAGACTATTAAATCACTGTTTAATGCATTTACTTCTATAAGCCTCTTTTTAGCAGTACGTGCTGTATTAATACATACCTGCTGGACATTTTACCATTAGAATTACTCTTCTAATTTCAGACAAGCAACTCGTTACCATTTCACCCATACAGACCGTGTTTTCCCGAAAATAAGACCTAGCCGGACAGTCCGCTCTAATGCATCTTTTGGAGCAAAAATTAATATAAGACCTGATCTTATTTTACTATAATATAAGACCCGGTCTTATATAACATAGTATAGTATAGTGTAATGTAATGTAATGTAATATAATACAGGGTCTTATATTAATTTTTGTTCCAAAAGATGCGTTAGAGCTGATTGTCTAGCTAGGTCTTATTTTCGGGAAACACGGTATATACATATTATCTCCATCATAAGAAACTTGGGACCAGGTCAAATTATCCAGAAAGTTGTTTTCATTAATAGAACTCAAAATTTACAGAAAGATAGTCGTTGTGATAACTGATTTGGGTTGCATTTTAGAATGAATTAAAAATGGGTTTTGGTTCTCAAAGTTGGAATGGGACTCTTAGATCTCTATGTAGTTCGGAATTAGCTTAATTTATTTAGTGAACTGCTATGATTGGGAAGTAATACTTTACAAATGAAACTCTTTTGAAGTAAGGAATCTCTAAATCATTACTTCAAATAATATGTTAGGGGGGAAATGCTTGAAGAGTATATGGACTTCTTTTTGTTCCTAAGAGGATTATCCAAAAGGAAATATCTTAAATTATTGTGGCTATTAAACAGCACTATGCTGCAAGTAAAGTATGAATTTGAAATTTAGAATAAAACTGGCATTTTTATTGGAATTTTTGGACTGAAGTAAACTAAGAATCTTATAGACCATTGAACTGATAGTGAATAGAAATAACCTTGGGCCATTCCTTCCAAGTAAAGTTTCTATCAATTTGCAGTGGATTATTGGATTTTAATCTCTTGTTTGCAACCTGTTATATCTTTTTAAAAGCTTTATTTTTAATGATTTATATTTACATGATTTGGATTTAGAATACATACATATAGATATTGTGACAAATAAACTTGGAAATTCTTTTTAAGCAATTTTCTCATTTTTTGAACTGTAGAGGCCATAATATATAGACAGCTGAATTATACAATATTTTATTAAGGACATTTCATATTGTAGATTAATTGTGGAAAAATTAGGAGGTAGTGTCTTTCTTATATTAGGTTGGAATTATCAGTCAATCTTAAGATGCTAGATATTTATTTGTAGTAATTTGCATGTCCAAATACTTGAAATTAATTTTGTTTTGGGAGCAGGGGTATTCACATAGTATTTTTAATGTTCCCAATAATTTCGGAGGTTAGATTTTGTTAAACACAGTTCAGATATTCACTTAGCTTACTTTCTTTGGTATCTTTTCTTTTCAAGGCTTTGAAAACTAAATATTTCAGTAATCGGCCAGGGCCAACACCTGGATGTCAGCTGCCAAGACCAAACTGTCCAGTGGAAACTTTAAAGGAGCAGACAAATCCATCTCTGGCGACAAAACGGAAGAGAACAGAGGCCTTGGAACAAGGTAAAAGTCTGATTTTTATAGAAAGTGAAGTGAATTCAGAAAACTCCAAATGGCTCGTAAGTGGCTAGTGACTGAAGGACAGCTAAGAAATGTAGATTGTGAGCTACTTACTTTTCATAAATTTAAATTGTATAAAGTAGATAGAATGTGATATTTTAATTTTAGCTTTATTTGCTCCCATTGAGAATACTTACATCATGCTCTTTAAAAGGACGAGGGCACTTTTGAGTATACCTCAGAGTTACTACAACTGTCAGTGTGTACCTTATTCTCTTCATAAATTCCTATTGGAATTTCCTATGCTTCATAAATTCCTATGCTTAATGTTTAACGATGTACTATTGGAAAATCAAAATAAGTAAAGTAAATGTAATTGGAATGACTGGTTAAAATTGCCATAGATTAAATATGAACAACCTAATTTTTTTTTTTTCTCACCCAGGAGGATTGCCCAAGAAGCTAATTTTTTAGTAATAGATAACACTGGACAGTATTTTACTACTGAAGGAACTAGTCAAAAAGGCAAATATTGAAAAAATAGCAAACATTAAGTCAATGCTGTAGAAGGAATTTGTAAATATTCTACACATGTAAAATATATAAACCTGAGTTATTTTTATTAAATGTATTTTGAAACAAACTTAATTCTGACTTTCCTGATTAAAGTGCAAAAGTAAGATAAGTTTGATTCTCTGAAATGTAGAATTGAGACTGCATTAAGGAAATCTTAATAAAAATAATTATCAGTTATTTTCATGATCTGGCCCATATAGCATCACAAATTTGTAGTAGCAGGGGTAGTATTTAAAAACAGAAAAATAGTAGTAGTAATGTAGCAAATACGTACTACCCAGACTTAACAAATATTGATATACTAAATAGAAAAAATATACTTAGATAAAATTGGGGTCTCTTTGTCATTCCACCCTGTTTCTTCCTTTTCACCCTCCTCAAAGGGGAATGACTCAGGAAATGAGTGTGTCTTCCATTGGTTTTATACTATTTTATAAGAATGCATATAGTAATACACAGCATTATTTTGGGTCTCAACATTTTATGAGTGATAGATTGTATGTCTCATACTGCAAAATATTTTACTCAAAACTTTTAAATTCCTTCCATGTTAATATATATTAATCTAGTTTGTTTGTTTTAACTGCCATATAATACCGTATGTGTGTGTAGAGAGAATGTATGTAACACTACTTACCCATGCTCTATTTATGAACTATGTTATTTTTTTCCTTTGCTGTATAAAATTTACCATAAATGTAGCAGCTTAACACAAATTTATTAGCTCACAGTTCTATAGGTCAGTTATCTGGCATTGCTCAACTATATTTTTTGCATAGGCCGAAATCAAGCTGTCAGTCAGACTGGGCTCTTATCTGTGGCTCTAGGGAAGAATCTGCTTTCAAGCTTATGCCGTTTTAATGCACGTGCCTCCTGTCCTTCTAGCTGTCAGCCAGGAGTCTCTCTCTCAAGGCAGTCCATGTGCCTTGTCACGTGGCATTCTCCATCTTCAAGCCAACCACAGTGCCTAAAATCTGTCTGGCTTCCTCATCTGCTACCAAGAGAGAAATCTCTGCTTTTTAAAAACCAATGGGGGCTCATCTGATTGGGTTATCTGTATATTAAGGTCAGTTCACTTGGACTTGACATACATTTTAAAAATCTCTGGATGGCAGGCAGTACCTAGATCATCCCTAGATGAGAATCTTGTGGGCCATCTTCAGAATTCTGCCACATGGACATTTAGGTTATTTTCATTCTTTCACAGTTATTAATAAAGGAATATTTATATGCATATGCATTTTTAATTAGTATTGATATTGCCATATTTCTCCAAAGTAGTTGTATTGATTTATACTCCAGTAGCTGTTCAGTAGTTCTTAAAAACGAAGAAGCCCCTTACCCTACAGCATATACAGAAATTAACTTAAAGTGGATCAAAGATCTAAAACTATCAAAACTTTTAGAGGAAAACCTTCATGACGTTAGATTTGACAAGGACTTCCTGGATATGACCCCAAAAGCACAGGCAACAAAAGCAAAAAATAGATACATGGGACTACATCATAATTAAAAACTTGTATGCATCAAAGGACATAATCAACAGAGTGTAAAAGGCGACCTTTGGAATGGGAAAGAATATTTGCAAATGATATATCAGATAAGGGGTTAATATCCAGAATATATAAAGAACTCTCATAGCTCAGCAATTTTAAAAACTCCAATTTGAAAAATGGGCAAAGGACTTGAATAGACATTTCACCAAAGGTGATATGGAAATGGCAAATACATGAAAAAGATGCTGAATATTAGTAATCACTGGGGAAATGTAAGGCAAAACCACAGTGAGATATCACCTCATACCTATTAGGAGGGCTACTATAAAAAAACAAGTGTTGGCAAGGATGTGGAGAAATTGGGACCCTTGTACACTTGGTGAGAATGTAAAATGGTACAGCCCATATGGAAACCTATGTTTCCTCACTTAATTAAAAATAAAATTATCATATTCAGCAATTTCACTTAAGAGTATATACTCAAAAAAATTGAATACAGGGTCTCAAATATATACATTCATCGACACTGTATGAAAGTATGTTTCACATCTCTAGCACTCACAATCTTTGTAATCTTTCGCGAATATCTCATAATTTGTTTCATTGATTTCTGCTGTGGCTGAATATATCTTCATGTTTGCTAACCATGTGTAATCTGTCTTTTATGAACTATTGATTCAGATTCTCTGTCCATCTGTCAGTATTACAAATTTTATCAATTTATATGAGTTTGTTTTATATATATGCATGCACACACATTAAAAAAAAACTTTCTAGTTTTTTTAATTTGATTTTTTACACTTCCAATTTTGGTATTGTTAAATAACCCCTTTTATTTTATATGAAATAATTATATATACTAGATCTGTGTATGGTCTTTATCTTATTCCATTGCCCTGCTGGTATGACACTACTTTAAATAATGTAGCTTATGTTATTATCAGGACAGTACATTTTAATATCCGGTAACAATAGTTTCTCATCCTTTCTCCTTTTTATAAAATGTATTTGTTAAGTTTTCAGCTTTTATTAATTATTATTTACTAATGCCAGCTAACTGCTCTCCTTTTAACACAACTATAAATGGTTTATATTATTACCTTATGACCCTATTATGTATTTATGTAGTAGTAGTCAGTGTAGCCACATATCTTTTTCATTTCACTAGAGATCATATTTAGATGTTTTATTATAATTGCTCACAAAGTAATGCATTTCCTTTGACATAATTGTAATGCTATTAATATAGCAATATTCCCAAAAGGTATTAAAGATTATTACTTATGTAATATTTATAGAAAGAGAAAATAAAATGGCCTAAAATTCAGCATCAAAACCAAGGAGTTAATTCAGAATGATCTGAGTACCAGCATTCTGTGTAGATTTGGCTATAAAATGTCACCACTCTGACAATAAAAGAAGCTATGAAGGTAACTAGCTATGACTTTGAATATACTTCTGCCAGAGTGCCACCATAGTAACTTTTTATTGAAGTTAACTTAAGGAAATTATTTTTAAACTTATGTGGAAAATGAAAAATCCTGAGAAACACAAATAAAACAAGATAAAAAGATGTATTTCAAAAATTAACAGTCACTCCTAGGCATTATTTCTTAAAGCCTTATATTGTCACTTGAGCTAATGAGAAATCACTATTTGTTTTTAAGATGTTGGTAAACACTGAACATTCCATAAAATACAGTAATATAATTTATAAATACAATATATCAACAGAGAATACTAATAAATTTCTTGTAGAAAGCACTTGAGTACTTAAGCTGCCTCCTAAAATTTAGAAATATCCAGAAAACACAACTTCTGAAGATGTAGCAATATTTATACAATCCTTTTTCAAAGTCTCTTGATATAAACAGCTCTCAGTTCAAATTTCAACTGGTTTGTCTTCAAAACATGATATTTGATGGCAAAGAAAGGGACCTTTTCAGAGTTCTTGTGTAGTTTTGGTCTGTATGAAGGTGCTGGATTGAACAAATGCAGCCCACAGAATTAAAAATTTCAACACTTGAATGTGCAGGATCACGCAAAGCAGAGAATTCTGAAGTTTTCTGCCAGGTATTTTCTAATGGAAAATTGTCTTTCATAGGATTTTTTTCTTTATTTTCTTTTGAGTCTTTGTCTTCCAATGCCCTAGCAAGCATGTAACTAACTTTTCTCTGATGAGCCAAAGCTTCTTCTTTATCATTCAGCTGCATGCACAAACATTAAAAATGTACCAGTTAGTCAGTAGATCACAGAATACAGAGCTATAGTCAGGAGTATTTTATCAAAATGTTCAATATTCAATCTGTCAAGTCAGTCAATATGAATAAATTAATTAGGTGTCCACTGATACCCAAGCATGATTCTACATATTATTGAGTATTTTTTTAAAAGGAAGAACAGAAAACATTCCTTCTGTTGAAAATTTTGTTGTCATCTGAAGAGAAAGGAAAAAATATTGTGTGTGTATATGTATATAAAATCAACATGTACTTATCTCTGTAAAAGAATGTTGAAGTTATATATGGTTTATTTATATGCAAACAAAGAACTTTAACACTCTTCTATAGATAAGTATGTTCATATAATATGAGTCTTCTTTAGTCATCTATGAAATGGGGATAACAGGACAGATTTCAGGCTTGTCATGATTCAAGGACATAATGTTTGAGGAAGTGCCTTGAGTACATAAAAAATTCCTGAATAAATAGAAGGTCCTGTCAGATGACAGAGATACCTGGAGTTAATTACAGGGAACCCCCTCTTATCAGAGGTGGAGCTTTAAACTTGCACAAGAAGAACATGCAGAGTTTAAGGAGACGAAAATTATGACTCTGGAAGAGGGAAAAGGGCATAAAAGGCAAATGTAGAGTGGAGCTGAGTTACTAGGAAGCAAAAAGATGAGCGTAACCACAACTTCTAACAAAGCAAAGATACCAACCAGATCTATTAGCATCTTAAAGACTTCCTGAGGATTATCCTGATCTTCAGTCCTCTTAGAACTGTTTTCTGAAGGAAGCATATCCAATAGTTTCCGCCCTAAGGTCTTCTTAGTCTTCTGTGATAGTGATCCTAAAATTGAACGTGAAAATCCAACTGAGGCATAAAAAGACACTCACTGATGTAGTACTTCCCAGGAAGAGGAAAGTATGAACCAAGGCTAATCCTTTCCTAAATCAGTCGGTTGTCCTCAGGAGACCTCCAGCACAAGTGAGGTAGGCAGTACAGTGCAGCTGGAAAAGCACAGCCTTAGAGCCTGGATGGTGAATGCTGGAGAGGGCCACAGTGTGAGAAGCAGCAGTGTCCTGCCACTGGGGCACACCACTCCTCAGCTCCCAACCATGGCTGCCCCACAGGAGAATGCAGCCCCTGCTAGCAGATCTGTCTTCCAGAGGAGCCAGAGGTCCAGATCTGTGTGTGCTATCTCCCAATTTTAAATGTCAGCCACTTACCCACAATATTTGAGAATACTGCAGGCCACAGGTGGCCTCTGAACCATGCGAACTTCTTTAGAGCCAGACAGACCTGGACTTGAATTCTTATTTTGCCACTTACTAACTGCATGACCTTGGAAAAGTTCTCTGAGCTTCAATTCCTCACGTCTAGAATGAGAACAGTAGTACCTATGGCTCAGGGTTGCCATGCCATTAAATAATAGAGCACAGGCTGGGAGAGGGGAGTGGGCACTTAGTGTTCAGTGGGTACAGAGTTTTTGTTTGGGAAGATGAAAAAGTTCTGGAGATGGATGGTGGCGATGGTTACAAAACAATGTCAATATACTTTAAAATGGGTAAAGTGGTAATTTTATGTATATTTTACCAACACCCCTCCCCCCCAAAAAAAAAGCACAGTTGTGAAAAGCACCTAGCCCAGGTACTGACATAATGTTTGGAAGTCCACATCATGAAATATATACACTAATATTGTTCTTCATCCATAGAAAGGACGGAATTTATAGTTGAAGGTACAAAATGTGTAGATTTACACAAAGAAAATTTCAATAATGTTTTTGGAAGGCTCTGCAAATGCTTTCATAGAAAACTGAGAGCAGGTAAGCCACAGTGATGGGGCTCACACCTGACCTCTTCCGGGAGCTAGTGTGGCAAGGGGAAGAGCCAGACAAGTTGACACACTCAGCAACTTGCATAAGTGGGTGAATGAATTTCTGTTTTCAGTGTACAAAAAGGAAATATGCCTATAATCTATCTCTCAGAACTTGTCTAAGCTGCCATATCAAGAAAAGTTGGGGCAGCCGGGTGGCTCAGTTAGTTGGAGTGCGAGCTCTGAACAACGGAGTTGCCGGTTCGATTCCCACATGGGCAAGTGAGCTGCACCCTCCACAACTAGATTGAAGACAACGAGCTGCCACTGAGCTTCCGGAGGGGCGGCCGAATCACTCAGTTGGTTAGAGCGTGAGCTTTCAGCAGCAAGGTTGCCGATTTCAATTCCCACATGGGATGGTGGGCTGCGCCTCCTGCAACTAAGATTGGAAAAGGCGGCTGGATTTGGAGCTGAGCTGCGCCCTCCACAACTAGATTGAAGGACAACGACTTGGAACTGATGGCCCTGGAAAAACACACTGATCCCCAATAAAAAATATTTTTTTTAATTAGAAAAAGAAAAAGTTGATACCTTAAGTGTTAACCACACATAAGAAAATGACTTGTAATAATCATCCTGTACCTCTTAAGATTATTGAAATATGAGTAAAATGAATCAAAATCTTGTCACTAAGAAACTCACAAAGAGCTCCTAAAACTTGTATGGACTTGTAAAGACCTTTCAGAGATGAATCATTTGTTTTAAATTCTGCTTCCAATCTCTCTCAGTGCCTTAACAGAAAACAAAGATTGCAAGCTATACCTCTCAAATGATATTTTCTATGGAAAAGTTCCTGAGGTTTGTCACTAGCTAAGAGAGCCAGGAATTCTGGAATATAAAATGAGTACATGCTCAAGTGCTGAAATGAATCTACCTCTTAAGAAAAACCCAGCTTTATCTACATGGCACTATCCTTAAGGCCAACCACCATATGTAGTTGGGGGTCTTCTGTACAGATGACAATATGACAAGCTTTCGTAAGATTCCTTTAACCATGTCTTTCCTCCCTTTCTTTGTCCTGTCATTCTTCTCCCTATCTCCCATCAAAACAAACAAGATAGGGATTTGCCTTCAATAAACAATACCAAGGCTCCCCTCAAAAACTATACCTTTGAAATTTTTGCACTCCACCTCCTAGCAAGGGCCTAATTGAGAGAAGAGGTGCCTGAGGAAGATCACCTATTCATTTGTTGTCCATAGTAGAACTAGATACTCTAAATGTTTTCCTGATTCCTAAAAGGCTAAATACATGGACTATGTTAGCTTGTTTCCCTGGCAAAATCACCTACCTTGAGTTGGATATTAAAGTTATACCTTCAGCTTTTATCAAGAGGTTATTATAGAAAACAATCATAAATACTGGTTTTGTATTTGCTACAATGACTGCTGAGGACTTAGCCATTATATTTTCTCAGTGGCTCATGTCAGAAAAACTTTTAGAAGTTAATTTCAGGACAATGTGGAATGCCTTTTTAAGAATGAAAGTTGAGAAACATTTTCCCTTTTTTGCCCAACTTCCACCTGATGAATAAATAAATAGCTTTTACCTACTTTCATGGTTCTTTTTTCTTTTTTCTAAGGTTTTATTGGGGAAGGGGAACAGGACTTTATTGGGGGAACATTGTGTACTTCCAGGACGTTTTTTTTTTCCCAAGTCAAGTTGTTGTCCGTTTAGTCTTAGTTGTGGAGGGCACAGCCCACCATCCCTTGTGGGAGTCGAACCGGCAACCTTGTGGTTAAGAGGACACGCTCCAACCAACTGAGCCATCCGGGAGCTCGGTGGCAGCTCAGCTCAAGGTGCCGTGCTCAATCTTAGTTGCAGGGGGCGCTGCCCACCATCCCTTGCAGGACTCGAGTTGTTGAACTGGCAACCTTGTGGTTGAGAGCCCACTGGCCCATGTGGGAATCAAACTGGCAGCCTTCGGAGTTAGGAGCACGGAGCTCCAACCACCTGAGCCACCGGGCCGGCCCCTACTTTCATGGTTCTTGTTTACTACTTCTGTTTTTATTATCCATTGCAAGCTATTTACCATTTCAGCAAAGGGATGAATAAAGTTTAGTTCATGAAGCTTAAATTGACAACATTTGATCCATATACTTTTACTAATATGTACTGTTTGAAAAGAAAAATTTCAAACGAAATAGGTATCTCTTATTAAAAGTTTCACTTTTAGTAATATAAGATTCTTGGGGCTGGCCCGGTGGCTCAAGCGGTTGGAGCTCCGTGCTCCTAACTCCGAAGGCTGCCGGTTCGATTCCCACATGGGCCAGTGGGCTCTCAACCACAAGGTTGCCAGTTCAACTCTCGCAAGGGATGGTGGGCTGCGCCCCCTGCAACTAACAACAGCAACTGGATCTGGAGCTGAGCTGCGCCCTCCACAACTAAGACTGAAAGGACAAGTTGAAGCTGAACAGCACCCTCCACAACTAAGATTGAAAGGACTTGGATAAAAGTCCTGGAAGAACACACTGTTCCCCAATAAAGTCCTATTCCCCTCCCCCAATAAAATTAAACATATATATATATATATATATATATATAAAAAATTAAAAATAAAAGAATTATGACTAATATCAATGTTTAAAAAATAATAATATAAGATCCTTATTAGCCCTGAAGTTCATCTCAGAATGAGAGAATTTTGGAATGTTAGAATTATGGAATTTGACATATTAGAAAATGTATAGAAATACAGTCATCTCAGAATTTTAGTACTAAAACATTTAAACTTCTTATAAACTCCACTAATCTTTCTTGACTGATAAATGGTTTCAAATTGGAATTTTAAATGGAAGCAATATGAATTCTACTGAATATTGACAAATGAAATCATATTGACCTTTTAGAGAAACTAAAATTTCTAAAAAAATAACAGCTACTTTGTTTATATTGGGTGATCTACTTCAATTGTAATCTTATCCTCATGCCATTTTTATATATTTTGTTTACAATAATAATACTCAAAAATAGCCATGGATTTTTGATAGGCTAGTGAGCCAAACCTAAACATTAATTTCTGTTTTATTTTTTAAAAGAATATTTTATTTGTCCACTTTAAGATAACTTCCTCTACCCCACAAAGTCTCTTCCAGAATCACACATGTCAATAAAGTTTAATTAGATAGATACAGTTAATGAGTTTCACTGTCATTTTCAGTATTACTTCCTTCTTGGTAGTTTCTCTTTAACCATCCTAGCACTCTTATTTTTTCCACTAAATATAGTCTTGTTTAATTGAAATAGAAGAGTACTAAAAAAGTGATTCTCCTGTTATTTTATGGTTTTGTTGATCCCAGTAGCTCATCTGTATATGTATCATCAAATGATCTTTTTCCCATAGTTACTATATTTTTAAATAAATCACAAATATGTAAAATTTCAATTATTTTCTCCATTGTATTAAATGTGCTTAATCACCTTTGATTATAACCAAAAACAACTGAAATTACACCTGATTATTGCCAATATAATTCATATTTACCATCCTCTTTAAGGTGCTTCCAATTTTTCCACTTTGTTTCTTTTTTACACGGTTTATCCATTTGTGTCAATCTTAGTGCATGGTCATTTTTCCTCATTAATTGTTGCTCAAATGCAATTCTGAATGCATCTGCCATTATATAAGCTTCTTCTTTACTCTTCTGCAAAAGTTCCAACTGGTTTTGAAAGAAAGTTTAAGAGATTTCAGAGCAAAACCAGAATAATTCTTGCATGGATGCTGAGTCATATTAGCAAATGCAATCTCCCTGCTTAGCACGGGTCTGTCTGTCTTTGGTCTATTTCATCTGCTTAAACTAATTAGTACTTGCCAGCTCTCTTTTACAGTCGCTGCCCACTCTGAACTAGATTACCAGAAATTTCCCTTGTGGTGCCTGTCAATTCCCTGTTAATCCAACTCTTGGACCTCATTATCCTAGACAGGCCCTGTGTGTGTTCTGCCCAACAAGGAAGAAGGGAGGATGCTAAGCCTGCATCTCAGTACTGCCTTGGGCCATTCCAAACAACACCACTGAAAATAATACTGAATGTCATCTTTCAGATAACCTCCCGTAGTGTATCCTGACTGTAATCTTGTGCTTTTCCTAATGAACTGTTAGTGTCTAGCTGTTAACTGGTTTATGTACCCTGAAGACTTTAAATTCCACACCTTCAGTAAAGGTAGAAGATTCAAATTATGCTCCATGTACTGTATTTGTTATTAAAGCCTAATTATAATGGCAGCTATCATTTGATTAAATGTTGGGCATGTGCATGGCACTGTGCTAAACATATGTCTACTTCCTCCATTTCTTACAACCCTCCAAACTAGTTATTACCCTCTGTTTAACATATGTGTCCAGAGCCACACAGCTAGAAAATGATGGACACAAGATTCAAACCTAGGTCTGGTTAGTACAAAGGCACTGTACCTTTCTGCTTTTCTGATAAGCTTCATGTTGATCTCCCCATTAATCAATGTTGTGGATCCTAGTAATTTTTAAGCACAAATGCATCTTTTCCTCTAATATATAGTAATTTTAGGACCATGTATAGACAGAAAAATAGAATTTAGGAAATATTAACTACAATCTTAGGCAAACAACTTTATGTAGCTACAACATCGTGCCAAGTACTATTGGTATTCTGGTACTATGTAAATAAAATCTAGTTTATAAGTTAATGCTATTATATCATTGCAGATACTTCCATTTATTCCACTATTAATAGAGAAAGAAAACCGAAGCTTTCACCATTGTGATAATACGATACCTCTTGTTTGAACTGAAGAAGCATTTTCCGAGCAGATGCTGCCATTTTGGCACAGGAACAGGGGCTCCCTTTGGGACCATGACAGAGGCAGGCTCCAAGGACGGCAAGCTGTAAATCCAAAAACATACCCTGTTACTAAGTGTCACACTGCTTAGCTGGACACAAACACGGGGGCACACCCACACATACCCATGCATATTTCTATTCAAGCATCTAATTCAAAGAAACTGGAAAGGAAAACAAAAATAGAAGAAAGCTGAGATCAGGATTTCAGGATCCAAGTGGAGATCAACTACATACAAATGAGAAAAGAATGTTGTTACTCAGAACAAAAACTTAATGGGATTCTATCTTTCTTCTTTTCACTCTCCACCTTCACCTTTAACCTGACACCAGTTCCCTATAGTTCTGAGTCCTTGGCAGGAACTTGGCCTAACAAAGTAAATATTAACATCCACAGTGTGGAATTCCTGTGACTGGACTTGGCCCTGCTGTCCTGCTTTCATTGCTGTCAGCTACTCAGGGAGGGTTGCATACTCAGAAATGATGAATGAATTTGAATGTCAATGAGAAAAACACTCCTAAAAAAAAATAGTCTGTGATCAGGTAATGTGAGACCCTACTAACAGCTTCTGCTAAAACTAGAAATAAGAAAGAAAAGGCAGAAAGTGACTAGCACATCCCTTAATGTCCAGGAATCTCTTGCTTGAGGGGTATGGTAACCAGCAAGACTGAAGAACTGACCTCAGCAAACCAATGGGCCTCTCTGTCTCAAATTGCTAAGTATGGTGCTACCCTAGAAAACGTAGCAAACGGTGATGACAAAAAAGGAAAGTAGAAAATGTCCCTCCTGCTAAGCTTTCATACCTACTTACCTACCTCAAGACCTGAAACCTCTGTAAAGCCACCTTTATCATGGCACATGTTTTCCTGAACCATCTTCTGCTGTTTGATATCAAGCATAGCAAGCACCTCTAAATACTGTTGATTTAAACCTAGGAAGGGCCATGACACAAAAACATTTTAAATAACAAAATAATCATGAATGTTAATGAAACATCCTTTTAAAAGCATGGGGAAGAACTTAACAGCATATTTAAAAAAGTAATACAACATTAAAAAAGTAATACAACAAATAGGATAATTTTTGGTAATATTTCAGAAACATCTTAATAGAGTTTATCAAAAAAATCCCAAAAAGCAAAACATCAAATTAAGAAGTTATATAGTAAACAATTTGTATTCTGTGTTACAGAACTGTAAGACATCTGTACTACAAAATATCATTAATTAAAATGGAAAATATTTGTAAATAAAGACATTTCCCTAAATTAAAAAGTGTTAGTTATAAGGGCTAACTCTGGCCTCATCTAATCTTGTTACACCAACATTATATACTTATTTCTTAACCAATGCATATACAACAGGCATGGCCCACAAAATCTGGCCCCATCCAGAAAATCTGATAGAATAGTGGGTATCAAGTAAGATAATACATATGTAACACTAGATAAAATGTTATTTCTAATGTGGAAGTATCTTAACTTTGCAACCAAAGTCTCGTCTTCATTTGCTCTTAGAAAATTTGTAGGATTTTCAAAAAGAAATTACAAAGGCAAATTATTCTCTATAAAAAACACCAGACAGACTGTGGATAGTGAGATGACCACATGATGAGATCTCAAGTATTATATCAAAAGTACCAACAATCCAGACTATCAGCTTTTTCTGTTAAGACTTTTCACAAGAGACTCTCAAATCATTCAGAACAAGAGGGGTCCTGCTATCTACTGGAGAGCAGAAAACAGTTACTTTTCCTTCTTGTTGCAGGATGGAGTGGTAGGGAGGCAGAGGAGGGGTGGTTATGAGTAGCTTCTGTCCTGAGAACTAACCTGATACAGGAGAAATCTCCATCTGCTCAAATCACTGGTACTGAGAAACACCATCTGTGTGCAGTTCTCAGCGCCATTGCCACAACTCACTACACTATGTAAAGTGCTTGGGCCCATGACCTGACTCAGAGTTTATTTTGTCTATTCAAGCCACCACTTCAAAATAGTTTCTGCTCAGAAGGAAGAATCAACATCATCTCAAAATTTTATAAAAAGTTGGTACCACCTTAATATTCTTAAAATACTTAAATATTCTTCATTACCTCTTGTCTTAAGGTGGCTCATTATATAAGGGTGTGTGTGTGTGCACATACACACGTACCCTTGAACAACATAGGTTTGAATTGCACGGGGACCATTTATACGCAGATTTTTTTCAATAAATATATAGTTGGCCCTCCTGTTCCCCAGATTTTGCATCTGTGGATTCAACCAACCTCTGATCGAAATACTGTTTTCAATCTGCAGTTGGGAATCCACGGATGTGGAGAGCCAACTGTATGCCTTGTTCTATGCCATTTTACATGGGGGATTTGAGCATCTGCATATTTTGGTTTCCATGGTGGGTTCTGGAACCATTCCCTTGCAGATACAGAGGGACAACTTACGTTTTGGGGAAGTCAAAAGTTACATGCAGATTTTCAACTGCATGGGGGTCAGTGCCCCTAACCCTCGTTCTTCAAGGGTCAACTGTATATGTAAAAAATTCCAAGTTCTTAATAAGTCAAATAATATCTTGAAAAATTAAGAATAATTGTATTAGTGATAAAGTCACAGAAGACCCATTTTGAAAGAAAATAATGTTGAACAACTATACAAACTTTTCCTACGTGTTCCAATAAAACATAAACCTACTCAAGTTCCTCAAGCATAAGGTACTCTACCATTTTGTTTTCCACGGAGTATAAAAATTAAAGGATAAAGAGGATATAGGATAAACTGCTTAATAGGTATGAGGTTTTATTGTGGAATGATGGAAATGTTATGGAAATAGGTGGTTGCAGAACACTGTGAATGTTATGAACTGTTCACTTTTAAATGGCTAATTTTATGTTTATGTGAATTTCACCTCAAATTTTTTTAAATTAAAAAACCTAAATGACATTGCTTCTATTATCCTTGAAATATATATTACTTTGCAATACTAGCACTTTGTCTCTATTGATAGGACACTATATAAAATGATTCTTTTAACATACTATTTTTAAAGACTTATCAAAATACCACTCTTACTTGCATTTTCAGACTTCAGCATTTTAATTTCTTCTGTTTTTAATTTCAAAGTTTCTTTGAGGATTCCATTTTCACAGTTTAGCCTGGAAAAAAATACTTTCCAAATAACTAAAACATTAGCACTTTTGTACTTAAATGAGAGTATTTTTATCCCATAATTAGAGCACAAAAACCTAAATATAATTTTTCCTACTTCAAAACAGTCTAGAACACTCGAAGGAGTGTGGTAAGATTTTGAACATACTCTAAACCCTCCCATATACTTAGTTGAGAAAAAAAATCAGAACCAGATATATCTCTAAGGCATCCATTTTGAATACTCACTCTCTCTGCTAAAGTTTTAATTCAACTTAACAACCATCTGACTACCAACTATATATGTAAGGCTTAAGCCACCTTCAAAAACTTGCATAAAAGATACATAGGAATCTTTATTGACTAAAAATTGGAATTACTTACAAGAGTTCCTAAATTGCCCAGCATTAAAGGCGTAAACAATTTTTGTGTGTGTAATTAAGAGCAGTAGCCAGATTATCTGGTCAATTTACGACTTTAAATGAAATACCTGTCAAGACACTGTATAGTGATGTTTGTGAGAAATGCTCTACGCTGTATTCAGGGTTGGCCTCATATCATTAAAACAGTGGTCATGAAGCTAACACTTCCCAATTAAAAGTGAAATGTAAATCTAAGGCATTCTGCTTCTATGAAGTACTTAACAAATTAATAAAATATGATATCAGGTTCTCAAGCAAGGTAGGTAGCCCTTGAAGAATAAAGCACCTTTGTTAGTACAACCTCTTCCTAAGACTAGGTCTGTGCTTTTCCAAATGCATTCTGATTAATTCTAAGGCCATGAGGAAATTCTTGAGATGCTCACAAACATTTTATTAGATCCCTTAAATTACTTTATAAATTACTTCAATTACTTAGATTACTTTATAAACTGTAATTAAATAAATAAATAAAAAAGCATTAACTTTGCTATCTCATTAAATGTTTTTGTGCAGACCTCATAATAAAGCATCTTCTGCCAGCTCTACTTAATTGAAGAAGATCCTAAACGCAATTTATTGACCAAGTATAAATCTGTGCATGTGAATCAGAATTTTCTGGGTTCTGTACAGCCAAAACAAATACAAAAAACCAAATTAGGTAAACAACACTATCAAAAAATTAAAACGTAACTCTCTTGATGAAACTGTAGGGAAACAGGCACTTTCACACGTGTTGCTCACAGGAATGCAAGGCGGTACAAACCTCATAGAGAGGAATTTGGCAACATCTAATAAATCTGCATATGCATTTACCTTCTGACCCAGCAATTCTGCTTCTAAGAATTTACCCTGAAAATACACCACCAATAACACAAAAGCATATATGTCAAGGTTATGTATTGCAGCATTGTTTATAATTGCAAAACACTGGAAACAATCTAAATGCCCATATATATACTGTGTTTCCCCGAAAATAAGATCTAACCAGAAAATAAGCCCTAGCATGATTTTTCAGGAGGACCTCCCCTGAACATAAGCCCTCATGTGTCTTTTGGAGCAAAACTTAAATGAGACCCAGTCTTATTTTTGGGGAAACATGGTAGGAGAATGGTTGAGTATGGCACATCCACACAGTGATCTGATTTCCAGGGTATATTATTATATAGAAAAATCTAAGTGCAAAAGAGTATCGTAAACTATCTTTTGTGTAAGAAAGAAGGGGAAATAAAACATACATATATCTGCTTATTCATGCAAACAGAAATGCAGGAAGGATAAATCAGAGAATAATACATTGGTTATCTGCAGATGGTGAGGAGAAGGAAGAATGGCAAGAGTTTGGTAATGGAGGTGAAAGCTGGGGGTAGAATGACACTTCTCATAATACACCTTTCTGAACAGTTCTGACTTTGGAAGCATGTCACTGTTTTACAAAGTCAAAATTAAATAAGTAAATCAACAAGGACAGTGAAAAAATACTCTAAAATAGAATACAAGTAGAAATAAATTATTTTAAATGAATAGCATAACCATACTAAAGCGTGAAAAGACTAACCAAGTAACTTTTGAACACAGGATTTTGACTATATACCCTCAGGCTAAAAATAAAACTATAAACAAATATTAAACTAGTTGGTAGGTTTTATTTTACATTGGTATGTATAGCAATTCTACAGCTACTTTGTGCATATTCTATGATGGAAAAATAAGTAAATATATGGGGTAATAGAAGCCAGGTTCCTCACTATAGGAGTTACAGATGTGGAAAGGGGCAAAGCTAAAATGAGCCCTATGCATCTATATATGCATATATATGCAACTTACTCTTACGGTTCACAAAAAAAATTATATCTACATATTTAACTACAAAGAGAAAGGGAAAAAGAATGATAAAGCAAATGTGGTAAAGAGTTAACATTTAGATAATCTTGGTAAAAGATATAGAATTCTTTGTACTATTCTTAACAAGTTTTCTGTAAATCTTCACTGATCTCAAATTAAAAGTTAAGAAATAATAAAAGATTAGGTACTAAAGCCATCTATAAATCCCAATATCAAATCAATTTCTCAATGATTGACTTTATAAAAAGTGTATGTTGTAATTTAAAATTATTAAATTCACACTAATAAAAGAGCTGCTCAAAACATTTTGTTTGAAAAAATAGTGCCAATGCTAAAATAGCTTGGAAAACATGACTTTTCCACTGTATTTGAAAATGCAGTTTATACTATATTTTTTTAAAAAGAAAATTAACAGAAAATATGGAGCTGGCAAGGGGATAAGCAATAAGAATTTTCTAATATTTACAATTAGCTCAAAGAAGAAGAAAGATAAAATGAAATGAAATAAAATAAAATAATAAATAAATGATTTCCAAAGAAAAACTATGGAATAATAATATACAAACCTGTCATATTTTTGGGTCCAAGATTCCTCTATATTTTTAAATCTATTATGATCAAATTCTATTTCCCACTGCAAGGCATTTATTTCCTATAGAAAGAAAATAGCACTTTCATGGAAAATTCTATAAATAAGTCATTCCAGGACATTACGAATAGCTGAAATACATAATTTAATCATTTCACAGAAATAGGTTACAGAGGAAAAACCCATTGCTCAAAAAGTGTCTGACATTTGTAAACACATACAACATGCCTCTGTAGCACTCAAAAGAGCTTTGCCAAAGCTTTCTTAATTACTATAGGAGAAATTTCAAATTCTTTAGCTTAAAACTTTTTTGGTCTGAACCTAGATTTCTCATCATCCCCACTCCCAACCCATGCAGACTCCACAAGCAAAATACACCCCTGAAGATGTGAGCCCAGGGCAGTGCCATCAAGGGAGGGTCCAACGGGCACAGGAAGCTATTCCTAACTACCTTTTTGGTAAAGATGAGGTGGTCAGAAAGAGGCAGGCTTTGTAAGCAGAGAAAGAAAAGAAGAAAAACAGAAAGTATCAACTTGGCAGGCCTCCTACTACCTTAAAATGGGGAAATAAAAGAAACCTTAACTTTTTCCCTTTTTGACAGTCTCTTTATAAACTCCAAAAAGGAAGGAACCTTATGAAGTCAAAACACACCTGGCAGAGGGTGTGCACAAATGACATACCCGTTAGTATGGTGACTTTGAAGGAAACTATTTGAAAGATTATTGGATTGAACAAGTCCACACTAAAAAGGCAAATACCTTCTCCAAGGATCTCTTTTGTTCCACAGTTTTTTGAAGCACTGCCTGAGTATGACTTGTGGCTTTGCCAAATATTGCCTAAGAAAAGTAAAAATCCTATCAGTATAAATTTAATTTCTAATCACTCGTATATGCACGATGAAGTTCACATTTTTATTTTAAGACAACAGAAAATTAATTTGAGATGAGAATTTCCACAGAAACCCCCTTTTTGTGGAATGTTTGATAGTTCACAAGTCAGAAGATCTTGGTTTGGCTGTTACCCAATGAATGTGAGAATGAATGAAAGAATTTTCCACACAAAGCCTTGTGTACAAACATTCATACGAGTATTACTCATAATAGCCCAAAAGTGGAAACCCAACTGCCCATCAACTAACTGGTGAATGGATAAACAAAATGTGTATATCTATACAATGGAATATTATTTGGTAATGAAAAGGAAGAAAGTTCTGACAAATGCTCCACCATGCTTGTACCTCAAAAACATGCTAACTAAAAGAATCCAAATGCAAAAGAATCCAGACACATAATGTACGATTCTATTTACATGTAATAGAAAAGGCAAATCTGCAAGACAGAAAGTAGATTAGTGGTTGTTTGGGGTTGGGGATGTGAATGGTGTGTGACTGCTAATGTGTACAAAGTTCCTTTTTCGGGTATTGAAAATGTTCCAAAATGAGATTGTGGTGATAGTTGCACAACTCTTAAGTGTAGTAAAAATGAACTGTATGCTTAAAACGTGTGAAATTCATAGCATGTAAATTATTTCAATAAAACTTAAAAAAAAATCTAAACTTCAAAAAAACACAAAACACCCCAATTATATTAAGTACTGCTGCTTTTGTTTTAAAAGCTTAAACCATGCCATTTTCACATTGGAATGTGAAAATTTAAAAATAACTTCTTACCATGCTTTGAAGAATTTTCAGTGCTTCCTCTTTACCTTCAAGTTGTCTTTGAGATGCCTCAAGTTCAGTTTTTAAAATTTCTACCTCCTGAGGAAAGAAATTAAATTCATCTTCCTATCTGCGAGATATGCAACCCAAAATGATCAATTCGGATAGTCTACATTTAAGCTCAGCATGCACTTTGACTCAAAGCATTTTGTCCTTATAAATGAGGTTGGAAATTCCTCCAGGATTTATCAGTGGGCAACATAGGCCAAAATTGAGAGCCTTACTATCAGGTGCCATTTAGAACTCAAAGCCCAAATCTTTTGTTTTCACCCACCTAGACCACACAGATAAGAATGAGGAAAAAAAAATCTTTAGGCCACATAAATATGATCACTCACACAGCTACAGTAGCTATTATGAATTATGTCCACCCCCAAAGAAATGTTCAAGTCCTAACTCCTGGTACTGTGACTATGACCTTATTTGGAAAGAGGGTCTTTGCAGATGTAATCAAGTTAAAATGAGGTCAGACTGGATTAGGTAAGCCCAATCCAATGACTGGTGTCCTTATAAGACAAGAAAAATTTGGACGCGGACACACAAGGAAGAAGGTCATATGTCGACAGAGACAGAACTAGAGTGACACAGCTACAAGCCAAGGAATGTGGAGGGTTGTGGGGAGCAATCAGCAGAAGCTAGGAAGAGACATGGATTCTCCTAGAGCTCTCAGAGGGAATGTGGCCTACTGACCCCTGGGTTTCGGACTTCTAAGCCTCCAAAATTGAAAGAATAAATTTCTATTATTTTAAATCCCTAGTTTGTGGTACTTTGTTACAGTAGCCCTAGGAAACGATTACAGCAGCTTTCACAAGAAGAGTCACAAACAGACACTAAGATGGGCTTCCCGTTTCCCACAGGACAGGCATCCCTCACAGAAATGTCTATTCCCAGGCTGGACGGTCTCCTCAGACCACTTGGGATAATTTCTGGTGGGTCTTCTGACCTCAAAAAGGTTAAATTAAGTCAGGTTGTTTCAAGCCACACATACAGGGTAGACAGATAGAAGGAAGTAATAACTATTTTCTCCATGAGGAGATTAGAGTAATAGAAGATAAAGGGAGCAAGGAGAACTGGGGCTTGTTTACATAAACAGGCTTTTTGAGAGATGAAAGATAAGAAACTGAGGAGGCCAATTGAAAGATACGAGATTTACACACAGCCAAGGCTCTTCGAGAGTATCTGGAAAGCCAACATTTACCTTCCATACAATTTTAGTATCATTTAAACAAATATCTATCGGGGGACTTTATTCACATGAGAATTGTTAAATTACCCAGGTACTCACCTCTAATGTTTCATCAAGACGTTGCTTTAATTCTACATTTGACAATTCTGAATTAGAATCTGTTAGGAAAAACAAATTTTTTTTAACTACTTAATACAGGACATTTATTTACAAAATATCAAATACAGGTATCCCCTAAATTACAAAGAGAAAAGAATTATAATAAACCAAACAATGACAAAAAAATAGCTTAAAACATTTCATAAATGAAAAGACACATACTTTTGAATAAAGAGACTTTTTAAAAAGGATTCTAAAATAAAGCTGTTGTGAACGAATTGGTTAGTTACTACATACAAACACATGTCAACGTTCAAACCTATAGAGTGTTTCTGAGTTTATTTGAGCCAGAGAGTTTTCATGAGTTTATTTGAGCCACACTGACAATTGCCGGGAAGCAAAGTCTCAGTAGATTGAGGAAACTGCTCCAGAGAAGGGCAGTTTTGCATTTTGCAGCTTACTTTATACTTTAGAAAGCAAGGAGGGGAAATGGATTGGATAAAAAGGCACAATAGCAAAACACAGACTTCTTTTACATTGGTGGGTACAGGATAGTTACCAACATTCACAGCACCTAGAGACAGTATGCGGGGAGAACAAGATAACAATGAGGCATTGTAGTCTCTAGCTGTGGTGTAGTGGTTGTACCCTGACGGGTCTGGCAAAGGAGATGACTGACATTTCAAGGGTGTGTTATCTTAGATGCAAAAAAGACAATAGGAAGGCTCACTTAAGGTAAAGATTGACCTTTGTCAAGGAAGTTCAGGCGTAGGACTTGACTGCCTGCCACGACTTGCTTTTAGTTAAAAATTTTTAAGTTCAGGCCATCCTGTGTGGTTACTTTCAGTCTCTGGGTTTGTAAAGCCTGCTATGCAGGCCACCCCTGAGCTTTTCAGGTTTAGTATATGGCCCCTTTTTTGTCCACACGCAATATAAAAAACATGAATGTTGGTGAGTGAAATGAATACATTTTTGTGTTTGGCTTGTTTGAGCAATACAGTGATATGAATAGCTAAGAAGTAACCTGTATTTAATTTCTTTCCAAAGAGAATGACTAGAAGTCTCCTAAACTTCAATTATTTTCTCTTCAATTATTTTCTCTTTAATCAATTGAGACATTAACCTGGCTTTCCAGGAGCTTCATTTTCATTTGGTCTCCCTGGCAATAGAAAAACATTAAAGTGATAAGTGACAAGTAAGAGGAAAAGAAGTAAAAGGAAAAAAAAATTAGAATATTTTGAGGGATATTAAAATTTTCTCAAAACATTTTTTTTCTTTGCTATTCTGAACTTCCATCAACATGACAGTATCGAAGGCGAAACCTAATCATGTTTTTATTCTGATGATATGAGGTTCCAAGGAGGGACAAAAGTGACATTAGGTTGACAATAATAAGTTCTGTTTTATTAATACTTGTGGTAGGCAGAATAATGGCCCCCAACGCAGTCCACATCTTAATGCCCATAACCTGCGAATACATGGCAAAAGAGACTGTGCAGATCTAATTTAATCAGATGTGATTAAATTAAGTGCTGTAGATGGGAGATTATCCTGGATTACCCAGGTGGGTCCAATGTACTCACTAGGGTCCTTACAAATGAAAGGAAGGCAGGAGAGTCAGTGTCAGAGTGATGCAGCATGAGAAAGACTCCATCAGCCACTGCTGGCTTGGAACATGGGGGATGGGGACCACAGGCCAAGGCGTGCAGGCGGCCGCTAGAAGCTGGAAAAGGCAAGGTAATGGATTCTCTCCTACAGCCTCCAGAAGGAATGCAGCCCTGCGGACACCTTGATTTTAGCCCAGTGAAACCCATTTTGGACCTTCGACCCCACAGAACTGTATGATAATAAATTTGTGTTGCTGTTTTAAACCATTAAATTTCTGGTAATTTGGAAATTACCTATTAGCAGTAGGAAACTAACACAATATTCTTACCTAGGAGCAAGTCAACTTTGACAGAAAGACAAAAGTCCATAACCCAACAAACAGAAGCTCATACTATTACTATCACATATTATTTCTATCCCAGTGGTTTCCTCAAGTTTTTACAAAGGCATTTTAGCATCATGTTCAGTTTTCAATATCTTGCTTGCAAAACAGTATCCATTCTCTGTGCGTGATATGAAATTGGAAGAAAAATTTGTAAATAACCCCATCGTAATTTCAAGGAGGATTTTGTGGGATGGGGATAGAGCCCCAGCTACAACATAGTGTTTGTGTATCTGAAACATGTTTCTCAAATTATTTTTCTGTTGCTCTAATTTGTGTTTGTTCCACTTTGGTGGGGAAGTTTTACAATGGGGATTACAAAAGCTTCAGCCACAGAAACTCTGTACCACAACGAAGTCATGGACTCATCCACAGGCTCCCAATCACTGGAGTTGCATCACTCTATCACAATATGATTCTGAATTGTATTATTTCCTTCATGTACAGCTTAATTTATTTTTAGTTATGATTAAGATTGTTTTGATAGACACATCAATTCTTTTGAACCATCACCAATTCCAAGAGGTAAATAAAGATAAATTTCTAAAATCCACTCTGGCATCCCATTTTCATGTGTTGAAAGAGTGGCAGCACTGCTAAAATTCACAGGGGAAAAAGGCGGGAGAGGACACTAGGCACTCTTACCAGTGCTACTTTGTCGTCTGTGATGGGAAATTCTGGACACTTCAGGGTATGTATCTTGCGAGCTCTCACGCCTGGAAGGCTGAAAAACAGCACTTCTTTCTTCCCCCTTTCTTGGAAATGGGGGAGGGCCAAAGTTCCGTTCATCTGATCTTTTTCTAGATGTAAATAAATGTGAAATTTGCGCTTCATAAATACCGCCGGGCCTTCTTCCGAGGCCATACCCTAAATCTCCTTCTGCCATGTCATCGTCCTCTGTTTCCCAGGTCTGCGCCTCTGCCTCACTCAGTGACCTCACCACGCTGCTCATCAGCCAGATGTCGTCTTTACCATAGGAAAAACAGGTTATCTGTAGTTAAGAAAAACAGTAATTAAAACACCATCAGTATAAGAAAGTTAGGTTTTCCAAAGAAGAAACGTTCCTTTCTGTATTATGCAGGCATGACTATCCCAGCAAAGCACAAGCTTACAAATGCAATCCAAATTCAAGGTCTTCAACATTTCAGGACTTTTCCTAGGTAAGAAAAATTCCAACTTCTTATTTCAAAGATGAGGGGAATTGTAAGGAGGCAGGAAAGGCTTTTACTGAATGTAGTAGTCTACTAATCAGGATAAAGCAGACAGAGCCTTTGCCAAGAATACTCTTGATGTACAATAAAGGAAAGGGTCTGGTTTTCACAAGACTAAGTGCTACATAAAATTCAGAAGTCTCTAAAAAATGAGACTTTGAATGACTTAAGACTATCCTGCCTCTGTCCCTTCACAGCCCTTTAACCACTTTAGGTGCTCAGGTCTCTTCCGGTCTCTCCGACAGCTCCACTTGGTCCATTTCTGTGTAGACAACTAACAGAGGTTTTATATTTGGGACAGTGAGAGATGGGAAGGAAGAAGGTGCCCCACCTATCTTTCTCAAATCATGCTGCACCTGTATTCAAAACCCTCCACTATTTCACAAGCAATCAGAGCAAAAGCCAAAGCCTTTTCAATGCTGAGGTCCTCTGCTCATCTCTGCCCCTCTCTCTCATCCTAGGCTGACGGCCTTGCCTCCCCAGTGTTTTGACAGTGCCAGGTACTCCTGCCCCAGAGCTTTGTGTTCCAGCTATCTGGGGGAATACTCTTCCTCCATAGTTGCACAGCTGGTTCCTCACCTCCTGTGAGTCTTTTCTTCATGCCATTTTTCTCAGGGGGGCCTGGTACCCCATCTTAAATTGCAAACTACTCCTCCCTGTCCCACTTATCTGCTTTATCTTTCTCCTTAGCATTTATGGCCTGTTAACATCCTCCTCCATATTGTACTCATTTTTCAAAGCATGCCACTAAAAGGGAGAACGGTAGTGCAAAAGTGGGAGCCCAGTGAAGCTGAAGGTGGTTTCAGCCTGCCTAGGATCCTCTCAAGAGGTATGACATCCTGAAAATTTTCCCTTCCCAGTGTCCAAACCCACTCTAAATGGCCCTAAGAAGAATGTAAGCTCCACAAGGGCAGAAGTTTTTGCCTGTTTGGATCACCACTGCATTTCCAATGCCTAAAACAGTATCTGAGACAAAATCAGTGCTCAATAAATACTTGTTTAATAAAAGAATAAGGCAAGGAAGGAATATACAAATTGAAATACTTGCCTCTAGGGCAGAAAAACAAAATAGTCACCTCAGCAAGGCTCCACACTGGATACTGTGGGGCTAATTACCTGCCTTTCTTACTAGAAGAAAACATCTCCAGGTAAAATGCCCTACAGAGAAATCATCATTACCCAGCCCTCCCCATGTAAAGACCATTGTAAGCACCTACCTGGCGATAGTGGCCTACCTGGTGGCTGGAGAGCACCTGAAACGTTCAGCATTGTACCTTTCTCTAGTACAGAGTACAGTTAAGATAGACTTTCACCACCACCAGACATTTCAAAACTGCTGCTTTGCTGTAGTTATTTAGAAATATTTCATCCTTCTCACAAGACTCATTAAAAAGAAAAAGAACGAGGGCCGGCCCAGTGGCTCAGGTGGTTGGAGCACCGTGCTCCTAGCAGAGGTCACTGGTTCGATTCCCACATGGGCCAGTGAGCTGCGCCCTCAACAGCTAAGATTGTGAACAACGGCTCTCCCTGGAGCTGGGCTACCGTGTGCTGCCAGGAGAGCTGCTGTGACCAGTAATGAGTGGCCAGTTGGCGACTGACTGCCTCAGCTGGGGGGAGCGCAAGGCTCATAGTACCAGCATGGGCCAGAGAGCCGTGTCCTACACAACTGGACTGAGAAACAACGGCTTGAACCGGAGTGGGGGAGAGAGGTAGAAGAAGGGGAATAAATAAATAAATAAATCAGGTTGCTTATTTAAAAAAAAACAAAACACATCTGACATTTTTTTCTAAATACCCTTCTTTTAAGTAGTTGCTTACCAGGATTTTCAAAAATAAAATCTGTCTTTCAAAAATAATTAAGTCTCATTTTTTGCTGATCCCTCTCTGATTCTTCCACTATTAAAACCACACATAGCTGCCAAATCTGATTATGTATGAAGGGTTTTTTGTTGTTTTTAGGGTCAAAGTAACATATATTTTCAATGTCTAAAAACAAAGGCCCTTGAAAGATTTGAAATAATACATCCTAAAAGAAGATGCATAGATGGAAAGACATTCAACCTCATTTGTCATCAGGGAACTGTCGATTTTAAACTACAATGAGATTCCAGCACATACTACTGCTAATTCCAAGTGTTGCTGAGGACGTGGACATCCATAAACACTGTTGGTGGGAGAATAAAATGGTACTAACACTGAAAAGTTTGACAGTTTCTTTTAAACAGTGACCCCGCAATTGCATTCTTGGTATTTACCCAAGAGAAATGAAATCAAATGTTCATACAGAGATGTGTGCATGAATGCCCATAGCATTAGTCAAATTATCCCAAAACTAGAAACAACACAGATGTCCATTAACAAGAAAACAGACAAATTCTAGTACATCTATAGAATATATTCAGCAATAAATGAATTTCTGATATATGCAATAGCATGGATGAATCTTACAGACATTATGCTAACAGAAAAAACACATACTGTATGAAATCCTAGCAAAACTAATGTATATGACAGACAACAGATCAACAATTGAATGGGGTGGGAAGGTGAACTTCAAAGGGCACGAGGACACTTTCTGGGGTGATGGAAAAGTCTTCTATCTTGACTAGAATGATGGTTTGTCAAAACTCATCCAACTGTCTACTTACAATGGTGCATTTTATCATATGCAAATGATAGCTCAATAATATGCTGTGAAAAATTGTTTAAAACACAGAAAAAAATAAGGGACCTTAAACTGGATTAGGGGGCAAGATGAGAATTGTGTTGTCAGTTGTATCCTCCTGGATAAGAAAATTATTAAACTGAATGCCTTAAATCAGCAACAGTTTTTTTAGTGACAATAGCAGCTAGCACTTGTTGCTTGCTTTCTTCCGTGTGCTAGGCACTATTTTAAGTGCTTTATTTAGATTATTCTATTTAGTCTTCACAAGCACATGGTAAGAGAACACTATTATTATAATACTTAAGTTTAGACAATTAAATTGAAGCACAGACAGGTTAAATAACACAGCTAACAAGAGCCAGATTCTGAATTCAGATCCCTGATGACAGACACTGTTAACACTCTTAGCCATTGCTTTCTGTTATTTGGAGAATTTCAGTGAGATTAACATCAGAGCAAACCAAATTTCTATTATTTATGACATCAAATAGAACTGGAAGTAAAAGTCTAAAATAGCTAGTTTTAGCAACACTCAACACAGTCTACTGGACCCATTTTCTCCCCAAATTTTCATAAAATCATTTTGGTTCCTTTATAAGTTTATTTCCTAAATAAGTAAGTTTGTCTATGTTTATTTGTCAGGGTAGACAGTAAATTATTTAGTACATAAGAGGCTGTGTTTTACCTCTAGTGCAGCAGATTTCTGTTTATAAATGCAACCTCACATCTCTGTTAGGAGGGTGTGGTCACAGGTAACTAGCGGTGAAGAAAATGGAATTGGTCAACACAAAGGAAAAAAGCAATCAGGGGAAAGCATAAGCAATCACAGGATTACCTAAGAATATTTTTTAATGCACCACATATATTCAGGCATCATGGGGACCTCTTCCCACTATTCAGAGTTGAACATAATAACAAGCTTTCACATGGACCGATGCTCTACTGTTTTTTAAAATGTAACTTCAGGAACTGTTGGCTATGTACCTGCCCATGTTTTTACGCTAATAGTAATGCTAATATGGAATGCAGTCAAATTAAACTTGACTTTTGGAACACATTACTTTTAAGAAAGGGAAAATATTTGAAGTTAACTAACATTCCATTTGACTAGCTTTAAATGCATTCAATGTTGACAACCAGGGAGGCAGCAGGATGTGTGATGGAGAAGGCCTGGTCTCAGGAGTTCTGGGTTCAAAGTTCACTCCACCAGTTGCTGCTCTGTGATCCTAGGCAAGTTGTTTAACTTCTTGGAGTCTGTTTCCAAATCTCCAAAATGGGTTTAAGCATAGCTACTTTACAGGGTTATATAAACCCTATATTTGAAATCAATGTTTACTGAATTAGAATTTGAGTATTAGTTTCTTCATTTGTCAAATGAGGGGATTGGATAAGATTACTTGGTTCTTTGGAGCTCTAAAATCCTCGTTCTATATTAGCATTTTCCAAAGTGTGCCCCATGGAACCCCAGTCCTATGAACTATAAGTTGTTACTAGGAATAAAAGGGCACTTCTGGTTTTATTAAGGGATGCATCTTCCTATGCCGGCCCAGGCATACATGACTTGCCCCAAATTATACAAGTAGTGGCAGAGGCAGGATCATATCTCTGGCTCCTTGTTCAGTACTCTGGCCACTTGGGAAAGGCCATAGGATGAACATATTGCAGACTGTGAGCAGACAATCTTCCTACTTCTGCACTAAAACAACTTTTTGAAAAGTGACCAGTGACTTCCTAATTGCTAAATCCCAGACCTAGTCTCAGTTCCTCAGCCACCTCCACGTCTGCAGAAGCTGTGACTCCTGACTCACCATGCCAAGACCCCTGATCCACCTTGGCTCCCCAGCTCCACAGGAATACCAACTCTCTCATATCTGCCTGCTCAGGCTCCTTTTCCTCTTCCTGTCCCTTCTATATTTGTTTGGCTTCCACTCCTAAATACACTTCTCCAGCTGGATATCCTGCCAGCAATTCAAACACAGATTGTTCAAAAACAAATTAATTACCCGCCCCACTTCCCACCTCAGCCAAACCGCCTCCTGTGTCCTCTATTTCTGCAAATGCATCAACCATGCTCCAAAACACCAGGCCCAAAATTTTGGAATTCTTTTTCCCTCCCTCTTTTTTCTCTTTAGTGCCTTCAGTTGTCAAGCCCACTAAATCCACAAAATCTCCCAAAACCATGACCTTCTTCGCACATTAGCTTCACAGCCCTGGCTGAATTTCTTGTTACCTCTCCTGGACTAAACCAACGGTTCCCTAACTGGTTTACTCCAAGCTACCCTACACACTGTTGCCACGTCAATCATCTCCAAGCATAGATCCAATGATACCCATCTCTTGCCCTAAAGCCTTCCATAGCTCCCATGGCATAGATATTAAAGTGTCACTCTGTTTTCTACAAGAATCCTGATTTCACTTCCTGTTTCAGCTGTTAGAACTCTCTGGGCATCTTTCTACTTCCACAGAAAAGGGACTGCACCTGCTCCCAGGCCAGTCACCTTCAAGCCTCAGCTGATGCCATTCTCCATGCTAGGAATGCTGTTTCCTCTCAGGCCCGCTTCAGTTCATGGCAGCCTCTCCCTCCAGTAGGCTTCCGGACTACCCTGGGCCAGACATGATTTCTCCTACCTCTGAGCCCTCCTAGCTCTACATCATACCTTTTAATAGTCCTCACTTCCTACCTAATGCTTTTATTGTACACTCCCGTAGTGCAGGAGTACATATGTCTTATTTGCTTGGGCATAACAGGTGTTCCAAAGATATCTGATGGACAGATTGGAAAAAGAAAACAGTTTCCTGACCAAAAAACTTGGACTAGAAGGATCCACACCCACTAACTAGCCTGACAACTGTTGCCTTAGCAAACAAGTTGGTCAAACAGACACCTAATTCCTGTCAGGCAGGCAAAGAGGAAGGAACTGGACCCCTGCCTGGTGAATAATGGCCTGCCGCACAGCGCCCTAGGATTTTATGTTTTAACTTTTTCTGTTAAAATAACTTTAATTCACAGGAAGTTGTAAAGATAATACAGAGAGCGCCTGTGTACCTTTCACCCAGATTCCTCTAATGTTAATATTAGGGTACGGTTATCAAAATTAATACGTTAACATTAACTAAACCACAGACTTCATTACAATTTGCCAAGTTTTTCTACTGATGTCCTTTTTCTGTTCCAGGATCCAATCCAAGATGCTACGTCCCATTTAGTGCGCTGTAACGTTAAGGCTCAAAATTAACAGAAAAGTAAATAAATATAGGAGGAGGGGAAAGAGTCAGAAACAGGATCTTTCAAATCTAGTCCTTATATTGTTAACATCAGACGAGGCCTTTAAACTAGCATTAAGGGAAAAAGACAATTTGCCAGCTTGTTCACAACCTGCCGAGTTTGCACGAATGTGCGCCCCCCAGCCCGGGGTCCACCCCGCTCGCGGCTCCCACCTGCCAGCTCTGGCGACCGCACTCTCCACCACGGAGGGCTTGGGAACTTGGCCTCAGCTGTCAGGACCCCCGCCGCCCTCGCGCCCTCGCGCCCCCTTCAGCGCGCTCACCCCGCGCGGAGCCTCCACGTCGCGCGCCGCGCCTGATCCTCCAGCCACGTGACTGAGCGGCGCAGCCCGGAGCGGAAGGGCCGGTGAGGCCGCCCAAGCTCACTCTGTGAGTGCAGCGGGATATTACAGTATCCAACTACAAAGCCCGTATTTTCCCCGCTACGGACAACCGAATTATAAATAATAGCACGAGACGTGGAAAACCAGAACAAGGCAGCGTATGTGTCAATAAAGGTAAAATACTTGGTTCAAAACACTTGTGTCTAGGAGTCCCGTAAGAGAAGGATGGAGCTGAGCTGAAGTTCAGCGGTGGAGGCGGCCCTTGTCGGCTGCCTTTCAGTACTCAGAAGTGAGGAGAGCATTGTAGGCCAAAGGAACTGCTGGGGACGGCCTGACAGTGGGAAGGGGCGAGAGGGAATGGCCTTAGCCGATACTCGGAAGACCTAGTCTGTGGATTTCCTGGGACGGCCCCGCCTCCTTCTAACCTCACCAAAACATGTTGGGTCATTAGATTAATTACGTTGGTGAAATGATTTTGGTATTATTTCCTAATCCCCAACATTCGTGAAATAACTGAAGGGACCTGTAGTGATCAAAAAACTTGACGGGATTTAAAAATCACTCTGGTTTGGAAATAAACTGATGAACCTGTTCCTCCCAGTAACAAACTTCCTTTTCTTTCTTTTTTTTCTTTTTTTCTTTTTTATTGGGGAAGGGGAACAGGACTTTATTGGGGGAACAGTATGTACTTCCAGGCCTTTTTTCTAAGTCAAGTTGTTGTCCTTTGAATCTTAGTTGTGGAGGATGCCGTTCAGCTTCAAGTTGTTGTCCTTTCAGTGTTAGTTGTGGAGGGCGTAGTTCAGCTCAGGCCCAGTTGCCCGTTGCTAGTTGCAGGGGGCAGAACCCACCATCCCTTGCGGGAGTCGAACCGGCAACCTTGTGGTTGAGAGGATGTGCTCCAACCAACTGAGCCATCCGGGAGTTCAGCGGCAGCTCAGCTCAAGGTGCCGTGTTCAATTTTAGTTGCAGGGGGCAGAGCCCACCATCCCTTGCGGGACTCGAGGAATTGAACTGGCAACCTTGTGGTTGAGAGCCCACTGGCCCATGTGGGAATCGAACCGGCAGCCTTCGGAGTTAGGAGCATGGAGCTCTAACCGCCTGAGCCACTGGGCCGGCCTCTTTCTTCTTTCTTTCTTTTTTTTTTTTTTAAGATTTTATTGGGGAAGGAGAACAGGACTTTATTGGGGAACAGTGTAGACTTCCAGGACTTTTCCAAGTCAAGTTGTTGTCCTATTTTAATCTTAGTAGTGGAGGGCGTAGCTCAGCTCTAGGTCCAGGTACCTTGTTAGTTGGTTGCAGGGGGCACAGCCCACCATCCCTTGCGGGAGCCAACCCGCAACCTTGTGGTTGAGAGGCGGTGTTCCAACCAACTGAGCCATCTGGCCACTGGGGAGCTGAGCAGCAGCTCATTGACTTCGTTCTAGTTGCTGGCCCATGTGAGAATCGAACCGGCAGCCCGGTTGCCCAGAAGAGCTCGCGCTCTAACCAACTGAGCCACCCATCTGCCCCAACAAACTTCTTTTAGTCTTCCTCTTCTTCAGATCCAGCCCATTATTTCCCTTAACCAGGTATTTTTCAAAAGCATACATACCTAGTTATATGGAAAACCAGACAGAATTGAGGCTCTAAAATTTCTCCTAATTATAGGACAAGATCAGTGCTATGTGCTTATTAGATGCTCAGGGATTTAAAATTATCATAAAAGATTAATAATATATTTATAACTGTAAAGTCTGTTTATGTACTATCTCATTTAGTGTAATAAACATATTCAATAGCTTTGCAAGCAAAAAATAATTCTTCTTCACCTAAAACTTTATTGTAGCAAATCCTGAAATGAGATACTGTAAGTCCTTTAACTTTTTCAAAAGTTCTTTTTCAGTATTGTTTGGCTATTCTACTTTCTATATGTTTCCATATGAGATCAGCTTATCAATTTTTATGTTATGGTGAGATTTTTATTGGTATTGAATTTATAAATCAATTTAATAATATTGAGTCTTAGAATTCATGAACATAGTATATCCATCTAACTGGATCTTTCATTGGAATATTCTGGATGCACATCTTGCACATATTTTTAGGCATATATGTCAGTACATCATGCTTTTTGGTACTATGATAAATGGTATTGTTTTTATTTTTATTTCCAACTATGTGTCACTACTATATGAAAATGCAACTGACTTTGGTGTGTTGATCCTGTATCTGACCTTACTAAAAGTCACTTATTAGTTTAAGTAGCTTTTGTGTGGATTCTTATTGGAATTTCTATATAGGTAATAATCATGTTTACTGAGAATAATTTATTCCTTTCAGGACAGTATGTCTTTATTTTCTTGCTTAATGCACTGGCTAGGACCTCCAGGACAATCCATATGCTTTTTATTCACTAGTCTTGTTTACAAATTATTTTTTAATTCTCCTTTCCATAAAAATAAACCCCTTAAACAATAAACCTCTGGATGGATTTCAGGGGTCTGAATCTTTGAAAAATATGAACATTTTGTATTAATATGTATATCTGTATTTCCTTGAAGGAAGTGGGTCCATAGCTTACATCGGACTGTCAAAGAGATTTATACCATCAAAAGGGTTAAGGAACTAAATTTTAAGTAAAAGCCCAGATATATATAATATAAGGATTTTTCATGATACTGTTTTCCACATATACAGCAATGAAAGTTTTTAAGAACAGTGTTATTGTTTTTTTTACCTTACCATCCCCCACCCATAGGAACGAATAAATGTTTCTCAGCAGTTTTGACCCCTGTCACTTTTATGTTAACAACAAATTTAAATGTTGGTAGGGATTGGTGGTAGGACATGCTTAGAATGCAGAAGAAATATAGATGAAGACCAAACCCCTATTTCAAAGCCCACAAAAATAAAAATATACCAAGAAGGACATAAGGGGGAAAAAAGTCACTGGTTATGCACATACCAAAGCTCATTATCTTAAGGCACTCTTGAGAAACTGAATAAATCAAGAAGTGTAATTTACAGAATTATAAAATGATTAAAAATTTGGCACACTTATCTCGTTTGGCTTAAATTAGCCGATTTAAACAAAAAGTTAACAAGTAGGTTTAAAACCAGAGACAAACAGTGAATGAGGCATTTTTAAGTCCTTTTCCAAACAACTGTAAAATGTTAAAGCATTGTCTAGTTTCACATGAAAACTTAAGACTGAAATTAGTGACTATATTAATATTTACAAAATTCCGAAAAGGTGTGTAGCTCTGTATTATGCTCCATTATCTCCCTTCTGTTAAAAGAAAAGCTCATTTATTATCATGAGTCAATCATAAGTGTTAGGACAATTAGCAGTCACTTGATTAGCATGAGAATTGAATGAATCCCAGTAGTGAAGACAATAGTCTTCTCAAAACAGCTGTCTATACTACTAAAAATAATAATAAACACATATATGGTGCTTAGTATATGCCAAGCACTATTTATTTAATCCTTGCAATAGCTCTAAGTAATTGTGCTCATTTTATGTGATTAGTAGTACTGGGTAGCACCTTTGTGATATTTTCCTAGTCCAAGTTATCTTTCTTTTTTACCACCATACCCAGTCTTGAAGGCCTTGCATCCATTTATCTTTCTCCGATACTCATAGTAGAAAATAATATTAATCTCTTCTATTCTCTCAGTATATTAGAATCTCCAATAGGGCACTTGTCACAATCTACCTTTTTTGTGTGCATATCTTCTTTGCATACTAGGTAAATATCATCTAGAGGTCAATAATTTATCTTAGGAGGCCTTCCCTACCACGTGGAGTCTTGCACATATGTAATAGGCAATCTATGTTTAACAAAATAAATTTACTAAATGTTATGTTTGCATACGATTTATCTTCCAGGTATTTACTTGACAGATAAACTTGCTCATGTGCAAAATTACATAAGCATTTGGCAGCACAATTTAATTGGTAAGTCTGCTAGGATGGAATCCTGACTTTGGTATTTCCTACCTATGATCTTGGGTAAGTCAACTTAAACCTTTTGTGCCTTGGTTCCATCACCTGTAATGCAAGTAATACCTACCTTACACAGTAGTCATGTGGATTAAGAGAGTTCACTTTTGCAATGTGTTTAAGAGTGCCTGGCACATAGTAATAATATATGTGTTATTCTTTCTTACATCATTATAATAGTAAAAAGCTGGAAACCACCTTAATGTCCATCAGTAGGGGATTAAACCAATCATAGCACATCCTTAATGGAATTTCATACACACAACAAAAAGATTAGGGGTCCAAAGACCATGTACAACTGACTAATAGGCACATGAAAAGAGGCTCAACATCATTAGTCATTAGGGAAATGTAAATCAAAACCAAAATGAAAATATGAGTGCATATCCACAGGATGGCTATTATGAACAGTAGCAAATGTCAGCAAGGATGTGGAGAAATTAGATCCCTAATACATGGATGGTGGGAAGGTAAAGTAATGCAACTGCTTTGGAAAACAGTTTGGGTATTTCCTCAAAAAGTTAAACTCATTTGCAATATAACCCAGAAATTTCCCTCCTAGATATATACCCAAGAGAATTGAAAACATTCACATAAAAACTGTACAAATATTCATAGCATAACTCATACCAAAAATTGATACAACTCAATTGTGTCACTGATGGAATAAACAAAATGTGGTATAGCCATACATTGGAATATTATTCACTAGTCTTGACTGTAACAAAGAATGGGGTACTGGTACAGGCTACATGGATGACCTTGGAAACATTATGCTAAGTGAAAGAAGACAGACACAAGAGGCCACATATTGCATGATTACATTTATATGAAGTGTCCAGAATATGCAAATCCCTATATACAAAGTAGATAAGTGATTGCAAGGGGCTAGGAGAAGGGAAGAATGAGCAGTGACTACTAAGGGGTATGGGACTTCTTTTGGGTGGGTGATGAAAATGTTACAGAATTACATAATGGTGATTGTTGCACAGTCTTGTGAATATGATAAAAACCAGTGGAATGTACACTTTAAAATGTCAATTTTATATGTGAATTGTATCTTACTTTAAAAAAAAATAGGGAGGTCTATAGGTTCTGAGCTGGTATAACCTCCAAAATATACTAAATGAAAAGATAAAATATAGAACAGTTTACATTGTATGCTACCATATGCTTAAAAAATGTGTACACACACAACACACATACTTTGCAGGCATAAAATCTCTCAAAAGATACTTAGGTAACATTATTTCCTAAAGGGAGGGGTCTGGGGTGGCTGAAGAACAGGGGTGGCCTGGAAGGGAAACCTACCTTTCCAGTATAGCCTTTTGTACCTTTTGAATTTTATACAGAGTGCAAGTATTACCACTACCCCCCCACCCCTTTTAAAAGGAAGAAATAAATATGGAAAACTCTGATGGTTTATCTTTGGACTTTAGTTTTATTTCTTTTTTTTTTTTAAATTAATTAATTATTTATTTATTTTTATTAAATTTATTGGGGTGACAATTGTTAGTAAAATTACATAGATTTCAGGTGTACAATTCTGTATTACATCATCTATAAATCCCATTGTGTGTTCATCACCCAGAGTCAGTTCTCCTTCCATCACCATATATTCGATCCCCCTTACCCTCATCTCCCACCCCCCACCCCCCGCCGCCCTTACCTTCATTTTCTTCTATCATAAACTCAAAAGATATCCATCTACCCATTTGGTCAGATTTACTTATTCTTTAGCAACTGAAGCACTAAATGATGAGTATTTATTCTTTAATCTTTAATAATATTATATTCATTATACTTGAGATGGTTTAGCTTTCTCGTGGAGGAAAAACCCAAACATAAACCTTTATACTATCCACCTACTAGTTCTACAGCAAAATTTTAATTTTAAAAAAGTTTTAATGATAATTGGACAATTTATATGATGTAGGCAGAGAAATATCACAGTGATTATAAGGTGGCTAGTATTGAAAATTAAGAGCTATGATCTTTGATCCATTGCTCAATCCATTTCAATATCTGATTGATATTATCCTCTAGCTCTTCTGGTTTATTGCTGGGCAGCTGATGAACTATTTCTTCCTTGTAGGATGCTAATGCTTCTTCATGAAGAACTTGAAATATTTCACACTGAATATTATCTTTTAGTTTCTTCTCATTATAACCCCTAAAAAGCAAAGAGAAGATAAGCAAACAAAAAGCAAACTGAATGGCATTAACAGAGTTTTAGGAGCATACCAGAAACTGGACATTTTTGAATATACGAAAAATCATGCAAAAATACTTCTTGTAGTCTCTTTACCTATAGAAAATAGAATGGCACCTATAAGAGGTTAAACTAAGAGGGTTAAACTACAAGAGGATTAAATTAAGGCCAATGTTTATGTTTGTCTAAAATTTTCTTCCCCCACAATTTGTCAGCCAGTCAGTTAGCAAACATATCGACCTATCACAAGCCAGCTATGAGATAAACATAAAGTCTGTAGGTAATGGTCCTAGATTTCAAAAGAATTAGAGGAGTTTAGGTATAGACAGATAAAACAAATAGATGGCATATAATGAAATGCATATGATTGGAATATTATATACTAATTGAGTACTTTATCATATAGATGTATCTATCTGTACTTTACCAATTCCAGACAACGAAAAAAATTGACTTATGTACTCTTTATGTAGATATATTAGCCAACCAATTAGCTTGTGAAAAATATAAAGAAAATTCAAACTCGAATTAGTTAAAGCTTTTAAAGACAATCAAAATTAAATTGACCTACTTAAAAGGTCAGTTGAAATGACAACCTACAGAATGGGAGAAAAGTTTTGCAAATCATATATCTGATAAATGAAATATGGTCTATCCATACGAGTACAATGGGATTTTATTTGGCAATACAAAGGAATGAAGTACCGATGTATGCTGATAAAACAGATGAACCTTGAAAACATTATGCTAAGTGAAAGAAACCAGACACAAAAGACCACATATTGTACGATATCATTTATATGAAATGTCCAGAATACCTCATAGGCAAATTCACGGAGATAGAAAGTAAATTACTGGTAGCCTTGGGCTGGAGGACTGAGGGGTAATGGTGAGTGACTGCTAATGAGTATAGGTTTTTTAGTGGGGTTAGCGAGTGATGAACATTTTCTAAAATTGGTTGTAATAATGGATGCATACTTCTGTGCATATACTAAAAACCATTGAATTGCGCACTTTATTTATTTTGATTTATTATTATTATTATTGGAGAAGGGGAACAGGACTTTATTGGGGAACAGTGTGTACTTCCAGGACCAAGTCAAGTTGTTGTCTTTTTAATCTTAGTTGTGGACGGCGCAGTTCAGCTCCATGTCCAGTTGCCGTTGTTGGTTGCAGGGGGCACAGCCCACCATCCCTTGTGGGTTCGACCAGCAACCTTGTGGTTGAGAGCCCACTGGGCCATGTGGGAAGCGAACCGGTAGTCTTCGGCATTAGGAGCATGGAGATCTAACCACCTGAGCAACCGGGCCGGCCCTGAATTGTATACTTTAAATGGGTGAACTATATGGTATGTGAATTTATCTCAGTAGAGCTTTTGTTTTTTAAAGGTGACTATTTTAGAACTTTAGTCAATGGCTAAAAACAAAAAAGACTAGTTCTCATAGTTTTTTCATACCTCAGTTAGTCTTTGGCTGTTTACAAAAAACAGTAATATTTCCTCTTAGATTCCGAATGTTGGTACCATGCAGACTTGGTTTTAACTACAGACCAAATAAAGTAGTCACATTGGCCAATTTCAGAAATCTGAAGAAAAGTTTACACTTTTAAGAATTCAATGTTTTTCCTTTCTTACCTTGTTTCAAGTCTTTTGTATAATATACTGTTATCTGTTTTCAGCACAAAAACTATGTGAAACCAGCGTTCAGGGAAGAAATCACAACCATGGTAATCAACAATAACTCCACCTTCACTCATTTGGTTTTCTAACTCATCAACTACCTATAAGAAAGGGAAAGAAAAAAAGATGAATGCTCCTTTAAAAATCCGCTGTCTATTTTCCTATTAAATTTTTTAAATGTGTATTTTATTAAAAAATTGTACTTACTCTATCTTCATCTAAAATGGGACAATCATACTCTTCATCATAGCCATCATATAACTGCCCTGAAAGAGATTTACATTGGCTTGTTATAGTATTTTCTAAGTAACTTTCAGTAATTTTCAATTAATTCTAGACTTTAGGAAAGGAAATATATCACCAATTTATTTAATTTAATTATTTTTTTTTCACTCTTTTAGAGACAAGGGATGGCACTAACACAATAGGTGTCACATGGACACCAAATAAAAAGGACAGTAATAATCAGCATTTTGTCTAGAGGGAGACTTGGACAGTGACATATCTGAAACTTTTAGCTATCAAAAATTGAAACAAAGAATGACTGTAGCCAGTTACAGAATTTGTGGGGCTATTAGAACTGCATTGTTTTTGGTGACCTACAGATTAGTGCAAACAGGGGACATATGGATACACACACACACATTAACAGCAGGTTAAGTTCCTAATTTATTAGGCCAAGGATATGAAACTTGTTAAAAACAAGTTCTTGATTCCAGAAATGAACCCTCTTGTCACTGAGGTCACATCTTCATTGGGTCTGGGGAAGTAGAGTCAGTACCCAGATGCTCCTGAACAGTATCTTTACTTCTCAATTTCCAGCATCCCCAAAAGCCAAGGGTTAAATGTCTTATTTCAGAAGGCAAAACAAGAATAATGGGCAGTTGTAAAGAAAACATTTAAATCTAACATAAGAACTTTCCAACAAACCAAAGCTGGCTTTCAAAGTGAGTCTCACTTCAGAAGGTGAGACATACCAATCCCACACTCGCCTGAATCCCTAGGAGGTATGTAATGTAAGGCAGAATAAGATCATCTACTTAGCCATCTCCGAGAATATGCTAGTCTTCCCGCCTCTTCCCCCTTAATATTTTGGCGCAGGTCGAAAACAGGTTAAAATGAGTTCTGAATGAGGTACGAGTTCTGAAGTGATAAAAGGGTAGTCCTGGGGGACGAAAGGGGGCAGGCCAGAGACAGTTGTAACTCTTTGCCTGGAGGGTCTATGGGCTGATTCTGGGGACATAAGCCACCCACCTCTCCATCACCCTAATGTGACCTCTGCCTCCCTGGGATACTGCTCAGTTACCAGCAACTCTATCAGCCTAAAAAATTAAATTGTCTTCATGTAGAGAAAACTGGTTAACAATATGGAAAACAATCTAAATCTTTATACTCAAACTCTAGGTGGATTAAAGAGCTAATTTCTTAATTCCAAAGATATCTAGCAGAAAATTTAATCTGTAAAGGAATGATTTACTTGAATTTGTGAAGCAATAAAATCACTAATTCAAACATAAAATGTTAAATCTCTGTACAATGAAAAATAATATGACTTTAAAAAAAAGAAAAATAACAGACTGGGAGAAATATTTTGTAGTAAGACAACAGACTGAAATGTAGATTATATAAAGACCTTAAAAATCCAGATAAATTTAAGTAGCTTAACAAAGAATAAGAATTCACACAGGATGGAAAAGATCACTAGTAAACATACATAAAAATATTTTGGACTGTCCCAGCTATTTAAGAGATGCAAGTTACAATGAGTCTTTATATGCCTGTTATATTTGTTACATATATATGGTAAATGGACTCTGGAAATCTATTTAAAAAATAATTTTAAAAAGAAAAATGCTGTGCCCATACAGATTTCCTCAATCATTTAATTTCTAAACAGAAAAAAATTGTGATAAAATGATTAAAAATGTTCAATAGGGAAATAGTTAAATCTTGGTTTACTCACTTGATGAAATATACAATTAAATAAAGTTCAGGAAATAAGTATTAGGTAGTTAAAAAACACTGTAATATAGAATAAGTAGCAACATGATAAATGCTTATGATATAAAAGTAGTAAAACATAAAAAGCAGAATCCATGGCTGTCTGCAATAGGGACAAAGATTAGAAAAAAAAAGATAGAAATAAATTAGTAGGATTTGAAGTACTTTTTCCGTCTATTTTTAAAATACTGTATTGTGTGTTTTTTTACAATACACAAAATCTAAGAATACCTACAGCTGATTCTGTACTGTGTGGGAGTCTCAGATAACTGCTAAGGTTCCTTCATATTTTAAATCCTTGACTCTTAAAAGACTAGTGAAATCTAAAATACATGCTATCTAAAAGACAGACAACTATTATTCCAATGCTGAAATGTAGGATTTGTTAAATCATGTTAATGTTTTAATAAAAGTATAATCCAAGCCTGCAAGCATACATTTCAAACAACATCTATCAAACACCAGGTAGGTACCAGTGACTGCAGGGTTAATGAGGGTATAATAGTGAACAAAAAAGAACGAGAAAAACAAATACAGTCCTTCCCTCAGAGGTTAAAATGCAATGAGAGGACAGACAACTAACCTGGAAATTATACTGTATTTTAATATTATGGTTCATCATGCTATGGGAGCAATAGGATAGGCACCTATTATGTTAGGAACATAATCGTGGGATATTAGGGGAGGGTTCCTGGAGGAAGTGACTTCTAACTGGAAACTTGAAGTAGTTAGCTAGGGAAAAAAAGGTAGGGAAGACTATTCTCAACAGAGAAAACAAGTATTCAAAGCCTGAGAGACTAGGGAGGGCAGACTCTTTTAAAGGAGGGAAAGTCAGAATAGTTAGGAAATAAGTGATAAAGGACCAGGTAAACAGAGGCCAGGTCAAAAAGGGCCTTGAAGGCTACCCTGAGTTGCGACTTTATCCGAAGGCAAAAGAAAATCATTAAAGCATTTTAAGTATGAAATGACATGATCAATTTCAAGTTTTCTAAAATAATTTTGATTTGTGAGAATGAGTTGGAAGGAAGCAAATCCAAAAGCACGGATACTGTACTAAGGCTACTGCAGAATTTTAGGTGAGTGGTGATTATAACCTGTACCATAGGGAATGGAGAGAAATGGACGGATTCTAAACTTCATTTCAAATTTCAAAAAACAGGTGGAAACTATTTATTATAAGTTTCAACCGGAAATCAAATTTGTAGCTGTCTATACATAGGATCTTAATCTACAATGATGAAAAGGCTTCCTTTGATTACATTACCAAAAGTTTAGAAAATTACTTACTTTTGTAAACCAAGTTTTATAAAGATGTATTACTTGCAGAAAAATACAATTATGGAGCCAGTTAAAAGGCTAAGTTCTTGCCTTAAAAGACCTTCCTAGCTGTTGTTATTCAAGCTATAAAATTGTGACGTTTTCTTTAACTGCCATCCTAGAATTTGCACGTACATGAAAGCTGTTCTTTAAAGATATTGGGATACTAGTTACCTATTTTGATGCTGTTGCCAATAAAGACATTTTTAGATTGTTTTCCTTTGGAAACATTTACCACCATTTATCTCAATTCAACAAGAAGCTTATAACTGTAATGCAATCAGTACAAGAAGTTAATTGGTTTAGAAAAATTGAGTGCTTTGATAACCTGGTGTTTTATATAGTATAGAGCAATGAATCCTGCTTAGAGAAGTTAGCACCAAAGATGTAACATTTGAGTTGGGCTTTTAAAAGAGCTGTTTGTAAGGCAGAAAAGGGCATCTACAGGTAAGGAAATAGCATGTATAGAGACATGGAGGTGGAAAATTCCCAGTGGGTGAGGAATAGTGCACTGTGGGTAGACAAGGGGACATCGGGAAGATTGGCTGCAGGTAAGGCTGAAGGTAGACCACGGCCAGTTCATAATCTCCTGTACTTCATTAAGGATAGACTTTTATCAGTAACAAGTTCAGTCGTTATTCCTGCTCCCCTGGCTTTTTTAAAGGACATGATGGTGTAGAAGAGGCAGGGAAGATACTGACGAGTAGGAGATTCAGCACCAATAGTTTCAAGAATGAGAAAGGGGTACCACAGGAACACAGCACCCGTAGTCTGAGGAATGGGATAGTGGTTCATAGCGATTTTTCAAACTATCAAGATTTAAAGGCCAAATGGATCTGTGTTGTGTATGAATGTGTTTGTATGTGTGGCGGATAGGAATCAGGAGTGGGCAAGTAGCGTAGGAATAACCTCAGAGCATGTGCTTTATAAACATTAATTTGGAGCTGTCTGAGAACTATTCAGATCGTTACATTTAGTTGTCTAGAAATTGGGCTAAGTTTTAATTATAAATTTAAGAATCAGCAGCAACAGGGAGTAACCAGTCCTGAGTGAATGAAATTACTGGAGGGAGAGAGGTGGCCGGTTAGCTCAGTTGGTTACAGTGCGGTGCTAATAACACCAAGGTTGCTGGTTCGATCCCTGTATGGGCCACTGTGAGCTATGCCCTCCTTAAAAAAAAAAGAAATTACTGGAGGGAGGAGCAGAATTACAATATGGCTGCAGTAAAATCAGAGGAGCAGATGCCAAGATTGGGAGAGAACAGTGTCGGAGAGGCCAATGGAGAAGTTAGTTCCAAAGGCTTCCAGTGGAGGGGAAAAATGGGACACAAAAGAGGTTAGAGCAGGGATAGCAAACTTCTGGAAAGGACCAGATAGTAAATACTTCAGGCTTTGTGAGATAGTCTTTAGTTAGTGGTTCCTATAAAAACAGCAGCAGCTTGCCAACCCTTGGGTTAGAAACAGATCAAGATTATAAGTATTAAGGGCTCAGCTATGCTTTATAACCTGTTTGCAATGGATCCAATTTCAATATAATAGTATTACTTTGTCTAGACTTGCAAACATCCTGGGGTTAGGAACAGTGGCTTCAGACTGATCAACTGATGGCAGGAAAATTAAAGATGCTGGTAAATATAATTAAATGATTGTATATGGGAAAGGATATTAAGTGAGGAGGAATCTGAGACTGGAAGAACAGGGATGAAAAGCATTCTTAGTCACACATTTACAACTTCCAATAGTTTTATTAACCGTCATGCCCACACTAGGTTTCCTGTCTTGGTTCCAAATGGCATTAGGATGGTCTTTGAAAATAGTTGACCCTAGAACAACGTGAGGATTAGGGGAACCAACCTCCCGAAAAATGAAAAACCCGTGTACAACAACAGTTCGCCCTCCACATACTAGGATTCCCAACCGCGGAGTCAATGGAAAAATCCGTGTATAAGTGGACCTGCGCAGTTCACACCCATGTTGTTCAAAGGTCAACTGTAATACAGCAATTCAACATGATTACTAGGATGGCAATAAATGCCCATTTAAGCATTTGTTTAAAACCAGTGTTTTTTTCTTTTATAGTCTCATTTCTTTCATAGTAGGGCTTCTCAACCTCAAATACTGACATTTTGAGCTTGAAATTCGATTATGGGAGTGGAAGATGTGAACTGGGGGATGTTCAGCAGAATCACTGACCTTACCCATTAGATGTCAGTAGCAACTCTCCCAACCCATCGTGACTACCAAAAATGTCTCCAGAAATTGCCAAATATCCCCTGAAGGGCAAAATCACCCCTAGCTAAGAACCACTGCTTTATAGATTGTACGGTTTCCCTTAAACTATATCATCATTTGGAAAAAATGAGGAGGCTGGATGTCTCAGAGTATTTTCTAGTTAAGACTCTCAGGTACATACAAATTCCATCTGAGGAAAAAAAGACATTATAAACCTTATAAAGTACCTCATCTAATATGTCAAGTTAGACCAGAAATCCTTTATCTGGCCATTATAGGAGAGAAAAAAACACTTGTCCTTTAAGGCTTAGATACCATCTCATCAATAAAATACAAAGAGGATGCTTGAGACTATACATCATTAGGTGGACACACAACTGGCTAACATGGTGTGAATACAAGCAGGAGAGGACCCAACAGTCTGGTGTGACTGTTCCTTGTAATCCTATTCAGGGTGGATTAAATAGCAACTTTATTATTAAGTATAGAAAGAATGGCTACTGTATGAATCTGAAATCACTTGTCAAAAACTGTAAAATTCAACAGGGAAAGAAACAAAAGCAGATTTCATACAGGTATAAAATGGAGACCTACTAGCTACCATGTTTCCACGAAAATAAGACCTAGCCAGACCATCGGCTCTAATGCGTCTCTTGGAGCAAAAATTTATGTAAGACCCGGTCTTATTTTACTATAAGACCGGGTCTTATATAATGTAATGTAAGACTGGGTCTTGTATTAATTTTTGCTCCAAAAGACGCATTAGAGCTGATGGTCTGGCTAGGTCTTATTTTCGGAGAAACACGGTATGTACAACAGCAAATAAAGATCTAAGTTTTGTTAACTATAACTTAAATGCCAGACCTGGATTAAAAATATAAGCATGACAGTGACTTACAAAATCAAGAATATGACAAGATGCAGAAAATTGACTTGCAAAGGGGGAGGCTAGAAATTTTTTTTTTAATTTTAAAGTGGGGAGATACTGGGAGACACATCAAAGGTCCTTAAATATAACCAAAGGGACAAAAAAATAGGACCTGGAGAAATAGGGCAATTGAGGAAGATAAATCCAAACAGATGAGGACTTATTATGAATAAAAATACTACCCAAGTGGTCTCTCCAAAAAGGAGATGGTTATGCTTTAGCAATCTGAGAAAATGGAACATAAGATTGACATATACCAGAGATAATACTATGATTTAAACATCAGAAGACACTAGAGCTGACACTCTAGTGGTAATGAACAGACTGCAACTTCAAGTTCTTGCAACTGTTACTCCTGTTGGTGATAATGAGGGGGAAAACTGCTTCTAAAAACATAATTGCCAACGTACCAACAATCAAATTGAAGAAGGACTTTATTTTTTACACTTAAAGGATGATGAAAAACTATTATGAATCCTATTAAAGAAAATCCAACATCTCAATTGAGAAGTATGGTAACTATATTTACTCATTAAATACTATTTAAGTTTTGTAAAACACAACTTGAAAATATCCAGCATGCATGTTTAATCTCAGTACAATGGATTCAAGACCAAGTATACATGTCACATGCATCAAGGCCAGATCACAGATTATCATAGTCATCATCGTCATCATCATCGTCATCGTCATCATCACGTTTTCTTTTCAATGCATTTGATGATTCATTGGTAGTATTTTGTGATGACACCATGTTAGTTGTTATAAGAATGTTTTTGGACCCAATTAATGATGGATTAATCAGAACATTCTGAACTGCTGACGTTGCAGGAATTGATGCTTTTACACTTGGCGACTGCGAAGTGGGCATCTGGACTGTAAACCTTTGCCCTGTGAGGGACATTGGAGCCCCTACTTTAGTTGAAACAGACATGGTTTGTGGGGTCGGTGTGCCAAGTGTGGGAGTACTTGGTCTGCTAGTAACTGATCCAACACTTAGTCGTGGAACTGTTATTCTTCCCGCAGAAGTAGATGCTTTTTTTTGTAAAGACTTAAGTCTATAGTTTGGAGCAGTCAAGCAGTATCTGTCAGGTGGCAGTCTAGGGCCTGAATATGGCTTGATCAATGGCAAAGGGGTTTGATTTCTTTGCCTTGCAATATCTAATAAAAAATCTCTCGGGGGAGGAGAGGTAAAAGACTGGTCAGCACGACACTGGATTGCCAAGCGCACATCATCTGCATCAACGGTAGCTTTCTTAGCATGGCTTGAATAAATTTTTGCATCATCTAGAATTGTGGTCACATATCGGAAGGCAAACTCCAACATCTGATTTATAACTCTTGGCTCATATTCTGTAATCCCCATATCCTTCAGGATTTGTGCCATCATCTGTGCATCTTTCGGCATGCTCTTGGGAGAAGCCATCTTGCCAGACTCCATGATATCCGGTGATCAGACTTCAGATCATTTGAAAAAAATACGTACATTAGGTCAAACCTGAAATAGTTACTATAGTAGCAACTGTCAGGAACTTAAAAAATTTTAAATACGTTAAATTTTTCAAAATATATTTAAATTTTAAAAATATGTTAAATCTTTTTAATGAGGCACACTTTAAAAAGTTCCATTTAATTAAATTTATTGAGTTTCTACCCTGTAGAAATCATGATAGAATAAAGATACAATTATAAGATAAACAAAGATAAAGACACAATAAGGGAGTGATAAAAGATGAGGGGGAAATGGTAAAATAAGTAAAAACATATTTTAGAATATGTGCAGTTGCATGCAGACATGCAACTATCAAATTAATCTAAGAAAATACCACAGGACAGTCATGTTCTACTGCCTGATTTCAAAATAAATCTGTCCTTCCAGTAAGATCAATATAACACTGTCTCCAAAGACATGCTCAGCACCACCCAAACCTTTATGTGTTGACCCATCTCCAAACATTCTCCCTCTTCTTCATATTCAGATTCTACCTATCCTAAATCCAATCTCTTCAGGAAAACCTCAATTATTACTGTCCACAAGAACTGCTAGTCAACTGGGGAGCAATGTAATTGTCAAAATAGCCAGGACATAGCTTTAGACACTTAATGCTATTTCTATGGATCCCCAATAGAGCATAACTCCTTAATGGCAATCTTTCTCTGCATGTTGTATCCTCTCAAGTATAGTACTAATACTCCATTATCTGTCACACTCTCTCTTTTTAAAAACAAATTTAACATCAAAATGTCCCTTACCTTCTCGAGCTAAATCACCCACATTAATGTATTTCAGTCCTGATCTTGATGCAAGCTCTTTGCCCAGCGTGGTTTTTCCAACCCCTGGTGTACCTGTAAGAAAAATACTGTTCATGAAATACTTTCTAGGCTTTAGCAAGCTATGTGCCCCTCTTAAGGTTAATGACTGAATGAAGTTTCCTAACTAGCAATCCCATGTGAATTAACATACACTAGGACCACCCCAGCCTGATGGATGTCCAAGTCTCACCTAGTGTATCTGATTCTCTCAGGAGTGGGGCTTGGGTGATTCTGATGCCAATTCACAGACTGCTTGCCAACACTATGGGAATTCCCAGAGTAAAATTAGCCATCTCACATAAATTAATATCATTGTTCGCTTTAATTTTTTAAAAATTAAGAAATTATTCACGGAAAAAAATCTAAGCAGTATGAAAGACAAATCTCATTTCCACCTGTGATCCCCTGTACTCTTCCCTAGAGGCAACCACTGTAAACCAGTTTCTTATATATCTTTCCAACCAAGTCCTACGTATATGTGTTTGCGTACACATTCATGTATACGTATACACAATAGCATGTGTACATATATGTATACATATTATGTGCACATACACACACATAGATTCCCTTTTACATAAATGGCAATGCTACACATTGTTCTTCATTTTCCCTTTTTATTATCTATTGTATTTCAAGATGAATAAATGCATAATTGTAGGCTGTTCAGGTTTAATGTCACCGAAATAATAAAACTTGATCGTTACAATTCAAGATAACGGGGATAAATCAAGTCTCCATATATAAGACAATAACATTTACCTTAACTCCACTATAATACACCAAGTTTGAACCCTGAACTTACCAGGTTTTCAATAAAATGCTCACATTGATTTTTGACAATATGGCTTAATATTAAAACCCAGGACACTGTCTGACCCAAACAATTCAGGTGCCGTAAAATCTTCCTACTTTTTTTTTTTTCAATTTTATTGGGGAAGGGAAACAGGACTTTACTGGGAAACAGTGTGTACTTCCAGGCCTTTTTTCCAAGTAAAGTTGTTGTCCTTCCAATCTTAGTCGTGGAGGGCGCAGCTCAGCTCTAGGTCCAGCTACCGTTGCTAGTTGCAGGGGGCACAGCCCACCATCCCTTGTGGGAGTCAAAACCGGCAACCTTGTGGTTGAGAGCCCACTGGCCCATGAGGGAATCAAGCCGGCAGCCTTCGGAGTTAAGAGCACGGAGATCTGCCTGAGCCACCCGGCCGGCCCAAATCTTCCTTTTAAGGAATCTTAAAGGCCGAACATTAATTTGTTGAGAGGTTAATCTGCAACTCTCAGAAACAGAAATTGTGCACTACCAACAAGCTTATGTTTTGTTAAATGATGAAAACTTTATTGCTGTTTCCAGAGTGTCTCAATTTTTCTGTGTTGTAATAGCACCTACAACCATTAGGTTTTCTTCAATGAATGCCCTATGATGCTATTAACTGCTACAATTTAATAAACATTTTCAGAGTTAAACGACAAACAATAACATTCTTTAAAGTCGTTATGCGGCATTTCAGTACTCCTCACGTATAACAGGCCCGGAGACCCAGAAGGGCCCGCACGGGAATTTTTCAGCATCTCTACACAAGAAAGGACAAGAGATGCTCAGTAGATGCCTTTTGTTCTTGGAAGAAAAGAAAAAAGCCTCTAATATTAACCCAACAAACATATATAGCAAATTAATCACCCTATGCCACAAACACCTGAGCCCTTTTACTGAAATCTGACTGTCAGATACAAAGGAAAAATGAAAAACGGCCAGGTAAGGCCTAACGACTAAGGCATCCACCATTAACAGATCTACTAAGGGCCAAACACTGCCTTACAAGATATAGCAAAAAGCCAAAGAAAACCCTGCCAAATAAAGAATCAACATCCATTTTAGAAACAAAAACCAGATTCAGGAAGAGCAGGCAGCGTGCCAGAAAAGGGAACTAGATTGGTCTACCTCTCTCCACCTCACCGAGCAACCTCGGGCCAACAGAACGAATGTTCCCCCCCCCCCCCCCCCCCCCGCCACCTACAGCAACGATCGCGAGGGCCCCATCTCGAGGCCCTGGCAACTGCCACGCCTCGAGGCCCTCGACCAGCCTTGAAACCGAACATGTGAGCGCCCCCCCTCAGAGACACACACTTCGGGCGCCCGAGGCCCCAGTGCACTCAGCGTCCCTGGCCTGCCCCGCCGCCCAGCCCCTCCCCGCCGCGCGCCCTGACCGGTGAGCAGGATGTTCGGAAGCAACATGGTCCTCTCCGCGACGGCTCTGGGAACCTCGGCACACGAGACCTAAGTACAACAGGCTGCAGCCGGAAGGAGCGGGCCGCGGCAAGCGCCAGTGGCCCCGGGGTCCTCAAGATCCTGCACGGCGCTCGCGACCCATCTCCGCCTTCTAGTCACCAACCATTGGTTATCTGACCTTCTAAGACATAATTCCGTCTCAGGGTCCGAGACAGGGACACAGTTCGGGTCCGCGATTCAGGTCAGGCAGTGCGCTGGATGCCTAAGTAGCTTGTTCCTTTGGCTGCCTCCGCCCTTCGGGCTCTGTCGCGGAAGGGCCGATGGATCTGGAAGGTCCCGTGAGGCGGGACCTCCGAGAGGCTAGGGGCTGAGCCCGGGTAAGACCTGGTGGCTTCCCTTCTACTGGAGCAGAGCCTGGGTTCCTTCGCTCCTCTCCGCGCATGAGGTCATGCAGCTCCCCGCAAGTAAGGCCGCCGCTGCTGCGGCTGCAGTATGTGTCCTAGTGATGCGAGTCCATGTCTGCCTCCACGCCTTCCCGGGCTCTCGTCGCTCCTCCTTCCTACTTGCCCAGCCCATTTGGCGATGAGAGGGTGGGGGTGCAGACCTCTGGCCTGGAGCCTGCGCAAGCGAGCCGATCTCGGCTCTCCACTGATGAGCAGCATTACGTTGCACAACTGTCTGAGCTTATTAACCCCTGTTCAGTGTGTAGGGTGGTGGTGGGTCTGCTAGAAATATTCTCGAAGGTTTCTTCTACCTCTGACGTCTCGTTTCAGGACCCTGGCATCGTCAAGGACGGTTACCTGCTTTTTAAAGGAGGTAATTGTCAGTCTTGTTTTGAAAGAACGACTGGACTCCTGGCCGTAGCAACAAGACTGTTACTTTTACTTCTGTGCCTTTTACTTCAACCTGCCAGATACATGTACTCAATGTTTTCAACACCTGTGTATCTGTTGAAACACCAAAGCAAAAACCTCTAATCGTGAACGATTTGTATGTGTGTACGATTTGTTTTCTAGTACGTGGAAGTATTTACACATTATGTGTGCCTCCACGCTATTAAAAAGTCTCATAGACCTCCCAATTTATAAGTTTATAGACCTTAAAACTTTCCTCTGGCTAACTTAAAATTGGCGAGTTTACTAGTTTTGTATAAACATTGAAGAATTATGAAAGTCGGAAAATACAGTGTTGCCAAAAAATTTCCTAATATGTTCAAATAAGGAAAAGAGTTATAGGAAAATTTACAGTAAGATTTAAAAATCTTCGTCCAAAGTGAGTGATAAGTCTGAATTCATTGTATGGTGGAGTGTTTTTGTTGAAATTTTGGCAATGAAAAACTGCAACTGTAATTTGAAATAAGGGAAATTTTAAATTTTCGTATAAAAACTGCACAAATAGAATGTCTAGTTTTCCTTAATGACAAAATGTAGGTAGACAAATATGTGGTTTTTCCGTTTTCTCTAGTTAGTGATTTCGTATCAAATAATTTACATTTAAAATACCATGAATAGATTATTTGACAGTTATAGCCATTAAAATTTATTTTAGCATTTGACTCTTGTTTCACCTATGTTTACTCAGTTTTCTTTCATTCAGTTTTCTTTCGCTTGTCTTGAGCCTTAATCTTCTTATGCTGTTGATTATATCCCATATGTTAATTACTGTCCTTCTGTTTTACAGTTTTTCTTAATTGAGAATTTTTTCCCCCAGGTGAATTATACTTTAATGTACTACAGGTTATATACTACGGATGGGAACTATTAAAGTTTATAATGTCAAAACCTTTTCTTAGACAAAAGCTATCTTCCACAAAGGTATGATACACTAAAATTGTCCTGTAATAATTGCCTTAAAAAAAAAAAGTAAAATTTTTGTACATGTTTTTAATGATTTATAACTGCTATCAAAGTAATGGTGCCAGCATCTGTTCTAATTAGTGATCTAAAAAGTCTAATAAGTTATGAAACAACTCTGCACTAAAAGCACAACCTTAATTTTGAAAAGTCATTTGCAATCCCAATCACAAAGAAAAGGCTAAAAACTCTTGAAAGAAAGAGCAGTAGAAGAAAGGAATATGTGAGTTGTATTTGGTGTTAAAGCTTAACAAAAGCCCTGCCTCTTAGAAATCATGTGGTTCAGTGTGCCAGTTCTCAGCAAGGTTAGGGGGTAGAGTAGAATGAAGGTAGAGTCGGACAGTATTCTCATATGCAAACTAGCTATTTTCCTAATGGTTTATCTTATTTTTCTCTGATCTTAAGTAAATTATTTAACTTTGTCATTTCTCTCTTTTCAGTAAATGGTAGTCCACATTTATGTAAGAAGTAAAACTATAAAATGTATAAGTAATAACATGTAGATCAGAATTGCTATTCACATAATATTTTTATGTACTCTTAAAAATTGAGGAAAAGGGCCACAATTATAGTAATAGTGACAGTCTTTTAAAGAGAAGGAGATGAATTGGGTAGCTATGACCAAATTTTTTCCCAGAAGTTTTCATTTCTTTACCCACTGCTGATAATATTCTTAATCCTCTGTCCTTAAAAGAGGAGTGAATATAATTAAGTCATATTAACAAATTATTCATAACATCAGGAGTCTTAGACTATATCCTCACAAAGTCTTGAAGCTGTTAGGGATTATTTGGATGTATTGAAATGTAATATATAACCTGGTGAAGGCAGAAGTGTTACTTTACTCATTGTTGTACGTGGGTAAAATAATATTTTATTTCTTTGTTTTGCTTTTTTGGTAGGTAATTTAAATATTTATGTTTCAGTTCTACAAACAAGTTTAAAAGAATCAGCCTATTCTTTATCCTGGAAAGATTGCACTGATAAAAAGAATTAAGTTTATATCTTATATTCCTGTATATGGTATTCATCATTACCATGGTCAAGTAGACAAGTATGCATTTGTACTTACTGTAAAGTAGAAAAATAACTAATACATATAAAATTAATTCTATTTAAAAAGCTAATTTGCGAGATGTTTGTTTTAAATGTTGCAAATATACAAATATTTTTTGTACACAGTTTAATTACATAGGGAACAGATGCAAAAAATGCAATAGTATTTACATGATTTCTTTTTTTCAGGTAACAGACTGGGTAGACCCATCATTTGATGATTTTTCAGAGAATACAAGCATTTCTACTATTACTGCCACATCATTGGGTGTGAAAAACTCAAGTCATAGAAGAAACAACGTGTCAGCCCCATTAGAAAGTAGCAGATTTCCAACTAGAAAAAGAGGAAAGCTATCTTCCTCAGAAGAGATTTATGGTCTAGAAAATTCAAAAGAATGTCTGTCTGAAAATGAACCGTGGGTGGATAAGTACAAACCAGAAACTCAGGTAATAAATAGCATACAAACAGGTCTATGTAATTTAGTTTCATAAAGGAGAGGGATGTACACTTTCAGATTATTACTCATAGAACTCTTTTTATCTAAATAAATTAGAAAAAAATCAGTGTCTTTTTTTTATGTCCCAAGGCTCAGATTTTCTCAGCAGTTATTCTGAAGTTGTACAATTGATTATTTGTATTTATCTTAGATTAAATTTAACATAGAATCGATCTAATCTGGGTGTGTGTGTGTGTGTTTTGTGTGTGTGTTTTTTCTTTTTTGCTAAATGTAATACCTATTTATTTCCTTCCCAAAATATATTTCAGGATTTTTAAAAATTGTATAATTCCAAACCTGCCCAGTTGTTTTCATACAATAGTGTCAGCTTAAGAACATTTATTTCATAACAATAGAAAAAATTAAGTGTAATCAACCTTTTTTATTGCCATATCATGTTACTTGTTTTTTAGTGTTTTCTTGTTAATTTGTTTGTTTTTTAGTGTTTTCATTAAAAATGCTTAGATTAATCTTTGATGTACCAAAAATCCTTCAGTTAAAATGTTTTATTTTAAACTTGATATTTTTAGCATGAACTTGCTGTGCATAAAAAGAAAATTGAAGAAGTTGAAACCTGGTTAAAAGCTGAAGTCTTAGAAAGGCAACCAAAACAGGTAATTCAATAAAAAACGTGTTTTAAATATTTAGCATCAAATATTTTTCTGACTTATAGCTAGTTTTAAGAAGTTAAACTTTTATGATGAGAAATAAGTTCAGAAAACTATTTCGTGGAAAACTCTCTGATCTTACTAGTATTTCTGGCCTCACTAAAAGCTTCTGAGACTTTGAGTTTTCTCCTTTACTTATATGTCTTTTTCCTTCTTATGTACTGTCATCAACATAAAGCACAGTGAATCAGTTAGGGTACTAGTGTATTTAGCACATCAGATTATCTCACATTGAAGCAAGCTGGCAAATTACGTATCAGTTTTTGTACTAAATGTAGCCTAAAGCAGTCATTCATTTCACACTGATGTTTTTTGTTTCATTTCCTAATTCCACAATTACTCTTGGCCTGCGAGCTAGAATACTCTCTCTTTTTAAACTTTATTTTGAGTTTCTTCAAACATAAAGGAAAATAGAATTTATTAATACATAGTCATACCCATAGTATATCTATCGTTTTCCCCCTTAAGTATTTTAAAGTAAATTATAAACATGTGACATTTCAGTCAGACTTTTAGAAACTTCAGTGTGCCTATGTTTTGTTTTGTTTTTAAAATAAAGCATTTTCCTGATTAACTATATGTACCATTCTGTCTAACAAAATTAACGGTAATTTCCTAATGTTATCTAATGCTCAGTTCATAGTCACATTTCTCCAGTTTTCCCCAAAATGTCTTTTAGAACTGGTTGGTCACAACCAGAATCTTATCAAGGACCACACATTGCATTTGATTGTTATATCTCTTAGGTCTTTTTAAGTCTAGTACAGTCCCAACCTTCACCCTTTCTTTCTGTCCAAGACATTGACTATTGAAGAGACCAGGACAGTTGACTGGTAGAAGTCTCAGATTCTGGATTTGTCAGGTTGTTCCATCCTCATGATGACTAACTTGTTCTTCTATCCTGCATTTCCTGTAACTTGGAAGTTTGAATGAAGGGCTTGATTAGACTCAAATTGAACATTTCTGCAAGAATACTTTATAAGTCATGGTGTGTATTTTATATTGCATCATATTAGAAAATATGTCTGGTTCTGCTGTTTTTGATGCTAACTTTGATCAGTAGATTAAGGAGATAATAGTCAAAAATCTTCATTGTAAAGTAATTTTTCCTTGCAACTAGCACATGATCTGTGGGGAGACACTTTGGCAACATGTAAGTGTCCAGTTCCCCAGCAGTCTTTCACCTAAATACTTTAGCGTCTGTACTCTGTCCTTGTCTGAATTAGTTATTTTGTTAAGATTGTGACATGGTGATTTTTAAATTTTATTGTTATCTCTATAATTGTTAGCTGGCATTTTTCTATAAGAAAAAGTTTGCCATCACCAGTGGGGCTATTTAGTTACCTTTAAATACAGTTCCAGCAGGAAAGACAGGATAAATTTTAAATCATTCCCTTTAATTTTCAACTGTGAGATGAAGCAGTTTGTGTTTTAGTTGCCTCCAATGGTGACAGGTCCTTTTTTGAATGCTGGTTTTTTCTGTCTGGCTATAACCCTTTGGTTTATTGTTCAGATAATATGTACAAGATGGAATTTTCAATGTCAGCACTGGTATTCCTCTACTGGCTCATAAAAACCTCTCTTCCCTGAGTATAGATTCTTGGGCAGTTTTCCTGAGGCACCTCTATATCCAGGCTTTTTCTCGTTGATTTGTTTGGTCAGCTTAGCTAGTAGTTTATATTTTTCAGTGTCCACTCTGTTTTCTTACTTATCAGTACTTTTTTTAGTATCAACATTATCATGTCTTAAACCTACACATGTATTATTGTTATTATTCTACCAGTTGGATAAACTTAGGTATATGTATATACATATAGGTATTGGGGAAAGTATTTTATCTACAATTTTAAAAGCCTCTTCTCTGTAAGAATTTAGACTTTAACCAAACATATACTCTCTGTTATATAAAAGTTTTAGTAACGTCTATATTTCTTTATGGGCAACCTAAAATTACTATTTTTAAAATTTATTGTAAGTACTTCAAATATTTGCTAAGTTTAATCTGTCTTTCAGGGCAACTTCTTTCCTTCAAAATATAGTAAAACTCATATTGCATACAATGTAGACAGTAGGGGAATTAATAGTAATCTTTATGTTTCAGTATTCTGATAGGAGACTCCCTCCCAGTTCTTTTACTGGAAGCCAAACTTTTGCTATGTATCTCCTACTCTGTGTCAGAAAATAGATACTTAATTCTATTACATGAGAAAAATACATGACTGCCTGTGCTTGATCTTCCTCTTTTTTAAAGAAAAGTATCTGCTTGGAAGTAGTCAGTTCTCATTATTTGCATTAGTTATGTTCTGTAAAGTTACTACAAACAAGGATTTAGCAAATACTGAGCCATTGTTCCTAAGAGACATACAGGGTTAGGTTCCTGGGAAACCTATGTTTCTCTAGTCACATTATATCAACCCATCAATATATAACCTTGTTTTATATGTGTGCCTGTTTAAAGACACCTTATTTAATGTATATTATTGAATCATTAACATTAAACTCATGGCAAATAGTACTATAATTCATACACTCACCCATTTTAAAAAGTGGAACTGGCTGTCTTCTGGGTCCAAGCTCATAGGTCCTTACTTATACTAGTTAATAAAGATGAACAAATGAGCAGGATTACAGCCCACCACTGGATGTAGGAAGTCTTCCCCCTGACATTTTTTGGCTTTTAACTTTTTTATCTGATTTACTGTATGAGGAAATATTACTGGGACCTACATTCTCTCGTCTGTCTTTAGAGTCCCATCTCTGGTAAACATGTTTCTTATTATGCATTTCTCAAAGAATCTGATAGCCAAACTGAGGTCTTCACATTAGAATATTATACTTGCAGAATACCAAAGTATATAATCCAAAGAGAGTTCTGTCTTAAGATTGAATTTTATGAGTTCCAGTAACCTCTAAAAATATTGTTTCAGACATTACCTTTTGAATCCAGCTATTATTGTAATTTGGCTACTAAGTAGTCTTTGGGAGGGACATAATGCAAGGATTGAAGAATTACCAGAAGCTTAAAGTTCAGGAAATAAGATTATCTTATTTTATCTATGATAATATCTTATTTTATTTAAGACTAGTTTATTCCAGTTAGCATTACTGTGAAATGTAGTCTTCTTATACCAGACATTCAGTAAATATTTGTAGAAATAACTAATATTTAGAAAGAAAATTTAAACATAATCTAGCAATCCAGTGATTCTGATTTTTAATTAATATTCATTTGGTTTTAGGGTGGATCTATTTTATTGATAACAGGGCCTCCTGGATGTGGAAAAACAACAACTATAAAAATACTGTCAAAGGAGCATGGTATTCAAGTACAAGAGTGGGTTAATCCAATTTTACCAGACTTCCAAAAAGATGATTTCAAGGAGACATTTAATCGTGGTAAGGTTTACTCTGCAGGTAATGGAAATACTAGGAAAAGTGTGCTTAAAGGACATTTGAAACAAACTCCCCAACCATGTCCTTAAGTATATGTTTTTGAGAGAAAGGAATGTATTTCCTCTCCTGTACTAACTGGATTGGCATCTGCCCACTCGCAACTGCTTCACAAAGTCAGAGCAGCAGTCAAATGAAACTATATGAGTGCATTTCCCCCCCCCCCCATACTTTCCAAGTTTCAGAGAGAAATTTCAGGAGAAGAAAAGGAAGAGTGTCTCCAGTAGAGAATGGGATTCTTTGAGGATTATCTTAATGGTTTTGATATTTAACACATCAATCTGTTTGCATTGCTTATGTACTTTTTTCTTGGCTCTGGCTAGGAAATTAGACTGTGTAAATAAAATCTTTTTGTTTAATTGTAAATCAAGCTTTAAGATGTATTAAAGGAACCTGCCCCCAAACAGGAAGAGAGAGCTTAGATCAGACTTGTTTGAATCGAATCAAATCAAAGCATAAGGCAAAAACTGTCTTTGGAACTTGGAAAGCCTTAAGACAAACATCCCAAAATAATAATAATAATACCAATTTAAAGATCTAGTACATAATAACTTCACATATATGCTTAACTTTCATAGTTTTTCTTATTGCTACTGTAGGTAACTAAACTAGGGCTAGCCAACTCTCCTAGGTGACTTTGAAGTGAAAGGGATTCTGTAGAAGGACAATTTTATTATAATGTGGAATATTCCTTAAAATCCTTTCTCTGGGATATTCTTTAATATGCTCTGTGCGTACTATATCCTTAGTATGCACACCCTTATGCTGCTAGTATCCTGGAATTTTTACTGCTTTCTAAACAGTAACATTAGTTTTGAAAATCTAGCAAGTCTTTGAAAATCTAAGTCTCCTATATAAAATATGTCTTTGGAGAACTCTTAATCCCAAGTTCACTAATCAGTCATTCTGCTTTGGTTGTTAAACCTTTATTACTGAAAATTATTTATAGTTACACATTCATTTGGAGAGTATTGTGTAGGTAAAATCGCAAGTATTTTTTTGACCAGTTGTATAAAATGACAGCTGTATTCTAAAGTCAGTTAACTCTACAATACATTCGTGGCTGTGGAAAAACTCCTGAATATCCAATTTTAAATTTGAACAGTTGTGCCTAATTAGAAAACAGTCTATAGTATTGTGAGCTTTTCTTGCATATGTAAATGTATTCATTAATGTATATGTTATATATATATGTGGAATATTGATGTGTATATAATTTGTTGAAAATAAAAGGGTTAAATGTTTCCTTTCAGAATCAAGCTTCCATGTACTTCCTTATCAATCTCAGATAGCAGTTTTTAAAGAGTTTCTACTAAGAGCAACAAAATATAACAAACTACAAATGCTTGGGGATGATCTGAGAACTGATAAGAAAATAATTCTGGTTGAAGTAAGTACAGCTTTTGAAATCCTGCTGTAATTATTGAGTAAACAGTTGCAAGATATAGCTTATGTGATAATCACATTAACTCTCTCTGTGGTGATAGTAGTGGCAAAATATAAAAGCTTTGTGATAGCAGAAACCTAAAAACCTATTCAGTAAGCTTGAATAGAGTAGGTTAGTGAACTTTAAAAATGTAATGGCTTAAGTGTAGAAAAGCAAAAGAAATATTTGGAAAATGACGTCTTAGTGGAAATACTATAACTAGTAGTGGCCCTAAGAATTTTGAGGTAAAAATTGGGTTTCCCGTTGATGCATGTTACTGTTTAGGATGTCAGGTATTTCATATTTCCCTTTATTTCTGTAAAAACTCTGGTTATAATACATTAAATAGATAACATTTTTTCCTGTTTTGGTAAATATAAATCTGAAAATAAATTTACATGGGAATAAAACTAAACGAGTATCTGTCATATGTTTTCAATAGGATTTACCTAACCAGTTTTATCGAGATTCTCATACTTTACATGAAGTTCTAAGGTGAGTTTCAATGAAGTTTTCTAAACTCTAAGTTAAACGGTAAGTGGCTTGAATTTCACCATTGCTATATTTTATTTTAGGAAGTATGTACATATTGGTCGATGTCCTCTGATATTTATAATCTCTGACAGTCTCAGTGGAGATAGTAATCAAAGGTTACTATTTCCCAAAGAAATTCAGGAAGAGTGTGCTATATCAAACATTAGGTAAGAATGAAATTTCTACTTATAATGTTCACATACACATGGTATTTTTAAATTAATCATTTAACCACTATCTTTATAAAACTTTGACAGTTTCAACCCTGTGGCACCAACAATTATGATGAAATTTCTTAATCGAATAGTGACAATGGAAGCTAATAAAGTAAGTCTCTTAACTAATTAATTTGAATCTTACATTGTAATTATAGAAAGCCAAACTTAAGTGGTATTATGTAGACTTAGAGTTGGAGATATTTCAGTTTTTAGAATTAAAAAGTTTTAATTTTTTAAATGACTCATAAGGCATAGCATTTTAGAAAATGTGGGAAATATTGATTTAAAAAATCCTTAACCTTTTTCTACTATTAAACTTAGCTTTCTCTTGGTTTAGTATTCTAAATTGTGTCTGTTACCAAGAAACTGTTCCTGGCATCTAGGAACATTAGTCATCAACAGTCCAACTCCATTTTTGTCTGGTTATCACATTTTTTATTTAATAATTTTTTTTATTGTAGCAAAAAACATCAAAAAAATTACCATCTTAAACCATTTTTTCCAGCTTTATTGAGATATAGTCGCACAAGTTTAAGGTGTACAACATGTTGATTTTATACACTTATGTGTTGCAAAATGATTACCACCATAGTTACCTAACACCGCCATCACATCACGTAATTACCATTTGTTTTTGGAGTGAAAACATTTAAGATCTTCTCTCTTAGCAATTTTCAAATATATGTTAGTGTTATTAAGTATACCATCTTAACCATTTTTAAGTGTACAGTTCAGAAGTATTAAGTATATTAACATTGTTGTGAAATAGCTGTTGTCACTTTTAATGCATCATTTCTTCTGTCTTTGAAATCAAGGTGATGTTAAAATAAATTGATAGAACTTCTACTCCCCGCAGCATGGTTCTAGATCTTACATGAAACATAATTTTTTTTGCACTGCTGGGATCACAGGAATCAAGGGAATCTCCAAGGGAGTGGTGGTTTTAAGAATTAAACAAAATAATGTATGTGTAGAGCACTTAGCTGAATAAACAACAATTATTAATAGTGAAAAATTAGAGGAAAAAACAGTCCAACAATGAGGAAGCAGTTACTGTGGTGAGCTGTTATGTTATTAATTGATGTTTCCAGACTATTTAGTGACATGGGAAGATACAATTTAATGTGAATTTTAAAATAACAAGATGCAACATTATATGATAATGCTAACAGCAGAAATGATACCTTCAGTCCTTTATATGTCAGGCACTATGCAGAGTATTGTGATATACCTGATCTAATTAAACCTCACCCCAACCGTACAAAATTGATACGTTATCCCTATTTTATAGGTAAGGAAACTGAGCTTTGGGGGGAAGTAACTTGTACAATATCCCACAATTATTAAGTATCAGATGGGTTTGAAGTTTTTTTCTGACTCTAACTTACTGTGCTAAAACAAAATAAATAATTCTCAATAACAATAAATTGTGCGTGTACCTGGGGTGCCAAAAAAATATATACAGATGGACATTTTGGTCAGCGTTGTTCAAGCAGTAGTTCCCCGTAATCAAAAGTGTCTGGACGCTGATGGTAACCACTTTGAGCACCTCTTATAATTGCAGAAGTCAAACGTGACTTGTATTCATCATCTTTTGTTATTGGTATATATTGAGTATTACAATTTGAATGTTTTTTTTCCTTTCTTAAAATGTGTATACATTTTTTTGGCACCCTCTGTATATAAACTTATACTAGAAGAAAGTACATAAAAAATGCTGCGTGATTAGTTCTGGATGGTTGGATCATTTGTGATTTTTTTGTATTTTCAAAAACCTTTCCACATTCCTTACTATGACTATGATAATTACAGGTCATAGGGTTTTTGGTGTTGTTTTGTTTTGTTTTTTCTTTTACCAAAGAATAGTTTTAAAGATTTTATTTATTAAACAAAAATTAAATAATAAAAATAATATCTTACTACTTTATCACATTAATTCAAAACTTTTCAATTTTAAGATTAAGTCATTAAATTGCAAATGGCATTTACTTCTTAGCAAGTTGCATTATACTAGTTAAAAGAGCTACCATAACTTCTTTGTTATGGTGTTAACGTGCTATATCTTAAATAGTTGACCTGTGTGAACGTTAGAACTGCCATTGTTGATATGTTACATCACAGTAGCAACAACAAACATACTATCCAGGTCCTTCAAACTTTTATAAAATTAAATGTTATGATAATGATGGTATAAGAGGACCTAAAGAAGAATTTAATCTCTGACATTCTGTAAGTTAATTATATTAGGAAAGATTGGTAACATTTTTTTTTTAAAAAATAGTTTTAGGAGCATTTCTTTTTTTTAAATTTTTATTCATTAGGAGTTTGTGAGCAAGGAGAGGGGATAGATAAATTTTTCTTGCCTTATACTTGAACTACCAAGGGTATGATATATGTATATATTTTTTAATTTGCACGTATATCTTTAAAAATATACGTGTATTTTTATATATCTTAAACACCTGTATGAAGCTTAAGCTTTAAATATGAGTTGATGCAATTGTGGCTTTTTAATACTCAACAGACTGATTTAATATGTTGAAAACTTCAATGTAGGGATTTTCATTTAAATTTCAAAGATTTGTCAAATTTTTTGTGTACTTAATTTTATTACATTATATTGTGTTTTGAGGTTTCCGTGTGTATACATGTATATGTTTGTATATGTATGTGTACATAGTGAGCGATAAAGAACTTCAAAATACAACCTAATCAAAGTAAAACAGTATTTTATACTCTTGAAATTTTACCTTAAACTATGTTAAATCATTGACGCTTGTACCTTCATAGGCAGACTGGTGTTTTAAAATGGAGGCTTTTTAGCATTCAAATTTGAAAGATTCTAATGTACTTCCATTAACTTTAGAAAATAGGGGAGTTTTTTGTTTCTTTTGTTTTAGGAAACATTTTAAAATTTTTAATTTTCTCATTTTAGAATGGAGGAAATACTACTGTCCCTGATAAAACGTCTCTAGAATTGCTCTGTCAAGGATGTTCTGGTGATATCAGAAGTGCAATAAATAGCCTCCAGTTTTCTTCTTCAAAAGGTAACTATGAAAGATACATTCTTATAGCATTGTATGGGTGACGATTTTCTATTAATTGTTCATGAAAAGAAATCAAGCTAAACATACTTTAACTTACATTTGATACAGACCTGTCTCCACTTACTAGTTTTTTATAGAGACAGGATCATAAAATTACGTATGTACACATGCATGCACACACCCCTATGAGTATGTCATTGTACATACCCGTATATCTGAGATAAAACCTGATTCAATTCAATTATATGTTTCAATACTTTACCTTTCAAAGTTCATTTGACTGACTGGTTGAAATTCCTCGTTCTGCCACTTAGCGGTGACTTAATCTTACAAGTGACTTAATCTTTCTGTGCCTCTATTTTCTCACCTTTTATATAAGAACCTGTTTTAAGAGTTATGTGATATGTGATGAATAAGTGAATTAATGCTTGTAGAGTATTTATTCCAGTACTTGACACACTAAGGGTTCAATAAATGGCAATCTGTTAATGAATTTAATAACATTGTGCTCAGGTAGATTTACTTTTGAACTTATTACATATCTTCTATATGATATGTTTAATAAATTAATTTCCCTTTATTAATATGTAAAAAGGGTACATAGCCATACTATATTAAAGATATCACCCCACTAATGGCAGTGAGTTACATTTTTACTCTAATAGTCATAGTTTACTGCATACAGTCTTCATCAAAAACCATTTAACAAGTGACCTATTTGATGCTTAACATTGAGAAATCAACTTTAAAAAATTAAAAGCCATCTTTGGAGCTCCTAAAATCCACCTGAAATACTAGTTTCTACCCATAATTATAAAATGTTCATTTAGTTTACATCTTTGTTTTCCAAAATAATTGTAGAGAAGTAGACAGCCTAACAACTGAAAACAGAATTCTGCTTATACGAAATAAGCAGATACGAAATAAGTTCAAAAGTAAATCTACCTGAGCACAATATTATTAAATTCATTAACAGCTGGCCATTTATTGAACCCTTAGTGTGAATTCTGCTTATTCCTGTAGAAACATAAAGGAAAATCGTCCTCAGGTTCACTATGGGAATTACGGGTTAGGAAGGCTCAAGTGGGCCAGTTTGGGATCCTAACTACCATTTATAACATTGTTGCTCTGAGCTCAGAAATTGTAAAGAGAAGAAAATAAAAATCTTTGAGTGGGTCAGGAACTATTTTAGCAATTAAATGTTTTTGTGGGTTTGTTTTCATTTAATTCTCAGACTAGACTAATGAAATCAGTACTAGCATTCATACCCAGATCCTGTGTTCTTTCCACTATTCCAGGCTGCTTTTCTTAAGTGATGCATTCTGAGTTTTAAATAGCAGATTTACCAATGAAATTTGAACATAGACATATTCATAAATTGGAGACTGCCCAAATCAGTAGAGAGGTAATATAGAAAAGTTAAGCATGGATTGCAGAACCAGACTGCCTGGCTTCAAATCACTTTCTCAAGGTTAACCTTGAGTAGGTTACTTAACCTGTTTATATCTCATTTCTTTAATCTGTGTAATAATAGTTCTCTCCTAATAGAATTATGAAGATTAAATTAGTTAATACATGTTATGCACCAAGAACAGTACCTTGCACATAACACCATGAGAAATCAAGGTAATATCAACTGTATTAGAAAGAGTGTCATTTGTGTATGTGAAAATTTGACGTCTGTGTCATGAGATACTTTTTTTTTTAACTTTTATTTATTTAAGTATGTTTTTGCAGGACCCATCAGCTCCAAGTCAAGTAATTGTTTCAATCTAATTGTGGAGGGCACAGTTCATACTGCCCCATGTGGGGATTGAACCAGCAACCCTGCTCTAACCAACTGAGCTAACCAGCTGCCCCTTCATGAGATACTTTAAAATGACAATTATTTTGTTTTAATAGTTCAGCAACTCAAAGAGGACTCTGAGTCAGTTCACATATTTTATAATTATTGTTTATTAGAAAAATAATTTTTAATTAGAATACTTAGTGTAACTGTCTGAAATGTTTCCGTTCTAGCTTTCATATTTTAATTTTATTTTAAATATTGTCACTTGGGTGTATATTATTTAGGAGGAAACAATTCATGCCTAAGGAAAAAAGGAATGTCTTCAGTAAAATCAGATGCTGCGCTGTCAAAATCAAAACGAAAAAAAAAATCGGATAAGGTTTTTGAAAATCCAGAGGTCCAAGCTATTGGTGGCAAAGATGTTTCTCTCTTTCTCTTCAGAGCTTTGGGGAAAATACTATATTGCAAAAGTAAGGAAGCCTTATACATTTTTAAAAATCTCTTTAGATATTAGTCTTACAACTGGAATAATATACCACATTTTTTTAAATGTCATGTATTTGGTTCTGTTATAATCAAGAACGAGGGTTAGCTCAGATACTGTTTGGCAAGGGCTAAGACAAACCAGAAAAATGTATTTAAAGTCTTTTGGGAATATGTGTGGGATTAAATATAAAAACTAACTAGTGTAGCCCATGTTCATGTTTGTAAGTCTTTAAAATTATATTTGCTGACGGTAAGACATCGGTCCATCTAGACTTTTAGTGGCAAGTGTTGGTTGTCCAAAGACCTCGTAGCACTGAGCTCTGGCCACCAGAGCCCTGGACAAATTGCCAGGTGGCTTAAACTTTCTTTGGATTCTCTTATGTTTCTCTGTTCTTTTCACTAGCTGTTCCATTCCCCTCTTCTGTCTTTAATGCCTGCTTCCCCTCAGCTCCTCCACCCCAGTCCCCCCTCTCTAAGCTCCCAAACTGTCCTTTCAATGAAATCCAAAACTCCTGTTCTTTATATGGAAAATACCAGTTTTCAGTCTTAGAATCCTGAAGGAAGAAAGTTCAGATTTATTTTTTGTTGTTGATCTGATGTGATTTTTATAGAGAATAAAACAGTTTACATAAATATTTGAAGGAAAATGAAGATTAGAAGTTTTATATATTATAACAAAAAGTAAGCAATCGTCATGAACCACATGTTCGTATGTCTTATGTTTTCAGTATCCTCAGTATTCTCTCAGATAGTTTTTCAGATCTCTTGTAAAAGAGCTGTATCAGTGAGTCACAAATATGAAGAGACATGCGCTGAAGCTTCAGGCTTATCATATCTATAACTATCTGAGACTATTTTCTGGTTGCCAAAAACTCAGTTACTTCAAATCACAGTTTTCATCATCCTATAAAACTCTGTGAATGCCACTTATACCTGCTTTCCATCTTATCTTCCTTGCCTCTTTGTATTCTGTTGTGTCTATATACCAGGGGTTCCAAAAAAATGTATACAAATGGACACTTTGGTCAATGCTGCTCAAGCAGTAGTTTGCTGTAATCAGAAGTGTCTGGACACTGATGGTAACCGCTTTGAGCACCTCTTGTAATTGCAGAAGTCAAATGTGACTTGTATTCATCTTTTGTTATCGGTTTATATTGAGTATTATAATTTTAATACAGTTTTCCTTTCTTAAAGTGTGTATATATATTTTTTGGCACCCTGTGTATTTCTGCTTCATTCCCTCCTCACTGCGGGTATCCTTGTTTTAGGCTAATGTCTCAGTTTAGTCTTTCCAGGTGGTCCAAAAGTTGGGATTTCTAAATGGAAACCTTCATGCCACCTGAAGGAAATGAAACAGGCATCACTTAGGTGGAAATGAAGACACTCCTCTGTCCGTGGCTCCTCTGACCTCGGAACCTCAGTGACTATTCCACTGATTCTTTTCCTTCTACCCTTTCTTTTCCTCCTCAACATTCTTTTGTAACCTCTTGTATTAGGGAATGGGATTTCCTGTGCCCTCATGCAAAGAGCAGCATCTGCCTATATAGTAAATAAAGCACAAAAGACCTATGTATTGAGATGACAAAAGAAGAAAGCAGTGCAGAGCTGGAAAGGTGAAATGCAGAGTGCTTTAAGAAATGGAATATTTTAATTTTAGAAAAGCCATAACCTAGGCATCAGAATTCTAAATTTTTCTTGCTAATAGTGAGGCAACTCACATAAACTTCCAGTTATTTTGTTTTTTCTTTTTCACAGCTCACTTAGTATTTTTGGCATTACGTGCCTAAAGTGTTGAGAACCTTAAAATGAGAGGTGCGACATAATTATAAAGCTGATGCTGTTTTTAATAATTCCAGAAATTTTTTTTATAGGAGCATCTTTAACAGAATTAGACTCACCTCAATTGCCCTCGCATTTATCTCAGCATGAACGGGATACATTACTTGTTCAACCAGAGGTAAAGTCTCATAACACTGAGTACTATTCACAAAACATATTGTTTATATTTGTGAGCATATACATTTGACTACTGCATTTTTACCAAAGATATGCATATTTTTCTTTTTATATTATAGGAAGTAGTAGAAATGTCACACATGCCAGGAGAATTATTTAATTTATATCTCCACCAAAACTACATAGATTTCTTCATGGAAGTAGAAGATCTTGTGAGAGCCAGTGAATTTCTGAGTTTTGCAGATATCCTCAGTGGTGACTGGAATGTAAGACTATTTGATTTAAATGTTTTTGTTTATGAATATTTCCTCAAAATTGAGAAAGAAATTTACTTTTATTCTCATTATTTTACATGATTTTATGTAACTTCTTAATAACTGATCAAATTAATTCATCCAACCCATTGTTTGTAATGAAGCTTCAGCAGTTAATCTGATTTTTCTGGTGATAATATAACTGATTTTTTTCTGAAGTTGTTTTCTGATTATAAAATTAATGTATACTCAAATTTTAACAACCATTGAAAAGTGGATAAAAGGGTAAGAACTGTTTCTTTCTATACTTTCTGCTAGTCTTTTAATTTTTTATTTTTTACCAATTTGAAATTATTCACTATAAAATCTATTTTTAAAAACATTTTAACACTGCTCTGACTAATATAGTAGCCACTAGATACATATGGCTATTTAAATTAAATTAAAAATTCAGTACCTTGGTAACACTAGCCACATTTCCAGTTACATGTGACTAATAGGTACTGTATTGAACAGCCCAGATACAAAACATTTCTATCACAGAAAGTTCCATTGGTAAATACTGTTTTTATATGTTAATCTTCTCTGTGTTATAAATATTGAAGTAGCATTAATAATTAAAATTGGGAAAAACAATAAAAAACATTAATGATACAGTGTCTGTCATACGTAGAGTTTCATTATTCAACAGTTGTATTTGCTTAATTTTTTTATATTGCTTTTTTATTTTGAACTTTTCCAACCTACAACAAATTGAAAGAATCGTACAGTGAACTAAATTGCTTAGTTCAGCAGTTTTTACATTTTTCCACATTTGCTTAATCTCTGTATTTACACATTTGTTTTGGCTGAATAATTGCAAAATAATTGCAAACACCATGACAATATTTATGCATGCATAAGGACATCATTACAAGTATTATCGCATTATCACACCTAAGAAAATTAACATTAATTTGGTAACATATTGTCCTTATTTCGATTTCTCCTGTTCTCTCAGAAATGTATTTAAAGTTGTTTCTCCCACCTCCATCCGAGATCTAGTCAGTTTACACATAGCATTCAATTGTTATTTCTCGGTTGGAGTTCCTTTAAATAATCTGTAGCATATTATCTTTAGGGCTGCAGTGATGTTGAAAAACTGAATATACAGTAATTAAATATAGTTAGTCTTTTTTTGGTGTCAGTAGTACTAGTAATACTACTTTATAAATCTATTTTCTTTATCTCCTTTTTTAGACACGCTCTTTACTCAGGGAATATAGTACATCTGTAGCTACGAGAGGTGTGATGCATTCCAACAGAGCACGAGGATTTGCTCATAGCCAAGGGGGAGGATCAAGTTTTCGACCATTGCACAAACCCCAATGGTTTCTAATAAACAAAAAGGTAAAATAAGGAATTGTATCCTTTTCAATAGGTGAACTTTTTGGTAAGTGAATTATGTCAGTAAAACTTTTGTTTATATATATATGGGTTTTTTTGTTGTTGTTTTTTAAGGAGGGCACAGCTCACAGTGGCCCATGCGGGGATCAAACCAGCAACCCTGGTGCTATCTAACCAACTGAGCTAACCAGCCACCCTTGTTAAGAACGAATGAAACATTTTTCTTTAAGTTTAAAAAGAAAAATGTTTCATTCTTAACAAGAAATACTTGCTGAGACCCACAATTTTCTTAAAATTATGATAAAACATAAAAGGACAGTCTTCTTACATGCTTAGTCATTTTTTTAAAAATAAAAAACACTCAAAATTTGAAAACACAATACCTATTTATTGACAATTAGAATCAAACTATAGTTATAATTATATTTTAGTTTTAATTGAATATAAATGCTGCAAATGTGTTGGAAGCAGAACTGACTGGGTGGTGAACACACAATGGAACATAGAGGTAATGTGTTAGAGAAATGTACGCTTGAAACCTATGTAATTTTACTAACAAATGTCACCCCAATAAATTTAATAAAAAAAAGAAAAGAAATCATGGCTTTGTCTCTGACCATCTGGACAAGTTATTTTACCTAAGAACTAATAAGTGTGTTCACTTAGTTTCCAGAACCATAAATGGAGAGGATTAAAACGGAGAGGCCAGAAATGGGTGGCCCACAAATTGAATATAACACACACACATTTTTTTTTTTAAATGAATCGCCAGTCTTTAAAAATTAGTATGATAATTAAAACTCAGATACGGATTTCTGAGCTTCAGAATTTCTGGAATTTCCTGCAAAAAGGTGGAAAGTACGTAACACTGGCCCATATTTTTACATGACAATCTGCCCCTTGAAAGGGGGAATGGCAGGTACCACTGTCTCCAGCTGTTCCACTGTACTGATTTGTGTTAGCTGCCTGGCTCCTGTAACATTTGAATTTGACCTGTTGGACTAGCTCATCTCTAAGATGTCCTGCCGTTGTAAAATCATATGACTAAATATGAGCCTCTAATTCATAACCTACGAAATTTTTTCCAATGTATTTCTTGGAGAATTTTATGACTTTCAAGTAATTTATGTTCATTATTCACTTGCTTTGCTTTTTGTAACACTTCTTAATTTTGCATTATAGTTACATATGAGTTATATCTAAGACTGAAAGCTCCTTAAAGGCAAGATTATGCTTCTCGCCTTATCAGCCTAACATTGGACCTGTGTTAACTGGTTAACTGAAGAAAATAAGTTCTTTCATTGAGAAACAATATTGTCACATAATTTGTGATGTGTGTATGCTCATAAGCAGAATTGTTTTATTTTTAAGGTCTTCTGCCTTGAGTCTTTTTAAAAAATATTCTTCTTGTTATGTCAAATATGATGTGTAGGTAAAATGCTTTATTAGAATGCTAGGATAGTTATAAAGAACTAATTACATAAACTCTTAAAAATATATTTGTAGTATATAAGTCCACATACTTTTGTGATATAATAAACTTGGTCTAGGAATCATATCCCTATTTTTTATTTTTCATTTCATCTTTTTTTTTCTTCTATACAGTATCGGGAAAATTGTCTGGCAGCAAAAGCACTTTTTTCTGACTTCTGCTTACCAGCTTTATGCCTCCAAACTCAACTGTTGCCATACCTTGCTTTGCTAACCATTCCAATGAGAAATCAAGGTAATAACATGGGTTGTTATTTTCCCCAAGAAGTAGTGTTTTATAACATTATCTTTTTGTAAGTCAACTCATTGCTGTATACTAGTGAGACTAAGCTTTTCTCCGTTTATTTTTTGATCCAGAATACATGTTTTTTGATTTAAGAAAAAAAAGAAGTCAGATAATACAGAAGTATATAAAGAGTTGAAAGTGTACTATAACCATAGGTGGTTCCTGTTGACAGATTGGTATAAATTCTTTCAGACTTTTTTCTGTGCATATACAAATATTAGATATAAGCTTTAATTTGCTCATGTCACATACCATAGATAGCATTTCATATTTTATAAATTAGTGCTAAAGCAGCCCTGGAGGCTGAGAAGTCCAAAATCAAGTTACCAGCAAATCCAGTGTCTGGAGAGGGCCTGCTTCCTAGTTTGCAGTTGGCTATCTTCTCATTTTCGTACATGGTGGAGAGCAGAGCAAGAGAGCTCTCTCTGGGGTCCCTTGCATAAGGGCACTAATCTCATTTATGAGGGCTCCACCCTCATGACCGAATTGCCTCTTAAGGCTCCACCTCCTAAAACCATCACATGGGGGGTTAGGATTTCAAAATATGAATTTGAGTTGACACAGACATTCAGTCCATAAATTAACAAAGCTAAGGTATATTCAGATCGAACTCAGTTTTTAAAAATTTATAATTGATTTAACCTTTGTAATAGACATTTTGTTTGATTTCACTACTATAATTGTCCATTAATGGTATATTTACATTGTATTTCCAAATTTTGAAGTTATAAATAATGCTAAAAAATTAGTATACCTCTGCAAAGCACACATGCAGAACTTATGTCTACTGAGGTTTGCCTTTTTATGAACTTCACCGATTTTGCCATCATTTATTTCTCTTTTTTATTGTGTATTTTAAATGCCACATTTCATTAAGAGTCCTAGGTCACGTGTCCATGGTGCTGATCTTCAAGGTACAACAGAGAATTTGTGTAATATTTGAAATATTAATAATCTACCACATAGTTCATCAGACTTCTCAGAAATTTTAAAGATAGGGTTTGCCTTATGACTGATTCGAAGAGAGGATTATAGAGTAAATGTCTGCCTTAATACAATAAGAGTCCATCTTGTGGCTTTTAAGAATAATGATACCTAAAGATTTAAAATATTCTACATTCATAGGAAGAAGTGGGATGACTTTTGAGCATTGGACAAAATTAATCTGTGAGTTAGAATACAGAGATTTCCCTATATATGCCTATTATTTTGAAAATTATACTAGTTTTTTAACTTTCTTTTGAAGTAATTTCAAAGAGAAAAGTTGTGAGAATGGGAGGAAAAAATTCTTATATATCCTTCACCAGGATTCCTAAGTGTTCAATTTTTACCATGTTTATCTTTTTACTCTCTTTTTATTTATATGTACATGAACGCACACTTTTTTTCTGAACCGTATTGGAGTATATTGCAGACATAATACCATTATTCTTAAACAGTTCAGCATATACTTCCTGAAAACAAGGACATTCTCCTACATAACCACACCATACACATCGTTAGGAAAGTAACTGTGATACACTACTAGCATCTAATTTATACACACTCTATTTAGAGTTTTCCAGTTGTCCTATAATGTCCTTTGTAAAATAACAACAAAAACTTGTCTTTCTTGTCCAGAACCCAGTATAAAAATCACATGATGTATTTAGTTACCATGTCTCTTCAGTTTCCTTTGATCTGGAACAGTACGTTAGTCTTTCTTTGTCAATGAAATTTTTGAAGCATATGGGACAGTTACTAGGTAGAGACTGTTTCTCAGTATATGAGGTAGGATCAAACAATATGGTGAATGTTTAAATAAAAAAACTTTATTACAGTAAAAGACATTGCCATTAATCCTCCTCAAATTACTCCCGCTCACTTTGAACACATTTATCCCATCACGCTTGTCACTTTCTGAAGCAGTTCTGGAAGTCCTTTTTTTGTGGGTAATTTCAGTTGTGCTGTCGTGGTTGCCTTGATGTCCTGAATCATTCAAAACATTTACCTTTCATGGTCATTTTGACTTTGGGGAAGAGCTGGAAGTCACGCAGTGCCAGATCAGTGAATAAGGTGGACGAGGACATACTGTAATGTTTTTATTTGACAGAAATTGCCATACCAGAAGTGATGTGTGACACAGAATGTTGTCATGATGGAGGATGATTTACAGCACACTTTAAAACACACCTCTCAACAGTAGCTCACACACGACTGACTGCACCAAACCAGTTGAAACTTGTCACACACTGTTACTAAGGTTTGATGCACCGCCTCCTGTATTGAAGATCCCTGCCTCTCCATTGGATGGCACTTGGCAGCAGCATTCACCATAATTTTTTATCACAATGTAAAGGCTCCATGTTACACATCACTGCTGGTACTGCAGTGTCTATAAAATAAAAACATTACGGTGTGTCCTCATCCACCTTATTCTCCGGATCTGGCACCGTGCAACTCCTGGCTCTTCCCCAAAGTCAAAATGACTATGGAAAGTAAACGTTTTGAATTGATTTGGGATATCAAGGCAGCCACGGCAGCGCAACTAAAGGCACTTATGAAAGAGGACTTCCAGAACTGCTTCAGAAAGTGGTAAGAATGATGGGATAAATGTGTTTGAAGCAAGGGCGAGAATTTTGAGGGGGATTAATGGCAATGTGTCTTACACTGTAATAGTTTTTTGTTTTATTTAAACATTCACCGTATTATTTGATCACACCTCATGGGTTTGTCTGATGATCCCTTATAAGTGGATTCAGGATACGTTTCTTTTTTTAAAGATTTTATTGGGGAAGGGGAACAGGACTTTATTGTTATTGGGGAACAGTGTGTACTTCCAGGACTTTTTTCCAAGTCAAGTTGTTGTCCTTTCAGTCTTAGTTGTGGAGGGTGCCATTCAGCTTCAAGTTGTTATCCTTTCAGTCTTAGTTGTGGAGGGTGCCATTCAGCTTCAAGTTGTTATCCTTTCAGTCTTAATTGTGGAGGGCGCAGCTCAGCTCCAGGTCCAGTTGCCGTTGCTAGTTGCAGGGGGCGCAGCCCAGCATCCCTTGTGGGACTCGAGTAATTGAACTGGCAACTTTGTGGTTGAGAGCCCACTGGCCCATGTGGAAATCTAACCGGCAGCCTTCGGAGTTAGGAGCATGGAGCTCCAACTGCCTGAGCCACCGGGCCGGCCCCAGGATACGTATTTTTGGCAGGAGAAGTGATGCTCTCTTCTCATTACATCATATCAAGAGAATATGATGTCTGTTTATACTGTTACTGGTGAAGTTAACTTTTATTATTTGGTAAGATGTGATAATGTAAAGTTATCACAGGTTTTCTAATGTAAAGTTATTAAGTATTTTGTAGGGAGATACTTTAAGACTATGTAAATATCCTATTTCTCATTAAAATTTCACCCACTATTTATAGCACCTATGGATGATTATTTTCTAAATCTATGATGGTTGGCAGATACTGATTTTCTAATGGTATATATTCCTTTTACATTTGTGTAGGTCAATTGTACTGTGAGGTATTACTTCGCCCACATTTGTTTGTCTCTTTGTTTGTTTGTTTGTTTATATTAGTATGGACTCCCAATTCTTATTTTTTCAGTTGTAGTTCCTCTTTCTCATTATTTATTTTGGTCCCAAATTGTCCCGATTTGGCAAGAGGCTTTAAGGTAACTCTGTGCCTTTTGATGTGTTTCCATTACTCTTTGAGTACTTTCCTTCTGATACAAAATGTTCTGATATCTGTTTCAGCTCAGATTTCTTTTATCCAAGATATTGGAAGACTTCCTCTGAAGCGACACTTTGGAAGGTAAGCTGATGATTTTAATTTTCATAGACCTATTATGGAAATGTCCACAGAATATGTTACCTGTTTTTTCAGTATACAATCAATAAATGTTATCTGTAAAACCCAAGAAATACACATTGGACCCAGTCATTAAAGACCATATGATTGCATTGTAGACCCACCATTTTATTACATATATAAGTATATTTTCACCAGCTTGCAATGGAAAGCAGACTAAATAGAATCATGGAATCACAAAGGCAGAGGAATCTTTAAAATCCTCTAGTTCAACAAATCTTGCATGTGTGGAAACCACTTTTCACCTTTCCTGTCAAGAGGTGTTCTTAGCCTATGTTTGAAGCCTGCAATGACCAGGAACTACATCAAAAGTACCATTTTTTTATTTCCTCATCATAGAAAATTCAGACAAGTGAAAAAATATACTATCTGTACTGTTCATTTTATTGCAAAATGATTTCTGGACTAATATCAGTGATTAATATAATATCTGTATTTCGTTTCTACTTAGCTTATTTGTAAGGTCAAATTATGCATTCAGGCATTGTATTTAACCCTTTTTAATCAGTATGATTGGTTCAAATACTTGATCTGACTTGGGAGGCAGGATTTGTCAGTGCTGCTACTTATTACAATTACTAGTACTGTTATCTTTCATTTATGATGAGCACATTTAATATCTTTGATTCATATTGATAATATTAATATTTAGCTTAATAGTCAATATTTTAATAGCTGCATAGTTTCCTATAATTCAACTTATACATTATTTTTGTACATTTAGCTTACACCCAGCTTTTATTATCACAGCCTTCCCTATAGCTAAATCATCATGCACAACAAGTACTATTTACGTAGGATGACTTCCTAGAAATAAAATTTCTCAAACGAATATACATGTTTTTGAAGCCTTTGCTCTATATTCCCACATTGCTTCCAAGAGTATGTTGACAATTTTATGCCGTCTTACAGTGTATTGTGTATCAGCATGTTCTTTTCTCCTAACTCTTGCCATCACTGGGTTTTATTACTTTAAAGCTCTTTAAAAGATTTAAAAGTTGCTTAAAAGATGACAATAGTAGCCCATTATTTTCACTTCCATTTTTAAAATTACAAATTAGGTTGAACAATTTTAGTTACCATTGCTATTTGTTTTCCTGTAAGTTGTTCATGTTTTATGCCCATTTTTCTTTTGTATTTAATTTTTTCTTTTTAATAATGTAAGAACTCTTTACTAAAGACATTAATCAACAGGTTTGTATTGTAACTTATAATGATTTATTCACAATTTGTCATTTACCTTATACTTTCGTTGATATTGTTAAATAAACTAAAGGGTCTGGCTAAATAGCAGAATGAAGGTAAACGAAAGCTATAGGAGATGGCTTGATAGTCGTCATACTTGTGTATAATTTAAGGGAGTCCCCTCGTTTGGCTATTAATGGCTGCATTATGAATCTGCAGATTAAAAATGGAAGCCCTCATTGACAAGGAGCATGGAATGATAGACCCGGAAAGTGGAGATGAAGCCCAGCTTAATGGAGGGCGGCCTGCTGAGGACGCTCTGGATGAACCCACTCAAACCGCTGAACACGAAACTTGGTCTCTTCCTTTGAGTCAGAATAGTGGGAGTGAACTGCCTGCCAGCCAGCCTCAGCCCTTTTCAGTGCAGGATGACATAGAAGAAGAAGACTTGGTGATAGAAGATTATGAGAGCGATGGGACATAGAAACCAGCCCACCAAATCACGTTACAACTTGGCAGATTCACATTAGGTTTATTCAGTGGTACTTTAACAGGCATACTACGCTTTTCAAGTAAATTAAGTTTGCTGTCTTCACTCTTGTATTTCAGCACAAGAAACTGACTCTTCTGTCATCGAAGTGATTAGATCAAGCCTTCAGATAGCTCAATTTTTTTCTCTAGTATTTATTTAGTCTTGTGAGTGGTGTTGGGAGAAGAGGTCAGTGTGTATGAAGTGTGTTTGAACATTATGCCAAATATCATAAAATATGAAGGAATAATTCAGAATACAAAAACTTTATAGGGTTGTAAATGTGAATTACAAAACACTTCAGTATGCAGTTATGAATGTAAATAAACTTTGTGCCTTAATCACAGTTTCTCTGGGGTCTCTGGCTTCTCAGATACCATTTTTATATGTTGTACAGTGGAATATTCTAGATACTTATGGAAACTATTTTACATAATTTATACCAAAATTAAAATGTTGAATTTCTTTTTGTTTCTCCTATATGTTAATCTTTTCCTAACATGTACTGCCTGCAGTGTGTCATTGGGCATAGTACATGAATCTCCATCCAGTGTCAAACTTTTCAAAAAATAGGGAAGGGAGAGAACTCTCCCGAGGCGTTAATCACACCCGAAACTACCTTTCCAGAGCACTCGGTGCGAAGCCGGGTTTCGTTACCTTGGCAGTGAGGTGCTGGGTGCGGGCACCGACCCGCCCCGGCTCCAAGTGGGAGACCTGACACAAAGCCGGGCGGGGCAAGGCTCGGCTGGGCCCCGCCCCGGGAGACCGATCCAGTTTCAGTGCCGCGGGCGGTGTGCGCGCTCTTCCGGTGGCGGAGCAGGTGAGGGGGGTCCGAGGGGTGGGGCTCGGCGGCCCGGCAGGTGAGCGTGTGGGGAAAGGGGGTGTTCGGCCCCTCTCGGCGCTCGCCGGGCCCCTCGGAGCTCCCCGGATCCGCGGCGCTCGCTGATCAGTCAGTCCCGCCATAACCTGCGGCTGAGGCCGGACGCCGGCGCGGTAAGAGGTGAGGGTCTGCGGGGAAAGCAGGGTCGGGGGGTCAGAAGAGCCCCTTGTCCAGTGTGGGCTCAGTCAGGGGACACAGGTGCGCGCGCGTCGCCGCCGTTCTTCCGGGCGCGGTGATCCTGGTCATTTGGACCCGGCAGTCTGCGCCGGCTTAGTTCCGGCCACTTTGGGGCGGAATCTCCAAAGACTAAGTGGATTTTCACTCAGACGCCGAGACGGAGCACTCAGGCGGGTGGGCAGAAGACTGAACGAGATGGGTGGGACCGGGCGCCGAGCTGGCTCGGCAGAGACCCGAGCAAAGATGCTTAGTGACCCGTGGCACTCACGCGTGGGTGAAGTTCAAACCCTCAAGGCCTTTCCCAACCTCCTGGAAGCTCCAAAACATCCGAAATCTTCCCCTTTCTTGGGTCCAGCAAAACTTTAAAGCCCGCTAAAGCTGTGATTCTGTTTGTGTAAAGGTGACCAATCTCAATTCCTGTGACATTTTGCTGGAGGGGAATCCATTTCTCCTCCCACCGCCTTGGCTGTCCCAGTTATGTGTCCCAACGGAATGGAGTCAGGGTCCTGGGCTTGAACAAAACGAAGACCACTCTGCCTCAGATGCTGAATTTTAAGTGGGCTCCCAATGACACCCTGAAAGATCTGAGGGATATCCAGATATTTAAGATGTGCTAAAATACAGATGACCGTTCCCTTTCTAAAATCACAGATTTTGCTATTCTACAATTCTTCAAATTTTTTTTTTACTTTTCATTTAAACACTGATAAAGTGGTCTAATTTAAATAAGCCACTTTTCACAGGTGAAGATAAATCCATTACAGTGAAGCACACTTTTTTTTTTACCAGTGAATTAAATTAAGTAATGGAGTATCCTTTAAATGCGTATATAGCATAGATATTGAGGGAAATGATCTGATGTCTGGGATTTGCTTCAAAGTAATCTATTGGCAGAGGGAATAAGGTACTAGGTAAAAATGAAACAAGATGGATCATAAATTGATCATTATTGAAGCTGGTTGAGGGATACGTAAGGCTTTATAACACTATTCTTTCCCCTTTTTATGTTTGAAATTTTCTATAATAAAAAAAGTTTAATTCCCTATATCTAGAATTTGACCACTTCTTGCTACTACCATGGCCCACTAGATTATTTTGGTGGCCTCATAGCCAGTCTCCCTGTTTTCACACTTGTCTCCTGGAGTGTACTCTCAATACAGCCACAGAATGATCCTATTAAAACAAGTCAGATGGTGTTACTCCTCTACTCAGAATTCTCCAGTGGCTTCTCATCTCACTCCCAGTAAAAGCCAAAATCCTTTCCAATGGCTTTCAAGGCCCTAATGATTCAGATGGCCTCAATTCTACTATTCACCCTCTCTGCTATTGCCGTGCTGGCCTCCACGCCTTAATAGTTCTCCAACGTGCCAGGCACTCAAGGCTTTTGCATTAGCAGCTCCACCTGTGTGGAATACTTACCCCGATACCTGCCTGGCTTCCTCCACCTCCTTCATTTCTGTATTCAGAGGTCACGTTCTCTGTGAAGACTTCCCTGGTTGTTCTATTTAAAATTTAACACCCAATAATATTGAATGTCAACTGTAATTGAAAAATAAAAAATAACAATAAATAAAATTGTAACACCCTGCCCACAATGCACTCCTTATCCCCTTTCTTAACTTTGTTCCTTTGCATCTGATATATTTCACTTCCCTTATCTATCATCTGTTAACCCCCCACACACACACACACACACACAGACACACACACTGGAATATAAGCTCCACAAAGACAGAGATTTCAGTTAGCTTCATTCACTGATACACCTTCAGCATGGTACGCAGCACTGATAAACCTGGTACATGGCAGGTGCTCGGTAAATATTTGTTGAATGATTGGTCTTCATTTTACAAAGTAAAATAAAACAAAACCTTAGGAATTTCTAAATTGTTTAACACCATAAATGTGGGATCATCCATTCAAATCTTGATACCACCTTCATAGTGCCAGGTACAAAGTCACGTGCCCAATGAGTCTTCAAGTAAATACACACGTATAAGCAATTTGAGGGAGAAATTCATGTGCTTTAAACCTAGGAGTTACATTAGCAGGTGGTTTCCTTCTTTTTGTACATGTGTCCAGGTCATTGATTTCATGAAGGAAGTCAACAGGTTTAGTAAAAGTGCTTTTTCTATGCTTTATTTTTTTAGGTGGATTGAATACACTCTAGGATACCTCCTGAGTCTCCATAGCAACAGCAAGTCACCTTTAGATAATTGCTCTGGAAAGAGGGATATACATGATCGTTGCTGCTGTTCTGTGCTGTATAATACTTTTGGGGAATCTTTACCTTTGGTGATTTTTTTTATCCGAGAAATCAATTTTTAAAATCGAATATTAAGTGTTAACGTTTAGAGGGGGAGAAGCAGCTCCCCTAAACTGACTTTCCTGATTTAGGAAGGAAAGGGGCTCTTCATTCCCTGTGTTTAATAGGCAGCTTCTCTGGGGCTGTTCATTCCAAAGCAGATTTGAGTTAATAAAAATGAAGAGTATTTGCTGACCCATCAAATTTGGTATGCTCAAACTCTTAAATATTTTTATTTAGCTGTTTGAGGAAAGGACTCTGCTTGGAATGAGGTAGCATCCTGTCTTGTTAAAATTTATGTTAAATAGTCTTATTTTTGTTTTTTACATTTTGTTGCTTATAGGGCTCATAGATAAATTAGACTTACAACTTTTAATTCAGAGCTAAGATTTAAAATTTTGATTGCCCTTCAAATCATATAGAATGATGACTATATCCCTGGCTAACATAATTATTACATATGTTTAAACATTTATGTTGTCATTTTTATATATCATAATAATTAACATGATCATATTGGTTTCCTAAATATGGTCATTTGCTACTAAGTAAATAAAATCAGCATCATTGAAATAATAAATTGCTAAGCATAAGTGATAACTCTAATCTTGGCCACAGGTGTAGAAATCACAAATGTCGACAAACGATGGAAGATCCAGGAATCGGGACAGGCACCATGATGAGGTCTCAGGGGACTTGGCCTATCAAGATGGCACCATAAGAACCCTCCAGACTCTTCATGACAGTGAGCTGGCTGTGAGCGCTGATCCTTTGCCACCACCCCCTCTCCCATTACAGCCACCATTCGGCCCCGACTTCTACTCAAGTGACACAGAGGAACCGGCCATAGCACCAGATCTCAAACCCGTGAGGCGCTTTGTCCCCGAGTCCTGGAAGAACTTCTTCAGAGGGAAGAAAAAGGACCCAGAATGGGATAAGCCAGTGTCGGACATCAGATATATCTCCGATGGAGTGGAATGCTCACCTCCAGCCTCTCCAGTAAGACCAAACCACCGTTCACCCTCCAACTCCGGCCAAGATACTTGTGGAGGGTCAGAAGGAACCTATAATTCCCGGAAAGAGGTGGAAGCGATGCTTCCCCAGGATCCCTATGGATCTCTAGGCCGACACACACAAACAGCTCGAACGTACAGCGAGAAGGTGGAGGAGTATAACCTGAGGTATTCCTACATGAAGTCGTGGGCAGGCCTGCTGAGAATTCTGGGTGTGGTGGAGCTGCTCCTGGGGGCCGGCGTCTTTGCTTGTGTCACAGCTTACATTCACAAGGACAGCGAATGGTATAACATGTTTGGATATTCACCATCTAACGCCATGGGAGGCATTGGTGGCCTGGGCAGTATATATGGGGGCTATTACTACAGTGGCCCCAAAACCCCTTTTGTACTTGTGGTTGCTGCTTTAGCTTGGATCACCACCCTTATTATTCTGGTTCTTGGCATGTCCATGTATTATCAGACCATTCTTTTGGACTCTAACTGGTGGCCCCTAACTGAATTTGGAATTAACGTTGCCTTGTTTATTTTGTATATGGCTGCAGCCATAGTCTATGTGAATGATATCAACCGAGGTGGACTGTGCTACTATCCAATATTTAATACTCCAGTGAATGCGATGTTCTGCCGGGTGGAAGGAGGACAAATAGCAGCAATGATCTTCTTGTTTGTCACCATGATTGTCTACCTCATTAGTGCTTTGGTTTGCCTAAAGTTATGGAGGCATGAGGCAGCTCGGAGACATAGGGAGTACATGCAACAACAGGAGGTAAGGAATGTCACAGTCTTTCATTTTTTAATGTCTTTTCTGTTATTTACTCCCTTGTTAAATATGTATAGTTCTCAAAACAAAGATTTTATAGAAGTCTTTTTTGTTTGTTTGTTATGATCTGAAATTCAACAGTCCTAGCTCAGAATCTGACATGCTATGACTGAGATAATGCATTCTAGTGTGTTACTGTTGTCTAACATTGCAAATAGACATGAGATGTGTAATATATAGTTTGTTGGCTGCATTATTAAGTCTTTCTGATGCTTAAGGGGAAAACACAGCTACTGAATTGCCGCAAAGAAGAAGAATAACATATTCAGTAAATTAAGTGTCTCATCGTTACAGTTTGAGAACAATCTTGATTCTTTAGTATGGTAAGACAATTAAAAAAACATAATTTTTCAGTTAGAGGAGGAAAGTGCTCGTTTAAATCTGTTATGATGTGCCACACTTTTTTCCACAAGTAAGTCAAGCAAGAATATGAACCACATTTGATTTTTTTTTTTTTTAATTATTGAGAGGGCAGGTTGTAATCAACATACATTGTGAAAACTTGCCCAGGCATTTTGATGTTTTATCCTTATTTTAGCCAGATGAGTGTTCCAGAATTAGAATGGGAGCCATACACTTGATTTTATTTCTAGGAGTTAACTAATTAAGTATAAGAAGGAGAAGGAGGAGAAGGAAGAGGAGGAGAATTAATATTAATATTAATATTAATCATACCTAGAGGATGAGACTATATATAAGCCCTATTTAAAATTATTTTATTTGAATGATAGCAAAAATGTTATTGTGAAATATATGTTCTAGTAACTTCATTGTACCCTGAAACAAGTTAATGTTTTGCTTTCTTCTGAGGAGTATGTAATAGTATTTCCTATGCCACTGAAATTCTCCGTATCACCTTAATTTTTTTCTTAATTTTAAGTCAACTGTATCATGCATCTTTCTTTCCCCATGTTTCCAAAGACCTCCTAGATACTGTCTAATTTCACATGGTGTATATTGGGCAAAATTACAGGTAAAAATGAAACTCTGTCCTTACTTAATAACCTATTTATTCACTGACGTAGCTACAGAGGGTGCCAAAAAATGTATACATATTTTAAGAAAGGAAAAAGCTGTATTACAATTGTAATAATATATACCGATAACAAAAGATGAATACAAGTCATGTGTGTACATTTTTTTGGCACCTCAGTATTTTGTTTTTAATCTTTTGCAAGAATCTTATGCATAACAACAACAGAAAAACTTGACTCAGTTTATAACAAGTACCTTAGGTGTTACATGGAGAACCTCAACATGTTTCAATGTGACTCACAAAATATACTTATCTTACTAGAACTCGACATAGAGTCAAGTTATTTCTAAAAGTTCTCTCGGCATGTTAAGCATATTTCTTTAAATTTACATCTGTGTATACAAAGTAGAGAACTTTAAATTCCAATCAGTGTCAAATCTAGATAGAGAAACACACACATCCTCATAATTTTATGTAACTTTAATAACAACAGAGTTCTTAATGTCATTTCAAAATTCTGCATGACTATGACTGCAATTATCAACATAATGCTTTCATATTTCTTTTCCCTTTTTCAACAAAAACTTGTTTCTATCAGACTTTTTGTAATGGTTGATTAGATTTGAATCATCTCTGATGTTGGAGATTGTGCTGGTTTGTGTGTTGCTGTAACTTTCTAAAAGTTAGAAAATGTAATGACCTGTGGCTTTTTCCTATTAATTTTCTACTGTAACTGTCCCAGACTCTTTAACTGTGCAAGGGAATGGGAGCCAAGAATAAATAAAATCTCTAGGTAATTTGAAGCAACTCACCAAACAATCTGTACCATCTCCATATTCCCAACAATGCTCTCTCCTCCTAATTCATAGGGAATTCCAGTTATCCCTCCTCTGGTTCTCCACTGGCCATCAAAACATGGCCAAAAGAGTAGAAGGAACATCTGGCAAATAGAGAATCAACCTCTATAAAATTGAGATTGGGCTATAAATGCAAATGGATGAAAGTATATGCAAAGTAGCGTCACACGCCTTTGAAAAATCATTTTAACTCTTTTTCAGATAAGTGAGCTATCATTGCCATCAAAAAGGAAAATGGTAAGAATAAAGTTCACATTATAATTTATCTCTAGATTTGTTAAACACTTTTCTCTCTTATCTATAAATCTACAGAGGAGATCATCTGTCTGTGTAAGGGTATCTATTACATTAAGTTCATAATAGTACTTGCAGTTTTTTTCCTAATACTAAAAGGACCAAATTAGACAAGGCTATTTATAGCTTCTTTAATTTTGTTACATGAAAGCTTATGCAAGTGAACTGTTGGTTCTCCTGATGTTTAAATTTTAATTTATTAAAAATGGCGGTAATTCTCCCAAATTTTTTTTCAGTCTCTTTCAAGTTCTTTGCAGTTTTTTTCTGTCCTCACTTTGCTCTCAGGTGCCAAATTTTGTTGTCCCAAGAAAGAAATTCCTATTCCATGATTTACTAACTGTGTCACAGTCGGGAAGGTATTTTAACATACAGTTCCTTGGTCTTCATCTGTAAGATTGGAATAATAATAATTTCTACCCCACAAGATTGCTGAGAGCATTAAATGAGATGCTGTTATTATAATTACTTACATATATGTAATAATTTAATACATTTTAGTTGTATTAAATCCTAAATTATTTAGAGTCCTAAAATAATGTTCACTGATTTTACCTCATTGAAAAGTTCTTTTTTAAGATATTGGGTATTCTTTCTAAGTATAAGTTGAGAATCCAACTCATGGTTTTATTTGTTTCTTTGAAAAGAGAGTATATTCACTCGGTTCAAAAATCAAAAGACTCTCTAATGCAAAGTCTTCTCTTACCTCCTGCACTGTGGCTTCCCAGTTTTCCTGCTTGGAAGCAACCAGAGTTACCAGTGTCTTGTATTTCCTTTAGAAATGTGTTATATATATATTCGCTCTCCTCCCCCTTTTATACAAATGGTAGATTACCATATACAATTATGTTCCTTATTTTTTCCACTTAACAATACATTTCTAAGATGTTTCCTTATTAGTACACGAAAAACTTATGTATTCTCTTTTTACAACTACATAGTATTGCATTGTATGGATGTACCATAATTCATTTAACCATAAATTAACATTTAGGTTGTTTTCAATCTTCCACTATTAAAAACAATACTGTAGTATAATATTGAATGTCAACTATAATTGAAAAATAAAAAACAATGTTACAGTAAATAACCTTAAGCATATATGTATATACTTGTACAGACTTCCATTAATATATTTTGATTGCCAGATTACCCAGTAGAAGTTTTACCAGTTTCCACTCCCAACAGCACGACAGGCTTCCTCACCCCTTGATCAACATAGTGTATTAGGAAATTTGTTGACATTTGTCAATCTGATAGGTGAAAACTGTATCTCATGTAGTTATAATTTGCATTTCTCTTATCAGGCGTGAGGTTGAGCATTTTTCATATGTTGTGTTTGCATTTTCTTCTCTTAACTGTCATATACTGTCCAATTTTTTTATTGGATTGCTAATTTGCAGAAGTACTTTGTTAAGTGCCTACATTTTGAAAAATACCTTTTATGAGGTTCTTTTTAACTTTATTCTCTATAACGTGCAAATACTATTTGAAAATATTCTGTTCATGCTGAAATAGGGATTTATGAAGTGGGTGAACAGTCTTTCCAAGGGATCATGATTAATTCATCAGTGTCATTATTAATTCATTCATTGAGCAAACATGTACCAGTTAGGCTGTAGGCCAGTGACATGAATACTACAAGGAGTATCATCACCGTTACTATACAGGGGCTTACAAATCTAGTGAAAAAGGAAAACATACACAAAAAATTAGTAGAGTGTGATAATGTGTGTGTGCTTGTGTGTGTGTGTGTGTGTGTGTGTGTGTACTGAGAGAAGGGCACAAGCACCGAGAACTACGAAATTTTAAAAATTTGCTTAAAGATTTGTATTTCTCTGATGTTTCCTAGAGAAATGAATTTATGGATGATAATGTCTCAAACTTAGCATTGTTAATTGGTCATCTTTGGGGATTTACAATTTGCCACTTCTTTTTAAAGAGTCAGTTGTATTAAATTATTTCTGAGATGTATGTGAAATCATGTGAATTGCAGCTGAGATGGCTCAACTGCTTTTCTGGGATGATGTTGGGTATTCATAAATCTTTAGCTATCAAGAGATACCTGCCCGGTGCTGACTGACCAGGTGTGGGACAAATGAGACTTTTATTAGCTGGTCTACAGACCTATACACTTTAAACCTTATTCATAGAATTAGAGAGATACTACTGTAGTGTGTGCATGTGGCTTTTTTGTTTGTTTGTTTGTTTGTTTTGTACTTTGTTTTAACTTCCTGATTCTCTGTGTTTTAGTTAGTTTTATGTTCATTTATTTATTCAACATTTATTGCTGTCAAGATATACGTTTCAGTTAGACTTGTTGTAACTCAGTGGTACTAACAACCAGAGTAAGCTGAATGGATGCTCACCTTTAAGCTATCTAAAATATATATATCAGACATACCTGAAAGGGATAGTAGTAGTTGCCTTTAGGAGGGTACCTCACTAACTGCAGGGGGACAGGGTAAAAGGAGACTTTTCATTATGTACCCCTTTGGATGTTTTGAATTATAATATCATGTGTATGTATTACCTATTTAAAAATTATTTAAAGGTTTAAAAAATTAATAAATACTCATTTCAAATATTGAGATAATTGATACAAGGCTGATGTTTAAATAACACAGGCCCTTTATTTGAGATTTAAGTACAACCTCCCTCACATCCCCTCTGAGCTGCCTTCCAGTATTAGTACAGAGACACGAGTGAGTTTGACTAGATGCAGAGAGCAGTCTTCCCACATGGGAGTCATCATGAGCGTGGCATTGGCGGGTCATCGCCAATACTCTTACTCACAATCACCAGTATTGCCTTAGTCCATTGGTACGTCCTGCTGTCTCAAAGGGACTGGCTAGGAAACTCATAAATTCCACCCTGGCCAGGAATGAATCGCAGCCCCATGAGTCCTAAAATAATGTTCACTGTATGGAAAAAGTTGAGTTTAAAGGACCTTTGGTTTAGAAGCTATATCAGGATTAGAAAGACTGTTTATAATGGAAAGGGGGCCTAAAATCTTATATAGGAGGTTTGACAATTAATTTCTCGAACTTGTTGCAGTGATGTTGCTAACCTTGTTTTATATGAGAGGGATTATTCATGATGAATTTGTACCAACTGGACAGTTAACCAAGTTTACTATTTGGAAGTGCTGAAAAGGCTGCATGAAAAAGTTAGATGACCTGAACTTTTTGCCAACAATTCGTGGCTCTTGCATCATGACAATGCACCAGCTCACACGACACTGTCTGTGAGGGAGTTTTTAGCCAGTAAGCAAATGACTGTATTGGAACACCCTCCTACTCACCTGATCTGATCCCCAGTGACGTCTTCCTTTTCCTGAAGATAAAGGAAATATTGAAAGGAAGACATTTTGATGACATTCAGGACATCAAGAGTAATACGATGACAGCTCTGATGGCCATTCTAGGAGTTCCAAAATTGCTTTGAAGGGTGGACTAGGCCCTAGCGTGGGTGCATAGCTTCCCAAGGGGAATACTTTGAAGGTGACCTTAGTGATATTCAGCAGTGAGGTTTGTAGCACTTTTTCTAGGATGAATTCGCAAACGTAATTGTCAGACCTCATATGAGGAAATTCACTTTCTAAAAGTTGACTCTTGTTAACAAGTGATATCAAAATCTGATCTCAGAGTTAGCAAGTCACAGTGCTAACATTAGGAAATATGTTTGAGGACGTCCTCAGGGGCAGAAGTAAAGAATCTGTTTGCTTTGTGGGGGTATAGGCGGTGACACCGGCTGGACAGGGCTGTGTCGCTGAGCTGCGTGTGGCAATGCTGTGGCAGTGGTGGCCATTCTCGGCTGGGGTGGAATTTATGGGCTTCCTGGTCCGTCCCTTTAAGGCAGTGGGATTTACCAATGGGATTAAGTGCAGAGTTGAGTGAAACATTTGGCTGAATTGGAGGAAGGTGCCTCAAATGATAGAGTGGTCAGTGTCATTGGTGAGAATGTGGCTGAAGCAGGTTCCACATGTGCGACAAGATTAGAAAGATCTGCCAGGGAGTTCTAGGGTACCTCTTTCAGGCCACCCTAGAAGGTTGGGGCCCAGCATGTGTTGTAACGTCCCAGATCCTGAGAGATCCTGGAACTATCATGAATAACCTTAGCAGAGTTGGATCTCCCATTCCTGGGCTTTCTTTTAAGAGCCTGCAATCCAGTTATTTATACTCTTGTACTCTTTCAAGATCTGGGAGCTAAATGCAAAGTCCATCCATCCTGGGAGATGGATGTCTGTGAGTCAACATAATTAGATATATTTTAGAGTCAGACCTCTGTTAGAGGGAATCTCATGACTTAACTGAGGAAACCGTATTAAAAAGGTTGACTCTCCAGCTTCTTATTGGGTATGATTTTCACCTGCTTTCTTCCTAGTCCTTAGTAGGGAAGAGTTGGCAGACTACCACAGGAGAGGCAGTAAAGTGTGATGAAAATAAACTTTGGGGTCAGGCAGATCTTAATTTGAGTACTAGATAAACTGCTTACTAGCTCTGTGACCTTGGGGAACTTACTTACCCTCTCGGAATTTCAGTTTCCTATCATTTGTTTGGGACTATCTAGTAGGCTGTCCCTTCTTATTTTGTATTTTAATGAAAAGAATTTGTAAAGAGCAAATAAGATCACTGTAAAAAGAAATAATATACAGACATAAAATAAGATCAGATAGAGACAGAAACAAATTCTCATATGTCCCTAAGTGCTGAGCAGATTTCTTTCCCAAGCTAGAAAAGGCAAAAGCTAATCTGGGCATCAACAGTAAACATACGGGTTTGGGATAAGGAGCCTATGCATCATTCCATTATACACTCAAAGGGAGAGAGAATCCGAATCTGGGCAAGTGCACACTGAAACACAGATCTGGCTCTCGCTCTTTCTAGCCTAACAGCACATTCATTTGAAAAGCTTAGTAATTATATCCAAAGCATTACTTATCCCCATTGCTTAATTACTTTCTCTTGCCTGATAGGAAAGCTTTACTGATACTTACTGACAAGACTAGTTTTTACTAGAAGCAAAGACAGGTCATGAAATCCGGGGCCTTGTGTTTGCAGTCAGGAACACTGGTTAGAGGGGTGTGTACAAGGTTTTTTGCCCGCCCACTCACATTCCTGCTGTTTGGGGCCCAATAGCTAGGCACATGGAGGTGATCTGGTCCCCTTTCTCCTAGCACCGTGGCTGTGAGCTTCTGCTTTTCCTAACCCTCCTTTGTCTAATCCTCTCATCAGGGCTGCACTGTTTGGTGAGTTAAGAGCTAGTGGTTTTTAGAATGAGCTAATGCTAGACCAAACCTCAAAGGCAGCCTCAGAGATAGGAAATGAGGGAACAAAGGCTTTTCAAAGCTGCCTGGCAAGATTTTAATGTCCTATTTTATATTTTGTTTTCAGTGAAGTAAGGGCCCTCCTACGCCACTCTCAGTTTAGTTCAAGGAGTTGAATGCAGCAAGCATGAACTGAAGGCCCAGAGGGCCAGTGGAGGGGAGCTTCCTGCTCTAAGGAGGAATCTCGGTGCCCACGCTTGAGCTCACTTCCCTGCAGCAGTCTGGCCTCCCGCATCTGCCCGCCATGCCCATCACAAACCCATTTCTAGCGTGCTCCCAGAACCTTAGGGAACTTGAGGATTGAATAACATATGGCTAAGTAAACTGCTTTCCTTGTGTTACTCATTTGAAGTATCAGTGAGCCAAAAAGTTCTGGGTTTTAATGGTGGTTTTCCACTTCATAGCTGTGAGACCTTGGAGAATGTACTGAACCTCTCTGAACCTTGCTCCTGTATATGTAAAATGGAAACCCCTCTCCTGGCATCCACCAGCCTCAACTACTTGGGTGGTGTTCTGGGCACTTCCCAATGGGGTCCCCAAACAGTCTTCTCCCAGCCCCAAAACTGCACACCTATCTCAGCCTGCCCAATGGAGGGCGGGTCCACTCGGCCATCCACTCCAACTTCCTTTCTGTTGGCTATTTTGGCTCTTAAGGCCTGTCCCCTATACTTCCTCTCTGGGCCATTTCATCTTATGTTCGTTTCCTCTCTTTCGAATGTACCTTTTTTTTTTTTTTTTACTGAAAAGGCGTCTAGGAGCTCTTCAATTTAGAAACCAGGGTGACTTAAACTACCACCTCCAGCATCCTTGCAGCCTCCTCAGGATATCGCAGGTTAAGGAGACTTCCTTGGGCACATTAAAGACATCCACGACCTCTCCTCTGGATTGGCTTGCTTTCCTTTCAGATAATGAAAACAACACAGTTCGCTTCCCTTTCTGACCTCCTCCATGGCTGTTTGGAATTGGTTCACCTCAGGTTCCCGTGTCATTTTTTTCTCCTGCCGTTTAAGTGGCCTTGTTCCATTTTTATTCCCTGAATTTCTTATTTTAACTACAGTTTTTATTATTTTAGTTAGTTAGGGTATAAATCCTAAATAAACAAAGTACTTAAGAGCCCACATTTGACATTTCATCATCCGTCTTTGACACACACGATGGGGATTGGAGGGTATTCTACCTATTATTATGTATTTATTCCCACTTCAGTGATTGCCTTTAGCTGTCACAAAACCATTGAGAACAACTTTGTGACTATAAACCATGCAATTCTGAAGTGAAATGTTAATTGCTGTTTTCATTTTTCTTCTTCCTGCCCTTCTCTCCATTTTCTCCTACAAATAAATTCGGGTTGTTTTTTTTTTTTTTTCCTTCTGCCTCTGTTTATAAACAAATCCTCTTTTTGTCGCTAACTATAGTGTGAAATGGCCATCGGTGGTGACAGACAGAGAGACCAAGAAGTTCATTTCAAAGAACTGAGAGCAACAAAAATGAAAACTGAAGTGCTGAGTGGACACATCCCCTCAGGCCACATTCCTAAACCCATCGTGTTGCCGGACTACGTGGCGTGAGTATCCGTCTAAATCCTTTTCAGGGTAGCAATTGAGAGATTCCATTTGGGCTTTTCATTTTCCTGTCTCTCTCCAAGTGAATCCTCTCTGCTTAAAATCATTTATATTGGAGCAATTCTTTGTTACCTGAGTTGAAGCTACACTGTGATCAGTAAGGAGTAAGCTAAGCCGGTTTCCCCTTCAGCTTGTTTGAGTGAAAAAGTTACAACTTTCTTTTTTTTTCCCCCACAGAAAATACCCTGTGATTCAGACGGAAGATGAACGAGAACGCTATAAAGCTGTGTTCCAAGACCAGTTTTCCGAGTACAAAGAGCTCTCCGCAGAAGTTCAGGCCGTCCTGAGGAAGTTTGATGAGCTGGATGCAGTGATGAGCCGACTGCCGCATCATCCGGGCAGCCAGCAGGTCAGTGCCTGCAGCTGCCTAGGGGGAGTGCTGAGCATTAAGAAAGGGGAAAATCTGACCTTTTTTGAAATGTAGAGAAGCCATAACCATCTGTGACAGCTGTCTGTGTCTAGGAAAGTATATATATTTCTCCTTAGGCCCATATTAATTGGGCATCTTTGTTTCGACCATGTACTTTTAAGTGTACATTTAATTCAGCTGTAATTATGAGCTATCTGAGCCAAATGCGTAGAGTAGTGACATTTTCCCAATCCTGGAGCAATGGGATAGTGTTGGCTGAGTGACACTAGTAGCAGGAAGCAGGAAAAATCCAGCAAATACTGCAGGTCAAGGGTCAGTTAGTATCATTTGGAAAACAAGCAAGGTCCACAGGTCCAAGGAGGGCGACCAAGTTTAGTGGCCCTCAAATGAATGCAGGAAAGAATGAGTAGGCCCCAGAATCTGGATCAGCTCAGATTGGGAAGAGCGAGCTGGTTGACAGACTAAGATGCTGAAAAACCCAACCGTGACATGTAGTCTTTGAGCCTAGAGCCAGTGGTCTCTGGTTTGTAGGCTTTGTATGATAGGGCAAGGGCTGAGCCATGTGTGTCTACAGTTGGAGGTGAGGGAGTCATGATTACAGTAGGGGCCGAGAGACTGAGTCCTCCCATGACATCTCCACACAATGTCAACCATAGTCATGTCCTCTGTTGTTTTTGGTTTTTTGTTTTGTTTTATTGGGTTTTTGTTTTTTTGTTTTATTGGGGAAGGGGAACAGGACTTTATTGGGGAACAGTGTGGACTTCCAGGACTTTTTTCCAAGTCAAGTTGTTGTCCCTTCAATCTTAGTTGTGGAGGGTGCCGTTCAGCTTCAAGTTGTTGTCCTTTTCAGTCCTAGTTGTGGAGGGCGCAGCTCAGCTCCAGGTCCAGTTGCCGTTGCTAATTGCAGGGGGCACAGCCCACCATCCTTTGTGGGAGTCGAGGAATCTAACTGGCAACCTTGTGGTTGAGAGCCCGCGCTCCAACCAACAACTGAGCCATCCGGGAGGCAGCTCAGCTCAAGGTGCCGTGTTCAATCTTTAGTTGCAGGGGGCAGAGCCCACCATCCTTTGTGGGACTCGAGGAGTTGAACTGGCAACCTTGTGGTTGAGAGCCCACTGGCCCATGTGGGAATCGAACTGGCAGCCTTCGGAGTTAGGAGCACAGAGCTCTAACCACCTGAGCTACCGGGCCAGCCCTGTCCTCTGTTTTTTAACGTGGTATGGCAAATAAGCAGCCACATGACAGGGCCAACTACAGTTAGTCTCGGTATCTCTTCCAGTCGTTTCTATCTAAAGTAGAAATACTCATTGTATCACAATAGTTCACTTCTCATCAGCAGTGGGCCAGCTTTGCTCTGGGCAGGAGTCTGCCACTAAGGCTCATTCATTTCCCAGCATGTCCCCAGGGAGCTGTGTCAAAGCCTAGGGGGCCTGCTTGGAGGCACAGTTTCTCTCACAAACCTGGTTGTGCACCCTTGAAAAATCAAACAATCATATGACTTTTCTAAGCCGATGAAATAGGAACATTGCTCAAAATAATCCCTCCGGTCTTCATCCTCTTAAATTCAGTTCCTCTGGCAGACTCGAGGCGAGGTTTTGCAGCTCTCCCTTCTGCCCGAGGCTCCAGCACAGCAGCCCTGGGCCCAGGCAGTGAGTTCAGGACCCGTTCAGACAGATGGCAGCTGAACCACCAGCTTTATCGTGCTGCTAGCAGCAGTCAGGACACAAATTTTGACACTCATGATCTTAGTATGTAAAAGGCATTGATGAATTAAAATGTATTGGGAGAAAGGTGGAGGTAAATGATGGAAAATGTTCTCAGGGGAAGCTTTCAGAACTATAAATTGTTACGTTTTATTTATGAGGTTTACAGTGTCTGACAGTCTCTATAGCATAGGTTTACATAGATAAATGAAGGCATTCCTTTAGTCATCTGTGGATAGATTGTTCAACCCCTTAACAAATTTCTTATTATTGCAAAACTTAGAATAAAGTTAGAAGGAACCTCATATTAGTGATTTTCAAAAGTTGGATAGTCTCAACCTCTTAATCCCAAAACCTAATAACATGAAAGTACCTAATAACATAATAACTTTCCAACGGGGATGAAAATGATATTTAATAATAGCTAATGTTGTGGTCATTATGTGGTGAGCGTTTTATAAGGATCATTTCAAATAAGTGAACCTTCTCACCACCCTATGAGGTAGTTGCAGTTATTATTTCCATTTTACCAATAAGGAAACTGAGTCTTGGAGAGGGTGAAGAGCTTGCCCAAGTCACACAGCTGGCAGGCAGTGGCGCTGGCACTTGGTTCTGGTTTCATGCAGACAGGGTCCTTTCTCCTTGCTTACCCCTGGGTCCCAGTAAGCCCTCACATACTCGTCCAGTGAATTGAATTTTTGTGTATGAATATTTTCATTATAGTCTTAGTTAAAAATTGGTTTTTGTTCTAATCCCCAGTGTACTTGAGACATTCTTGAGATAGGATTTGAGTGAATGCAACTGTTTTAACTCCAGTATACAATATACTATTTTTAGGAACATGAGAGAATTTCACGAATCCATGAAGAGTTTAAGAAAAAAAAGAAGGTGAGTAAAACCATTTTCTTCTTCAAAGCATATTCTTATCCAAGTACAATGGTAACAACTGACAGACTTTAGATTCTTTTAGCTAAAGTAGTTCTTTTTTTTAATTCTTAAGCTGCTGCTTGTTAGGGAACAGGGCTGACTGCCGGACACCCCTTTTCTTCTCATCTCTGCTCTGGTTACATTCTATGTCCTGATTTAGCCACCCAGGGAAATGAGCACAAATATAAAACCCTTCACCCACATTTCCTTCAGAAAGATTAAGTTATTTTACATGTTTCTAACTCCATCCTTAATTACACAAATCAGTAGAGACTGGAAAGAGCGTTCATTAAATGTTTCTGTACTTACTTACTTTTTATATATTTTAAACTACTGAAGTTAAAGGTGCCTCAGCTCTTTGTGTCTCCCAATTTTGCTGTGAACCTAAAACTATTCTCAAAAATAAAGTCTACTAAAAACATTGTGGATAACTTAACTGTTACTCTTATTTAGGCAGATTTTGAAATCTGCTATGAAGGGTCATTTTCTGGGCGATCATGTCTGTGTGTTCTTTGCTGAGGAAGCAGAGGCTGACATAACAACTATGTTTCTTTTCCAGGATCCTACCTTTCTGGAAAAAAAAGAACGCTGTGATTATCTAAAGAATAAACTTTCTCACATAAAGCAAAGAATTCAAGAATATGATAAAGTAATGAATTGGGATGTGCAAGGTTATTCTTAAACCTTATTTGAAACTACTTTTTTAATAACAAACTTAACTATTTATTTACTGGGTTTTTTTTTTTTTTTATGTTTGTCTCTGTGATAGAGAAGCAAGTGTTTCCTGAATCAGACTCTAGTTGGTTTAGCTGGTTTGCAATCTTAAAACAGTATAATTTCACTCCAGACATTTCAAAACAAATTCAAATTTACTGAGGGCCTTTACTGAGAATGAAAGAGATCCTGTAGTCATCTGTGTACAATTTACATTCATCTTGTTGAAATTAAAAGTGATTTAGAGACCTTATCCTTGTGGTATGATGAGCAAGTAGAATATCAATTCTGGTGCCGAGAATGTGTCAATTCTGGTGCTGTAGAATATCAATTTTTTCTTTTTACTCAGGCCAGTTCCTTAGATTTTTCTAGGACAAACTTCATAGCCAAAGGTGTCATTTTTTTCCTTGAAAGGGGTTTGAATCCAACATGAACATTTTCAAGCCCTATGATCTTGGGGCAAGTTGCTTAATCTCTCTGTACCTCCACTTCCTCATCTGTAAAATGGGGCTGATAATAGTACCTACCTCATAGGGTGTTATGAGGATAAAATGAGTTAGTATTTGTGAAGTACTTACAACAGAGTCTGGCACATTATAAGCACCACATCAGTGTTTGTAGAATCTGTAGAAGTGTTTGAAATGAATAAACTACCTAGCATACGTGTTAAGTCCAGAGGAAAGGTCCTTGATGAGCAGGTCCAGCCAGCTTACCAAAAGTCCATGTGTCTCGTGACTTTCTTTTTTGTCTGTTAATAACTCTAACCACACATAGCCTTAAGCAGATGCTTCCCTGTGGTTCTTTGCCCCTTGGGGTCCAACATAGCCTTCCCATTTTTAATCAGTATCACTGTCCACATATATCTCCACATCCCCACAGCCCAGCCATTCCTGTGTACATCACATCACACAGAAGGCTGTGTAAACGGTGTTGCCTTCCCCATCCTGTTTGGATATCCGTCCTTGGGCCCCATGGCGTTCCATTTACTTAGAATCTTCGTTTCACTTACTGGGCTGCTTCATCTTCCCAAGGATTATCTTGGCTTTGGGCTTTATTCATGAGAAATGTTTTTATTAGTATGAACAATGAACTGCCTAAAAAATGTTTTTTAAAAATCATTGCTACTGGATCCTATTCAGCAGCATCTATCTTGTAGATAATTTCCCAGGTGTAGAAATACAATTTCTGGTTAATAGCGCTGCCATTCAAACAATTAATGTTCAAAGAAATTTTCTACAGTGATGAAACCAAAGAAAAAACTGTGAACAAGCAGACAGTTAAAAGGGTGTTGGTTACTGAATGAACTTCCTAGTTTTTCTTTGTCAGTGAAATCTTATTTAGTGTTTGTTGTTAATATTTTAATTCCATGGTTCTCAGACTATGATTAGGGCCCTAAGAGGTGACACCTAGGGAAGTATGAGGCCCTCCCTGGAAGCCCCCCAACTAAAACAACTAGAAAACTTTCTGTATTATGTATTGGGGCCCCATGATAACGTTTCACTTAAGAGGACCAATGCTTTGGGAAAAAAGATGAAATAATATTATTTTGATAGCCTGTAAAGAGTTAGATTAATATTGAAATGAAGTGTTAAGGAAATCTAACTTTGTACAACTTTATTTTGCTACAACTGTAAATGTTACTCTTTGAAAACCGATATTGTAACACTGATTTTTAAATTTTTTATGTCAATATCTAGGCATATTAAAGTTTTAGTTACCTATTGTTTTGCTTTTCTAGAATTTCTGTGTTGACTGGGCATGTTCTTGAAAATATTTTTCATTATCAGAAAATAAACCGGAAAGTCATTGAAAACCTGTAGGTCATGACATTCAGGTGACTATTTCCTCCTCCCCCATTATTTGTAAGAATTCAAATTCAAGGCTACTGTGTTGGTTTCATCAGGCTGCCGTAACATACTGTGTTTCCCCGAAAATAAGACCTAGCTGGACAGTCAGCTCTAATGCGGCTTTTGAAGCAAAAACTAATATAAGACCCAGTATTATATTACATTATATTATATTAATTATATTATTATATATTATATTAATTATATTATTATATACTATATTATATTAATTATATTATTATATAAGACCCGGTCTTATAGTAAAACAGGACCAGGTCTTATATTAATTTTTGCTCCAAAAGACGCATTAGAGCTGATTGTCCAGCTAGGTCTTACTTTCGGGGAAACACGGTAGTACCACAAGCTGAATTGGTTTAAAACAACAGAAATTTATTGTGTCTCAGTTCTGCAAGCTACAAGTCTAAAATCAGGGTGTCAGTAGGGCCAAGCTCCCTCTGAAACCTGTAGAGGAATCCTTCCTACCATCTAACGGTTTGCCGGCAATCTTTGGTGTCCCTGGCCTGTATATGTATCACCCAAATCTTGTCTTCACAGGGCCGTCTTCTTAGAAGGACACCAGTCATATTGGATTAGGACCCTCCCTCTCTACTACTGGATTTCCCCGAAAATAAGACCTAGCCAGACAATCAGCTCTAATGCATCTTTTGGAGCAAAAATTAATATAAGACACGGTCTTATATAAGATCCGGTATTATGATATGATATGATATGATATGATATGATATGATATGATGATATGATATGATATGATATGATATGATAACCTGGTCTTATATACCCGGTCTTACCCGGTGTTATGTTATGTTATGTAATGTAATGTTATGTTATGTTATGGTATGGTATGTTATGTTATGTTATCTTTTAAACACCCAGTCTCAAATTATAGTAAAATAAGACCGGGTCTTATATTAATATTTACTCCAAAACACACATTAGAGCTGATTGTCCAGCTAGGTGTTATTTTCGGGGCAATACAGTATGACCTCACCTTAGCTAATTACACCTGCAAAGATCCTATTTCCGAATAACATCACATTCTGAGGTACCAAAGGTTAGGACTTCAAATCTTTTAGGGGGTTGGGGTGGGAGAAGGGAACACAGTTCAATCTGTAGCAGCCACCTTTAGCAAGTGTGAGATTGAGAAGCAAAGGCAATTCCCTATACATTTTTTTTCCTCCTCCTGATTTTAACATGTATTCTAATTTGAATATTAATATGAGAATATGTCAGTGTACCTAAAACTTGGAAAGAGGAAAGTATATATTTTTCACTCATTCACTCACTTGCCAGTTATGTGCCAACTGCTTTTATTGATCAAGTGTTGTTCTAGCATTAAAGATACAGCAGTAAGTAAACAGGTAGAGACCTGAGGTTATTGTCTAACAGGAGATCTGAATGAGAAGAGAAGGGGTTTGTGATGAAGTACACATTTTTGTTAGGTGCATTTCTAGAAGTGGTTTGTGTAGTGAAGCTGATTCTGAGATGCACCAGTGTTCGAAAGATAAACAATATAGGGAAAATCTATGACTTTTTCTGATACTCATTCACCTTTAAAAAAAAACACAAAAAACACTTGTGGAAAATTAAAAAAAACACACACACAAATAAGCTTAGAAAATAAAAGCCCTACCACTATCTACTCCCTGGCAATATATACTGCTTGGAGCATATCCTTCCAGTCTTTTGATGATATATAAAATATAAAAATTGTTTAATACTTTAAATGTGTTTTTGAAGAAGAGTATCTGAGAGGCTGCACTAGCGTGTGATAGAGCAACTCTCCTATAGCAGAAATGGGATAGTCAAAAGTAGGAGGGATGGTGCAGCCCAGCACATGGAGAAGGTGGACTTTTGAGTCGTCACAACCAAGACCATCTCTTACTGTGTGATCTGCACAAATGAACCTCTCTAAGCAGCAAGCAGCCTCCTTATCTCTGATGGGATAATAATACTGCCTGATGAAACTATTGTGAAAATTAAATGCAGTAATGTAGGTAAAATACCAGGAAGATTCTTGCTCAATAAGTGCTGGCTGGATATTCAAATATACTTTTCACTGAGTTAGAAAACAAGTGGACTGTGTTAAAGGTAGAATATCAAAATCACTATTTAATAATAACAATGATAAAAGACTTTTCAGAAAGTATATAGGGAGCGCATTTATTGTAGAAAATGTAGAAAATGAAGATAAGCTCACACTCTTCCTCCCAAACACACACAAATAAAATTGCCCGTAATTCTACCCTCCCCCTGAGAGAGTCACTTAATATTTTGGAGCATATCCTTCTATCCTCATCTTACTCAGGTATATGTTTATATAGGCATATAAAGGAAGTTTTGGCATTTAATAATTTTTTTAAAAATTACATAGTATGTTGTTTTATATTTTAATTAAGAATGGAACTGCATCATTTAATTTTTCTGAATTTAGAGTTTTTATGTTTTCTATTTCATTTTAATGCAATTCAGTTATCATTGTTTTAAAGTTATTGATGTTTGTGTTGTATGGTGGCAAAAGCAGAGAAATGGGAGTTAAGTCAAGGTTCAAGCTGTGTGGCCTCAGGCAAATCACCTCCTCTGAGCAATGGGATCGGATGAGATAAAAGTACCTGAAATCATATTGTAAATCATAAAGCTCTATTAAAATCCTTACATTTAATTCTAAATTCTTTGTTCTGGTGTTATCAATAAGAACTTTTCATTAGTAGAAGTACAGTTCTTTATTAATAACTTGAGCTGTTAATGAGTGTATTTATTATATAATCAGGGCTTCTTTGGAGGTCTCTATATTCTGGTACAGCCTACTGGCTACACAGTGGCACTGACACATTCAAATTACATTTCCTTTTCCATTTCAACTGATTGACTTGACAGAAGCCACACATCCTATGCCAATTTGAAAGGAGGAAAGAGAGGAGAAGGCTGGGGAACCAGGGTAGTGTTTTCCTATCAACAGGATACAGATGTGGCGCCTTCCTTTCTTCTCTATAAAGAAGGAAAAAAGGTCCCCAGATATAAGGAGCTTATCATACACCCCACCTCCAGGTATGTATTTAAAGACTTCATTCTATTTGTCCTGTTAAGTAATTTGTTTAATGGATAACCCTACCTTTTACTTGCTTTGGAGGAAATAAAGTTACTACAAGATGTTACATCTGTAATAGGCATTTACCAAGACAGTTTTGAACTGTAAATAGCATACAATGTTGCTCTTTTTACACAAAACAAAATCTTTTTGTGTTACCAATTCAGATAATAAGTATAATCATCATTTTGGTGGGGGGTGGAATTTTCATAGGGTTTAGCAGTCAGGATTCTTAGTTATAAGCCACAGAAATCCAAGCTGTATGATTTAAGAAGAGGAATTTATTACCATCTACTGTCTAGCTTACAGAATTGCTGGGAGGGCTGAAGAACTGAGCTGGAGGCTTTGCAGCAGGAACAATATTCAAAGTCACGTCTAAAATCCCATCTGGTGAAAACAGCTCTTCTGTTCTTACTGCCCTCTATGTGGCAAATGTACCACCAACCCTGCCATCCTAGGATGCTGGCGCTCTCAGATGACTCAGTGAGTAGTGGGTTGCTGGAACCTAGGTCCTTACCATGCTCTGGTTACAAAGAAGCCTGGGACAGCGAGGGCCTGGTGAGCTTCAGGAGACCGGCTGGGCCTCCAACTGAGACTTACCACTTGGGGAGTTCCCCAAAAGTATGAAGGGATTTGGATGCTGACAGCCAAAAAGAAAACAAATATCACCCCCACCCACAGAATAGTAGTTGTCCTAATTGTGAGTGTAGTCAGGGATTTATCTTCATCAGTTATGAATAAGCCAGATATAAAAATGGCAGCCAAAGCCAGAAGAACATCCTCAACCTTAATGCTTCCAGGGCGGAGCGAAAAGGTAGGAAGGGTCCCCACTAATGTCCTAGACAGAGAAGATGTATTCCTGGTCTCCAGGTTTGAGATTCAGAAAACATCACCCAAAAGCAATGCAGTACAATAATTTCCTGGCCTTCCCAGCTTAGGGTCAATTCTCCTATGATATGCTCGTATACACCTTTACGTCTTATTGAAATGAGTACAAATGTTTACCAAAAGGCATGTACAAGAATATTCCTAGCAGTGTTACTTATAATAGCGCATACTTGGCAATAACCCAGATGTCCACCAATAGAGTAGTAGAAATGAGAAATAAATTGTGGTTAAGTCATAGGATATTACATAGAAGTTAAAAAAAAAAAGACGAATTGCTGTTATAAAACATGACACGATGTTGAACAAAAGCCAGACATGAGTGCATACTGCACAATTCCATTTATATAAAGCCTCAAAACAGGCAAAATTAAACGGTGATATAAGAACGGGTTACTTTGGGAGAGCCTGTTATTAACTGGGAAAGGGTAAGAGGGAATCTAGAACATAAATGTTCTATATATATATAAAATGTTCTATATACATAAAAATGTTCTATATTCTGCTTTGGTTGGTAGTTACATGGATTTATTCATAGTTAAATATTTCATTCTAGCCTTAGTATTAGTTCACTTTATGTATTTAACATACGTCTGTTCTATATCAATCAAAAAGTTATTTTAAAAATCTAATTTGTGGTGTTAGAATTCAGAATAGAGGTTATCTCTCAGAGATGGTTATGGGCTGGGAAACGGCATGAGGGAATCTTCTGGACGCTTTACCTTGATCTGGTTGGTTACTTGGGTATATACATATGTAAAAATTTGTCAAACTGAACACTTAAAATTAGTGTCTTTTACTGTACTTATGTAATACCTCAATTTTTAACAATTGTGTATGTTTGAAGAAAAGTATGTTCCCAGTTTAAAATGATGTAAATTTAGCAACAGTCCTTTCATAAATTGAGAACTGCCTGGTGTTCTAGTGGTCTTAGGGAAACATTTACAAAGTTATGGCTAAGGCAACACAACAATCTTACAACTGTTGGTTTAATGACTCATACTTGAAACCCAAGATTATGTGTGTTTGTGACTTTGAACCAAACCCTACATGTGAGATGGCAGATTATAATCATTTTCTTCCCCTTTTCCTCTATTAGCAGTCCAAAACCAGAAAGTCTACAAAAGAATGAACCTGGAGACTATTTATATGGGTTCAAATGTTTTTATTCTAACCTTGTTATATTTATGCCTATGAATTCTGTTTGTGCATAGGGCAGGGAGCTGAAGGATGCACGACAGGTGAGGGACATACTGTTAGTAATGTGTGAAAAACAGCAGCCCTTCCCTATTTAAATGCTGTTTGTGATCAGGAAGCCTGCCAATGTTGTTAATAGTCAACAGTACTCTGGGGATTGTTATTGCCGAAGGGCAAACCCGAGTTAAACTGTGGGACAAAACTATGCAGAACTACCTTCGCAAAAATATGGAAGGTGCCTGCCATGTGATTCAGCCTCCCTGATGCAAGAGTGTGGTGGGAACAGTCTGTTGCTTTTCGTATAATTAGCGGTGATATCTAGGATTTTCTTAGAAACCCTTGGGATTAAGGGTTTGAAATCAGAGAATACAGAGAGATTACATCCTGCAAGAATGTTATTGTAGGTGTCTGATGTCATCACACCACCTATGTCAGTGACTAATTCTTCATGAGTCACTTTCATAAGTGCCACCATCTCTCTACAGGTTTCTCCTTGAATTTCTCCTATTGTCATGATGAAAAATTGGTAGTGAATGATTGGACTAGAGAAATTCCTCTTCATCTTTGTAACATTTAAGTCCTCAGCAGCTCACTTCTAGACTGGAATAGCCGCCTAACTGGTCTTCCCATCTCCATTTTGTAATGTAAGTTGAACACGAATGAGCACCTCCCACGTGCAAAGCAGAACCTTTGCTTATCCTACTGGTGAGACCTAACCATGTTTTGTTCTGTTTTGTTTTTCCATAGAAGTCACTGGTGTGCCATATGCCATGAACTTTGTTAGAAGCTGTATAGTAGAGTGGTTAAGGGTACTGGCTTTGGGTCCAGAGCCAGTACTGGGTCCAAATCCTGGCAATGCCACTTAGTAGCTGTGTAACCTTAGGCAAGTTACTTTACCTCTCTGGGCCTTAGGTTCCTTATTGTATAATGGGAATAACAATATCACCAAGCCCCTAAGGTTTTTGTGAAGATTAAGCAAACTAAAACATATAAAGCACTTAGAACTGTATCTTAGTATGCAGTATCACAGCAAACATTCACAAATTATTCATAAAATATGCTTTTGTCCTAATATTGTTGTATTGATGCCAATGAATTCTCTTTGCTTGTGCTAGGGTAGGAGACTGAAGGATATATGACAGGTGCGGAAAATGCTGTGTGTTAATAATATGGGAATGACACTAGCCCTTCCCTATTTTTGATTCCTAGTTCCCTCCCTGGGATTTTTTTGACCAGTCTGGAGTGGGGTCCAGGAACTTGTATCATGTTTCCCTGAAAATAAGACCTAGCCGGACAATCAGCTCTAATGGGGCTTTTGGAGCAATAATTAATATAAGACCCAGTCTTACTATATTATAAGACTGGGTCTTTAATATAATATTATAATATAATATAATATAATATAATATAATATAATATAATATAATATAATTAATATAATTAATATAATATAATATATAATACCGGGTCTTATATTAATTTTTGCTCCAAAAGACACATTAGAGTTGATGGTCCAGCTGGGTCTTATTTTCGGAGAAACACGGTATGTGTTGATCCAGCCCATGAGGATACCAGAGAAGAGACCCAGGGAACACATACTCCAACCTCCTTCTCCTCCCACGTGCTGCTGGTACCTCCCGTTGGCTGGAGCCAACCGGAAGGCAGAGACAAGGAGCCTGATGATGAGTCCACCCAGGTCAGCCCGTTGGGTCAGAGTGGAGAAGTGGGGAGAGTGCATCTGGAGGTGTACATCCAACACCCATGTGAGCTCACTGAATCCCAACCCTCATCAACTCTGTGCTAGGACTGCTGTTCTTACCTCACTGTACAACTGAGGAAACGGGGGCCCAGAGGCAGGGCCTCAATTTTCCCACGTAAGCAAAGCTCACTTCTACGTACAGGGCGTTGTTCTTAACAAGGTTTGCACTGAAGCTCTCACGGCCTTTCACTGAACACCCAGCTTATTTAACTCTTCACCCTTCACATCTTCACCCTTCTTCTATTGCACCATTTCTAGTCAGAGCTGCAGGGGCCACAGTTCATTATTCTCTTAATTCCATAAATATATAGAGTGCCGGAGTCAGAGAGTTCAAGGAGGTGTCATCCAACTCTCACTTTATAGAATAATTGGCAGCCCAAATTTATGTCATGTATTCATTTTCCCTTCCCTGGCCAGACTGTACGCTGCAGGAGGGCAGAGACCAAGTCTTCTACATCATCTCTATATTCCACACCCCTTAGCAGAGTGGAACACATTGCTGAGACTCAAACTCATGTTGGTTGGTTTGGTGGGTTAATTATTATTATTACTTGAATAACAGATGAACTATTTTAGCGTTGAAGTCACCTGTCTGAATATACGAGAGAAACAAACACCCTCATCCACAGCTGTTTAGAGCAGAATTTGGTAAACCATGAAAATGTCCATTGCCAAAATGTCAGAATTAAATACAATCCTTTAAAAAAGCGATACCTTCTGACTAGGCAATCTCACTTCTAGGAATTCATCCCAAGGACAAATTCTTAGATATGTGCAAAGATGTTTATGGGCACATATGTTCATCTCAGTGTTAATAATTATATACATACAAATATTCATACACTGTAAGAAACCTATATGCAATCGTCAGACCATATATATTAATAAAAACAGAATTCTGACCCATCATCTGGCAGCAAAGAGTTCCAAAAGACAATTTCTCCACATTCTCAACACTTGTTATTTTATCTTTGTCTTTTTTTAAAAAAGAGCCATCTTATAGGTGTGAAGTGATATCTCATTATGGTTTTGCTTTGTTTCCCTAATGATTAATGATGGTGCGAATCTTTTCACATACCTATTGGTCATGTGTGTATCTTCTGTGGAAAATGTTTATTGAAGTCCTTTGCCCATTTTTTGATTGGGTTATGTTTTTGTTGTCGAGTTGTAAGAGTTCTGGATTTGATTTGGTTTTGAAATTGACTAAATTCATCTGTTCGTTCATCAGAAGACTTATAAATACAGACTCCAGAAAATAATCTGAACTAGCTTATCTTCAAAAGCAAAAATACTATGAAATAATATAAACTGATTGAGCTGAATGATGGTGGAGTATACTTAGGTCAACAGATGTTACTACTGGACTGCTGGCTGAGCTGGCCAAATGAGTTAAGGACAATGTCACACACAAAAAATCAAGCTCAAGCAACCAAAGACAAGACTCGTTTCAGACCTGTGTTTTCTGTATGCCTTGGTACCCAAGTCTACTACTGCCCTCTCTACTCCAAGCCTGGGCGTCCATATACTGGTGGGAAATGGAAGGGACAAGTTTCAGAGATGTGTTTGGCTTGTAGTGAGGGAAGGTGCATTCCAGTGAATCATTCAGGGAACTTCTAGGTAAAAAGATTCCGAAGAAAATAAAGTGTATACTTGGTGAACATTATGAGACATAGGACTGAAATTAGGAGTACATTGAAAGACAGCACTTTCAGAGACATGGAGAGAATGGCAGGTAGATATAAACTAAGTTAGAGAATAGGAAAGTAGTTATTCAGAAGTAAATAGTTGGGGTCATCAGGGTTTTAAAATTAAAACAAACCACGCAATTATGCTTTTCACCCCCAGAGTTGGTTTTAGAAACACTGTCTTATGGGAATATTGCAGCTGGCAAAGTTATTTTAAGAGGCAATCTAAATATTTACTTTCATGCTGTAACCTTTGCCTTGTTTGTAGTCCAGTTTAAACCTTTAAACTGAAGACAAGATACAAGCATTTAAGTTTTGAAATAGCTGCATAAATATTACAAATACCTAAAGCACCATGCTAACAAAAATTGACCTTTTCAAAATAGCATCACACAAATTGGTTATATCTAATTTTATAGAAAACTTTTTTATCTAGTTATTTCATTATAATTATTCAACATATATTCCAAATAAGAGGAGGGAAAGATATTTAAAAATTCTACTAAAACTAGTTAATTAGTCCTTTAAAAATATGAATAAATAACTTTTAAATTTCTGGGTTTTATTAATCTATAAAATAGGACCTGAATCATATCATATATTGAAAAGTCATATATATAGGTAGATTTAATTTACTATATTATATTGTATAAAATATAAAATTTAGTTGAGAGAAAAGTGGTGTGGATTTATTTTCTTATAGAAAAATGAACGAGGACAAAGGGTATTTACTTATTAAATCTTTGCCTGGAGGAGACTAAGAAGTGGAAAAAGGTCTGTAAATGTTTGTTTTTGTTTCCATTTAATAATCCAAACTTTGTTACTTTGCTGGCTTTGAAAGTCTGTCTTTTCTTTTCTGAGGTGCTGGGGTGGAGCCAATTGGAGGGTACGGCCTAGCAGTTAGTTCAAAAGACCTGGAGAGGGTGTTACTTCCTTTTCTTCACAAGTTTTAAAATCTGTGGATGGCTAAGACCAGTCTCCAAAAATAAGGACAATCGGATGTGGCATCATAACTTTTAGTTACTTTGGGAGCAGATCAATTGAAGTCCTAGACTAAGTTTATTACTTTCTAAAAAAACTACTTTAATAAACTGTTACATCACTTTAAAATGTATCTAACAGAATCTAAATACATTTATACATGTACAAACTCTTCAATAGTTATATATTTTACTTCACTCCTTTTTCTCTTTGAACTAATAAATCCATTCCCGGAGTTATTCCTATTTTAAACTTGAAAGTCTTTAATTGATCATTTATGTATCGTGAAATTATTTTTTTAAACTGTAATCATAATGCTCTTTGTGATAAAAAAGTAAATTTGTTCTGATTTATTATAATTATTAGTATATAATTAACCAAAAATGGTAAATTAAACATTTTAACAAATTATTAAACGTAAGAGATAAAAATTAGATAAATATATTAATGAAAATAACTTTTTATTTAAAAATAACTTCATTGCCTTGAGTATTAGTAATTGCTAGACTGGATCAAGATTTACCATCAAGTCTATTCCTATTCTTCATTTTTTATAGATGTAACACCAAGAAACCTTGTTCACATAAATGAGTAAATAGAATGAATTATTCTGTCACTCAGTTCTTTGAAATTCTTTTGAGTTACATGTCAAACTATCACAGTGCACCATCACAAACTTTTAATAATCGACATCTATATTAACTCCTTTGTAAATTTTTTGCAACTTTATTATAACTTTTAATCCAGGGCAGGGCGTGAAGAGTCTGTGGCTCAGATTTGTGACTCTCAATTTCTACGGACATGACCTATGAACCCAGCGACCATCCTCTATCTTTCCACACAAAATTTTTGTTTTATTTTTGGCTGGCTTATAGTAATTGACCTTACCTTGTCTCTTCACTGCCCACTCTGAAATGCTCTTTACCAGGAAATGACTCTGTCTTAATCTCCATGGGAATACTGAAAGAGAAGTCTCAAAGAAGCTAATTGCTTCCTTAAATTAAAAAACTGGATGAAGTCAGATCTATTGTTCCTCCGGAAGCTTGCTTCTACAATTAGGAATTGGCCTCCCAGTGAGAAGGTTTTAAATTATGAAGACCAGGTCAAGGGAGCCCCACCCACCTGTGAATAAAACATTCATGCAGAAAAACAGCCTCCTGTTTTCCTCTCAGAAACCTGTGCACATCCTTTACGCTCCCCAACATCTAATTAATTCATTACCAGGTTTTACATCCTAAATGTCTCTCAAAACCATTGTATCCAGTGACCTTCTATTCATTTATTCAACAAATTTATTGACTATCTACTATGTGTCAGGCTATGCTAACTACTGGAGATACAGCAGTAAACCAGACTCCAGTCCTACAAGAATATCAAACCAAACCATTCACACCGTAAAGCCTAGGTCCTTTAAAATTATGACCCAAAACTCTTATGGATGCAAATAAGCATCATAAAAACTACATGGTTAGCAAAGCAAAACTCCAAATTGATGATAATGAAGCTAAACTAACAATAATGGATATTTAAAAGAAAGACTAAGCCAATGTAATACCTAGAGACCAATCTGAGTCAACATTGTGAATGCACCCCTAACAAAGCCTTTGAGCTGGAAAACTAAGGAATTCCAACTATCTGGGTATTTGCACAGTGGGAACTTTGCAAAGTTGCTGGCAACTCAATTTAGTACAATGCTGAATCAATTCCTGTGTAAACTTGCACTAAAGACCAATACTCTGGTTTATGAAGAGCAAAGACGAGTTACCCTTAATAACTTCCATAGAAGGTTATTAGTGGTCCTTACTGTTGTAGAAAAATTTACTTTTTTTGTTTTGTTTTGTTTTGTTTTCAGAAAAATTTGCTTCTTAAAAAGAAAAAGAGCACTTCTGCATTTTGCATTAGTGGACAAACCCTTAAGAGGTGCACTTGGAGAACAAGAGCTAATCCTGATAGGTTGTGTGATGGAGAGGGGAGGGAGTGGAGGATTAAAGAAGAGGGTTGACTGGGATACCCTTTCAGAAAGATGAAAATGGCCTGGATTTTCTCAGTAAAAGCACAGCTCTCTTGAACCAAGTTTGAAGGAATGTAAGGGCTAGAGTGGGTTTAAGAATTAGGAAATGCAGTGCTATTTAAAATTCACTATAAGGAGTTTGAAAAGCATTTTTTGATCCTTCAGGAATTTTCCACTGAGCTGAGGATGGGGCAATATATTTATGTTGAAATAACGGTTCAAGAGATACTATACTTGAACATTTATACAATCCTTATCCTTTCTTAATCACTTTACGTGGCTTATCTCCAGATTGGCAGACACCTAATGTCAGGAATTCTGGGGAGGGAGAGTTCTGGAGAGGCTACAATAGGCTGGAACGACCAAAAGATGTTTGGATGAAGAGGTAAGGTTGGCGCTGAACCCAGAGCTGGATTTACAAAACAGTGTGTATTAAGAGGCTCTGAGAAGGTGAGATTGACTGGATTGGATATGGGTCCCCAAGAAGGCACAGACCCAGAGGGAAGAGGGCATGGCAAGCTGAGCTGTTTGTTACTGAGAATCCTTGAGGGTTTGGAGGTCAGGAAAATGCCAGGTTTTAGAAGGACCACACAGTAGCAATCTCAGACACCTATCTCAAGCTTCAGTCTCCCATAATCCATTCTTTCTCTAGTCACCAGGGATCTTTTAACTATTTTGTTTGTGCAGCTTCCTTCAAAAGCTCCCTTTCCATGCCTAAACCATAAAATCGAAAATTCCAGCATATGCAGGACCCTCCAGGGTGTACCTTGCACCTTCATCTCAGTGGTGTAAGGGTCGGGTGGGCTGAGAGGCTACTTCCCGAAGCAGGCTTTTGTATATGCTCTTCCTTATTTCTAGAATGCCCCCTTTCCCCTAGCTAGGTTTCTTCTCATTCACCTCTTAGGGGCCAGGCATTCTGCTCAATCATGAAAATACAAAGATATATACAATGTCCAAATTATATGACTTACGGCAAAATGGTATTAAAAATAACACATATTTCTTATTAAGTGCACTGTCACCTATTGTACTAATCACCTTGCAGTTGTGTTGTCTTGAAAATAAATTTAAAATTTTCAGAAGTTTACATGGAGTCATAATGATTAAAATCAATATTCCAACCCCTAAGGAAGTTTCTACCTCCTATAGTTCCAGTAAGATAATTTTGAAGTCAACAAGTTGTTGCTTTTACCTCACATAGTTGGGACCAAAACGTTGAATGTCAACTGAAAAGAGTAGATTAAAGCGGAGGATCAAAAAGTGACATATACATACCTTAAACAGTTCCTTTTTAATTTAAACTATATAATGTGTACTCATTTGCCAATAGTTTGATGTAGGCTCAAGGCTTTTTCTTTGCTTATGGAGTTTCTCATAATTTCTCATTATTTTCAAATGTTTTTTTCATTTGAATAAGCCATTTTAATAAGACTTCTAGTTTCAATGCCTTTAAAGTAGAATGAGAAATCAAAGGTACTTAGGAAGCAATCTGAGTGTAGAAGCCTTCCAAGTTTTTGTATTTTTTTCTTCCAATCTTTTACAGTTGTCTCTGTGATGACTAACTTGACAACAAATGTCCTTAAGCAACATCTTCATTGAATCTTTTAACAACTTGCTTTTCATAAAACGTATCTCTTTTAAGGGTCCATCATATTTTATTACTTCATATAATATTTCATTAAATTATACACACACACACACACACACACACACACAAACAGGTACAAGTGAAGTAACAGGTTTGGTTAGCAACTGTTGCTAACCACCAAATCCACTGTGGGAGGAGAGGAAGGGTGGTTCACTGGAAAATTTCCTTCCAACTGTGAGATACCAGGGTGCTGGGGGCATTACAAGGTACTGAAACTTAGCTGGTATGTTTTTGAATTAACTGATATGTTTTTTTTTAATGGTATCTATTCTTTGATTATTAAGTAAATGATTATACAGTTTATAAGATATGAAATGTTTGAGGACTGAAACTGTATTTGAACTCCTTTGGTTGCGAGTGACAGAAACTGAACTCAAATGATTTTATGCATAAAAGAGAATCTATTGAGTTAGAGAACTGAAAAGTTCAGGAATTCACTTGGCTTCAGGCCTCCCTCTCAGTCCACCTCTGTCTTCTCCACTTCTCAAAGCATATTTGTCTCATGTTTTCATATTTATACTTTCTCTGTGTGGTTGAGGAAGATGGCTCAACTCCAGTATGCAGCATGGTTATTTCTTGGGATTACAGGAGAGACTGTTTTTTCCAGCAACCCTCTACCACGTCTCTGAGAAGCCTCTGATAGGCTTTGATTTTGGTCATGTGTCCATCTTTGAACCAATCACCACATCTCATTAGCCAGCCTGGATCTCCTACCCACTATTGTGCGGATAGAGCACTGTGACTGACAATCCCATCAGACCTCAGTAAGTGGGGGAAGAGACAAGTCTTCAAATGATAAACTGTGTGCTCTTAAGAGAAGCTAGACCTGCAAAAACAACAGATGTCCATAGCAGACAATGCCTTAATTATTCGTGTATTCCCCCAAGACCAAACCCATAGAAGCAGCTTAGTATTAGATAGTGATACTAATACGAATATATAATATTGTACTAATGAATAGCTATTTACAGCACTTTATACTTCCAAAACATTTTCACAGACATTATTTTATTGTTAATAGTAAAGACAGATTAAATGACTTGCTTAAAGTTACACAGCTAGAATCCCACTCCTAGGTATCTATCCGGAGATATCCAAAACTCCAATTCAAAAATCTTTATGCACTCCTATGTTTATTGCAGCACTATACACAATAGCCAAGACCTGGAAACAACCGAAATGCCCATCAGTAGATGACTGGATTAAGAAAATGTGGTACATTTATACAATGGAGTATTACGCAGCCATAAAGAAGAAAGAAATCTTACCATTTGCAACAACATGGATGGACCTAGAGAACATTATGTTAAGTGAAATAAGTCAGAAAGAGAAAGACAAATACCATATGATCTCACTTATATGCGGAATCTAAAGAAAAGAATAAGTGAATGAACTAATCAGAGACAGTTTTGGAAACGTGGAGGAAAAACAGAGGGTTGCTAGAGGTGCGGGGGGGTGGGGATAAGGGGAAGGTGAGAGGTTTTGAAAAATAGTCGGTAACCACAAGATGGTCATGGGGGTTTGAAAATTAATTTGGGGAACGTACAGAGGGATAGTGGATGGGGGAGGGGGGTTCACACAGTGTGAGGGATATAAATGATAAACGTCTAAGTTTTGTTTTGTCTTGTGCACCTGAAACTAATAAAATAATAATAATAATAATAATTAAACAACAACAACAAAAACAAACAAACAAACAAAAGTTACACAGCTGGTTTCTGATAGAGCCGAGTTCATAACTGGGTCTCCTGGCTTCTAGTCCAGTTCCCTCAGGAAGTCTTCCTCTTTTTTTCTCTCTTGCTGCCAGGGCTGATGTCAAAGAGGAAGGAAAGAGGGAAGAGATATTTGGTCATGCTTTCACTACTTCTTAGAAGGCTTCATATGGTTTTGTCCTTCGAGGCCATGCTGGTGGTAGGCGACTGGTATCTATCTTTCAACCTAATTACATGTATGTATAATGGATGGCTGTCATCACTACTTGGACTATTAATTTATTGAGTTGTGAAATCTGCCAAAGGAAACCTCACATATTATTTTGTTTCTAAGGTTAATATTTGCCATGTGTTTGACAATACTTTGATGTGCGAACACTCTATCATGAAGATAGTTCCTTAAAGGTAGTTTAGTATACTGGAAGTAGAGGAAGATGTAGAGTCAAGCTAGTGTTTGAGTCTCAGCTCCATTACTTGTAATCTTGGACAAGATGAGTAACCTCCATGAGGTGGGGTGGGGTCACCTTCTCTTGAAGTCCCTGGCAGCCTGAGGAGGGTGAATATAAGAATGAAATTGAGATTCTGTGAAATAAGAAGACAGGGGTAATGGAATCCAGGAGATATTCAATCATATTCAGTATTCATGCACCAAGCATTGGGGTAGGTCATGTGGACCTAAGGACCTCACAGTTTGGTGTAGGAGGCAGGCATCTATAAAAACATAGTCTTATTAGCATGAATTTGGATCAGAAAGACACGTGTTTTTAAATCCCAGCTTTATCCTTTCTAGCTGTGTAATGTGAAACAAGTTTTTATCATCTACGAAACTCAGTGTTCTTATCTACAAAATAGAGATAATATTTAACTTGTGATGTTGTAGGTAGTGACACGGAAGTTATTCACTAAATAGTACCTTTTCTTTCTTTTATTACAATGTACAGTGAACAGGGACGCACAGTTAAGGAAACAAGTTATCTGGTTGCAGCATGGGACCAGGTTCCTGGGTCACAGGTTTGATAATAGGCATAGCTTCCAGATGATTATGGATACTGGAATCATGTCAAAAGGCTGTATTTCAACTTGACTTCATTTAGATAAAAACAGCCAAATTGTTATACTGGAAATTCTTAAAGCTCAAAGCAACTTTGATTCTTTCAAGTGCTCCTGTGATGTCCTAGTCTTGTGCATAACTCCTCTGGTATAGAAAGGAACAAATATTTGATATCCGTCTTCATTGTTTGCTGTGGGTTGGTTTCCTGTTATTTTTTTCCCTCTGTCTAGAGGAAGGGAGTAAAGGAAACTTCCTTGTGAACCTACTACTATATGGAACATGTTAGAAAAAAATTAGCACAGAGGGCAAGGGTAGAGCTTCTGAATTATCACCAGCACAATTCAATTCCAGTATACCTTAGGGATAGTTTATTGATGATTGTTCATTTACTCACCGAAAGTAACAAAAGTGCAAAGTACCAGAAGGAGGGGCCCACATTGAGCTTAGGCAAATCAGGAGAGCTCACCCTCAATGTGGATCATCTAGGAGAAGGTCCTACACACCCATGTGATCCAAGTTAGAAAGTGATTTAACATTAGACCATCAGCAGATTTAGATAAATTATTTTTGGAATATGTACAGAATTGGGAGAAACCTCTTCTTAGAGAATAAGAGAAATTAAAGAAGGTTTGTTGTTTTGTTATTGAATAGAAGAGGTGGCAGCCCAGTCTTGAAGCACTGGTAATACTTTAGTATATGAAGTTGCAAACAAAGGTAGGAGAACATTTGATGTATAGGAATTAGTGTGAAGAAAAGACAAGCCACGGAGACAGGAGTGGGAGGAGCATGTGGGTATCAGGTGGGCAGTTCCACTTACTCAGAAAAGAGAGTCTTCTTATCTCTACCACTCATCGAGCACTTACCTGTCCTTTTATTAGTTTTTATTTTTATGAGTGTACATCTCATCTCCTAGACGACCAAAGGGAAGAGTGCTGTGCAAAAGTAAGCTTTGGTTTCTCCCCTTGTCACTTACCGTCCTTAATAAATAAGCAAACAATACATATATTATGCAGGTGAAGGGATTGGTTAACTCCTTGAAGGTAAAACAGAAAGAAATTGTATAATCAAAAGGAAAATTTTTTCATGTAAGATCACTATTTTAATGAATTAGAATGTTTTCCATCTTCTTTTTCTCACACTTAAAAATTCTTTAATTGGCTCACAAGGGACCCACTTCAGATCAAAAGACACATACAGACTGAATGTAAATTGATAGACCAAGGTATTTCATGCAAATGGAAATTTTAAAAAGCTGGAGTAGCAATAATTATATCAGACAAAATGTACTTTAAAAGAAAGGCTATAACAAGAGACAGAAGACATTTCATGTACAATAGCCAAGATATGGAAGCAACTTAAGTGTCCATTAATAGACGATTGAATAAAGAAGATGTGGTACATATATACAATGGAATAATACTTGGTCATAAAAAAAAATGAAATCTTACCATTTGCAACATGGATGGACTCAGAATGTATTATGCTAATGTGGAATTTAAAGAACAAAACAAATGAATAATCAAAACAGAAAAAAACTTCTACATACAGAGAACAAACTGATGGTTGCCAGACGGGAAGGGGCTTAGGAGGCTGGGTGAAGAAGGTGAAGGGATTAAGAAGTACAAATTGATAGTTACAAAATAGTCATGGGATGTAAACTATAGCATAGGGAATACAGTCAGTGATATTGTAATAACTAAGTATAATGCCAGCGGGGTACCAGACTTATCGGGGGATTACTTCATAAGTTATATAAATGTCTAACCACTATGCTGTATACCTGAAACTAATATGAATATCAACTGTAATTGAAAAAGTTAAACATTTTTTTTAAAGATTGTATCACCAAAACAAAACCCTAGGCCTATTACAATAACTGGACTTATTCATTATATTCTTTCAATAGCACAAAATTTATTCACCTTGTATTTTCTATTTACAAGTGTTTTCATCTGTGTGATCTCATTTATTTCTCCTAAGAAGCCTCAGATTAATTAGAATCTTATGCCAGAAAAAAAATTCTTTATTTTTTCTTGATAGTACTAGTGTTAATAGCAATATTTGACAGCATTAGAATATAACTTATGTACCAACTGAAGCAATACTTGAGTCAGGCAAGAATCAACAACGGACACGAAAAGCTTTTATGGGATGAAAGGTTGTTGGGGAATAAGATATTCACATAGAATCAAAGTATCACCACACAGAATAATAATTAATTATCAAGGGAAAAGGCAGATCTGGAGGGCAATACCTGATTCAAACTTGGCATCACTCTTCCTGAGACAACTTGCTCTGTAGAATCAGCATCCTGTCGTGATACAGTACGACATCCACAACATCACATATAGAGTATTCTTGCCAACAGTGTTTTCTCTAAATCTAATAGTGGGGGTGGGGATACAAACCCAGATTGTGAGACATTCTACAGGACAACAGGCCCAGATTGTTTTTTAAAATGGCAATGTCATGAAAGACAAAAATGGTAATGAGACTGTTCAAGAATTAAGGAGACTAAAGAGACATGACAATGAAATGCAAAGAATGATCCATGACTGGCTCCTGGATTAAAAAACAAACAAACAAACCCTAAAGCACACTTTTGAGACAATTGGCTCAATGTGAGTATGTCCGGTGTGTTAGATAAGGTTATGTATTTTTTTTCTTAATTTTTTTTTTTTAAGATTTTATTGGGGAAGGGGAACAGGACTTTATTGGGGAACAGTGTGTACTTCCAGGACTTTTTTCCAAGTCAAGTTGTCCTTTCAATCTTAGTTGTGGAGGGTGCTGTTCAGCTTCAAGTTGTTGTCCTTTCAGTCTTAGTTGTGGAGGGCGCAGCTCAGCTCCAGGTCCAGTTGCCGTTTCTAGGTGCAGGGGGCGCTGCCCACCATCCCTTGTGGGACTTGAGGAATTGAACCGGCAATCTTGTGGTTGAGAGCCCACTGGCCCATGTGGGAATAGAACCGGCAGCCTTCGGAGTTAGGAGCATGGAGCCCTAACCGCATGAACCACCGGGCCGGCCCAAGGTTATGTATTAATGTTCATTTGGGGGGGTTATATTATGGTATGGTGGTTGTTATGGACTGAATGTTTGTGTCCCCCCACCACTGTCCAAATTTGTATGTTGAAATCCTAACCCTAATGCAATGATATTAGGAGGTGGGACCTTACGGGAGCTGATTGGATCACGAGGGTGGACCCCAGAGAGCTCTCTTGCCATTTCCACCATATGAGGAGAAAACTGCCGTCTGCAACCCAGAGGAGGGTCCTCACCAGAACCTGACCACGCAGAACCCCTGACCTCAGATTTCTAGCCTCCTGAACTGTGAGAAATAAACTGTTGTTTATAAACCTCATGGTCGATGGCATTCTGTTTTAGCAGCACAAACTAAGACAGTGGTTATGCAAGAGACTGTCTTGGTTCTTAAGAGATCCATGCTGAAGTATGTAGGCGTGAAGTGTCATCATATCTGCAAATTACTTTTAAATGGTTGAACCAAAAACAGTACGAATGCTTCTGTCTAAATAATTGAGCAAAAAGAATATACTATGTACTATAGATATTTCATATATGAGTGTGGGTGTGAGAAAAAGCGAGCAAATGCGGACAATGTTCACAACTGGTGAATTTAGGTGAAAAATATAGTTCATTGTGTTATTTTGTTAGCATTTGTATAGGTTTGAATTTTCCAACATAGTAAGTTAGGAAAAAGTGAAAACATCTTTTTCCTAATTGTCAAACATAATATATGCTTGTTCATTGAGAAATTTTAGAAAATGTAGAAAAAGCATGAAAAATAAAATAATCACGTGCTATGGTAGAGCTTTTCTTACCATCTCCCTTTCTAGTCCCTGCACAGCTTATAACTCTTAGGCACAAAGGCCAACCTTGCTAATTAAGATTCAGGCAGGAAGATGAATAGGAGTCCTTTACATTAAAGATCCTATCAATTGAGTTTCAGATCACCTTGGCTCTCTTTCTCAGGTTTAATCCTTTCTATACAGAAGCTATAAACTTTAAAGTTAAATACTCAAGTGCTACACAAAATTATTTTAAAAAACAGGAAAATGTTTAGGTTGACGCTTAAAACATCACAAAATTGAAAACATAAATTCATCACTATGAAAATGCCTAAAAGGCTTCTCGTTGCAGTTAGAAGAATACACACACTCAGGTGGCACAGCATCTCAGATCTGACCTCTGCCTTCCTCGGATTTTATCTTCCACACTCTCGCCTTCTTCTGGCCTCCTGTACTTTGAATCTCCAAAACGGTCCTAGATTTTGCCTTAGGGTGTCCTTGGCCCACATCTTTATGTGGCTGGCTCCTTCTCAACATTCAAGTCTCAGCTCAAATGTCACCACTTTCAGAGCAGCCTCCAGGGACCACTCTCTGGAGGCAGCTCCTCCCCGACTGCCTCTCCCAGCCCTCGCTGTTGTTTTAGCATGTTTTGTTTCAAGTCACTCATCACTATCGGAAATCATCGTGTTCATTTTCAATTTAATCATCTTTGTTGCATATCTGCTCTGAACTAGAGTATAAACCTCCGTGAGGGACCCTGTCTATCTTGAGGCCACTGTATCTCCCAGGGATGAGATGGATCAGGGTCCGGTACATATTAGGTACTGTGTAAATATTTTTTGACTGAATAACTATTCCTTTTCATATACAATTCACACATATGCCACTTAGACTACACCTTATGTAGGTTAGTATCAAGAGCTATACAGCTATTTCAGGAGCTGTAGTGAGTTTCTCTTTGCAGGCTCCTAAAGTTTCTTCTAAAGAAACTCCAAGTAAAATCAGAAAAGTGGCCACGTGGAAGCTCCTCTAATGAATAAAAGAACTGTGCCTATAACCAACAGAATGTCAAGAGAAGTTTGTGATCTGTGTAAAGTATATCTGTTTCATATCAACCCAGTTCAAGTGAGTTTTCTAGGGTTAGGATTCCTTGTGATAAGTTACAAGATTATCCTTAGTACATTTTAAAGTTTGGGGGACACAGGAAGTAAAGAGCTTCATGAAGTTAAAATTAGATGTGAGAACACAGTATCTATAGTATTTGGTTGACGTTTACTTTATCCTCTTTCCTTTTTTAAGCTTAAAAGCTTCAGGGCCAGTTCCTGAAAAAGCTTCCGATGCCCGTTTTCCACTGCAATGGAAATTACTATGACTGATGCAATTTAAAAAACGTAATTGTGGCAATCTTCCGTCCAAGATCAAAACCCTTCCTCTCCCTCTTCAGGTAATGATCTTAACTTACACTAATCCTACAAAGTTATTTTCTGCTGGTATTTGAGGACTGTTATTAACAAAACAAAACAACTAGACAAAAGTCTTCAACCACCTTTTAAGAATGTCTCTAAATTCTAGTCTTTTAAATACAATTTTTATTATAAATTGCATACAAAACAGTGCAAAAGACATATGTGTACAGTTTAATAAATTGTTGAAAAGCTAACAGCCATGTAACCTGAACCTACATGAAGGAATAATACTGTCAGCGCCCCTAAAGCATCTCTATTCTTCCCATCCTTACTCTCTCTTTTCCTCTTAGAGGTAACCACTACTGTATCTTAACTTCTATGGTCATAATTTCTTTGCTTTTCTTTGCGGTTTTGCTGTTATGTATAGAATCCCTAAACGATGTAGTTTAGTTTTCCCTGTTTTTGACCTTTATATAAATGGAATCATACTGTATTTTGGGAGGACATTGTTTAAAAAATTCACTGTGTTGTCAGGAGTTGCTCTAACTGGTTCATTCTTATCCATTACACTCCTTTGTACCCCCGCCCCTTTTTTTTTTTTAGGATTGTTTTACCTATGGCTGCACTCTGAAATCTTTGTATGGGTAGTTTAAAGGAGTTTGGGTATTTTTTAGAGACAAAAAGCAGTAAAACTGTTAAGAACATTAATTCTGGAATTAAATGACCTGTGTTTGAATCCAGACTCTACAACTTAGCTAATATTGTGAGTAAATGATCAAAACTTTTTGAGCTTTACTTTCCAGAAATGGGTAAAATAATATTACATCATAAGATTGCTGTGAAGACAAAAAATAGGGTGGCCAGATGGCTCAGTTGGTTAGAGAGCAGGAGCTCTGAACAACAGGGTTGCCAGATCGATTCCCACGTGGGCCAGTGAGCTGTGCCCTCCACAACTAGATTGAAGACAACGAGCTGCCAGTGAGCTTCCAGAGGGGCAGCTGGATGGCTCAGTTGGTTAGAGCGTGGGCGCTCAACAAGTTTGCCAGTTCAATTCCTGCATGGGATGGTGGGCTGTACCCCCTGCAACCAAAGATTGAAAATGGCAACTGGACTTGGAGCTGAGCTGCGCCCTCCACGACTAGATTGAAGGACAATGACTGGGCCCTGGAGAAACACACTGTTCTCCAATATTCCCCAATAAAAAAAAAGACTGTTTTTTGGTTTTTTTTTTTAAAGAAAGACATAAAAGTCCATACAGTACTTAGTACAGTGCCTTGCACATGGTTACCCTGAATAAAGGATGGCAATTACTATTACTAGTATCCCACTTGAAGTTCCACTTCCGGAGCTGACTGTTTAACCTTGGCTCCTCCTGGAGGATCTTGCTTAATACATAGCAATTGAGAGAGAGCTTTACTCACCACACGTCATCATCCTCAACATCCTCTCAGAAATTGCCTTCCTGGTGACTTCCCCATAAATTCCTCCATAAATTTGTCCAAAGAAACTGCCCTAGGAACCTCCCACCTTGTGATTGTGATTGGGTGGGAAAATTAGAGGCCCTTCAGGCCAGGTCCTCAGCAACTCCTGAGTTGCCCTTGAACAAACACCAATCCTTGGATTCATTCATTAAGCAGGTGAGGCAGAGTGGAAATATTCTAATCCCCCTTCTTTTCTTCTTTAAGACCTAGTACTAGAGATGTAAGCCCTGAAATGCTATCAAGGAATGTGCTGTTTTCATAATGACAGAGGACTGTCTGAGAGATGGACAAGACTCTACAGGCATGCTGGATTCAAGAAACAGGGTTATATTCATTTGCTCATTCAATGAGTATTTATGGAATAACTCTATGACAGGGACTGTTTCAGGCAGATGGGATATAGCAACGACTTGCTAAATTTATTGAGACTTGTTTTGTGGCCCAGCTTGTGGTATGGTTTCTCTTGGTGAATTGTCCACGTGCTTCTCAACAATTTTAGGAAAAGAGTACTATTTATTAATATCCCAAATGTACAGTGGGGAAAAACGAGCCTATGTACTTTAATTTCCCTTAAGGATTAATCCATCCAACTAATAAGTGGCAACATGAGATTTGAACCTATGTTTCTGACACCAAATTCTGAGCTCTTAAGTTTCTCCTTTACATATAAAACTGAAGAAAAAATTGGTTTTTATCATTCGACTGCAGGTAAAATCAACAAATTTCTAACCATAGTTCCTCTGAGAATAATATTTACTTTGCGTCATGAGGATTTTAGTCAAATAATGTTCAACAGGGGATCATAGTCCATAATACTGCTCTGAGTTGTCAAGAAGGAATATTTGATTAAAACTAATTAAAATTTTGCTACAATTTATGATTATGTAACATGATTACACTGAGCAGGACATCCAACAAATTTTGCTGTTGAAGAATGATGTGTTTAGGTTTTGAGGCTGGACTTTCTTTTTGAACATTTTCAACTACTACCTAATATGCACACCATTAGGCAAGAGTTAAAAGAACAGTTTTTAGATTTTTCAATGTTGTCAGCATCATTTGGAAAATTAATATGAATGGAATAAAATGGCATACTATTCCAATGGCATACTTGGTCCTAAGTTGAACCACATGAAACTGCCATTTTGTAGTTAAAATGAACAACTATTTCCAATTTCATATAGTTCAACTTAATAAATTCTATTACTCCACATGCATGAATTCAGCAGGAAAATAAGCCTCTCCAAGACAGGGATTTGGGCGTTTTGTTCACTATTGTGCAGATGGTAGGCAATCAGACAATGGTTGTTGAATGAATGAATGAATAAGGAAAGCAAATAAAATATGGTAACTAAGCTTCCATTCTAACACAAGATGCCTTTGGGTTTAGGTTTGGTATGGGAATAAGAAAAATAACATATGCATTAGCTAGTCTCTTAAAGTGATAATAAGTTTAATTAAAAAACCTAATTTACCCAAGATAATTAAAAACATATGTCCACACAAAAACTTGTCCATAAAAATTCATAGCAGCATTATTCAGAATAGCTATAAAGTGGAAATAACCCAAATTTCCATCAACTGATGAAGGTTTAACCAAAATGTAGTATACCCATGCAATGGACTATTATTCATCCATAAAGAGGAATGAAGTACTGGTAGGTACTACAACATGAATGAACCTTGAAAATATTATGCTCAGTGAAAGAAGCCAGACACAAAAGACCACATATTATATTATTTATTCACATAAAATGTTCAGAAAGAGCAAATCAATACAGACAGAAAGTAGGTTAGTGGTTGCCAGGGTCTGGAAGCAAGGGGAAATGGGGAGTGACTGCTAATGGACACAGGGTTTCTTTTTAGGGTGATGAAAACATTCTGAAATTAGGTAGTGGTGATAGTTGTACATCCTTGTGAATGTACTAAAACCTACTAATTATATGTACACTTTAACATTAAGGGTGAATTTTATGGTATGTGATACATATTTCAATGTTAAAAAGTGGGGGGAAAAACTCTAAAGTTCTCTTCAGAACATGTCAAAGTACACTAAAATAATAGATGTGTTTATAAATCTGAGAGTATTAGAAAATGTTCTCTTGTTTAATTATAAACCAAGTGGAATGTTTGGAGATTTCTGTAATCTGACAGGGAACATTAAGAGGATTAACCTGACTTCCCAGTGTTAACAACACCAATTTAAAATGCATCATTCAAAAACTAGTCATACTAAAATAATTATAGCAATGACTTCCATGAAAACAACACCAATCAGATTAATTACCCATTAAGGCTCTCATCTATTAAAATACCTTATATTTATATAATGCTTTTACTTCCTTCAGTATTGAATTATGCCTTGAGATCTATTGTATGAGAGTCACATCTCTAACCACTTAATTAAAGGCAGAGAAGTGGGTGGGATTGGACAGAAATTGATTAGCAATGCTGACATTCCAGCTTGGAACACAAAATGAAGCAGGATTTAAGAAACCCTAAAATCCAGCCTTCAATGCAGATGGTAAGTAGCAAGAACTAAAATTGCCAACTTCTGGAGTAAAATTAAAAAATATATATTGAAATACAACATACATATATACGAGTAAAAGTGTACACATTGTGAAATGTAGACTATGAATTTTCCTAAGAGAACACTCTTTTGGAAACAGCCTCCAGATCAAGAAATAGTACACAGCACACAGAACTTTATTTTTTTCAAGCTAAAGAGAATATTAAGATAGTTTCAATCCTCCCAAGAGCAGATTCTCCATCATATCAGTTAAATTTGGGAAGGGGAGCAGAGGAGCCTGAAGTGGTAATATTGTATACCGTTAGTATGCACTTAATTTTGATGGCAAATTTACTGACACCAGTATCTACAGTACTTCACCTTCATTTAACCACTCAGAGTAATGGTCTTTTTTCCTCGATCCAGAGATTCAGAAACATTTCTTAAATTTACGCATAACTTTTGAAAATCTCCCACATCTGGATGCTTCTTTCTAACAAAATTGAACCAAATTTTTGGAGCAGGAAAGTGTTGTGTGAAGACGTGCTTTTTTTCTTGCCGAAAGCTGAGCTCTCTTCTGGAGGAAAACAGTGTTATCTAGACCTCAGTCCACTGTTCTATCCGAAGCCCGCGAAGATCGGAGCACGCCCCAGGGTGGTCTAGGACCCCCCGCCCCAAGCCCTCCCCTGCCCCGGAACCCGAGCCCTTCCTTTGAGCTGGATCCCCGCCCCTCGGCCCGAAACGCGGAGTTTTCCTTTAACTTAGAGCACTACAAGGGTGTGAGGAGCCGGGCCAATTCCTCCCGCCTTCTTCTCCACCGCTCCCTTCCCCCTCCCATCCGAGTTTCAGGTGGATGGGTCACCGAGGGAGGAAGCAGCCACACCTCCTGGCCTGCGTCCACCTCCCCCTTTCTCCTTCCTCTGGCAGAGGCGGCGGAACTCCCGGGAGAGCTGGCCAGAGCGCCAAGGAGCCCCGGCGAGGTGCAGCAGGTGAGACTCACCGGCACCCGGCCGCGGACCCTCCCGCAGCCGGGCCTGGCGTTGGTGCGCATGCCCGAGGGCAGGGCGGCCGGGGTGGAGGGGCAAGAGGAAAAGGAGGTGAGCTGAGTTCTTAGCTCGGTCCCGGGCTGCGGGCTGACGGCCCGCACAGCGTCAGGTGCGCCCGCCAGGTGAGCGAGCTCCCTGGGTTTCGTCGTCCTTGGTAGGTCGGGCTGGGCTCCAGTGAGTACGGGAGAGTTGGGCGCGGGACCCGGGCGCACGGTACCCCCCGAGTCCCCGCGGCGCCTCTGTCTAGTAGGGGAGGCGCGGGGAGAGGGCACCCGGCCGTAGTTTCGGTGGCGGTTTCGTTCCTGGGCTGTAACTCGCGGGAGCCGGAGAGGCGCGCGTCCGCGGAGCGAGCAGCGCGGGGCTAACTGGGAGGCTGCCCCCGGGTGCCAGGGACCACTTGGAGGCTCAGATCAGCTCCTTCCGCGGAAACGCTTAACGCTTGTGCGCCCAGGCGGCTCGGGCAACTTTTCGTTGTTGCGGGGCGGGAGGTTCACGAACAGTGAGAATCCTGCGCGTTCCTCTCCGGGCTGCAGCTCTGAGGGGTCCTTACGGAGAGGGGCACAGCGCCCGGCTCCTCACGGATCTGGGACCCCAAGGCTGGAGGGAGGGGGCCGCTCGCTGGCGGGGGCAGCTTAGATCTTGGGGACTTCATCATTTCCGCCCCCACCCCACCCTTTTGGGTATCCCGGGGAGAGGGGGTGGCCGGGTTGAATCCGTGGAATACTATTCCTGGAGGACAGTGTGGGCCGACCGGCTATTCTGAGTCCACTTAGTGGGAGTTGGGTGAGCGCTGTGGATTTAAGCTGGGGGGCGGGGATTTAATTTCGAGGGAGGCTGTATTTCGAGGGAATCGGCTCACGCTGGGATTCTCAGCCGTGACCAAAAGGCCTCGGGCGGTCCCTGTTGGGCCAGCGCGCCCTGCCGAGGGTGCTCCTGGGCGCCGGGGGGCTCATGTACCCGGGGACCTGCCCCCGGCCCGGCCGCTGGGGTCTACACCTCCACGTCCAGCAGACATGTTGCCTGCGTCGGAGGAAGTGAGGGAAAAGGTGGGTTGAGGGGCCAAAATGGCCTCTGCACTTTGCGGCTGGAAGCGACTGGAAGAGCGACTCCAGGCCCCTCGTGCCCCAGGTGAAGCGACTAAGCCGGAGAAGTCACGGCATCCTCAGGCCGGCCCTGGGGCTGGCTGGGCACACTGCCCACCTGGGAAATGAGCCGGGGCGGGGACGAGGCAGCCTTCCAGGTTAGTGTGTGGCCCTCGCGCACAACAGGTGTATTCTTGGGATCCCTGGAAAAGAGAACCCTTCCCCTTAAGGCACTGGTGTTGATGCTTGCTGTGATTGAAAACTACTTCTTTCTAGACGGAGGTAGATTTCTCAAACTACGCATTCCCAAGTGTAACAATGTTTCTTTTCCGTTGTACGTATAGATCTTTATTTTCTGTGTGATTTTTTTTTTTTTTAAATATTGTAAATGGTCGAGTCACAGTAATAGATACCTCCTTAGGCAAAGCAACACTATTTTTTTTGTTTTTTTGGTAGTTTTGCATTTATTCCTCCTTTGTTAGGTGATGGAGAGCAGGATGTGGAGGTTTAGACAATTCCGGGTTATTTAGGGGAATGATGGGCAGTGCCTCCTGTGTGGGAGGCCCTGTGCTAAAAGCGTTTTGTAGTTGTATCATTTAATCAGTCACTCTAAAAGGTAGACCTTATTAGAACCCTTTTTAAGGGTGAGCAAACACCTGTAGGGCAAACATGTTACAAAAAGGGCTGGCTTGAAAAACTACTTCAGCTTATCAGGGAATGTACACTAGAAAAGCAGCAGTTCTTGATAGTCCAGCATCAGAACCAGATTTGGGGAGTTTCTCTGAAATTCTCTTTTGATTAGTCCCTATTGCCTCGTATAAGTTTTCTGCATCCTATTTGATGTGAATGTAAAATTCTTCCTGTTCTAAAGATAAAGTTGGAATTATTGCCCTTTCAAAATGATAAAAGATTAATTGTAACCTCATTAATTAACTGATATCCTTCACTGTCCCAGGAACCTTCCAGAGGAAAGTTTTCTTCAGTTGCATTTTGAGGCTTACTTCATTAGAATATTTAGTGGGCTTTTTTTCATCTATTTATTAAAATATTAGAGTAAAAAGCCCATGCAGATTTTTGTTACACCTTTTGTTTTAGCCTTCAGGCTTACAGCTGTTCTGTAACCTAGTTACCTTTCCAATCTTGAATGTAGTATGAATCACCTAGGGATCTAACTGAAATACAGATTCTGATTAATAGGTCAGAAGTGGGGTCTGGAATTCTGCCTGTCTAACAAGCTTCCTGGTGATGCCTGTATGGTTTCGTGTATTTGACCTTTTTCTCTCCTTTGCCTTCAGACTTTAAGCTATTAACTACTTTTGTTGAACTTGAAGGATTGTATTTACTGGGGATTAGCTGAGTGAAGAACTTCAAGACATTCATTGCTAGATTGAAACCCCAGCTGTAATGTGGGCTATTGTTTTTTTGTTTTTTGTTTTAATTAAAGTTTATTGCAGGGACAGTTGTTCAAGTTACATAGGTTTCAGGTGTACAATTCTGTCATACATCATCTATATATCACGTTGTGTGTTCACCACCCAGAGTCAGTTCTCCTTCATTCACTATATATTTGATCCAGCTATTGGTTCTATAAATCAAAATATTGGTAGAGCATCACTTTGTACCTGGGATCAAGAATAAGTGTGATGGTCAAGATAGACATCTAAGTACGTGTGAAGCTGGTATTCTTGTTGGGGTGGAGATTGTGGCATAAAAAAAAAGGGAAAAACTAATAATTTCATTGCGGGGGGAATTTACTCTGAAAATAAAACAGGTTTGGTGGATGGAATGAGTGACTGGAAGGGCCTCCCTGAGGAGGTGACATTTGAGCTGAGCCCTGAGCCCCAGGCACCTGCCATTTGAAGATCTGGGTGTTCTAGACAAGAAGCTCACAAGACCAAGGCCCTCCTTGGACTGACACCTTTATTCTAGGCAACGATTCTCAAAATATATGGTGTGCTTAAAAATTATCTGGAGAACCTATTAAAAATGCAGTTTCTGATGCAGAGCTTGTCTATTTCAAAATGTGTCTAATTTCAAAATTTTAGGCAGTTTACTAATGATGTGCCTATAACCTAAATAGAATCATTTAATATCAGGCACAGCTTTAAAAACTTCTTAAAGGCAAATGAACTATTGCTGTATGTGATTGAAAAGGAACCGACTGCCCTTAAATACAAAGTTTATTTTTTCCTTTTTGACAGTTTAAAGAATAATTTGAAAATGCATAGCATTTTCAGACTTTTCTACTTCATCTTAGCTTAGTTTTTTTTAAATTTTTTTTTTTTTTTATTAAGGCAGCTTTTTACCAGTAAACAATTTCAAGGGGAGGACTCTTATTATATGTTAACATTAGCTGGCTTTCAGCTTAACATATTCACAAGGGTCTGCTGCTTTCTTTTTGCCCCTGACTCTTACTTAGCTATTTGACTTATGCTCCTATCACTGTCATGATTTGCTGTGCTGGGCATTGGACAGCAGTCTGTTCTTGGCTGTCTTTCACCTTTGGCTGTGGTCTTAAAGCACAGTCACAGACTGCCTTGAAAGAGACCTTAGACGTCCTCCTGTCCAGTCCCCCCAAAATATCAAAATCAAACTACTTAAGCTTTGCGTAAATGGCATGAGATCACATTGTTATTTGTTATTTTTGGAGGGTGTGTGGGGTCAGGGTGAGGGAGATAATTCCTCACATTGAGAGGAAACCTGACCCTGTGGTGTTTTTTTTCAGAGAACCATTTCTAGGACTACAAAGACAACTCTTCAGATATTTGAAGGCTGCCATAGTGGTCCTTCTAAAGTTGCGTTCTCCAGGCCAAACATTTCTTGTTTTTCTAATCATTTTCCTGACGACATGGTTTTTCTAGATCTTCAATAATTTTAGTCACCCTCCTAGAGAGACACCTAGTTGGAACAGGATGCATACATTTCAAGGTTAGGCAGAGGTTTGCTTCTTTTTAATCATCATTCCTAGATCTAAGCACTATCTCTGTGAATACTGCCTGAGTTTGGAATAGCATGTTACCTTTTGTTGAAATTCTCACCACAGACATGCACTCTTAAAAATGAACAGTTATTAAGCCAGATCTGGCTTATCCAGCATGTGTACTATTACTTTTTTAAAATTCAGTTTACATTTTTAAAATTATTTATTCATGCCACCAATATTTGAAAATGGATACGATATACCTAATTGCCTAGACACTGAAATTTCTCACCTTCACAGTAAACCACTTCTCTGTGAATACATTTGCTCATCTTCTTTAATCCATTATTTTACTTAGGTATCCCAGCCCACAGGTCAAGATTATTCCCCCCATTGACAGAAGAGGTTAGTGAGGCTCAGAGAAGATAAGGAACTCGTGTGAAGCAGTGAGCTTTTCAAACCGCTAGATTTGTTTTAACCCATCATTCTGGCTTTATAGAGAATTCCATCAGTGTTGATGTACTTGTATTGTAGCCAATGGGTTTGTTAGTGGTCACCACTAGAGACCTCCCTTCAGGTGGACATAAATGGTCCATTCTTTCTTCCTACTATTCACCCTTTAGGAATCTGCCTAACAATACTGTACGCTAGAATGTGCTTAGGATTCTCTGCATTTCCTTCACCTACCAGTTTGGTAACCTTGGAAAAAGGAAATGAAGTTGGTGTGGCATGACGTGTTCTTAATGAGCTTTCCAAAATTATTTGCTTCACCGTTTAAAACCTCTGCTAGTAGACGAGACATGACAGCTAAACTCTGAATTCAGGAAATAGTTTGTTTGGAAAGGGATTTTTGGCAATACTTAAATTGCAGCCTGAGTCTGGATTAATTTATCATTTTCAGAAAATCACCATTGAGCCTGGAATTTTTGGCATAGTCTTGAATGAGTGAGTCACAGGTATAGAAAGAATAAGATTCCTCTCAGGTCAATTTGTCAGTATTTGAAATTCAGCTTTGGAAGTAGGTACCACGTTTAATGTTTAAATTCAGTTTTTCTTAATATTTTTCTGAATGTCAATTAGGAAGACATTTAATCTGGACTTTTACTTTTTTATAGCACCATAATGTTTTGGCCTAAATTGCTCATTTATATGTGTGTTTGGGTGCTAGTTAGGGCTGTGTACACCTATGATTTATGGACTTTTCTGTATGTTACAGTTCAATAAAACAGTGTTTAGAAATAAAAGAATGTAGAGAAATTATTTTCCCTCACTGTGACTGGCCACTCCCACCACATTCCTGAGCAGCATGCAAGCTCTCTCCAGATGCAGGCAGAGACAATTGCCTCAGTGGGAGGAAATAGGTTAAGTATAAACTGAGCCATTCTGTTAAGGCTTTAAAGTTAACTGCAACCATGGCTCCCCACAACTGTGTTTGGAAAATTATGCTAATTGTATTGATGTTACTACCCTTCAGTATATTTCCATCTTTGAGGTTTTTCCTAATATAAACGTTTGGGCAGTATTTTATCCTGAGACATTTGGAATTGACTGTCTTCAATGATGTGGAGGATAGCTACCATTGATCTTAAAGAGCAAAGTTTAAAGAGTTTGAATTTGTTCTTCGTTCACAGTTCCTAACAGTGATGTACGACTGCTCATAACTTATTTGAAAAGGAAGAAATATTAGACACTTTAATATACTCAGGTATAGATCTTGCTCAAGTGTCCTGCATCCCTTCCCCTAGCTTCTGCCTCTTCCTCTGCAAGTCTTTGGTTATCCCCACGCTGCACTTGATCAGCCCTAAATACTGCCTGTTGTAGTAGCTGTTTCCTTTGTGTGTGACCTTCTGGAGAACTGGCTCATTCTTCTGGAGAACTGGCTCCTCTGGGATACTGGAAGCACTTAATAAATACTTGTTGAGTGGGTGACATTGCCTCCCAGATGTTTAGGGATTTGTGTGCTCTGGGGAATTTTAGAACAAAATCATTCTGCTTTTCATTTAGAGAAGAGGACTCTTTAATACAATGTGTGTTTAATACCCCTCCTCCTCCTTTTGTAAACATTATGCTGGGTTTTGAAGACTTGGAAGAGCAGAAGGGGACAATGTCTGTAATCCAGCCATCCACAGATGCGTCTTGTAGTTATTTGTAATGATAAAAGCATACTTTTTTTAAACCAGATTATGCTTTAGTTAACATTGAGGGTCCAGTATGTGCTAGACTGCTAGATAGGCACTTTCTTATACATTCTCATTTTATATGAACTTTCAAAAGTAATATGAAACACTAAACATATTTTAAGAAATTTTCTTTTATACATCTTCCTTGAGCTTTGAAGGGACTTTATTTATTTATTTATTTATTTATTTATTTATTTATGTATGTATGTATGAGTTTCAGGTGTACAAAACAACACAGTGATTAAGCATATATACCTCACAAAGTGATAATCCATTTGACACTGTACGTAGTTATTACAATATTATTTACTCTGTTCCTATGCTATACTTTATATCATGTGACTGTTTTTTAAATTATAGCTGACGTTCAATATTATTTTATATTAGTTTCAGACGTAAAGCTTAGCGGTTAGACATTTATATAACTTATATAATTTATGAAGTGATTTCCCCGATCAGCCTCGTACCCATCTGACAGTATACATAGTTTTTACAATATTATTGACTCTATTCCCCATATTGTACTTTATATCCCCATGACTGTTTTGTAACTACCAAGTTGTACTTCTTAATCCCCTTCACCTTTCCCACCCAGCCCCGCAATCCCCTCCCATCTAATAACCATCAGTTTGTTCTCTGTATCTATGAGTCTGTTTCTGTTTTATTTGTTTATTTTATTCTTTAGATTCCACATGTAAGTGAGATCACATGGTATTTGTTGAAGGAACTATTTTTTAGAATACCGTTTTTACCTAGGCTGTAAAAGCTTCGTGAAATTTTCATTACTACCACTTAGAATTTGAAGTTTCAATGTGATTTGTATGCTGGTGATGTGCATAGCGCGATGCGCCACGCTGTGAGGCTAGCAGGCTGGATGATTCCTATGCTCAGTGATTTCCTGTGCTCAAGGATCAATGGTCCATTGTACAGAAATAGCAGTGGGAAGGGCACGAGAAATAACCATGCTCTGAGAGGTTACTTGAGATTGGTATCATTCGTTTTCTTAGTAATGCAAGGAAACTCGAAGCTCAGTAGTAATGCCATTACCCTACTTATGTTGCTTAGATTGGTGTATCTTGGGAGCTACAGCATATTACTCATCTTGAAGATCTGGTGACCATTGACATCAGCCATGTCCTCGAGGCCTTTTGAAAGTCCACCTCCATATAGACCTGATGAATTGTAAGTAAATGATTCTGTAGTTTTCTTATTTTTAAACGTCTATCACATGTAAAAAAATAGGTACCTATCATTGAAACTTTCATCTATTGTTTGTTTACTTTAAAAATAAAGTATGTGTATTCAGTGCAAAATGAGTTTCCTTCTTACCCACAACTTCCAGGATGACAGTTTTCCTCTGCAGTGGCAGCTGTTATCATCTGTTTCTATAGTCCAGGCTTATATTTTTGTGTGTATTTATTGCTCTCAGTTTTTTTTTTTTCGCCGTTTTTTTTTTAAACTTTTTATTTATTCATTTTAAGTGTGTTTTTCCAGGATCCATCAGTTACAAGTCAAATAGTTGTTTCAATCTAGTTGTGGAGGGTGCAGCTCACAGTGGCCCATGTGGGGTTGAACCATCTACCTTGTTAAGAGCACCACGCTCTAACCAACTGAGCTAACTGGCCGCCCCTCCTTCTGGTTTTTCACAATTGGTATGAAGCTTCCATATTAACGCCTTGTTTCGATGACCATTGGCAACATAGCATCAATTTTTTGAATAACACTTTTATTGAGATATAATCCACACACCATACAATTCACTCACTTAGAATGGACCTTTCAGTGGTTTTAATATATTCACAGAGTTGTAAAAGCATCACCACAGTTTTAGAACATTTTCATGACCCCCTTTCCAAAGAAACTCTACCCATTAGCAGTCACTCACCATTCCCCTCCCCCCAGTACTCAGCAACTACTGGTCTACTTTCTGTTCTAGAATTGTCTATTGTGGACATGTCATATAAATGGAATCATGAATCATACAATATGTTGTCTTTTATAACTGACTTTCACTTAACATGTGTTCTACATTGTCAGTTTTAAGAGTGATTCCTGCCATTATATAAAACAAGAAGCAAAGTTGAGGATTCTTGGAATCCTTAGTTATTTGGAGATTTAACAGTAAATTCTTAAATTTGTTATCAAACATTGATAGGGGTTTCCTCCTTGAAATAGTTTGTAGCTTTAACTCTTTGATAACTAGCTGAGTGTTCATATTACTTAGCCTCCTGACTAATACCTGAACATGGTAGGGACACTGTTTATGACAATGGGGTACTGAAAGTATGTTAGAGAATATAATTAGTGATTAGTGCTCCATTAGCCTGATACTTATTTTGTGTTGCTTTTGTAAACAATAGTGAAATAGAAAAGGGCACAGAACATTTGTATGAGATGATGAATAAAGACAAAGCAAAATCATCCCCTAAGTCAAGAAAGAGCACACCTCAAAGACCTGCCCTGTGTCTTCTTCTTTCCCTGGAAACCACTGTTCTAACATATGATGGTCATCCCTTGCTTTTCTCTATTATTCTACCTCTCTATACATCTTAAACAATACAGTTTAGTTTTACTTGTTTTTAAACATTTTTTTTTTTTTGCTTCAGAACAGTGCTATAGAAATATAATGTGATCCATATATATAATTTTGTTTTCTTATAACCACATTAAAAATAAAAATTAATTTTAATAATATTTTTCACTTAACCCAGTATATTCAAAATACAGTTTCAGCAGATTAATATAAACACTGATTCATGACATAGTTTACATTTATTAAGCCTTTATTTTTAGAGCAGGTTTAAGTTCACATCAAAATTGAGAGGCAGGTAGAGAGAGATTTCCCATGTGCCCCCTACTCGTGCATGTGTCCCCCACTGTCAGCACCACCACCAGACCGGTTAGTTTGTTATAGTCAGTGAACCGACATTGATACATCATTATTGGCCAAAGTACATAGTAAATTTTGGGGTTCCCTTTTGGTGGTGTTACATTCTTTTTTCATATTGTGATCACTCTGTATTTAAAAGCACACCTCAGTTTGGACTGGCCACATTTTATTCCGTAAATCCATGTGGCTAGTGGCTGCCATATTGGACAGCATAGCTCTGTAGCATTCTATCAGATGGATATATCACAGTTACCCATTCAATTGGGTACCCAGACCCAATTCCAATGTGGGGGTTTCCCCACATACCAACAAACAATTTGTAGGACACCAGCAGGTGTTCAAGAACTCAACTCCATTTTGACACTATGTACCCAGAGATAGCATCAGATTCCACAGGTTAATGGCTCAGTCCTACAAGACGCCCTCAGCTCCGAACACACACATACTTCAGACGCCAGCTTCAAGCCGGGGAGCTCTGTGCTTCTGACCAACTGGCTACAGATTGGAGGCTCCAATGACCTCCAACTCAGAATGCCAGTTGTAAGTCCAGATTGTTATGTGCACTTCTGACTGACTGGCTATACAGATGTTCCCACAACTCCCTCTTTGGGTTCAATTAATTTGCTAGAATGGTTCACAGAATTCAGAGAAAGATGTTACTTACTAGATCACTGTTTTATTGTATTAAGGGATATAACTCAGGAACAGCCAGATGGAAGAGATACATAGGGCAAGTTATGTGAGAAAGGGTGCAGAATTTCCATTCAGTACCTAGCACAGTTCTCAGCACATGACAACTTGGCAGCTCCATTAAATAGCTGTCAACTGAGTAAATGTATGAATGTGCCTTCTTAGGTGAGAGAGCGAGACTGCCAGGAATCGCACAGAACCCTGGGTAGGCCATTATAGGTGTCATATCTGAATGCACGGGTCTCAAGTCACACAGGCAAGAGTTGACGCTTGTTCTAAACTGCCTGGGATCCATCCCCAGGGATTACGATTTAACTGGGAAGGAGTGCTCCATCCAGGGTTTTACACATGCTCCAGGTAATTCTAATAGATAGCAAAATTTGAGAACCTCTGTTCCACAGAAACTAGAGCAGTCATTCTCAGTATATGGTTGCCAGACCGGCAGCATCTGGAAACATGTCCTACACCAGACCTGCAGAGTTAGCAGCTTTAGGGGTGGGGGCCACCAATCTGCATATTTTAACAAGCCCTGCAGCTGATTCTGATGCACAGGGACCTTCACTGTCAGTGAGTGTCTGAGTCAGTTCTGCTTGTTCTAACAAAGTGCCATAGACGGAGTAGCTTCTAAACAACAGACATTTATTTCTCACAGTTCTGTAAGCTAGAAATCCAAGGTGTCCACATTGTCAGGTTCTGGTGAAGGCCCTCCTCTAGGTTGACTTCTAGTTGTATTTTCATGTGGTAGAAGAGGCGAGAGGGTCTCTTTTTTAAAAATTTATTTTTTATTTTTTTAAATTTTATTGGGGAATATTGGGGGAACAGTGTGTTTATTCAGGGCCTATCAGCTCCAAGTCACAGTCCTTCAATCTAGTTGTGGAGGGCGCAGCTCACTGGCCCATGTGGGAATCGAACCAGCAACCCTGCTGTTCAGAGCTCACGCTCTAACCAACAGAGCCATCCGGCTGCCCCTGGGGTCTTTTTATAAGGGCATTAATCCCATTCATGAGGGCTCTACCTTAGGATCTAATTACCTCCCAAAGGCCCCACTTCCTAATGCTATCACATTGGGGCTTAGGATGTTGACATTTGAATTTTGGGGGGACACAAATTGCCCCATTGCAGTGGGGCAGTAATAACAATAGTTTTATTTGCCAATGGATTGTTTAAATTATTCCAAGTACTTTATACAGTCTTTCTGCTTACCTCCAAAAAGTGCTAACTTGAAATTGTTTTCATGTGCATTTCAGCAAACCCAGTCATTATGCACCAAGCAATGACATGTACGGTGGAGAGATGCACGTTCGACCAATGCTCTCTCATACGGCGTATTCTTTCTACCCAGAAGATGAAATTCTTCACTTCTACAAATGGACCTCTCCTCCAGGAGTGATTCGGATTCTATCTATGCTTATTATCGTGATGTGCATTGCCATATTTGCCTGTGTCGCCTCCACACTTGCCTGGGACAGAGGCTATGGAACCAATCTAATAGGAGGTGGTTTAGGCTACCCTGTTGGAGGAAGTGGCTTTGGAGGCTACGGAAATGGCTATGGTTATGGCTACGGGTATGGCTATGGAGGAGGCTACACAGATCCAAGAGCAGCAAAGGGCTTCCTCCTGGCTATGGCTGCCTTTTGTTTCATTGCTGCCTTGGTGATATTTGTGACCAGTGTTATAAGATCTGAAATGTCTAGAACAAGAGCATACTACCTGACTGTGATCATAGCGAGTGCTATCCTGGGCTTCATGGTGTTTATTGCCACAATTGTCTACATAATGGGAGTTAATCCAACTGCCCAGGCTTCTGGATCTCTGTACGGTTCACAAATTATTGCCCTCTGCAACCAATTTTATACACCTGCAGCTTCTGGACTCTACGTGGATCAGTATTTGTATCACTACTGTGTTGTGGATCCTCAGGAGGTATGGGTAGTTTTGTTTTTTTCCCCAACCCCTTTCCCCTTGGGTCAGAGGCTCTCAACTTGGGATGCTTAATAGAACCACATTGGGAACTTTTAAATAATATTGATGCCAAGGCCCTGTTTCTATTTAAATCAGAATTTGGAAGAAGGGCTGCGTGTCATTATTAAGATACAATTAACATACCACGTAATGCATCCATTTAAAGTATAATTCATTGCTTTTTAGTGTATTCACGGAGTTATGCAGCCATCACCACAATCAATTTGATAGCATTTATACTGGGAATTATAACACTATTCCCTGTCACTCCTCATTTCCCTAACCCTTCTCAGACCTACGCAGCCAGTAATCCCATTCTATAGATTTGCCAATTCTGTATATTTCATATAAACAAAGTCACACAATATTTTCGCCATCTTTTATGATTGGCTTCTTTCATTTAACATAATGTTTTCAAGGTTTATCTGTGTTATAGCATGCATCAGTACTTCATTACTTTTTATTTTATTGCTGAATACTATTCCACTGTATGGATATACCAAATTTTTTTTTTAATTTATTGGGGTGACAATTGTTAGTAAAATTACATAGATTTCAGGTGTACAATTCTGTATTACATCATCTATAAATCCAAAAATATGGAACGCTTCACGAATTTGCGTGTCATCCTTGCGCAGGGGCCATGCTAATCTTCTCTGTATCGTTCCAATTTTAGTATATGTGCTGCCGAAGTGAGCATGATATACCAAATTTTATTTATCCATTCATCATTTGATAGACATTTGGGCTATTTCCACATTGGCTATTATGAATAATGCTCTGAACATTTGTATGCATGTTTTTGTGTGTTCTCTGAGAAAGGACATCACTGTTAGACAGCTGCAGGGCGCCTCCTCTTACCTATTAGCCGATGTCTTAATTTTTCTTGATTTGAGTATATACCTAGAAATTGCTGGGTCTTATGGTGACTCTATGTTTAACTTTTTGAGGCACTGCCAGACTCCTTTCCAAAGTAGTTGCACTACTGTACATTTACCAGAAATATGTAGGATTCTCCACATCCTCACCAACATTGTTTCTGTCTGTCAGATTCTGATGCTAATGGGTGTGAAGTGGTACCCGTTTTGGTTTTGATTTGCATTTCCTTGACAGCTAATGATGTTGAGCAGGTTTTCTTGTGTATATTATCTTCTTTGAAAAAATGACTATTTAGAATCTTTGTCCATTTTTTAATTGGGCTACTTGTATTTTTATTACTGAGTTTTAGTAATTCTTTATATACCTGGATACAAGTCCCTTATAGATGTATGATTTGCAAGTATTTTTTTCTCATTTTGTCATTCTCTGTTTACTTTCTGTATATTTTTGTTTGCACAAAAGTCTTTCATTTTGATGAGGTCTGATTTGTTTTTCTTTTGTTGCTTGTGCTTTCGGTGTCATATCTAAGGCTACTTTACCTAATTCAAAGTCACAAAGACTTACTCCTTTGTTTTCTTCTAAGATTTTTAATTTTAGCTCTCACAGTTAGGTCTGTGATCCCGAGTTTAGGGCATGATATAAGGAAGGAGTCCACCATTCTTTGCATGTGGCTATCCAGCTGTATTGATATTATTTTTTTTGAAAGGACTATTTCACCATTACATTGTCTTCATGTCCTTGTAAAAAATGAATTGATCATAAGTGTATTTATTTCTAGACTCTCAATGGATTCCATTAATCTATATTTCTATCCTCATGCAAGTACCACACTGTCTGGTTTACTGTAGCTTTATAATATATTTTGAAATTGGGAAGTTGGAGTCCTCCAACTTTGTTGTTTAAGGATTATTTTGGCTAGATTCTGGGGCTCTTGTGTATTCATATGAATTTTGGGATTGAATTGTGACTTTCTGCACACAAAAAAAGCCAGCTACCATTTTGAAGGATGGCATTGAATATGTAGGTCAATTTGGGGAGTGTTGCCATCTGTACATTTAAACCTTCTGACACATGAACATATAGGATGTCTTTCCGTTTACTTAGGTAACCTTTAATTCCTTTCTAAAGTGTTTTGTGATTTTTCAGAGTGTAAGTCAGTATTTTAAAAAGCTATCCAGTTGATTCAAATGTACAGGTTGGGGAGAGAACCTGCTTTCAGTAACCATGAGTCACCCCCTAATTATATTAAAATGTTTCTGGGTTACTAATTTTTTTTTTTTTTTTTTTTTCTCCTTACACTGACTCAGGAATTCTCATTTTTTCACTGGAATGAGTCATTCTGTTTTGAAGACTGAAATGTGTTCCCTGCAAATGTAGATTTTCAGAATGTTTGTTGTTGACATGCAGATGAATCTGTGATAAGTAGGGCTGAGGGTTGGCACTCCTATCTGACCACACTCCTGTTCCTCTTAGTCCTCTGACTACCTGAAACCTGTGTTCTTTGAGAAAGGACGTCCCTGTTAGGCAGCTGCAGAGAGCCTCCTTGTACCCGTTAGCCGACATCCAGGCCAGAGTCCTGGTCCCTGCCTCCACTCCCAGTGCCTCTGGGCCAGTACACCTCTTAACACACCTGCCGGACATCAGGAGAACTGGTGGGGAGGGCTTCCTTGTCACAGGGCCCTTTACAGTAAATGCACGAAAGACTCCTGAAACAGAGAAACCCGCCAGACTAAATGAATCATTAGTCCATGGATAGCTTGGTTAGATTCTGTCTGCATCATTTATGGTAAGGCAGAGCCTCTATAAAATATGGCCCCTTGATGCTCAAGCTTTGGAATCGTTTTCTGTAATTCTAAAACGGGGACGATGATAGCACAGAACATTAAGCATGTTCTGAGGACTGAGTCAAAGAGAGAGAGAGAGTGTGTTTTGCTAGCTTTAGCACAATGGTATGGGCTAGGTTCTATATTTCTAAAATGTAACCATATGTATCAGTTTTATATCAGTGTAACCACAGATATTTAGTAGGGTATTTGTAGAGAGTGGATTGGGATAAAGTAAGCAATTAAAATCTAATTATGTCAATATCTTCAATCTCTTTTTAGGCCATTGCCATTGTGTTGGGATTCATGGTTATTGTGGCTTTTGCTTTAATAATTTTCTTTGCTGTGAAAACCCGAAGAAAGATGGACCAGTATGACGAGGCAAATATTTTGTGGGACAAGGAACATATTTATGATGAGCAGCCCCCAAATGTTGAAGAATGGGTAAGTATTAAGAAAATCAGCAAGTATCCAATCTTTTATTAAAACCCTAGGTTTCTCTCTCTATGTTTGACTTTTAGTGCTTTGTGAAACTTTATTCTTAGAATTATTGTCTATGTTGCAACAATTGTGGCCTTAGGTTTTACTCAGAACTTCAAGAATGTGGGATAAGTGGAAATAATTTTACTACAAGGTCAGAATCAGCTTTCCATTTTCAAGAAGTGGATCTAGGCAATGAAAATAAATTGCTTCTAAACGAATCAAGTGGAAAGAACTTGGCCTTTACAAAACTAAAACAAATCTTTTCCCTCCACTTTTGTTTTCCTACTTATCATTTGTAGAGAAACACTATAGTCCAGGAGCTTTCTTGGGTCAAGATTGGCAAAGGGTGTTTTTGGAGTGGTAGCAGGTGGCAGACCTTTAAACTTTTTACATGGAGAACAGCCTGGTCCATCACAGTGATTAATTCTGCATTAACTTTACCAATGAAGTATTTTAGTGAACCAAAGATGAGACCAATTTCCTTTTTTTGTATATACTGTTAATACCATTAGGTGGCTTCCTGTATGACGTGATTTGCTGACTGCCCACAAAGTCCCTCTCTCCAAAAATGTCTCCCCAGTCAGTACATGTCACTGATTCCTAACCTGTCTCTAGAGATGTTTGGAGTGAGATTTTGTTTCTCAGAAATCCTCTGGTAGAATACTGTTGGGAGCAACCTCAGAAACTGCCATTATAGCTGTCTGAGCAAATTGATTTCTTGCCATGAAGGCTGGTTCTGGGATGGGGTTTTTCTTTGGCTTGTGGGGGTAAAGCAGAGAGGGCTGAGGGTGGGTACTGCTGGTCAGGTCGTGGGTAAAGACATTGATCGTTGTGAAGGCTCCTTTAGCTCTAGCATCTGATACTTGAAGAATTCTAGACATGTAGATGTAAAAAAATTTTTGTAGTTCGTAAAGGAGCAAAAATGAAGCAGTCTTAGGAAGATCGAAAGTGTGGTATGTGTGTTCCATGGAGATGATAGTTCCTACATCCCTGCCCTCTTTTTGAAGCCTGCTTGTTCTTTTTTCCTCATTTTTTTCTACCCATAAAGTGTGAAGGTATTATTAGGGAGTGTTTTCTTTTGACCTTTAGCTCTAGGCAAGGCCACCTGTAGATGGAATAGGACAGTCTATTGTGAACTATGAAGTAAATGTTTTGCAGAGAGTTTCTGGGTGTGTCAGTTTTCACTGGCTGTTGGATTTGTTTACTCGAGGTTTCGAGAGCCTTAAAAAGAAAACACACCAAAAAAAACCTGACTGAAGAGAGACCAGTGCCAGTAATATTAGAGTCCAGTGAACTTTGGGCTCTCATCTGATTTTACTATATTGAAAGTTTAATCAGTTCTAGGTGCTTTTGATAATTCGGCAAAAAAAAAAAAAAAGTCATAATAATTTATGGAGGTGACAACGATGATGATGAAGCTGAAAGGATTTAATTTTTTAGAAGGCATTATTTTTATAATGCTTCCTTACTGAATCCCTGGAGATCTGATAGCCAGAGTAGGTTGTTTGACATGTACTTAATAGTTTGTCTCGAGTAATAACTGTTTCGTCATATGAAACTTGAAGAATCATCTGTTGAATAGCAGGCCTATGATTTTTGAGCATACTAACTGTTTATGCTTAATCCCTTGCAAATTCATCATTTCTTTTTCCTTTTGTTTCCCCAACTGAAATGCCTAAGAAAGGCTAGTATTTGAAATAAGCGACTTGGAGGTTGTTTTAGCCACAAGTATTTGCCTTTCCTTCCATTCTCTCTGCTCAACTGCCCAAGTTTGCTTTGCTGAACTCGATACCATATTCGCATTCTTTCCTTAATTTACTTCCACATCCAGATGCAGACTATTACTCTTTCTCTCTGCCTTTATTCACTATTCTGCTCAAATCGATTTCACTCTGATAACTGCCCATGTGGAAATGTTTGATGCTGCATCTAAAGTGCCTGACATTGGAGTGGATTGGTGATTCCTTTTGGTCTTTAGAAATTAATATCATAAAAATAATCTCCACTTAAAATAACGGAAGAAAATCTAGAATTAATTATGTGTACTAAAAAGGGATTAAAATTTGAATTCTAATTGGAGAACTAAGACAAGAAACTCCCCATCTGGCTAATAATGGGTTGTTTGGGGGGAAAGATAAACTTACTAACGGAGCAATTAAATAGCTACTGAATGTTAGTTTACTCCTTCCCTACACATTATGGTAGGTTTAGATAATCATCATTTTATTAGATCTCACTGCCTTTCTTGGATTTTTAAAATCTTTAGGCTTAGAATCTTCCATGCAAAGGTACCTCCAAAGGTGATACTTCAGAGTTTTAAGATGGTTTCAGCCCTTTTGTATTGTCGGTGAGAAAGTGCGCAACCCTTCTTTTTTTTTAATCACTCAGTATTCACAATTACTTTATAAGTTGTTGTTGTTTTTTTAACCCATTCCCTACCCCTTCCCCTTTGGCAACCATCAGCTTGTTCTCTATATCTGTGGGTCTGATTCAGTTTTGTTTATTCGTTTGTTTTGTTTCTTTAGATTCCACATATAAGTGAAATCATATGATATTTGTTTTTCTCTGGCTTATTTCACTTACCATGATGCCCTCTAGGTCCATCCATGCTGTCCAATGGCAAAATTTTTTTTTTTTATGAGTAATATTCCATTGTGTGTGTCTGTGTGTGTGTGTGTGTACATGTACGTACCTGTACCACGTCTTTATCCATTCATCTATCTATGGACACCTACGTTGCTTCCATATCTTGGCTATTGTAAGTGAACATAGGGGTACATATATTTTTTCGAATTAGTGCGTTTATTTTCTTCGGATAAATACTCAGAAGTGGTATTGCTAGGTCGTATGCCAGCTATATTTATCATTTTTTGAAGAATTTCCATACTGTTTTCCGTTGTGGCTACACCAGTTTACAGTTCTACCAACAGCGTGCGAGGCTTTTCTTTTCTCCACATCGTTTGACCACACTTGCTATTTGTTGATTTTTTTAAGTGATAGCCACTCTCACTGATGTGAGGTGGTACCTCATTGTGGTGTGGATTTTCATTGCCCTGATGATGAGTGATGTTGAGCATCTTTTCATATATACGTCTTTTGGCCATCTGTATGTCCTCCTGGGAGAAACGTCTGTTCAGGTCCTCTGCGCATATTTTAATGGGATTTTTTTTTTTTTTTTTTTTTTGGTGTTGAGTTGTATGAGTTTCTTACATATTTTGGATGTTAATGCCTTACTGGATGTAGGTTTGTGAATACCTTCTCTCATTCATTAGGTTGTCTTTTTGTTTCATTGATGGTCTCCTTAGCTGTGCAAAACCCTTTTAGTTTGATGTAATCCCATTTGTTATTTTTTGTTGTTGTTCTTGCATGAGGAGACATATCAAAAAAGATGTTACTAAGACCAATATCAAAGAGTTTACTGCCTATATTTTCTTCTAGGAGTTTTATGGCTTTAGGTATTACATTTAAGTCTTTAATTCATTTTCAGTTTATTTTTGTATATGGTGTAAGAAAGTGGTCCAATTTCATTTTTTTGCACCTATCTGTTAGTTTTCCCAACACCACTTATTGAAGAGACTGTCTTTACCCCTTTGTATATCTTTATCTCCTTTGTTATAGATTAATTCACCATATAAGTAAGGATTTATTTCTGGGCTCTCTGTTTTATCCCACTGACCTATATCTCTGTTTTTATGCCAATACCGTGTTTCCCCGAAAATAAGACCTAACTGGAAAATAAGCCCTAACATGATTTTTCAGGATGTTTGTAATATAAAATAAGCCCTACTGTATTTTCCCTAAAATAAGACAGGGTCTTATATTAATTTTTGCTTCAAAAGACGCCTTACGGCTTATTTTATATTACGAGCATCCTGAAAAATCATGCTAGTGCTTATTTTCCGGTTAGGTCTTATTGTCTTATTTTCGGGGGAAACATGGTACCATAATGTTTTGATGATTGTAGCTTTGTAGTATAATTTTAAATCGGGGAACATGATACCTCCCACTTTGTTCTTTCTCAAGGTTTCCTTGGCTATTAGGAGTCCTTTGTGGTTTTATGTAAATTTTAGGATTAGTTTTAGTTCTGAGAAGAATGCCATTGGTATTTTAATAGGGATTGCATTGAACCTGTAGATTGCTTTAGGTAGTAAAGCCATTTTAACAATATTCATCATTTCAATCCATGAACAAGATATAGCCTTCCATTTATTTGCATCTTCTTCAGTTTCTTTCTTCAGTGTCTTATAGTTTTCAGAGTACAGGTTCTTTACCTCTTTGGTTAAATTTATTCCTAGGTATTTTATGCTTTTTAATGCAATTCTAAACAGGATTGTTTTCTTCTTCTGATCGTTTGTTATGGATGTATAGAAACGCAACAGATTTCTGTATATTGATTTTGTATTCATTTACTGAATTCATTTATTAGTTTTAATAGTTTGTTTTTTTTAATGGAGTCTTTAGGGTTTTCTATATACATATATTACCATGTCATCTGCAAATAATGAAAGTTTTCCTTCTTTTCTGTTTGGATGCCTTTTATTTCTTTTTCTCGTGTGATTGCTATGGCTAGAGCTTCTAAAACTATGTTGAATGGAAGTGGTGACAGTGGGCACCCTTGTCTTGATCCTGATCTTAGCGGAAAAGAGTTCAGCTTTTCACCATTGAGTATATATTAGCTGTGGGTTTGTCATATAGGCCTTTATTATGTTGAGGTATGTTTCTTCTATATCCTCCTGTGTTGAAAATTGTTTTCATAAAAGGATATTGAATTTTGTCAAATGCTTTTTTTGCATCTGTTCAGATGATAATATGATTTTTATCCTTCATTTTGTTAATGTGAAGTATCTTGATTGATTTATGGATATTGAGCCATCCATGCATCCCTGGATAAATCCCACTTGGTCATGGTGAATAATCCTTTTAATGTATTGTCAAATCCAGTTTGCTAATATTTTGTTGAGAACTTTTGTATCTGTGTTCATAAGGGGTATTATCCTGTAATTTTTTTTTTTTTTGTAATGTCTTCGGTTTTGGTATCCAGATAAATGCTGGCTTTGTAGAATAAGTTTAAAAGTGTTTCTTTTCAATTTTTAAAAATACTTTAAGAAGGATAAGTATTAATTCTTCTCTAAATATTTGGTAGAATTCTCCAGTGAAGCTGTCTGGTCCTGGACTTTGATTTGTTGGGAGTTTTTTGATTACTGCTTCAGTTTTATTGCCAGTAATCGTTCTGTTTAAATTTCTATTTCTTTCTGGTTCAGTCTTGGAAGATTGTATGCTTCTAGGAATTTATCCATTTTTATGTCGCCAGAGGCTCATGGGATGTCCTAGAGAAGATTCAACCTGGAGCAGTGTTGACTAGGTTCTTGTATCCATGCAAGAAAGAATTCAAGATTGAGATAGATGCAGGAAAGCAAAAGTGTTTTATTGGAAACAAAAGTACACACTTGAGAGGAAAGTGCGGGAACTCAGAGAAAAGTCACCCAGAGGAAGTCACGATCAGGGGTATTTACCCCTCCCAGTGCAGGAATTGGTGACATCCCATTGACATGGTTCATTTATCTCCTCCCCTGGGCAGGACCCTCCGTTTTCCACTTTTTCTTTATTTGGTTCCTCTGGAACTGTCATGGCATCAGATGCATGATGGAGTCGTAGTAACTGCAATGCAAATGAGATTATAATGACATTATAATTAGCTAAAGGTCAGGTCCCAGTCATAGGGATCAGCCTAGCTGGAAGAAACTGGTTCTTGTTTTTCTCCAGCTGGAGGTACTGGATACATTCACTTTGTTACTGGTCTAACCAATGGAGCACTTCAAGTTATACCATGGCAGGGTTTCCTAGACTACATGGCCTGCCTCACTTCTAGATTAATTTTGTTTGCATGTAGTTATAGTATTGTTTAATGACTATTTGTAGTTCTGTGGTGTCTGTTGTAATTTCTTTCATTTATTACTTATTTGGGCACTCTTTTCTTGATGAGGTTGGCTAAAAGTTTGTCAATTTTGTTCATCTTTTCAAAGAACCAGGTCTTATGTCTTTTGGAGCAAACATTAATATAAGACCCAGTCTTATATTAAAATAAGACCGGGTATAATATAATATAATATAATATAATATATAATATAATATAATGTAATATAATACAATACCGGGTATAATGTAATATAATACCGGGTCTTATATTAAGTTTTGCTCCAAAAGATGCATTAGAGCTGATGGTCTGGCTAGGTCTTATTTTTGGGGAAACACGGTTATTTATTTCAGCTCTGATCTTATTTTCTTCCTTCTTCTTACTTTGTGTTTTTGTTTGTTTTTTTTTGTAGTAGGCTATGAACGTCCCTCTTAGAACTGCTTTCCTGCATCCTCTAAATTTTGAAAAGTTGTGTTTTCATTTTCATTTGTTTCAAGATAGTTTTTGATTTCTGGTTTGATTTCCTCTTTAACCCATTGGTTGGTTAGTAGCATGTTGTTTAGTCTCCACATATTTGTGGTTTTTTGTTTTCTTCCTGTAGTTGATTTCTGGTTTCATGGTCAGAAAACATACCTGATACGATTGCAATCTTCTTGAATTTATTGAGGCTTGTTTTGTAGCCTAATATGTGATCTGTCCTTGAGAATGTTCCATGTGCACTTGAAAAAAAAAAAGTATTCTGCACGTTTGGATGAAATGTTCTATAAATGTCTATTAATTTGATCTGGTCTAATGTGATGTTTAAGGCTATTATTTCCTCTTTACTTTCCTGTCTGGATCATCTATCCATTGATGCTAATGGAATATTAAAGTCCCTTACTATTATTGTATTACTGTGAATTTCTCCCGTTATGTCCATTAAAGTTTATATATTTAGGTGCTTTTATGTTAGGTACATAGACATTTACATTTATTATATCCTCTTCCTGAATTAACCCCTTTATAATTATGTAATGCCTTTGTTTTACATTACTTTTTTAATGTCTGTTTTGTTTGACATGAATATTGCGACCCCAGCTTTCTTTTCATTTCTGTTTGCATGGAGTATCTTTTCCCATTCCTTCATTTTCAGACTGAATGTATATTTCGACTTGAAATGAGTCTCATAAGCAGCATATAGATGGTCATGATTTTTAATCCAACCAGCCTATGTCTTTTTATTGGCGCATTTAATCCATTTATATTTAAAGTAATTGTTGATAAGTATGTACTTACTGCCATTTGTTAATTGTTTTTTTTGTTACTTTTGTATTCTCAGCTGATTTTTTTTTTTTTTTAGAATTTGTGTTTTTCTTTGGGAAATTTTATTGGGGAAGGGGAACAGGACTTTATTGGGGAACAGTGTGTACTTCCAGGATTTTTTCCATGTCAAGTTGTTGTCGTCTCAATCGTAGTTGAGGGCACTGTTCAGCTCCAGGTCCAGTTGCCATTGTTAGTTGCAGGGGGCGTAGCCCTCGCTCCAACCGACTGAGCCATCTGGGAGCTCAGCAGCATCTCAGCTCAAGGTGCCGTGTTCAACCTTAGTTGCAGGGGGTGGAGCCCACCATCCCTTGTGGGAGTCGAGGAGTTGAACCGGCAACCTTGTGGTGAGAGCCCACTGGCCCATGTGGGAATTGAACCGGCAGCCTTCGGCATTAGGAGCATGGAGCTCCAACCGCTTGAGCCACCAGGCTGGCCCCGGTTATTGATTTTTATAGTATGGGAAGGGGCAATCAACCCATGTATTCTCGTCTGTTCTTTCCTCTCTTGATCTCGTTCCTTGTGATTTGCTGATTTTCTTTAGTGTTTTGATTGGGGTCCTTTCTTTATTCTTTGTGTATTTTTTGTAGGTTTTTGGGTTATGGTTACTGTACGATAAATCTCACAGTATTTATAGTGCTGTCTATTTTGAGCTTATAGGCATTTAATTTCAAATATAGTCTAAAAGGACTACATTTTTACTTCCGCCCTCCATAATTTATGTATTTGATGTTGTATTTTAGGTGTTTTTGTTTTGTGTATCTCCTGTTATTGTAGTTTGAATTCAGTTTGGTATTTTTGTCTTTTGACCTTCTTAGTAGCTTTTTAAATGTCTGATTCGCTGTATTTATTAAATATTTGGCTTTGCCTGTGAGTTTTTTTCCCTTTCTGATATTTTCTTATTTCTCGTTATGGCTTTTTGTGCTTGAAGAATACCCTTTAACATTCTTTTTAAAGTTGGTTTAATGGAGATGAACTCCTTTAGTTTTTGCTTGTCTGGGAAACTCTCGCTCTTTCAATTCTGAATGATAACTTTGCTGGGTAAATTAATCTAGGTTGTAGGTTTCTTTCTTTCAGCACTTTAAAGATATCCTGCCATTCCCTTCTGGCCTCTAAAGTTTCTGCTGATAAATCAGCTGATAGCTTTTGGGTTTTCCTTTATAACTAGTTGCTTTACTCTGGCTGCCTTTAAAACAGACTCTATCTTTAAAGTTTGCCATTTTAATTACAATATATCTTGGTGTGGGTCTCTTGAGTTCATTTTGTTTGGAACTTTCTCTGTGCTTCCTGGACCTGGATGCCTGTTTCCTTTCCTAGGTTAGGAAAGTTTTCAGCCATTATTTCTGTAAATACAGTTTCTGTTCCTTTTTCCCATTTTCTTCTCGGATTCTTATAATGTGAATGTTTGTGTTTTGTTCCACAGGCCTCTCAAACTGTCCTTGTTTTTTAAATTCTCTTTTTGCTGTTCTGATTGGTTCATTTCTACTAGTCTGTCTTTCAGGTCGTGGATCTGTTTTTCTATATTAGCTTATCTTGTTGATTCCTTCTACTGTATTTTTTATATCAGTTATTACATTCTTTAGCTCTGCGTGGCTTTTTATTATACATTATGCCTTTTTGTTGAACTTCTCCCTAAGTTCTTCTATTTCACTCTCAAGTTTGGTAAGTATCCTTAATTTCTTTGAATTCTTTATCAAATTACTTGTCCCATTGCCTTGGGGTTTTTTCTGGGGATTTTTCTTATTCCTTCATTTGAGAAATAGTCTGTCTTTTCACTTAATTTCCTTTCGATGTTTGTTTATATGAATTAGGCAAAATAGCTATCTCGTCCAGTCTTGAAAAAGTGACCTTGTGTAGAAGTGATGTGTGTCTGCTGTGTGTGCGGCGTTGGTTTGACAGCCTGCTGGAGTCAGACAGGTGCTCATGGTGCCTGGGTGCTGGCCTGCAAGGCAGGAGCAGCTCAGACAGGGAGGCCAGGTTTGTGTTGTGACACCCTGTTGATCCTGCTTGCTTCTTTTGTTCTAAGCCGAAATGTGCTCTGGGCAGTGTATCTGCATGTGAATCTGCACACACGTCAAACCTCCAAATAGAGCTCGTGCCTTCCCTAGCGAGGTGGAAGGGGTCGTACACAATGGCGCTCACCAGCATCTCCGATCTGGAGGGTTCCTGCAGCTGCCGAGTGTTCCCACAGCACCTGGGAAGCTGTGGTTTCCCAGCCTTCCTTGTTTGGTCCCTTTCTCTCTTTTGTTGTTCAGAAACTGTTCATTCCTCCGTTGTCTCTCAGGAGTATTTTTCTCTCTCTATGGGTGTATATTTCAATGTGCTCTTGGGAGGGGCAAGTTCAGCATCCTCCTGTGCTGCTGCCATCGGGGACCTTCTCAGAAAACATGCAGCTTTCGAATTTCCTGTCTCTGAATCTTCAGCACAATGGTTTCTCTGCCTTCGTAGTGATTTCTAGGGTTGTTTTTGCTCTGACCTATGTGCGTTATCTTGTACTTTGTAAAATAAACAGGCCATGTTTGCACACTTTGTGTTACTCTCATCCTTTGTAGTCACTCACTTAAGTTTGTACCAACAATTGTTGTATTTTAAATGTTTTAAAGTTCTTTTAATTAAGTTTACAGGTTTTTGTTTTTTCTGTTATGTCCTTAAACCCCAGATCTAATTGGTACTTTTTCTGAATTAAAATACAATCATGCATTGCTGCACAACAAGGATACGTTCTCAGAAATGCATCCTTAGGTGATTTCATCGTTGTGCTCATCTGAGAGCGCACTTACTCAAACCTATGATATTGCCTAGTACACAACCAAGGAATATAGTACAGTCTACTCCTGCTAGGCGACAAGCCTGTACACAGGTTACTGTACAAAACAACACGAAATTAACTCAAGTCCAACAGAAAATGGTGCAATCATGTGATGTGGTAAAGGTATACGAGGTTGCGGCCTGCATAACACAGCATACTTTTTTACAGTGAACATTTTTTATAAGTAGAAAGAATATACTGTAAAATAATGATAAAAAGTATAGTATAGTAAATACATAAACCAGTAACATAGTCAGTCATTTATTATCATTATCAAGTATTATGTACTGTACATAATTGTATGTGTTGTACTTTTATACGACTGGCAGTGTGGTAGGTTTGTTTACACCAACATTACCAAATCATGTTAGTAGTGTGTTTGCTACAGCGTTACAAAGGTTACCAGTCACTAGGCAATAGAAAAATTTCAGTTTCATTGCCATCTACAGGACCACTGTTGTAGATGTGATCCCTTGTTGACTATAGCATTGTTATGCAGCACGTGACTGTGTGTGTGTGTGTGTGTGTGTGTGTACACACGTATGTGTATTTATTCAATCAATCACTCAACCTGATTTGTAACTATAGAGGATTTTGAAAATACAGTGAAGTATAAAGAAAATTCTACTATCCTGAGTTACCATTTCAGTATTTTCTTTAATCCTTTATCCCCTCTTACTTCTTATTTTAAATTTGATGTACGATTATGTTCCCTAGCAATATAAAATCCTACCTTTTTGGATTGAACATTATATGTTGTAGGCTTTTTAAAATTACATCATTAAGTATTCCTCAAAAACATTTTTTTTTTTTTTGAAGATTTTATTGGGGAAGGGGAACAGGACTTTATTCGTACTTCCAGGCCTTTTTTCCAAGTCAAGTTGTTGTCCTTTCAGTCTTAGTTGTGGAGGGCACAGCTCAGCTCCAGGTCCAGTTGCCGTTTTCTAGTTGCAGGGGGCACAGCCCACCATCCCTTGCGGGAGTCGAACCGGCAACCTTGTGGTTGAGAGCCTGCGCTCCAACCAACTGAGCCATCCGGGAGGCAGCTCAGCTCAAGGTGCTGTGTTCAATCTTAGTTGCAGGGGGCAAAGCCCACCATCCCTTGCGGGACTCGAGGAATAGAACTGGCAACCTTGTGGTTGAGAGTCCACTGGCCCATGTGGGAATCCAACCAGCAGCCTTCGGAGTTTGGAGCATGGAGCTCTAACCGCCTGAGCCACCGGGCGGGCCCTCGAAAACATCTTTAATATTGTTAAAATGTCATTGAAATATAATGTATATATCTGCACACAGAGTAAAGTGCATTAAGTGCGCTAATTTAATTGTATGGCTTGATGAATTGTTATACATAAATGGCCATGTAACCATCACCCAGATCAAAATATACAACATTCCAGTTTCCAGGGTGTCCTCATGCCTATCTAAGTAGTATGTTATGTAAGCAGTTTTATTTCTAGAAGTTTCTAAAGCTTTGACATTGTGATGCAACATTTATGTAGCATTGTTCCCAGCACTTACCTGCCAAGGTAGGAGCTAGTGAGGATGAGCTGGCTGGGTGTAGAGAAGCGACAGGGTCCCTGATTATCCTTTGTGGTCCGCCTTGGGTAGCTTTTGGTTTCCTTGGACTCTGATGAGTATAATTACTTTGTCTGTTTATTAAATAGTTTCCTCATATATAAATGGGGAAAATAAAAGTTCCATTCAGATACGCTGATGCTGCAATGATTAAAGGGCTTAGGTCAGTCAGGGCCTGCACGTAATTTAACACCCAATACGTGTTTAGCTAGAGTAATAATTGTTAGTATTTGCAATGATGAGCTTGAATAAGGGAGCTGGGGTACGAGTACCCAAAATGTCAGTGCATTTAATGTTGTTTGCAATTTAACTTAATTTTCCTGTTATTCGTAAGCTTATCAGCTTGCTACAAGTTCTGATGAGAACAAATATTTTCTGAAAGGTGTAGGCTCTGCGTGTTATTTCCTTGCACCCAGGATGGTGGAGACAGATATGCATGGGGACAGGGCATTGGTGGTAATTAACAGTAGATACCTGACGAAATTTGAATAACTTTTTTATTTTCAACCAGTACACGCATTTGTAAATGTTAAAGCAGTCCTGTGGGCCTCTGAGTGTTGGTATACTAGACTCTCACCCTGGGAAGAAATTCACTGTTGCCTGTGGCCTGAAGTAGGGCAAAATGGAACAAAAGTGAAAGTGGCCTGTCCGTCTCGACTTAGAAGAGACCAGCATGGAGTATAGCAGGCCCTGTGTGTTCCAGCACCAGCGAATGACAAGGGCTGGGCAGACAGGCCTGGGCATCCTGGAGAGCCATTTTAGAGAGCTGTCATGGGAGGTATCGAAGGAGGTAGAGAATGTACTGGAGCTGGTGAGTGTCTCTGTGGCTCTCTGAAGGCAGCAATTCCTAGATTTCCAGCGCTAAATAAAATGAACACTAACTTAATGATAGGTGATAAGTACAATGGTACAAACGGGCAGTTGTCTGCCTGGGTCCCTGGTTCTCAGACCTGGTTCTTAGCAAACATCAGAATCACCTGGAGGGCTGGTTAAAACAGCTTTCTAGGCCCCACTCGCAGAGGTTCTCATTCAGTAGCCCAGGCATGGGGCCTGAGAATTTGCATTTCTAATGCATTCCCAGGGAACATTGGTGCTGGTGGTCTGCGCACCACCATTTGAGAACCACTGTTGTGTAGAGCCGAGCTGCAGTTGTAACACTGCAAGCCCAGTGAGTTAAGGTGTGCATAAGGCTTTTTCCACGTCATGGCATATTTAGGAACAGATAACGTTGTACAAGTGGTGGAGTAAATGGAAGGAGATTCGGGACCCCAGATGGTGACTGACTGGGGACTCTGAGGACTAACGTGTTCCGTGTCTGTGGCACACCTGCTGGGGAGCGTGGGCCTAAGATACATGAGTATTAACAGTCTGCTCCAGGATTACTGTTTCCAGAGCAAGGAGACCTTGAATGAGAGCGCTCACTGAGTATAAAGTTCTCCAGCACACACGCCCCCAAGCTCTAACAGCTCATTGATTCTTAGGGAGCTTCAGAATTCATCTTCGTTGGTATATGGCAATATTTTCCTAGGGGCGACGTGCATCGGGCGACGTGCATCGGGGTGGGGACGTTGTGATTGCTAAGTCCTTGTGCCATCATCTAATCAACAGTAAGTTCATCAGACTTGCTCAAACTAGTCTGTGTTCTCTTCATTAGTGGGACTGGTCTATTTGGGAGCCTCTGCCTTCAAGTGACTAGGAGTAGAGAAAAGTCTGAGGGAACTTTCCAGAGGCAATTTGAAGGCTCTTGTTGGAGGAGTATCTGTGGGTGTAAAATACCAGAAAACGGGAAAAACGAGTTGGACCACTTACTGTTCTGAGAACGTGTAGTGAAGGTGGATGGCAGGTTGTAAAACTGGAGATTGTACTTTGAGATCAAGGTGCTCCTCTCTCTGATGTCTGATGTCTTTCTTCACTTTAATTACCAAGCAGGAAAAACCCTTCTCTTTCCCTTTTGAGGCTGGTGTTTCTACACTCTCACCTAAACAAAAGCACCTGGTGACTGAAGCACATATTCATAGTAATTTTGTGTCAAAAGCTGCTCTTACAACATTAGTCTAATAGGCAAATAAAACTCTTATTCATGTCACATCTCATTAGGGTGTGGTGAGGAGTTAACACAATGAGAGTGATTCCTTTTGTTACCGGGACTAGTCAGTACCCAGATGAGATGGGTACCTCAAGCCATATTTACATTACTGAGTTGGCAGTTTGTTATGTGAGAAACAGCTGGGCTTTGGAGCCATGGGGGCCAGGGTTCAAATCCCCTGGCTGCCACATCACCTTCTGTGTGACCTTGAGCAAATTAATTTAATTGTAGAGGCTCAGTTTTCTCATCTGAAAATGGAGATAATTGTATGCACCCAGGCAGTGGTGAGGAATAAACAAGGTCCAGTTTTACCTGGCCCATGATGGATACGCAGTGTTGTGGCTGCTTGCTCACGGGTCGTGAAAGAAATAAGAGGAGGGTCAGCTGGGCAGTGTCTGCTGGAAACTACTGCTTCGACTCTTTCTTTAGTCTCAAGTTTTATTTTTTCTAACCAGGATGTAAATTTCTTCAGCCTATAGTGGACTTTTCTACTGAGTTCGGCTTGTTCATTGGGGTGGGGGAAGGTACAGTTAAGTTGGTTATTGCAACCTTTGCTTATGTTACATATATTTAAGGTGGAGCCAGGAGTGGATCTCATACAGATGCAAAATCTCTCCCAAGTCACAGGGCCAGCACTGGGCCGAAGTAAATAGAAACACTGAAACTGGTCTGCATAGTAAATGTACAGGAAGCAGAATCATTAAGTCCGGACGGAAAGGAAGTGGAGAAAGAAAAGCTTTCAAAAAGTCCCAAATTAAATTACACTTTTTAAATCAAATTATGCAGAGATTCAAATCTCTAAATAGAAGATTTAATGCCACCATTGACAATCCCCCTATCTCATCAATCAACACAGGAACTTTTCTTTCCTTCTCAGAGGTAGATAACTTTTTGTCAGATTTCTACACCAGTTGGATGCAGGTCTGTCCTGACTCTTTCTCCCTTGTATGACCTAAGAATGAAGACAGAACCAAGAGAAAAATGGGGAATGGCTTTCATCGCTCCATTTTGTACTAATTCCAAATGACATATGAAATTGTTTTCCCTAAACTTTGTTTTGGGGGGAAGAAGATTTTTTTTCCAAAGGGACCTGAAACATTGTTGACCTCTTTATTCCATCTCTGACCTACAGAAGTCAGGGAAGGTGGCTCAGAGGCAGCAGCAGCCACACACGATTGTGTACATGCATTTTGGTCCCAGATGAGGGAGTTACAATGATGACAGGTGTTTGGAGAAGAGCTGCTCTAAAGCCACCCTCTTTGTTCTCTTGTTGGCACCCCACAGGGATTTGGAATGTTTTCATTAACTCTCCAAGGAATGTTAGATGTTGTTACAAAGATTTTTTTCACAATTGACATAATCAGAACACTTGGGAGTATAATTTAATTTTGAATAAAATTTTATCCTCATAATAACCTCTTGTGAAGATCTTTTTGAAATTATTTCATTTGAATTTATTTCATTTTGACATTTTGGAAACATGTTTCTTGATTGGAATATGAATCTGAGTAAAACTTCTCCTGTGTCTTCCTTAAACAAGGTCTGTGTGAGTGCTTGTCCTTTTTGAATTTAGTCTCGAGTGAGTCGGAGTCTTTCTTTGGTTGCTTCGATGTCCTTCTCCTGGACATGTGTCTTTCCCTCCACCGTCTTATCTTTCCCTTTAATAGTATAGATGTGGAGTGTAGACTAGGAATTCCTAGAGCAGATTGCAGATAAGAGGAGCAGGTTGGGTGGGCCCTGCTGCATGGATTCCTGCTGCTACAGCGCCCTTCCCTCTTGGGTCTCCTCCCCACAGGACGGCCCGGGGGTGTGAGCGCTGGCACAGCCACCCAGGCTCCTCTCTGCTTCAGGACAATTCCAGCATTTGGATCTGGAATGAGTGACTCTTAAACTTTTCTTTCCCCACAGTATTTAGTGGAAGACATATCTTTCTTAATTTGTGTTTTCACTTCTTCCCCTAGTTTCTTAGAGCTGTTCTCAAGTTACTTGAAGAAAATTGTTCACCATTTACTGTTTAGAATTAAGCCTGGTTTTTCTCAGGTTCTAAATCTTTAAACAAGTTTTATTTATTATTATATATTATGTTATATTACATTATATTATATTATGTTATATTATATTATGTTATATTATATGTTATAAAATGGTGGAGGTTTTGTTTGTATGTTTTTAAAAGAACTTTAACTACATCATTGAGTTCTGTGGGTGGCTGGGGATCCTGTCAATAATAACAGTAAAGCTCAGCAATCCCTTTTCTCATAATAGAAAGCCCAGGTCGAGGACTCCTTGTATGAATTACTAGTATCTGGTCACTCCACTGGGGCTTCCCCCATTCTTCCACTCTTTTCCAAAGCAGCAGGTTTATCCTCATTTTGCATTGGTGCCATGAGAAAAAGTAATATTTCAGCTTTTTTCGGGAAAAGTGAAACATAAAAATATGTTTTGCCTCTGCCTCTAGACTCTTAAACTCCTCTTAAGGACATAGGCTGCTGCTTATTCATCTTTGAGTCTGTCTGGGGATTTTTTTTTTTAACAAATGTGAAACCATCACAAATGTGCACATCATTCTTTTGCAAGGGTCATGCTAATAATTAATCTTCCCTGTATTGTCCCACTTTTAGTATATGTTCTGCCAAAGCAAGCACTGCCTTGGAATTTTTTGTGTGTATGAAAAAAAGCTTAAGTAACAAAAGACGTGTGCTGGTGGGTGAAGTCAGTGCACAGGCTCGGCCAGTCCTGCTGACGCTAAGAGATAAAGGTCGGCTCAGAGCAGCTCATTTGATAAGATGTTCAGATATACACAGTGTAGAAATAGAACCGTAATAAATGAGGTAACCTTTAGACAGCAAACTCTGGGTGACTTGTGCCAGGTACTGTGCTGGGCTGGGAGACCCAAAGAGGAAGGTAGGAGACGGCCCAGGGAAAGGTGGTGGATGGTATGGAGCAGAGAGTCTTTCCTTCAAGTGACGCCTCTATTCAAAACCCACATTTCCGTTTACTAGGTGTATGTCCTCAGGAAAGTTGTCTAATTCTCTGAGCCGTAGCTTCTTCATTTCTGAAAAGGGAGTCATAGTATTTACCTGTAAGGGTGTGCCTCCTAAATGATCTATTAGTTCAGTATTTGGCACATTGTAAGCAGGCCGACAGTGGTGGCTTTAAGAACAGTCCACTACTTACTGAAGTTAAGAGAGGTGGGAGCAAGTCATTATACTGTATGTAAACAATTGTCCCTCAGCCCGTGAGTGCTCTGGTGGGAGGTTTGTATGCACAGGTGCTTGGGGGAGATAGGCGGACACGTAGGTGCCTCACCCAGCAGGGACACGTGGGGAACACCTCCAGGACGTAGTGGCACTAATACTACTTGGCAGCGAGCCAAGACTTGAAGCCTAATTAAGGATTAGTTGGCAAAGAAAGGGGGAAGGACATTCCATTCCAGGTAGTAAGAAGTCTGTACAAGGACACACAGCACCTTTTTTGTAAGGTTTTAGTTTCTGGTTTGCCAGAGTCATAGGAAATCTACGCGCTTTGCAACCTCTGCTAAAGGTTGTTGGGAAAGGGAAAGAACCTGGAGAAGTATTAAGTGGTTTTTTAAAGAAAAGGACGTCTTTTTAAACTCGGATGAAGTCTCGAGCATAAGAATAGGTCTTGTGCTTGGCAGCGCATTTGTCTGTACTGCTGGTGACAGTGTCAAGTCCTAAGGAATTCAGTGGGAGCCACGCGTGGTGGGATCCCCTGTGGTGGGATCTAAGCACACTCCCTGGCAACCCACCCACTGGTTTCCCAGTTCCTGCCAATCTCTACTTTCAGGAGGAAATGACTCCATTCCTTTCTGACTCATGGGAATATTCAACAATCAAGAAGGCCTCTGTGTGTACTTACAGGGGTGGGTAAATAAATATCTTTGGTATGTGATACTGCAGAGATAGGAAAGGGAGCAGGACGTGTTATAATGCTATGCTTAACGGAAAACAAGATGTCAAGTGTGTGCGTTGCAGGGAAATACACTGTGTTGATGCTGAACCTAATTGCAAGGATTCATAATAGCAGAATCATCCAATTAAATGTCTGCTGTCACATTTAAATACTTATAAACATTCTTTGTTTAGATCCAATGGCTTCAATTCCAGAATCCAGCATCTTCTGAGATGTTACTATGTTCACAAAGGCAGTGTGCTAAAGGAGATACCTTGTCACCTCACTTAATTGTTAAAAGCTTTATAAAGTAGGTAGCTGCCCCGTTTCTTACAGAGGAGCAGACTGAGGCTGTCTGGACTTCACAGTTGGCAGATCTGGTGTAAGCCCAGGTGATCTGCTGCCATTGTTCTCATCACCAAGCTACACCAGTCGTCCCACCTCCCTATTTTTGAAACGTTGCTCTTTTTCACAGAAATAATTTGTGGAGTTATTTTTAATCCCTGCCTCCTTCCTCTCCCCCCCTCCCCCTGCCTCCCACACACTTTATTCCTTTCAAACAACTTAATGAGTTATCTGGGTTTAGTAATTTTTTTTTTTTAATCAGTTGCAGAGTAACATGTGATAATGTAAAGATTTTTAGGTAAAATTTAGAGTGAACTCTACTTCATGAACTCAATGTCGGGAATCTAATTGACTGTGTTTATTGTATTTGAATTTTTCTCCCAAAGGTTCTGTGGGGAGCCTTCCATGTTAGCAAAGCATAATCTCTAATACATATTCCTCTTTAGGACGGATTCTTACATGTCAGAAGGGAAGAGGGAAAGCAGAGAGGCAGGCAATGATGTGATTGTACTCCACAGGCTACTAAATAATAGAGCCATAGGGAATGTATGTTAAGGGAGAATTTACAAATCTCACTAAAGAACTGTGGCAGAATCAGTTTGAGCTTCTTCTGTGGTTTTAACATTCCATATTTAGGGTGACTGTCCTCTGTCCCTTGTCCTAGCTAAGTGGTATTTCAGGTGTGGTGCTCAGACAGCATTACTAAAATTCTCACCCTAGCACAGACCTAGCCTAGATAAAATGAGATTAGTCTTCCTGATAGCGAGAGGAGCAATTACCATGGATACTTATTCCACCTAATCAAATTCGAAAGAGAATTAGGTAATTGTGAGTTTTTTTTCTTCTTTGTAATTCTTTCTGGACTTGTTAAACTAACAGTAACACCCTTTATATGTTTGTAAAAATACTGATTGGCTGTTAACAGTAATAATAACAAGGCAGTCATTACAGGTTAATAGTAGTTCATGAACTCAATAAATATTAGATCCCTTTATATGTGATATTTTTCTTCCATTTCTTCCCCTTTTAAATTACAGGCTAAATAATACTTGTGTCTCTTGGGGCTGTTTCTTTAGGTTAAAAACGTTTCTGCTGGCACACAAGACATGCCTCCTCCGCCTTCTGACTATGTGGAGAGAGTGTATAGTCCCACGGCCTACTCTTCCAACGGTAAAGTGAATGACAAGCGGATGTATCCAGAGTTGTCCTATAAATCAACACCGTAAGTAGCACCTTCTTATAGAATGAGTCTAAAGAATGAGTATTTGCCGTGTTTATAAATTAGTTGCTGTTTTGTGCTGTTCGCCTTAAAAAATTTCCAAGAGTTTGCATAAAGTCTGGAGACTGATCTTTGCATTGTAGGGGGATGCCTAGGGTCCCTTGGAAGATAAGGAAGGGGGCTGTGAGTTGGTGGGGTGCTCTTCCCCTTTTAAGCTGAAAATGCGTTTCTCATGATTTAACAGATGAAGGGTAAGTTAGGTTCTTTCACTCTAGACATGTGGATCTCTTTCCTACTTCTGGTTTTCGGTATAGATAGGTGCAGATGAAAGGATTGATAGCATATCTAAGTGCATTTCTCAATAATCTCTCCTTTTGCCTATAATTATTAGATCTCATTAATAGTGTTGACTAAGCACAAAGAGTTGGGAGGCTTTGGTGAGAAACACTAGGTTGGTGCAAAAAGTAATTGCAGTTTAAAAGGTTAAAAATAATTGCAAAAACCACAATTACTTTTGCACCAACCTAATAAATGATGAAAATTTACTCAAGGGTCTTAGAGTTTGTAAACTGGAAATACTAGGCAGAAACCTAGAAATGTTCCAAAAGGGAAAGAAAAATTAAGAGTTTTTATAGTAAAAGTCACATCCTTGAGAATAATTAGTCCTGCCCTCGAATTAGTCCAGAACAATTACCGGTCTCAGTCAGATGTCAGGAGGTCTGGTCGTGTCCCGAGTCTTTGGGGGGTAGTCAGAGGGTTATCTACATGTTTGGTGTATGTCTGGAAATTGAAGCACCGCCAACTGGTATAGTATTATTGCGGTAGTGACCCAGGACTGGAAAGTTCAAAAGTTTAAGTTCCTAGGGTAGTTAAGACAAGAAAAATAATCATTTCTTCATGCCTCAACCTTCATGATGTTAAATAATTTAGCAGCTTTGTTAAAATGACTCCATTTTGTATTTTCCCCATCGTCACTCTTTCCTCACTAGAAAGAGGAGATTGCTTGTTGATCACTCCCTGTGTACATACATTTGTATTGAACTAGTAGACTTCATTTGAATTCAGGAATTCTGAGGTCTCCTTTGCTGTGCTAGATCCTTCATATTGCTGATAAAGCCTATAGATTCGTTTCACATGTAGTAAAAACCTCAGAGTGAGTTTCTGTCCTAGAGGACGAGCCATTATGGTTATTGGAATGGTGTCCCTGTTGTGTTTTCAGTTTACCCTAAAGCCTAGTTCTAATTCAACTGAATGACTAGTGAGGGAAGTATGTTGGAGGTGTTGGACGTAAGGACGGGGATGTACTTTTCGCCTAAGCATGATAAATTAGTGTTGCTATGTATAATTCTACAACTCCAAATTTCTTTATAGACCACACAAAAGAAACCTTCCCTTCAGCTAGTTTCATTGTTCTTAGTTAAAGGTATATCTGCTGGACAACTTTTTGTTCCTTCAAAGTTTTGTCTCCAACCCCTCAACTGTCATTTAGTGGCTGAGGTATATAGAGATCCACAGTGAGTGCACAGTGGGTGCCTGGAACCCCATAAGATGACACCCGCAGCTGAGTCAATTGGGAAAGCAGTTTGAAGACAATAGGTTTTATTATTACCCTGGAATGGAATTTGGAAACAGATTGGCAGTCTTACCCTCCATTTATTTTGCTTTGGTCTTCAGAATTGACCTTGCCATTCAGTTCAGTTGTGAATGATTTGGAGGAAGAGCATTTTCTCTATTTTCCTCCTTCTCTTTGGATTTTGACAAAAACCACAGCACTTGAGGCTATTAAGGGCAAAGGTACACAGGAGAGATGCCGTCCTTGGGAAAGTGTCAAGCTGCGATTTACAGGACTTGCACGTATGCAAAATAAATATCTATAATGCACCTTGTGACCAGCTACGCCTCTGAATCAATTCTGAGATCTGTATGGTTACACAGCATTCCCACATGCTGTCCCTTTTCATAAAAGCCAAGATATTTTCACAAATTTATGTGGAACAATTTAAAAATCTTACTTATTCTTGAGCAAGCCAATACATTCATAATGTAAAATTAAAAGGGACAGAAGGGTACCTTATGTCCCCAAGTACTAGTTCCTCTCCCAGAGGCAGCTAGTGTTACCACTTTCTTTTACATCCTTCCGGAGGTTATTTTTTTTAAATATGCTGGCCAAATGTGTATATTGGTTATTTTTTTCTTTAAAAAAATACTGGCATATTAAATGTATTGTTAGCAGTATATCTTGGAGATTGTTCCTATTGCTGTACAAAGAGTTGACTGATCTGTTTTATAGCTGCATAATATTCCATCAGTAATTTATTAATCTCATATTGATGCACAGTTTTTCCCAATGTTTTATAATTACAACCACTGCAGGGAAAATAAACTTGCATATTTATCACTTTGCATATATGTGAATATATCTGGAGGAAACATTAAAAGTAGAATTGCTGGGCTAAAGAAAATTGATTATTTCACTTTGATAGATGTGGTCAAACTATACTCCATAATGTTTGTACCAGTTCACACTCCCAGCCTGCACCCCAGAACTTTTTCGAAGGTCTTGAAAATGTAAGTGTGATGCTTAATTTTAGAACCCAGAAGGGGAGGAGGGGGTGCTGAGGGATTCAAATGTGACAGTATCTCCCACAGCACCTGACGTGTGCGGTAGTGATGGAAGGAACTTGCAGCCTCTGGGGAGTAATAGACATTGTCAGGTGCTGTGCAGGATTCCCAACGAGGCAGCCTGTCGTTCCTCAGGCTTCTTGGAGGGTCCATAACCCAGCACCTCTCCTCCTTGCTATTGTAATAGACAGAGAAGGAATTAGAATGGGAACATTGTGTCTGAGGTCCATGTTGAGGACAAGGTACCTCAATACTAAGATTCCCCCCCCTCCTCCCCAAGGCGTAACTTACATTCAGTAAAGAGCACTCATCTTGACTGACAGCCTGATGAGTTTTCACACGTGTGAACACTGAAGTAACCTGCACCACATCGAGAGAGACATTTCAAGCACTCCAAAAGGTCCTCTTGTGCCCTTTCGTCATCGCTACCCCTCCCACCCCACCACCATTATTTCGATGCCTATCACCCTTTATTAGTTTAGCTTGTTATTAGAGTTCTTATAAAATGGAATCATATGGTAATTACTCTCGTGTCTGGCTCCTTTTGCTCATCATTCTGTCCTATACCTTAGAATTTCAAGGCAGGTAGAATTAACCCTGGATTAGAAGACAGCAGAATTTAGCTGAAGATGGTTGCTTCTTTACCCTTTAAGCGAATTTGGGAGAGCCCTCTTAGGTATGCTCCTTACTATCCTGTCTACACCCAGGGTGAATTAACCTTAATAAATCAAGGAAGTTGAGCATTGACACTGCAGAGATCTTTCAAGGCAGGATGATATCTTTGAATGTCAAATGAGACCATTGCTTGGTTGTAGCAGATAAGCTGGCAGGGTAATCTGTTAGGACTTTTGTGCAAGTTGTAGAAATTCACTGGTTCACATAGGGCCCAGGGGGTGGGTCGAGCTTCAGGCATAGCGTGATCCAAGGACTCAGAGGATATCAGGGCTCTTGTGGCTATGTTTTCTTTATTCTCGTCGTAACAGGGTGAGCACCCACATGTCCCAAGCTACACTCATCTTCCAGTCCAGGATTCAGAAAATGGAATTTCCCTTCCCAAAGGTTATATATCAAACCTTGGCCTATGTTAGGTCACTGTCATCCTCGGGGCCAGGAAGATGGAGTTGTCTGATTGGCAAGGCTTAGTTATTTCCCCCAGTAACTGTGGCAGTTCTAGAATAGCACATGTGTAATGGACATCATTCTGACAGTCATTCTGATCAGTCAACACTGATGTTGATCGGATGTTGTTTCTCTTCCTTCACTGATAACTGGCTGTCATCAGGAAGGACGATGCTTGTGACTGTGTTTTCAATTCAGTCATTACCTTGAACACCTGCCATGTACACATTCCTTGTCCAGGTACCCTGGGAATACAAAGTCCATGGATGTCATGGATGTTGCAAACTAACAAGGGCAGAAGGTGTACAGTAACTCTACAGAGAGTTGGGGCAAAATAAGGCAGCAAAGGCATGTGAAGGTGTGTGTGTTAGAATAAAACAAATGAATAAAAAAGAAGGAATCCAAAAGCTACAAGAGGATGAAATTCCAGACCTGGGAGACTAGGTCGGATACTGAGGAAAGTAGACGGCTGGCTACCTCTTCTGGGTTGTACGGATTTTGATCTAATAGAATGTGTATCTAAAAAGTAGGTTCGAAGATTATTGAGAGTACACATGTTCCCTAGCTTTTATATTTATATGTACTTTTCTTGCTAAGCATTTTGTTTTTAGCTTTTATGCTATATCAAGTGTATTACTGTTTAGTGTTTCAAAGGGCATAGGAAGAGGGGAGGTGGAAAACTTCCATGGTAAAGATTTATAATATCAATATATAATAAAAAATTATGAGAGGCAGCCTGCTTCAATGTTTTTTTTTCTTCTAATTTCTTTTACCCTTTAGCTTCCTCCCCCTCTGGTCTCTCCCCCCTCAAACAAACCCACTGCATTCTAAAGGTTTTTGTTTGTCGCCAAAGAGCAAGAAGCATTCATAGTACCTGGCAATTTTGGCAGAGTGTCTAGGAACTTGTTTAATTATTGACTCGCAGAGAAAGTCACATTTTCCCTCCTTTAGAAGTAGCATTTACATAGTGCACAAAGCTACGTTAACCTGAATAAATAAAGAAAGAAGAAATAATTACCACCACCACCAACTACACACACACTCTCTCGCAAAGCTTTAGGAATCCACAAGAAATTAAGTGTGATTAGAAATCTAAAACTGACAGCAGTTAGAATTGAGCAGTTCTAGTCACATAGAAGAGAAAGTAAATCTCATAAATAAAGCTCAAGATTACAGTTTTGGTGAGTTGAAAAGAGTAAGAAAAAAAATCTTCAGATGTCGTTAGTAGTTGATTTGAATAGCAGGACTGATGTTGGAAAGTCTCAGGTACTCTGTCTTCCTTTCCTTTCTCTTCTTGCCCTTCTCCAGCTCTGCTACAGAGGAAAGTTAATCGTTGCATTTCTGTTACTCAGAAGTAGTGTACAGTTGCCACAGCTCTTGGTATTTTATTCCGTGATAGGCTTCGTTTTTAAACTTGTGGCAGAAACATTATAAGCAGTTAAAAATCTGATGCAATATTGAATAATTACATTAGATAAATAAGTGTAATGGTAATCCTTCCATTCCGTTCATTCTGTGTGGCTTCAGGATTGATGGAGCAACTGAAAAAAATCTTAATGAACTCTTTCATCTATTACAATATAAAGCTTCTTAGTGTTTTGGATTTTAAATTTTTAGCTTTTTTAGTTTCTCGTGTTATTTTGAAAAGATAATTGCTCTATTGGAGTCTAAAATTAATATAACAAAGAGCTTGTCTCTGAGAGTCTGCTTCCAAAGGTAGTTATGTCCATGGAACGGGAAGAACCTGTAGAACAGTCATGACCATTATTTTCTTGACAGCCTTCGGTAGGGTGTGTCCCTGGCACAGGTCAGGTAAACACACCTTCCACACAGCCTGAACTTCCTAATGTGAAATCTTAGGTCCATTTTCCGTACTAGAAGGTTTGCTAATGGGCTCCCCTTCCATAGGACCCTTACAGCTACTTGTGTGTGTTAGAGGATCTGAGCTGCTGCTTTCCTGAATGCAGGAACTAGGGGTCTGCTCGGGGCTGAGCAAAGGGACTGCTGGAGCGCACACACCTCCATGTGGACGTCTCCCAGCTCCCTGCTGCTGCTCTTTGTGGTTACAGTGCCCTGGCAAAGGCTTGGCGTGTACCCCATGATCACTGAAAGACAATTCCTCTTTTATTAGGGTGCCTGAAGTGGTTCAGGAGCTTCCAGTGACTTCACCTGTGGATGAGTTCAGGCTGCCTCATTACAGCAGCAGTGGTAACTTGGAGACACCTTCAAAAAGGGCTCCCACAAAGCGAAGAGCGGGAAAGTCAAAGAGACCAGAGCAAGACCACTATGAAACAGACTACACGACGGGCGGCGAGTCCTGCGATGAACTGGAGGAGGACTGGATCAGGTACCGAGTCGCCCCTTTTGCTGGAACCACTTGCGTGTCTGATACTAGCGTGGGCCAACCAGGTTTTGGAGGTGTTGCCTCCTAAACTGGGGTGGAGGGTATCATTCCATTCTTTGCCAGTCAGGACTGAAGATGGATTTTTGTTCCTTTTTTTTGGTTAGTACTCTTGTAATAAAAATAGGTGTGGAAGGGATGTGTTTGGCTGTAACCATGTCTTAAAAATATTTTCAACGTCCCCTACAAGTTGGCTGATAAACCTCACCAGCGCTCTTACTTTTACCAATAGTCACCCAAGAAAGGTCTTTCAAAGAAATAAAATACAAACACAGAGGAACTTCATTTTACCTTATTTTAAAATTCCTAGACTGGTACTATGGCTTTCCTTTGGCATTTATTTTGAAGTTAAGCTTTCATGATGAGACCAGAGATTCTTTCAAAAGTTTAATCCAAAGGACTTTGGCAAACAGTTCCGTAAACAACTGAGTTAACAATTTAGTGTGCTTGCCAGGGTTGTGGTTAAGTTCCTTTGTGTGTGTGTCAGTGGTTTTGTTATAGTCCGACATCACCAGCTATACTCGAGTTTGATGTGTAGCCTTTTTATACCCAAGTATTCTGAGGAATGGCATGTAAATCAGAAACGTTTATAGTGCGAATAGTGATTAATCAAAACATTGCTTCTGGAGGTGTAGGACGGTGGGGTGGGGCATGTGTAGCTTGAAATCCCCTACTCATACATCGTATTCCTCTCTCCCTCCTAGAGTTGTTGGCCCAATTCAGCCATTTGTCTGTAAAATACATTTGCCTAACTTATATCATGGAAGATTTAAATGAAAACTCTGAACAATCCTGAATTCTTGTTTCACTTTTGAGCAAATCCTTTAATTCCTCCCTTTTGTAAAATGAGGATATTAGACTTAGATCTAAACTTTGAAATTCCGTATTGCTATGAAGTTCCTGAGTTCTGTGAAACAATTCAGAGTAATTCCTTAGTGGATTATGGGTGAATAGCATTCCCTTCATATGTAAAGGATAGCTTAGGTATATTGAGAGATAACAAGTGATACAGAGTTTCAGAGCTTTTTTCATGGTTGAATGCATTGCCAGATTATTTGTACACTGAGCATGCTTTTTTTTAAAAAAAAATAAATTTTATTGGGGAATATTGGGGAACAGTGTGCCTCTCCAGGGCCCATCAGCTCCAAGTCGTTGTCCTTCAATCTAGTTGTGGAGGGCTGAGCACAGCTCTAAGTCCAGTCACCGTTTTTCAGTCTTCAGTTGCAGGGGGCGCAGCCCACCATCCCATGAGGGAATTGAACTAGCAACCTTGTTGGGAGCTCACACTCTAACCGTCTGAGCCATCCAGCCACCCCAGAGTATGCATTTTTATACATATACATTTTAATATCTACTTTTATAATCAAAGGACTTAAAATAAGCTATTTCCATTTTGGAAAAACAAAACAAGACCAAAAAAAACACCATGACCCTCAAAACAGTCTGACGACTATAGGGGAGAGCAGAAAATAAGAAAATAGCCAGCTGTCAGTCTCCGATTGCAGTGATGACAACATACGAGTACTTTGTGTTCCAGAATTCCAGTTTTAAGACATTACATGTTGTGTATTCAGAATGAGTTCCTATGACTTGAACCTTAAATTTCATAAGAGATTTTTAACATTATTTCTAAAAATTATGGAGGAATGGTTTATTTGATGTATAAAGCATAATTCTTTTTTTTATTTTTAAGAAATATATATATATATACATACACATACACGTATATGTGTATATTTTAATTTTTTTGGGGGGAATATTGGATATTGGGGAACAGTGTGTTTCTCCAGGACCCATCAGCTCCAAGTTGTTGTCCTTCAATCTAGTTGTGGAGGGCGCAGTTCAGCTCCAAGTCCAGTCACCGTTTTCAATCTTTAGTTGCAGGGGGCGCAGCCCACCATCCTATGTGGGAATTGAACCGGCAACCATGTCGTTCAGTGCTCGTGCTCTAACCAGCTGAGCCATCCAGTCGCCCCAAGCATAATTTTTCTTAAAAGAACTTACTGCACCCCACCTTCCTCTCCCCATAAGCTACAAAAATAATAAGAGCATGTCATTCTCTACATCCCACCAGCTTTATTATTTTTGAGGAAGAAACACTGGGTTTTATGTCTCCTATGGATACTTAAGTAGTCATTTTCTCAATTTTTAGGGAATATCCACCTATCACTTCAGATCAACAAAGACAACTTTATAAGAGAAATTTTGACACTGGCCTGCAGGAATACAAGCTCTTACAAGCAGAACTTGATGAGGTCAATAAAGAACTCTCTCGTCTGGACAAAGAATTGGACGACTATAGAGAAGAAAGTGAAGAGTACATGGTAAATTAAAACCTGATAATTATATATTACACAAAATTTTATTCTGATCTATGGGGATACAATATCCTTTATACTAATGTTGATACAAATTTTGCTAGTAATTATCAAAATGATTTCATTGAAGAATAATTGAAATTGAGTCTTGGATAAAAGCCTTTCCAAATTGAAGAGTGTACTAATGTAGTTAAGAATTATAAGGCAAACTATGTACACATATCCCTTCCTATTTAAGAGGAAGTAGCTGTATTACTTTTTCTATTTATATACACAGTTCATTCTTTCTGTAAAAAATTCAAACAATCCAGAATTGCATGCAGAAAGATAAATTGCCTTAAAGTCCTCCACCTGGTTGTCACCAAAATATTAGTTGTTAAAATATCTTCTGTGTGCGCAAGGGCACCTAGACACACACAGTCTTCAATAAGGAATCATTTTATGTGTTTTACTTACATCTTTCCTTTTTTCACTCAAAAATAGTCATGGTCTGGTTTTTTTCCCTTGATCCTCTGACTGAAGTAGTGGTTGTCCGTGTAAAGTTACTCTTTCCTTTTTAATCCCCCTTCCTTACTCTTTGGAAGGAAGTCACTGTACATAGGTCACACTTAAGGAGTGGGGAATTGTACTCCAGATCTCTAAAGGTGGTGTACCGACACAAATTATTTGGAATTCTTCTGCGTGGTAAATGTGTCACTTCCTCTTTTTTATTCATTCATTCATATCAGTATAGACTTAGGGATATCTATATTATACTTTGGGCTATAATCCAATGCTACTTTATTTTGTTGCTAGAACTGTTATAGCTTTGACCATTGGGAACTCTTTCAGTTGCCTTCTTTGTCTTTTTGATGTACCTCCATCATTGGGGGTTTTTCTTTTTAAATGCTTTCTGGCACAGCTTATATCCTGATTTTCTACTCAACAGTTGCTTATGTTTATTGTTTCATGTAAATAATAAAGATTTACTTATGGAAAAAATAATATTTTTATGTGTTAAAGTTAGCCCCACAATTTTCTATTCTGGGGTTGTACCACAATTTACTTAAGAGTCTTTGTCTGTGACTAGACTTTAGGTATGTCTACTCCTTGATGCGCACACACCACCACCACCACCACCACCACCCCACCTCCCTACCTCCCCCACCCCCCCACCCCTAGTAGTACCAGTAATATGCTGGTGAACCTCTCCATCTTTGCACACTTGTCTGCTTATCTAGCTAGAACAAATTCCAGAATGTGAAATTGGAAATTGCTCAATCAGAGGTTATGTACATTTAAGTTTTTCTTGAAGAACTGCTCTAGAAAGATTATATCAACTGCATTCCTGCTAATGTTGCTCTAGAGGGCTCATTTGACCCATGTCTCACTAATATTTAGTGCCTGAAAAATTACTGCCTTCTGTCTTACATACTAGTAATTAAACTTTTAAAATCATATCACATATTTATTGGAATTTCATATTCATTTTATGAACTACCCTTTGCCATTTTTAATTGGGTGATCTGGTTTTTCAGTTTTGAAGAATTTGCTTCTTACATAGTTTGATTTAACTATTGTTTTCTTTTATGGCTTTTGTATGGTGTTGTCATAAGCCTTTCTCAATTCAGTGAACTTTTATTGATCGTTAATGTGCCTTGATGATATGGCAGTGCTGAAGTTAGAAAGATAAATAAAATCCGGTGTAGCCCTCAAAAAGCTCATATTCTAAGAGAGAAACTGACATCTAAACAACTTAGACAATGTGACTAATGCTGTATTCACATTATGTGTAGAAAGTACTGTAATTGCTCAGAGAAGGGATAAGATCTGCTGAAGGCCTGAAGAGTTGAGGAGAGACTTAACTGAGAAGTAACCATTACAGTCTCTCCAGACAAAATGGGGGAGGGGTAACATGTGTATAGCCATAAGGAGACCATGACAGAAGTCTGGAAGCATTAATGTGCTTAATTTTTTTTTAAGGACTTGCACGTGATGGATGCTAAGACTGGATAGGTGAGAAAGTAGATTAGTAGAGGAGTTAATGGGGAGCTCTGACCGATTTTAGAATGGAATAGAACCTGATCAGAGCTGTGCTTCACAAAAAGATCTCTGGTATCAGCATGGCACTTGGACTAGCATGGGGAGAAATGAGAGGCAGTAGAGCAAATAGTTACCTGCCTATGTGAATGGAACCTAAGAAATAGGTCATCAGTTTCTTTTCACTGGATTCCTTCAGGCCTCCTGTTGACCATAATAGTTTTAAGAGCTTTAAGACTTTGTTATTTTAATTTCCAGTAATTTTGGCAGTCTTAGCTTCAAAGTGTAGCATCAATAGTGTTATTTTTGCAAGAGAAAGTGCCCCATTAAACAAATTTCCCTGTGTTTCTCTTAATAGGCTGCTGCAGATGAATACAATAGACTGAAGCAAGTTAAAGGAGTAAGTATCCTAGATTGTAAGATTCTTTTAGGAGGAACTTTTCTATTACGTATTTTCCTTTAACCTTTAGTGACTATGAATATCTTGTTATGTATGCACTGACGATAGACAAAAGGCCCAATAATTGCAAGATAAACTAGAACTACGTAAGAAGTTGGAACGTTAATTTCAGTTGTTTGCAGCAACAACCAATACTGATTTTTTAAAAACTTTTTAAAGGTTGAAATATACATATAGAAAGGTGTACAAATCCTAAGTGTATAGCTTGGTAAATTTTCACAAAGTAACCATATATCTTTTTACCGGCACCCAAATCAAGAAATAGATTTCCTTGTACCCCTGACAGTGCTCTCTTGTACTCTTTTCCAGTTTTTACACTCTCTCCAGAGGTAACCACCATCCTAACTTCTAACATCATAGATTAATTTTGCGTATTTTGAACTTTATATAAATGGAATCATATACAAGTATATGATTTCTTTTGCTCAGTACTTTGTGAGATCCATTCATATTTTGGCATGTGGCTGTGGTTCATTTATTTTTTATTTATTTTGTGAATAAAACACAACTTATTATACTATTGCTAATGAGCATTTATTTGGGTTTTTTCCAAGTTAGGGTTTTTACAAATAATGCAGCTTCAAACATTTTTGTAAGTGTCTGTGCACGTGTGCACACGTTTGTCAGGCGTATACTTAGGAGTGAAATTGCAGGGTCGTTGGGTAAATATAATCCAGCCTTGACTAGGTACTGTCAAACAGCTTCTCTGGTGTGTGCCAGCTTAGATTTCTACCGAGCATTGTAGATTCCTATTGGTCCATATCCTTAACCAACACTTGCTGTTATAGTCTTTCTTGACTTAAAACATGTTTTGTTTTTAAAATATTTTGTATTAAGTTTTTTAAAAATTACAGAACATCTTTTTAAATACAAGACTTTAAATGAGTATAAAGTTTCCTGTCTCATTCCACATTTACCCAGTTCCCCTTTCCCAAGTTAACTGATACCATCAGTTTGTTGTTTTACTGATTCTTTTCAGATGATGTGTTAGTAAAAAGGTCAATAAGTTTTTTGGGTCACTTTACAGATTATTAGAAAGTAGTGTATACTTTGTGAAACTCAGTTTCAAAGATATAATTGAGCAGAGAATCATCTGCCTATTTGGTTTGAGATACTGCCTTATCTATGTTACTTCATTTAACACTCCCAACAACGCTGTGATTTCTGTTCCACTTTTTTTCATTCACCTCTGCCTTCCTAGCAGCTAACACATAGCTTGTCTTTATTTTGTTAAATTTACTTGGTTCCTTTTTTTTCTTTTTAGTCGGCAGATTACAAAAGTAAGAGGAATTATTGCAAGCAGTTGAAGAGTAAATTGTCACACATTAAGAAGATGGTTGGAGATTATGATAAACGGAAAACATAGAAGGCAGATTCCACATTGTTTGAGAGATTAAGACGTATCTGACGTCTCTGCAATGTTGTCAGAAGGCAAAATGACTTTCGACTCTAACCCAGGAGCCAGACCTTTGTGATCATTACAAAGTTTTGGTAGCTTTAATATCATCAGTTTATTATCATCAGTATTGAAGCATTTTATAAATAGCTTTTGGTAATCAACTGGGCTGAACACTCCAATTAAGGATTTTATGCTTTAAACACCGGTTCTTGTTTTAAGAACTAAGGATTGTTTGGGGTTTTTTAGCCTTTAAGGAAGGTCCATGAATGGATTGTGCTGTGAACTTTCACACCCGAGGCAGTCATATCTTAATGCTTCATTAGTTCGAATAGGTGATCTTGTTTATTAATCCTCTCAGAATTCTCCCTTCAGGTAACCCTTACTCATAATCATACCCTTTCTGATAAGGAATCTGGGTCCCAAGGAAACTGGGTCCTGCAATGACGTGAAACTGCTTGTTTCCTAGCTTGCAGTTTTGGTTAAGTCTGTTTTATGACTCCATTAATAAAATTCTTGGCCTTTTCATATCTTAGCTACTAAGGATGTCACTTTCTACCAAACTCCCTATTAATTTTTTTTCTGTGTATAAATGGTTAAAGAACTTTTTGTTGTTTTATGTTATCTTGGTAATAAAGATCATGTAAAAGTAACAAATTGAAATTTAAAGATTGTAAATATATATTTACTTTTTTAAAATCAAAATTTAAACCTATTGGTTAGAATTTTATTGTGTATTTTAAAATACTTTTTAATCTTTTATGGTTTACGTGTCCTTTTTTTTAACCAACTAGGCCTTTTCATTATATCAGAGCATCCAATTACAGTTATAATTTAATTGTGACTTGAAATGTATCTTACAAGAGTTCAAGTTCTGTACATACTTTATAAGGTATTAAACCAGTTGTTTTCTTTCTATAATATACCTGTTTGATGTCATTAGTGCTGTTAATTTTAAGCTGTGCAAAACTACACTCGGCAGTTGTGTCTGTTAAATTGTTTTAAACTATTTTGGGTGCTGTGCTGGTTGCTTGTTTCCCAATCCCTTAGTTATAAGAAGGCCTATTTATCTGAAAGTAAAATGCAATACCACAAAACCCCAAATTATTTCAAATTGTGCCCTTAAATTTCAGCACTTTTTAAAAAATGCGTATTTTTATTAGAAAAGTAAAAGCTGATAATACTGGGTATATCACTAGCCAAGTTGATTGTGATTATCCACTCAAGCTTACAATTCTGTTTTTTATAAAATGTTTTGAAGAATAATCTTTAATCATTAGTATGCAATTCAGACACTTAAGTATGTCAACGTAAGAAACATCCAAACCTGTAGAGATTTTTGAATTTATTTGAGCCAAACTGACAGCATGCCAGGAAGCAAGATCTCAACTGCCTCAAGAATGACAGTTTTACAGTTTCTTTTTTGCGTTTGGAATTAGGGAGAGAACATAAGGAAAATTAAATGATGGTGGGAGAAAGCATGGTGGGGACTGAATTCCAGGACATGTTAATGGATTATGTGCTCCCTTGAGGGTGCTCCTTCTGAGGGGTCTGAAAAAGGATTATTCTGGCTTTTCAAAGGTGTGTTAACCTAAATGCACAGAAACAATAGACAGGGCTTGCTTAAGGCAAAGATAAGCCTTTTACTCAAGAAGTTGTATACCTGGGGTGTGACTATCCACCTTGACCTGCCTAGTTAGGAATTTATGATCAGTACTGGAGTTGTCAGATTTATTACAGAGCACCTTTTTCATCCTAAGTATATAATTTTTTATATACAAGTCTGAATCATTTTCCAAAGATAAACTTTTAAATAATGTTTCTATTATAACACTGATTCATTTCTTCAAATTGAAGAAATTCCTAATTTTCTATGTGCTGTACATACTTATGACAAAAGGTAATAGTCTGTGCTTTTCATATCTTTTGGGTTCACACCAAATGGTAAGGACACTCTTGAGCAACTTAACTGATTTTTGTGTATGTTAAAATTTTAAGTCTTTGTTCTTAGAAGTCAATGTACTTAGTTTATGAAGGCAAGCTTGCCAGTGTTCCGACGAAACGAGACTATTCAGCTGAAAGCAGATCAAATAGCATAAGTTTGCGTTGTAAAATTGTGCCATAAAATTGGACTTCGAAATAAAAAAAACAAAATAGGAATCATTTTTCAAATGTGGTACTTACTAAAGACCACCTCAGGAGCCAGAATCAAGGTGTTTCTGTTGGGGTTGGCATTACTAGCTGGATGTAGCTGAAAAGCCACTCAAGCAGTTTCCTAGTCTAGAAAATAAGAGATTTAGATGGGATTTCAGAGGTCTCTTCATCTCTGATCTGTGATTCTTATGCCTGCATTGTGCTTTCTGCTGTGTATATCATTGTTCCAAGATTTTGTTGTGAAAGAATGTGGTCCATGAGATAAAGGTTCAGTGTACAAAGTGATTTTGTTAACGTGTGATTCTGTATTAAAAGTAGATAAGATCAATATTTTATTATGAAAATTTTAAAGAAATACAAAAAACTATAAACATACATGTATGTACCTACCATCCAGAAATAAGTGTTAGTTTTGTCATATATGCTTTGTATTTTTGGAAATAAATTTAAGTCTATTAGTATTTAGAGTATAAGTTACATTGTATATACAGATACATACATGAAATATCACTTAATTCTTACAACAGTCTATTGACATGGAACCATTTCAATGATTCTCATTTTATAGATAAGGTAACCAATGATCTGGTGGATTAACTGGTCCATTGTCACATATAGCAAGTAACTAAACTAGGAATCTTAGTGTGAATATTACGTTCCATACTCCCATTCTAGCTTGACTTTGTTAATAAATTAATGGGTTGGATAAGGTACAATTGCTCTGTATGATGTTAATAAAATAATCCTATTTTAAGTATGTTTAATAACATGAAATGCTTCATATGAAATACTGAGGTATCTGTAACTACCTGAATGGGGGTATGTACAAGTATGTGTAAAGCAAGGTCAGGACAGAAGAGTTCTTTAATCCTGGCTCCAGGGATTTTAGCTTTAGTTTGGGGGTATGGGAGTTCCTAATGCAAACACATTCTCCAGTCTTCACCATCAGGATTGGAAGTATCTCAAGTGGACATTTTTAAAGACTCAGCTGGAAGAATCAGTTCAATCTCATGTTGGCAGCTCATGGTTCTGTACTCACCATGTAACCTCTCTTGTTTGAAAGCACTGATTAGGTGAAGTAATGTCTCTTCCTTCCTGCTGTGTTTTATATTGTTTATATGTCTTCTAATGGGAATAATTTTCAGGAATAAAAATGCCCAAGTCACTGGTGGTTTTTAGAAAACACTCTTAAAATAATGCCACTTTGGAGTTAGAAAAAAACACATACACATAACTACGATATTTGTGTGTGTAACAAAATGTGGAAGTGTGTGTGCCCCCAAAATTCTAATTAGTGTCATAAGACCTGCTAGTTCTTCCCTGCATGTTTGTTTATCCTTGCTTTGCCCTGCAGCAATTATTTGCTGTGTGACCTTGGACAAATTACTTAGTCTTCCTGTATTCTCCGGTTGCTTATTTGTAAGAGAGACATTTGTACCTAATAGTTTTATGAAGGTGGTTAATGTGTGACTTAAACCAGTCCTTGTCAGAAAGTAAATAATAAATATGGCTAGTTACACCTATTGCCCAAAGCCAGGAGGTGAAACTTTAAACAACTTTTTAAAAAGCAAATTGTGTCTTAAAAGTTTATGTATCATCCCAGTCCCCATATTCTTCCTTTCTGCTGGAGTGCAGCTTTAGGGTGTAAATTCTGAATTTTAGACAGAACTGCATTAGGCCTGGCATTGTGATGATTCATAGATGATGAACAAATGCTTTAAAAGAGAATAGAGTTTACATGTCAAGATAAGGATTCTTAGTTATTGTTATAAGCAATTCTAGAGGCTTTTTAACGAGTCTCTTTTCGAATGATTTAAGTTCCATCTGAAGATATTAGAATAGGCAGGTTCACCTCTACCAGTCTTTGAAGTTGGACACTTTGAATTTCAGCTTGATTCCATTGGCTGAGCTGTTCATGAATTTCCTAATTCCGTAGATTGTGTCCAGCCACCCATGGGCAAAGAACAAACTGTTCCACTCTTTATAGTTGTCCCTTAGTTTTACCAGTTGAAACCTTTGGCGGGGTTAGATAATTTTTTCTACCACTTTGTACACAATTAGAATATTGAGTCATAATTATGGCAAGGGATTACCATGGATTTATGTATATTGTTTTGCCTAGTACCATTCCTAGTTAAGATCTATGACTAAAACCTATATAGAGGATAGTAAACTTTACAGTTGGAAAAGCCGGAATGATTCAGCCTCCTCTCCACAAATATGCTTTAATTTAAATTTATTTGGGAGTCCTCTGCCCTTTTCCTGCTTTTCCGTTAAAAGTTCGCAGACTGATGGGTAGTAAACGTAAGTGAGAAACTTGGAGCTTGGGCTTGGGGCTGTCCTATAGGAATGCACTCCATCTTGGAATAGGATGGCCAATCAGAACAGAAGGAAAGAAAAAGGAGAAAGTGGAGTTTGTCAGGGAGGCAAAGATGGAAGGCTGAGTGGCACTGGGAAAGAAGCAGCAAAGCTAATTTCCCCTCCTCTCCTTTTTAAAGACGGCACCAAAAGTAAATAATAAGGCCTTGTCTTCTGGCGGGAGATAAAAGGAGCTGGTCGTGGAGCTGTCACTATGTGATGTATAAACACTGTAAGGTAGGTGGAGGTATCCCCATTTTATAGGTCAGACGTGGGTTGTGACTTGCTTGAGGTCACCCAGCTAGTGTGGCAGATCATGATTTTAAACACAGGTCTGTTCTTTCCACTACTGTGCAGGATGGCTTCTGTTTATGCGAAGCATGAGAAGACTTTGGTATAATAAAGCAACACGGGAAGCATATGCTGATGGGGAAACAGAGGCTCCATCTCCCGCATGTCCTTTCTGTTCTTTTCCTGGGCCTAACCTTTTCTCCCCGTGTTCTGGGGGTGACTTGCCTCTCCATTTCTTGAATGTGGGGCGAATGCTAGTATTTAATTCCCTATGTATAGCTCGCATTTCAAACAATTTTTCCAAAATTGAACTGATAGGACTCACCCTCCACCCTCTCAGTAATTGCAACTTCAACCTTTCAGTTGCTCAACTGAAAACTTCTGGAGTCACTGGTTCCTTGTTCATAACACACATCCAGTCTATCAACAAGATGAGAATCCAACTGCTGCTCACTAGCTGCACTGCCATACTACACTAGTTGAAGCCATCATCGTCCCTCCAAAGTTCTCAGTGCTCAGAGGCCTCCACTTCTGATTTCAGCTGCTACCACTCATTTTTCACCCTTTCTCATGCATTCCCTCACACACACCAACGCGTTTCCACCCCTGGAGCTGCACTTGCAGCAGCTCCTGTTGCTTCCTAGTATCAGCGTGGTTAATTCCCTCATTCTGGTCATGGCTCAACTGTCTTAGTGTGGACTCCTCTGATCACACTATTTCAAACTGTAACCCTTTCCCCTTCCATGCTTAAATTTTCTCTATGGCACTATCTCTTGATAACGATCTTCACAGCAGAAGCAATTCGGTAAGGCCAAGGATTTTTGGCAGTTTTTCATTGCTATTTCCTCAGTGCCTAGAACTGAATCAGGCCCAAAGTAGGTGCTCAATAAATATTTCTTGCACGAACAGCAAGGGCATCCTGGAAAACGTTGCACAGCAAGGTGCTGCTGGCCCAGCTGCTGTTGCTGCTGCTGCGGTCAGAGTTCTTCATGCCAACCTTTTAGAAATAAATCAGCTCCTCAGATCTCAGGTCGACAGCTACCGGCCCTCCGAACATCCAAGAGCGAATGATGGCACTTTCCCCGCCTCTGAGCTGAACGGGGGTGTAGGCGGTCCCTTCTCTCACTCAAAATCAATTCCCGGAATGCCGCGACCCCGAAACGTTCTGCTGCTACAAACTCCACTCAAAGCAACCGGAACGGTTCTCCGTCGTCACTGCGCACGGAGGAAGAACTTCAAAGTCGCCATTGGAGCGGATTGGGCGGAGCTTCCGGGCAGAACGGCTTCCGGGCGGAGCGGCGTCGGGCGGGACTGGTGAGTCTGCGGGTACCGATCGGAGCGGATCCCAGGCGTTGAATGGCTACCTGGAGAGCACGGTGGCAAGAAAGAGCCTTCATTGCCCCGGGCGTAGGCTGAATGGCCCCGACCAGCCTCAGAGGGAATAAGGCTGTGTGGGAGCGTGTGGAGAAGAAGGGCAGTTTCCGTCTGGGGAGCTGCGTGGAAGCGTGTGAAGTCTGGGGATGGCTCTACTTCCTTCCCTGAGGCAGAGTGCGAGTTTTGGGAAGTGTGATCCTGGGTTCGAGTTTGTGACCTCCCTCTAGTTATGTAGCCTCGAGAGAGTTCCCAACCTTGGAGCCTCGACTTCCACGCCTGAAAAACAGGACAGTAGTCACCCTTGTCTTTCTCTCAGCGCTTGGCAGGATAAGGTTTGAGGGAAGCCTCATAAATCGCGGTGTTTGGTGCCGATCTTATTTGTTTTCAGGTAGTATTCTGAGCTCACGTGACAGGAATCACACCGACAGGCTTACGCTGGGCCAGGTAGCTTTTCTGGGGTTGGATTCCAAGGAAACAGATCAGCGATATTTGTAAGACAATGGAAGGAAGTCATAGGCCGTTGGAGACACTGACCTAAGAGGTCACCAAGTACATCTTTCTCTAGGATGCATAAATAAATCCCTTCTCTATTAACAGCATGCATTGTAAACCTCTATCTTCCCGGCCGAACGTCTATCCTTTTCATTTCCCGTTGCAGGCAGCGCTAAGTCCTCGTATACAATGAACCAGAAGTGTTCCCGCTTGCAGTTTCTACTCATTAGTTTGCAATTTGTTTATGAACTTTCAGAGAATTCAAAGTAATAAACTAAAAATAAAACAATTTAAATATTGATGTGATGGAGGCAGTAGCCACGTTTTTAAGAATTTGGGTTTAAAAACATTGAAAACGTAAGTTTTTGATTTTTAACATTCACAATAAATACAAAAACACTTGCATGGAGGATCAAATTGTTCAATTTAGTCACTACACTACGTTACTACAATCATTAAGCTTACAAGGCATTAACATAGGTAATATAGTGAAATAGCACAGATGTTAGAATTTCATCCTTACTTCAGGATATTAAAGTGGATCACCAGATTTATTGAAAGGAGAATCCAATGCCAGGGAGTGGTTAATTCAGTGAGAAACAGAAGTTTAGTAAATAATATCTGATTATAGCAGGTGCCCCTGAAAACTGGTGCCATAAAAGCAGTCTCCAACTTGTCAATAGATTGTAATTCTAGAAGTCTATTTATAGGTCAATTCTTTAGATTTTTATATGTATTTTTCTATAGGAACAATGATACAAAGGGACGGTAAGGTCTTGGTTGTCGTCATCACAAAAATTAATCTTTGCCTCTGTCAGTGATGGGACCTGTTTTGTCCTTAATGTCTTGGCACTTAGGATTCCTTTGAGCCTTCATTTATGCAAAAAGGAAGCTGAAAATGAGTGGGATACAGAAGGAGATTCCATTGAGGACGGTGGAAAGTGTGGATATGATGGGGATGTTTATTACTTGGTTATGGTTAATAGGTTCTCCCCATCACCAATTTTATCCCGGATTATTAAAGAACATGCTCATATTGAAAATATGAAAAGTACAAAAAGAATAAAGAAGCAGAAAAACCAATCACCCTTAATTCTATCATCTAGATAAAACCTATTTATTGAATTTGCCCTACTTATTGAAATTGTATTTATTGAATTACTAAATATTTCTTTTTCTTCCAATAGTTGAGATTATAGTGTAGGTTTAATATTGTGCCCTTTTTTTGAATTACGAGCCATAAGCATTTACTATTTATAAATAATAAATTTCATTTAGAAACTTTTGATTATGAGAAGATTCACACATACACAAAGGTGGAGAGGTAGTACAATGAATCACCATGTATCCATCACTCAGCTATAATAATCTCAGTTGGGGCTAATCTTGTTTCATCTACACACATACCTATTTCCAATGATTCTGTGGGCCTGTCCTATGAAACATTTATAATGCATTTATATTATTTTTTAAATTGTAAAAGATGCTTCTATTGGTGCCAAATATGTGCATAAATATTTCCGTTTTTTCTTGGGGATGGAAAAAAGTTCCATGAGAATTTTGTCAAGTATTTTCACCAAACAACAATTGTTAAATAAATAAAGGAATAAGATGACATTGCATTCTAAGTTTTGTTTTGTTTTACTTTGTATATTTACGTCCCTCTCTACTTTTAAATTTAATTGTATGCATTTGGTGACAAACATCTTTAGAAATTCACAATCTAATGCTTTTTATAGGACATTGAGTAATATAAATACGTTTAAGAAAAAAATGGATGAAGAACCTGAGAGAACTAAGCGATGGGAAGGAGGCTATGAAAGAACATGGTAAGTAGGGAATTATTACTCTCTTTTAGACATTTTTTTAATAACTATTGAAGTATATTTTACACATTTTAAAATTTCACCTGTTTCCAGTGCATAATTCAGTGATTTTTAGAAAACTTACTGAGTTGTGCATTCATCACCATAAATCAGTTTTAGAACATTTTCACCACTCCAGTAAGATCTCTCATGCCCATTTACAATTAATTACATCTCTGTCTCTATCCTGAGGCAACCACTCATGTACTTTCTGTCTCTATACACTTGCCCTTTCTGGACATTTCATGTAAATGTAATCATATAATACATTGTCAGTTGTGTCTGGCTTCTTTCATTTAACATTCTGTTTTCAAGTTCATCCATGTTGTAGCATGTATCAGGAATTCATTTTTATTGCTGAAGAGTATTTTATTAATATGGTTAAACCATGATTTATTCATCCATCAGTTGATGGACATTTAGATTATTTGCAACTTTTGGCTGTTAAGAATAATGCACCTTTGAACACTTACATGCAAATCCTTGTGTGGACATATGCTTTTATTTTGCATAGGCTAATAAATTTTTAGCTTATCTTTTTAAACAAGTAATTACTGCTCATAGGGAGATTCTTAAAGAAGATGAATCAGGATCGCTTAAAGCTACAATAGAAGACATTCTCTTCAAAGCAAAGAGAAAAAGGTATGTAAATTTTTTGTGTGTTACAACAGGTAAAAATATATTCCTTTAAGCCTTTCTGTCCACCTATACCCACTCTTCAGTACTTAATTTCAGCTGTGTTTCAGGGAAACTGACTGTAATCTTCTGAATGGGGGGAAGGAACCAGCAACTTAGCACCTCAGCAGGGAAATGGGTCTTCAGAGACTATCCAAAATGCCTATAATTATGTGGAACCCATAAGTTAATAATTTCCTTCACTAAAAAATGCAGGTTAGTTGAAAAGTTATATTGATTTTTTTGGGTAGTATATGGTATTCCATTAAAATGTTTGCATAATTTTAACAGAGTATTTGAGCACCATGGACAAGTTCGACTTGGAATGGTATGTTATTTTTTTTCCTTTACTGGTACAGAACTATTCTGGGGTGGAGAAAACTTCTGGCACGATCGAATAAACAATAGTAAAACAACAAACATTTTAAAACAATATATTAAAAATATATGTATAAAATATCTGAATACTAATTGCATTTTTACTTCTTGGTGAACAGTGTATATGAAAATTGTCCTTATTTGTATTTTTTTTCTTGTAGATGCGCCATCTTTATGTGGTGGTAGATGGATCAAGAACAATGGAAGACCAAGATTTAAAGCCGAATAGACTGACATGTACTTTAAAGGTAAAAGGAAAATTTTAAAAGAATACAATCTCACTCTTTTTTTTTTTTTAAATACAAACTACAGCTAACTAGAAGTGCTACCAGATTATTTAGGGAACTGATACACCAAAATAGCTAATTAGAGCATTTCCCTCATATCTGCAGTTTCAGTTACCAGCAGTTAACCGTGATCCAAAAATATTAAATGGGGAATTCCAGACATAAGTAATTCATAAGTTTTAAATTGCATGCCATTCTGAGTAGCATGATGAAATTTTATGCTGTCCTGCTCTGTCCTGCCCCATCCTACCTGGGATGTGAATAATCCCTTTGTTTGGTGTATGTACTCTGTAAATACAGTACAATAAGGTATTAGAGAGAGAGAGAGACCACATTCATATAACTTTTATTACAGTATATTGTTATAATTGTTCTATATTAATAGTAGTTATTTTTGTTACTGTCTTATGTGCCTAATTTATAAGTTAAACTTTATCATAGGTATGTATATATATGAAAAAAATAGTATGTATATACGATTGAGTACTATCCATGGATTCAGACATCCATGTGGGGAGGTCTTGGAATGTATCCCTTGAAGATAAGGGGAGACTACTATATTTATTCCTTTAATTTCTACCCTCCCACCCCAAGTCAGTTATTCCTTTTCTTTATTGAATCTCATTCTCCTTTGAATTATTGAGTCACCTCAGTTTTTAAACACATTCAGATTATTCATAATTTATCAAAACCTATCCTCAATTCTGCTTCTTCTCTTTTTCTGTTTTCATTGGATCTTTTCCTTATTTAGATTGTGTCTGTCTTACATGTCCAAATGGTTCCATCTTTTAAGGTCTAGCTTAAACCTAGCTCATCACTTACAATTTCAAATTCAGGTTTATTTAATATTTTAATTTTTGTTTACTTAACAGTTTTAAATTTATCATTTTTTAATTTAATATTTTTACTGCTAAACAGTTTTTGAAAATCTATAAGCTTAAAAATCATAAGTGATGCTTGACAAATAGGTTTCCCAAAACATTTTATCTATGGTTATTTTACTCTAATCTAGTATTTCCTTATTGTTTTCTTTAAACAGTTGTTGGAGTATTTCGTAGAGGAATATTTTGATCAAAATCCTATTAGTCAGGTATGTAGATAAGTGACGGAATTAAGAATTAGATTTCTGATATTATTGCAAAATATTTATTTTTAAAACATTGGGCATATATTCTGTGAATTAAGTGATTCAGATTGTGTAGCAGTTTTTGGTACACTTGTCAATGAAAAGCAAGATAACTCTAAAAGTTAAATTATGTATAGTGAACTCAGCTAAATTTATGTCAAAACCATCATGAGAAAAAGTTTCTCACATGTTACTTATTCCTTTTGTAATTACTAATTTATTTTAGTACATTCTCACCGAAAAGAAATAACTTGTTAAATTAATAATCATTTTTGTTTTTATTTCGAGATTGGAATAATTGTAACAAAGAGTAAAAGAGCTGAAAAACTGACAGAACTATCAGGTATGCATAAAATTACCTTTACAGAATTCAAGTACTTGGCTTTATTGACCAAACCTTGTAACCCTGTTCATAAGGTTGTCTAGTAAGTAAAATGAAGCCTTCCTGTATGCTGTCTAGGTGAAACCCCTAGAAAACCCTCCATTAAACTCTCAGTGTCTAAGATGAACTGTTTTAAATAGATTTCTGCACAGTGGTGAATATAGTATTACAATGAAAGCAAATGTGTTTATTTAAGATCTGTACAGTCTTGAAAATATTGAGATAAAATTATTATAATCATTCAGAAAATCCACTTAATCTTAAAATTAATTTTTAAATAGTTAAACTTCTAAAGAGCAAAGAATTTAAGAAAGTGAATTGTAGTTATTGTTAATGATCCAATTTTCCTGTTTATATGGCATGTCTAACTGAATTTTATTCTCTTAAAAGATAATGGCAGGTTTTATTTGCTTTAGTATATGTATTGTTACAAATTTACATCACTAATTCTATTTTATATTTTATGAAATACATTATCACTTAAATGTCATTCTCAAATCTTTCATCCTCACCAATACACATGAGGGAACTGACATACTTTCATCATCTGTAGTTTTTCACGATGACAGTAAGGAGTGAAATGTGTGTTAGACTGAAGTAATCCAAGAAGCTCAGTTGCAAGTAACCAGAAAAACTCAAAGTAGCTTAGGCACAAAAGGGAAATTATTGGCTACTGTTCAGAGGTGGGCTGATTTCATATATAGTCATTTTCAGGTGTCCTAGCTCTGTCTGGCTTTATTCTTTGATAAAGAATAAAGGTTTTCTGTGAGATGAAAAGATATCTATTAATAGTCCCAAGTCTGTATAACCTCTGTAGTCTGTAGCTTTAGCACAAGTCCCAGAGAGAATACTGAATCTGCTTATGATCCACCCATCCATGAGCAGTCAAGAGTGGCCAGGGGTACGAAGTATTTTGTTGGTAGGCCTGGATTACATGCCTGTGCCTGGAGCAGGGTGGGAGCAGGGTAAGCTTCACCTGAACCACTTGGTCTAAGCTGGATTATCATACAATGGGAGAAGGATGGTTCGTTCCCCCAAGGAAAGGATGTAGGGCCAATCCTCCTGCCCCCTACCTCCAAATTAATAACAGTTTTCTATGGGTGCCAGTGAAGTCGTGTATAGAGATGAAAAATCCTCTGTAGATTCTGATAGGCCTCTTCAAAGCACCCTCTCTCCCTCCGATCAGAATCACCGCTATAAACCACACTGACAGTAATGTAATACGCTTCTTTTCCCCACACTCACAACGCAATGGGAGATGAAAAAATATGTGTATGGTAGAGTAGAAAGAGAAGTGGGTAGAGAGCCGGGAGATCTAGGTTTGAGTGCTGGTCTTGCCATTGGGTAGGTATATGTCCTTAGGCAAAATATTTAACTTGATAGAATTGTTTCCTACTCATGAAACAAAGCATTTGGACTTAGTGAGGTACTTTTCATTTCTATGACTAAATGATTCCAAGAATAAATACTAGCAATGTATATTACATATGGCAACTGGTTAACATTTTAAAGCTTATTCAGATAAATAAAAACACCAAGAAGCTCCAAGTGGATAACTGGATAAAGAAGACTAGTAATTTCATATGAGGATAAAAAGAGAAACTAAATAACTACCGTGTTTCCCCAAAAATAAGACCTGGCCGGACAGTCAGCTCTAATGCATCTTTTGGAGCAAAAATTAATGTACAACCTAGTCATATTTTGCTATAAGACGGGGTCTATGATATGATATGATATGATATGATATGATATGATATGATATGATATGATATGATATGATATGATATGATATGATATAATATAACATTTGATCTTAGCCAAAAGGCCGAGAAGCGATATATAATATAACATAATATAATACAATATAATATAATATATGACCAAATCTTATATTAATTTTTGCTCCAAAAGATACACTAGAGCTGATTGTCTGGCTAGGTTTTATTTTTTGGGAGACACAGTATTTAAAGAGAAAGGTTAGCCAGGGGTAGCCAGTTAGCTCAGTTGGTTAGAGCATGCCGCTAATACCACCAGGTTGCCGGTTTGATTCCTGCATGGGCTACTGTGAGCTGTGCCCTCCTTTAAAAAAGAAGGAAAAAAAAAAAAAGCTGAACAAGTGATCAAAAATAAACAAGCCACTCAACAACATTTTATTATTTTATCTATTTTAAATTAGCAAAATGAAGTTTCAGAAGTAATATATTGCTTGCTGAACCATGGAGAAACTGGTTACTTATAGTGATGATAGTCTGGTTAATTAGTTTAGCATTTTTTGGGGAAAGAGCCATATAAATGGTTGTTCATTGGAATTATACTTAGGAAATGATATGAAAGGAGAGAAAAAACCTCACTATAAATATACTCTGCAACGGTAAGTGTAGTAGTAACAAATTGAAAATAAATGTTCAACAGTATGTAGGTAGCTTGATGAATTATACTATATGATAAAATCAATTTAATGTTTTGATTATTGTTAATATGAAGACAGAGTTGAAATAGGAGAAAATGTCCAAAGAATACCATATTTCATTGAATCTCAGATTCCATCATTTATGAGATACCTTTAGTTTATGAGCCATCAAGAAGGAAACTCTAGCACTTAAACTTTGACACAATGTCAAATGATATGCGAATTGTTCACACTAGCTTCTTGGTGATTTAATATGTTTGTCAACTATTTTAAAGAAATTTGGCAGTTTCTCTTCCCTTTGTTTGTATTGCTTGACTGGAGATACAGAGATAACCTTTTCAGATGTTATTTCTGTAACAGAAGATAACACAACTTTGTCTATTTGTGGAAATCCTCCTATCTTAGGTCTTATAAAGTTCTTGTGTTATTCCCTTGAAGAAAAATATGTAATTGCAGGCATTCTTCTGTCAATGAATTTTTGCTTCACTGATAACAAATGTACATCTCACTGCTCTGTTCCATGCCTTTCTACATAAAGATTTAACCTTTATAACCTTTGTAAAAACACTTTCAATTGCAGTTAAACGCAACATAAATAGCACATTGTACATAATACAGTTTAAGCAACAACACATCTGTAGTCATTCAGAGGTTCTCACATGGGTAGGTGATGACAGCTGTGTCACAAATGCTGCCTGGCTGCCAGTGATAGTAAGACACATCATGATTTCACAGATGTTAAAATGTGAAAATATATGAGTCTTAAAAATGATAAGATAAGGAAATATTGAAAGTAAAAAGTTATGCACTCTAATGTGTGCTAATAGATCAAAGGAGATTTGTACAACTATCAAGTTCAATGTCAAGTTGAGTTCAATGTCATTTCATTATAATGATTAGATATTGTAGGAACTTAACTCTTCTTTATATCTATTAGCCTGTGGTAAAATTGGCCTTGCTATACATGATTTCACTTAAAAGTCACAGAACCTATCCATGATGTTAAGTGAGGACTAACTGTATTCTACTTTCTAGTATGAAGTGAGACGTTATGTAACAAACATCTCTTGAAGGGATTCTGTTCTTTAACATCATAGATACGTTAATTTTGGGAGAGACATAAATTTCCGTAATATATATGTAGAATTTTATTAAAAGTGAATTTTTTCATTTCTATTTTAGGAAACTCTAGGAAACACATAACATCTTTGAAGAAAGCTGTAGATATGACCTGCCATGGAGAGCCATCTCTTTATAACTCCTTAAGCATGGCTATGCAAACTCTAAAGTTAGTGTTTTACATTTATTATTTATAATTGATTTCAAAGTTTTTTGATTGACTTAATCAAATGATTTATCATTCAAATGATTTATCATTTAAGTTGAAATTATAATATAAACCCAACTATAATGAAATCGTTACTAAGAGACATGTAATGTCATTTAGGATGTTTAGTGTGGTGTTAGTAATTTTTATTTTACATTTTAATTGGTGAGGTATATCCTTAAAGGTTTTAGAAAAATGTAATTAAAATTGTATCATTATAAAAAAAAATTGTATCATTAGTAGTAGTACAAAAGAAATATGTTATGAAAAAATATTTTATTGAGAATTGATTGTATGTGAAATTTAATGTTATATAATAATTGTGAGTTTGTTGTACATTTATTGACTTTCATTAGCTTATTTTGTAATCTGTAAATTAACAGCATTCTTTTTCATCAAGTTCAACTATGTGGAATATAACTAAGATCTGAGAGGAAGTATTCAGTATAGTTAAAGCTCATATATTTTGTCCCTGGTTAGGGATCTGTTCTGACTCAGATTTTTACACCTTTATATAATAGATATTTTAATAGTTTTAAAATAGATGAGAAGAAGGCAACATAAGTATTAAAGTTAGGCACAATAGCAGCATCCACAAGTGAAAGCTGGGAGCCTAACAATGAAGTTATACAGGAAAGCTATAAATAACTGATAAAATTGTTCCTAAAAGCATAGAAAATTTCTATTTAGTATAGAGGAAAACAGCTTATCACATCTTAAAATCCCATAAGCCATCATTTAATTAAATGGTAGCAAAATTAATGTTTATGATTGTTATGACTCTGAATCACCCTGAGGTTAAATTGCAGTCTTTAAAAAAGAGGTACATTATTCCTGTATTGTCATACTTTCCAATGTACACTTTAGACTTTGTATGAAACAAATCGAGAATGGTGTCAGGAACCATTCTCACCTTCATGGTGTCAGGAACCTTGGCAGTGTTGTTTATCACTCTATCCCCACAACTTAAGAGTATTCAATAAATATTTATTGAATGAATACATGAATCAGTGAATTTTTTTAACTGTGTAGCTAATTTTAGAAAAATTTACATTAAGGTGTTTAGAAATATAATTCATTCCTTTGTAATGTTGAAACAAATGAGATATATTCTATAGTCTAAATATATAAACGAAGTGTACTATTCATTTTAGGTAAATTTTTTATTAGCATAATTTGTTACGCTTAATTGGAGAATATTTTATCTTTCTTTAGACACATGCCTGGACATACAAGTAGAGAAGTCCTAATCATCTTTAGCAGCCTCACAACTTGTGATCCATCTAATATCTATGATCTAATCAAGGTAGAACCAATTTTATAATCAAAACCAAATTTACAACGCTAAAGAAAATTTTGTAGTGCATTTATTACTAGTTTTCAGAACATTTATTTTTCAGACATATTAATTGTTCAATGCTTTTTTTTGTCTTCCTCCAAAACCCTCCATTTACTTGGATTTTATGAAGACCCTAAAGGCAGCTAAAATTAGAGTGTCTATTATCGGATTGTCTGCAGAGGTTCGGGTTTGCACTGTCCTTGCTCGTGAAACTGGTGGTATATATCTAGAATCTTCAATATTTGCTCATAATTTCTATGTAAGAAGTAACAATTTATTAATTAAATTAGAATGTTTTCATCTGTTTTTAAGCTATTAAACTTAAATCAGTTCATGTGCTAAAGTCCAAAATATGGGTAGCCTTCTTAAATATGTCATTTGGTGCTATAAGATATCATCTCAAAATACAAGGAATTTTCAGTAGTTATGTCGGTGTTCAGAGGAATCATTTATAACTCTTGAAAAGCTAGTAATTTCACTATATGAATTACTTTGTAAAGATCTTATAACTTGGCTTTCATTAAATTGTAATTATAGTGATTTGTAGAGAAGTTAATTTAAAGGTGTTATTTAAATAAGGTTTTTGAAAAATGATAATTTAACTTAAATATTTATATTGAAAATGTACATTTTCAGATAGTAAAACGTTTACAGAATTACATCAAAATTATTATTCATTCTTACGTTTAGAAAATTGATTTTATTTTGTTTTACTTTTCATCTTGTTAGGCACATACCACGTTATTTTAGATGAAAGCCATTACAAAGAATTGCTAACACATCATGTTAGTCCTCCTCCGGCTAGCTCAAGTTCTGAATGCTCACTTATTCGTATGGGTAAGTGTTAATTTGTGGTATTTTAAAATAGACATTTAAAAAATATATTTTGGCTCAAACTTCACTTTTGATTTTCTTTTTTTTTTCCTAATTTTATTGGGGATGATTGGAGAACAGTATGTTTCTCCAGGGCTCATCAGCTACAAGTCATTGTCCTTCAATCTAGTTGTGGCGGGCACAGCTCAGCTCCAAGTCCAGTTGCCGTTTTCAATCTTAGTTGTAGGGGGCGTAGCCCACCATCCCATGCGGGAATTGAATCAGCAGACTTGTTGTTGAGAGCTTGTGCTCTAACCTACTGAGCCATCCGGCTACCCCCCACTTTCTATTTTCATTTGCACAAGTTATCATTTTAACATTTAAGAATTTTTTAACTTAAATGTTTTATAGTTAGAGAAAATTATGCTGTTTAAGCAATTTTAGAAAATTAGAGAAGTAAAAAAATTAAATCCACATGTAATCCTATCACTCAGAGAACACTACTGGCTTTCTTTTACTGTTAAGACTAGAAATATATAAAGATACTACATTTATAGAAAAACCCTTGTGTTAGGAAATTTAAAAACTGAGCTATAAAATCCTCTGTACTGTTTGATCAAAGTTGTGTAATACATACTGCAAAGACAGAAGGTTGAACAATCAAATTGTTCAAGGTGATCTTTTTCAGGAGAGGGCGAATGATGGGTTTCGCATCATTTAAAAAATTTTTTTGTTTCCCTCTATTTTCTAAAAATTTTGTAATGAGCATTTATTAAATTTATAATTGAAAAAGACATACTGCTTAAATATAAAAAGAATCTCTTTGTTTAATATGAATTTTTTGTCAGTGAAATAGAATGCTTTTCTGCCTTCTTTTAGGCCATTTATAGTATTGGTCAACCTCCCTTTCCTATTTCCTCATCTGTAAAATGATATTAGTATCTATCTCGTTATGTGTTGCCAGGATTGAGTTGCTACAGATGAAACATTTAGAATAGTGCTTGACATAAACACTCAATACATTTTAAATATTACGTTGGCTAGTTTTTTTGATTTACTGATATATTTCCTTAGCCCATTTTAAAGTTATTTAAACATAATAATTTATTCTTCAAATTGATTTGTTAAAACTATTTAGGAATATCAACTCATTTCTATCACATGATATAAATATTTTTTCAGTTGGTCATTTACCTTTTATTTGTTTTGATACGTAGATAGATTTAAAATTTTTATGTAATGAAATCTCTCTTTGTTTATGTTTTTTGCTTTTCTTGGACTTGCCTTCAAATTTAAAAATATATGACAAAGAACAAAGACAAACAAAAAATAAGAAAAAGTATATATATATATATATATATATGAAAAACAAACTACCTAGGTTTGGGCATTCCAGAATTTTAAACAGAGGTGTATGTTTTTATATAAAGTGAAAGTAGTATATGTAATAGACTCCTTTATTGTGTCAGAAACTATTTAAAACTTACAAACATTTTCTTTTTAAAAACCAGTATATGTTAATTGTTATTAGAAAACATAGATACGATCTTTAGAATCTGAGGCCATATTTATGGACAGATCTTTCCCCATTTCCTCTATTTTTAATTTTTTTTGTAACTTGCAATTACTGTCAGTCTGGCCATGCTATAATAAACATATCTAAAAAGCAGGAAAGAGAACTTTTGTACAATTTCATGGGCTTTGTGGTGGGAACATTTTTAGGATCTTAGCCCTAGAATTTTGTTAATTTGCTTAGAAAAAGAAAGTAAAACGTTTTCTTTTATAAAGGATTTCCTCAGCATACCGTTGCTTCTCTGTCTGATCAAGATGCAAAACCCTCTTTCAGCATGGCGTAAGTATAAATGTTGAAACTGTCAGTGATGATGTTTTTATATTTTTAACTCCCTTCTATAAGTTATAAATTAAGAAGATGGGCTTGAAATGTAATGGCTTTTGTAAAAGATTACCTTCTATATAACTGTAAAAAGGAGCAAGGGCTATATATACTCCTATGAGGAATCTTTAGTAGATATTACTAAGTAAAACATGGTAGAGAAAAGTGTGTAGTATGCTACCAATCATCTAAGAAGAAGGTAGAGATTTTAGTAGATAGCTATACTTGTTTATATTAATAAAAATAGTAATGGAAATAAAAAGTGAAAACTGAAAAAAATTTGACCTAGGTGGTGTGTGGAGAAAGGCAAAGGGGTAGACCTTAGAATTTTCTTTTTTTTTTTTTTTAAAGATTTTATTGGGGAAGGGGAACAGGACTTTATTGGGGAACAGTGTGTACTTCCAGGACTTTTTTCCAAGTCAAATTGTTGTCCTTTCAATCTTAGTTGTGGAGGGTGCGATTCAGCTTCAAGTTGTTGTTCTTTCAGTCTTAGTTGTGGAGGGTGCAGCTCAGCTCCAGGTCCAGTTGCCGTGACTAGTTGCAGGGGGCACAGCCCACCATCCCTTGCGGGAGTCGAAACCGGCAACCTTGTGGTTGAGAGGACACGCTCCAACCAACTGAGCCATCTGGGAGCTCAGTGGCAGCTCAGCTCAAGGTGCCATGTTCAATTTTAGTTGCAGGGGCGCTGGCCACCATCTCTTGCGGGACTCGAGGAATTGAACTGGCAACCTTGTGGTTGAGAGCCCACTGGCCCATGTGGGAATCGAACCGGCAGCCTTCAGAGTTAGGATCATGGAGCTCTAACTGCCTGAGCCACCGGGCCGGCCCGATCTTAGAGTTTTCTGAATACTGTATCTTTTTTTTAATTTTTATTGGGGAACAGTGTGTTTTTCCAGAACCCATCAACTCCAAGTCGTTGTTTTCAATCTAGTTGTGGAGGGTGCAGCTCAGCTCCAAGTCAAGGCGTCGTTTTCAGTCTAGTTGTGGAGGGCACAGCTCACTGAGTGGCCCATGTGGGAATTGAACCGACCACCTTGGTGTTATGAGAAATACACTCTAACCAACTGAGCCAATGAACCACCCCTCTGAATATATCTTGTTTTAACTTTGGAGCTTTACATTTTACATAATTAGAAAACAAAACTAAATTTAAGAAAGTAATTCTTAAAAAATCACAGATCAGACTACTGCCTCCAGCTATAAAGGTATATTAGGGACTGGATTTACCCTCCTGCCTCCTGCCAGAAAACCAGACAAAATATATAAAACAACATTTTCAGACATTGGACAACAGGTAGTGCAGATAATAATCCCTGAAAAAAGGGAAACACATGAGCTTACTGCCTAGAGAGAATTTCCAGGCTGCAGTGCAAGAAAACCCACACACAGCCTGAAAGCTCTTCCTTAGTTGAAGAAACAAAGTTCAGCATTTGGGGAGGCTGAAATCGCTATTATTTTGCAGGGCAGAGTACTAGAGAATAAAGAGCTACACACAGAGCTCTTGAGATATGCAGAGACTTCCCCATGAGTCATTAGCTGAGTATTGATCAACACATTCCTGTGAGGGAACTACCAGGGGCCAGGGAAAGAACGTGTGGAGAGGAGCAGGCAGAACAATCCCTAGACCTTACATAGGGCAAGGAATAGTTCATGTTCCCACCAGTCAGTTTGGAAAGACCTCTTAACACAACAGACCTTGAATGGAATCCAATAGAATAGGGTAATGGAACCAGGTTAACCCTAGACTAATAGTTGCTCTGGACAGCCTAACAAAGTCAAGTCTTGAACAGATCAAACTATTTCCAAGTTACTTAAGTATATTCCAGAAAAACCTCCAACATATTTAATGGAATACAAAAAATCCACCTAAAACAAAGCAAAATTCACAGTATCTGGCAATCAGTCAAAAATTGCCAGGCATGCAAAGAAATCAGAAAAGATCTATAACAAGGAGAAAAATCATAGAATGGAAATATATCCAGAAATAACCCAGTTGATAGAATTAGTAGACAAGATGTTAAGACAACTATTATATTTATACTCCATATGTTCATGAAAGTAGAGAACATGAGCATGATAAGAGATATGGAAGACAGAAAAAAGTTCCAAATGAAATTTCCAGAGATGAAGAATACAATGTCTGAGATGAAAAACTAACAGCAGATTAGTCACTGAAGAAGCAAAGATTAGTAAATTCACAGACATTAATGGAAACTATTCAAAACAAAAATGCAGAGGGGAAAAAAACAAAAAAAATTAACATAAGTGAGCTATGAAACAACTCCAAGATTTTGAAATCAAGGTAGTGTACTTTCTTTTGCTCTAACTGTTCCCATCTTTATGTATCACATTTTTAAAGAAATGTTTTTCTCCCCACAGGCACCTGGATAGCAACACTGAGCCAGGACTTACATTAGGAGGCTATTTCTGCCCACAGTGTCGGGCAAAGTACTGTGAGCTTCCCGTTGAATGTAAAATCTGTGGTAAGAAACCAACTGTTTTCTATTCGGTAAACTAATCTTGAATAACTTACCTATGTTGCTATGAAAATAAATGTAAATATTAAGCTCTGCCTATGTTTCTGGATTTAATGTGAGGAAAAAAATAGATTATTTTTTTTCACTGAGTACCCAGTACTCCATTTCTAAGAATAAACATGGCATCTGGAAGAGTTTCCTGATTCTCTTTCTGAAAAAAGTATGTTCATTAAAGACAATGCACCAGATCTAGTAGACATTTTTGCAGCTCTTTAACTACATAAAATAAATATCTATAAGGAGGAAGAGGAATGAAATTATAGGATTGTAGAATTTTATTTTATTTGTAAGTAAGCAAATAGGCAAATACAAGTCACATACTTAGTGACAGAACTAAGACTCCATCCTGGACTCGCCTTTTATAGCCACAGGTAAACTGAAGTAATGAATACCTGCAATCCTAAAAAAATAAAACTTGAAAATATTTAGACTAAGTTCTATCATTAGACATTTCAGTTATTGTCCTTATGAGGTTTGGGCTATTAAGTATGTCTCTTTGCTTTATGTGTTAGGTCTTACTCTAGTGTCTGCTCCCCATTTGGCACGATCTTACCATCATTTATTTCCTTTGGATGCTTTTCAAGAAATTCCCCTAGAAGAACATAATGGAGAAAGGTATGTGAGTTTTTATTAACCTATATCTGTTCTAAGTGGTAGTGTTTGAATACATTGTTACTACTTTTAAAAAGATAGTTACATTAACTTGGTCAAGATTACTTCTATATAGAAAATGAGATATAGAATGCCTTGGTTATGACTAAAATGACTCATTGTCAAACAGATCTGGATCTCCAGAAATCTATTAATTTCCATAAATTCACCTATGTATAGTAAGAGCGGTGGTATACTAGTAAATTAGTTCTCCAAAAAGAAACAAAAAAGAAAGCTCATATTTTTAGCATTGGTTGCTTTATATGGTGTAAAACTAGAGGATTTATCCAGAAGGTTTACTATCAGAGTAATAAAGAAAAGAAATCAGAGAAATAAAGAAAAAATCAAAAGAAGAGTAGAAGAGAAATAGTTCAAGAACATTTTCTACTATTAAAGTAGAGAACTTCAAGGATAAAAGGGACTCTCAGGTGCCTGACATATTGAAGGAAAGCAGACCCACACTAAAGTATCATTGTGAAATGATATCATTGTGAAATTCCAGAATATGCAGCAGAATACTAACCCTGAATATTTCTGGAAAGGGAAAATTAGGTGACATAACTTGGAATTCAAGTTGTTTGGTTTCTCATCAGCAACACTAGATACTGACAGGGAACATTTTCTTTCAAAATTTGGAGTGAAAACTATTACTTACCTAAATTATATGCCCAGCCAAGCTGTCAATTAAATGTAGGTAGAATAAAGACATTTTCAGACTTGAAAGGTCTCAAAAAGAGACTTTCTGGGGAAGCTGTGGAAGAGATGCTTCAAAGGAACTGAGAAAGAGAATGAATGAAAGAGAAGAGGAATATCTATCTAATTCAAAAGTGGCTAAAGAAGGCCATAGAATGATGATAAGGGGAAATCCCAGAATGATGCTTGTGTGTCAAAAATGGAGAACAGTTCAGTTGGAGGTCAGAATGCTCTAGGAGAGATGTCACCAAGAGGATGAAACTATAGAATTTCTGATGTAGTTGAACATAGCGAGGAAATTGAGACTTCTCAGGGAAAAATTGGGACTGAGTTAATGGAAATTAAATGGAAAACTAAGCTTCTGAATAACTATAGTTATTGACTCTAGGAAGAAATGTTTTAAAGAGAGGAAAAGTTATATCACATGGCTCAGTTGAGTATGTTTATAGAGTCATAATAAACTAAACATTTACTATTCTGTGCAAAATGATTTAACTACATAGTATTGAGAATGATATTAAACAGGAAAAAAAAAGAATGATATTAGTTATACACATATATGCTATTAGTTCAAGAGGGTTGAAAACGAATTAAATTCTCATCATCTGTAGTGGGAAGTTCATAGCCAATGCCTGTGAAAAAACCAAGAGGTAGCACTCTAAGTATAGGTAGCTATCAAACAGTTTTCAAAAGCGCTGTGGGGAACAGAAATGAAGTAGGGGGTGGGTAGGCAGGGAACTGCATTTTTTAGTAACAAGTTTTGAGAACTTCTAACTGTTTAAACCATTCCATGAAAATTAAGCCCATAGGCATCCATTATATGCAATAAGTTAACTTCTTTCCTGTTCATGTAGAGTTGTACCAGCTGTCTGTTATCTCTGGGAGAGTTGAAAAATTGTCCCTCAAATAATTTTTTGTAGGGTTTAATTCCCTCTCAGAATCCCAGTTGAGAGCACATGCTCATATTTAACCTTGATGAAAATTAAATTATTTTTAAAGTAAGATTTTGGACCAACTGTTAGATGACCTTGGGATATACTGTGGAATTTTCTTAAATTACTAGTATTCTTAACTCTTGCTCCTAAAAGTCATGTGTTACTTAATTGTAAGTAAAATTACTTATTAATTAAAGGATTTTTGTTAATGAGATTTTGCAGAGCTATTTTAAGGAATGAATTCTAAACAAAATAATTCTTAAACTTTTCCAGATTTTGTTATGGATGTCAGGGGCAATTGAAAGACCAACATGTAAGTTCATGTGCTTTCTAAATATGAAGTAATGTATAAGAAATATTGGGAAAATAGTGTTATAAGCTTTCAGTAGATTTCTGAAGACCAGGCTAATATCAGGTTATTCCTTAGAAGTGTAATAACAGTAGGTAGAGATAACATGGGAACACAGTAGTTTAAATAGTTGTTTTGTAATTCCGCATTCCAATTTTGCTACAAAGATATTTTAGTAGTTTAAACTGTCTTCAATTTGCAAGCTAAACTGCATTTAGTTTGGAAGTGTTCAAAGTTATTTCTCTATATGGTACTTTAGGGTCTGTTATAACCCATTTTGAAGTTACCATTTAAGGTGGCCACAGACCAAACGTTATGCCCCCATTTTGCCAATGAGGAAATATTTTTAAAAATTTTGAAGGGGGCCAACTTGAATGTATAAACTTATATAAAGGCGGAAATAAGATAGATCACTATCTAGTTTTAATTTTTTATTAATTTAGTTACATGTCCATGTTTAAAACTATATAAACTATATAGAATATTAGTTGGATTGCTTGTTTATTCTACTCTCATATTTCATAAAACAATTTTATTAAGTTTTATATGCCTCTGATTATCAGTAGCTTCATTCTCACTAGAACCATTTTTTGATTTGACAGGTTTTAAGAACACATCATCTTTACTTCTATGCTGTTTGAGATTTAATGATTTTTAAATCTCTGGGTACAATGCTTAGCCCTGGAAATTTTATCCCAGGCACAAGTGTCCATATACTAATTAATACTAATAGGATAATGAGTTTTTTCTTTTTTATGTGTCTTTTGCCTTATTCTTTCGTGGTTTAATTAAAAAGGGAATATAATTTTTGCAATTGTGAGGTCATTCCCCAGGAATAATTAAGTAATTACATACATTTTTGTGTTTCTCTTTTTAATTGAATCAGTCAGATGTCCTCTCTAAGCTTTCAGAACTCGAGCTAATTTCAAGCTTATGTGTCTTCCCAAATGAAGTAAGAGTGTCTTATAATACAAGAGACTTTTAAGGCCTCCAAAACAAAGTTATTTCCTCATTTTTAAGGAATACTTTTTTTTGGAAAAAATCGTACATTGGAGGTAATAAAGTAGGTAGGTGGGTGGGGAAAATTTGATAGAGATATAAAAGAGCAAAGCAACTTGAGTGTCTTCTAGCTATGGTCTGCTTAACTTTTGGAAACTACTTTTTGTTTTTTGGAAACTACTATTTAAATTTACTTTTCTTCTCTTTATTGCAGGTCTATGTTTGCACTGTGTGCCGAAATGTTTTCTGTGTGGACTGTGATGTTTTTGTTCATGATTCTCTCCATTGTTGTCCTGGCTGTATTCATAATATTCCAACCCCTTCAGGTATTTGATTCCAGCATATAGTACATATTGTATGTGTTAAAAAGAAATTTGCAACTGTAAATAAAATGATTCTTTAGAAGACGCTTCAGTTAAAACCTGAAAAGTAGTTCAAAAGGAAAAACTTTTTGCTAAGAAAATGTAGTATTTTATTAAATTTTAAAATTTGTATCCTGTCACAGAAATACCTGGAATTCAATAGTATCTTTCAGTTAATTTTGTTTTCTGTAATTTTGAGTTGTAATGTTTTCAAAGTCATTATACATTATAATATTTAAGTTACTTACATGATTAAATTGATGTGATAATGTCACTGTTTTATAATTAAAATACAGAACTTCAGTGATTTATATTTATTCATTTTTAGTGTAAAAAGGAAAGTAAGTGTAAGTATAAATTCAGTGTAGGATGAAAATTAGTCACTAGTTATGAAATTAATACATATGAAATTATATACTGCTACACCCATTCAAAGGATCTTTCTTTGGCTTAACTAAACCATCAGAATATAATTATAAAATTAATGCATCTGAAATTATTTGTGGCTGTGACTGATAGGGGTCTTTTTCAACTTAAACATTCAAACTCACAAAGTTACCATGGTCATACATGGTACCAGTTTACTCAGAAGGATATTAAACAGGAACATCAGGCTGCCAGTAGAGCAGCGTCAGTTCTCATTAGTAGTGAAAGTTCTTGTAGCAGTTCAGCCAGTACATTGTAGGTGCACAACGATGAGACCTTCCACGGGCCTCTTATCACAATTCCGTACGCCCAACTTCCACGTATCCCATAAGGGACATGTCAGTTTCAAGAGTCACCACACTGAGGAAAGCCTGAAGCATGAGGTTCCCATCAGATTATTTATAGTACATCCAGTCCAGGTCCAATTTAGTAATCAAGAGTCATTTTTGGAGTGGCCGGTTAGCTCGGTTGGTTAGAGTGTGGTGCTAATAATACCAAGGTTGCTGGTTCTGTCTCCACATAGGCCACTGTGAGCTGCGCCCTCATTAAAAAAAAAAAAAAGAAAGAAAGAAATTTTTACCATAAGCAAAGTATCCTAAAAATGTAGTTGACATTCCTACCTTTATCAGTTACCATGATAACAGAACTAGAAATCTTAACTGAAGGTGAGATTCACATGTAGTAAAGGCAAAGGCCTTGTTAATCTTTTCATTCTCATATGCTAAACCTGTTGCTTTCAACCTTCCTCTTTAATAACTGGTAAAATGTTTTACTTAATGGAGTACTATATTTAATACGACCATTTTGATTGTTTGGTATCTGAGACTGGTTTACCTTATAGTTTAAGCTAATGGAAGTTGTAGTGTCTGTGTATCCTTCTCAGCCTCACTCAGGTTCATAGCCAGGGATTATTCAACTTAATCCTCTTCAACTTTCCCACTCTAGATCATCAGAAAAATTTAGATGAGAAAGTATGATGAGTTTTGTTTCAGGTTCAATACAGTTTTACTATTATAGGCAAAACTCTTCAAGGTTTATCCTGTTTAGAGTGAATCAGGTTTCCATAGCAAAGGTATGTTTATTTTAAATCTATAAACTTTAGTCACTCTAGATTGAGTTTCACTATGATAGTCATGATTTTAAAAATAACAGTTTTTAGCAAAGTACATTATCAGTAAAGACACGTTGGAGAGTCTATTCATTAAGTCTTGGATGGAGCCCACGAATATGTATTTTTAACTGCATGTATGCACATGCACACACACGCAAAATATAATGTGACCGAAGTAGCAGATCTTTCTCCCAGGTGTCATACTCTGAACCTAGACCCAAATGGTTCTTTATGTGGAAACAGATTTCAGCTCTAGATAACGAGGTAATGACTGTCTTCTTCCTTCTGCCCTGTCAACAGAGGTATCAGTAGCTTATAGGAGATACCTTTAACATGATCAGAGTATTCTACCTGACTTAGTAGAAGAAAGGCCATGAGTGGTCACCCCTTGAAAAGTTATTAGAAATATATTAGAGACACCATCTCACTACTGTATATCAAAGGAATAGTCAGTGCCTGATTTTGGCTGCTTATCTCCTGTAGTTTTGCGTTTCATCTGCATACTTGATGAGGTAAAGGTGAATATTTTAGTTAGACTTAAGGGGGAATTTTCTTTTTCACAATTATAAAGAAAATCCTGGCTTGTTTAAGATTATAGAAATAGAAATGGTGATCTCAGACTGTTAGCTCTGGCCTTTAATTTTCTTTTTGGAACTCCACAGTATAGTATAATGTGAAGGAAACTCTTTAACATTAGAGATCTTTCTGAATAGTATGTCTTTCTGAGTTCTGCTGTTTGATTAATTAGAAAACTTCTTAAAACTCAAAGTTCATTATGAAAATTAATTTCAAATACTCTTAAGTACATGCATTTTACTTCATGTTTTATTTTATTTGGCCTGACAATCTTTATCTTTTCACTGAAGCATTTAGTCCCTTTATATTTAATGTGCCTACTGATATATTTGGGTTTAAATCTATTGTCTCACTTTATGCTGTTTCAACTATTCCATATTTATTTATTTAATTTTAAAAATTTTTATTGGGGAATATGGGGAACAGTGTGTTTTTCAAGGACCCATCAGCTCCATGTCAAGTTGTTTTGTTTTTTTTTCAATCTAGTGGGGGGCGCAGCTCAGCTCCAGGTCAAGTCATTATTTTCAGTCTAGTTGTGAAGGGTGCAGCTCACTGGCCCATGTGGGAATCAAACCAGTGACCTTGGTGTTATGAGCACTGCACTCTAACCACTGAGCAAATCGACCGCCCCTCATCTTTATTTTTTCTCTTCTTTATTGCCATTTTTGGATTGATTGTTTTCTATTATTCTTTGTTTTTCCTTAACTAGTTTGGAAATTACATACTCTATTTTTTATTCTTTTAGTGTTACCCTAGAAATTATAATACACATACTTTCTTAACGTGGGTCCTCTACAAAGTAGAACCTGAGGCAAAGATGAAAGGATTGTTCCTTTATTTCAGAGGTGCAGATCCAGGGAAGCGAGGGTAGGGAAAAAAGGAAAGTTAGTCAAGAAAAAAATTGATGCAGTGTGTTACCACAGTGGCCAGGCTTGGTGACAAGCTATGAAGACTTGTGGAAGTCTCTCAGCAAGTACGTTCATTTTGAGTGTGGGACTTCTCCAGATGGCTTGTAGGAGAAACTGCCCCACTGAGCAGTCTATTGAAGGGAGGAAGGAAGAGGTAATATAATTTCCTGACTCCTTCTGTTTCCCATTGGCCAAGGTTTGCCACACAGGGCTGTGTCATCTGGTCCTTTGGTAACTGCTCAGGAAGCCAGGTCTCATGCTCAGCGGTGTGGCATTGCAGCCAACTCTGAAAGGCAGAGGGGCAACTCAGATCAGATAGGCTTGGTGTGCATAAGTTTGGACTCCAGCTAGCTGAGGAAGCTGAGCAAAAGCAGCAGTAGTGTGGAGCAGGAGACAGGCAACACCTTGGAAGGAAGAAAGCGGCCAAGGGAATCTGAGGAGGCATTAGGAGTTTGTGTCCAATACTCATGTGTCCATATACACAATACCAAAATCTAAAGTTAATACAGATAATACGTTTCACCTCATTTATCTCCTTTCTCACTTATCTATTATTATTGTTGTATATTTAATTATTTTCTGTTTCACAAGACATTAATACTTGTTTTAATTAGTCAATGTTTATTAAGATTTATTCACATATTAACCACTTTTGTGTCTTCATTTCTTCTTACATCTCAGATCTATTTAAGATCATTTTCCTTCAACTGAAGTACATTCTTCAGAATACGCTAGTGTTGAAGGTATATAGTATGTTACCTGTTATGTAAGGAAGAAGGAAAAATAAGAATGTGTATTTGTGTTAATGAAAAGAAATACTGGAAAATAATAGAGAAAAAAATCAGTGAAACGAAAACTTGGTTCAACAAAACTGAAAAATCTGTAGCTAGAAGGAAAAAAAAAGTGAGAACTCAAATCACTAAGATCGGGAATGAAAGGAGCCATTACTGTGGACTTGACCAAAATAAAGGTTGTAAGGGAAAACTATGAACAACTGAGTGAACGTTAACGGGTATAATGAAAACGTTCTAAAATTGATTGTGACGATTGTTGAACTCTGAACATACTAAAAACCATTGAATTACGCACTTTAAATGGGTAAGTTTTATGGTATGTGATGTATATCTCAAGTTGTCTTTTAAAAAATGAAACACTGGGAGAATATACAGGGAACTAATAAAAGTGGTTGCCTGGGATGGGGGTATAGAAGAGTAGATGAAGTCAGGGAGGAGAGTGAGAATTATTTTTAAATATTTTTATATAGCTTAAATTTTTGAGCCATGTAAACAAATTAAGTATTCAAAAACAAAATTTATGGAATCCTGGGAAATTGCAGTGAAACAAATGAAAATAAAGTAATGTGGGGCCGGCCTGGTGGCTCAGGCTGTTGGAGTTCTGTGCTCCTAACTCCGAAGGCGGCCGGTTTGATTCCCACATGGGCCAGTGGGCTCTCAACCACAAGGTTGCCAGTTCGATTCCTCGACTCCTGCAAGGGACGGTGGGCAGCACCCCCTGCAACTAGCAATGTCAACTGGACCTGGAGCTGAGCTGCACCCTCCACAACTAAGATTGAAAGGACAACAACTTGAAGCTGAACGGCACCCTCCACAACTAAGATTGAAAGGAAAACAATAAAGTCCTGTTTAAAAAAAAAAAAAAGACAAAAAAGTAATGTAACAAATGTTAGTTGTTAGTTGAGGGCCTGAATAATAAACACAAAAGCAATCATGATCATCAAAGAAGGTAGTAAGTATGGAGCTGGAGGTTGGAGGGGATCTGTAATAAAATTTCCTTTTCATTTATTTGGGTCATGGTTCAACAATGCGTTTTCCACTGATACGTGTCAATATGTGCACCATTTCTATTTTGTTGTGACCTCTTTTCCCCTGAGAATAACTATCTGTACAAGATGAAGATGGCAGTACTATTTGGAGGCTTAGTACATGCAGACTCAGGGAAAGGTCCTGGGACTGAAAATCTATCTCTATAAGCAAAGGACACGGAAGCAGGGAAGAGACTGGCTACTCCGGTTTGGTAAATAGTAAAGTTTGTTAAGGGAAACTTACAAACCAGGCACATCTTGGGCAGCTGCAAGGCGAAATGGTCCTGTCGCTTGGAAGGTGCCAAAGAATTACAACAAGGCAGGATAGTCACCAGTAGTACATGACTAGTTCCAGGTATGGGTAAGTGCTTTACATGCTTGACCAGGTCAGGACAATGGCTTGTTCCAGGAACAAGTGGGAGCAGTTTATGTCGGAACGAGCATCAGATGTACTGTGGCCACTGCAGTCTGCGTGAGCCATGTGCTCAGGCACATGAGTAAATGAGTAAAGAGGGCCTAGGATGGAGTCTGACTGAGCAGGGTAGAGGAATATGAATCAAAGAAGATCCAGGAGGAGTGTCTAAAATGGGAGGAAACCAGAAGAAAAGATGCTGGAGCCATAGGAGAATGGCTTGATTGACCTATGAGCCAGATAATGAGCATGTAGAAGATGAAAGTTTTCCAGATTCTTTCTCACCTCCAGCTTCTCCAGAGAGAGAAGATGGTAAAGGAGCCGAACCTGATGAAGGGTCAGGAAGGAAAGCTCCTCTTCCTGTACCTCCAAAGAGAACAGGTAAAAGAAATCTACCCAAGCTCGATACTCGGAGATTTATTTCAGAGAGGGCCTCCCGCATTAAGGCATGTGTTTGATAAGGCAAAATTCAGAGGTTAAAGTCAGGAGGCTGAAGACTTGAAGATGCTAATCAGACACATGGAGCACTGGGCACATAGGCTATTCCCTAAACTGCAATTTGAGGATTTTATTGACAGACTTGAATACCTGAGAAATAAAAAAGGAAGTTCAGACCTGTTTAAAACAAATTCAACTTGATCTCCCTAATTTACATGCAGATTTGATTAGCAATAATGATGAAGTAGGGTAAAATAATGGCCGTGATGTAACTGCTATTGAATCAGATCCCTTTCTGACAAATTCATCTGAAAGTGAGAAGTTTGCTTCTGAGACAAATAGAAGACTAACCGAAAAGCAACAACAGAGAATGGAGAGAAATAAACAACTGGTCTTGGAAAGAAGCCAGGCAAAGCTACTGAGTAATAGTCCCTAGGAAATAACTTGTTAACAAACACACCCAGGGCACAGACAGCTAAAGATGTTAATACGGCTGAGGATCAAAAAGAGAAGGAGTCAGATGGATTTAACAAAGACATTCTAGACAATCTACATGATGCTGCTGCTGCCAATATTGTAAATGAAGAGCAGGAATTAAAAACAGAAAACACAACTGGACCAATCCTTTAAAAATGTATAGCAGTAACTTTATGCTTCATCCAGAAATGTTACTGAGGTTGGATAGGATTCAACTAAGAGGAAATCTGTGAACTTGATATCCTCCAAGTTTGAGATAACTGTATTTTGTCTACTTTGAAATCCTTATGTAGTAAAACATTTACAGATTCCTGTTTAAAATCTAGTATTATTTATAACTATACTTGTGTCTTATTAACTTAAATCTATTCACTTTAGTGTTTATATAGGTATGACTTCATAACAATGAGTAGTTAATAAGCTGCTTCTGCTGCCATCAAATGCCTTGTTTTCACTAAATTGGGTGGTATTTTAAGATGTAAATATGTAATGAATATTCATGTCCAATTAAAAAAAAATAAAAATCTTACAAACAGACAAGAAGAACGAGCATCAATTACAATCAGACAGTTCTTCAAATGTGTTTAGTGGGAAGCAATCACTCCCTTCTGGCCCGGGGCCAGCTCGTGGGTCAGGCAGCCATCATGTCTTGGAACAGTCTCTCCTCTACAAGGCTGAAGAAAAGTGTTTAGATTAAAAGCATAAAAGTCCTGTATTTAAGGACCAACTGTGACCCACTGTATACCTGAATGCATATTATAATCAAAACACTAACATGTCAAAACAGTGAGGGGACAGCAGGACTTCTGCTCAGAAGAACCACAAACATTTTGTAAGATTTCTCAATACTTTTTAAATCCTCATGTTCATGGTCATCGATGTTCAGCTGTCCGTAGCTCTCTAGTGATTGCCAAATTCATAACATGAAGTGATTTCATGAGTGGTGAGAAAGAAAGGATACATACAGCCGGTCCTCTGGAAGTGGGGTGGTAGAATTGCAAGGCCTTTAGTGGGTCGCAGAGTTTAGGAGAAATGGCAAGAAGTTTGAGTCCATGGGGCCTGTCGTAAGGAAGAAAAGGGCATAGGAGACTGTCACGCTTCTGGGAAGCAGCCCTAGGAGTGTCTTAAGACCCCTTTTTGGTCCTGTTCTTTAAGAATTAAAGATTCATTATTTTCTACCAATGTTCTCTATTCTAATTCTGTTCTGGGGGGACCTATTACAAGGTGGACTGGTTACAAGGTGGACTGGGAGTTCTGATGCGGTTCTTAAGGGATTTAAATTCCTTTTTTTTTTTTAATTTTTATTGGGGAATATTGGGGAACAGTGTGTTTTTCCAGGATTCATCAGCTCCAAGTCAAGTCATTTTCAATGTGGTTGGGGAGGGCGCAGCCCAGCTCCAAGTCAATTCACTATTTTCAATCTAGTTATTGAGGGCACAGCTCACTGGCCCATGTGGGAATCGAACCAGCGACCTTGGTGTTATGAGCACTGCGCTCTAATCAACTGAGCCAAACTGCCGCCCCGGGATTTAAATTCTTGATTTCACTTGACTAAATTGCTATTTGAGTTACACCTCAGGCCAGGACCCTGAGTGTATTATTATCATTGTAATAATACACAACTTGTTCATTTATTTATTAACTCACTCAACAAACCTTGAATATCTGCTATCTATCTAATAGTATCTTAGGCAGTAGGATATAAACACCAAAAAGAGGACACAAACCCTAACCTCATGGATCTGTGAACCTCCCAGCCTAGAAGGCAGATCTATAAAGAAGTCTGTGAAAATGTGAATACTATGCCAAGTGCTATGGGAAGGCGGAAGAGGAGCTGTAAAATGGGCTTGGATGCAAACTCAAATGACAAGGGCCAGACAGACAATGCAAGTAAGTGAAAAGGGGCCTGGTTACTGCAAAGTGGTGGCATCTGGAAAGCACTTGTTCCTTATAAAAGAGGCAGCCTCTAGATGCTAGACTCGGGTAGTAGAGAGATGTAGTCTTCACTGTACAGCCTCTTGTACATTTTGAATTTTATATATGTGCATTTGTTACCTAGTTTAAAAAAAGATTTAAAAATTTTATTTTTAATTTATTGGGTGACACTGGTTAATAAGATCATATAAGTTTCAAGTGTACAATTTTATAATCATTTGCATTGTGTGTTCACCACCCAAAGTCAAGTCTCCTTCCATCACCATATATTTGACTGCTTTTACCCTCTTCTACTTCTCCCCAGTCTCCCACCATCAGATTACATGATAGACAGGTGTTAACCCTAAGGCAAAAAATTAGATGATTCTTTTTAAAAAAAAAAAATTGAATAAACTGTTTCAGCTGACTTAGAGGAGCCAGTGTGGGCACTAGCGCCCCAAAACAAAGAATCCTTCGAGAACTGGGCATTTTATGCTCAAGGAACATTCCAAGTGAGCTTTCATCTGCTAGCTCTGTCTTTACAGGTAACTGGCAGTCATTTTCTGAGGAGTTCCCTGACATCTAGGGCTTCTTCAGGGTAAATCTTGGCTCCCCATTCTGGTCTGCATGAAGTAAAGGGCTTAGGTTCAAGTCACACTCATATGGCTTTCAATTAGATTTTAACTATAATTTTTCCCAGTCAACTTTTAAGTTGCCTAATTCTTAAACATACATTGAAAACCAAGGATCAGGATTCATTTGAGGAAAGATGGCAATGTGAAAAATAAATACAGTGATACCTCGGTTTTCGAACATCTCCAATGACGAACATTTTGGTTTACGAATGTCGTAAATTTTACGGATCTATGGTTCATTAGATAGTAAAATTCATGCTAAATTTGCAGTTTTAGGGGTTGATTTTAAAGGTCTGGAATGGATTAATCCATTTTGCATTACTTTCTATGGGAAAACTGTGCCTCGGTTTTCGAATATTTCAGAACTTGGTCTTCCAGAACAGATTATGTTCAAAAACTGAGGTACTACTGTACCAGGGTACATGGCAATAGCCTTGGAGGAAACAAACATATAATTCAGGAGACAGAGGAACTAAACATTAGTATTGATAAAGTTAATTTATTTATGAGAACCCACAAAATGGAGGCCACTCCAGTGGCCCACCCCAAGTCACAAATCTAAACCCAAGTCAGCTTGTGCTGACGAAAACACCTGTCATGGAAACCTAACATACACCAATCACAATCTTCCAACTCAGCTTTTTTTTTTTTTAATTGGGGAAGGGAACAGGACTTTATTGGGGAACAGTGTGTACTTCCAGGACTTTTTTTTTTCCCAAGTCAAGTTGTTGCCCCTCAATCTTAGTTGTGGAGGGTGCTGCTCAGCTTCAAGTTGTTGTCCTTTCAGTCTTAGTTGTGGAGGGCACAGCTCAGCTCCAGGTCTAGCTGCCGTTGGTAGTTGCAGGGGGCACAGCCCACCATCCCTTGCGGGAGTCAAACTGGCAACCTTGTGGTTGAAAGGTCTCACTCCAACCAACTAAGCCATCTGGGAGCTCAGCGGCAGCTCAGCTCAAGGTGCCGTGTTCAATCTTAGTTGCAGGGGGCGCTGCCCACCATCCCTTGCGGGACTCGAGGAGTTGAACTGGCAGCTTTGTGGTTGAGAGCCCACTGGCCCATGTGGGAATCGAACCGGCAGCCTTCGGAGTTAGGAGCATGGATCTCCAACCACCTGAGCCACCGGGCTCGCCCCCCAACTCAGCTTTAGTAGCTAGTTTACCTTCCCCTAGATAACAGGACTATGGCCTTATATGGAAATCCCTGCCCTTCTAGCCAATCATACCCTGTTTCCATGTTGCCTGTTTATAAAACTCGCTTTTGCCCCAAATCGCTGGGGAACAGTGCTTGTGAGACACTGCTCTTCCCCCAACCCATGGGTTATTTTCCCTTGAATCAAGGACATCAAATGCGTTACTAAATTATTTTAGTTTTATCATTTGTCAGTATCATAAAAGAGATCCAGAGAGATTGCGTTGGTTAAAAAAAATTAGATGTCATGAGAATAAGGAACCCAACAAGAAAGCTGTGAGAAATTAAAAGCAGGATTGCTGAAATTAAGAATTACTAATAGGTAGTCTCTCAGAAAGTAGAGCAAAAGCACTAAGAATATATGGGGGGGAACGATAAGAATTTAGGTAATCAATTAAATCCCTATCTAAATAATGAGAATACCAGAAAGAGTGAAACAAGAATAACAGTAGGAAATTGTCAAAGAAATTATCGAACATAATTTGCAGGGCTGATGGGGGACACCCACATGTTCAGACTGAAAAGGCCCAATGAGTGTCCACCCAATACAATGAATGTAGAAAGACCCACATCTAGACACAATATTTTGAAGTTTTATAACCCCAAGGATAAAAAAGAAAAATCCTACAAGATACCAGAAAGATAGAAACTGTCATCGTCAGGAAAATAAGACACTAGCTCTGTAACAATTAACCGATCTTAACTGTTTAGAATAAAATACTTCTGTTGTGGAACTTGGTAGGTTTTGTTGTTCCTTTTGGGTCCTGACTAAGCCCTTTTGACTCAATATCTTAGAGCATTTACTGGTAATTTCCCAATGAACTGCAATTTGTTTTGAGTTTTACTTTCTCAAATATTTTCGCATTGCTTCTATTAAAGGACAAACACAGAGCATTTGTACTCAGGGTACACATTCTCCTTCCATTTGACTGGTACTCTGGATAAACCTCTAGGTAAGTGAATTACTTCCTCTGGCCAAGGTGCTTTTCTTCCACACCTAAACTTATGGCCCTCTTATTTCTCTTATTGTGGTTTCTCTCTTTGGAGGCAAGAGGACAGTCACCAGCCTCACACAGACTTGGTTTCAATCCCAGCTCCATGACGTAGTCACACTGGCACTCACCACTCGTAGTCAAAGACCAAGGAATCTGGAGAGGGCCTCGGAGATCCTCTGTCCTCCCCAGAATCCTCTGTCCTCCCCAGAAATGGCCTCGGGATTAGCAAAACTGACAAAATAGATCCCAGCTGGTCTGTTGCAATCGTGTGCTTAATTATCTCCAGGAGGGCTGGAGCCATGGTGCTGTCTCTTGGCCAAACCTGAAAGAATGTGCTAACTAGTGATTAATGTAGTCCTATGCTAAGGTCTGAGACAGACCGGGGGCAGCCTATACCAGCTTGTTTCTGATTTTGAGATTTGTCATGCATCCTAGTTTTGGCCATATGACCAGAGGGGTATAAAAGACCCCTTCTCGGAAGAGATTGTGGTTTCCCCGAGACCAAGGTATCTTGCACACATCTAGGTGGTTCATTACCTAAAATGCAGCACAGCCTATGCAACTGAAAAAGGCCCCCTGGGAACTGGGCCTGGAAACTGAGACCTCTCTGATGGTTGCCTGTTTCTTATTTTTATTTTTGTATTTTATCTTTATCAAAGTCCTATGTAAGTATACTACGTAGAGTCCTCTGAGTTTTTTCAATTATCCAACCCTGTGTAATTGCTAAAGATATAGTACTGTGAATGGGATAATTCAAACAGTTTTTGTCTTTATAATTTAAATCACAGCTAAAGCTTTGTTGGGAGAAGATTTAGAACCACTGATGGAGGCTGGCTGCTGAGGAATTCCTGGTTTGAATTCACTCAAGTACTATGACTGTTGATAGCAGGGAAAACACAGCAATAGAATTTAAAGGTGGTCAGTCCAGAGCCAGAGGAAATAGCTAAATGGATTAAAAAAGAAATTCAGGTAGCGGGGAAGTCAGTCAAAAATAATGTACCTTGGCTGGTGTTTGCTGCTTTGGCAAAAATGAAAGTAACTAGGAAAGAGTCCTAGGCTGCCAAGACCCCCAAGCTTTGGCTGGTTCTTTCTGTGAAGGGAAGGAACATGAGGCCACAGGAGAGGTGGGCAGATAATTCTTCTGGTCAGAATGAGACCCTTATCTGATAGATAACCACTAAAGAGACTCTACAGGGAGAGGACATCAAGAAAACAGAGGCAAAGGAGCTGTTCAGTCAAAAAGCTAAGTAGTCCTGTGGACTGATAGAGCTTCTTGAGGGAACACTGCTGAAATGGATTTAACACATTGACATAGGAGCTCTTTTCCTGTCATTAGGTACTGCCAAATGAAGGGCATGCTTGGTCACGATCTCCTATTAGCTGCCACTTTTGCTGAAATGTGGGTAGATGGGCAAATTGCAAATCAGTTGAACTGGATAAAGGCGGGGGCACATAAAACACACCTTGTAAAGTGGAGCCATCCAACTCCACCTGTGAGTATTAAACGGAATACCCCTGAGGTTCCTGAAATGTTGAGGATGCAAGCAAGCATCTTTGGACTTGTTATATGATGATACCAAGATCTCCCCTATTTTATACCTTTGACTTAAGTGATGACTGATGCTGTGATAGGAGGGCCTCCAACTACTTGGACTCCACATGACCTTACTGAGGGAAGGTTGCAGTGAGAGACGTTATCACACATCTACTAGCATATTTGCTCTGAATTGGGCAGAATGATGAACAGAAAATCAGTATTGTTCAGAAGACAAGACACAGTAAGAACAAAAGGGTTGAAAAAAATCTCAGGGCTAGTAAAGCAAGTGGAAATGTTCATTAACTTTCTCTTTTCCCTTTTCAGAAAATGGCCACTCAGGAGGAGGCAGCTGAAGAGAGGATTTCCCAGTATGATTATGCTTTGCTCCCGGAGCTGTCTGCTCTTCTGGGCATAGATGCAGTTCAATATGCAAAGGAAGCAGAAAAACAGGAGCAGAAAGATCGAGGACAAATGCAGAAAGGCTTTAACTCAGAAATGCGCAGTGAAGCAAAACGGTTAAAAACTTTCGTGACATATGAGTCCGACCGCTCGTGGACACCACAGGAGATGGCAGCAGCCGGATTTTATTTCACTGGCGTAAAATCTGGGATTCAGTGCTTTTGCTGTAGCTTAATTCTATTTTGTACTAGCCTCCGGAGACTCCCCATAGAAGACCACAAGAAGTTTCATCCAGATTGTGAGTTCCTTTTGGGCAAAGATGTTGGTAACATTGCCAAGTATGATGTGAGAGTTAAGAATCCAGAGACACTAAGAGGAGACAAAGCAAGGTACCAAGAAGAGAAGGCCAGACTCGAGTCCTTCAAGGACTGGCCATTTTATGTCCACAGGATATCCCCAAGGGAGCTTTCAGCGGCTGGCTTTGCCTTTACAGGTAATTTGAAATCATTTTCTGAAGTATTTCTCTGGAGTTTTAAGATTCGATTCGATATTTCAGTTGCAATATTAGTGAATCTTTCCTCACTTGTTAAATGTGTCATAGTAGGAACAAGGTCTATTTTATTAAAATTCAACTTAAGTAATTTTACTCTAGCTTTATTTTATGTTTCATACAGTGGGTTAATTTGATATATGAGAGAAAGAGAGAGAGACACACACACACACACACTTAAGTTTGGACCCTAGACAATACTGACTGCATTTTTAAGGTCCTGAAAATAAATCACGAGGGCAGCCTGCCTCCAGTCTCCTTCTCACACATGTTCCTTTTGCTGCTCTTGCATGATCTTCCTTTGATTCTTTTAATTGCTGCAATATTGGAGGGGTTTTTTGGTTGGTTGGTTGGTTGGTTTTAATCTTAGGGCAAACTCTAATGTATAGGGAAGACTGCATTTTAGAAAATTGTACTTGTTTGAATTGTCCTAGCCATGCCATAAATGTACGACAGATGTGAATGAGAATTGTAATAACACTAACAGCTATCATTTACTAAGTACCAGCAGGACAGGGATTAAGCACTAATTCTGATCCAAGAAACTTGCCATTTCCCCCAAGTTCACAGTTGAATTTATTGAGGCTCAAAGAGTTTAAGAAACGTGCCTTAGTTTCCACAGAAATTTCATGGCAAAACTACAACTTAGGCTTTCTAACTGCTTTACTTCATGAGTGCTGGGGTTTCTCTGCTTCCCCACTACTTCTGCTCTGAGAGCTCAACAGCAAAACACCAACTCTGGGAACACCTTGCCAGGTGTGTTGAGTCAAACAGCTTAGCGGTCTGTACGTGAAGTATGGCCATGGCTGAGGGGTGGGGTCCAGGGCTTAGAAAATGGTCAGTTAGGGCAGCAGGGCTGTGAATGGAGATTCAGCCAGATGAGAGTGTGAGTGGAAAGACAGGCAGGAGCACGTCTTACTCATGCGCAGAGCAGTCAGCTCCCAGACATACGCCTTCTGGACTATCCGCAGGTGGCATTGTGGGGCAATCTAAATGTTTTCCTTTATATACAGGTAAACGGGACACTGTACAGTGTTTTTCCTGTGATGGCTGTTTAGGAAATTGGGAAGAAGGAGATGATCCTTGGAAGGAACATGCCAAATGGTTCCCTAAGTAAGTAGATAAATACCCTTTTTTTTTTTAGACAAAACAAACTAAAGAAAGTCACTTATCTGGAATAGCATCTTCAGTTTTTATTTTTTTCCTATCCAAAGTTGGGACATTCCAGAACTTATTCAAGCACTTAAGCAAGAAAGGCCTGATTACATCATGAAAATTTTGAATTACATAATTTTAAAATAATTTCTTAAATGTTTTATTATCCCAAATGCAAAGACATGTTTTGCTAAATAGAAGTTTCAGGATCTGCCTTAATTAACAAACAAGAATTATTTGCATAGGGATGATGTGAAATTATATACAGAGGGAGTTGGAAAGTAAAACAATGTTTAAGATGTCATTACAAATGGTTTCATGTACTGCTGATTATATACCAAATGAAAATGTTGTATTTTAAAAATGCAATTTTCATTATTGGGAATGGTCTTTAGTTCCCTACTTAGAAAACAAAGTGTATTTTAATTATTTTTAATCCTATGTTTACTAGTATGTTGTACATGACTTTGTACCTACTAAGTAGATTCATTCCCTTAACAATTTTTAAAACTTTCATTATGGAAAATTTCATACAAAAGTGGAGAGAACAGTATAGTGAGTAAACAATTATCAACACATGGCCAAATCACATTTCATCCATCTTTTCCCCAGAAATAATAATAACCAGATTATATTATGTCAATCCCAGATATCATGTAATGTCATTTGTTGATATATTAGTATATAAATCTAAAATATATGATTATCTTTAAGAAACATAACCACAATATCATTATCGCTCCTAAAAAGGATTAACAGTATTTCCTTAATACATATTATCAAATATCTGAATTAGTGTTCAAATGTCTACATCCTCCCATCTCCCTCTCTCTTTACTGTTGGATAACTTGCATGAACATTCAAACACAGTCCATATATTACATTTAGTCAATAGGTCTCGTAAGAGTTTTAATTTCTAGATTTCCCCCTTTCCCATCTTTGTCGGGTCATTTGCTTGTTAAAGAAGCCATGCAATCTGTGTAATTCCCTGTACTCTAGGTTTGGCTGAATGTGTTTCTGAGGTGTTAACATGTTTCTCTACTTCCTGTATTTCCTCTAACCTAATACTTGGATCTAGCAGTGCGATCAGGCTCATATTCTATTTCTTTAACAAACATTTGTCATACACCTACATGCAAAGAAGTTGTTGGTTGGATCTTAGGTAACCCCCAAAAAAGCTGGGCAGTTACGTTTATAAGTCATCTTGTGCATGGACAGCCATGCTCACAAAAAAGGATGTCTATGATGTGTTAAATGAAAAAAGAAAAATGCAAAATAATATATGTAGTGTAAGCCCTTAAAAATGTGTAAAGGCACTCAACCTATATATGGACTTGTTTGAAAATACATAGGAAAAGTTATGAAAAGATATAAAAATAAACAATAGATATATAGTATCTGGATTTGGATTTGTTGTGAGATGAGGTGGAAAGGGATTTTCATATTTTACTTTGTTCACTTCTATCTGTTTAAATTTGTGGAAACAAATGTGTATTTTATAGTTGAAAAGGAATAGTGAGAGGGGTGGGTGGGAGAAAGAGAACAAAGAAGGAGAGGAGAAAGAGAGAGAGAGAGAGAGAGAGAGAGAGAGAGAGAGAGTGAGAGAGAGACAGAGTCAGGAGGGGAAAGCGCTTCCTGACAAGCAGATAAGACAATTGTAGGGATGCATGAAACCAGATTGTTAAGTATTTTGAATGTTACTCTGGCTCCTTGACCAATTAGAATCAGCCCAATGATACTCAATGTTGACATATACCTTACAGTTAGATACCAGATAAGTGTCAGCTCTGGTCAGTATTCATGGTTCTTGGGCACCTGTCTCAGTTCTGGCCTCAGTTCACTCTTCACTTATACTCAGGGCCACCATATTTAATGTCATTGGGTTATACACTGGGCAACTCCCAGTGACACTATTCACACAGAGCATCATGTGATTAGTACCAACTAGAGAGGCACATCCTGTCTGGAATGGCCCTGGTATGCCTTCTCTGACATAGGGCTGAAGGAAAGGTAGAAGCACAGGAGAGAAGACACCAACCAGTCCAGTAACCAGCCTCAAAGGGAAGGAGCTAAGGCCTGCTGATACAAACATAGGCAGGGCAGAGTTCAGAAGCTCAGGAGATAATGCAAAGCCACTTCCTATCAGACCGTAGACAAGTTACTCTGAGTCTCATATATAAAAATGCAGATGATAATATGTAGCTTGTAGAGTCATCATAAGTTATATAAAGTTATATGGAGCAAATGCCTTGTAAAAACTACCATTTATTATGTGAAGATAACCAACTGTTTCACCTTTTCTGTTTGTCATTGTGAGCACATGGTCAGCCAATAAATTTCAGAGCTAGAATGAGAACTAAGAATCCCCAAGTTTCTTGTTGGTTACTCTATCTCTTAGCTGCTTGGTCTTCAATTTTGTAGACTGGCTTTGTTGCTTATTTTATATACTATGGACAAAATGTCTGAGTATTCTTACGCTTTTTAAAATGCAATACTCAATAAATGTAACTGGATTTTATTGTAATTTTTAAAGAAAGTACCATGTATTGAGGGCCTCCTCAGTTCGTAGTAAGGTCACCGCCCCATCCATTGTGTGCTAAATGGGTTATGTGCAGACTTGAGGCAAATTCTAGGAGGACTTGTACACCTGCAGAATGGGGGCCCTGTGTTGGTACACACACAGCAGGGGAAAGCCTCTGGGTAGAAAATCTGCTCCCCGTAAGTGAGGGGCAGGGTAAGACTGAAGAAAGGCTTGCCACTGCAGTCTAGTAATTAATAGAGTTTATTAAGGAAAACTTGTATGTGTGGCATGTCATGGGCAGCTACAAGATGAAATGGATCCCCACGGTGCTTGGCAGGTGCCAGAGAATTATATAGATACTAGTATGTGATGCTACCGCGTATGGAAATTACTTTTTATGTTTGACCAGGTCAGGACAACAACCTGTTCCAGGAACCAGCACGTTGCAGGAGGCAGGGGAGGAGTGCTGGTTTACGTCAGTCAGTATAAACATCAGTTACGATCAGAGAGTCTCTAAGCGGGGTCTGTGGAACCCAACCTCTGTTCTGGCCCAGGTGCAACTTGCAGGACAGACAGGGGTTCCATGGAAAAGTCTCCCCTCCACACCCTGGCTACCCATAGAATGGTGGCCCTGGAGTACATATGAATCATCTAAAGGAGTTCATTTTCTCATGTGATTACAAAAGAACAGTGGCAAGATTGGTCACATCCCCGTTAATGGCATAACCGGGGCTGACATTCTGGCCTCTTGATTCCCAGCCCACTTATTACAGCACTACTAGGAAGATACCTTAAATTTGAATTAGAGGGATTTTTTTTTTCAAGTTAATTTAAACATTGCTTCTCTTTTGTGGAAAGGAATGTGCTTTTAAAAGGTATTCAGTATGCTCTTTTTAATTCAAAGTTTATTAACTTTCATTGTTTAAGGATCCTTGGTGATGTTATGTTTCCCTGAAAATAAGACCTAGCCACACAATCAGCTCTAATGTGTCTTTTGGAGCAAAAATTAATATAAGGCCCAGTATTATTATATTATATTATATTATATTATATTATATTATATTATATTATATTATACCTGGTCTTATATAAGACCTGGTCTTGTATTATATTATATATATCATATTATATATTATATTATAAAAGACCCGGTCTTAAAGTAAAATAAGACCGGGTCTTATATTAACTTTTGCTCCAAAAGATGCATTAGAGCTGATTGTCTGGCTAGGTCTTATTTTCAGGTAAACACGGTGTATTTTGTTCAATAGATTAAATATATTGTTTTATATAATTCCCCTTACTGACAGTATCTTTCATATAACCACAGGAACTAGATTTAGTCACCGTAATTTAATAAACAAAAAGAACCCCCAGCCTATGTATTACTATAAAGCAGTCTTTTTTATTGTATTATATATTGTTTCAAGAAAAGAGATAATCTGAAGATTTAATTATAAATTATTCATGTTGTCACTAATAGAAATAAAGAATAGTTATATGAGAATGGTGATTCTCATAAAAAAAATTTTTTTTTAATTGGGGTGACAATTGTTAGTAAAATTACATAGGCTTCAAGTGTACAATTCTGTAATACATCATCTGTATATCACATTGTGTGTTCACCTCCCAGAGTCAGGTCTCCTTCTATCATCATATATTTACCCTCATCTACACCCCCCTTCCCCCTTACCCTCTGGTAACCACTCTACCCTCTGGTAACCACTAAACTGTTGTCTGTGTCTATGAGTTTTTGTTTCTTTGTTTGTCTTGTTCCTTTTTGCTTTCAGTTTTATATCCCACATATCAGTAAAATCATATGGTTCTCGACTTTTTCTGACTTATTTTGCTTAGCATGATCATCTCAAGATCTATCCATTTTGTCACAAATGGCAGTATTTCATCTTTTCTTATGGCAGAGTAGTGTTTCCATTGTGTAAATAAGTTTTGAGATACATCTTTTGACAGTTTTATTTGAAGTTTAATAAAATTCACTAATTTTAAGTATACAATTCAGTAAGTTTTAACAAATATTCATTGTGTAACCATCACCACAATAATAGAGATATAGGACATCTCTATCATAGTTTTGGGGTAAATTTTAATTATGTTTATTAATTATAGATGTGAATTTCTTCGAAGTAAGAAATCCTCAGAGGAAATTACTCAGTATATTCAAAGCTACAAGGGATTTGTTGGCGTCACGGTAATTTACAGCAGCATTTTTTCCCCTCAAGTTTCCTTTTGATTACCTAATAATATCTGAATTAGAAGGGGATGGGCATTCTTTTTTTTGTCATGGGGTGTACTTCTTTCTTATTCCTTCTTTCCTTCCCTTACGTCTCATCTGGCAGAGTGAAGAAAATCACATTCTCTTGCTGAACTAGAGCCCTTACAATTCCTTTTTCCTGGACTGGCTTTCGATTGGTCTGTCTGCCTTCCTGACAGTCTTCCCCTCTTTGAGGCCTCCTCACTTAGCTTTCCTTGGCTCCCCCATCTGAATATTGGGAACTTGGCACCGTCATCCATAGTGAGGGCCTCTGAGTTGCTGCCTCCTAGCTGGTTATTTTATTAATAAGGATTCCCTAGTGGCACATGGTGGAAAAACCAACCCAAATTGGTTTAAGCTTAAAAAATGAATTTATTGGCTAATATGACTCAGATCAGAACCTTGAAGAGAGAACATGGCCTGAAAGTGGGGGAGAGGTGTTTCCTTAGAAAGAAATCCAGTGCAATTATCAGAGAAATGTCAGCTGCACCCCAATACCCAATGCCCTTCTGAATCCAGTTTTCTTTCCAATATCTCATACTTCCTTATTAGCTAAAGTACCTGTGTGATATCTACATGTAAATCCACTTTGGATCTGGATCTCTAGAAGCAGTGACCCCAGAAGGCTTCCTCTGTTAGGTATAAATAAACATTCATGGGTTCTTTTCTTTTTTGCACTATATAAAAAATTCCAACATTAATAGAAATAAAAATTAAAGGCATGATCTCCAACAACCCTGCCACTCAATCCAATGAAACTCTCCATTGGGGGAGGGGTTCTTTCCATTTTTATTCATAGATTGGTGTATACTCTAACTCAAAGTTGATAACTTGAATTTTAATTTCCTTCAGGGGGAACATTTTGTGAATTCCTGGATCAAGAGAGATTTACCTATGGCATCAGGTAAACATTCAGACATATTCCAAAGTCTTTGCTTATTTATTTTTTCATTTGCTTTTCTTTTGTCCTCATCCTTTTTATAAAAATCCTTCCATTTTCTTCTCCATTTTATGGTGCCATAGTCATTTAAAAAAATTTATTTTCATAAGATTTCTGGTCTTCTGGAGTGACTTAGTTTTTTAGCATAAATGAGCATAGGGAAATATGGCAGGATTGGGTCCTTGACTGACACTTCTCCTAAAACAATTACAATTTCTGGATAAAAAGATTTTGAAAGCATTCTTAAATGGATCCATGTCTGTTAAGAAACTAAGTGTGAGATAATAGAAAATATATACGGTATATATTGGTTTCTGCCCCCAATTCCTGGCACAGAGCTCCTAAAACCCTTGTAAATCCCTACGTGATAAGAACATCTTTTGTTCTAACTAGGCGACTCTGGGTGGGCTCCTGAATGGGGGCTGGTCACTAGAAAGACCAAGGCATGATTAGAAACTTGGACTTTTCAGTCTTGCTTCCCCATTCTCCAGAGAGGGGAGAGGGGCTGGAAATGGGGTTAGTGATCAATGTGATGAAGCCTCCATAAAAACCCCAGTAGTACAGGATTTGTGGGGTTTCCAGGTGAGTTAATATATCCACTTTGAGAGGGTGATGCACCTCAACTCCATGGAGACAGAAGCTCCTGCTCTTGGGACCCTCCCAGGTCTCAGCGTATGTATCTCTTTATCTGGGTGTATCTTTCATCATATCCTTTAAACATAAGTGTCACCCTGAGCTCTGTGAGTCACTCCAGTAAGTGAAGTGGAGTGGGAGCAGGCCTGTGGGACTGAGCACTTAACCTGTGGGAGCTGACACTGTCTAGGTAGAGTGTCAGAATGGAGTAAAACTGTAGGACACCTAGCTGGTGTCAGAGAATTGCTTGATGGAGGAAAACCCCCACACATCTGGTGTCAGAGGTGTAGTGTGAGAGTCAAGGAGACACACAGGAGGAAAAGATTGAGGATTTTCCAATATATTAAGTATATGCAGATTAAAAATGAAGTGACGGCAGAAATCCTGGGATTAAGTGGAACTCTGAAACAAACTCATCTTTAGAAAATTTGCAGAAACAAGTTAACAGAAGTTTAATTTTAAAGTCCTTATAGGGCGCAGACAACAGGAACCAAATCCCAGGACCCACCTAAGGTGGGAAGTCTAATGGAGACCAGTCCATAGAGTGGACACCTCAAAGGGCAAGAAATAAATCTGCCTGGTCTTAAGGGATTTATGAGGAAAATTTGCCTCTTTCAAATCTTGAGTAAGAAGTGAGTCTCCTCTAGCTGTTTTTAATTTTATTCTGATGTTAGATGATGAAGAAATAATTTTTAAAGGTTTTATTATAGAAAATTTTCAACATATACAGAAATAAGACAATAGTATGTACATACCCACCACTCTGCTTCAACAATTTAACTTGTGGTCAGTCTTGCTTCATCTAAACCCCTTTCTTCTTCTTCTTCTTTTTTAAATTGGGGAATATTGGGGAACAGTGTGTTTCTCCAGGGCCCATCAGCTCCTAGTTGTTGTCCTTCAATCTAGTTGTGGAAGGCGCAGCTCAGCTCCAAGTCCAGTTGCCGTTTTCAATCTTTAGTTGCTGGGGGCACAGCCCACCATCCCATGTGGGAATTGAATCAGTAACCTTGTTGTTAAGAGCTCACGTTCTAAGCAGCTGAGCCATCCGGCCGCCCTCTGGAAGCTCAGCGGCAGCTCGTTGTCTTCAATCTAGTTGTGGAGGGCACAGCTGACTGCCCATGTGGGAATCGAACCAGCAACCCTTGACTTTGTTGTTCAGAGCTTGTGCTCTAACCAGCTGAGCCATCTGCCAACCTCCTTTCTTCTTTTTTACTTCTCCTCCATTATATTGAAGTATAGCGCAAACATCATATCATTCTATCTGTAAATGTGAAAGGATAACTTGAGCACTTATACTTGCAATATGAAAACTTGTTGGTCTCATTGTACGCCTTTTATTCAAGCTTATTGCAATGACAGCATCTTTGCTAATGAAGAACTAGGACCTCTTTTAAGAACTGGCCCCAGGCACCCCCTATGGGAGTTGCAGCTCTGGCCAAAGCAGGTCCTTTACAAAGGTGAGCCAGTAGTTTCTACCAAACTCTTGCCTTGCTGCTCATTTAAATAGCACATGCACTTCATGATCCTGGGCTTGTATTTTCTAGTCTCAACAACCTCCACTCTTTCATTCTTTCTTTGTATATCCCTTTTCCTTGCTATATCAGAAATCCTCTCCCAGTTTTCCACACCTCCCTTGGGTAGAGAAGCTTCATACTTGAAACCTTACAGTCTGGACTAACAGTAAACACAAGTTTAGATATCCTGAGTTTTCAAAAGTCTACTTTACACCACTTCATTTTTATTTATTTTTATTTTTATTTATTTTTATTTTGTTTAAGGGTTTTTTAATTGGGGAAGGGGAACAGGACTTTATTGGGGAACAGTGTGTATGTACTTCCAGGATTTTTCCAAGTCAAGTTGTCCTTTCAATCGTAGTTGTGGAGGGCGCAGCTCAGCTCCAGGTCCAGTTGCCATTGTTAGTTGCAGGGGGCGCAGCCCACCATCCCTTGCGGGAGTCGAACCGGCAATCTTGTGGTTGAAAGGTCTCACTCCAACCAACTGAGCCATCTGGGAGCTCAGTGGCAGCTCAGTTCAAGGTGCTGTGTTCAATCTTAGTTGCAGGGGGCGGAGCCCACCATCCCTTGCAGGAGTCAAGAAGTCCAACCGGTAACCTTGTGGTTGAGAGCCCACTGGCCTGTTGGAATCGAACCGGCAGCCTTCTGTGTTAGGAGCACGGAGCTCCAACTGCCTGAGCCACCGGGCCAGCGCCTTCATTTTTATTTAAGACATACATTAGTACAGGCAGACCTTGGATATAGTGCGGGTTCAGTTCCAAACCACTGCAATAAAGCAACTATTGCAATAATCATGTCATAATCTTTTTGCTGGTGGAGGGTTTTGCCTGCCATTTGTAAGAGATGCAACATCTGTGAAGCGCAGTAAAGCAAAGTGCAATAAAACAAGGTATGCCTGTACCTATTTTCACTAACCAAAAGAAATCCGAAGAGGATTTTTGCTTTTACAAAAAAAGGCGAATAACAAAAATAGTGTTCAGCGTTTGTTTTGCAGTGAGCCCTTATAGAGGCAGTGCACACCCCCAAGCAGTGAGAGGGGTGCTGCCAAGCTTCCCTGGGAACTATACTCAGCATCTCAGCATCAAACCTCCATAGCTTTGAACTGTCTCTATGAGCATCTGTGCTTTATCTCGACTTATTTTGTGCATCCATTAGCAAGATGTGTCCTAAGGTAATTGCTTCTTCACTTTCTGCCCTCTCAGCTTATGAAAGACTTCATAGGAATGCTGTACGTTCGGATAGCAGGAGAAACCTGTATTGTGGTTAGGATAATTATCATGTCTTCCTATACATTAGTCTCCTGCCCTCCACCACCCCATCCCCTGGAAACTGTCACGACCTTTCTGCTTCTATCTCTTTAACGAGAACTTAGCAGTCAGGTGCCCATACCTAGTTAGTTACAAGAGAAGCTCGGACATTCATTCTATTTCCTGGCTGTCAATGTACCTAGCTAAAAATTGGAGTTTCTGATTCTATGAAAGAATGAGAGATACTGGGAGTGTGGATAAGCAGTCTTTGACACATCCTTGGAAGACAAAACCAGAAATACTTTTTTAATGAGGCCTAAGCATGTAGAATCTTCCACCAGTTCATAGTATTCTCTTTGGCTGTTGGTCATCAGGAAGTACCACTCTGTAATACGAAGAGTAGGTTCCCCTCAGCTAAGTGTCTGCCTGGGGTACAGGAAGGTGATCAGGGAAAGGAAATTGTGTCCTTCCTTGGTACCTTGCTGACCTTCAGACCAAACACACAAACTGAGTTACAGTGGAGGTCCATGCAGATCTTTTACTGAGAGGTCAAGTAGATACCACAGAGCAGCACAGAATAGGGGAATGTAGTGATCACTTTAACGGGAATATTCTATTGGTTGCAAAAAAATCTTAATGCTTCATAGCCTTAAGCATATGGAAAGGCAGTGTCTACACTTTCTCCCTACTCTCTCTATTTTGGCCTTTTGCCAGCCTCCCTCAAAAACCTTCTGCCCAGTGTCCTCACCCTCTTCCTTTTCGGACCTCCACCTTTCCCCACAGATCCTAGTCATCTGAGCCTTTTAGGGCAAGTTCTAGTTAGTACCTCATATTTTTGTCCAGACACAAAGGAAGGTTTTCCTCTGCCCTACCTTTGCAGTGCTCACAGGGCTCCAAGAGTGGAAGGAAGATGATGGACGCTCCATTTCTAGTTCAGTCCTTTGGTAGATCCAAATGCTAATTTCCTTCCAAAGAAATACAGTTTCACAAGGAGACTCGATCCTACTTCTAGTGGAATAAACCTGGCAATAATGTAGTAAGAGGCATTTGATTCCTCATTAACTTACATACGCGCTGCTGCATTTGCTTCTATTTTTTTCCTGAGCTCCAAATATATTCTTTCTGATTTCATTAAAAAAATACTTACTGAGTACCTAATAAGTGCTAGGCACTCTTTTAGGTCCATGAGATTCATTGGTGAGCAAAACCGACAAAAATCTCTTCCTTCCTGGAGCTTTAATTCCACACTCTGATTTGCAAATCTCTTGCTCCATAGGAGTATGGGACAGGGAGAAGGTTCATCAAAGTGCATGATACATAGGAGCATTTATGGCTATTTCTCATTATACCACTGGTCCTGTATATAATATCGCCTCACTGATGACGCAACTTGTGACTGTGTCACAAAATCTGATTGGAAATGCAGGTAGGGTTTTGCTAATAAAGGCCTGGCGATTATTACCCACATCACTTGACAAATACACATGCCAATGGCACTGATCAGATTTCTTTACTTCTAGGTATAAAGGACATCATCCAGGGTTTTCTCTGTAGAGGATGTTCGGAAAAGTGGGAGGAAGGTGATGACCCATTAGAAGATCACACCAAACATTTTCCTAAGTGAGTAGAATGAATGTTTAGTGTCTGTAAGTTTGGATGTACTTTAACAGTTTTTCCCTCATTTTCTTCCTCATTTGATCTTCTGATTAAATCTTGCCCACCCCTCTGAATCATACTATGAAGAATGAGTCTTTATCTTTTATCCCCTTGCTCTCATGACACCCTTTCCATTTAGCCTTCCTCTCATTATAGTTATAGTATAGTTTTGGTAAGATCAGTATTTTTACATTATATGTTTACTTATGACTATATAAATACTATGCAGAGCTGAACCTGTAGTAAATTATGACTTATTTTCCCCTCCCTGTACAAGTTTTAATTTTTGTAGAAAGTAATTATTGTCTTCTTAGTACGTTTGCTTAGTTTTTTGTTTTTTGAAATGAAATTCATACATTAACCATATTAAAGTGCACAATCCAGTGGCATTTAGTACATTCACAATGTTGTACAACCACCCCAACTAATTCCAAACAGTTTCATTACCCTAAAAGAAAACTGTACCCATTAAGTAGTCACTGCCCACTCCACTCTTGCTTCTTAGAGCTACCAGTCTGCTTTCTATCTCTATAGATTTACCTATTCTGGATATTTCATATAAATAGAAGCACACAACATGACTTTTTGTATCTGGCTTCTTTCACTTAGCATAATGTTTTGAGGTTCATCCATGTAGTAACATGTAAGTATTTTATTCTTTTTAACTAGCTGAGTAATATATATATATTTCAATTTATATATATATTCAATATATATAAAATATAGTCTATATTCTATAATATATATTTAATATATTAATATGTATTTCAACTTATTAAATATATATATTTCAATTTCTCCATCTTCTCATTAATATTTATTTTTTTAAAAAAACTATAGCCATTTGCTTACGTTTTTTTTTTTAAAATGTCTTTAGCACTAGTTCAAATTCTCCCAAATGTTTAAATCTCCTCTCCAGTCATTCGGACTGATAAGATATCCCATCATTTTCATTTTCTTGAAGGAGTCTCCAATATGAATTCTTTGTCCTGTAGTCATCCTACAATGCTGGGATCGTTCTTCATGGTCATCCTAGGGATTCCTATTGTCTTTCTCCTGTGTTGTAGGTCCTGTGTCCTGGATCTAATGTTATTAAGCTGGTGCAAAAGTAATTGTGGCTTAAAAGGTTAAAAAGTGCAAAAACCGCAATTAGTTTTGCACCAACCTAATATTTCCTTGGTTTATTCACTCATTTTGGTGGAACACTCCTCCACATTTCCCTGGGAAAGATTGCACAAGAGATCCATGTTTCTAGCTTGTATATGAGTATAATGCTTATCTGTCTATCTTCACACACTCTCGCACATTTGTTTGGTAGTTTAGCTGGGTATAAGTTCTAGGTTGGAAGTCATTCTAATTTTAGATTGTAGAGGCATTGCTACATTTTCTTATAGCTTCCAGTGTTGCTGTTGAACAGTTCCATGCCTTTCTGATTCTTAATCCTTTAATTGCAAACTACTTTCTCCCCTCCTGGAAGCTTTTAGGATTTTGTTTGTTTCCAGTGTTCTCAAATTTCATGAAGAAATGGCTATTTAATATTTTTTTCAGTGGATCTTTAAACATGTTTGGTTTATTTATTTTTCACCCACCAAAATCTTCAGAAATGTTCAATTGCAAGAATAAATTTGTCATTTTCCCTTTGTAATTTGTAAGAGTTTTTCAGAAGTAAATATTAATACATGTAGATCTTAAAATAAATACTTCGATCTAATTCTAAGATTCTAAAGAGAATATTGCTTTGAAGGAGTTTTGACAGAAGTAGTTGCTTTTTTAATTTCAATTTAGTATGTAATAAATTATTGAGAACAGTGGGGACTTCCTTCTTAATTCTTGGAAAGATAGGTTTGGATACAGTATCTAATTTTGCAGTCTAATTTTATTTAGAATTTTTTTCTAGAATCTTATCAGCTCCCTTTTTGTATGACTTTTTACTCTTCCTCTGCCATTTTTTAAAATAAAAAACTAGGATGCCTCCAAAGGAGTACCTAGAATACTTATTATGATTTGAAGGCCAATAATAAAAGAAACCAATAAACTCACCACTAAAATTAAGAAATTGAATATTACCAATGCCTTAGAAAACCAGTGTGTGCACACCTTCCCCAATTTCAGTTATATCCTGTCCCTCCAACCCAGAGGTAAACATGAACCTGAATTTTGGGTTAATTATTCTTTTGCTTCACTTTATGGTTTTTCAAACTACATGTGTATCCTTAAACATTGAACTTTGTCTGTTTTGGAAGTATAAATAAGTAGAAGCATACTGCATGATTCCTCTGTGAGTGACAAATTTGCTCCACGTTGTTCTTGAGATTCATTCGTAATTGTGTGTAGAGTTGTAGTTCACTTGTTTTCACTGCTATATAGTGTATTATTTTATGAATATATAGTAATTTATCCATCCTATTCTTGATTCAACATCTGAGTTGTTTTCAGAGTTGCAAATTCAAATAATGCTACAAATAATGCTAACATTCTTGTGCATACCGTATTTCCCTGAAAATAAGACCTAGCTGGACAGTCAGCTCTAATGCATCTTTTGGAGCAAAAATGAATATAAGACCCAGTATCCTATCCTATCCTATCCTATCCTACCCAGTCTTATTTTACTATAAATAAAATTTTTACTTAATTTTAATATTATTTACTTAATATTTTATGTACAGTAAAATAAGATCGGGTCTTATATTAATTTTTGCTCCAAAAGACGCCTTAGAGCTGATTGTCTGGCTAGGACTTATTTTTTGGGAAACACATTATTTCTCTTTGCGCATGTATTTCTCTAGGATACGTAACAAAACATGGAATTGGAGTCACAGGGTTTGCACACATTCAACTTTACTAGATTGTGCAAAACTTTTTACAAAATTGCTTGTACTGATTTACATTCCCACTAGCACAGATGAGTTTCCTTTGGTCTGCTTCCTCACTAACTTAGTATTGATTAAATTTTAATTTTTGACAATCTAATTACTAATAATATTGAGCCTATTTGCATATTTTCCCTTACAATTTCTCTACTATTTTTCTTCAAAATTGCGTCTCAATTGTTCTTTGCTCTTTCATATTCATTGAATGTATGAAATGTCCCTCTTTATCCGTCATAGTATTCCTTATTCTTGTCTTTATCTGATATTAATATAGCCACTCCTGCTATTCTGCAGTTTTTACATATCTTTTTTGAAATCATTTTAATCTATGACTTCATATTTAAAGTGAGTTTCTTGTAGGCAACATAGTCGGATCTTGCTCTTTTAAGTCTGACAATATCTGCTTTGTAATGGGAGTTTATAACATGTACATTTAATGTAATTATTGATATACTTGGATTTAAATCTATTTTGCTATTTGCTGTTTATTCCATATCTTCTTTTTTTTCTCTTTTCCTGACTTCTTTAGTTTTTAGTATTCCATTTTATCTCTATTATTGGTTTATTAGCTGTACATCTTTGTCTTTTAAGTGCTGCGTGCTCTACAGTTTACAAGGTGCATGTTTAACATATCACAGTCATGTTCAAATATTATAACACTTAATATACAATGTATGAACTCTATAACAGTATACTTCTATTTCTCCCCTCCTATCCTTTGTGCTATTGTCTTATTATTTTATTTCCATATATAGTATAAATATCACCATATAGTGTTATATTTTTGCTTTAGATTATCTTTTAAATACATTTAAAAAAGAGAAAAAAATGTCTTTCATATTTACCCACTTAGTTACCATCCCTGGCACTCTTCATTCCTTTGGTTAGAACCAAGTGGAGTTCCATTTGTTATCATTTTCCTTTCAACTAAAGAACATTTCTTATGGTGCAGGACTACTGGCAAATAACTGTATTGGCTTCATTTGTATGAAAAAGCCTCTATTTCACTTTCCTTCAGAGTCCTTTTCCTTGATGGGTCTATCTGCATAGCGACCTTGGGCAGAAATATTAAAAGTCCTACTTGCCATTTTCCTGCAGCTACCCTTCTCTTCCCAGACTCATCTCTAAGCCATGCAGGAAAATAAAAATGAGTGTCCTCTTGCTTTATCTCCTGCTTTCCTGTGATTCTGCAGCATGAAAATGAGCCCAAGTAGGTTGGTTGGTCTTAGTCTTCCCATTCACCTACTCACATTTATAGATCTCACCTATCCAAGTGAATCATTTTGGGAAGAGCTCTTTGGAATTTTCTCCCTGTTTTTCAGGTAGACATCATGTCTGAGTTTAGAGGACATTTACGTCCCAGTTTCATGAAGTCTGGCAAATGGTTTTTAGAGAGTATGTTTGTGGCCATTCTTTAGTCTTCATATTGATAGAGGGTTTTTTTTTGTGTTTTTTTTTTAATAAAGATTTTATTTGGGAATAATTTTAGATTTAGAGAAATAATACAAATATAATTCAAAGTTCCTATATTCCCACACCCAGATTCCTGATACTAACATCTTTTGCATTACCATGGTACACTTGTCAAAATTAAGAAACCAACATTGGTACATTATTATCAACTCCAGACTTTATTTGGATTTTGCTGTCTTCTTTTGTGTGTTCCAGAATCCACAGATGGAGTTTCCTTCTCTATTTTTGATTCTTTGGGTTCATTTTAGTTGGCTTCATGGATAAATGTTCAATATGTACTCACTCCACCAAATTCACTGGTTATCCCCATTATTACTTTATAAACCATTTACATTTCTATTGCTAAGAGCAACAGTATAAATGTCTTGTTTGATAATAACACTGAAAGAGCAAATCACTGGAAACGTTAACTTTAAATTTAATTTTTGTTATTAAAACCCCAGCAGTGTTTTTAAAAACCTAATGCATATGCTTACTTGTCTACAACTATTTTTATAACTTTTAACTTTTGTGCTTAGTTGTCAATTTCTCCAAAATATAAAGGCCTCTGCAGAAGTGATTCCAGACCTTCAGAGCCATGGTGAACTTTCTGAATTAACGGTAATGAACAATACCATCTTGTTTATTTTAGCAGTACGTCATTGAAAACTATTTTTGAACAGGAATTGCTCATCATCAATATGTAAATAAATCCTACAAATATCTATTAAGCACCTGTGATGAGCTAGGTGCACATGGGGATAGTACAATAAACAAGACATAATATCTAACTTCATGAAATGTAGACTCAATCCCTTCTACTTTGGGGCTCAGACTCTTTTAGACTTAGAGGTGACTAGTATCCAGGCTGTCTGGATTCCATCTATGATCTTCATTTGTAGGACAGTAAGGTCTGACTTGCTACTTGGCTGCTCTCGGAGCTGGAAAGTTGTTATGTTTCTTTTACAAAAGCAAATGACCAAATCATAAACCCAAATAATAGGCTGACCCCTTTAAACTGAGAAATCCTTTTTAGTTCTCTGGGATATAAGCCACTATCAATTACACACACACACACACACACACACACACACACACACATACACACACACACACACACACACACACACCACCCCTTATTAGAGGTTGTATGTTAGGTATATTACATTCGTCATTCCACAGAAATAAAACAAAGTAATTTGCTATTTATTTGATTCAAATTTTATAATTGTGAACTGAAAAACGAAATTAAAAAAAAACAAACTTGGGGATATATAAGTAGCTTATTTTTAAAGGATCCCTGCCTGGATCCTGGATATGTAATATTAAAAATGTTAATAGCTAAGGTCAAAGCTGTATCTAATGATTTTTGGAGGGCTTTCTTGCTTTAGATGCTATGATTCAGATTGTCTGGATGGACAGTAATAGCTGCTTGACTAATGCATGGAATGTACTGTACATGTACCACCTAGGAGCCACACTTACAGATGTTTGCATATCATTTATTACTCCATATCTGTAGCTCTCTTCCCTTCAATTGACATACATATTTAAGGGTGAACTGTGTTTAGATGATTGGTCCTCAACTGTAACGTGAAACCCCACCCTCTTATACAAACTTTGATTATTAATAGAGGATTATTTTTCAAAGGAAACCACAAGTGAAAGCAATCTTGAAGATTCAGCAGCAGTTAGTTCTATCGTGCCAGGTAAATAGCACATGGGATTGTATGTATGTGTACATATATTCGTATGTAGGGGATTTTAAAAGAGTATTTGTAATTGTGCCTTTCTTCTCTCCACAGAGATAGCCCAGTGGTTTCAGGAGGCAAAGAGTCTGAGTGAGCAACTGAGAAAAGCCTACACCAATGCCAGTTTCCGCCGCATGTCTTTGCTTGAGGTGTCTTCTGGTCTAGCCACTGACCATTTGCTGGGTTGTGATCTGTCCCTTGCTTTAAAGCACATCAGCACTCCTGTGCAAGAGCCTGTGATGTTGCCTGAGGTCTTTGCCAACTTGAACTCTGTCATGTGTGTGGAGGGTGAAGCTGGTAGTGGAAAGACGGTCTTCCTGAAGAAAATAGCTCTTCTGTGGGCATCAGGATGCTGTCCCTTGTTAAACAGGTTCCGGCTGGTCTTCTATCTCTCCCTTAGCTCCACCAGACCAGACCAGGGGCTGGCCAACATCATTTGTGACCAACTCCTAGAGACAGAAGGATCTGTTACTGAAATGTGCCTGAGGAGTATCATCCAGCAGTTAAAGAATCAGGTGTTATTCCTTTTGGATGACTACAAAGAAATGTGCTCAGTCCCTCAAGTCTTACAAAAACTGATTCAAAAAAACTACTCGTCAAGGACCTGTTTATTGATTGCTGTCCATACAAACAGGGCCAGGGACATCCGCCAATACCTAGATACTATTCTTGAGATCAAAGTGTTTCCCTTCTTTAATACTATCTGTATATTACGGAAGTTCTTTCCACACAATATATCCCTCCTGCAAAAGTTTATAATTCACTTCAGCCTAAATTCAAGTTTGCAGGGAATTCAGAAAACTCCTCTTTTTGTAGAAGCAATCAGTGCTTATTGGTTTCCGTATCCTTTTGGCCAATCCTTTGATGATGTGGCTGTTTTCAGGTCCTATATAGAATGCCTTTTCTTAAAGCACAAAACTTCAGGTGAACTTCTCAAAGCAGTTCTGTCCTCCTGTGGTGAGCTGGCTTTAAAAGGGTTCTTTTCATCTCGCTTTGAGTTTAGTGACGATGACCTTATAGAAGCAGGGGTCGATGAAGCTGAAGATCTAACCATGTACCTGATGAGTAAATTCACGGCCCAGAGACTGAGGCCAGTCTATCAGTTTTTAGACCCTGCATTCCAAGAATTTCTTGCTGGGATGAAGCTGATTTTACTCTTGGATTCGGATAGGCAAGAAGATCAAGATTTGGGGCTTTATTATTTGAAACAAATTAACTCATCCATGATGACTGTAAGTTCCTGTAGCCACTTTTTGAAGTATGTCTCCTGCTACCCTTCAACAAAAGCAGCACCAAAAATAGTATCTCACTTGCTTCATTTGGTGGATAATAAAGAATCACTGGAGAATATATCTGAAAATTATGACAACCTGAAGCACCATCCAGAAATTTTGGAGAGGGAGCTGTTACTAAGGCAGCTGCTCTGCCAATCATCTCCAGAAGGTTACTTTTCAGTGGTTTCAAAACATTTACTGGTTCTTGCCTTAAAAATTGCATATCAAAGCAATAGTGTCGCTGCATGTTCTCCATTTATTTTGCAATTCCTCCAAGGGAGAACCCTGGCTTTGGATGTGCTTAAGTTACACTATTTTTTTGACCACCCAGAAAGCCTGTTACTGTTGAGGAGCATCCAGGTCTCCATAAGAGGGAAAAAAAGATTACCTAGAGTAGATTATTCAGTCCTGGAAACGTGTTTAGACAAATCACAGGCACCAACTATAGATCAGGAATATACTTCTGCCTTTGAACCTATGAATGAATGGGAGCGGAATTTAGCTGAAAAAGAAGAAAACGTGATGAGGTTTCTGGATATGCAGCGCAATGCACCACCAGACATCAACACTGGCTACTGGTTGCTTTCTCCAAAGCGTTACAAGATTCCCACGCTGGAAGTCCACGTAACCGACAGCGACGGTTTGGACCAGGAGATGCTCAGGGTTCTAATGGCCGTCTTCTCAGCTTCACAGCACATTGAGCTTCTTTTAATGAACTGCAGGGGCTTTATTGAAAGCCTCCGCCCAGCTCTTGAACAGTATAAGGCCTCTTTTACCAAGTGCTCCATAAGCAAATTTGAGCTGACTGAGGTAGAACAGGAATTGCTTCTCAACCTGTCTTCCCTGGAATCTCTTGAAGTTTCAGGGACAACCCACGTACAAGGTATACCTGAATATATTTTAGCCAACTATTCTGATGGTAATTTTATTTGCTCACTCTGAGTTTTAGGTAGATAAAGCTTCTGAAAGCCTGGGACCATAAATTCTTGCTGATAGAATAGATATAAAATAAACCTTCACTTCATTTTTGTCAGTAGTATGAATTAGTGAAAGGCCTCTAAATAATGATTTTCAAACAACTCGGATAAAAATTAATAAAATATTAACTATTGAAGGCTCTTAATAAACAGACCCAAATTACGTGTTATTAGTAAAAGAATGATCTATATGTAAAAATAATGTCTGAAAACCAATAAAAATCTCAAAAAAAAAAAAAAATGATGCCTGAGAATCACCCTCCCCCTACCTTTTTAATGGAAAGAAGGGCTTATACTCTCTGGGAAATAGTATCTCCAATTATTTGTGTCTCCTTTCACTTTCCTAAATAATGTTTGAGAGTTTTCCATGTAGGTTTTATATTTCTTTTCATTAGATTTATTCCTAGGTACTTTTGTTTTTTGATACTTGTGTAAATATATATTTTATCATTTTCTAATTGTTGATAGTTATGGCTTTGGTTTTTCAACAGGTTGTTATATGACTAGGTGTGCTTTGCTTTGTATATATCTTGCTTGAGGGTCACTGAATGTTTTTTGGATCTGTCGGTTATTTATCATTAAATTTATAAAAATTTTGCTTGCTACTTTTAATACTTTTATTATGGTAGAATATATATAAAATGTACTATTTTAACCACTTAAATATACAATTCAGTGGCATTAAGTACTTTTACAATGATGTGCAACCATCACCAGTATTTCCAGAAACTTTTCATCATCCCAAAGAGAAACTCTGTACTCACTGAACAGTAACTCCTTCCTCTCCCCAGTTGCTGGTGTCTGTTCTACTTTCTGTCTCTATGAATTTGTCTATTCTAGTTCATATAAGGGGAATTGTACAATAGCTTGTCCTTTTGTGTCTGGCCCTATTTAGCTTAGCATGTTTTCAAGATTCTTCCATGTCGTAGCATGAATCAGAACTTCATTTCTTTTTTAGCTGAGTAATATTCCACTGTGTGTGTATTGCATTGTTCCTTCTGGCTACTGTTAAGTAATGCTGCTAGTAACATGGCTGTGCAAATATCTCTTTGAGACCCTGCTTTTGTTGTAGATATATACCCAGAAGTTGAATTGCTGGATCATATTAATAGTAATTCTGTTCAATTTTTGAGGAACCTCCAAACTGTTTTCCACAGTGGCTGCACCATTTTACATTTCCAAGAACATTGGACAGGGGGCTTCAATTTCTCCACATCCTCATCAATGCTTATTGTCTTTTTTAATCATAAAGTCATCCTAGTAGGTGTGAAGTGGTATTTCATTATGGTTTTCATTTGCTTTTCCCTAATGACTAATAATGTTGAGCATCTTTTCATGTGCTTATTAGCTGTCTGTGTCTTTGAGACACAAATTGTGTTGTCTTTTTGAGTTGTCTTTGTATATTCTAGATATTAAATCCTTATTGAACATGTGGTTTGAAGCTATTTTCTCCTATAGATTGTCTTTTCAATGTCTTTGATGCATGTAAGTTTTAAATTTTGATAAAGTCCAATCTATTTTTTTCTTTTTTGCTAATGCTTTTGGTAGTATATCTAAGAATTCATTGATAAATCCAAGGTGATGAAGATTTTACTCCTATGTTTTCTTAGAGTTGCATGATTTAGCTCTTATATTTAGGTTGTTGATCCATTTTGAGTTAATTTTGTATATAGTGCTGGGTGGTAGGGGTCCAACTTCATTCTTTTGTACGTGGTAATCCAGTTGTCCCAGCACCATTTGTTGAGGCGAGGTCTTATTTTTGCAAATCCAGAGTAGCACAATGCTTCCCACATAGTAGACGTTCAGCAAATGCTGCATAAAGCAGTATCTTCACAGATATATTTTCTAGAAAATAATGTGTTATGGTATGTGAAAGGTTTTCATTTGAAAATATGAAAAGAGCTTGATGAATCAAAATGAATTTCAAGTTTTCCATTTGGAACTGTTTAGATTAATAATGGAAAATTGTGTGCTGCTTTCTAGATCAACTCTTTCCTAATCTGGACAAGTTCCCATGCCTGAAAGAATTGTCTGTGAATCTGGATAAAGAAAACGTTTTCTCAGTCATTTCTGAAGAATTCCTAAATCTCCACCATATGGAAAAATTACTAATCCAAATTTCAGGGGAGGATAGTCCTTCCAAACTAGGTAAGGGTGGCACTTTGATTTACTTATTTTTATATCACTTGGAAAAGCTTGACCAGTAATTCATTTAAGAATTAAAAGCTTGTATGGATGTGGCCTGTATCCATAGTAAATTGTGGGAATAGCACCTCTCATTAAGAAAGCATAGAGCTATTTGTAATTATTTGTAAGGAGCCTTTACTGCATGCTGGGAATTGTTCCAAGCACTTTACAAATCTAACTCATTTAACCTCCATACCCATTCTATGAGGTAAGGTACTATAATTATTCTCATTTTACAGCTGGGGAAATTGAGGTATAAAGAGGTTAAGTAATTTGCTCAAGGTCACCCAGCTAAGGAAATGATAGATCAGTGATTCAAACACAGGAATCCTAACTACTACCATGTTTCCCCCAAAATAAGACCTAGCCGAACCATCAGCTCTAATGCATCTTTTGGAGCAAAACTTAATATAATACCAGGTCTTATTTTACTATAATATGAGACTGGGTCTTATCAACATAGTCTTATATTAATTTTTGCTCTAAAAGACGCATTAGAGCTGATGGTCCGGCTAGGTCTTATTTTCAGGGAAACACGGTACTAAGTCTGAGCTCTTAACCACTGGTATACTGCCTTTCCAAAATAATTTGTAGAGTTCTTTTATTTTAAGTTGTTCTTTCAGTGCAACTTACAGATCTGCCAGAAGGAAATATTCTGATTGGTAGCAATCAGAAGCACGTCCCTGTTTTTCTCATGGTTGATGGACCACTTACTTGTACAGCCATCTTTTGTAAATACATCATTTAGCAAAATGATTTAGGCATCAGCAGTTCCTTAGTTTAATAAAGACTGAACACTAAGGACTAAGGAAATGTAAATCTCTATGGAACTGACATGCAGAGTTGCATTCAAAAGAATTACCTGAAGCTGAAGCTGGAAATGGTAGTTTTATTATATTTGTCAGCAATTTTCACTTCAAATTTAGGTTTTGTTTCAGAATTGCTTTTTATTTCTTTGCTTTTGTGTTTCTTTATATAGTATTCCTATTGTGTAAATGTCCAACTTAGAGACATTAGGATGTTATGTTAAAGCTGAAGGTGACTGTACTGAGTCAATGCCCTTGTTTTACAGAAGAGAAAACTGGTCACCAGGGAGGGTCAATAACTATGTGTCCAAATTCAACATAGCTTGCTTGTTAGTTGTAGAACCTGAACTGAAGCCCCAAGTGGCCTGATTGTTGGATCATTACATCGTGGTGCTTTGTTTTAATTCAGTATTGTTGAACCAAAACAATAAATTATGTGGCTAATCCTGATAGAAATTTGCAATCTTCTCTAATTTCTTAAATCATTGATATTTTACAGTTAAATTAATTCAGAATTCTCCAAACCTTCATGTTTTCCATCTGAAATGTAATTTCTTTTCGGATTTTGAGTCTCTCATGACTGTACTTGCTTCCTGCAAGAAACTCAAAGAAATTAAGCTTTCTGGAGCATTTTTTAAAGCCATCCCATTTGGTAAGAGCTGTGATCATAAAATTTTGGTTTAAGACGCTTCTGTGAACAGTCATTCTAAGCACTTTTAAAAAAATAGTCAAATTTTAAAATGTAATTGATGTCAAAGAACGATTGTAATAGGTATCTGATCTTAAATGAAGTTATCAAATAAGTTGTATTTGTTTCTAGAAGTTTAACTATTTCTAGTTATCAGAATTATTTCCTGAGCCAAGATTTGTTTTATTTTAGTCATACTAATTAGTTCAATCTGAATTACTGTATTACTTTTTGTCACTTAAAAAATATTCTTTAAATGTATTACTTTTTGGCATAAGAGATATAGCTGACATAATAACTAGATTTTTATTTTCCCTTTTATAGTCGTCACTTTGCCAAATTTTACTTCTCTGAAGATATTAAATCTTGAATTACAACAATTTCCTGATAAGGAAACATCTGAAAATTTTGGTATGTTTACAAAACAGTGCCTTTTGCTTATTATTCTCTTCCCTACAAAATCCATCTCCTGGGGCAGCTGGTTAGCTCAGTTGGTTAGAGCGCGGTGCTCTTAATAAGGTTGCCATTTCGATCCCCACGTGGGCCACTGTGAGCTGCACCCTCCGCAACTAGATTGAAACAACTACTTGACTTGGAGCTGATGGGTCCTGGAAAAACACACTTAAAAAAAAAATCCATTTCCTGTTTCGCATTAGCTACAACAAATCACCGTTATTAGCTGCCATCGCTAATTAGGAGAGAGAGTGCTGCTCAACTTTTACCTCCCAAATGCCTTCATCTCACTCGATCTCATTCAAAGCAATATCCTCAGAGTGCCTTATTTCTTAGAATACATATTTGGTCATTATAGCATTATGCAATTTCATTGTCAGGTACCCATTCCAAACATGTTAAGTCTGTTGTTTCAAAGATTACTGGGGTATAGATGAAGCCATCTTTTAAGGTTAAGAAAATGCAGTATGTGAAAATCTGGCTTTAACAATATGATTAACTATAGAAAGAGCTTAAATACTTTTTAATTTTTTTATGATTACAAAAGTAATGTATGCTCATGGAAAAAAATTCTAACAGGTGTTAAACTGAAGCATATTACAAATTCTAAGCATTTATTTGAACAAAAATGGATTTGAATTGGGCAGCATCCAGTCTAGCAGATAGAAGAGAGTTCTGAGGAGCTGTACAGAATGAAAGGCTTTTATTGGCAGAAGACAGCAGTAATAAGGAAGTTATACTAGGTAAAAAAGTGGGTTGGTTGTTGCAAGGTTACTTTCCTTCAGGGGATGGCAGGGGTCTATCAGGCAGATTACCTCACTAGTGCTGCTCAGGCGATTCCTGATTGACTGGTTTAAGATTCCATTTCTGGGGGAGCCAAAACTCTAAGTCTTGGTTTGGTGACTTGGGGCTTAGCATAAGCAACTCCATTTTGCGCGTGTTGTCTCATTGTTACCACAGGAAAATATAAGTGGAGACAGGGAGTGTTGAGCAGTAGTGCTTCTCAAACTTTAGCATGCTTAAGGATCACTTGGATCTCTTCCTCTTCCTGTTTTCTTCCTTTGGAGGTAGCTTTGTTGGTGGGGGTGGAACACGAGGCCTGAGATAGCAGAGGCAGGATCAGGGGCCAAGGAGGTGGCTGGCATGTACAAACGGTTGATTAAGCAGATACACTGAGTATAACGAGGGCCAAGTTTCCTCACTGTTAGAGAAGAATTTATAAATATTGAAAGCGGAGGCTAGAAAGAACTTTGAGGTAGTATTAAATTAGAATTGGAAATATTGGTGTGGGCTCATATTTTTAACCTATTCACACAAATAAACAGATCAGTGTATACATATAGATATCCATTTATATACACACACTAATTAATATACATATTTCTCAGCTCAGTCAAGTGAGAGGCTAGAGAGCACCTTAATAGCAATGAGCACACCAAATACCCAGATCTTGACTTCTCAACACTGGCTTCCCTAAAAGGAACCAAGGTTCTTGGAGAAATGGCAGATATTAACTGGGACAGGGAAAGTAAAAGATAAACCTGGAACATCGTTTTATGCTAGAAAGTGTTTGAAACATTTCCAGGTATGAGGCCTCAGAAGTAGAGAAGTTTCTAGGGATCAAATGATCCATAATGTACCATGCTAAGGAGGGACCTAAGTGAAAAGGAAAGCTATGAGAGTGGTGGATTGTGACACTTTAATGCTAGTGGGGGTGGGGAGCGGGAAAGGGGCAGAGGTAGAAATCACTGAGGTAATAGCAGGAGGTTGGATTGAAAAGAAGGGTGCTGAAGGCATTGAGCTAGGAGAGTATCCTGGAGGCCAGTAGAAGCTTCATTCTAAAAGAGGAAATGGATATATGCTAGGCATTCTGGACTCCAGTGCAGAACAGATTCATTGGGGGGAGAGTAGAGGAACGGTTGTCTGGAGGGAGCAATGGAGATCAAGGTATAGGCTGACCCCTTTCCCTTGCTCTTGGAGTGGAAGAGGAATAGCCTCTATGCTACATGGGGTGTCCTGTATGGTGCATGATTTTGAGGCTGTAGATTACTATTGTTTGGGAACACAGTGTGGAAAATAATTTTCGGGTCTCTTCTGATAGCCTACACTTTAGGTTCTCTTAATAACCTGGAAGAATTGATCCTTCCTACTGGGGATGGGATTCATCAAGTGGCCAAACAGATCATCCAGCAGTGTCAGCATCTTCAATATCTCCGAGTTCTCTCATTTTTCCAAACTTTGAATGATGACAGTATAATGGAAATTGGTGAGTTACCCTCAAATAAAATGTTTCAGCTTGCATGAAAGCCAGTGATATTTCTTGTTTTCTGCTGCAAAATGTCCATACTTTTGTCTCTCTAAAAATGTTCAAGACACTTCCTCATTTTTGCTATCTTTTTGTTTTCTCTTATGTTCTGTGGATTAGGTTCATTTTGGCCAGAGACAGAAGTAAAAGACGGCCTCCCATTTGAAGCTATACAAGCCCTAAAGGCTGTGTTCTTGACACCTAGCATTTCAGACTCCTGGCCACATACCTTCCATGTTCTTCTTTCTACAGTATTTTTAAAAATGGAATATTAATACACATACAGAAAAGTACACAAATCGTAAATGTACAGATCAATGTTTTCATTTTCTCAGTACCTCAGTCTCTAAAGTTAGTCTTGCTACAATCATGGATTGTAGAGTGAAAACAAACCTAATCTTAGCCCAAATTAAGGAAAAGAGATTTACCAATGAAAAACAAAACAAAAACCTTGTTAGGTATCCACTTCCAAAGTAAAGTCAACATATATTAACTAATTGAGAACTTCCTGTGTGCCAGGATCCCATATCCTTCAGAACCCTCAATAACTGGGGTGCCTTCTGGGCAACAAGTGTAGTGTCTAGTAGTAGACAGTGAGAAGACATGGTTTGAGGAATGTCACATCCTATTCTCTGTAAAAGGGGAGATGTCGTTGCCACAATCTCTATTATCCCTTGTAACTTAGCCTGTTTCTTAGCCATGCTGTGCTCTGACATTTGTCCTCCTATGAGAACAAAAGAGAAGTCCAAATTTGCACAGAATGACAAAACTCGCATATCAAAAGTGGTTTCAGGGCTCTAGGGCTTAGCTTTACTTCTCTTATTTCTGCTTTTGCCTTGGGTTTTGGCCAGACAGTTCTTTATTAACTTGTCAGCTCTTTGGGACTTTTAAGGAGATTCTATCGGGCATTTTTTACTCTCAGTGGTGGTGGTAGTGATGATAGGAGAGGAGGTTGGTTGAAATAATCTAGTCTATCATTATTGAAATAAAAGTCCTTACGATTCTATTTTCATAAATATTTTGCTTTTATAGCCAAGGTAGCAATCAATGGAGGTTTCCAGAAACTTGAGAACTTAAATCTTTCAATCAATCACAAGATTACAGAGGAAGGATATAGAAATTTCTTTCAAGCACTAGACAACCTGCCAAACTTGCAAGAGTTGACTATTTCCAGGCATTTCACGCACTGTATCAAAGTTCAGGCCACAACAATCAAGTCTTTGAGTCAATGTATGTTACGGCTGCCGAGGCTCATCAGACTGAACATGTTAAGCTGGCTCCTGGACGCAGAAGACATCACACTGCTTACTTCTACGAAAGAAAGACATCCTCAGTCTAAACTCTTAACTATTTTCTGGAAATGGGCACTGCCATTCTCTCCAATCATTGAGAAATAGATTGAGCCAGAAACTGGTGACTCAAGAAAATTTTTGTCAACAATTCTAAAAACGTAATTATTCAAAAACATTAAATATTACATACAGAAGAATATCTGTAAAATATGTAAGGCATATGTAAAAAAAGAAAAAAGAAAAAAACCAATCCTGCTTGCCCATCACAGAGCTTAAGAAATAGATTACCAGTATCTGTGAAGTCCCTGAATGATCCTCCCCAACTAAAGAGCAGCCCTTCAATCAAGTTTATACATCTAACCCTCCATATTTAGAGTCAGCATCAGGTTTTCAGGCTAACTATGGTAAAGAGTAACAAAGCCACAGAGAGTGGGTTGGGGAAGGTACACTGATCTATCTTAACGCCACAATATGGAAAAAGTATTCAAGTTACATGTGAAATGACTAACCTTAAGGACTGACTCAGTTTCACACACAGGTGAAATAAGAGTTCATGTCAGATGAATCTTTTGTGGGTCTAGAGATATTCCTCAATCCTGTGGGACTTTTTTTGTATTTACCTTTGGTGTAATAGAGTTTACGTATACCTTCCCTTTATCCATTGCCATTGTGAAGAAATAGGATTTAAGGGAAAATGCTTTTATTCTAGAGGCTTTTGATTCAACATTGCTATATAAGCACACACAAAAAAATGCAGAATAGAATTTAGCATTACTGAAGATTAGCTAAATTTGTGTTTTCTAGAAAATTGAATAGCAATGCTTTTTTAGATTACCATGTTTGAGAGTTTAACATATGCTATAATGCCTTAGAATTTTCTTATTTTTCCACTCTGCTTAGGCAGAACATATTTCTCTTTAGTAACTTCATACAGCTTAAGGTATTACATTTAATGTGAATGTCTACATCTGCGTGTCCAGAATTTCACTCCTACCAGTTAAGCAGCAGAATTTTCTGAATGGCTTTCCACCAAAGTGATCTTTATTCAGACTTCTCCATCTCACTAAATGCCAACTTTATTCTGCACTTGCTAGGTTAAAAACCTTGGGCATCATCTTAACCCCTCTTCTTTCTTTCACAATTCGCATGTAATCTATTGGCAAATTCTGAGCTCCATTTGCAAAATACAGTCAGATCTAACCACTACTACTACCCACTTGTCGTAACTAGTTGGCCTGTTTCCTCCCTTGAAACTTATTATCTATTTTCAACATAGCAGCCTGAAGTCTCTTTTTATAAATCACATCATGCTATATCTTTGGTTCAAAATCCTCCAATGGATTCCCAGCTCAAAGTAAATGCTGAAAACCTTACAGTGGCCTACAAAAGATCTGACCCCAGGCTACCTCTCTTACCTCCATCTCAAATCCTTAACCTCTCCTTGCTCACTTCCTCTCAGCCATGGTTTCTTTGCTGTTTCCTGAACATGCTAAACATACTTTTGTCTTAGGGCCTTTGCATTTGTCATTTCCTTTGTCTCTGGTAGGCTCTCCCTCTACTTATGTGAATGGCTCTCATTTCCTTCAGATCACTGCTCAAATGTCACCTCAATGAGTTTACTGACCTTTCTTTTTTAAAAAAGCATCCCCGACCACTGCAGTGTACACCTGAAGCTGAATAATAATGAATGTCAATTATAATTATATATATAGTCACAGGAAGTAGAATACAGCATAAGGAATAGAGACAGTGGAAATATAATGGCTGTGTGATGTCAGAAAGGTAGTAGATGGGGGGAGGGCGGTAATCACTTTGTGAGGGATATAAATATCTATTACATTGTTTTGTGCACCTGAAACTAAAAAAAAAAAAAAAAGCATCCCCACTTCCAACAATCTCACTCTGCCTAACCCCTTTCCCTGCTTCACTTTTCTCTGCAGTATGTAAGGATGTAGGTTGACTTGCATACAATGGTAACATGGTCCAGCAGAGGAACAGTGATGAGCAGTGTTGTCTCTCGCTCCACTGACAAGTTTTTTCACAGCAAAGAAAACCAATAAAACAAAAAGGCATCCTACTGAATGGGAGAAGATATTTGTCAACGATACATCTGATAAGGGATTAATATCCAAAATTTATTTAAAAAACTCATTTAACTCAACACCAAAAAAACCCAATTAAAAAATGGGCAGAGAACATGAAGAGACATTTTTCTAGAGGGCACACAGATAGCCAACAGACATACGAAAAAATGCTCAACCTCACTAATCGTTGGAGAAATGGAAATAAAAACCACAATGAGATACCACCTCACTCAGGTCAGAATGGCTATCATCAATAAATCAACAAACAACAAGTGCTGGCGCGGATGTGGAGAAAAGGGAACCTTCATGCACTGTTGGTGGAATTGCAGATTGGTGCAGCGACTATGGAAATTAGTATGGCGGTATCTCAAAAAACTGAAAATGGAACTACCTTATGACCCAGCAATTCCACTCTTAGGTATCTATCTGGAGAAATCCAAAACGCTAATTTGAAAAAAAATGTATTCACCCCTGTTTATTGTAGCGCTATTCACAATAGCCAAGACATGGAAACAATTGAAATGCCCATCGATAGATGACTGGATTAAGAAACTGTGGTACATTTATACAGTGGAGTATTACTTGGCCATAGAGATGAATGAAATCTTACCATTTGCAATGGCAAGGATGGACCTAGAAAGTATTATGCTAAGTGAAATAAGTCAGACGGAGAAAGACAAATACCATATGATCTCACTTATGTGTAGAATCTAAAGAATAGAATAAATGAGCAAACTAAACAGAAATGTCTCAGAGATACAGAGAAAAAACTGATGGCTGCTAGATGGGAGGGGATGGGGATGAGGGAGAAGGTGAGGGGATTAGAAAGCACAAATTGGGAGCCTCAATATTGCCACGGGGATATGAAAGTATGGAGAATATAATCAATAATGTTGTAGGGCAGCTCAGTGGCTCAGGTGGTTGGAGTGCCGTGTTCCTAGCAGCGGGGTCGCCAGTTCAATTCCCACATGGGCCAGTGAGCTGGCGGGCCCTGTACAGCTAAGATTGTGAACAACAGCTCTCCCTGGAGCTGAGCTGCTGTGAGCTACTGTGAGTGGCCGGTGGCTGGCATGAGTGGCCAGCAGCCAAGCCGCTGTGAGCATTTGACCAGTGACCAACGGCCTTAGCCGTGTGGAGAGCAAGGCTCATAATACCAACATGGGCTGTTGAACTGTGTCCTACACAACTAGACTGAAAACAATGGCTTGAATCAGAGTGGGGGGGCAGGGGGAAAAATAATGTAAAGATTCTGGGGGGTGTCAGATGGATACTTGTCTTATTAGGGAGACCACTTCATGTACGGTGTAGATGCCTGACTACTGCACTGTACAACTGAAGCTGAAGCTGAATACTACTGAATATCAACTGTAATATATATATAGTCACAGGATGTGGAGTACAGCATAAGGAATAGAGTCAGTGGAATTGTAACAGCTATATACGTTGTCAAGAGGGGTGGTGGACTGGGGGAGAGGGGTTATCACTTTGTAAGGGATGTAAATTTCGAACTATTACATTGTTTTGTACACCTGAAACTAATTTTTTTTAAAAAGTTCACTTGCTTGCTACTAGCTGGTTCCCACCATTCTAAGCAGGAACTTTCATCTGTTTTGTTCACTGCTGTCTCCCAAGCATCTACAATAGTTAGTAAGATTTGCTGAAATGATTTTCCTGAACCTACAATCTCTCTCCAACTGTTATTATAGATATTAAGGGAGGTAACATCCAAAAATATCTTAGAAAGCAAATAAACTGCCTTCATAACTAAATTTAACCAGGCATATACTCAGGCAATTAAAATATGCTAAATATATAAAATATTGGCTGATTGTCAAGAAAAATGGTAAAACTCCACTTATCTGTACAAGAGAGCTTAAGTCATAGAGCATCCATTCTGCAAAGCTTACTTACCACACACTGAACATTCATTTACTCAGCAAAGATGTACTGGGCAGCTCCTGATATGCTAGGCACATTTGGTTTTCCCTCGCAAAACCTCTGAAAGAAATAGCATTTAGCCTGTTAACCTCTTCTCCGGCAACTAAATGGACCAGAAAGAATCCTAGGTGCCCTGGACATCAAACCTCAGACTAAACTGAAACATATGACCTCCTACCTCTCCTGAGAATGTGAACTGAGAGATATAAATACAGTCAAATGGGTGATAGCTGGAACTGCAAGGTAGTGATGAAGAGAGAATGGCTTGGGCAACTGTGGGAACAGAGTCCCAGAGAGCAGTTGCCAGGCTCTCGGCCTCACATGGCGGGATGCTGGTTTGGGTGGTGGTTGACCGTTGGCTGTAGCCTGTTGGCCAATGGCTGCTGATATAACTGGCATGACTGTGTTGGTTGGCTGGCTGGTTGGCAGGCAGAGAAGTGGATGGCAGACTGCGGATCGTGTGGATCCTACTTCGTGTGTCTCGCCTGGCTCCCAGCAGAGTATAGTGGTATGACTCCCCTACCTATGGCTCCGTGGGTGTGCCTTTTTGGCCTCACCATGTCCTGCGTTCTTATGCGGGAAGCGGAACCAGAGACCTTGCGTGACATGGCGCAGCGAGCAGGGTTTGGTGTAGGCCGAAACTCTCCCTAAGGTAATGGAGCAGTTTATATGTATGAAAGCTCAGTTTCAGAAGGCTTGTGAGGAGCTGCACTGGGAACGGGAGGCGTGGTCGGCCTGGGAGACTCGAGCCTCCAGATGGCACACCACCCTCTTGGCGGTAGAAGGCATCGCCTTCCTTTTGGTAGTCTGCTGCTGCTGTAGGCTCTGAGGGTTGCGGGCATCTTGCACTGAGGCCTCCACCCAATCGATGCCTGGCATGGCGAGCAGGATTCCAGTCAGGTACAAATGGCGTCTGACTCTGGGCAGGAGGACATGTGGCCCCCACACTGTGTGGTGCCCGGTGGCCACTCTTCTCAGGAGTTGGCGTGACTGCGTTGGTCCGAGGAGGGGTGGGAGGACATGGATGGCTCTCCAGCCAGTGTGGAGAGGGCCCTGCAGGTTCTGGCTGAGCGGTTGCCGGAGGAGGCAAAGTGTATAGCTGGCCATGTGGGCTGGATGTTCCTCACGGCCTTGAGTCTCAACAAGGAAAGTGGGCTTAGTGAAATGACCCAGGTGCAGGACCAGCAGCCCCGGGGGGGAGGCGCTAGAAGCTCGGGACTGCTGGTTAGAGGAGGTTCTCATTGCGCTGCATCACAACTCAGAGGAAACGCTTGCTGGAATAGCCCAGGTGCGGGACCAGGTGTCCCGGTGGGAGGCGTCGGAATCGCGGGTCACCTGTTAGAGGAGGAGCCCCACAGTGAAGACTGAGGCAGAAGCGGAGGAAGCGAGTGGAGACAATGTGGCTCCCAACCCCCAAGCCCGGCCCATCTTGAAGCAAAAGGTAAAGCATGAGCAACCTTTGGGCCCTGGGGGTGTTGCTGCCAGTAACCCAGATGTGACTTGAGTTCACATCCTACACCCCGTACACTCCCACTGAGTTGCAGGAACTGGGGAGGTGGTACGGACAGCGCCCTGGAGAGTCAGTCTCGGCTTGGCTACTACGTTTATAGGATGAGGGGACAGACAGCGGTCTCTGCTCCCCAGGCGAAATGGAAAAGCTAGCCTTTGTGACGGGGCATCTGTCCCTGCGACAAAGGGTACAGAACTGCCATAGGTTGGCCCAAGACCAGGGCAACCACACTCTAATGGAGTGGCTCACTGCTGTGGTACGCACAGTATGGGGACAGGCTGGCGAGCTGCCAGCCTGGCCATTGCCATGGCCACCCTAGGGGATGTTGAAAGCAGGTGGGGCCAGCCCCGTGGCGCAGGCGTTTAGAGCTCCATGCTCCTAACTCCAAAGGCTGCCGGTTCGATTCCCACATGGGCCAGTGGGCTCTCAACCACAAGGTTGCCAGTTCAATCCCTCGAGTCCCGCAAGGGATGGTGGGCTCCGCCCCCTGCAACTAAGATTGAACACAGCACCTTGAGCTGAGCTGTCGCTGAGCTCCCGGATGGCTCAGTTGGTAGGATCACGTCCTATCAACCACAAGGTTGCCGGTTTGACTCCCGCAAGGGATGGTGGGCTGCACCCCCTGCAATTAGCAACGGCAACTGGACCTGGAGCTGAGCTGTGCCCTCCACAACTAAGACTGAAAGGACAACAACTTGAAGCTGAACAGCACCCTCCACAACTAAGATTAAAAGGACAACTTGACTTGGAAAAAAATAAAAAGTCCTGGAAGTACACACTGTTCCCCAGTAAAGTCCTATTCCCCTTCCCCAATAAAATCTTAAAAAAAAAAAAAAAAAAAGCAGGTGGCAAAGGAAGTTCAGACAGGAGATCTGAGAAGTCGAGACCTGGAAGGCCAAATCAAAAGTAAGGGGGCGAGGTCGTGGGCCTCAGAGTAACAGGTGCACAGATGTGGCGTGATCTCGTGGCAGCAGGGGTTGATGGGGGGAAAAAATAGACCAACAACCCAATGGCACTCATGTTGGAACTTTGGAAACAGTTGTGTCTGGAACAATTCCGGCAAAGCCTAAAGAAGTCTGGGAAAGCGTGACCTGTGTCCCTGCAGGACTTCATGCAGCCGCTTGAGGCCAACTCCTTTCAGCTCGATTGGGGTGGGGACAAGGTACCCAGTCAGAGGAGACGAATGGGGAGGGGACCGGAGGCCCCACGTGGAACTGTCCATACATTGGCCCCCTTCTAATGTGCAGAGGGTCTTGGCCCTAGTTGATACCGGCGCAGATTGCAGTCTTATTTGAGAAACCCTGGCTGTGCCCAGGAGGTCTGGCTGTGCCCAGAAAGACTGGCGGTGCCCTGGGAGCTCTGGCTGTGCCCAGAAAGTAGGTGGACATTGAGGGACACCTACTTGAACTGGGACATTACTTGAACTGGACTGGACCTTTTTTTTTCGTGAGCTGGGTTCCTGACACACGGCCCCTTGTGGAAGACGCTTGTCACACAGATTGTGAGGCAAGACCCTGGAGGTGTGGAGTGTGGGGACAGAGTCCCAGACAGCAGTTTCCAGGCTGTCGGCCTCGCATGGGGGGATGCTGGCTCGGGTGGTGTTTGGCCATTGGCTGTAGCCGGTTGGTCAATTGGCTGCTGATGTAACTGCCATGATTGCGTTGGTTGGCAGGAAGAGAAGTGGACGGCGGATTGCAGATCGTGTGGATCCTGCTTTGTGTGTCTCGCCCGGCTGCCAGTGAGAATGTAGTGGTATGACTCCCCTATCTATGGCTCCGTGGGTGTTCCTTTTTGGCCTCACCATATCCTGCGTTCTTATGTGGGGAGCGGAACCAGAGAACCTGCATGACAGCAACCTTGTTAGGCAGTGTGTACAATGAGCATATGGAGTCCAGGAGAGCAAGGCAGCCAGACAAGAGAAGGTACAGGGAGGAGAGTGACAATAGGACTTCCAGAAAACAACATACCTTGGTTCCTGACTGGCCAGCTCCAGTCCTTGGGACACTCAGCTTCAGCTAGGCTTTGTTTCCTAACCTTGGATTATCAGCAACATTATTTTACAATTGCTTGTATCTTTATAGTACTACCCACTGCCCAAATAAGCCTAAGTAGCTTACTTTTTACAGACTCCACCTCCCCATATGTATTTCAAAGAATACACAGATAGTCAAGACTTTAAAAAAATTTATCATTTATTTTTAAAGACATTAATAAAAAGCTTAACATACTAAGAAAGTTACAATATACACATACCGCTCAATCGCGATATTGACAGACTGACTTTTCTGCACTTTATGTGACCTTGAGTTTCTTTTAATCACTCACATTTCCATTGTTCAGTTATTCACACTGATTATTCCCTAGAAATAGAAATACCTGGCTGATTATTTAAACATGAGTCACATGTGACAAAGGGAAATTCAAATGACTGTGCCACTCAACCAAGTGTTCATGAAGAAAATGATGAAAATTTTGTTCACCATCAACCCGGGCACATCTATACCCTTCTCCTTGGGAGACAGCTGCACCTGAATTTGAAAGAAAAAAAGTCTAGATACAATTATGCAATTTAAAAATCTATTTTCTTACAAAATCGTAAAGAAAATGGAAAGCAATGCACTCATCAAGGTAAGTAAAACTAGAATAAAAATCTGGGAATACAAAAACTTAATGTAATACTAATTTCAGTCTTTATTGGATACATTAAATAGACACAAATTGTGAAATTCATTTGGAAGAGTAAATGGACGAGTATTTTTTAAATTTTTGAGGAACACTGGTATTTGATCTGTTTTAATAAAATTTAAAACATATTACAAAACAATTATCAAAATCGTGTTAAAAACAATACTGATTACAACAATGCAAACATTCTCCAACTACAATATAAAACTAAAAGGTGTTTCTAACTACCCAGGAATTAGAACATTTATTAAACATTTCCACAGTTGGAAACAAACCTAAACTTTTAGAATATCTAGAAAATTATAAGAATTCTACATAATAGAATCTACAGAATACAACTAAAGCGTTGTCAGAGGAAAATTTATGGTGTTAAAATATCCATTTTAATAAATAATAGTTAAGGAATTTTTAAAAAAACTTGAAAGCAGAAAGAAGAAATTAATTCCTGGTATATCATCTGGGTCCACGGGACCCAATTTTAGTTTTTGAGTTTCTTTTTCAAGCAGTCCTATTTGTAAGGATACATAACTCACTGTTTCCTAGGGGTCTGCTAAAGAGCAAAGAAAATTTACTTATTAAAAAAAAATTAATGAAACTCCTGTCTTATAATTATGCTACAACTCTACCGGCCTTTTATAAATTGAAAATATAGAATCTTCATGATTGTATTATTCCTTATTTTGAAACATTTTGTTATTCTTCATCCTAGGACTTATTTTAACTCATTGTGGCAGCCAGCCTTCAAGATGGTTCCCAATAATTCCCGCCTCCTGGTATTCACGCCCTGTTGTAATACCCTCCAGTTGACTGGGATGGACTTCTAAAGAATAAAAAAGGTGAGTGATGATGTGTGATTTAGAGACTAAGTTATACAAGTGGGTAGGGTGTTGCTCATTTTCTATTGGATCACTCACTCTGGGGAAGCCAGCTGCCATGTTGTGGATTCTCAGGCTGCCTATGGAGAGGCCCAAGTAGCAAGGTATTGTGGCCTCCTTACAACCATGTGAGTGAGCTTGGGAGCAGATCCTCTAGCCCAGTAGAACCCCGAGAGGACTGCAGTCTTGAGGCTGATGCTACAGCCTCATGAGAACCACCTAATGAGCAGCTCCTGGATTTCTGACCCACAGAAACTAGAGATAGGAGTCACCTAAAAGGATGATGAAATAAACTATCAGTCGTGAAATAAATCCTCACAATTATATCATCCTTCAGTTCTCTTATTCTATTGCCCAAAGTATTAGATTATCTTTCAAGAAGTTTGAATGTAAGTCGGGAGACTCCATCCTTGTAGTCTTCCCCACCCCCCAACCCAAGCTTTCCTTGAATACAGTTGAGAATTCAGACTTTTTAATTTTCTGTCCTTAACAACCAGGAAAATTGACAGAGGAAGTTACTTCACAATTATTAAACCAATTAGAAGATGAATGTAAATAGACAAGTAGCCAACATCTAGACCAGTGACTGGAAAACTATGGCCCAAAATATTTACTATCTAATCCTTTAAGAATAAATTTTTGATCCCTACTCTATACTAACCGTGACTGTTCATATAAAAATTGTTCATGTAAGCAACGTCTCCACTGATGTGTCTTCATAGTACATGGCATATTCTACTTAGATGAATATTTTCAAACTCAAGAATTAATATATTTCTGAGCACAAAAAAGGAACTATGGTAGAATCATCCAGTTATTCAACAGGATTTTATATAATATTTTGTGATAAAAACCTGACCCATCCCATTTTCCTAAAAGGACATGTGACAGTATTCTTTCATCTTTTGTGATGCTTGTGCATCAAAATTTACTTGATAAGAGTTTGTAAGTGAACAAATGTGGAAGACAGATGCATATATGAAGTAATTGGAAGGTTACAGATGATGTACAAATGAAAAACAGTAATTGGACTGATCATTCTAATTGGTGTTTATAAATGTAAAAATGAAATGTTTTGCTGTTACGCAATAAAGTTATCATCTGTCTACTCAACTAAATTATAAGCCATTAAGTTTTCAAAATCACTGCATTTTGATGAAGCAAGTGCATGAATAAACAAAGAAATTATAAATCTAGAATACAGTAGACATACATTTAAAATCTAGAGTCAGTATTTGTAAGGCAAATATATTCCAGGTCCACACATTACAGCTAGTGAACAGTTAGTTAGCTGCATTCAAAGAATGTTATACATTGTGGGTGGATACACACACACACACACCCCTATACATTCAAAACTGGGAAAATAAGATATAAACATTTGGGTTTGCTATATTTAAATTATTAAAATTGCTAACAAAAGTCATTTGCACTATCTCTTTATTCTTTTGTGTACTGTTTGTAAAATGACTTAAAAAGAAATACAGCTAATAATAATTCTCATTATTCATGGCAGTTATGTTCTAAAGAGTCACCACAAATGCTGCATTTATTAGTCAGCCATTGCTTCCAGAAGAAATAAAGGGCTAAGTTCCTGCAAGCCTAGTCACAGTTTTATCAGCTGATACATACATAACCTTGTTTTACGTGTGTTTCTGTTGAAAGACATGTTATTTAATATGTACTGTTGATTCATTAACATTGAACTGAACCAACAGCTCTATAACTCATGCCTCAATGAGGTGTATCTAACACATGTATTTTCTCTGTAAGGCACATCACAGCCTTATAGTACTTGGGAACACTAGACAACACTTTAGCACAATGCTTGACGGCCATTTTAAAGAGTGAAATCAAAAGGCACAAAAACATGAAAAATGTACCACTAAGATTGTGAAAAAGAGACTTGTTTATAGTAAGAGAGCTGAAACAAGGAAACAGCAAAGCTCAACCTCAACTGGGAACATCTGTCAGGTGACTGAAATTTTTCATCTCTCTGCACGTGTGCGTGAATGACAGGGAAAGTGCCATGAATACTGATTCTGGGGTTACGGATAAATTTTAGCAAGTAGGTAAATTTGCAAATACAGAATCTATGAATGAGGAAGATCTACTGTAGGTAAAATTTTAGCAGCCAAAATTTAAGAGAGCAAACACAAATATGTAAAATGATAATGGGGAAATAACCATATAGATATAGGAAAACAACTAAATGAAAAAATAAAGGCAGAAGAAAACCCAAAAGCTATAAAAAAAGGGATGAATCTGACGATATGAAAATTAAGCAATATGACTACATAAAAAACAAAGATTTCTGTCAAAATGATAACAACTGCTACCACTATTAGCAAAGTCACAAAAAATGACATGCTAGAAAATATCTACAACTCATATCACATACGGATGGTTTCCATTAACATATAAAGAATTCTTGCAAGTCAAAAAGGAAAAACATATATCCCAGCTGAAAGTGGGCGAAAGTGATGGTCATAAAGTTTTCAGAAAAGATACATACATAGCTCTTAAACGCATGAAAAGGTACTGAACTTCACGCTAAGGTAATTAAAAATACAATGAGACCATTTTCAACTATTAGATTGACAAATATCCAAAGGTTTGATAAATTATTGGCTAGACTGGGAAACAGGAAGTCAGTGTTAGTAGGAATATAAATTAATACAATATCTACTGAGAGCAATTCAGCAAAAACCTATTAAAATTATAAAAGCATATCCTCTTCAATCCAGCAGTTTTATTTCTAGAATCTAATTCTAGATTAGAATTCTAGATTCTTATTCTATTTATTGAGATAATCCTAGAGATGGATTCATATACCTACAAATAGCAAACGACCTAAATTTCCATCCATAAGAGCTCAATTAAATAAGTATGGTATACACTTATATATAAGAATATCCTGCAACTGTTTAAGTTTTTTACGCTGATATGGAGTACATATTTCAATATAAGAAATAAAAAGCACTTACCTGTTAAAGAATACTGTATGAAATACCTATAAAAACAAAAAATTAAAAGTTTAAAATAACGATAGATATCTTACTAATTTTAATTACATATTGTTTATTGTCAGTAAATGTACATAGCACAAAATATAAAAAATATAAAAAGGTGTATATACTGTGAAGTATCTATCCCTCACATGCCTTTGTCTTCTAGTCTCTCTTCAGGGGTAACTTGAGTATGGCCGAGATGATCATCAATGCAATACATACATGTACTTGTATGCGAATATATATTTATACAAATAGCAGGTAGCATAATATACACAGCTCAGCATTTTATTTTCATTTAAATATATCTTCCTATTAAAATGCTACACATAACAAGCAACAATGTAGTTTAAAAAAAACAACAAAAAAGAATTAAAAGAGTAAAGTGAATTAGTTCAAATTTTAGAATTTTTAGTTTATATAAAAGTAGCAATAAAAAATAACTCTTAAATAAATTATAACAAGAGGATACTCTAAAAATTAGTTAAGAATGGGGACATCATTAACTAGTGTATTCTGGGGAAGCAATAGGACAACATACTCATATGATGATCTACAGAACTATTTAGGATCTGAAGCCCAATATATAAAATTAATCATCAATGCACAAAAAATAATTCTACGGAACTATGTTAAACAAAAAAGCCCAAAATAGATTTATTACTGCCATGTAGAAATATATAAGAATCCCAAATTTGACATATTAATCTGATGTACTTGTCAGATATAGTGTAATATCATTGTTTAGTACATTTTGTTTTAACCATCACATACAATAGACTAATCTTTCAGAAAACATGCAACAACTGAAAATTAATTGTTCCAAAATGGGAAAGGTGATACAATGAACTGTATCATCCTACCAAGTATCCATGAGGAAAATGATAAAATGTTTGTTTAAAAATAGGGGGAATAGCTAGCTAGCTGGTGTAATTGTTTTCCTGCCATAGATTATAAATATAGTGGGCACAATATATGATACAACTGTTCTCAGACATTGGGCAACAGATAGCATAAGGCTGAGATCCTTGAGAAAAGAAACACGTCAGGTGAGCTTCGCTTTCCACCGTTTTCGGCTGGACACAATTCCCAAACTGCAGCATGGAAGGTGGAGCCTGAGCAGAGAGTACTGTTCTTTCTGGGTAGAAGAAACAGATCGGAGTTTGGGCCTTGGAATTAGGCAGCTGGAATTTGAAGAAGTAGGGTCTAGGGAGGAATTTGAAGAGAACAAGTTCCAGAAATTTGCATAGGATTTCCATGTAGGTTCTTGTCCAAATCCTAAATTATGCATGTAGGACAAAACACAAAGCCTGGAAGAAGCAATTGTTCAGTGGGAGGAGGAGGGCAAGAGGGGTGCTGAGAGCTGAAGAGAGAATTCTGAGCTTGTATGTACAGATTTTCATCATTTACTATAGACGTGGCCCAAACTAAGTCATTTCAACTCTGTGGGCCTGCTTTCTCATCTGTAAAATGGAAATAATAGTATCTAATTTGATGGTGTTACAAAGATTAAATGAAATAACTATACCTAGCATACACAGTAATCACTCAAAAAATAGCTAGTATTACTTATAAAGGGAAGAAAAACTTCACGTGGCAGTTTCTAGTTTCCTTCACAATATAAACTCAAACTAACATGTACCTAAGAGTCTACTGAATCCAAGATTTACAAAGATTTTTTTATTCTTAACCGGAAATCTATGTAAACACAAAGACTCATTATTAATGCTAAGGGAAACTGCTTCTTCTGCCTGGAAACCAAGAACTGATTTTATTTAAAGTGAAATATGGCTCAACTCTATATGTCATTTTAAAAAGTAAAAGGCCAATTTTATGGGTCACAATAAATACTAATGAAAAAATCAGAATTTCAAATCTCAAAAGTAAGTTTCTCCGAAAGCTTCTCCAACCATGTTACTTGATATCTTCAAAATGTTACATATATTCCCTTTTAATTAACTTTTAAAACCATTCATCTAATTGTAGGACTTGTTATAAAGGAGTCTTTAAAACTGGCAGGAAATAGAGCTGATGCCTAACTTTTCATGATGGGTGAAAGATCTAATCTGAAAATAACTCTGAAATCTATCTTCCATTTACCATTTTCTCTCTTCTCTGACATTCCCTGCATTCTATGCTCTAAGCCCATCCTATACTTTAAAAACTGTGCCAAATATTGTAGACATGATTAAGAATGAGATGTAGTGCCTTGCCTCTAACGACAGAGGAAAGACAGATATATGAACAAAAAAGATAATATAATGTGAAACACTATGTCATAGACGTAAGTAAAGAGGAGATTCAAAGAGGGGAAATTGTATGGATGGGGGGATAAGAAGGCTGAGTGGCATTAGGAACAGTGATAGACATTTGAGCTACCTTGGGCCTTGAAACACACTGTCCTAATTCTTCTGGCTTTGTATATTCTCTGTCTAGAACACTTCAACCCATTTCATCCCCTGCCTAATTTTTCTATTCACCTTTTTAGACTTGGTTGAATAACCTAGCTGAAAAACTTCAACTGAATGAAAATGACTTCAATCAAAGAATGAAATATAGGTTAATATACTTTCAAATGTGATGATCTATACAATTTAAAAAATAACCCTCCCATGAGTGCATCACCCATTCTAAAAGGCAAAAAACAATGTTTTTCAAAGTTTGCTTTTCAAGGCAACATGGACACATCTACCAAGAATCGTAGTAATATCCACAATCTTTAATCAAGTAGTCACAACACAGAAATTCACTCTACAGCTGACAGAATAGAATCAAATCACTACAGATGGATGGTATTTATTGTAATGTTATCCAGATTGCCCAAAACTACTGAACTACAGAAGTAGCATAACATATAGACAAACAATCTTGCAGAAAGAATATGTAAAAGCATTAAAAATGCTATGACATCCATATCAAAATATAGATGAGTATGAACTAAAAGTGTAATGTAATATGTGAAAAAGGAATACAATGATAGACACATAGCTTTTACTAATTTAATTTAAAAGTACCGAACATTTTTATTATGTACTTTGCAAACATACAGAAAATAGAAAAAAAAAGTACAATGAACATCCATGCACACACCACTTAGATTCAATAGCCATGTATGCCTCATACACACACAAACACATATTTTGCTAATCATTAAAAAATATATTGAGACATTTTAATACTTCTAAATCCTTTAGTATGCAAATTTAAGAACATTCTTTTACAAACTACAACATCCTTATCACATCTCATAAAATTATCCATAATTATCTAATATCATTTAAAATCCAGTCCATATTCCAATTTCCTCAATCCCCAAGTCTTTTCAAACCAGGGTCCAATCAAGGATGCCACACTGTATTTGGCTGTGGTGTCTCTTAAGTAATTTTTAATCTAGAATAGTTACCCACTCCATGCCATTTTTTCTTTCATAACACTGACTTTTTGAAGAAACGAGGTCAGTAATCTTCTACCATATTCTACCACATTGTGGAGCTGTCTGATCATTTCTTTTGTGGTGTCATTTAACTTGTTGCTCTATCCCCAGTATTTCTGGTAAATGGAAAGTAGATCTTAAAGGCTTTATTAAATTCCAATTACACTTTTTTTGACCAAAACACTTCACAGGTAACACAGTGTATTCCATACTGTATCATGAATTAAAAAGCAAGTCTGGCTGTCTGATCACAGTGATGAAAAGTTTCAATACTGATTCTAAAGATCTCTTTATTGAAAAGTATGTTTTACTTTCCACACTACCAACCAACAAGTATTTGGTGAGATGATACTGTGATGTCATGAGAATTCTAGAGGGCATATAAACCTTTTACCAAAGTCTTTAATATTGTTTTATATTAACTTTTCTACTTTTTAACATTTCAATTTTTAAAATGTTTTCCACAAACTGTAAAATTTATACAAAAGATTCACTTTTATGATGGCAGACTTACTCCTTAATTAAAATGTGAGCATCTTCCTTCTTTCTGATTTTGTTTGAAACCCTGTAAGAAAAATAAAGAAATTGAAAATAGTATACACATTTTATACAGCCGTGAATAAACATTTTGTTTCACATAAGACATTTTACTAATTCTATTTAAAAAAATATCATCGGAAAAAAAGTTTATAGTCTTCCAATGCTTTATTTTTTTTTTTTTAATTTTATTTTATTAAATTTATTGGGATCCAATGCTTTAAAAGTGATCCCACAGTAAATAATTAGGCTGTAATTAAGAAATTTCCTTCCTTCACTAAGTCCAATGATGTTCATGAGCCCACTTATACCTTATTTCCATCAAATAAAATATACAATTGTCATACTCATTTATTAAGATAAAACCGTTAAAGACCAGTGCTCACTAAACAAAAACATTTTAGAAGTTTTTTAAAACAAAAATCAATACTAAAATATGTACTGTTTTCCTGGTCAGACCTAGCCCAAATGTCCTCTCTCTCTCTCTTCTGCCCTCAATGCTTCCTATCTTTCCCTACATATATACTAGTTTTACACTTCACTGCTAATCTATGCCTTAGAGGTCCATAAGATTAAGAGAGATTTGTTACTAACGAGTACCAAAGTTATAGTCTATCTAATGTTATTCCAGTAACATTACTCTTGGTCATTTGCATTCTGCTTGGGTCTCTAGAGAGAGAAAAAGGCAGAGAGTAAGAGCTAAACCCAAACTATCTTGCTGCTCTTATGGGAACAGGGAACAAGCTGTCAGTTATGTGTGCTTCTGTGGAGCAATGGGTAAGAATCATTAGCTGAGGTTAAGGGTGTTTAAAAAACACTTTACATTTTTTAAAGTGTTAGAAAACTTGACAGTGAGTAGTGGCTTTTTAGTGGTAAAAAATTCAAAGAGACAAAAATACAAGATCTAGGAAACTGCAATTTCCTCATACTTTGGAATATAAGCATATGTTTATTTACATTTTCATTTATGCAGGATACAAATAAAACTCCTAAAAGTAAAGATCATTTCTCTGGAACAAGTCTGTGATAGGTTGGCCCTGAATTTGTGGCAAATATTCTGGGCAAGGCTGCTTTCCTAAGAATTGGTGCTTAAACTCATGAGAGAAACAGAAGCACCTATATTTTGTTGGTCAGGACCAGAGTTAAAAGTCCACTGAAAATCTGCTAGATTTTAATAACACAGTATAAGCAAGTACATGAAATAAGAATGTTTTTAAATACAATTTAGCCAACTCTAATTTTCATCCATGACATCCTTCAAATCAAATCTATTCTAACACATTAGTACATTCACATTTTTTAACTCTTGCTACCTAAGGTTCAACATTCAGAATGAATTTATTCTGAACCCAGCTTATTATGAACCAGGCACCATTCCAGATACTAGAGATCCAAGAGTTACAAGACAGACGAGGTCCCTGCTCTTATGAGGCCTACATTCTACAGGAGGCATACAGATAAACAGGTATGGAAAATCATACCAGGAATGATAAATGCCTCATAGAGAATTTAAGTGGGGTGATAAAACAGAGTGAGGGCATATCACTTCTAGATTAAACAAGGAAGGTGAAACTTCAGTAGATAGCTGAATGACAACAGACAAGTGAAATCTGGAAGAAGAACTTTCCAGACTAAAGAACAGCTAGTGCAAAGGCCCAGAAGAAGCTATAAACCAGGTATATATAAGGAAGAAAAGAGGCCGGTGTTGCAGGAGTGGAGTAAGGCAGAATGTGGAATAAGATGTGGATAAAAAAGTTGGCAAGATATACATCATGTAATACTTTACACACCAGGACAAGAATTTTGGATTTTAACCTAAGTGTGACTGGAAGCTATCAGAGTCTTGAAGGGACAAATATGATATGCTTTACATTTTAAAATATCATTCTAGCTGCTGTATGGAGAATGGATTTGGCAGAGTGGGATGGGAGATTTTATAAGCAAAAATAACAGTTGGAATCTGTTGCAGTAAGGTTAAGAGATGATGATGCCTTATAAGCCAGAATATATAATCTATTACAACCTATCAATAAAAAGACAAACAGCCCAATTTAAAAAACAGGCAAAGGATGTGAATAGACATTTCTCCAAAGAATATATACGAATGGCCAACAAGCACATGAAAAGATGCTCAACATAATTAGTCATTAGGAAATGCACATGAAAACCACAAGGTATCACTTCATACCCCCAGGATGGCTATAATCTAGCAGGGAGATCATAAGTGTTTGCGAGGATGTGGAGAAATAGGGATCCTCAGACACTGCTGGTAAAAATGTAGAATGATGCAGCCACTCTAGAAATAGTTTGGCAGTCCTCTACAGTAACCTTTTGAGCCAGCAATTCTACTCCTAGATATATACCCAAGAAAAACCTAGATTCATGTCCATATAAAACTTTATACACTAATGTTTATAATAGAATTACTCATGATAGGCCAAAAAGAGAAAACAACCCCATGTCCGTCAACTGATAAGTAGATAAACAAAATGTAGTATATTCACATAATAGAATATTATTCAACAATAAAACTGAAGTACTGATACATGCTACAACATGGAGGAAACTTGAGAAACTGAGGCTAAGTGAAAGAAGCCAGGCACAAAAGGCCACGTACTGTATCATTCCATTTATATAAAATGTGCAGGATAGGCAAATCCATAGAAATAGAAAAGTAGCTTAGTGGTTGCCAGAGTCTGGGAGTAGGGGGTATTGGAAAGTGACTGCCAGAGGGGTTTCCTTTTGGGTGATGAAAATATTCTGGTATTAGATAGCAACTGCGTAACTGAATGTAATTTAAAAACCACTGAATTGTACACTTTAAAGAGGTGAATTACATCACAATTAAAAAAGATAATATCATGAATGGGGTGGTAGCAGTGGAAAGAAAGTACTAATTGCCGGTTTGTGGCTTGAGAAATTGGTGCTACTAGTGCACCAACGTTTTTGCTTACTGAGATGAAAAGGGTTGTGTGGGATGACACTCAGTTTTGTTTTGGCTGCATTTAGTTTGAGATGTACCTAAATGGACATCCATGTGGTGAGGGAAAATAGGCATTTCGATAAACAAGTTTGAAATTCAGAGCTAGACAGATCTGAGAACTATCAGTACAAACATACCAGTGTAAGCTATGGAGTAGATGAGGTCACCTTGTGAGAGTTTATAGTTAGAGAAGACAAGGAGGATATAAGGTGGAAATAAGGAATTTCACTCAGATACGTAGTCCCCCCTTATCCGCAGGGGATACGCTCCAAGACCCGCAGTGGATGGACACTGTAGATAGTACCAAGCCTTACTATGTTTTTTCCTATACATATATACCTATGATAAAGTTTAATTTATTAATTAGGCACAGTAAGAGTTAAACAATGACTAATAATAAAACAGAACAATTATAAAAATATACTGTAATAAAAGTTATGTGACTGTGGCATTGTTAAGTAAAACAGGTTACCTGGACACAAGCACCGTGATACTGAGAAAGTTGATCTGATAACACAGAGGGCTACTAAGTGACTGACTGGCAGGGAGCACCTACAGTGTGGAGACGCTACACAAAGAGATGATTTATGTCTTGGCAGGAAGCTGGAAGACTTTATCATGCTACTCAGAACGGATGTGCAATTTAAAACTTATGAACTATTTCTGGAATTTTCCATTTAATATTTTTGGACTGCAGTTGACTAAGAGTAACTGAAACAGCAAAAAGTGCAACTGTGGATAAAGGAAGACTACTATATTGATTGGGAGGAGGAGGAAAAGTTGTTAAAGAAGTGTAAAAGGAGCAGCCAAGGAGGATGGCATAAAACTAGATTATATGGTGACACAGGAAGCAAGAGAAAAACATGTTTCAAAAGTGTAGTCAAATATATAAAAATGTTGTTGAGGGGTAGAAGCAGAAAATGACCACTGAGTTAGGAGTCTGGAGGTAAAATCTTAGTAAAGTAGGGAAAACACAAGTTCCACCTGATAGGCCTGCAGAGACAATGTGAGGTAAGGAAGAAATAGAGAGAACCCTTTTAAAAAGTTTGGCTGTGAAGGGGAGAAGATAAATGATGTGATAGCTACAGAAGGAGGAGGAGAGATGAGTAAGAAATGAGAAACTGAAGTGGCAAAAAGCTGACATTTGGGGAATCTAGGTGAAGAATACATGGAAATTCTTGCACTATTTTCACAACTTTTCTGTAAGTCTGAATTTATTTTTAAAAACAAGAGTTAAAAAAAAATAACACTTGTACTTTGGTTTGGCTATCTACCAAAGCTGAAGTTTCACATACCATATGACCCAGAGATTTCACTCCCAGGTGTGAAATGAAAACATAAACACAAAAACGTGTACACAAATGTTCATAGCAGCATTCTGCATTGTAGTCAAAAAGTGGAAACAACCTACGAGGTGTTATCACACAATACAGTGAATGTTTAAATAAAAAAAACTTATCACAGTAAAAGACACATTGCCATTAACCCCCCTCAAAATACTCCCCCTCACTTGGAACACACATATCCTATTATTCTTGCCACTTTCTGAAGAGTTCTGGACGTCCTCTTTCCTGAATGACTTTAGTTGCACTGTGATGGCTGCTGCCTCGATGTCCTGAATCATTTTGACTTTGGGGAAGAGCCAGGTGTCACATGGTGCCAGATCTGGTGAGTCAGGTGGATGAGGACACACCATAATGTTTTTATTTGACAAAAATTGCGATACCAGAAGCAATATGTGACATGGAGCACTGTCATGATGGAGGATGATTTACGGCACACTTGAAAACACACCTTTGCTCAACCGTAGCTCACACCCACCTACACCGAACAAGTTGAAACTTGTCACACACTGTTACTAAGGTTCAATGCGCCACTGTTCCGTTTGACGGCACTCAGCAGCAGCATTCATTGTATGTTTTTTTTTTTAAAGATTTTATTGGGGAAGGGGAACAGGACTTTATTGGGGAACAGTGTGTACTTCCAGGACTTTTTTCCAAGTCAAGTTGTTGTCCTTTCAGTCTTAGCTGTGGAGGGCACAGCTCAGCTCCAGGTCCAGTTGCCGTTGCTAATTGTAGGGGTGCAGCCCACCATCCCTTGCGGGAGTCGAACCGGCAACCTTGTGGTTGAGAGGACGCGCTCCAACCAAGCCATCTGGGAGCTCAGCGGCAGCTCTGCTCAAGGTGCCATGTTCAATCTTAGTTGCAGGGGCACTGCCCACCATCCCTTGTGGGAGTCGAACCGGCAACCTTGTGTTTGAGAGCCCACGCTCCAATCAACTAAGCCATCCGGGAGGCAGCTCAGCTCAAAGTGCTGTGTTCAATCTTAGTTGCAGGGGGCACTGCCCTTGCGGGACTGGAGGAGTTGAACTGGCCCATGTAGGAATTGAACTGGCAGCCTTCAGAGTTAGGAGCATGGAGCTCCAACCACCTGAGCCACCGGGCCGGCCCCCTCATTGTATGTTTTGATCACACAGTGATCACACATTTTACACAAAGGCTCCATGTCACACATTGCTCTGGTACGGCAATTTCTGTCAAATAAACATTACGGTGTGTCCTCATCCACTTTACTCACTGGATCTGGCACCATGCGACTTCTGGCTCTTTCCCAAATTCAAAATGACCATGAAAGGTAAATGGTTTGAATCAATTCAGGACATCAGGGCAGCCACAACAGCGCAACAAAAGACACTCATTAATGAGGACCTCCAGAACTGCTTCAGGAAGCGGCAAGAACGATGCGATAAGTGTGTTCTAAGTGAGGGGGAGTACTTTGAGGGGGATTAATGGCAATGTCTTACTGTAATAAATTTTCTTTTATTTAAACATTCACTGTATATTTTGATCACACCTCGTAAATGGATAAAATGTGGTGTGCACAATTAAATATTTTTTATCAATAAAAAAAAGAAGTACTGATACATGCCACAACATGGATGAATCTCGAAAACATTATGCTAAGTGAAACAAGTCAGACACAAAAGATCACATATAGTACGACTCTATTTGTTAAAACTGTCCAGAATAAGCAAATCCATAGAGAAAGTAGGCTAGTCACTGTCAAAGGCTAGAAAGATTGGAGAAAATGGAATATGTGGGGTTGTTTATAGGGGGTGGAGGCTGGGATTGAGGGATGCAGGGGCTAAGTAATGAAACTATTCTAAAATTGATTGTAGTGATGGCTACATAATTGTGAATATACTAAAATCAAAACCGTTGACTTCTATACTTCAAAAAAATGAAATGTATGCTATGTGAATTATATGTCAATAAAGCTTAATTAAGAAAAAATTTATAGCAACACTATTTTTAAAACCCCAAATTAGAAACAACCCAAATGTCCATCAATGGTTAAAACAGATTATGGTATAATCATACAATGGAATGCAATACAGATACAACTACACAAAATAATGTAGATTAGCCTCACAAAGTACTGAGCAAAATAAGCCAGCCACAAAGGAGTACATGTATAAGTCTATCCATTAAAGTTCAAAATAGGGCAAAACTAATCTATGGTGTTGGAAGTCAGGAAAGTGGTTACCCTTGGGAAAGGGACTGGTAATGACTAGAAGGGGACAAAGAGTTTTGGGATTGTGATAATGTTCTTTTTCTTGATATTGGTGCTGATTACACAAATGTTACTACTTCATGAAAATTCATCAAGCTGTTCACATCTGTGCGCTTTTCTACATGCATATTTCATTCAAAAGTTTACATTAACAAACAAAACCACGAACCTATACATAACATGACCCTGAAAATAAATAAAAATTCAGTGCATCTGGGTAACAGAGCTATGGATGAATTTTCCCCTTTTCTCTAAAAATTTAAAAGTAAACATAAATTACGTCAAAACTTTGTATGTATTATACATGATTTTTCAGAATATTTCGTAATTTAAAAGCATGCAGAGAAATTTGAAGTGCAGAAGAAGGAAACTTAGGAAGTCAGTCAGATGACTGGTCTCAAGACAAATTACAAACTGTTAATTTGTCACTTTTCATTACTGTTTTGGTCATTAAAAGGCAAATTTCATGATATAGTACAAATTTATCATGGTTATACCACAGTGGAAGAGTAGCTTTTAAATAAGAATTATTAATGGGGACAGGGACAGCTGACACACTTAAAAAAATTACACTTTCAAGTGAGTTATTTTCTTACGTATATTAATTAACTAAAAATTTAAGTGCCTACGATAAAACATCATAATCTTAGTATGGAATAATAGTTTCCTTTTTAAAAATTTTAAAAATTTCCTGAACTACAATAGGATATGTCTGCAACAGATTGATATATCAAATGACAAGTCTGAAGCTTCAGTCCCTAAGGTCCAGTTTGGCATTTATCACCCCAGACTTTCCTTTATGTACAAAAAGAATCTAATCTTTTTGTCTTTCTTCTTTTTGGGGGACAAGATATTATCCTTTTTTTTTTTGTTCCGTCTCCCACAATCCATTTTATTCCAAAACAGAAAGACTAATGAGATTGGAAAATAACTTAGAGTGTCATTAAATTAGAAGATGTATAATCAAAATTAATAATATGAAAGATTCTTAAATGCACTGCAATTAATGGAAACAATACAAGAGTAACTTAAGCCTTAGACAAATAGTTGTATTTTTTAAACTTTAAGATAGTTTTTAACCCTTAGGATCTGCCTAACATAACAAACCACCCTTTAGTCACAAACACAGAACCACAAAAGTGATTGTCAGGGAAAGATACTGAGTGATCACTTACCATATAGTAACCAGTATGATAGCCACTCATGTACCAAGAGATTAACATGCTTCCCAAAGCATCAGCATCATCAAGAGAATCTGGACATATGGGAGGTGGTGGGGGAATTATCTGGAGATGGAAAAAAATATACTTTAAAGTCAGTAAACAAAAATGTGAAGTGTGGAGATTCATTTTATGGAGGGAATGCTGGATGTTAGTTGTATCTTTCTCTACATTCTATGTAATTTATAGAAAAAAAACGTCTGACATTTGAAGACCAACAAAATTAAACTGAACAAGCATCAAAAGACAATATGTCACGTAAAATGTTTAAACATTTTGCTTTAATCAAAACGATTTTTCTGTTCCATTAGAAGTTATGGGTAAAAGACCAAGCATAAATATTTTGATGGTTTTCCTCAAAAAACACAACAGCATTTCAAATAAGGTCTGGGTAAAACATCTGCACTGCCCCGATACCAACACACAGTTTGCCAAGAGTGTCTTTATATCTAGCTTATTAGTCTACCATCGATATCTGCATAGTCTGTGAGATTAGAAGCTAACATTCAAGCATATCTAGAAGGGCAAAACATAAATCCTTATGTGCAATATAATTAAATCCTTTCAAATAGGAGTTACCTGGCTATAGAATAAGATACAACCTCTGCCAGGAACGAAGAAGGCAATATAGGGCTAAGTGGTGGGGTTATAAGAGAAATGAGTCTGTGTAGCAGAAGGGCATTAAAACAAAATACCTGAGGTTTAGTTCAAATTTTATCCATTAGAACCTGGCCCTGGGGATGGTCTAAAATGACAATTCCTAATGACTTATGTTCTGCTAAACCTCAAACTATGTATGAAAGAAAAGTTTAATCTGAATTCTTTTGCACTTACTGGTGGTCCAGAAGGAAACGGAGGCAACCAGCATGATAGGAAAGGTGGTGGTGGTGGTGGTGGTGGTGGTGGTGGTGGGCCATTGAATTTTAGACCTGGCTGTAAAAAGTATTTCAAAGAAAGACTAATTTACCAATTTCAATATGAAAGGTAGAAAAGATTCAATGTCAAAAGAATTAAAATCACTGCCCAGAATATCTATATTATACGTATCCAAAAGATTAAATAGAATTGCATGTACCAAATGCTGAAGTCAAACAGACTCATAAATCTAGATGTTTCTCATTTCCTTTCTATACACATTCAGGGAGTAAAACCAAAGTAAAGATTTTTAATTATCAATACCTAATAAATCAAGAGATAGTGTATTTAGCAAGATATTTCAATCATAAAAGACTATATCCCTCACAATTTCATTAACTAAATTGTGTAATCTTTTTATGGATGTCCTTTTAGTAGTTACATATGCTTAAAGCATATATTATAAAAAATCAGTAAATCTCTCACTTAAGAAAAATTAGCCAAAACCAATGAAGCATGATATGTATATGTAAATTAAGTTTTGATCATTCTAGAACTAGTATAATGTAAACCTCAAGAAGGATCTCACAGGGCCGGCCCGGTGGCTCAAGTGGTTAGAGCTCCATGCTCCTAACTCCGAAAGCTGCTGGTTCAATTCCCATATGGGCCAGTGGGCTCTCAACCACAAGGTTGCCAGTTCGATTCCTCAAGTCCCACAAGGGATGGTGGGCTCTGCCCCCTGCAACTAAGATTGAACATGGCACCTTGAGCTGAGCTGCCTCGCGGATGGCTCAGTTGGTTGGAGCATGGGCTCTCGACCACAGGGTTGCCAGTTCAATTCCTCGACTCCCGCAAGGGATGGTGGGCTGTGCCCCCTGCAACTAGAAATGGCGACTGGACCTGGAGCTGAGATGCACCCTCCACAACTAAGACTGAAAGGCCAACAACTTGACTTGGAAAAAAGGCCTAGAAGTACACACTGTTCCCCAATAAAAGTCCTGTTCCCCTTCCCCAATAAAATCTTAAAAAAAAAAAAAAGAAGGCTCTCACAGATAATCTTAGGAAAAGTTTTATTAAGTCATGCTTGATTTTTTTATTTTTTAAAAATTATTATTGCCTGAATACCATAACCTCCAGTGAAGAAATCACTGCTTTATACAAAACAATCAGAGAGGGACATACCTACTTGGGTTCCATGATATAACCTAAAATATAAATATTTTTAAAGCTGATTTATTACTTATAACCAAAAGAACCATAACTGAAAACAGTATTTACATTTTAGTCTATAAAACAATCTGGGAGCTCCTTAGGATTTTACCTGTATTAGATGCAAATACTGTATTCTCTTCTAATTTTTAGTCTTACACAAGTGACTAGGGACTACAGCATAATGATAAAATATCATTATTTCCTAGCTTAAGTTCACTATATTATTAGTCTAATATTTAATACTCCATATAAGTAGTTGGAAAAGCCTTTCATTATAAACTATTCTGCATTACTATGTTATTTCCTTTTCAAAAAATTCTCAGTTTGTATTTATAACATCTACAGAAAGCTACAAAAGTTTCAAGGGAAAAGCTACAATTCTCTTAATGCAGGGGTAGAATGTTCCAGTATTATTAACTATATCCTGGGAAACTTTTTCTGTGCAGAAATTACCTTTCCTGGTCCCAGTCCTGATCCTGGCATGGGGGGTGGTGGAGGGAGAAAAGAGTTCCATGGAGCAGCTTTTGACTTGATATTATTTGGTTTATTTCCAGGAGACCTGGAAGAATTCTCACTTTCATCTGTTGAAATTTGACTTTCATTTTCATTCTTTAAAAAGAAAAAATATATGCATTTTTGTTATATAGATGTCTTTAAAAAAGAATGTAATGACTCAGTGGATCAAACTGACAACTAGTTATACTATTTAGTTTCTCAACTAGTCTCTGCTTTCAAGAATTCTTGTTTTTGTTTTTTTTTTACTTTGGTATCCTTACCTCCTGAGCACTCTGTTCTGTATTATTAGCTACTTCAGACGTTGGGGAAAGTAGATCGAACAGATTTTGCTCCTCTCTATTTCCATATCCAGTGTAAACCACAACACAGGTTTCTCTCTTAAAATCAATTGAAGCAATGGTAGCTGGGTAAATGCATCCATCTTCTGACCAAACGGCAGAACATTTGTCACCAACTTTCCACTATAAAAAAAAAAAACCCAAAGATACACACACAAATTTCTTTTAAAGAGGGTAAACCATAATCTTGTTTAGGTGGGATAGAGTGGGACAGTCTCCAGTTAGCTTATCTGGAAGGCAGAATGAAACAGCGAAAAAGACTTGAGACCAAAAACACATACATTTGAATTCTAATATAAATACGATTCTGCTGTTTATATAATCATGCATATAACATAAATTCTGCCATTTTTATAATCATGGATAAGTTTCTTAATCTCTTTGAGTCTTATTTTCCTTATCTAGTAAGTGGATATAATATAATCCATCCACCTCACTTACTTGTTGTGAAGAATAGAAAGGAGGGAATGTGTGTAAAGACTGGACTGGAACATAGCAGATGCTTAACAAATATTAGCTCTTTTCCTCCTTGGTAATGATGAAAGTAAAGTAACTAATGAGACACCAAAATATTTAGCTTCCTGGTCTAGTTTTAAATGGCAGAAATGAGTCTACCCAGAATTTTTGGTTTCCCGGTATTAATGGTTTTAGGGGTTTTGAAGGGAAAATAAGGGTACCCATCTCTCGTTTAAGAAGTAAAACACTGCCAGTTCAGTTTAAGGCCCTACGATATTCCTCCCAAATAGCATTGTCTCCCCCCACACAAAGTAAACACTGTCTTGAATTTAGTATTCATCATTCCTACCTAATTCCTTATACTTTTATTGACATGCATGTTCCTGAACAATAGAAAGTTTAATAGTTGTTTTAGAAATTTTATTACATGTCAATGGAAAACACTACTAACCATTTAAGTAAAAGATATTTTACACTACTTAGTAACAGTATTAAGAAATTCTTTGAAGTTAAATCTCAATGTTTTAAAATACCTGCTTCAAGGGAGTTGTGGTATTCTTTTTTTGGCTTTTATTCTTCTTAGCAGGTTTTCTTTTAGGTGTACTTTTTGGTTTATCTGATGTTTCAGAAATGTGACCATTCTTTAGAGCATGCTATGAAAATACAAACAGAAATGTCCATGTTACAGAATGATACAGAAAAACTCACAATATAACTCAGTCATTATAAGCTAGTCTTAAGGCCCTACCAACTAGATAGCCTCTATTTCGGCTTTTCATTATCCCATGTGATACAGAAACTGCTCTGAAAGGCATCATATAGCTGATTATCGGCTTTCAAGACCCCTTGAATCAAACCTCCTCACTCTCAACCTTTGTGTAACATTAGCCTCTGATAATCATCTTTCTTCTTGATATTCACATTTTGGATGACACAGCCACACAGGGCCCCAATGCTTTTACTACTTCTCTGATCAACTCTTAAACATGGGCATTCTGAACAAAATTTGGCTTTACCTGATTACGATCATCTATTCCTATCTATACTTCATTTATAACCTCTATGCAAACAGACTTCCAAAGCTATTATCCAGCTCTGACTTTTCTCCTTAGTTCAATCCAACATTGCCAATTACCAATTTTATATCTTCCCATTTACCTCAAACTCAACACAAGTGAAAGCAAACTATTTTGTTCTCAAATCAGTTCTTTTCCTCTATTCAAATTATTGCCTCCTACAATGTCACCAACCCCATTCCACACTGAGCCTCCCTTTAACCTGCATTTTATAGAACTCTCTTGGTAACTCTGAATTAGTGCAGGTCTAGTCTAAATGTATACTGGAAAGCATGTTATTGACAAATTTAGAATTTAGCTTCAAAGATGACATACAAGTTTGATCTCTTTACCTCACGCTACAGGAACAACTATAGGAATGAACTGGACTCTGCTTAGTACTCGGTATGCGTGGATGCGCTCTGCCTGGACCACTGATGGTTTACACAAGGTGCTCAGTGAGACCAAGTATCTCAGACAGTGAGTAAAGTGATGTTGAGCAACTGTGTTAAGTTCTTGTTTGGGCTAAAAAAAACATACTACACCCCCTAAAAGTACTGTATATTCATTCATACCATCAGGAACACCCAACTTGATACCCAACTCACTGGACTTGGGGAAGATTAAGTTAATGTAACATAATATGTAAAGCACTTAGAACAGTGCCTAGAACATTGTAAATACTCTATGTATTAATTACTATACTATTGCTATTTATCATCTTTATTTCGATAAAGGTTTGCTAAATGTTTAAAAATTATAATTCAGACTGTCTTTCTACTATTCTGAATTAGAAGCCTTCCATAGTGTGATGCAATGTAAACATATTAAAATCAACAATGTTTAAAATTCTAGTTACGAGTAAACTGTCTCTGTTAAAGGGATGACATATAGACAGGCTACCTACCAACTTCTAAGGAAGGATATCTAATTTAAATAACCCATGTCATCTTTTAATCTTCAAAATTAGAACTGAATAATATGTACACTTTACTGTAAATATGTTATTGATTTTTTTTTCCCAAGTGAATAACATGAGGAAACAAGGAAAAGAGTAAACATTTTATACCTTAAACGAAGCCACAGCTTTATCGTAAGCTTTTATCAATGCTGTATCATCCCAAATGTCAGAATCATCACTCTGGGAAGGGTGAAGAATAAAAACAATTCAAGTTTGGATAGGTAGCATCAAAAAAAGTATGTTACTGCTAAGAGACATCTTAATTCAAACATAATAAGTTTAAACTAAAAATGGGTATTTAAAATCCTAATTATAACCACAAGAAACCTAACTTGCTTATAAATTATGTGTCATTACCCCCAAACTAGACACACGTAAATGTTCTAAGAGGTATGCCATGAAGTGAATGCTTCACAATTTAATCCCTATCCACTGACCATAAGTGGATTTGTTCAAGGGTAACTCACATTTCAGTCTTTTCTAAGAGCAGATAAAGGGTTTAATTTGGCAAACCAAGGATAAGATAAAGGGTTTAGTTTTAGTGGGAAAACATCTGATATTAAGTAATCTGGAAAAAACCTAAATATCATTTCTATTTTTCAATTTAAGTTTAATGAGTGTTTAGTAGGATTTAAATTTATTTAAAAAAATATATATTTTTTTGTGCCGGCCCGGTTGGAGCTCTGTGTTCCTAACTCCGAAGGCTGCCAGTTCAATTCCCACATGGGTCATTGTCCTCTCAACCACAAGGTTGCCAGTTCAACCCCCACAAGGGATGGTGGGCTGCGCCCCCTGCAACTAACAATGGCAACTGGACCTGGAGCTGAGCTGCGCCCTCCACAACTACGATTGAAAGGACAACAACTTGACTTGGAAAAAAATCCTGGAAGTACACACTGTTCCCCAATAAAGTCCTGCTCCCCTTCCCCAATAAAATCTTGAGCACCCACTATCCATGTATCTACTAAGTACTCATCATTGAGAGGCTCATGAAATCATGCTACCTGCTCACAAGAGATGGTCTAATAAGGGTTTTAAGACATATTGTCACACAAAACAAACAAAAAATAGAAAACAAGTATCATCAAATATCAAAATGTGAAGTATAAACAATGTTTTAATTAAAATAAAGCAAGTTGTAATTTTTTTTTTCTTAAGAGGGGCGCAGCTCACAGTGGCCCATGCTCACAGTGGCCCATGAAGGGATCAAACTGGCAACCTTGGTGTTATTAGCACCACGCTCTAACCAACTGAGCTAACCTGTCACCCCCCTCAAGTTGTAATCTTTTTGGTGGTGGAGGGTCTTGCATTCAGTTTGTTAAAAATGCAACACCTGTGGGGCGCAATAAGCTGAAGCGCAATAAAATGAGGTACTCCTGTACAACCCACTACAGTAGTAAGTAGTACCTCGGTTTTCGAATGTCTCCGTTGATGAACATTTCAGTTACAAACGTTGTAAATTTTATGGATCTGTGGTATCATTAGATAGTAAAATTCATGCTAAATTTGCAGTTTTAGAGGTTGATTTTAAAGGTCTGGAATGGATTAATCCATTCTGCATTACTTTCTATGGGGAAACCGTGCGTCGGTTTTCTAATGTTTCAGAACTCGAACAGTCTTCCGGAACGGATTATGTTTGAAAATCGAGGGACCACTGTAATTTCCACTGTTGGTTTACTCTGCGCCTGCCCTCACACACCTGAATTGAACTTAGGTAGCGAAGAACACAATCATGCTGTCTAACCTCCTTTAAACTCATGATCACAAATCTCGAGTAGGCCTTTAATGTTGCCTAGCAGAATTTCCACTACATTTCCCTGTCCTAGAGGCCTACTTCCTACTTTCTTTCTGCTCAAAACTCCAACACCTGCCACATCCTCATTCCTGGATTGATGACCTTATTTCTTTTACTTAGAGAACAGAAACAATCAAAAGAAAAGACCACGTTCACAATCTCCCACTACCATATCTGCCCATCCACACAGACTCCTCTGTACCATACAACCACCAGGTTAACTGTCAATGTTCCTATCAAAGGTCAAATCCATCCCCTCTTACCTTCTCTAGAACAGGCTTCAGCAATTCTCTCTCCTGCATCATCAATTTTTCCATTCTTACTGGATCTTTCCTATCAGCCCACTAACATGCTGAAACATGTTTCTCTCATCTTAAAAAAAATTAAGAATCCTTTTTATCTCACTTCCCCCTCCATCTATTGACCAATCTCTGTACTTTCTATTTATAATAAAATTCCTGGAACTATTTGTTTACAAATGTTGCCTTGAATTTCTCCTCTCCCACTCTCGAACTCCAATCAGATTTCACCCCCACTATTCCACCCCAAATTAAGCTTCTGATCTTCTCCTTTATAAACCTACTCTACTTGCAGTCTTCCCCATCTCAGTACATCCGTAAAAGGCAACTTCATCTTTTCAACTGTTGAAGAGTCTTGAAGTTATCCTTGACTTTCCTCTCACAAACCTGCATTATCAAATCCATGTGCAACACGTGTTGCCTCTGATTTCAAAATATATCAAGAATCCAAGTACTTTATTCTCCTTTGCTGACACCTCGCTTTAAGTCTAGGTCATTTCAACAGACACCTGATTTCCCTGCTTCACCCTGGCCTGCCCCCCAGCCCCCCCTCCCCAGTCGGAGTGTAAAAACCAAGATACGATCAAGTTGTGGTAGGACCTCGGCTCAAAGCCATCAGGCACCCAAACTACGCGAGGAAAGAGCTTGCGGCTAAGGCTACCAAATCGGGAAAGACGTAGAATCACGAGGACCACAGTCCTGCCGTGAACGGACTGGAAGATCCCGCCCCGTGGCCGGGGAAGGATCGCGGGGTCGGGAAGTGGGCGCTCGGGGCCCGCACGGGGCGCGCATCGGGCGGCGCAGCCGGCCGCGACCTCACCTGGCCTGTGCCGCGTCGGAACAGCACCGAGTCCTCCTGCTCCGGAACACCGCCACCGCCGCCTCCTCCCCCCGTCGCCATGGCGAGGGTACTACGGGGCTCGCGGCGTGGGCTCCGGGCCACCGAGAATAACGACTTCCGCTGCCCCGGGCCTCTGGGAGCGGAAGAGTACGGTGGCCCGAGAGCGAGCGGGTGTCTGCGCGCTGTTTACGGATGGTCGCCGTCTTGCGTCGTTGGTCGCGTTGGTTTTTCTTTTCTGTGTTCTCTCAATTCTTTGATTTCACTTTTTCGTATATTTGTAAAATGATTCTGCCAGGGTGTTTTTGTTTTGAACAATACATTTTCTTAGAAAATAGTGTTCGTTGCAGATAATTTAGAAAATATGGGTAAAGCAATTCAATAACAATCAGTCCAGAAGTAACCAAAATAACTATTTTAAAAGTACACCGGAGAGTTTTTCTAAATTTTATTTTCACAACGCTACGAGTTAGGGGCTCGTATTCCTATTTTAAAGACGAGGAAACTGAGGTACAGAGTGTTTACACAGCAGCCTAGAACCCAGGCAGCAGAGTTCATACCCTTAGTCACTTCCTAACCCTAACATTTAGTTTAATGGCCATTCTTCCAAATCTTTTTCAGTAAATTTTTGAACTCAAAAAAAAAACAACAATAAGGGATCAAGTGCTGTTCTTAGTTCTTACCATTTATTTTTCCAGTATTCTTTGTTAGGCATTTAGTATTGCCATATGACTTCCATGTATATATTATAATTTACTACAAACTTCCTTGGTCCAAGGAAGTTTGAGGCCTCCCCTTTTAGCTTCTATAGATATAAGAAATATATATTTTTAAAGCTCAATTAGATTTTTCACCATTTTAAAGCATACAATGTAATGGTTTTTAGTATATTCACAAGGCTGTGCAGCCACTACCACTACCTCATCACTGCAAAAAGAAACCTTGTATCCATCAGCAGTCACTCCCATTCTTTCCTCCCTCTAGCCCCTCACAACCATTCTGTATTGATTTACTTATTCTGGAACATTTCATGTAAATGGAATCATATAATATGTGGCTTTTTGTGTCTGGCTCTTTTCACTTTGGATGTTTTCAAGGAGGAATGTTTTAATGAATTTTAAATGACAGGTTTTTTTTTTTTTTTAAGATTTTATTAGGGAAGGGGAACAGGACTTTATTGGGGAACAGTGTGTATTTCCAGGACTTTTTTTTCCATGTCAAGTTGTTGTCCTTTCAATCTTAGTTGTGGAGGGCGCAGCTCAGCTCCAAGTCCAGTTGCCGTTGCTAGGTCCAGGGGGCGCAGTCCACCATCCTTTAAGGGAGTCGAACCGAACAGGTAACCTTGTGGTTGAGAGGACATGCTCCAATCAACTGAGCCATCCAGGAGCTCAGTGGCAGCTCTGCTCAAGGTGCTGTGTTCAATCTTAGTTGTAGGGGGCGCTGCCCACTGTCTTTTGGTGGGACTCCAGGAATTGGACAGCCCACTGGCCCATATGGGAATCAAACCGGCAGCCTTTGGAGTTAGGAGCATGGAGCTCTAACCGCTTTTTTAAATCAACTTCAGAGTAATTTTTTTTGAGGGGGGGGGGAATATTGAGGGACAGTGTGTTTCTCCAGGGCCCTACCAAGGGCCCTCCAAGTTGTCCTTCAATCTAGTTGTGGAGGATGCAACTCAGCTCTATATTCAAGGGAGCGTAGCCCACCATCCCATGGAGGGAACTGAACCTACAAACCTTGTTTGTTAAACCTTGTTGTTAAGAGCTTGTGCTCTAACCAACTGAGCCATCTGGCCGCCCCTCTAGCAACTCAGCTACAGCTCATTGTCTTCAATCTAGTTGTGAAGGGCGCAGCTCACTGGCCCATGTGGAAATAGAAACCAGCAACCCTGTTGTTCAGAGCTTATGCTCTAACTAACTGAGCCATCAGGCCACTCAATGGTAGGTTCTTTGTTGAAAAAGTATTTCTACTTATCAGAATCTGGCTCAACAAAAATTAACCTCTGATATTTCTGTCCTCAAAGAAATTATGACGTTTTTCCTGATGGTGACATCCAGATTTGAATTATTGTATTTTACAAAGTTATTTCATATGATAGACAAAGCACTCAAAGCATAACATAGTGAATTTCCAAAGGAAACCCTTTCATCAGATTTGAAGGCACTTATGTAAACATTAAATTTCTTCATGAACTGGAACCAATCTTGGTGCATGTGGAATTTTCAGACCAAAAACCTACATTTAGTCACTTTTGAAGTTGCCCCTACTCAAATAAAGAATTCAAATGATTAGTAATCAGATTTCCAATTTGAATAACGTATATTGGAATTGTGAAGTGGAATGGTGAATATGCGAAGGACAAGGCCAAAACCAATTAATTCCTTACCCTACGTTACTTTAGGCTTTCGGGTCAGGAGATCAGAGATATGTCAGTGATTTGCATAGAGTGCACACCAAACTGTTAGAACAGCAGAAAACTGAAAATTCCAAATGATGTTTTGGAAGAATATTTGAATTATAGAATGGGCAAATGGTAGTATAATTCATAAACTAAAGATATAATTAGTCGTCCAGTACATGAGGTTTGGACTCCCTACCCATATATATATATATATATATATACACATCATATACCACAAATACATTCTAGGTGATTTTTATAAACTTGGGATAGGTGAGATCTTAAGATAGAAACAAGAAACCACACAAGGATTGAAAACTCAAATACCTTTTGAGGGTCAGGCAGGTAATATAAATGAGTTAAGGAAGAGTTAGCAGTAAGGGGTAGTGGGTACTGTAATCAGTAAATTTGAGGCTATCCCTCCACCACACCCCACTCACTCCACCTACTCCACCCAAATAAAGGCATTTGAGTTCACATTAAAAATTTGTAACATGTTACACAGGGCAAGTCTGTCAGTTGATATCCTTACTCATAAAGAAACTATACATTTTATTATGTGATTTAAAATTATGGCAAAAGCAACATAAAATCAAAGGACAAACAATAGTTTGGAAAATATTTGTAACATGTAAGAAAATACTAATATTCCTTACATATTTAAAAAGAGCTTTGTCAAATTAAAAGTAAAAACAGCAAAACAGGCAAAGATAAAACAAATTAGTCATAGAGGAAAAAAATGTCCAATAAGTATAAAAATAAGCCTCAACTCTGGAAGCTCTGTACTCAGTCTGCCTGGGTTCATATCCTTAACCAGCCACTTAAAAGCTGGTGACCTTGGGGGAAATTCCTTTACCCAAATCCCATATCTTTATAAATACGGCCATCACTGTAGTACCTACATGTGAAGACCAAATAAAACAAAAAGCATAAAGCAGACAGAAAACATGGGGAGTTCACAAAAAAAATTACAAATGTCCAATAAACATGAAACTATGCTTAAGATCTATAGACAGGGAATTGCAAATTAAAAACTAAGAACCATTTCTCACTCAGGTTGGCAAAATTATTAGAGATTAATAATATCTGATGTTATCAAGGGCATGGAGCTGCGAAGTGCTACCCTCTTATTGGAAAACATGTTTAAAATTACAAACACATCTACCTTTGCCCTATGAATCCTACCTTTAAGAATCCATTCTTGGGGCCGGCCCAGTGGCTCAGGTGGTTAGAGCTCCGTGCTCCTAACTCCGAAGGCTGCTGGTTCGATTCCCACATGGGCCAGTGGGCTCTCAACCACAAGGTTGCCAGTTCAATTCCTCGAGTCCCGCAAGGGGGCAGCGCCCCCTGCAACTAAAATTGAACATGGCACCTTGAACTGAGCTACCGCTGAGCTACCGCTGAGCTCCCGCTGAGCTCCCGGATGGCTCAGTTGGTTGGAGCGTGTCCTCTGAACCACAAGGTTGCCAGTTCGACTCCCGCAAGGGACGGTGGGCTGTGCCCCCTGCAACTAGCAACGGCAACTGGACCTGGAGCTGAGCTGTGCCCTCCACAACTAAGACTGAAAAGACAACAACTTGAAGCTGAACAGCACCCTCCACAACTAAGATTGAAAGGACAACAACTTGACTTAAATAAATTAAAAAAGAAAATGCCTCATAGATTAAAAAAAAAAAAAAAGAATCCATTCTTATATACATAAAAGCACCCCTACATGGGATTAAGTATGCCAATATATGTATATGAGTATTATAGAATTTGTCATGGCAAAAGCTTACAAACATCTTGATTGTCCTTGAGTAAGGAAGTGACTGGAGAAATTATTGTACATCTATACTCTGGTCAGATCTATATGTACTGACCTGTAGGCCTATTAAAAACAAAAATATCAAGTTACAGCTAAGTTTCCCATTTTTGTAGGAAAACAAAACAAAATTCCTTGTAGTGGGTTGAATGGTGGCCCCAAAATAGTCCACCAGATACTTGTGAATGTGACCTTATTTGGGAAAAGGTTTTTGCTGATATAATTAAGGCTCTCAGGACGAGATCATTGTGGATTAGAGTGGACCCTAAATCCAATGACAAAAATCCTTAGAAGACAGGAAGACAGAAAAGAAGGCCATGTGAAGACAAAGGCTGAAATAGAAGCTATACTGCCACAACTCAGGTAATGCCTGGAGCCACTAGAAGCTGGAAGAGGAAAGCAAGGTTTCCCCTAGACTCTTTCCCCAAGATTGGCCCTGCTGACACCTTGTGTTTAGACTTCTGGCTTCTAGAATTGTGAGAATAAATTCTGTTGTCGTAAGCCACCAAATGTGTGGTAATTTGTTATGGCAGCCCTAGGAAACTCCCCACATCCCTTAGTTACGAGTATATGTATGTTTAAATGTGTGCATAAGCATTGAGAGGAATATACAATTCTTTTATATACCCTATGTCCCAGCAATTCCAGTCTCTGGAATACACTCAATAGAAATAAGTGCTAATGACCACCAAAAGATACATATATTCATAATAGCCCCAAACTAAGAGCAATCCAAATGTCCATGAAGAGTAATGTGGATAACTAAATTATGGTATACTCATATAACAGAAAGCTACACAGCAATGAGAAAGCATAAACTGCTACACATAAGATAGAGTGTCACAGACGCAATGTTGAGCAAATGAAGCCTGACTCACAAAAGTACATACTGAATGATTCTACTTACATAAAAATCCAAAAATAACAACAAAGAACTAATCCATGGTGATAGATGGGGGCATTATATAAAAGTGGTAACAAGAGAGCTTGCTAGGGTGCTGCAAATGTCTATGTATCTTGATCTGGGTGGAGTATTTTTATGTAAAAGTCAATTGAAATGTACATTTAAGCTGTAGTCTCTTTATTATCATTTCACTGGGATATATACCGAGGAGAGCAATTACTGGGACACACAGTAAGGGTATATTTAGTTTTCTAAGTAACTGCCTAATTTATTGCCAAATTTCTTTTAGCCCCTTTGTTGCATTTTCCCAATGTTTCTATAATGAGCAGGCATTGCATTTTTGGACTTTGAAAGCTGGTAGAGATACAAATGGTATAAGCTTCATTGTTGCTTCTCACACTTCAGACATTCCCTTACCACCTTCATGATTTGTATTATCATTTATCTGTAATTTTAAAACTTAGTCTTAGCCTTACAATTAGAGTATTGGACTCTTATTTCATTTTAGTCTGCCCACCATCCATCCCTACTTCCTCTGGCAACTAAACCCCAGATTTGTTTGGGGGACCACCTATTCCTCACTGGATATAGTTTTGCTTATACCATGGACTCTGATGAACTGTCCTCCTCTTGCCGAGGGGAAGGCACATAACCCAAACAAGTCCATCTGGAGGCACTCTAAGTGACATAAAGACTGAAAATGGTTGTCAGGATTTCAACCTGATAGCAGCATTGTGGGGAAAAAAATGTCTTCATGATACCTGGAGGTTTCAACTCTTAACCTTTCCAAAGCCTTGAGTCTTCAACTTTTGGACCCTGGAGTCTCTCATCCTTTTAAATAATGGTTGTGGTTATTAATAAATTATTCTGTTTGTAACCAAAAATTCCAATATATCATGAAATCAGTTTTGATGTGGTTATATTTCCTCAAGCATACATTAAAATTCATAACTATATTAAATATCCATTCATAAGCCACCCTAACAATCATCTTGAGTGGTACAAGGCCAAATGAGCCTTTGACATCCGCCCGCAAAAAAGTCCTTGACATGCAATATGTTTATAAAAGGAAAATATTCAATAGGATTGTGTCTTGATTTCAGAGAGATTGGTAAACCATTTCTTGTAAACTGACAAGTGTAGAGAAAGGCTCTACCAAACTATAATGCAAGGAATTGTTCCTGCACTGATATACCTGTAAGCAAAGTCATGTCCAACTGATAAAGTAGCAAGAGTAATATGTGACATGGAAAATATTTCTATAAATGTTATAATGAAATTTTAAAAGCTAAATTTTCCTGGGCAAATGCTATTACCTAATATGTATTAGCTAATTAGCACTATGTAACAGGTTTTTGTTTTTAAGAAGCAAGGTTGTAAGGAAAAGTCTGTAATAAGTTTTAAATCTTTCTGGAATTTATAGGGAAGTGCATTTGAGCAACTTGTAGTCATTGTTCTTATCTCAGTGATATTTTCATAACTCGGCCATCTGGAAAGACAACATATTCCAGTACATTATTATATAGCAAGTACTTTAGCAGATGAAGCTGTAAGAAGCAGTTTAATAAGTGTTCTTATTCAGTTTTGATCTAATGGAAAACAACGAATGACAATTTCATAAAAATAATTCAATTTTTAAATTAAATTTTGGTGTTTATAGGTCTTTACCACCAAAGGCAATTAGGAATTTACCTAAAGAAGTTGACATGCTCCCTGCTTAGTTTATATCACTGTTAAAACCCTGACACAGATGGTAAAATGTACAAATCTCATAATCTGATAGTCAAAGTCAATTTTATATTAGGTTTCACTTTAGGGATATGTTTTTTCCCCAGCTTTGTTGAGGTATGATAGACAAATACTGAATATATTTGAGGTGTACAAAGCTAACAGCAGTAGTACACCTGTTTTAAAGAGGAAAGCTCTTTTTACAAGGTAGAACTTGAAAATATTATACAAAAATAGATTGTCAATTTCTAGAAGTGGGTAAACTCTTCTCATCTATAAAAACATGGGGGGAAAAATATATTTTGTTAAAGTTGGGAAAATAATGTCAGTAATCAATATTCCCTTTTAGACCAATTTTCAAAAACAGGCTAGTTTGATAAGCGGGTAACAATTTCTTACTCTGCCATTAATAGAAAAGGCATTCAAAGGGAATCAAGTAACTGATGAAACTGACCTCTGTATATCACCTTGGATAGTAGCAGCTGCTCCCTCTTATTTCCAGCAGGACTTAGCAAGATTGCTAATAATAACGCACTACCTCCTGTTAAGGATGATGCAAGACAGTATTTTTAATGTCTATAATAAGGGTGTTCCATGGAGTTTGGTATTTTCCAAAGTACACTGTAAAGTTGGTTCTACTTCTTCTAAATAATTTTATCTTGCTTTGGCAACAAGTCAAAGAAATATCTAAAGTTGATACATGAATTAACTTTACCAACTGATTACAATTATTAACCTGTATTTTCCCCTATCTTATAATTAACCAGTTTCCCTCTTTAGAAGTTTAGCTATTTTAGTTACCTTGCTTAAATATACTACATGAAAAGAAACTGAAGTGTCAATATATTTCAGCAATCACACTTTTCTTCTTCTTAGATAACTTTGCTGTCCGTCTGGAGGAAATGTCTGGTAATGTTGAAGTTAAAAATCAAACCCTTATCTTAATGAATTTCTTCAAAATACCATAAAAAATTAATAACATTCAGTTTGGATTTAAGTCTTAATGATTAATTACAACCTAGAGAGCTTCTTTATCCTAATATTCATGTTCTTTTGGAACTGTAGTTTTCCCTAGATTTATAAGAATTATTTAACTTATTAAAAAGTCTCAAGTTATTCCATTACATGGGATATTTTAAACTTGAAAATTATTCATTAAAAAAAGCAAATAAAAGATATGGCTTAAAGCATAAAAAGTTCTTTGTATCATGGCTTATCATTTGGTGTAGAAATTCTAGAGATAGAATTACAGAAATCAGATCCATAAAGAATCTTGGTAGTGCAATCAGACTTCTTCATTATCCCTTTTATCACAATGTAACTTAAACTGTTGTAAATCCTTTTACCCTTGTGACTACTATCATATAAAGTTTTGAAGACTGAAGTTAACCCAAGAATTAGAACAAAGCTTTAATTTAAATGAAAATCAGTCCTACTATGAAGATAAAAACTCAAGCTAGAAAATTTCTTGTTTGCCTCATTTAGTATTAGAGACATTTAGAATTCTATCCTATTTATGGGTGATACCAGTGGTAAGCGACTTATCACAAGATTACCAGAACCTTCATTAAGATATTAGGTGAACTCTTGAAGATTTGTCCATTAACATATTGGTAGACATATTAGATGATCAGTAAAAATTTGAATTGCATTAAGTAAAAAATCAAGTACTTGAATAATACTTTAAAGTTATGTTATTTACTACTTCAATGGTATTTTTTATTTATTTTTATTTTTTCAATGGTATTTTAATTCTCTTTGCAATAATTATGCATATTTACTTCAGAATAGCAAAAGGTCTCAAACCTTAGCTTCTCTAGGTTAACATATTTCCAAAGTTATAACCATCATTAAGTCCTAAGTTTTTGAAGAGTCTCAGAACAGACTAAAAAATGTCACTCTTAACAACACAAAGGTGAATCCTAATGAAACAATGTACTTTGTGTGATAATGACGTGTCAATGTAGGTTCACCAATGGTAACAAACACACCACTCTGGTGGGGGATGTTCACAGTGGGGATGGCTCTGCATGAGAAGGACAGGGGTATGGGGAAATCTCAATTTCGTTGTAAAACTAATTCTGCTCTGAAAAATAGTCTATTAAAAAAAAGGCACTTATTCAAAAAATGTTAAAGCTCTAAGTAGAACTCTTACTGAGATCTCATTTAGTTTATGTTCATTTAGTTGCTATTCCAGGTCATTTGTACTATGTATCTATTGTAAATTCTTCTAGCAAACCCATTGAGTACAAAGCAAAATTACTAATAGATAACCATTATCTTAAATTCTATACAATAAAAATTTATGGCAAAGATTCTAGAGTTATATGCGATCCTATTATCTGATCACATTACTTCTTTAATAAATTATATACATGCTCACTGTTGATAAAAAATAATGTTCACCAATATATCACATGCATGGTGTGTTTTATTCTTTGAAGAATGGTTCTGAGATATTACACTAAGTCAGGCTGAAGGTAAAGTTTAAAACAGTTTTATAAGGATATGTTATAACATACGTAATGACTGTTCACTCTACAAAATCTTGATCATAGAGCTTATGATACACCTAGTTGGCAATAGCACCCAAGTGTTCCAAATAGTCAGTCATCATTTTTGTCTTGTCTGCATAGATTTCTTCTCATTAGCTGCTTTCTGCTTTTGTTGCATGATCTCAGAGTCCCTATAATGGGAGAAAAGGCTGTAAGTTGTTACAGAAAAACTGATTATGTTCTCACTTGTTTTCTATCTACAACCCATTCAGTATACTAGAAGATAATTTAAAAGACGATATAAACATTCATGTGTTTCCATTTTCATGGATGGAGACAGAATGAGAAGGCAAAGAATGGAAAGGCTTGAATTGAAGTCAGATATTATTTTGAATTCCACCCTTACTGTTATTGTGACCTTGGCAAATAACCTCAAAGCCCTTTCAAAATCAGAGCAGTACATATCAACATTGTTCTCAGGAATAGCTATGAATATATATACATATATACATATATACATATATACATATATACATATATATATATATATATATAAAGGCATGTGACATTAGCTAGCTTTATGCAGAAATGACACTCTTTGTTGTCAACAAAATTAATTCACTCTATATTTCTTCCTGAAAAAAGGGGGATTTATGAAGTCTCCTAGATATCCTAAGTGGTACCTAGGATTAGAACACAGATGTTATGAAGCAATTCAGTTTCTTACAAGTCCAAAAGCCCAATAGCTAGTGATTAAAAATGGATTACACTAAAGAAAAGCAGGATATTCAGGGATTTTCTTAACCTTTTGTGCCTCTGGCTGAACTCCAGATGCCATACTAAGTGTGAGCTACAACCAGACTACCTAGGGTAGATGGTCCAGAAGACCATCTACCAAATTAAATGGCTATGTAGTCAACACTTACTACGTGCCAGGTACTTTACTGGCTCTTGATTAAATCTCACAACAACTCTGAGTTATTATTGCCATGTTTCAGATTAAAAAAAGTAATAAAAAAAATTAAAGGCTGAGAGCTAAATAATTTTCTCCAAAATAAATAAAAACCAAGGTTTGCCCAATTTCAAGGTCCAGGCTCTTTCCTATCTTGTTATTGCATAGATTTAATATTATATTTTAATTCAGGATAAGTATCTCTGTTCAGGACAGTAAGACATTTCTGCAAAGACAATAGCAAAAACAAGGATGGAAAAATAAGGAAAAATAAGACAGCTACAAAGAAACGAGGTACTGTAGAAAAGAATAGTGATAGTTTTCTGTTTAAAACCAAGCTCTGTTGTGTTTGCTGTATGACCTTAGTATTGCAATGGAAGTTCAGAGCTTCAGTTTCCTATTCTATGCATTGGGCCTAATACCAGTTTTCAGGGCTGTGACGAATAGAGATAATACATATAGACCACCTAGCACAGAGCTTTATAACAAGTTGGAATTCATTATATAGTGGCTATTACTGAACCAAGCTAGACTAGGTTCTCTAATTAGGGTCACTGATCTGTACTACTTTCACTTTTATTCCAATGTCAGTAAACAGAAATTTAAGGCAAAGCTTATCATTTTAATAATAAATGTCATAGAAAGAAAGCATGAAGTGATATTTAAGGTCTTCCACCTCATTAAACAATGATTTTTAACTCTGGCTGCACATCAGAATCACCTGGGGAGCTTTTTAAAAGTCAGGTTTAACTTACGTACAATACAACTTACCTAGAGCACCTTTTAATGCCCAACCCTAGACCTGTGGAGGGCATAGGTTTGGGTTGACAGCAAGGTTTCCTAGATGGTTCTAATGTTCAGCCAGGCTCAAAGACCATAGAGAAACCATGCTGTAGCATGTTAGTCAATGAGTCACTGACCTACAAGTTCCATATGGACAACAAAATTTGATTTTAGAATAAAATTAAACTTTAACTTTTTTTTAAACACGAATGCGTTTTTTCACTTAAGCTCAAAGTATTTCTGTAGTTTTGTTTTATATGTCACATAGTCGTATATCAAAGCTGTGTACTTGCATTCTCTCCAGCCCAATGGATCTTCAGAAGTCAATATAGCTACATGTACTTTTTTTGTGTCTTTCAAAACAGTTATTACTATAATCGAGTCACTTGTCATCCAGACAAGTTTGAGTAGAATGTCTGCTTTGAAAATGTTGTATCCTTTAACACCTAACCCTAACAGTGAGCATATGGAAGATGTTCAATTATTTTGCTAAATGAAGTTCTCATGGTTGTGGTGGAGTTGCATGAGATTCTCTGCAAGACAGACTACAGCTTGAGAGCTTTAAATTCTTCATCCATGGGTTGGGAAGACAACTACCCCATGTAGTTTTAGTATGCCTAGCACACAACAGATATTCAACCATTACCTCTTTCTGCCTGGTTCTACCAAGGATTCTCTAAAATGAAAACTCGGTGACTTGAGAATTCCATGAATATCACTGACCTCTGCTTTCTCTGAGAGGCAGTCAAGCTATCATCTTTTCTTTTTCCTTTGCTAATTTCCTGGGATTTCTTCATATTTTTCTGGCGGGCTAGTTCTCGTTGATTTCCACCTATAAAGAGAAACAGTCATGCTCTTTTCCCATCTCCAAAATTATTAGTTCCATTATAAGACTCTTATTTAAGAGCATCTTAAGTTTACTTTTTAATAAGATAAGCCATCAGAGTATACTGCACTCAATGGTGTTCCCAGGTCAGACCACAAGGAGGAAGCTGAAAGGTAAACACTTAAGGTCTTAAGAGTATTATCATACCAATCAAGGTGTTCACTGGCTGTACACACCAGATCTCTTAAAACGGGCGTTCCAATAATCTATACATGTGGGCCAGTATTCCAAAATAAGTTGTGGCTTTTGAGGGGTGTGGGTAGAAAGAGAAAGCGAGATACACAGAGATCACACCTCGCACAAGTTGGCCCATCACAATCCAACTGTTAAGCAAGCAAATGCAGATGCTTGTAAAACATTACCTGCGAGGGCCAAACAAAAGAACTAGGGCCGAGACGCATTCGGAACTCCCGGTTTTTATTAGGCCTTACAATTTTAAGTACCAGCTATAAACCACCTCCAGACCCGGACCCCTCCCGAGGCTCCCATCTCCACACACCGGATCCACACACCTCACCTCCGGGGAGGTGTTCCTTTACTGTGTAAACTCGCACCTGAAGGGCAGGCACCTGCCTGACCTTTCAGGCCGGACCGGAGCCAAAGGTCCTTCTCTCTCTGCTGACTGAAGACAGGGTCCCCCACCCCGCCGGAGCCATGGGGATTCACCAGCCAGCCCCCCACCTCCCCGCCAACCGCCTTCTTTCTCAGTGATCCATTAGGTTCCTCGCCGGACGCTCCCCGCCGCTTCCCACACCCGTCCGCACACTCACGGGCCATGCCAACAACCGGACCGAGCCTGGAAAGGAGCGACTCGGAAAAACAACGGCTTCCTCGCAAGCTCAGCGACCGACCCCACCGGTGGATCTGGAAGGCTGAGCCGGCGCGGGCCGTGCGCAGGGCGACGCCTCTGCTCTGTCCACCGCCCCGCCCACCGAGACCAGACCTGAGCGGCCGGCTCGGCCGGCGAGCGACTGCGCGTGCGCCGCTGGGCGGGCGGGGCCGAGCGCGACTGGGACTCCCGGGCCGCAGCACCAGGAGACCAGTCCGCGCCTGAGGCCCTTCTGTCACGCGAGTTTGGTAGAGTCCAGAAAACAGGTGCTGTGTCTTAGAGAGGGATAGGCATGTGTGGATTTTCCCCGCCGTGTGCCGGGCACCGGTGCTTGGCCAGCCCCGTTTTTGGTAATGACAAAAACGACAATAAACTCTACAATATCTAACTTTCCGACAAAGAACATCAGCTTTCTTCATCTCCTTGCAGCGGCGGGAAGGGGAAGAATGGGACAGCACAGACTGCAGGTGTTCTGCCCTTTACTTAATTTCCTTCTTTATTCTCGCACCAACCATGCAAGGCAGGCAGGCTTCATTGTTCTCACTTTATTCAAGAGGAGACCTGAGACTCCAGACCAGAAACTACTGACCCAACAGGTAGGGGGTAGAAGTGAGATTCAAATTTAAGACGGACTCTACGGTTTGTTCATTTCCCATTTTATCCCAGTGCCCTTGTTACGGTCGAAGGTACTTTAGTAGGAGTTTTAGGTTAATAATGGCTCTGTGCTTGGGTCGTGTGATAGGAGAGGATGGCAGGGCATGGCGCCTTACCACGCATTCAGAATAGCCCAGAATAACCTTGGAACCTATGTAAAAGCTGTGGAGCATCTGCCATTGCTAGAAACAGACGTGTACAGATGCTTGATGGTTCATTTGGTTGCTTCCTATTTTCTTTATTCTGTCAATTATTACAAATAGAAATATGTAGAGTTAGTCTGGACACCCTAAAATTACCCTGTTTTTTTTAAGGCTTTTATTTTGGAAAAATTCAAACATATACAAAAGTATAGAAAATACTTTAATGGACCCCAAGTATACATGACCAAGCTTCAATAATTTTTTTTACCCTTCATAAAAATCGCCTATTTTAGGGAAGGCAGGAGAAAATGAAGACTGAGGGCTCTGGAGATGGAATTTCTGGGTTGAAAGCTCGGCTCCACCAATGAGGAGCTGTGTGAAACTGGGTACGATATTTCATTGCATTAAAGCTTCCTTGCCAGCAAAACGGGGAGGTAATTGTACCTCTTTCATTAATTGAACTAATATATGTGAACTACTAAGTGCTCAGCCTATGGTGGCACTCAATATGTTAGCTATCGTTGTGATTATTTTTTATTTATTTTTTATTTTTAAGTCTATTTTTCCAGGACCCATCAGCTCCAAGTCAAGCAATTGTTTCAATCTAGTTGTGGAGGGCACAGTTCAGTGGCCCATGTGGGGATTGAACCGGCAACCTTGGTGTTATGAGCATTGCACTCTAACCACCTGAGCTAACAGGTTGCCCATGATGATTTTTTCAGTTTCTGAGAGCCTTGCATGCTTATAACTCTCTCCACACGCCACTCCTCCTCCTCAATATGTTTTACAGGCCAGGTATTTGTTTACACTTGGTGAACCTCTTCTGGAGTAACTTGAGTAAGGGGAAAAGACTGACTTTCTGGCCAGGCTTTTTATAGAGACAAAGAGATTGTTTATAGAGGAAAGGAGGGAAGGAATTTGGGATTGGAAGGTAAGTAAGTGGTAGAGATCTTGTTTCTGTATGTGGTCTTAATTTACAGTCTAATTGAGCTTTTTCTTTGCAGCTGAATATAGTTTTTGAGTTGTAGGGATACACATGATGTATAGTATGTACATCAGGAATGTTGGGTGTGTCTGTAGAGAAAACTGGAGACTTAAAATTACAGTGATGCCATTAAGAATTTAGTTCACAAATTTGGGTGTGTAACAGATATCTTACAACTTTATATTTAATAATAAAATTAAATCTGACTGTTCACATCCCTTTACTAATGTGAAATTATTGATTCTTGGGGAACAGCATGTATTGCCAGAACTTTTTTCCAAGTCAAGTTGTTGCCCCTCAATCTTAGTTGTGTAGGGTGCGATTCAGCTTCAAGTTGTTGTCCTTTCAGTCTTAGTTGTGGAGGGCGCAGCTCAGCTCCAGGTCCAGTTGCCATTGGTAGTTGCAGGGGGCACAGCCCACTATCCCTTGCGGGAGTCGAACCGGCAACCTTGTGGTTGAGAGGACGCACTTCAACCAACTGAGCCATCCGGGAGCTCAGCAGCCCCTCAGCTCAAGGTGCCGTGTTCAATTTTAGTTGCAGGGGCACTGCCCACCATCCATTGCGGGACTCGAGGAATTGAACTGGCAACCTTGTGGTTGAGAGCCCACTGGCCCATGTGGGAATCGAACCGGCAGCCTTTGGAGTTAGGAGCACGGAGCTCCAACCACCTGAGCCACCGGGCCGGCCCCAAAAATTATTGATTCTTTAACTATGGAATTGTGGTTAATCCTAGACTCTTATGTGGAGCAGAACATTTGGGGAAGGTCCTTGTGTCTTCAGTTTATACCATAATTTGCTGTCCAAAGCTATATGGTCCCGGCGGCAGTGGCTTCCAAGATTCCTGACACATCTTCAGCAGGGGTTTCTTTGTAGCGTTCTTGAGCTCTTTTAGGTTTATCTGAGGTTCTGTTCCTTCCCCAGAATACGGGAGGGAGCCCACAGAACCCACAGGCCTCTATCTTCTTCCCAGTCTTGGAGGAATCTTTTTTCTGTGCCTCAGCCTTGCCTTTCTACTCTCAAAAGCACTTGTCTCTTTTTCTCCCTCTGGTTGACCTAGTAATCTCCTCAGTCAATTCAGGACTTTATTCCTTTGACATTTTGTTATTAATGTAGCAGGATGTTCATTTTCTCTTTTCAAGAAGGAAGTTAAGCCTTTGTGTTTCCATGAGTCAGGGGATTTGTATTGCAGGTTCAAACACGGCCCACACTCTGTAGAGCCAACCTTGTCTCTGGCCAATTTTCCTCTATCATAGAGGCCTTCCCTAACCATCCTACCTAAAGTAAGCCAGTCTCCTATTAATCTGTCATATTACCCTTTATATTTCTTTTATGGCATTTAATGCATTCTTTTATTATTTAATTATTTTTTAAATTAGTTTCGGGGTACAAAACAACGCAGTGATTAGACATTTACAGATTTTACAAAGTTATCCCCAACAAACCTACTACCCATGTAACACTGTACATAGCTATTACAATACCATTGACTATATTCCCTATGCTGTACTTTATATCCCGTGACTATATATATATATATATATATATATATATATATATTTAATTGTAGTTGGCATTCAATGTTATTTTATATTAGTTTCATGTGTACATACAGTGCAGTGGTTAGGCATTTATATAATTTATGAAGTGATCCCCCCAATAAGTCTAGCACCCATCTGACTCTGTACATAGTAATGCATTCTTAAGTTATCTTGCTCATTTGTTTGTTGTATTTTTCTTCCCAACCAGAATGTCATTTATTGCTCTACTGCTATTTCCTGAAGCAGATTAAGAATACTCACATTGGGGATGGCCGGTTAGCTTAGTTGGTTAGAGATTGGTGCTGATAACACCAAGGTTGCTGGTTTGATTCCCAGTTTGATCCCCGAGTGGGCCACTATGAGCTGCGCCCTCCTTTAGAAAAAATACATTAATTTACAAAGTTTTAACTATAATACTTCTTGAACAGGTAATACATTTACAGTAAAAAAGTACACAAGCATATACAGTGAATGGTTTCCTCCCATGACATGTTCCCCCAAAACCCAGTTCCCTTCCTAGGAGGTGACTATTATCAATTTCTTCACACCTGAATTTCTAATCTTTGTTCTACTCAATTTAGAATTTCTAAGCCCTGGGGATGTGCTGGTGAACAGACACTGCTCTGCAGGACCCTCTGAAAACAAAATCGGCCAGAGATTATAATAGTTCCTGTAAAATTTTGGGCTGAGGGATTGACTACTTCCTTCCCCTCTTTTCATCAACTCCTAAGGACCCCTGGAGAGGGGAGAGCACACGCCTTGCGTTGCTATTTCCGGTTCACAAGTAACCTAGACTCTGTAGTTTGACAGTTACCATGGCTACGGGCGGAGTGCGTCTTATGTAATTCCGAGGCGCTCGCTGATGACGCAATTAGTTCAGGCGCCTTCTGAGGGCGGGAGCAAGGTGTAGGGGAAACTTAGCTCTCAGTGTAGCAGGGTCATGAAGAAGAGGCGGCGGCGGGAGGCAGGAGGAGGCGGCGGGGGCGTGAAACTGCGGTAGCTGCCTGCTGGCCTGGTTTGTGGCTTTGTGGGGAGGGCGTAGTTCCTAACCCCCTCCCCGGGCAGCAACCGGGGCTCGGGGCTGAGAGCGGCCTTGGGGCCGCCTCCCCGGGCCCCCTGGCTCCGCCATGTTCCGCAGGGCACGCCTTAGCGTGAAGCCGAATGTCAGGCCTGGTGTAGGCGCCAGGGGCTCCACCGCCTCCAATCCCCAGCGTGGACAAGAGGCTCCCAGGCCGCCGGAACCTGCAGCCGCCTCTGCCCCGAAGCCAGCGGAGCCCACAGATGAGCCCCCGGTGGATTTCGGAGGAGCGGAGCTCCAAGAAGAGGCTCCCAGGAGCAGGTAAATGCTTGAAGAGGGGAGCATCATCATCTGCTCCGCCTCCACGGTCCTGTCAGGTGGAAGCTGAGCAGATGAACTTGACCGTTGGAGTAACTCCCTCGCTTGCACTAAGTGTTATAATTGAGGCCGGATGAACCCACTCCAAACTACAGTTTGTGCCTCTGACCACAGGGTGTGGCACATGTGGATGTTTTAATGATCTATAGATTCTCAAGGAGGGGACCCTGTCTTCAAGTGGTCGTGGGAGGAATCCAGGTGTAACTGTCTTGAAGTGAAGAATATCTGCATGTGATACTGTTCATTAGAGAATTTACAGGTTACTATCGTTTTCATTCTTCTGTAGTGCTTTGCAGGGATAAGTAGTTTAAAAATGTTTGAAACAGCTTTTTTTGGTTTTGTTTTTAAGGAGTGGGCAGCTCAGAGTGGCCCATGTGGGAATCGCGCCTGCAACCTTGGTGTTATTAGCACCATGCTCTAACCAGCTGAGCTAATTGGGCCCTTTTTTTGTTGTTTTTAAAGATTTTATTGGGGAAGGGGAACAGGACTTTATTGGGGAACAGTGTGTATTTCCAGACCTTTTTTCCAAGTCAAGTTGTTGTCCTTTCAATCTCAGTTGTGGAGGGTGCTGTTCAGCTTCAAGTTGTTCTTTCAGTCCTAGTTGTGGAGGGCACAGCTCAGCTCCAGGTCCAGTTGCCTTTGCTAGTTGCCGGGAGTCGAACCGGCAACCTTGTGGTTGAGAGGATGCGCTCCAACCACCTGAGCCACCGGACCGGCCTAATTGGACACTTCTTGACTTAACACCTCTTGTTTTCTTGACTTAACTGGCTTTCAGACCATTCCTGAAATTTGTATCCAATCTGAACTATATCTAATATATGGAATGACTGAGCGCTTTTTTGACTGAAGAGTTTGATCGCTGTAAAGGTGTGCTTGACAAAAGACAAATTATTGCTGCCTCAAACAGAATTTAGTTTGATTAATGTAACTAAATGTATATCTTCAAATATTGCCATACCAGGATTTCAGAGGCTTGAAGTTTTACATGTTTTGGTTTGACTGATCCCAGGTTGATAAAATGAAATGCCAGTAATTTAGATCACTTTAGGGGAATGGCAATATGGATTAGAAATTTTAAATTATATATATACATTATAAAGTTAAAGTTTAAAGAAACAACTCTTAGTTATCTAGTGATTCAAATTAGGCTAATCAAACTTTGTTTTTGTCAGTTTTTTTTTTTCTTTTTTGAGGGACCTGGCATGAGCATAAAATTATGTGCTCTAATGTGCTTAGGGACTTGAATTTTGTAAAATGATTAACAGTTTTCATTAGAATTTACATGTCTGTTAAGATTTACTACAAATTTTTATTGCAAGCTCTGTCTCAATTAACATGTATCTCAAGTCATTGATTTTTTAAATAATGAGACTTTACAGTTTTGGATTTTTACCCGACTAGTTTTTAAAATTAGAGTATTTAAAAGAAGATCCATGATGTCCTTTTTTTCTTTCTGAATTACAACAGTGATGAAAAGACTGATGGTGAGAATGATGTTGAAGAATCCGGTAAATCTTCCTCTACTGTTTCACAGAGGAGAAAACGGATACCAAGTACTCCTACCCTGGTTAAGCCTACTGTCAGTGTTCCTTCAGAACCTCATCCCTTATCTACAGTTAATCAAGAAACCTCACAGCCAAACCCCATTCCAACTGAAGAGAAACAGCCATGCTCAGACAGGTACCGAATATATAAAGCCCAGAAACTGAGAGAAATGTTAAAAGAAGAATTAAGAAAAGAGAAGGTAAGAGAGAAAAATTCGAATTTTAACTGTTGCCTGTTAGATTTCTGTTGTTATGTCAGTCAGGCATCATTTGGAGGAAAAATAAGCATGTGTAGCATTTTTATGGGGGAATAAAACCAAATAACATCCCTCATGTTAGTAGAGTATCCCCTTTTATTAACAAAATGGTTAAGAAGCGCTATGGATTTACGCTATTTTTTTCCATGATACTAATTTTTATGTATTTCATCTATATTTTTTATTGTTTTTGGTGAAGGCCTAAATAGAAGTTTCTCTTTCACACACACACATACACACACACAAACACACAAGCATATTTATAAAATAAGCTTTCAATCAGATTTTTTTGTGAGGGTGTCCAAGTGACATGAGTTATATTCGTTTGGTTTAAGACAGATATAGTTGACTGAAAATGAATTGGTACTGTTTTCTAAATTGACAATATGGAAAATTATTGGAGACGTCATCAAAATGGCGGCGTGAGGTGAGCCTCTGTAAATCTCCCCTGGAATTTACAACTAATCGAACAACAATAACTCCACAAAGGACTCCCTGCACAGCAGACAGGCAAGACGAAGAGGCCCACTACTGAAATCACCTAAAGGTGCGGGAATCGCGTGAGCGGGGGAAGGAGGAAGGGGAGAAGTGCGGAGACGGAGCCGCTTGGGCGCAGGACGCAGACCTAGCTCAGTGCTCTGAGCTTGCTGCTTCCCGGAACTACCGCAGCTGCGGGAGAGGGAAGAACTCGGACTGCTAGGGCTCCGCTTATGGCCCACAGGGCTGAGGGGGCAGCATATAACACGGCTGAACCCAACGCTCACGGGAGAGACCTCGGAGAAAAGACTGAGGGAAGAAGGCTGAAAACGGTGGTTTAAGCCCTCACTGCCGAGCAGAGAATGGAAGCCTTAGGCACTGAGACTAGCCGCCCCCTCCCGACCCTCCCAGAGCTCACCCCGCCCCCACCTGCCCAGTGCTAGAAACAGAACAGTAGCAGTGTCAGAGCAAAAGAACAAAATATTTGCTGTTCTGAGAACTGTGGACCACAGACACAAATTCGCAGCCCAACTAGTTCTGGCAAAGGGGAGGGAGCTGTGGAAGCAGGACCAGCTGTGGTGGTGGTCGCCGCCATTGCTCTGGGCCACCTCTCACAACTCACCCCGCCCCTGCCCCACCTATCTAGGCGGATCCCTGAAGGAGTAAACAGAACTGCTGAAACATACGGGCTCTGAATCTGGTGCAGGAAGAGCTTTGGAACTTCAAAAGCTCTCCGCATACCCACCTGGACAGTGTGCCCTGTGACCCAGGCGAACTATTAACAGAGGAGAAGCCCGTCTCCCAGGGAATCCCACCATTGTGTGAGAAGCTGGAATAGTGCAGAGAAAATATAGCACTACTGTGTGTGTGTGTGTGTGTGTGTGTGTGTGTGTGTGTGTGAGAGAGAGAGAAAAAGGCTGCAGTCGGAGAGAAAATAAAACATTCTACCAACAAGTACTGGAAAACAAAAGAAAGACCTCTTCCTATCAACCTGTTGCAGAAGCCACTCCTGTAGATGTCTAGGAAGAGAAATAATAAATCAATAATTGCCACGAATAACCAAGGCAACAAGACAGTTCAGAAAGAAAGTGAAAAGTCTCCAGAAAAGGAACTTAAAGATATGGAAATATGTGACTTAAATGACAGAGAATTCAAGATTGCAGTTCTGAAAAAACTCAACAAGATGCAAGAAAACACAGACAATATGGAAAATTGCAAATGGGAAAAATTTGCATGTTTGCATAGAGTCCATGTTCTTTTTAATCTTGAAAATTATTTTTCTGAGAGTATTATGTAACAATAGTGAAGCATGCAAGCTTTGGAGTTAGATACTTAAAGTTTGAATCATCGATTACTGACTGTTACTTTAGGCATTTTAATCTTTCTATGTCTATTTCCTCATGTTTAAAATAGAACTAATGATAGTATCTACCTCATTGGAGGTTTGTGAAGATTCAATGAGTTAATACATGCAAAACTATTTAGACTAGTGTCTGGCAAATAATAAGAGCCCAACAAACGTCAGCTCTTATTATTAATTATAGAATTATTTTAATTAAGAGGAAGACACTTAGCTTGGTGCTTTATACTTGTTATTTAATTCTTTCTGTGTGAAGTAGATATTACTATTTTATACATTAGAAAACAAGCTCAAACAGGTTATTTCTTTTGTCAAATATCAGTGGAGGATAAGGGATTTGAATCCATATCCTCTAAAATCTAGGCTTCTAAAAGTGTTCTGTTGTGTAGAATCTGATTAATTAGGTTTATTTTGGGCAATTGAAAATTAAACATTTGCTTCAAGAATTTTATAAAATACAGAGAATTCCAGTTCACTGCAGGGTAAACAAGCTATGCATTTATAAATTTTTGGTAAACTATTGTAGATAAAAGGCATCAGTAAGCATGCTTTTAAACATTGGGCTTTTATCAAGTCCCAGTCACTTTAGTTTTTAAAATTGCTTAATGTGCTATAACTCTTTAATACTCAGTTTATAAAATATTTCCTAAAATTAGGCATAATTGTGGTAGGAGTGATATTAAGCACTTGCAGTGATTGCAACACTTGGCTGTATACTTGAATATAGTACATTTGAAATTCTGTATTTATAAAATAAAAGTGGATATTTTATTGTGTGTGTGTGTGTGTGTGTATCTAGAAGCAATGGAAAAACAAGTATGCCGTAAATGAAAGTCAGAGGCCACCAGATCGTTCAAAAATGACTATGAGAGACTTCATATATTACCTTCCAGATAAGAATCCAATGATGTAAGTAAACTTTATTTTTGTTTTATTTTGTTTCAGTATGTAATGATTTAAGTATAATTTTTAGAATACAGTGTCATGTTTTCCAAAAACATGTTGACAAAATTTATAGCACATCTGATGTCCTTTTAAATAGAATTTGACAACAAAAATTAGTGATATTTCAAGTAACTGCATTCTTGGAATGGTAAGGCCCTTCACCTTTGAGATTAAAAATAAGTTTCCTTTGTTATATCACTAAGATATAGTAAAATTAACTAAGCTTTATCATGATTGCAATTTCTATTTCTTGCATACTATATGTAACCTGACTGAAAGGTGTGATCTACTTTTTATGCCTTGTCTCTTAATTAAAGGCAGTGGCATTTGATTAACAGATCCAAGAACAAAGTTTCTTTGATCAAAGTTAGCCTGGGGAAGCAGAGGGTTTATGATAAATCTCTTCAGTGTTGTGTTGTTGATGGTTTAGCCAGTGGATGTAGGAGTAGTGGCATATTTTCAGTATAGATTTTTTCAGGTTCACTAGGTCTTTGGCCTAGTTGAGGGAAGGGCCAGAAACCTAGGTTTTGAGTGTTTGACGAGCCACTAGGTTGTTTCATGCCTTGGGACTGGGAGCCTCCCTTCACTGAGGAATCAGAGGGTAAGAGAGTTCCCCACTTTGGGCCAAACAAATTATTTATACTTGATGACAAAAATTTTTGACTGAAAAATTGTCTGTTAAGACACACTATCTTGTTGAGACACATTACTATCAATACTAATGTTACGGTATATCATTTAAAAAATGCAAATTAAAATGATTTCCTTCTTGCCTACAGATAGAATTGGCAAGATGTAAATTATTAAAAAGTATTCTGTTGTTTGTGTTTAATAGTTCTTCACTGGAGCAAGAAAAGAAAACTGAAAAATCATTGACACCAGTCCAGACAAGAGTGTAAGCATCTTATCTTACTCTGTTTTGAATATATTCTGGTATGTGTACATTTAAAAAAAAAAGAAATCAAATGATACTTCCTGTTGTAGTCAAATTACATGGGATAGGAATTTTTAAATAGAATCACTAACAAGAATAAAAGTTCCTGCCTGATTTAAATCAATAAGAAAGCCTCAAGCTATTTGTGTATTACATACATAAATGGCTAATGTTATGATTTTTAAAATTTATTTTTATTTTGTTTAGTTTCAGGTGTACAAAACAATGTAATAGTTAGACATTTGCACCCCTCAAAAAGTGATAACCCCCCCCCAATCTACTACCCCTCTGACATTGAATATAGCTGTTAGAATTCCATTGACTGTATTCCCTGTGTTGTACCCACATCCCGTGACTATTTGTATGTGTATGTGTGTGTGTGTGCGTGTGTGTGTGTGTGTGTGTGTGTGTGTGTGTGTGTGTGTATATGTTTAATTATAGTTGACATTCGACTTCAGCTTCAGGCGTATAGCGCAGTGGTCAGGCATCTGCATGTGGTCTCCCTAATAAGTCCAGTGCCCATCTGGCACCCTACATAATCTTTATAACATTATTGATTATATTCCCCAAACTGTCTTTCATATCCTTGTGGAACTATTGTGACTACTGATTTGTACTTTCTAATCCCTTTACCTTCTCTCCCATCCCCACCTCGTCCCATCTAGCAACCGTCACTTGTTTTTTTCTGTATATCTCTGAGTCTATTTTTTGTTCGCTCATTTGTTATATTCTTTAGATTCTACATATAAGTGAGATCATATGGTATTTGTCTTTCTCCATCTCGCTTAGTTCACTTAGCATGATATTTTCTAGGTCCATCCATGTCGTGGCAAATGGTAAGATTTTATTCTTCTTTATGGCTGAGTAATACTCCATTGTATAAATGTACCACAGTTTCTTTATCCAATCATCTATTGATGGGCATTTTGTTTGCTTCAATATCTTGGCTATTGTGAATAGCGCTGCAATAAACATAGGGGTGCATATATTTTTTAAATTAGTGTTTTGGATTTCTTTGGATAGATACCCACGAGTGGAATTGCTGGGTCATAAAGTAGTTCCATTTTCAATTTTTTGAGGTACCTCCATGCTTATTTCCCTAGTGGCTGCACCAATCTGCAATCCCACCAACACTGCACGAGGGTTCCCTTTTCTCCACATCCTCGCCAGCTCTTGGTTTTTTGTTGGTTTATTGATGATAGCCATTCTGAGTGGGGCAAGGTGGTATCTCATTGTGGTTTTCATTTGCATTTCTCTCTTTAGTGATGTTGAGCATTTTTTCATATGTCTGTTGGCCATATGTATGTCCTCTTTAGAAAAATGTTTCTTTGTGTCCTCTGCCCATTTTGTAATTGGGTTATTTGTTTTTTTGGTGTAGAGTTGTATGAGTTTTTTATAAATTTTGGACATTAACCCTTTATCTGATGTATCATTGGCAAATGTCTTCTCCCGTTCAGTAGGATGCTTTTTTGTTTTATTTATGGTTTCCTTTCTGTGAAAAAAAAACTTTTTAGTTTGATGTAATCCCACATGTTTATTTTTCCTTTTGCTTCCTTTGTCTAAGGGGATATATCAATAAAAATATTACTAAGGGTAATGTCTACAAATTTACTTCCTATATTTTCTTCTAGGAGTTTTGTGGTTTCAGATCTTACATTTAAGTCTTTAGCTGATTTTGAATTTATTCTTGTATATGGTGTAAGAAGGCAGTTCAGCTTCATTTTTTTGCATGTCTGTCCAATTTTCCCAGTACCATTTATTAAACAGACTGTCTTTACCCTAATGTAAATTCTTGCTTTCATTGTCTTAGATTAAATGACCATATAGGCATGGATTTATTTCTGGGCTCTCTATTCTGTTCCATTCATCTATGTGTCTGTTTTTATGCCAGTACCATACTGTTTTGATTACTATCACCTTGTAGTATATGATTTGATGTCAGGTAGCATGATAACCTCCCACTTTGTTTTTATTTCTCAAGATTGTTGTGGTTATTCAGGGTCTTTTATGGTTCCATATCAATTTTAGGATTATATGTTCTAGTTCTGTCAAAAATGTCATTGGTAATTTGATAGGGATTGCATTGACTCTATATATTGCCTTAGGAAGTATGGACATTTTAACTATATTAATTCTTTCTATCCATGAGCATGGTATGTTTCCATTTATTTGTATGTTCTTTAATTTCTCTCTTCAATGTCTTACAGTTTTTTAAGTGCATGTGTTTTAATTCCTTGGTTAAATTTATTCCTAAGTATTTTATTGTTTTTGAAGCAATTGTAAATGGGATTGTTTTCTTAATTTCTCCTTCTGATTGTTTGTTATGGTGTATACAAATGCAACTGATTTCTGAATATTAATTTTGTATCTTGCTACTTTTCTAAATTCATTTATCAGCTCTGATAGTTTTTTGGTGGAGTCTTCGGGATTCTCTGTATACAGTACCATGTCATATGTGTATAATGACAATTTTATTTCTCCTTTCCAACTTGGATGCCTTTTATTTCTTTTTCTTGTCTGATTGCTGTGGCTAGAAATTCCAGAACTATATTGAATAAAAGTGGTGAAAGTGGGCAACCTTGTCTTGTTCCTGATCTTAAAGCTAAAATGCTTTTAGCTTTTCCCCATTGAGTATGATGTTAGGTGTGGGTTTATTATATATGGCCTTTATTATGTTGAGATATGATCCCTCTGTTACCACTTTGCTCAGAGTTTTTATCATAAATGGATGCTGGATTTCGTCAGATGCTTTTTCTGCATCTGTTGATATGACCATATGATTTCTATTTTTCATTTTGCTAATGTGGTATATCATGTTAACTGACTTGCAGGTATTGCACCAACATTGCATACCAGGAATGAATCCCACTTGGTTGTGGTGTATAATCTTTTTAAATTATTGCTGAATTAGGTTTGCTAATATTTTGTTGAGGATCATATGCTTTTAAATTAAAGCTTTTAGAATTTAAAGAGGTTTTGTTTTGCTTTAGAATAATAATATATTCACATGGTACAAAATTCAAAAGTAACAAGTATACTGTGAAGTCTTCCAACTCTGTTTTTCTGCCATCTTGTTCCTCTCCCTGGAAGCAACAAATGTTACCAATTTTTTGATATATCAGTCTATGTTTATTTAAGCAAGCATGTATATAGTATTTTTATTTTTCCTTTCCATTTTTCTCTCTTTCCCTTTCCCCTTTGTTTTGTTTTTAGTGTTTTTTGTTGTTGTTGTTGTTTTAGCATCCCGTGTGTGCTGTCCAGCAGTAGGTACAGTTTTGGTGTCACTAGAGAGTCTCATTTTTTGTACAAGCTCCTGTTGCCTTGTCATGTTAGTTTACTCCAAAAAAGCCCTCCAAGAGACCTCTTAGGAAGTTATGGTAGCCTTATAATTCAAGGTGAGGGATTGTGGAAAATTAGCAGACATATTGGGATTTTGTGGTTGTTAGGTGCTTCAGGGCTTATTAAGTAATGATTACTATTTTGCTTAGACTCCATATTGTTTTAAAACTGTACTGTCAAGCTACAAATCTGTTATGGTTTTATAGATTTATAAGTTATGTTTGCTTCAGTAAAACCTTAAGGGGGACAATGTAATTAATTGGAAAGTATATGGAATTTGGAGTCATTACTTGGAAAACTGTGTTTGGCTTCTTGATCTACCCTTACTGTTGTGTTATCTAGAGCAAAAGGTACTTATCTTCTCCAAGCCTCAAAAGAGTATGAAAATACTCACCCCCAAGGATTGTTTTGAAGAGTTAATAAAATGATCTAGAAACTGTTGCTATATAAATGTAATGGTTATTTTTGTTAATTCTGTAATACCTGGATGGTTTACTCTCATACTCTGTTGAGATAGAAAAGATGAGCATTTATTTCTCTTTATCTTCAAAGAGAGTAAAGAATTCTTATTAAATGCTACCAGATAAAATTTGAGAACATCTTATAACTATGTCCTTAACAACGTAAGTATTTTCAATTAGGTTATAGGGAAAGTTGGGAATATCTACAAAGTTGAATTTGCAATAATTTATTTTAGAAGTTCATACTAGTAGTTGGAGACACTTTTTCTCACGGATATATGAATTAATCTGTCTTTGGTAGGCAAGAAGATAAGAGTACTCCTGATGCTGAAGATAATGAAGAAGTAGAAGAAGAAATGGATGAAGGGCCATTGCTGGTTCCCCGAGTGAAAGTGGCAGAAGATGGTTCTATAATTTTGGATGAAGAAAGGTAAGTTAAAAAAAAAAAGCGAGAGAGATTGTGGTTTCATGAGAACTAAATTGCTTTGTCTAATGAGAGAGATTGAGTTTCTGTACCTGTCATGGTCACTTAGTCTCTAACATTTATATTTGCATAATGGATATCGTAAATAGAATTGTGTGCTGTATTCAATTTTAATTTTTAGCAATTTTTGTAATTCTGCATTTTGTATAAGAAGATTTTGTATGTTTTTGTATGTGGGCACTGCTGACTTGATCCATTAACCTACTAACATTGTTTAACCAAGTTTACTGGTAATTGGAAGGAGCTATTGAGCTAATCACATGCTGTCTTCTACTGAGGATAGATTTCAAATACTGATTCAGTCTTGAAGTCAATATTCAAATTTTCATATTATTAACAAATACCATATTTTGGTGTATGGTGGTAACTAATGCAACTGTAATGAAACAGATTTAACATTTCCTGGCTTTTGTTATGGTGAGGTTTAATTCTCTTTTTGGTTCAATTTCTCAGTTAAAATGTTTCATTTCTCAAATTTGGTATTGTGGAATTTAGTTGTTTGTCCAAAGTGTATTTTTAAAAGAAGATAATTTGTTAAGTAAATAAGAAAGAGGGATGGAAAGTCTTCTGAGAGTTTTAATTTGTAAAAAAGTCAGAACACAAATTCTATGTTCTGTAAATGTAATATTATTAGTAATGTAATGTTGTCAGTAAATGTAATATTGTCAGTAATAGTTTTTGTACATTGTTTTGTGATGATGATTTTACTGGTCATTAAATAGTTAAAGGCATACTTAACTGCTTTGTGTGCAGGAATGTAAAACATAAATATAAAATGTTTTTATTTCTCAATATCTCTTGAGTCTAGCATAAAATAATATATATTAAATATAGGAGGCATGCAGAAGTCAGTAAAATAAATAATTTTTTAGGTTGCCCAAAGATAGTTTCTAAATTTTATATTGCTTTTAAGGATTAAAAAAAAGTTGACACCCTGGCAATCACAATTTAAGTGAAAATGAGTGGATTCTTAGAAAATGTATGACATTGCTATGGTAAATTTCAAAATATTACTATTAAAATATCATTTACTATTTGTTTCTTTGTTTTTAGTGTGGACTTACTAAAAAATGTGTTTCTTTCAGTTTAACTGTAGAAGTTTTAAGGACAAAAGGTCCCTGTGTTGTTGAGGAAAATGACCCCATATTTGAGCGTGGTTCTACAACTACATATTCCAGTTTTAGGAAAAACTATTACTCTAAACCATGGTCAAATAAAGGTAATTAATTTTCATTTTAAATTGTGTAGGTCATTTATTTGAAGTGAAGTGAATTATTTTTTCTGTTTCTGAATCAAACCAGGTTTCACCTAAGTAAATAAAATGCAAACAACCATGTTGTTTCTCTCTAGCTAATTTTATTAGCACCTCCCTTCTGCTCCGAACCATGAACTATATCTCTGACTTTATCTTAGAAATCTTTTTAGGAATTAGCATTATGGTCATTTTGGCCAGAGTATTTCTCTCTGTCAAGTCCCTGTACAACAAATACTGTTTTAATGAAGAATTAACAGTATTTCTAATGCTTATAATAATGTTCTACCTCCAATAGTAATGCACAGTAAAGTTTCTAAAAGTAAAAATTATGCTGTTAAAAAAGTATATAACTATTACATGCTGTTGCTTATTTGTTTTTATTGTAGACATAATACAGTTTATTTTGGGAAAAAATTCACACACAACAGAATAATATAGAGCAAAAAAGAAGATTTTATACTTCTCTGACTTCCCAATCCTATTTTCTTGAGTTTACTTCTGTTAACAGTTTCTTATGTATTTTTCTAGCTACTTTCTTTCACATACTGCTAAACCAGGTATATCCAAACTTTTTTCAACGTTTTTTACCAAGGGCCATATGCGGTAAAATACACAAACAGCCGGGCCACTCACTCGAGGTGAAGTATATATTGCCTCACCTGGTTTATTTAAGTACACTAAATATATTTTTGGAATTTGCTGCGGGCTAATTAAAAATGGATTTCGGGCTGCAGTTGGCCCGTGGGCCGCAGTTTGGACACCTCTGCACTAAACACATCTTAGTTGCGTATATAGCGGTAATAATTGTACTGGCTATGACTGATTTTGAGACCAGATAGGCAGAATGTCTCTCTTTTTTTAATTCTAGCTGTTAGGTATGAGCATGCAAATTTCTTATACCATGTTTCTGTATAAAAGTTTAAAGAGGATGTTTTTAGATCCATGCAGTTCTTTGCAATAAAATTGAAATATGTATGGTTTTGTATATAGACATAGTTCTATGACTGAAGATTTACTGGACTATAATAAAAAAAACTGTTGAATACTGTCAAATATATTTTTAACTCAAAATATATACTGTGGTAAGATTTTTTTTTCTCTCTGCATTATTGAGAAGATTAATTTTCAATCATTCTAAATATTTATTTTTACAGAAACAGATATGTTTTTTCTAGCCATCAGCATGGTAGGAACTGACTTTTCTATGATTGGACAGCTTTTTCCTCACAGAGCAAGGATAGAAATTAAGGTAAAGTAAACCCATTACATTTATTTAATGGAAAGAGACTAAAAATTACTAATATTATTTTTGACATTCAATATTATTTTATATTAATTTCAGTTACTAATATATTTTTTTTAACCTTTGGTTTAAATATCATTCTGCCCATTTTCACTATTATGTTTTTGGTACACATCTTTGTTTATGAGGGATATTGCTTTGTAATTTTTTTTTTCATTTTAATAAACAACACAGTTATTTCTCATAGCTCTGGGGCTGGAAGTTCAAGACCAGTGTGCCAGCATAGTCAGATTCTGGTGAGGGCTGTCTTCTGGATTGAGGATTTCTTATTGTACACTAACGTGCAGGAAAGAGGGCCAGAGCTCTCTGAGGCCCCTTTTATAAGGGCACTGATCCCATTCATGAGGTCTCTATCCTCATGACCTAATTACCTCCCAAATGCCCCACCTCCTCCTAATACCATCACAATGGGGGTTAGGATTTTTTTTTTTAATTTTTTTACCTTATGATTCCATCATGCATTTACCTCCAAGTCTGGCAACCACCAATCTTCTCTATGTATTCAAGCTCTTGGGTTGTTTGTTTGTTTTTAGATTCCAATATAAGAGAGATCATACAGTATTTGTCTTTCTCTGTCTGATTTATTTCACTTAGCTAATACCCTCAGGGTTCATTCATGTTGTTGCAAATGGCAAGATGTCATTCTTTTTTATGGCTGAATAATAATTCCATTGTGTAGGTATATACACAATTTCGTTGTCCATTCATCCATTAATGGACAGTTATACGTAGGTTGTTTTCATGTGTTGGCTATTGTACATAATGTGGTAATGAACATGGGGTACAGTTACCTTTTTTCAGTTAGTGTTTTCATTTCATTCAGATAAATATAAGTGGAATTGCTGGACCATATAGTAATTTTATTTTCAATTTTTTGAGGACCCTCCATACTGTTTTCCATAGTGGCTGCACCAGTTTACATTTTCACTAACAGTCACAAGCGTTCCCTTTTTTTCATATCCTTGCCAATACTTATTTTTTATCTTTTTGATAATAGGTATTCTAACAGGTATGAAGTGATGCCTCATTGTGGTTTAGATTTACATTTGGGTCATGCTTTTTTATCCAGTCTGACATTCTGCCTTTTAATTTAATTTTTTTATATAATGCATTTCTGTAAGAGATGAGAAAATGATCATTGTATTCTTACGTTGACCCTTGATAAAAATAAAGCAAAATGTCTGTTTTAGATTTCTGTGTAGTAATTTAGTTCATTTATAGTTAATGTAATAGTTGGTATGGCTGTGTTTAAGCCTACCATCTCACTATATTCCATTTATTTCATCTGTATTTTATTCCTCTTTTCCTGCTGCCTTTTGGGTTAATCAAATTTATTTTAGTATTTTTATGTCCTCTGTTGTACCATTTTACTTTTCATACTTCACAAATGATAAACTCTTTCTAAGCATAATTCCATTTACCCTCTATCTTTTGTGCTATTACATATTTTGCTTCTACCTACCATATAAACATCACTTTACATATTTTAGCTTAAAGTCTTTTGTCTTTAGAGAAAATTGAGTTGAAAAAATAAACTAGTCTTTAATATTTAGTCACTTAGCATTTTTTATGCTTTTCATTTCAAATCTGTCTGAATGGCAGATCTGCTGTTGAAAAATTCTCCGTTTTCATTATCTGAAAATCTTCATTTCGGCCTCATTTCTGATGGATATTTTTGCTGGGTATACAAGTCTGGTTGGACAGTTTTTCCTTTTTGGTGTTACAAAAATGTCATTCCATTGTCCACTGGCCTCCAGTGTTTCCAATGAAAAGTCAACCATCATTGATATCATTCTTCCCCTGTATGTAATGAATTGTTTTTTCTGTGGTTGTTTCGAGATTTTATTCTTTAACTTTGATGTTCAACAGTGTAATTATGATTTACCTGGGGATAGTGTCTTTTAATATTTAATATTTCCTGCTTTGTTCTCTCCTTCTGGGACTCTGCTTACTTGTGTTTCTCTGCATGAAATTGTACTACAGGTTGCTAAAGCTCTGTTCATTTTTTTTCCCAATTTTCTTCTCTATTTCAATTTGGTTAGTTTCTATTACCATGTTATAAATTCACTGAACCTGTTTTCTGCTATCCTCAATTCGCTGTTAAGCCCATTCAGTTAATGTTTCATTTTGATATTATATTTTTTGATACGATATATTTTTCATTTCTATAATTCCTACTTGGTTATTTTTCTTAGTTTCCATTTCTCTACTGAGATTTACTTATCTGTTCATTCCATATTTTCCTCTAAATCTTTGAACATAGTCATAACAGGTACTTTAACTTTCTCATCCATTAATTTCAACATCTGGGTCATGTTGGGAATCTGTTTCTATTGACATTCTTTTTATTTCCTTGACAGTGCATCACATTTTCCTATCTTTTCTCATGCTTGTGGGTTTTTTAAAATTGTATGCTGGCTGTTGTGGATGATATGTGTACAGTGTCTGGATTATGTTTGTTTGTTTTTTCCTTTAAAAAGTGTTTGAATTTTGTTTTTGGAAGGCAGTTAATATAACTCTGCTTGTTCCTCTCAAGGCTTGGTTTTAGGCTTCATTAAGGCAGATCTAAACTGGTCCTCTAAACTGGTCCTCTAGGTTTTCCATCTGAACAACAGAAAACAATTTGAGTTACTGTTTTCCAAGTTCTCCAAGGATGGTCATAATAGTACTATTCAAATGTATAGGAGAGAAGGTAATTCATTACATGTGGTGGGTGCTTTAGGGCATTAGGGCTTAATTCTCATGCTAGAACCTTGATTGAGAAAAGTAACTCTAAAGTGCCATCCCTATCTCTTAAGTGGTGGCTTTTCTGGTGTTTGAAGTAAATGTCTGGGTGTTAATGAAGTCTTTCCATTCATGTGGGCTAGAATTCTGTCATCTCATTGTGTTATATAACTTCTAGTACCTTCTTTCTCTTCTCATTCCTGTAGCAGCTATTCTCTACTAGGCCTTATGCTCTGGACATATGCAACCCAGATATAGACCAAGACGGGGGTTGCTTCCACCAGGCTTGTGAAGCTCCCTTTTAATTAGCTCTCTTTTTCTCTAGAACCCTGCGCCTAAAGATTGTCTACCTCCTCAGCTCAGTGGTATCTCTGTGCTTTTGTTTGGCCTTTATCTCCCTTTCGTTGGTTAGGAAATTTAACTCAGGAACAGAGCCAGGGTGAACATTGGTACATCTTGTATATTTCCTTTTTCTCCGTGATTATGGGATTTAGTCTTTCTTGTTCTTTATATTGTCCAGTGCTTGAAAATAGTTGGTAAGTTCATTTTGTTCATTGTTAAAGTTATTTACAGTGTGGTTGGATATGTGGAACAAGCCTATAACAAGTTACTTTGTCAGGGCCACAGGTGGAAATTAAGGGACTTATTTTATGATCATAAAATTTGATGTATTGTTTGTTCCTGTCAGAAATCAATGACTAATACCAGTACATTCTTCAAAAAACTTTTAAATTGTTCTGAATTATATTCGCAATTAGGTAAAAAATGATGTAGCAATACTTTAGAATTGAATGATGCCTAAAGTCTTGGCATTTCTCTCAGAATGTTTAATTTAGTGATTATAGCCTGTCACTTTTGTTAACTTTTGAGATGTCTAAAGTATAATATCTTTTAAGGGAGAAAGATGATCATCCTTGAAAACTTTTATATTACTTGGTAATAAGTTTTATGAAGAAAAATAAAGAATGGAAAGGAGGGGTAATCTAGATTAAAAGATGTTAAAGTCATGAAATTAAAAAAAAAATGGGCAAGAATAAACTATAGAGTCTAAGAATGTAGCCTTGAATGATAAACAGTAAGGAAATGCAAGAAAATAATTGCTCTAAAAGTCAGGTTAGATTCTTGGCGGAGGGAAGACGTGGGCCATAAAGTAGTTCCTTTGTTTTGTGTGCTTTTCTCTATTTTTTTCAATAAAAAGTTTTATTTTTATATTTCCAATAAAAGCTTTAGACCACTGATCTGTACAAGGGAGAGATTAGCTAATTGTTCCCTCTCCTGGGATGTATGTACATGATTAGACATTCTCAGACACAAACTTATGCTCTCAGATATCCTAATGACCTTCGGATTGATTGTGCCTTAAACCATAACCATCTCCATCGTAATGGAGTTAACTTGGAGTAGAACTGGGAATGGGGTATGAGGAAATGTGCCTTAATGTAAAGAAGTTTCCAAAGATAAACTTGGCCAGCTTCAAAATTTTGCTTAGTTGTTTCTTTACAGTCTTCCCTCCATGCCATTAAAAACATATTAGAATAATAATGTAAGAGGTTTAACTTAATACGAATATATTAGTTTTTAAAGAGTTAATACTGGTTAGCTTAAATGATTGTAGGTTTGGTCTGTCTGTGTGCTAGCGGACTTTGTTTTTTTCTATTTTCTGTAAATCTAGCTTCTGTTACTAATTCATACTGTTGATCATAATGAGGATCAGGACGCTTAGTAAAAATCTTTCATCTCTATTTTTAAAAAGCGAAAGATTAAAGCAACTTGCCTATTGCCAAAGACTTTTTATTTATTGGGAATCAAATGTTACTGCAAGAGTTCCGTTTTAATGCTTTTTTAAAAAACATAATCCTCACTTATTTAATCCTCACTTATTTATAGGGTTTTTTGTTTTGTTAACAGAATAAATTTAAACGGGAAGAGAAAACAAATGGATGGAGAATAGACAAAGCATTCCGTAAGTATTAAGTCCTTTTTTACAACATATCATTTGGAGATCCTAAAAAGTGACCGATCTTTTGTCTTTGGTTCAGATTTTGTCTGTGTTTTAGATTTGTTTTTTCCTTATATTGTCACAAGAAAAGTAAGACTGGAAATTTTCTCTTTAGCAGTGTGGGTCTGGCAGCTAATACAGATCTATAGGCAAGGGATAGCTAAAATATCAAGAACCAAGTAAGTAGAGTTCTGAGTCCAGGAGGTTACAAATGGACTGAAGATACAATTTCTAAGTGCTCTTTATTCTGAGAGAACTGTGTTCAAGAAGGAGTTGTTTCTGGAAGATACTATACTGTAGATGATTCCTTCCAGTGGTCAGTCAGTCATTCAATCAACCATACTGACCACCAGCTGTGTGCTAATCACTGTTTAGGCATTGAGGACATAACGGTGAACAGGACAGATGTGAATCCTGCTTTTAGAGCCTTGAGTCTAATAGGGAGGGGGAAGGGATATAGTTTGTAAGCATGATAATTTCACATAGTGATTAATTTCTAAGAAGAAGAATAAAGGGAGTTATAGGGTGGATATTTAGATTATGTGTTCAGGGAAGTTCTATCTGAAGAGATGACATTTGAATTTAGACCTGAGTTGAAGGAATTATGTATATACCTTTTGGCTTCTAATAGCCTCGTTAAAACTAACATTTTTTTTCTTCTTAAGTCCAGAGTAACACATCAGGGATCTATAAAGAAAAACAGAATTAAATGTACTGTTTAAAGTAGTTCCTATATTATTTGTTTGAGAGATAATTATCAATGTCTAATGATTAATGTATGTTTTCAGTACCTATTTGCTGAAGGGCTAACCTCAGGAAAAAAAATCTAAAGGTAGGACTTAGGTTGTGTAGCATGTACATTTATTTTATGAGTAAACACTAAGGTAGATGAGTGTACCCTATACCCAGTGTTCTTTTGGGTCCTCAGGGAAACCACTTCCAGGAATGGCTCTTGGAAGAGCTGGAAGATTGTGGTCCTGAATCCTCTCCGTTTTAGAAAATGGATCCTGAAATTTTTCATTACTCATTAAAATCAGAAAAGAATTTATAAATCTATAAACAGTCTTCGAGGGGTGCAGAATCATTGTTAAAGCCATTGTAGTAGATAACCTTTAAAATTCACTGATTTTGGTCCTTTGTAGTTAAAAAAAATTAAAACCTAAATGGTGTTTTTTGGCACTTAAATTTTAAATGCATCTAGGAACCTTTGTGGATTTTAGTGCTGTATTTTTCACAGTTACTGCTGTGGATGGTCAGAACAAATAAAGGTAGGGTCTACAATAAAACAGGGCCTTGGCCCCCATCCCCTGGGTGCTGCCATGTTGCAGTCTGGGGGCTGTGAGCGCCTGGCCCGCTGCCAGAGATGCTGTACCTGGGCAGAGTCGTGGTTGTCTTGGAGCCGGGCTACCTGCAGCGGGTGGGCATCACGGCCGTGCTGACGGTGAACTCGGAGAAGCCCGACTTCCAGGTCGAGGGCCTGTGGAGGCTCTTCGTGCCCGCGCTGGACAAGCCCAAGACCGACCTCCTGAGCCACCTGGACCAATACGTGGCCTTCGTGGGCCAGGTCCGCGCTGAGGGCCGCACAATGCTGGTGCAGTGTCACGCAGGAGTGAGTCAAAGTGTGGCAGTCATGACTGCTTTTGTCATGAAGACTGACCAACTTACCTTTGAAAAAAACCTATGAAAACCTCCAGACTATCAAACCAGAGGCTAAGATGAATGAGGGGTTTGCGTGGCAACTGAAATTATACGAGACCATGGGATATGAAGTAGACACCTCTAGTGCAGTTTATAAGCAGATCATTTACAGAAGCTTACAGAGAACTATTCAGAGTTGATTCCAACCAATGGATACATTTTAATTGTCATGTAGTACTGCAGAACTTACCTCAAGAGCTCTTGGCTGTTGACGCAATCACTGTTTCACAAGGATTGAAGTTCTCCACAAATGTAGAAAATGCAGGTGATCTTTATTTCGAAGTCGTAGGATTTTGGATCATAGTGAGGGAAGTGGTCCTATAGCCTTTCCCCACAAGAGGATGGCACCAACCCTCATGCCTGTCACAGGGAGTCTGACCCAGTGTATGTCCTATTTCATTGTACCTGTACAGTGGATGGGATCACCTTGTTGGGGGTGATGGATGGACAGCTTGTTTGCCCCAAATGCAGTGCCAAGTTGGGTTCTTTGAATTGGTGCAGTGAGCAATTCTCCTGTGGTAGGTGGATTACACCTGCTTTTGAAATCCATAAGAACAGAGTGGATGAGATGAAAATGGTGGCGGCTTGGGATCACAAACAAGAAAAATAGGAACTTGTGACCTTTGACAGCTTGAAAGAACTTGCCGATGATACCTTAGCTTCTTGTCTGGTTTTTAGACCATCAGCGTTTCATTTGCAATGTGAGAAGATACAATCACTTGACATGACTGGGAAATTGTTTAGGTGGAATAATCTGTGGAAATCGAAACTTTGTAATCATGTAAATTATACTTTATTTGATATAAATCATCTATAACCCATCACTCCAGAAAGGCCCCTTGTTTTCCTTTCTAGTCAATCTTTGCTGTTATCCTGACCCAGGACCACCACTATTTTCATTTGAATCATAAATTATTTTAGCTTATTCTAGAATGTCTTATCATGGGATTATACAGTATATACTCTTTTATGTCTGGCTTCTTTCAACATCTTTTGAGATTCACCTGTTTATTGTTTGTATTAATAGTTCCTTTTTTTTTTTTTAAACGAAAAGAATTTGTTCCTTTTTATTGCTCAGTGTGTGGCTACTATAGTGACTAGAGTTGTTTATCCATTCTCCTCCTGATAAGCCCATTTGCTTTTGATGTTATACTTTAAAAAAAAACTTGAAAGTTCATTTGTTTTTTAAAATAAAAACTTGAATAAAACAACTTTGTCTTTTTTTTTTTAAACAGAGGAAAAGCGCCCTTTTGACTTCGATTTTTTTGCTCATTTGCTTCAGAAAGTTCTTGCTGAAGAAGAGAAAAGAAAACAAAAATCTATTAAAAATCAGAGTTTAAAGGAGAAGAAATCCTCCAAACCACGGAAGAGTATAAAAGGTATTTATTTTAAAAGAAAGTGTGTTATTTTACTTAATATACTTGCAATATTGTCCCTCAAGTCTTCAAGCATTCACATGTAGTTCAGGTAGTTGAGATCATTGAGGCATCCATTCGGAGGGAATTGATTTTTCTTCAGTCTTCCAGTTATCTGGTTCAAAACAGCAGATTCCTTTTAAATTTTTTAATTGGCATGGCTGAGCTATTTGACATCTGTTTTGATTCTAGAGCATCGTTGTAGCTAAGAAAAGAGCATCAGAATTTTGGAATGTCATGTTTGGTTACTTGTTACCATTTTCATCGGTAAAATAAATCTGGCACAAAATTCTAGTTTTAAAAAAAATGGAACTCTAATATTTCAAGGTTGTAACTAAGGTTGTAAATTGTATTGTGTGAGCATAACTTATTTCTGAGGGTTAATGTTGACTTGTACCAGATAGAAAATTGTTTATGTGTACATATTTCTATTTTTAAGCTTGTATTTTCTTAATTATTTGAACTCTGATCTTTGAGGACAATGTTTAGCTGTAATCACATAATGTAAAGAACCTTGTTTGTGAGCTATTCCACATCCCAGTCCCTTTCTGTTTGTTTTAATCACCCAGAAATAGCCCGGCAGATCCAAAGCCACTTTCTTCTAGGGTCACAGTGTTAGTAGTGGCTGAGGCAGGACTCAAACCTAGGACTGTGAGAGCCTGTGTTGGGGGTTCCCAAGAACACCTCCAGGTTGGATTATTTGCTAGGAGGACTCATAGGATTCAGCTTGTAATTATACTAACAGCTGAGATTTATTACAGTAAAAGGATACAGAGCAAAATCTGTAAAGGGAAAAGGCGCATGGGTATAAGTCTAGGGGAACCCACTTACAAGCTTCCAGGAATTCTCTCCCAGTGGAGTCACACAGGATGTGCTTGATTCCCCCATTACCAATTGTGACGAAATACGAAAAACATCTACTGAGGAAGCTTGTTAGAAGCTCAGTACCCAAGATTTTTATTGGAGGTTGGTCATATAGACACCCTGTGCCTAGCATGTACTAGATTTTAAGACTCCCAGAAGGAAAGCAGTTGTTAACATAAACCACATTGTTTGTACAATTTAGGTATAGTGAGCCGTGTTTGTCAGTTAGGCTGATGGGAACGCTCTCCAAACCTGAGTTCCCAGGCACAGCCAAAGGGCCAACCTTTTAAAGTAGAACTTTCGAAGAATGGCCTGCTATGTTAACTCTCTTATGCACAGAGCCAATCTAGAGTTTCCTTTACTGGTGTATGGTGCCTATGTCTTTTTAAAAGTAGTATTGGTAAATGCAGTTATTTCATTCTTCTTTTGTTTTTCCTTTAAAATTTTTTTTTATTGGGGAACAGTGTGTTTTTCCAGGACCCATCAGCTCCATGTCAAGTCGCAGTTTTCAGTCCAGTTGTGGATGGCACAGCTCAGCTCCCAGTCAAGTCGCTGTTTTCAGTCTAGTTGTGGAGGGCGCAGCTCACTGGCCCATGTGGGAATTGAACCTTTGACCTTGGTGTTATGAGCACTGTGCTCTAACCACTGGGCCATCCCAGTACCCCGAAGTTATTTCATTCTTTAGTCAATTATTTTTACTTACTATATATAATCCTGGGAGGTTAAAGTAGATACATTAATCTTGTGATTATCATTTTATAGGTGATATTACAGTAACTTACTATCTCTTTTTTAAGTCCTCAAATAGTGATTTTATTAAATTAGTTGCTTTATATCACTGTATCTTATTTAATTACAGTTATATTTTCAGTTATATTATTACAAGACTTAGAATTTAAAAATTGCTGATTATTCTGCTAGAGAATAAATCAAGTGTTATTTTCTCAGTTTAAAAATCTTGTTTTGCCTTTTTTTTTAAACAAAAGTAATGACATTGAGTTTTAGTATATTTTAAGATTAGATATTTTTAGAGATGTCTGATCAACCATGGTTGTGAAGTTAAGTTTTTTTGTTGTTGTTTGGATGCTATTCCATGGTGATCTCTATTTTTGATTTTAAAAATTTAAGTAACATTGTTTTTATGTTTTGATACAGTTGACTATTAATGTGCCTTTAAACAAAAATTGTTTTAAAATATTGATGAAAAGATTATTTATTGAAAAACAAATGATACAGGAAATACAGTTCTTGAACTCCCTTTGTTACTCTGCCTTCAAATCAAATTCTTCAGATTTTCTGAGGATAACTATTAACTAAATTCCTTTCTCTGTGTGTGTGTGTTTGTGTGTGTGTGTGTGTATCTTACAGTACATATAATTGTTTTTGTTTAATAAAAATGAAATTATACTGTATATTGTTCTGCAACTTGATTCTTTTCTTACGCAACAATATTTTTTGAAATCTTTTACATCACTACATATAAGCCTACCTCATTATTATTTACTGCATGGATTTTTATAGCATAAATGTAATACTATAACTTACTTAGTTTTTTTCTGTTGGATATTTTATGTTGTCTTCAAAATTCTGCTCATGCGGATAATACTGCAGAGGCTATCTTTGAGTATTTACCTTCTTAGTCTTTAAGAATTTTTCTGTTTGTTTTTTATTTGTTAATAACCATTTCTCTTAATTGTCAGTGAAAAAAGTTACCAGTGAAGGAGTGAGTGATGATCCAGATGAGTCTATGAACGCTAAAATTTCAGACACAGAAGAATCTCAAAACGATGCTCAGACAGTTGAAGAACAACAGTCTCTGACTTTATCAGGACAGGATTCAGATCAGATTGCATTAGAACCAGACCTAAATCAAAAGCAAAGGAGAAGGAAGAATCAGGGTGAAGTTGGTAAACAAGAAGTAAAAAATTTTTCAGGAAATGCCACTGTTCAGCCAGGCTGTTCTAAAGGAGAAAAACAGAAAAGTGAGTTTCTTACGTATTTTAATAGTCCCTGTATTACTGGAGAACATATGTATAATTATATATATATATGGTATATAACTTAAATGCCTTCCTTCTGGATAGTAGCAATTAATAATGCTTATTAATTTGTTCTGAATTAATGTACCGTGTTAAACCCTTTTATTTTTAATTTCATAGGAAAAAGTGTTTATTGTTGTAAAAAAAAAAACAAAGTGAAATTGGGAGATTTTTTTTTTCTGAAGTTTGTTTCTAAGGTGTATTACCTGCTGTGTACTCCCATTAACAATAATTAGAAGTCACAGAGATATAATGCAGGTCCTCGAATAACTTCATTTCATTCAACATTTTGTTACAACGTGGTGAGGTGCTGTGGGAATTTAACTCTTGTTTACATCAGTTAGCCTATGGTAAAGTTGATTTTGTTCTATATCATTTCACCTTAGTTTTAAGAACCTGTTGACGATGTTAAGTGAGGACTTACTGTAGTTAAATATGTATTGCTTGTGTCTTGGTAATAAATGACAGGTTTTCATGTTACCTTCAGAGCACCTCTGTGAACCCACAATAAGTTGTTTAATTTCTGTAAAAGAGCTACTGGAATAAGTATTCCTCCCACTTTTCTTTTTTTTTTTTAACTTCCTTAGAATATAGATGTATTGATACTTATGAGTTGCTAGGGAATGAGGCCTAAGAATTTAGGCAAGTCTTGGCCTCTTTCCTTGCAAGTTCATGTATAGATTACTTAAAGCAGATACTCAAGTAAAGAGGAGAGAAAGATACTAGCAGACCAGAATAACCTTTTTATAGAATTTAAATTTTATGTAGTTCAGCCTCATCAATACGATTTTAATAAATGAGTCCTGGTAGGTAGCATAGTGTTATTTATAGACATCAAAATACTATGCTCTTTTGTAGCTGACTTACTATTAAAGACATTACATATAAAGCAAATTTGCTCAATCATTAAGAAATTGGACTTCGGAAATCAAGCAGAGTTTAGAGTCTAGCTCTTTTTTTGCCAACTGTGACCTTGGTCAAGTCACTTACGATCTTTAAACTCAGGTTCTTTTTCTTTGTGATGGTGTTCATATTAATATGTCTTAATAGGATTGTTTTGAATGTTAAATGCGATATTCATCTGATGGATTTAGAGTTTCTGTCACTTAGTGAGTACTCAATAAGTGATCACTATTATTGTGTTACTAATTACAACGCTTCTGAAGGAGCAGAATAGCCAACTCCACTTTAAGTTTCCTAACTAGACACATACAAAAGAAGTCAATTTAACCATTTAAAATTTAAGCATGGTAAAGGAAGATGCTACAAACTGCTCAGGAAATTTGGGCTGATCCTCAAAACACCAACAGTTATGAGTGATTGATTTTTTATTGATAACTCTAAAAATATAATCCATTCCTTGCATATAGGAACTAGAATGTTGAATGGATGAATGATTTATAAAAGATGGTGTTGTATGTAAACTTTACAACACCATGTATGTTGTTGTCCTTTGAACTTTAAAATATAGATTTTTTGCTATCATTTTTAGACTAACATGCATTTTGCATTCATAGATGAATGTCAGTCTTTAAGGCCTGAGATAAATGAAGATGAAGGCTATAAGGAACAGAAGCTCTCCAGTATACAGAACACAAATGACACTGCGGATTTATCCTCCAGTGACAAAGTGGAGAAGAAAACTGGCCCTATCCATTCATCAAGGTATTTTAAATTTTTTCCTGACTTTGTTTGCATCTTTCGTCAGTTACTGAGAGAGGAGTGTAAAGTCTCCAACTGTAATTGTGAATTGGCCAATTTCTCGTTTCAGTTATATTTGTTTTTCTTTATGTATTTTTAAGCTCTGTTATTAGGTGTATACATATCTAGAATTGTTGTATCTTGGAGAAATTGCCCTTTTATCATGATATTCTGATATTGCACTTTGTTCTGGTGCTTACTATGCCACTATAGCTTTCTTGTGATAGTGTTTGCATGGATTTATCATTTTCTATAAAGATTTTCTCTTTAGTTTTGGTTTTTAGGAGTTTGAATGTGATGTATCCTGGTAAGTTTTTTTGTTGTTCTTTTTAAAATTGTGGTAAAAAACACAAAACGAGAGATCTCTTCTAACATATTTTTAAAGTGTATCTACAGTATTGTTAACTATAAGCATAATGTTGTACAGCACACATCTCTGGAACTTTTTCTTATTGTGTGACTGAAATTCTATATCCATTGAACAGCAACTCCGTATTTCCTTCTTAACTTTTAGTCCTTGGCAACCACCAGTCTACTTTCTGTTTCTATGAGTTTGATTACTTTAGACACCTCACATAAGTGGAATCATGCAATGTTTCTCCTTCTGTGACTGCTTTATTTCACTAGCATAATGTTTTGAAGGTTCATCCATGTTATATGAGAAGATTTCCTTCTTTTTTTAATGGACGAATAATATTCCGTTGTATGTATACATCATATTGTCTTCATTCATTCACCTGTCAATGGACATTTAGGTTGTTTCCATCTCTTGGCTATTGTGAATAATGCTTCAATAAACATGGGAGTGCAGTGTCTTTTTGAGATCCTGTTTTCAAGTCTTCTGAATGAATACACGGAAGAGGGACTAGTGGATCATATGGTAGTTCTATTTTTAATTTTTTAAGGAACTTCCATACTATTTTCCATAGTGGCTGCACCATTTTATATTCCCTCCAATAGTGCACAAGGATTCCAGTTTCTTTACATCCTCGCCAACACTTGTTATTAATTATTATTATTATTTTTTAAAATAATGCACATCCTACCAGATGTGAGATAATACCTCACTGTGGTTTTGATTGGTATTTCTCTGACGATTAGTGATGTTGAGCATCTTTACATGTAACTGTTGGCCATTTGATGTGTGCTTTGGATCTATTCAAGTTCTTTTCCCATCTTATTTGAGTTATTTGGTTTTTTGGCCATGAATTGTAGGAGTTCCTTTAATATTCTCAATATTAAGTCCTTATCAGATACATGGTTTGCAAATATTTTATCCCATTCCATAGTTTGCGTTTTGACTCTGTTAGATTATTTCCTTTGCTGTGCAGAAGCTATTGAGTTTGATACAGTTCCACTTGTCTACTTTTGCTTTTGTTTCCTGTGCTTTTGGTGTTATAGCCAAAAAATCATTGCCTATACCAATGTTATGAAGCTTTTCTCCTATGTTTTATTCTAGGAGTTTTATAGTTTAAGGTGTTACCTTTAAGTCTTTAATCCATTTTGAGTTGATTTTTGTTTATGGTATAAGACAAAGAAAGGTCCAATTTCATTTTTTTGCATGTGGATATCCAGCTTTCCCAATATCATTTGTTGAAGACTATCCTTTCCCTCTTGTGTAGTTTGGCACCCATTTGACCCTATATGCGTGGGTTTATTTCTGGGTTGTCTATTGTGTTCTATCGGTCTGCATGTCTGATTTCTGAAAAATTTGGTGGAAGTTATTTATCTCATGTAGAAAAATACACATATGCATATACGCCAATTTATTCATACAGCTCAGAATGTTAATAGTTTCTTTGAAGATGAGCCATGGACGTCTGATTGCTAGGTGACAGACTTCTAAATTATGACGTCAGAGATACAACTAATTTCATAAACTATGCACAAAACAATACTGATTTGTTTTTCTAATATAGGGGGAAAAGAACCTCGTAATGACTTAAAATCTCAACAGGTTTAATAAAACAGCAAGCTGACTCTAAAGTTGTTATATACACAAAAGCAAAGGGTCGTTAGTATTAAAGACCATTTTGAGAAACGGCTCTGGAGAGGAAATGTATTAAGACTTCTAAAGCTAGAGTAATTAAAGCAGTATAGTACTGGTACAGAGACAAATTGACTCAGAGGAACTGAATGTAGAGTCTAAGAAGAGATGTAGGAATTTGACATTTGGCAGAGGTAGTAGCATTAGAAATTTGTGGGTGAAGAGTAAACTAACCATTCATTAGATGGTGCTGAGATATGAAAAATATAATATTAGATCCCTGGTTCACCCTATACACTAATTTCTGGATAAAGACTACATGTATAAAGCAAATCTTTAAACTTTTACAAGAAAATATAGGAAAATATCTTTCTGATGTCAAGGAGTTTTTAAGACATAAAAAACACAAACTTTAAAAATTGAAATGAATAAATTTATAGTAAAATTAAATATTTCTGTTGACAAACGGCTCTGTAAAGAAAGTAAAAGGCTAGCTACTTATTGGGAGGTTTTATATGTAACTTCTAATTAAAAAAGAACAAAGAGCTCCGGCTAATTAGTTGGAGAACGTCAATAGAAAAAAATGAGCGGAAAAAAAAGAAGTATGGCTAAATGTGAATATGTGTTGAATCTGAGTGCTAGTTAGTACATGGCCATAGTTTATATTATTGTTAATTGAAATAATAATACAACAGTCCTCTCTTTGCATAGTACTGTGTTAACTGCAACTTGGGAATATTGGAACTATGTCCTCGGTTTACTCGACTTTGGTTAACAGTATAAATCTGTGCAAAGCAAGGACTGTTTATATAAAATTTTAACAAAAGATAATTCCTAAAAATTATTATGATTTTAAACATAGATTTGATTTGTGAACCCCATATAATTAAGAGGTTTTCCTTTTGTGACTTTTTGAGCACTTTCCCAAGCATGTTAATTTGTGTTGGCTACTTTTCTTTGAAGGAATGGTTTTTGAATGACATGGTACAAGTAGGATCATAGAAAAACCAAAATATCCATTTCGATTATTCATAATATGAAGGATTATCTTCCAAAATGTTGGTTTCATATACAATATTTAAAAAATATTTTAAATAATTAGTATAAACTATGCATTACTAAGAATTTTTCTCCTCCTGATGTTTCCATTTTCTTAGTAGTCAAAATGATGCCATGTCTGTAGCAACTGAGACTTCAGAATCAAGCATTTCAGATTTGGATTCATTGGAAGTTGGAATTAGAGCATTGTGTGAGGTGAATAATGCTGAAACTAGTTGTACAGAAGAAAGAAATACTAACTTAAAAAACAAATCACTGTGAGTATTTTACATGGTAGGATTTTAAAGTTTATTTTCAAAATTTCAATAATTTCTTATCATGTAAGAATTTATAACATTGCTTCCTTTAGGTCTTAGAAGGGAACTGTAGACCATTTAATATGTAATTGTACTTTTCACTTTATATTTCATTACAGAGTGAGTCTCTTTCATATATGGTGTATTATAGTGATAGGAGTTTTAGCAAAGTGGTAACTATGAGATTCTAAAATAATTTAGAAGCCTAAATATTTTCTATGAGATTTACTTTTACTTGGTTTGAGTTATTTTTCATGCCTGTTGTCAAAGTAGTAGATTTTGATATTGATGACTTTGAAGAGATTATTATGTTTTCTCGTATGCAAATTAATACCTTCACTAAAAACAGAATAAAAGCACCACAAGAATTTCTCTTTGAAGAGCAATCTAAACAATTCAGACTTCCTTTTTGTCTCCCTCATAATTCCTCGTATGGGCTTAAAAATTATTCAGTTTATGAATTATTATTTATTCTCAGTAAAGCAAAATCACATTGAGAATCAACCTTATTTTTTAAATACAAATTCAAATTAGTCTTTGGAATAGGCAATATGTTGTGGTTCATGTGTCTAAAAGTATAAAAAGGTATCAAGTGAAGTATCCCTCCTACCATGTCTCCATCCACTCTAACTAGTAACCAGTGTTATTTTTAATATTCTCAGATTTTTTAAAGTATACTAAAGCTAATACAAATATATATTCTTGTATACTTTTTTAAAAACCTAATTGTAGTGTACTAGCCATATAATTTTGCAATTTTTTGGTCTTATATCTTTATACCTTTATATAAAAACCTTCCTTATTCATTTTGTAACTGCGTGGTATTCTGTTGTTTGGAAGAAGCACAGTGTATATTATCAGTGCCCTATTGATGGGTATATAGGTTGTTTTTACAAAGAATGCTTGTAATTTTACATCTCCATCCTTTCATCTATATACAAGTGTATTTGTACGGTAGTTCCTAAAAGTAAAAATGCTTGTTCCAAGGATGTATACATGTATGTGTATGTGTGTACAGTTACACATTTATGATCTTGATAGATACTGCCAAAGTGCTTTCCATAGTCGTTATGCTAGTTTATATTTCCACTAGCTGTGTAACAAAGCACCTGTCTCCCATATCACCAAACAGGGTTATCAAACTTGGGTTTTTGCTGGTTTGATAGATTTTAAAATAACATCTCAGTATAGTATCAATACCCCACTCCTCCTTTTTTTGGCAGGAGTATGTAATTCTTTTGTTTCCTTCAGTTTTTTATTTTAATATTTTCTAACATAAAGAAAAGTTAAAAGAATAGAACAGTGAACATCTATATAATTCCACTTAGATTCTCTGATTCATAATGTCTTTTTTTGTTTGTGCTTACTTGTGCTGTCTGTTTGTCTCTCTTTCTACTCTTAGTTTGTGTTTTTCTTATTGGGAATGAAGTTGGGCATCTCTTTACATTTAAACCTGTTTTTATTTTGTTCATTTATTTTTGAATTGTGCATACCTTTTGTCTAGTTTTTTTACTGAGCTATTGATGATATTGTTTTGTAGAAGTTCTTTATATTTTGTGGAGGTTAGCCTTGTGATATGAGTTGCAAAACATGCTTTCTTGGTTTTTTGTTTGACTTCTGACTTAGCCATGTTTTGGCCATGTAAAATTTTTGACTTTTTTTTTACTCTGCCCTCCTGTTGCCCCCAAAGTTTTGATTTTTAAGTTGTTAGTTTTTTTGAATTTTTTTATTCTTTTATGGCTCCTGAGTTTTCAATCAGATTTTAAAAGGTCTTATCCCACCTCAAGGTTATAAAAGAATACATCCATGTTTTCTTTATTTAAATATTTGATCCATTTGGAATATATTGTGAGTACAGTGCACGGAATGGAGATAATTTTATTTTATTCCCCATTTTTCTATCATCATTTAATTTAATATTTATTTTTAAGGATATATTATTTGGTATTTCATCTAATCCTGGTTTGAAATGCTGCCTTTATTGTATACTGAAATCATGTATATTTTGGAGTCATCTCAGTTTTCTTTTTTGTTTCATTTACCTGTTTATTCATATATCAGTACCATAGTGTTTTAATTATTGATGCTTAATAGTATATTTTTAACATCCGATAGAACAAGTTATTTCCTCTTTATTGCTCTTTCTCAATTTCTTTGCCACTCTTATCATAAGTTAGCTTAAAGGAGTTCTTTTCTGACTTTGAGTGGACTTCTAAAGAATTTTTCAGAATTTAATATGCCTGCATGATGGTGCAATTTAAATAATGTTAATTTTTTAGGGAAACTGATCAAATAGAAAATGTTAAACCGATGGCTAGAGGACGACTCCGGAGACCTAAACCCAATTTGTCAAGGGCAGTGGGGAAGAAATTAATTCTTTCACAAGGTAAAACAGATGCAGAGAGCAAGAGTTTACATCCAGAAACTTCAGTTGAAAAGGTATGGAGTAAGAGACTTTATGGAAATTAAAATTATAAAAATTTTCCCTAAATCGTGAGACTAAAAATATGTAGCTGTAATTACCAAGTGATGTTACTGATACTAAAACAAAGACACATGAACTTACACATGAGTATTAAATTTGTCTTACTAATCTATGATTTTCTAGTCTATGCATTTTTTTTAGAATCAAGGGCAAACTTCAGACATCCTCAGTAATGACAAATCTGTCTTTTCTTTAAATATATAAAATTTTTATTCAAAATATTTTTTAAACCAGCTATACATAAAATTCCCACAACCCTTTCATTTAAACACACATACATTCCTGTTTGTCAGTTATAAACTTTATCTTTCTTTTTATGTATGTAAACATTTATGTAGTTTTTAATCATAACATACATAAAATTTAAAACTTTTCTCTCTGAAACCATTTATACATTTTTGGGGTTAATTGATCTTTTAAATAGTTGCATCAGGTTAATGTATTATTAATTTAACCATTTCTTTAATGGTGGATGGTTAGGTTATTTCCATATTTTTTAACTCTTGAAATAAAAGCAAACAATTTTGTAAATAGGGCTTTCTTAAGGATAAGGCAAAGGATAAATTTCCAGGAATGGTGGGATTAAATGGGTCAAAATATTATTTTTCATACTTTTATGGCTCTTAATAAGCATTGTCAAACTGACAGTCAAATAAATGAATCTATTTACATTACTACAAGCATTAAATGAATGTTCCTGTTTCCTTATAGTCCTGCCAGCATGATATTGTTGTAAACTTTTTATTTTGGCTAAAATACTTTTAAAAATGTTAGTCTGCCTTTTTCCCTCTTATATGAAATATTTTTTATCAAACTTTTAATAATATAGTTAATTTTTATCTTACAAGACATTTTTATATTCTAGGAAATTGGAGAAATACAGATTCATGTAAAAAAACACGAAAACTACTTGTAATTTCATTATCCAGATGCAACCAACCTTTCAACATATAATCCTTACAGCTTTTTTTTTTTTTCCCCAAACAAAATTTAGTATTAATTCAGTTTTGTATCCTTCTTTGGTATTTAACATTTCATAAATATTTTTCCATATCATTAAACGTCTTTTGAAAACAGGTTTTTAGTGACTTTATAATATTCTGTCAATGGGTGTAATTGAATTTATTTAACCCTTTACTCATTGTTGAATATTTTGTCTGTTTATAGTGTTTGCTATTTTACATAATTTTCCAGTGAACACCCTTGTACTTAAATCTTTGTCTAAATATTTTCTTAGAATGGAGGCTTAGAAACTGTATTACTGGGTCAAACAGTATGAACATTTGTAAGGGTCTTGATTAATATTGGCAAAAGGCTTTCCAGAAAAGATATACCAATTTGTACTTCTGTCCATAATGTATGAGATTATGTTTTATAATACTTATATTTGTATGTATGATTTTAAAACTCTTCTAATTAGAAGTACAAAGGAAATTTTACTGTTTTAATTTCCACTTATTTAATTACAAAATTTGAACTTTATGTTAAGTAGATTAAATGTAAAAAATTGAATTCGTAGACTCACATGGAAAAGGATAAAATGAAAACATCTGACATTTCTGGAATGGAGAAAACAGAGAGAGAGAACTCAGAGGCTGCTACTGTATCTAAGTAAGTACTTAGAAAGTAGAATAAAAATAGTAACTCTTAGAAATGATTGTAACAACTAGTTTTTTACTTGATAATGTCAGAATTTAATTTTAGCTAACGTACTCTAAGTCCATTTTTAACTATAGGTGTTGAAATATTTTAATGATGCTATACTTAATACTATAGAAATAAATTATGATATGGATCCATTGAATTAGCAATTACGTTTCTCCCTCAACTTATTAACAAGATCATTAACAGTCTTGTTAGATAAATTAATGGTTAAGATATATAGTCCTGAATAATTTTGTTTATATCAAGGGGTTTCAAATGGGAATATTTAACTTGCAGTGGACATCCAGAATAGGCCTTGCTCCAGGATGAATCTGAACCAGTGGATATGACTATATACTTATGCCATAATCTGTTTCCAGTGCTCTGGAGGTGTACATTACACAGTAGTATCCTGAGCGGGAAATAGTATTACATGCTTATTAGGTGTAGATTTTTTCAAATTTTGTGATGAAAAGTTGATTTTTTTTTTTGCGGGGGGGGAGGGGGAAGGGGAATAGGACTTTATTGGGGAACACTGCGTATTTCCAGGACTTTTTCCAGGTCAGGTTGTTGTCCTTTCAATCTTAGCTGTGGAGGGCGCAGTTCAGCTCCAGGTCCGGTTGCCATTGTTAGTTGCAGGGGGCACAGCCCACCATCCCTTGCAGGAGTCGAATGGGCAACCGTGTGGTTGAGAGGATGTGCTCTAACCATAGAGCCATCCGGGAGCTCAATGGCAGCTCAGCTCAAGGTGCTGTGTTCAATCTTAGCTGCAGGGGTGGAGCCCACCATCCCTTGTGGGAGTCGAGGAGTGGAACCGGCAGTCTTGTGGTTACGAGCCTACTGGCCCATGTGGGAGTCCAACCGGAAGCCTTCGGCGTCAGGAGCATGGAGCTCCAACCGCCTGAGCCACCGGGCCGGCCCTGAAAAAGTTGATTTTAAAATGCTTTTTATATTCAGGCTTCCAGGACTGTGTCTGTTCCAAAGAGTTAAGGTGGATAAGTATGAAATATCTTTGAAGATGTTCTTGAGTACACTTGCGAATTATTTTATATTACAAATGGTTTACTTCATATCTGGAAGAAGGGAATACTGAAAAGCAAGCATGTGACTTCAGAATAACCATTGATTTTATTCCTTTGTAATTGTTCTAGTTTGAGTGAAAAAATATGTCTGCAGGAAGATGATCAACCAAAGGCTTTCAGACCTGCACGACTAATTAGGGGCCGATTTCAGAGGCCAAAGCCAAATGTAGGTAAAGCTGCTGAAAGAAAAGAAATTCTTGCATCACAGGAAGAAATTGGAGCCAATGTAGAAAAGAATGAAAATGAATCGTGTATTGATAGAGATGTAAGTACTCTGATTTCTCCCAGTTTTTTTTAAGTATGTAAGCCTCCTTTCACTCCCTTTTAAAAACAGCAATACTATATAATTATGTACATTGTTCATTAAATACAAGGCCAAAATCTCATAGCCAGAAGCTTTACTAATTGTAAAGCCATTTAACTCCCAGCTTTCTGAATTTTGATCACTTATGTGATGCATCATTGGCTTTAACCTTCCCTCTTTCTGCATATTTGGATTTTTTTTCCCCATTACTTAGTAGGTGTTTGAATTATTCTTTCCTTTTGAAAATAATAGCTAGATATATGAATTTTTACTCTGGCTTAAACAAAATAAAGTGTTAAAAGCATGCTTCTAAAATATAATTCTAAGAATAAAGATTATGGAGTTTAGATTATTTATATAACTAGTCTTCGTGATAAGGGTAACAGGTGGCATAATTTGAGATTTTAATTTCTTTTGTTATAGTTCCCAAGGTCTATAATGTGGTTATAATAATAAGAATGCTTCAGAAAGAGACCCCAGGGAATAATTTTTACAGATAAGACTGAAGCAGTAACTTGCTTTCTGACTGGGAGGAAAATGGGGGCTTTGAGATGAGGTAAAAGTTGTGGCTTATGAAATTTTCTAAGATATCTTAAAATAAAACATTAAAAAGTGTCTCTTGAATATCATTTTATAATTTTGAAATGTTTACCATTTTCCTTGTACTCAAATTAGACAAAATGAACTCTTTTATAAATGGTTGTTTCATTTTGAAACCTAAAACTGTTTTAAAATGTGTTTGTTATTAAGACTCCTGAACAAATAGAAGATCAGTTATGTAAAAATTTTGAGTGTGAAGACAACACATCACAATGTGAAAAAAAAGATACTTCTTTTCAAAGTGTGCAACTGGATGAGCCCAAGGCTCTTGATGAATGTCTAAGGTAAGGCTCATCTTACTGTTTATTTAACTTTTGAATTTTGTATAAAGTTTTAAAAATTGTTAATCAGTTTTTAAAAACAAAAGCAAATCAGACTGATTTGTTTTCTGTATATCAAGTTATATAATATGTATAAATATAACTTCATTTTTCAAGGCAATTTATATCATAACCTTCATGTTGATTTCTAGTTATGAGTGATTTGAAGAGAGCTACTTATCACAAAATAGACCTTGAGTTAATATGGGTCGCATTATCACTTAACATGCATATTAAATTAGATGTCTATGTCCAAATGTGAAACGACTAATTTTCTTATTGTTTTTTTTTTGATTAGATGGATCACATATTGTCTTTATTTAAGGTTTACATAAATTTTATGTAAAAATCCATACTTCTCATAGCCAAAGCTTTTTATATTTGTTATTTCCCCTCTGGAGAGCAGCAAACTAGATTGATGGAATTATTAGTATACTTAAATTTTTTTTTTCCTTTTGGGAATATTTAATGTGTACAAAAGCACATTAAACAGGAAAATGGATTCCCATGTACCTATTGTGTAGTTTCTACCATTATTAATATTTTTCCAGTCTTTACATTTAAAGTCTGGCCTATCCTCTACTTTCTTATACTAGCTGCATTAGGCTGTTTAAATAATACCTAACCTGAGTGTGAAAGCTAGGCTTCCTGAACTGTTTTAAAGATTTTTATTAGAAGACAGAAAAATTCCTTTATTCCTCACTTCTTCCTCTTCTCTTTTGCTTCTTACTTCCTTCCCTTTCCTCCACTCCCAAACTGTTTTACTATTCTGCCACAGAATCTCTCTACAATAGCATTACTTGTTATATATCTCGGATACAGATATTAGTTACAGATATCTGACAGTTTGGATTTTTTGTTTATATTTTTTTCACTTTACTGGACTCTATTTAATAGTTCATGTGGTTTAGTAGAAAATTAAGTTTTTCCCTTAGTGGTCTTTGGCTTTTAGAACCCTGATGCATATTGTTTATAACTGCTATCCAGTCTGATGGCAACAACTTTCCTTTCCAAGTGTCCTTTCTGTTTTATCATGTGATCTTTATGGTCTTTGAATCTCCCACGTCCTTAAAAACAATTCTAAGATTCTGTGTTTTATCAAATCATATGCCTCTTTATACCACATTTCCCTGAAAATAAGAGCTGGTCTTATATTAATTTTTGCTCCAAAAGACGCATTAGGGCTTATTTTCAGGGGATGTCTTATTTTTTCATGTACAACAATTTACATTTATTCATGTACAACAATCTACATTTATCCATTTATTCACGTACAAAAATCTATAATTATTCAAATACAGTCATGTCATCTTCTAGAGCGTCGTCATAACTCTCCAAACCCCAAATTCCGGCTTGAATTTCTTGCGACTCCATTTCCTGTAGAACCATTGCCCCTAGTCTCTCATGTCCAGCAGTAGAGCTCTCCTTAAATGAGCACTTCTCGTCCATGTAACCTGCTCGTAGCGCATTGACAACACAGCTGTCAGTGATTTTATCCCATGAATTCTTTGCCCAAGTCACGACCTCTCGCAGGCTAGGCTTCACAAAGTTTCCACGCTGATTTCTCTCCATTCTATTTTCAATGTAGTCATTGATTTCCATGTGCAAATGCTCCTTGAATGGCTTGTTTATTGCAATATCAAGAGTCTGGAGATAGGCAGTCATTCCTGCGGGAATCATTATTTGAGCTATTCTTCTCTCTGCAAGGAAGTTCATGTCTTTAGCGCGGTGAGTGCTGGCTGATTCTCAGACTAGCAGACCTCTTTGGCCACCTCACAAAACAAGTGGCAGCGTTAAATCAACTCACTTCTTTATAGTTATGTGTGTACCAGGCTTGTGTGTACCAGGCTTTTTTGGTTTCAAGAACATAAATGCCTAAGACACGTTAACCTTATCTTTCTTGCCTTTAGTGATGATTAGAGGTGGGGCTTTCTTTCCATCCAGGCGAATTGCCAAAATACAGGTAACACGTGCAGTTTCGTAACCAGTGGAAGGAATGTAGATTGACGAGGCACCCCTCTGATCGATTGTCGTTTGAGATCCTTGGCCCATAAACACTGCAGTTTCATCCGTAGCAATCATGTTGGAGAGTTGGGATTTAGAAAAGTTGATGCCATCAACAAAGGACTTGAATGCAAGTGCACATTTAATAACTTCAGTATCTTCCTGCTTGAACAGTGTTGTCGATCTTACAGACAGTTCATATCGCTGAAGGAAGCCATCCAGCCAGTGTTGTGATGCTTTGAATTCTTCTGGGGATATTTCTGAGTGTGGTGCCATTGCAAGGGCAAATGCTTGAATATCAGCCCTGCGCACAACCAAAGCCTTTGCTCTCCTGTCGGCAATCCATTCACAGATGATGTCTTCTAGCTCAGGAAATAATGATTGCCGACCTGAGCCACACTTACTCTTCTTAGTGTTTCCCTCATCCACCTGTTGACTGAGGTTATCATACTCTGCTCACCATTTTTGGACCATTCGGAGATCCACCTTCTTCTCTTTGCAGAAAGCCATAAGATTCTTGCCCCAGGAGTCCTCCACGATTCCTTTCTTGTACTCCACCGAATAGCTTTCTTTTTGCGCTCATCTTGTCTGGGGGTCAAAATAGTATTCCCTTTAAATCTACCATTAAATCAAGTGTTAATTGAAGACTTACGAGACAGGAATGGCAACAAAAATGATGACAGTTAAGAATGATGGTCCACACAAAAACGACGAAAAATCGCAGGCGCTAAAATTCAGAAAACGTTTCTTTATTTCACACGAGGGTATTACGTATGTCTGTTACAACACACGACATACTGAATTATGAAGGTTCATGTAAGACACAACCGCATCCATTCATTATTAAGTGCGCACGTTATTCGTGTGTTGTGTCTGTGCTCCGATTGGTCATTTGGCAATAAGTCTCGAGTTCATCTGTTTGCATAGGCGTTTACCTTTCGTCCAAAGGTGCCCTCTTGGGTATTTACAAATACTTAATTATAATTTATCATTTATTTTATAATTCAGTATGTCTGTCATGTGTTGCAACAGATGTACTAAATGCGTCCGTCGGGCTGATGATCTTAACTGGGGCTTATTTTTGGAGTAGGGCTTATATTATGAGCATCCTGAAAAATCATGCTAGGGCTTGTTTCCCAGTTAGGTCTTATTTTCGGAGAAATACGGTATCTAATATGCAGTTCTTCCCCCTCCCCAAACACTTGGACTGTTCAAGATGTTGTGTAAGAAAAGGAGAAAATAAAGAGACTCTGAGATGAAGAATGCATTAAAAATTCTACTTGATTAGATAAATTAGCAAATATATTTTTGAAGCTTATTCCTCTAGGCTAATTTTGTATCCTGTATACTTCATGTAAATGTTTTGGGGTTAAAGTCATGATTGGTGAGTTATCTTATGGAGGTTTATAAATATTTTGTAGATTCTTAAACTCTTATTTGAGAAAAACGCATATGTGGACCGTGGAACAGATTTATAGTTTTCGTGCACATGCCTTCTCCTACTTTCTCCAATTGTGATCCTCTTTCTTTCTTTGCTTTTTTCCTTAAATTCTGTGATCTGAGGAGAGAGAGTGTATGCATTGCATGTTTTAAGTTGGGAAATAATGTAGTTGAGTTACTGCCCTTCAGTTAATTGTGCAGCTGATATGAGCTCTATGAAAGAAGTTCTGTAGTGTTCACCATTGTATTCCCAGTTCCTAGCACATGCCTTTCTGGCATGTAATAGGTGCTTGGAACTATATGTTTATTGATTGTTCATGAATTCTAAGTAATATGATATTTATTATTGATAAAAGTTAAGCTTATCAAAGTTCTTTTATTACTTAGAGACAATCTAAGCAGATAGAATGTAATCATTCCATATTTGTATCTTAAAATCTGAATTGATATTGAAGTAATAAAATTATTAATAAAGCGTTTGCTTACAAAGCATTTATGTGTTTTAAGAATATGCTAGTATTTAAAATACGACTTTATAAAGACACTATCTTTTCCCATGATGACCAAACCAAGATTGCTTGCACAGGAACCTCACTAAAAGTTAGATATTTCTGGATGGAGATGAAAAGTATCGTTAAGTCAGAAAACAGAACGAAATCCACTGAGGACTAATCAAATTAAATTTCCTTTATTGATTTTTGCACTGAACGTTATCAGTTACTGAAGTTGATAGATATAAAGCACCTCAATTATATAAATGAGTACAATTTGAAAAGCAGTCTTTTTCCTAACGTCCTTGTGTTATCAAAAATTGCATTATGAAAAACTGTTGTTTCAATGAAGAAAGATAGGTTAGGACCTAGACGAGTTCAAACAGCAATAATATTGTTTTAAATCTTTTTCTAAAAGCTGTTAAGTGTATACAATTATTCAGACGAACATTGCTGAATAAATCTAGTGTTTCATTTGAACTAGCTTTTGCCTGAGATTTAATGACCTTTCTTAACCAGTCGCTAAGAGCTCTTCATTCATTTATATATTTTTATTGGTTTTTCCATCTAGTATTATGATAAAATGCAAACCAAGGTGCTGCTGCTTTTCTGGAGAACGAGGTGCTTGTTCTACATAGTGATTGTTTTATGCCCAGTAGCATTCAGCAAACCGCAAAATATTGTTTATTTAATCTTTGCTTATATTCCCAATGTGTATTATGAAATCACAGCTCTTAGAGAAATGTCTATACAGGAAATCTCATTTTTAATTAATTTTAGAAAGTGAGGAGTCACAGACCTAGTTCTTAATCATAAGGTTGTATCTTATTCAAATCATGCCTCCATCCAGCTGTCTAAGATGCTAGTCAAGTCTGGCCATATAAATGAGGTTCTTAACTCTTATGGAAAGGCATATATCTGTGTAAAGGATAGTGGGGGCAAGATGTGAAAGTAGCAGACACAAATTGGCCTAGCTCCGATGTAAAGAACTGGAGAGTCTTTCTCACCAGTATTTGCAAAGGTTGGTGTGGATGACAATTAGGAAGAAACTACTGAGGGCCAGTTGGCAGCTACTCTAATTGACCTTATTGATGGACTTCTCTTTACATTTCTATATAACTAGATATGTTTAATTATTTCAAAATTTTACCATAATTTCAAAAGATGGAATTTGTTTTTTCCCTTTTAATTTTTAAATTTTACCCAGATATTTTTGGTGCTTCCTTAATTTTTTTTTTTTTTTTTTTTTTTTTGGATAGTTCCTGGTATTTTAGTAGTCATTTCCTAACATTATCTTTCCAACAGGCAGTCTGTTTTAAAATTTGATTGTGTGTCTTTTTTTTTTCTTAAATAGTATTCAAGAGAATAATAAAGGAAATATACTCAAACAAATTCCAGTTACAAAGAATCGATTTCAGAAACCAAAGCCAAATATAGGAAGGAGACCTGGAAGAAGAGACATTTTATCAAAGGAAGAGGTATCAGAGGATATTCTTGCTTCTGGGGAAAAGACAGCAGCAAGACTGGAAACCTCACCAAAGGGGAAGGTACCAGTGGAGGCTAACACTACTAAGGAAATGGAGTCAGAGTTAGAAGAAACTGGAAGAAGAGACATCTCTCCTAGGGAGAAGATGCCAGAAATGGTTGACATCAATGTAGAAATGGAGACAGATTTGAAAGAAACTGGAAGGGAGATGTCCCCAAGAGAGAAGATACCAGAGATGACTGATACCACTGAGGAAAGAGAGACAGATTTGGAAGAAACTGGAAGAAGAGAAATATCCTTACAGGAAAATGCCCCAGAAGAGGTCCACGCTATAGGTGAAGGGGAGACGGGTTTGAAAGAAACTGGAAGGGAGATATCCCCAAGGGAGAAGATACCAGAGGTGACTGATGTCACTGAGGAAAGAGAGATAGATTTGGAAGAAAATGGAAGAAGAGAAATATCCCTACAGGAAAATGCCCCAGAAGAGGTCCACGCTATAGGTGAAGGGGAGACGGGTTTGAAAGAAACTGGAAGGGAGATATCCCCAAGGGAGAAGATACCAGAGGTGACTGATGTCACTGAGGAAAGAGAGACAGATTTGGAAGAAACTGAAAGAAGAGAAATATCCACACCAGCAAAGGCCCCAGAGGTCAAAACTGTAGGTGAAATGGAGACAGATTTGAAAGAAATTGAAAAAGAAATTTCCCCAAGGGAAAAAGTGCTAGTGGGGATCAGTGTTATAGGGGAAATGGAGATTAATGTGAAAGAAACTAGAAAAAGAGACATTTCCCTGATGGAAAAGTTATCCGGAAAGATGACTGTCATTGAGGAAACAGAGGCAGTTTTGAAAGAAACTGAAAGAAAAATTTCCTTGAGGGAAAGTGGATCAGAAGAGATCAGTGCTACGGAGGAAATGGCAGATTTGGAAAAAACTGGAAAAATAGACATTTCTCTAAGGAAAAATGAACCAGAGGAGACTGGGACCTCAAGACAAACTGAGACAGATTCAATGCAGAGCAGCAGTGGGGACTGTGGCACTTTGCCTCCACTGAATATAACAGTATGTATTTTTCTGTCCTTTAAAATTTATTTGAATACTCTTTCAGAGAAACATTATCAAAATAATTTCATGATTATTACCCTTAAGTTAACAATGTTTAAAATCTCAAGAGCCTAAAGTTTTTCCCAGCCCTAAATTCTGTGTTTCAGGACCATGAAGAAACTATACATTCTTTTTTAAAAAATGTTTTTAAAAATTTTAATTGTAGAAAAGTTACTATTCTTAATGTCAGTTTGAAGTTAATCTTTAAATAAAAGGAATATAGGAAATTGGACTGAATTTGCTAACTCTAGTATAAACATACACTGGAATTATTTCTTTTGGCCATCTATCACTTTTTCTCTTTTTTTCCTGCCCTACCCTACTTTACTCCATTTTTTAAAGTTTCTTTCATTAAAGGTTTTAGTTACTTGACGTTCATGCCATTCTAACGTTTTCGAGGGCTCTTTTTTTCTAACTTGTTTTGTTGGGTAGGTAATAATGGCATTTGTGGTTTGGAAAAATCATAATACACAATATAAAAAGTTTTCTTCCTGAATTTTATGTTTTAACATTTGTAAATTAAATTTTATTATAAATTGAAAAAAAACAAACTTCTGGATTTTTAAAGAAAAGTGGTGAGAATGTAGTAGGCTTTTGTTTGAAATTCTTAAGGAATTTTGTATATGTGCTGATTTACTGTGACTATTTTTCCAGAACATTAACAGTGAAGTGCCATCCATGGTCCATACATCTGTAGAAGAAAAAAGAAATTCTGAAAAGGAAGTATCAAGTCAGTTGAGTCATTTGAAGACTTCTTCACAGACTTCTGAACATGATAAAACAGAAGACCATGGGATGCAATCTCCAGATATTTCTGAGAAGTTTTCAGATATGAATTTAAGGTACAAGTATATAGATCTGTGTGTTTTTAAAGAAAGAGTATATAAAGTTATATTTGCAGATTATGTTAAGTGAGGTTTTAAGACATAATATCTATAATATAGTGTTAGATATTTGAAGATGGTTTTGAGAAGAGTGGGAGTGAAGATTGAAGTCATTCTGACAGTTGGTTGTGAGAATTAATAACATACAGAATTGTATGTAATACACACTCGTAAGTCAATATGAGTGTGACAAACCTGTATTTTCTTTGTGCAAGGATAATTCCTAGGCTTATATCTGGATTGTACCACTCATGTTTTTCAGGATCTACTAAATAGTCTGATCTGTTTTGCTGTTAGGAATTAGAATTAAATGTTTATTGCCAATCTCTAAAGTTGTCTTAAGACTCTGCTCCCACTGCCCTTCAGTTCATTCTAAAGCTTGATAATCCTTGTTCCAAAAGCAAATCGCTTCCTCAAGAACAGAAGCCATCTGAAGTCAAGCCAGCACCTTTTGTGAGAATTCGATTCAAAAAACCAAAACCAAACTTATCAAGAGCAGCTTTAAAGAGAGAGACTACGGGAGCAGAAAAATATGTATCTGGGAAGAAATTGGAAACAGATAAGACGGAGACTATTATGGTACAACAGGATGATGAACAAATGAATACTCTCCCTTCTCAACATGTGAGTGATATTTTAAGATGGAGGTTTTTGTTTTACTTATTATGTTTAGGTAAAACACCATATTTCCTCATATAATTTTTACTGCATGTGGTGTTGTTATAGCTATACTTAATGTGCCTCATTGTTCCACATGGTTTGTGTAAGAATCTCAAATCTCTGATGATGGGCAAGTGTGTCATGGGAAGGAATTTAAGAGGCCTGGGTTCTAGTTCAAGTTGTGACCTTTATTTGCTATGTGACCATAGCCAAATGATGCAGGTTGTTTCTTCATGGGAAAGATGGGAATGACAATCATTTTTCATTCTGTTGTGAAGGTAAAAAGTTAAAGCTTGATATGAGTGAAAGGAGATATTTTATTTACTTGGTCCATAACAGAGTAAGATTGTATGATGTAGCATCAAAAACTTTGAAATACAGTGTTAGCAGTCATAAATTGTTGTAAACATGTATTTCTTTGAATTAAAATTCGTATTTTACATCTTAAAAAAGCATAGTTCTTACTATGCTTGAATATTTGTACTTTTTTCTCCTTGTATTTAAAAAGATAAATCACTTTTTCCTATTTTTTTCTGATTATACATAATTCACATTGGAAAAAATATATAATCTAAAAAGCAAAAGTTGTTTATAATGTCCCATCTCTCCCGCCCAAGTTAATCATGTAGCAATTTTGAATATATCCACCTAGACTTTTCTGTATAGATACTTATTTATATAAATAATAAAATGTGAGGGTATTTTCATTGTTTTACAAAAATGACGTCATAACTTGCCTTCTGGGTTTTTTACTTAACACAATATTGTGAACATCTTTTTGGATCCGTAAATAGAAATTTATCTTCTTTTAAATGGCTCTGTACTGTTGCATTATAAAGAAATTTGAATTTATTTTTTTAATCCCCTCCTGATAGATTTGTCCTGTTACCAATTTTTTCTTTGTTTTTCTTTTTCTGGGGCAAAAATATTGCTATAATAAATATCCTTGTATATTATTTTCTAGATACTTATTTGAGTATTCTTATGACACATGTCTAGAAGTGGAATCTCTGGGAATTAAAATTTTAATAGACCTGCCCCATTGTCCTCCACAAAAACTATAATAATTTATTCTTCTACTAACATATGTAAGTTCCTATTTCCCTATACTTCTACCAACCCTCAACAAAGTTTATTTTATCTGCCTTCTAGGATGTGGCTTCCCTAATGACATCAAAAGAAAAAGACAAGTCAGGTCACGGGGAGAATGAGGCTATGATATTACCATGTATACAGACTGAAAAGGACCTTTCGCCTTCAAGTTCTTGTGAACCTAAAGAGAAGTCTCAGTCTGCACAAGTCCAGAAAAAGGAATTAGTTGTTTCTACAGGGTAAACAGTGATAGTCCTTTGAAAATCTAAAATAAGAGAGTTCTTTCAAATACTTCTTCATTTTTATTAAGATGTGTTAATGTATTTTAAAAGTGAATATAAAGAGTATTGTACTTGGTTTATTTTTATTCATATGGCAGACTGCCTAAAATTTAAAGTCAGATTGAGTTCAACACCTTTTAATGCTTCCCTGCTCATATTCACTGTTCGCTGCTTAAGATCTTACACAAAGCAGTGTAATTAAAAATATACGTATATAAGATATGTATTATTTGCCTTTTAAAAATTGTGTTAAAATACATATAAAATTTACCATTTTAACCATTTTTTAAGTACAGTCCAGTGGCATTAAGTACATTCACACTGTTGTGCAACCATCACCGCCATCCATCTCCAGAATTTTTGTCTGAAAACCTGCCATAAAACAATAACTCCCCATTCCCTACTTCTTTCACTTATTGGCAACCACAATTGGACTTTTTTTCTATGAGTTTTATGGTAGAATGAAACCACAAACCGGAATCAGGGAATGAAAGTAAAAAAGATTATTGTAAAACTTTCCCAGGCTGTACAGAAAGTGGAAGTTATAAAAGCTTTTATGTTCTTCCTTTTATATCAGCATGTGTAGTTTCATGTTACATGCTTCGTTTTATAGCCAATTTATATGTAGTCCTTTGAACATTGAATTGGTTTGTGTGAAAAATTGTTTGATTTAACAGCTGTTACATTAAGAAGGAATTCTGATTTTTCTTCTTTCACGTGATTTGTATTTCATTCTAGACATGAACATGAAACGTATGTTCCCAGTCCAGCACAATCGATAAGAAGGCAATTCCAAAAGGCCAAGCCAAATTTGGGAAGAACACACAGTAAGAAAGAGGAATCAGGTATAGAAAAAACCAGAGCAGATCCGAGTGAGTCACAGAAGCCAGAAGATAATTTGCTGCAGCAAGGAGATTCTGACACCCAGCTCCTTCAAAAAGTAAGTTTGAAAAACATAATTTTTATCAGTGGGCTGATTGTGAGGGAAAGCCTTAAAAGCATACATAGTTTGCCTTTTGTATTTGTCTTTTTATGATTTTTTTTATTGGGTAAGGGGAACAGGACTTTATTGGGGAACAGTGTGTACTTCCAGGCCTTTTTTTTTCCAAGTCAAGTTGTTGTCCTTTCAATCTTCGTTGTGGAGGGTGCTGTTCAGCTTCAAGTTGTTGTTCTTTCAGTCTTAGTTGTGGAGGGCACAGCTCAGCTCCAGGTCCTGCCAGTTTCGGGGGGCACAGCCCACCATTCCTTGCGGGAGTCCAACGGCAACCTTGTGGTTGAGAGCCCGCGCTCCAACCAACTGAGCCATCCGGGAGGCAGCTCAGCTCAAGGTGCCGTGTTCAACGTTAGTTGCAGGGGGCGGAGCCCAGCATCCCCTGCGGGACTCGAGGAGTTGAACTGGCAACCTTGTGGTTGAGAGCCCACTGGCCCATGTGGGAATCGAACCGGCAGCCTTCGGAGTTAGGAGCATGGAGCTCTAACCGCCTGAGCCACCGGGCCGGCCCTGCCTTTTGTATTTTAACTATTTTCATGAAAATTGAGTGACTTTCTAGTGTTATAAAACTTTAGAAGCCATTTGTGTGTGTGTGTGTGTGTGTGTGTGTAAGATTAGGCCAAACTGTCAAACCAAATTACCATAAAGATTATTTCCATGGTAATATTACTTGCTGTTTCCTCTTAAATTTAAGGAAAAAGCTGAGCTTCTGACATCCCTTGGAGTTTCAGCAAGAAAAGATTGTGTAGGTTCCAAAGAGATTGGTTTGGTCAAAAAAGATGCTCAGTCAGAAGTTGGACCATCAGCAAGCGTTGGACAGAAAACTGTAGGGGATAATTCTATGTCTTCAGTCGTTGAAGAGCAGTATCTCAGTAAACTAGCAAGGTAAAGTTTTATTTAACATATACTTTCAGAATAGGAAATAGAAACTTACTCTTTATGTATGTCCTACCTTTATTTATTTTTATTTGTTTGTTTATTTATTTAAACTTTTATTTTAAGTGTGTTTTTCCAGGACCCATCAGCTCCAAGTCAAGTAGTTGTTTTAATCTAGTTGTGGAGGGTGCAGCTCACAGTGGCCCATGTGGGGATTGAACCATCAACTTTGTTAAGAGCACCGCGCTCTAAACAACTGAGCTAACTGGCCGCCCCCTACCTTAATTTATTGATAGAGTAAAATATGGCTTGTATAGATTGTTTTTTTAATTGACAGGTCTGTTTTCCTTTTTTGATTTTTATTTACTAAAATTAACTTTTTTCTGATCTTAGGAAGATTTTCCTACATTTAAAATTTTGTAGGTGTTGAGTATATTAGACGTGAACAGAAGCCTGACCAAAGAGTAGTGCCTAAATAATTTGAGTGATAATTGAATTGGGGTCACAAACACAGTGAAGGGTACCCTTCTTCCATGATTTTCAAGGAAAGTGGAAGGGAACCTATGTTCTGAAAAACAACATTGTTCTGATGGATTTTTCTGCCTCTTCTTTTTCCTTATATCCTAATATGTTTACTCAGTAATATAAACCGTTATCACTTTTTGACCCCATATTCTGCATGTATTGGCCCATTGTACTTTATTCTTCTGATACTTGCCAGCCTTGTATTTCATCTCCACCTAAATAGCAAAGGGAAAAATAGCCCAGAAATAAAAACTTACTATGGAAAATTTGTAGGTAGATAACTAAGAATTAACTCTGAATGAGAAACTAATAGTAAGTTCCTTTCTTCTGGGAGTTTTCATTTAATGGCTTGAACTGGGATTTCACTCTAAAAGTTTGGTTATCTAAATTAACCTTGTGCCTGTAGTGACTATATTGTTGTTTTGATTAAACATCCAGCTGTTCACAACTGCTAAAAAAATCAAATTACTCTAAAATTGCTCTGAATCGAAGAACAACTATCTCTTCTGCCCCTGGGTGTGAGATAGATCATACTGAAAGGAGAAGGCATCGAAAGATCAAACCAAATGTTACCAAAGGGCGTGGATCCAAACGAATTCGGAGTAAGACCTCTAAGAAGGAACCTAGAGCTTCCAAGGCCATGCTGGTGACTCTTCGGGCTTCCCAGGAAGAGGACGAAGATGATGCTGAAGATTTAGAGTCTGACTATGAAGAAGAAAGCTATCATCTTGCTCCAGAAGAAGTAAACAAAGCTCCAGTGTTTGTGCCTATTGGTCTCAGATCTCCTGAACCTGTTTCTGCTCAGATCGAGGAAACGATGGAAGAGGTAGTTTTTTTCTTTGAATGCTTGGAACTTTATCTTACTTGTATTTTTCTTTTAGTGGATCATTTTTTCTTCTCTTAGTGATTACTAGGATTTGTAGAGTTCATTCTCTTAAATGACCTCTACCAAATATAATTTGTCTGGGACCTAGTGGATAAGCCTAAGGAATCAGTAGTAGGCTTATGGGATCTCCTGTGATTACTCAGCCCCTACAGCCCAGGCCCACCACAAGGTAATCAGTATACCAATAATGATAGAAATCTGACAATTGCATTTATATCTGTTCTACTTTCTGATCAATGAAAAAACAATTTGGCAGGTGTTTTCTGTTAACTGTGGTAGGATCAGGCTGAGCTCTGATTGGTACAGAAGGTAGGGACATTTTTAAAAAAATTATGGTAAAATACACATAAAATTTACCATCTTGACCATTTTTAAGTGTGTAGTTTAGTGGCATTAAGTACATTCATATTGTTGTGCTATGCCATCATCACCATCCACCCACAAAACTTTTTTCATCTTGCAAAGCTAAAACTCTGTACCCATTAAAAAGTAATTCCCCATTACCCCCACCCCTCTAGTCTGTGCTAACCACCATTCTCCTTTTGTCTCTGTGACTTTATTTTAGGTACGTCATGTAAGTGAATTCATTTAGCTGTATGTTTTGTATTTTGTGTGAAAGAAAAATTGCTAGTGAAAACTAATATCAGAATTTTCTGAAAATCAGGTTCTAGGATTTATCCCTCAATTAATGCAGAATGCCTTCTTAAATAACATTAATCAGGGGTCTTTCCAGGGGGTGACATTCAGTTGTCTGTTCGAGGCCACGGACTTTCCATCCTAGAACCATGGCCCAGTTTGTCCGTAACCTCGCAGAGAAGGCCCCGGTGCTGGTAAACGCTGCTGTGACTTACTCAAAGCCTTGATTGGCCACATTTTGGCACTATGCCAAAGTTGAGCTGGTTCCTCCAACCTGCTGAGATCCCTATGGCTACTCAGAGCTTGAAAAAAACAGTCTGTAGTGTTCAAACTGATAGCTTCAAACAGCTCACAGTTAAGGAAGCTCCGCTGAATGGTTTGGCAGCCACTGAGGTGTGGATGTGGTTTTATGTGGGCGAAATCATAATGTTTGAAGACGAATCGTTAACATCTGTTTCTTTTTAGTTTATTATTTGAGTGTTCTTGGACCATGGGTGATCAGACTGGTATTTGAATGTGTCAAAATCAATATTTTCCATATCAAATACTGCATGGAAGGTCACATTTTCTCTTGACATTAAGTTGGATTGTCTTTTGCTTTAATGATGTTAGTATAGCTCTAAATGCATGTCTTTGCTTAGCCTGAAATTGGAAAGGATATATGTGAATATACCAACCTGTTACAATATTTATGAGGGTAATATTTTAATTTGAAGGTTGGAAATAATGTTTACTTCCAGGAAAGTTGGGAGAAAGGCCTTGAGAAAAGTAGAACTTGCTACTTTTGCTCCTAGGAAAAATACTAATACCATGTACCAAAGTCATGTCAGTAGTATAAAGAATAAAATTTGGATGGTTCTCTTTGCTAAAAACAAACAAAAAACATTAATCATAATAATTGAGTAAGGAAAGCTTAAAGTATATTTCTTATAGCCAGATTATGAAGGCAGTTAAATCATTTATATGTTAAAAAATGTTTCCTTTAAAAAGCATTTAACACTGGCATATTATTAAATCATGAAGGGATATAAAGTATTGATATACACTACAACATGAACCTTGAAACCTTGAAAACATTGTGCTAAGAGAAAGATGCCAGTTTAAAAAATTACATATTATATGATTCCATTCATATGAAATGTCCCAAATTGGAAAATCCAGAGAGACAGAAAGTAGATTAGTGGTTGGTTGTTTAGGGATTTGGGGATGAGGGTTAAGGGAGGTATAACTAATGGGTATGGGTTTCTTTTTTAAAGTGATGAAATGTTCTGAAAGTAACTGGTGATGGTTGTACCTATTTGTGCACAATCCAAAAAACATTGAATTACACACTTTAAATGGGTGGATTTTATGGTATGTAAATTGTACCTCAATAAAGTTGTTAAAAAAAAGTAGAGCTTTGAAAATGTGTGGTGCTCAATCAACCAACTTACAATTATCTGGAATATTTCCATTTTCCACCCAACTTCTCAGAATATTTTATCTTTTCAAATCACTTGAACTTTTTAATCTTCCCAGGGATATAGGATCTTAGCAAAGATTTTTCCCTAATGTTTGCATCTGAGAAAACAAACCCGAACACAAGTATTAACTATATAATAAACATGTCTTGAAGGCAGATTTTCAAACTTGAGTCTTTACTCAGTTTTACTGAATCAGTCTCTTATACTTATCTGTTAATAAGGGAATAGGAGCCAGACTGTCTTGTATATAGTCCAGGAGATAAATCTGAGTCTTTTTTGTCTTCAGACTATAGGGATCTTTGACCAGTAAGACTGCTAAATGAATAGTAAGTAAATGCAAGTGAACCCATTATTTTACACAGCTGTTGACATGGCTATCAAGAGTGATGCAGGTTTTGGAACATGGGAGAGGGTAGTTGCCTTGGTGGGGAGGGAATAAATCTTTTTAAGTGTTTTCAACTCATCTCAGAGTATTTAGGACAGTATATAGTTAGTTGATTACATATCTGTTTTTCTTAGATTGTGAGTTCCTCAAGGGCAGGGCCAAACTTGTCTTCTTCAGTTTTGTATCCTTGTACCTGCAGAAGCACTCCATAAATGTCAACAAACTGATGAGAGAAATTATGTGAAAGTAAGGACACAGTGGGGATAATGCAAAGTGAAATGCTAGATACTAGGTAGGAAGATTAGCCTTGGAAATTTTGTTTATTGGTTATAAAAATCACAGACCCCTCAGAAATCTTAAATGTTTTACTTTTGCCAAGTTGATGTCAAATCAGTTTTAAGAATGACTATATTTCAATTGTTTAATCATGTATGAATGTGGATTATTTCTTCAGTTTAACATTTTATTTTGCTTGTTTTGCTGTGTTTAGTATTCCAAAATGAATTAATGAGACTTTTCATTTTGACAGCTTGAAATAACCGTGAATGTTCCAGACATAGGATTCATAACTGTTGACGAACATCAATTCTCAAACACAGATGTGACCGCGCAAGAAATGAAACAAGAAAATTTGAATGCATTACCAGTTGTAAGCATCCATTTTAACATGTTTTAATTCTTTGTTTACTTTCAAAAGACTGAAAGTTTATTTTAGAAGCTTTTGGTTTGTTTACAAGCAGTTCTTAGCTAATTTCTAGCATGTAGGGAGCTGTACGTATGAACAATAGAAACTAGTGAATAATCCATTCACTAGTATTATATTTGACTTGAAAAGCAGTGATTTGTGTGTGCGCATGTGTGTGTGTTTGTGTATAACTCTTAATATCATCAGAGACTTATGTTAAAGTTCTGTTGCATTAAGTCTATACTAAATATAAATTATTTGGAATATATTTAGTTGCATTTTGTTTAGCATTCTTCCTTATTTGGTTGGTATTTATCTTATTTTTGCAAATGAAGACTTGGAATCACAACTCTTTAAAAACAGCTTTATTAAGATACAATTAACACACCTTACAATTCACACATTTAAAGTGTACAATTCAATGGTTTTTAGTATATTTACAAATATGTGCAAACATCACAGTTAATTTTAGAACATTTTCATAACTCAAAAAGAAACCCCATGCCCATGGGCAGTTGCACCCCATTTCCCCCCAACCCTCCTCAGGCGTAGCCAACCAATAATCTGCTTTCTGTCTCTGATGATTTGTCTGTTCTGAACATTTCATATAAATGGACTCATAATATGGTCTTGTGTGTCTGGCTTCTTTTACTTAGCATAATGTTTTCAAGGTTCGTCATGTTGTAGCATGTATCAGTACTTCATTCCATTTGTGGTCAAATAATAGTACAGATGGATATACCACATTTTGTTTATCCATTCATCTGTTCATGGACATTTAGGTTGTTTCCGTCTTTTGGCTATTATACATAATGTTGCTGTAAACATTTGTCTACAAATACATACAAGGACATATATTTTCATTACTCTTGGGTACAGTCCTAGGAGTGCTTTGTCATATGATGACTATGTTTAATCATTTGAGGAACCAGCAAATTTTTCCAAAGCTGATGCACCATTTTATTCCCACCAGCAGTGTATGAGGGTTCCAGTTTCTTTATGTGCTTGCCAACATTTGTTGTTTGACTACTTTGATCTAACCATCCTAGTGGGTGTGAAATGTTACCTCATTATGGTTTTGATTTGCGTTCCCTAATCGTTAATGATGTTGAGCATCTTTTCATGTACTTATTGGCCATTTTAAAATAATCTTTGGAGAAATGTCTGTTCAGAGCCGTTGCCCATTTTTTAATTATTGGTCTGTTTGTCTTTTTATTACTGAGTTGTAAGAATTTTTTTATATACAGTAGTCCCCTCTTCTCCACAGGGGATGCATTCCAAGACCGCCAGTGGATCCCTGAAACCACTGATAGTACTAAATCCTATACCTATTAGGATAGTGCACAAGTAATTGTGGTTTTTGCAATTATTTTTAACCTTTTAAACCTCAATTACTTTTACACCAACCTAATTCTATATTTTTTCTATACATAAATACCTACAGTAGGGTGGCCGGATGGCTCAGTTGGTTAGAACCTGAGCTCTCAAAGACAAGGCTGCCGGTTCAATTCCTGCATGGGATGGTGGGCTGTTCCCCCGGCAACTAAAATTGAATACAGAGACCGGACTTGGAGCTGAGTTGCGCCCTCCACAACTAGGTTGAAGGACAACGACTTGGAGCTAATGGGCTCTGGAGAAACACATGTTCCCCAATATTCCCCAATTTAAACAACAAAACAAACAAACAAAACACCTGTAGTAAAGTTTGAATTATAAATTAGGCACAGAAAGAGATAACAACAATAATAAACTAGGACAATTATGACAATAATTCTGTAATAAAAGTTAGTGTGAATGTGATCTGTTTCTCTTTCAAAATATTTTATTGTACTATATACACAGCGTGAATATGCTGGACAAAGGAATGATTCACATGCTGGGTGGGCTGGAGCAGGACAGCTGGAGATTTCATCACGCTACACAAATGGCATGCAATTTAAAACTTATGAATTATTTATTTCTTTAATTTTCCATTTAATATTTTCAGACCACAGTTGATCATGGGTAACTGAAACCATGGAAAGCGAAACCGTGGATAAGGGGGGACTACTGTATTCTGGATACAAGTCCCTTATCAGATAATATGATTTGCAAATATTTTTTCCCATCCTGTGGGTTGTCTTCTCATTTTCTGTAAGGTTCCCTTTATAACACAAAAGTTTTTAATTTTTATGAACTTCAGTGTATCTGTTTTTTTGTTGTTGCTCACGATTTTGTTGTATCCAAGTGTCCTTTGCCAAAGCCCAGATCCTGAAGATTTACTCCTATATTTCTTCTAAAAGTTATGTTTTGTTTTTTATTTTTTTATCTATTTTTTAATTTTTTACTTACTTTTTTTAATTGGGGAATATTGGGGAACAGTGTGTTTTTCCAGGACCCGTCAGCTCCAAGTTGTTGTTTTTCAATCTACATAGTTGTGGAGGGCACAGCTCAGCTCCAAGTCAAGTCATTGTTTTTAATCTAGTTGTGGAGGGCGCAGCTCACTGGCCCATGTGGGAACCAATTGAGCCAATTGGCAGCCCCTAAAAGTTACATGGTTTTAACTATAGCTTTATATTTAAGTCTTTAATCCATTTTGAGTAAATTTTTGTATATGTTGTGAGGTTAGAGTCTTACTTCATTCTTTTGCATATGACTATCCAGTGTCACACCTTCTTTGAAAAGACTATTCTTTCCCCATTGAGTGGTCTTGCATTCTTGTTGAAAATCAGTTGGCTGTAGATGTGTGGATTTATTTCTGGACTCAATTCTGTTGCATTGATTTATATGTCTCTGTGCAGGTGAAGTTCTATTGATTACTGTTGCTTTGTAGTGAGTTTTGGAATTAGGAAGTGTAAATCATCTTACTTCATTCTTTTTTTTCAGGATTGTTTTGGGTATTGTGGATCCCTTACAATTCCATATGAATTTTAAAATCATCCTGTCAATTTCTACAAAGATGTCAGCTAGGATTCTGATTGGGATTGCACTGAATCTGTAGATCAGTTTTTGTGTGTGTGTTGGGGGGTTAGGGGGTACGTCTATTGCCATCTTAATAATGTTGAGTCTTCCAGTCCGTGAGCATCGGATATTATTTAGATTGTCCTTGATTTCTTTCAACAGTGTTTTGTAGTTTTCAGAGTATAAGCTTTGCACTTCCTTTGTTAAGTTTATTTTCAAGAATGTTATTTTTAATGCTACTATGAATGGAACTGTTTTCTTAATTTCATTTTTGGATTATTTATGGCAAGTGTATAGAAATACAATTGATTTGTGTATATTGGTATTGTATCCTGCACCTTTGATGAATTGAGTTATTCTAATAATTTTTTAATGGATTCCTTAGGATTATCTACATACAAGATCATGGCATATGTGAACGGAGAGAGTTTTATTTCTGCCTTTCTGTATTAGTTTCCTAGGTCTGCGATAACAAACTACTACAAACTGGGTGGCTTAAAACTACAGAAAGTTATTCTCTCAGTTCTGGAGGCCAGAATTCTAAGATCAAGGTGCTGTCAGTGATGGCTCCTTCCAGAGGCTCTGAGGAAGAAACCATCCCGGCCTTTCTCTTACCTTCTGGCAGTTGCCGGCAGTCCTTGTCATTCCTTGGCTATGGCAGCGCAATTCCAGCCTGTGCCTCCATTGCCACATAGCATTCTCCCCGTTTGTATGTCTGTGTTTGTTCTCCTCTTATAAGGACACCAGTTATACTGGATTAGGGCCAACCCGAATCCTGTATGACCTCTACTTGACTGCATTTACAAAAACCCCTTTTCATGTTCATGATCCTGGGGATTAAGACTTCAACATATCTTCTGGAGGACACAATTCGATTTACAACACTTCCAAGCTGGATGTCCTGTATTTCTTTTGCTTGCCTAATTACCCTGGCTAGTGCTGCATACAAGTGGCAAGAGTGGACCTTCTTGTCTTGTTCCTGGTCTTAGGGGAAAGTGTTTAGTCTTTCACTGTTAAGTTCGATGTTAGCTGTGGTTTTTTTCATAGATGCCCTTTATCAATTGAGGAAGTTCCATTCTATTCCTAGTTTGTGTGAGTATTTGATCATGAAAGGGTGTTGGAATTTGTCGTATGCTTTTTCTGCATCTTTTGAGATGATCATATGATTTTAGTTTTTTATTGTATTGATATGATGTATTGCATAGATTGACTTTTGGATGTTAAACCAAAAATTGTATCCCTGGGATAAATCCTACTTGGTCATGATGTGTAATTTTTGTATGTTGCTGGATTTGGTTTACTAGTATTTTTGTGCCCATATTCATAATAGATATTGGTTTATTATCTATTATGAGTCTGACACCAGATTATTGTGTTAGAAGTTGAAGCCCTCCTCCTTCTAGGAAGAAAACCATCCAGCTGGGACCTGCAGGGAGAAAGGGCCCTGTTTTCTTGGCTGCAGAAGTTTGAGGTGGAGTCTCTGCCTTGCTGAGCTGGGATGGAGGAAGGAGAGAGCAGACGTAGTTCAAATACCTCAGACTTTCACCTTTGTTACTGAATTTTCATTAGTTTCTTGAACAGCTGTTTCTCCCTCTTATTCCCATAGGTCCATTTCCAGAGGCTTTAATGGTTGTTTTTAAATAAATTTCACCAGTGCCAATGGGAGAGGGTCAGCAGAACTCCTCATGCTCTCATGCTGGACATTGATGCTATAACCTCTTAATTTATTAAAATTCATTTAAGTTTTAAACCTCTTAATAGTGTAAAAAATGGCAGTATTCTTAAGACCTTGGTTTCCATTGGGTTGGAACTAGTGGCAGATATGCCTGAAGTTAAAGGATTTTGAAAGTGCAGGAGTAAAGTAAGAATGGTAGATGCACATTACAATATGATCAGACTTAACTTTTGCATATAATACAAGGAAAAGGTAAAACAAGAACCAAGATACAAAAGAATTGGGTTTTTCTTTATGAAATGTTATGAATAATTATAAAGTAAGGGGGAAACACCAATTTCCACTCAGTCATAATCGAAACATAGAAAGACCTGTAAAATAGTGCTTTTTTGAGATATAGAACATATATTTGGGAAAATACGTAACATATTATTATTATTCCTTTTTTAGGAGATGACCACAGGTGAACATACCCAAGATGAAACAGGTAACTATCAATGAGGAAACTGTTAAAACTACTTGATTAACGCTAGCATGATGATTTAGTAGTGGTGGTAGTTAGTAAATGAGTCATTTTGATGGAGAGTTGAACAAAAAGATTCAGCTGTTGAATTTGTTATCTTTTGGAGAAATGTGGATTCTTGGAATGTTATTTTAGAATGTGAATTAAGAGTTAAATGTTTAATAAAGAAGTATTTATTGCCTCTGATCTGCACAGATGCATTTTCTTTGAAGGTATTAAGTTATTTAATTGAGAGGGAGGCATTTTCAGTGAGTAAAAGCCATCAGTTGATTTCTTTATTTGTAGGGTATAAGCTGAACAAAAACATTAGTGTACAGAGGATATTGAAGCTTGTTACTAGAGGATAAACATCTGAATTAACACTTTTATATGTAAACAAAATTTTCAAGATTCATTCTTCTGTTTTAATGTTGGTATATTTTCTCACAAGGTACCAATGATGGAAGCACCGAAGCTGCCATAACTTTACTTACAATGGGAGATCTAGTGTTACAATCAGAGATCAGTACAGAACAGAGTGATGGTAAGAATGAAAAACAAGTTCTCAACAAAGAAACTTTTAAGTTGCAATTTTTAAGAAATTATACCCACATTTCAGTAATAAGTGAATACTTGCCTTTTACATTTGAAGTTGGCATCACTTTGTTGTTTTTCCAGAAAAGGCAATATGTGTGTATCGATTTATCCATCTTAGCCCCTTTGGATGTAGTGGCCACCATTTCGAGATAGTGTACTTGGTTTATAAAGAATAATTTGCATTTGTGGAATAGTAATCTAGTGAATCCTCTACCTTTGTCATTATAAACATCATTGGTTAAGTGAGCTCATAGATCACTGATTACTTTATACATGTTTCTTCAGCAAAGGAGCTGCCTCTTCAGATAGTCTTCACAATTACGTGACAGTCAAATCCACTATGAATGGGCAATAGCGGTCATTGAGAGCATTTGGTTTAGACTGTTGTTTTAGTTTAGACTGAGCCAAAAGATATGTCAACCCAGATTTTGAATATTTTAGTCTGACCTTCTAGAGAAGCTATAGTCTTTACTATCTAAGTATGTTCTACTTTAAGTATGTTAAATGGATAATCATGTTAATTATATTCCTGTTAATTATTTTCACTGTTGATGAGTGGCCTGACATTTATTTTAGATGTTAGACTTTTAGGCCCATAACTATATATTTATCAGGAAACACTGATTTATGTTCCCTATAGGGCTTATTTCTCAATGGCAGAATATTGCTTTAGACCCTGTTACAATTCTCTAGAACATAAATATAAGTTTTAAAAAGTTGTAAAGGAAGGTAATCCTATCTTGAAATTCACTTGAGGTTATGTGGTTACTGAAAGTAACAAAAAGATTCATTGTTACTTATAATGGTACCAAAATTTCAGTCTTTAAGAATTACTAAGCTTTAGAGTAAGTCAAATCTCTGGCATGAAATATGAGATCATAAATTTAAATTTGGAGCCAAAAAGAGCAAACTTTAAAAACAATATAGAATTTTATAATTGCTCAGTGTTGAAGGATTTATTTTATTTGGACATCTATTTGTATTGGGTCAATTTTGATTTTTTATTTTTTTCTGCAGTAGGAGTATGTGTACTTCCTGATGTTCATTCAAAGGATAAAAGCCATATTCCTTTTAGCCCAGATAATGTAAACCACAACATTGTTCGTGAATGTCAGGAGCTTCCTTCACCTGTCAGTAGTACATCTCCTTCACCGATAGAAGAAAACAAGATTGTATTGGAGGAACAAAGTACTAATGAAGAAATTGGTTTAATGGAGAAAATAAAGGAAAACACTTTAACAACCAGGTTTACTTTGCTTTATTAAACTAGTATTTCTTTTGAGTTTTATTAAAAACTAAATTACAGTATTCAATTAATAAATATAATTAAACCATCAATTTAATTAATAGCTTGAATAACACTTGTATAAATGTGAAGTAGGCAATACTAATTTCTCCCTCTTTAAAGTAATGATTGGCTGATTTTGATTTTAGTTGAATGGTTTGCATATTAAAATTACTGTAATATGTGTGTCTGAAACTTTAATGAAATAGTTTTATATAAATATAGTCTGTTTTACAAATATGGTCCAATTCTCTTCCCTTCTCAAGACTTTTAGTAAAGTTAGTACCATGTAATTTTACCAGTAAGAAATGAACACTTATAAACAATGTGGCACCTGAGAAGGTGGCACATAATTTTATCAATGCTAGACGGAATGTATCAATGTGAGAGAGTATTCTTACGTGGTTGACAAATTTCTCTTTTTTTTTCTCTTCTCTTTTTCTAGGAATACAACTTCTGAAGTGACCAATAATTCAAGAAATCGATTTGCCAAGGCTAAGCCAATTCTTAGGAAGATTTTAGGGACCAACAAATTTGGTGCTCATCAGGAAGTTCCCAGTTTGTTTGTAACTAAAGGAGAAGAAGTAGAAATTCAAAGAGGTAAATTTTATTGTTCCCTTGCAAGTTATAAAATTACTTTGACACAAGAAATTACAGTAGCATTTCAAATGGAATATTCAGTTGTTAAACTTACTTTAACTTACTATTAAAAGTTTCAAACATATAAAAAGTAAAATGAGCTATAAAATAAACACCCAAGAAAATCCTCTTATTAGTTTCGGTAATTACTATCATTTTGATATATTGATCAGACTTTTTCTTCGTATGTATTTTTTTCTGTGTGTGTGTGTGTGTGTGTGTGTGTGTGTGTATGTGTAAACATGAAAACTCAAGCATGCATCTCTTAGAAAGGCATACATGCATGTGGCAAAAAATAAGACAGTGCCCAAAAGGCATAAAATTTAAAAAGTCCTTCCTTCCCCCTGTCCAATTCTCTAATCCCAGTTCTAGTGTTAAGTTGCTCTTAACAGATTTTGTTGTAGACTTCTAGAAATAGTTGATACACATAAGCATCTAAATGAAGGTGTGTGTGTGTATACCATACATCCATGTATATACATGCATATATATGTATATATACACATGTACATGTATATTCATTTCAGAAAGGACAAAAATATATGCACTACTGTATATTGTTCAGCACTTGTTTAAATAACAGTTTTATTGAGATAATTCATATATCATAATTTGCCCATTTAAACTGTACAATTCAGTGGTGGTTAGTATATTCACCAAGATTGAATTAAACTCCATATGTAGAAGATCTGGATAATTAGCATCATCTTTTCTCTGTTTTGGGATTCCTGATTTCCGGGATTTCTCTTTCAACCAGCAATGCCTGTGGTTCAGTTAGTTAATTCATTACTTACTCAGGCTTGAGTAGTACCCAGAAGCTGTCTCATTATGTAGAATCAAGTTTCCTTGTCTATCTAGAAGCCCTTTTCTTTTCCTTTGTGACTTTTGTTTTTGTAGAATAGCTCCCTCTCCAACACTCTTCTTAAGGTGGAACTAGCCAGACCACATGTGTACCAACCTCTAAACCTCTCTTTTATGTGTGTTGCTAATTATATTGCTATTACCATAAAGTGGGGATACAATTATTGTGGCAGCCGGAAGTGAATTATGTGCAGTGTGGGATTTGTTAATCATCTGTTTTACTGTCCAGAAATTTTGTCAGCCAGGACCACTGTCTGTCTTGTGAATAAGCTTGTTTTTTGGATTAAGAGAAATTTGGAAGAGCCACTAACTATATAGTGATCTGCCTTTGAAGCGAGAATATGTTTCTAATATGGAGATTTTAGCTGTATTATTTTGGACTATATCTTAAATATGTTTTTTTATTTAAGAAACAGAGAAAAATGCTTCTAAAGCAATAGAAGATAAAAACCTTGGATCAGTTACAGCAGCAGAGAGTGAGGAGCAGAGCAGATTGGCACATGTACGTGGTATTGAAGAGGCCTGTATTTTGCAGGAAACAAGCCTAACTGAAAGGTAAAAGGAAAGAATTCTGGGATTTGGTTTCTATTCTGTTTCAACTATAGCCATAAGCTGTAAGAATTTGATAGAAAAATGGGTTCTGTTGCTTTAAATATAACAAAGTTAAAAAACATAAAATTAGATGAATTTGACATTCCTAACTCTAAACATTATTGTGTGGTTGTCCATTGGTGTCAAATACATACTAAAACTCTTAATACATACTAATTTCTCTTTTCAGAAAGGAAGATCGAGAAGAGGGATCTCAAGAGCTTCAGATACTGTCAGTTGCTCCAATTGTTTCCTCCGAGACGAGACCCAACACACTTGGTTTGGGTAGCGGTCTTGGTGAGAGTTCTGTTGGAGAGCCCCTGAGAAAGGACTCTGATGGAGACAGTGTGCTTACACTTTATGTTCCAGAGGTAAAAGAATGTCAAATATAACAAGTGGTGGCTAGCTGTTTGATGCTCGTTTTTAAAAAATTAGATATAAGTACAGTAAACTTCACCCTCTTTAGTGTGCAGTTTTGTAAGTTTTGACAAACATGTACAGTCCTATAACCAGCACATGAACAGTTCCATCACCACCCAAATTCTCCAGTGCGCTTTTTTTCGTCACCCCCTCCCCCCACCCCAGCTCCTGGCAACCACTGATCTGTTTTTTATTTTATTTTATTTTTCCCTAAAGATTTTATTGGGGAAGGGGAACAGGACTTTATTGGGGGACAGTGTGTACTTCCAGGCCTTTTTTCCAAGTCAAGTTGTCCTTTCAATCTTAGTTGTGGAGGGTGCAGCTCAGCTTCAAGTTGTCCTTTCAGTCTTAGTTGTGGAGGGCACATCTCAGCTCCAGGTCCAGTTGCCATTTCTAGTTGCAGGGGGCACAGCCCACCATCCCTTGCGGGAGTCGAACCGGCAACCTTGTGGTTGGGAGCACCCGCTCCAACCAACAGCCATCCGGGAGCTCAGCGGCAGCTCAGCTCAAGGTGCTGTGTTCAATCTTAGTTGCAGGGGGCGCTGCCCACCATCCCTTGTGGGACTCGAGGAATCGAACCAGCAACATTGTGGTTGAGAGCCCACTGGCCCATGTGGGAATCAAACCGGCAGCCTTCAGAGTTAAGAGCATGGGGCTCCAACCTCCTGAGCTACCAGGCCGGCCCCTGAGCTGTTTTTCCCCCCTATATTTGTCTTTGCAAGAATGTCCTGTGGTAGAATTTTTATTAAGTGTGTTTTTAGGCTTTGGAGCAGAGATAACCTAACCCATACCTAGCTTTGTTGTAAAAGCTTTGTACACAGAAAATTCACCTCTTGCTTCTTAGGCCCTGGATCTGTGAACTTTATTCATAGAGCAAGTGTTTATTGAGATGTTATTACCGCATGTCCAACACTATGTGAGATATGGGGGTAAAGAGTTATGAGAAACAGATGAGTGAATGAATGATTAAACTCAGTCTGGTAGGTGCTGTGAAAGAGAGTTGCACAAGACTGGAGGAGAGGTTCGCAACCCAGTCCAGTGAAATCAGTCTCTGGGGGGAATAGGGCCCAGGCATTAGCACTTTTTTTTTTAAAGGGAGAGGAATGGCATATGACATGTTCAGTGACTACAAGTAGTTATGAGTGGGATATAAATGAAGAAAGTGGTTAGAGATGAAGAAATAGGTAGCTTGGGGACATATTGTAAAAGGAATTTTTATGACTTGGTGAGGCGTTTGGACTACATCCAAAGTTTATGGGATTTCCCCTCACCCCCCCACCTTCTATATTTTATTTTGATATAATTTCAAACTTGGGGAAAAGCTGCAAGAATCTTACATAGAACTCTCATATATCTTTCACTTGGATTCATTCATTGTTAACATTTTGCCTCATTTGCTTTCCCGACTCCGCATCTCTGTCTGTCTCACTCTCCATCTCTGTAGTTAAATACTTTTCAAAAATTGAACCATTTGAAAGTCAAGTTGTAGACATGAGCCTTCACCCCAAAATACTCTAGCTTGTAGCTGATAAGAACAAGGACATTCTCATACAGTGAAATGACAGTACTCTTGTCCCACTTAATGTTACTGTACTATCTAACATTGATTTAATATTTTGTAATATGTAATTCCAGTCAAGACTTTTATGCGTACATTGCATTTGTCATTTCTTTTTGCTCTTTTAATCTAGAGTAGTTGTCTTGCCCTTTTTCCTCTTTTGTGAACTTGACTTTTTTAATGGATGTCATCTGTTTATTTTACAGAGCTTTTTAAAAAATCATTAAATTTTGGGGGTGACATTGATTAGTAAAATTACATAGGTTTTAAGTGTATAATTCTGTAATACATCATCATCATTTATATATTGCATGGTGTGTCAATTTTCCTTCCATCACCATGTACGTATTTGACCTCCTTTACCCTCTTCTACCATCCTCCTCCCCCCTTTAACCTCTGGTAACCACTAAACTGTTGTCTGTGTCTATGAGTTTTTGTTTGTTTGTCTTGTTTGTTTGTTGCTTTCACTTTTATATTCTACATATGAGTGAAGTCATATGGTTCTCGACTTTTTCTGTCTGACTTATTTCGCTTAGCATGATAACTGCAAGATCCATCCATGTTGTTGCAAATGGCAGTATTTCATCTTATGGCTGAGTTGTATATGTATAATATATATCCATATATATATATATATATATCCATATATATATATATAAACACAATACATATAAATATATACCACATCTTTATCCAGTCATCTATTTATTGAAGGACACTTTGGTTGTTTCGATTTCTTGGCTGCAATGAAGAATGCTGCAGTGAACATAGGGGTACATATATCTTTACAGATAAATGTTTTCAGATTTTTTTGGGTAGATACCCAGAAGAGAGACTGCTGGGTCATATGGTAATTCTATTCTTAATTTTTTGAGGAAACTCCATACTGTTTTCCAGAGTGGCTATACCAATTTACATTCCCACCAACAGTATATGAGGGTTCATTCCTTTTTCTCCACAACCTCTCCAATACTTGTTATGACTTGTCTTGTTGATAATAGCCATTCTAACAGGAGTGAGGTGGTATCTCATTGTGGTTTTGATTTGCATTTCCCTAATACCTAGTAGAGTATTTTTTCATATATTGGTTGGCCATTTGTATGTCTTCTTGGGAGAAGTGTGTGATCTTTTGTGAACTTGATATTTTAAAATAGTCTAGGCTAGTCCACAATATGGATTTTTTTTTTTTTAATGCTTCCTCATTATTAGATTCAGGTTAAACACTTTTTGGCAAGATTACTACATAGGTGATGGTATTTCTTCCTTTTGTATCACATCAGGAGACGTACAATAGCAGTTTGTTCCATTATTGGTGATGCTGACAGATCACTTGGCTAGAATGGTGCCTGCCAGATTTCTCCATTATAACAGCATTTTTTCCACTTAATAAGTAATTTGTCAAATGAGACCTAGCAGCCTTGTTACCCAGTGGTTTTAGTATTTATTAATTATTTTTGCTTGATTCAATCATAGTTGCGAAATGAAAGTTTTAAGATTTTAAACAATAGAGAATTATAATCAGAATTGCATTTTAGAGAAAAGAATGCAATTTTGTGGAAAACAGATTGGAGGGAGCCATGCTGAAGGCAGACCAGTTTGTCTCTATTCAGGTATCACCGACTAATATTACAACGGCTACTATGATGAGAATAGAGAGAAGGTTGAGGGGTTTGGATCTCCCTTTCCTGTTACTTCAAAAATCATTTCATAAATTATACATACATATTGTACAACTTAGTTTGAATTCCTTCGGGATGTGTGTGTGTGTATTTATATATATATTTAAATTAATCAGAAGTTTATTGGTACAACTAAAATTTTCAAAACACTTGAAAAATTGCATATGGTTAGATAAGTTGTTGAGTTTTGAAACAGTAACTGTTCACTGTATCAAATTGTTAGGAATCCTTTTCAAAATTTAGATTTGGTCAACCTCACTTTCTCATTTTAATTTTTATGGCAGTGTATACCAACTAGTATTCCAGAAGTTCAACAAGAGAGTGTAATCAATCCTCAAGATTTAACAGGTATGATAATTTGCTTCAATAAAGTGTCTCAGAACCTAACAGTGTGGTTTTAACCCTCCACCCCTATTTGGAAAAACAAAACAGTTCTGTTTTTTTGTTTGTTTGTTTATAATGGCCTTGAATTAAAGAAAAACAACTTGAAGTATTTTGTGTATAAAGCTTCTTTGCTCAAAGTTATAAATCTCCATAGTGAATCATCTTTATTCTTTATGAAATTACTTTTTTTGATGTAATTCAGTTTTTTATTCTTGGTGATAAGTTGTTGTGAGACTCTTTTAGAAATGAAATAAATGATTTTTTGTTCTTTCATGGTTCAGCTTTTCATTACTAACTTTTAAACTTTGATAGTGAATCTAGTTGCTAACGTACACCACGATGGTGAGGATGAACAAGCATTCATTTTAACTCTGGTGGAAATTCCAACCAATGCAGTGGAAGAATTTACTGATACTGCTACACAGTTAATGCCAAACCCTTTACTGCCAGCACCCATATTGGTCAAATCAGTGAATACAGAAGAAAAGGGTGACATGAGGTAATGAATGAGCTAAGCTGTTTTTGCTAGTAGGAAAGGTGCTTTATGAATCGAATAATACTGATTGAACGAGTCATTCACCGACAATATTTGTAATTGTCCTGGAGAGCTTAGTAATTATATGGTAAATTAGAGAAGAAATCGTTTATTTTATATCTGAAAAATATGCCATTTAAATGTATTATATAATATTTCTATATGAAACTTGTTTGGTAATTTCAGTATTTTGAAAGCTAAAAACATTTAGCAATCTGGATCATAAAATGGCATGTATGAAAGGTATGGTTATGTTGTAAACGTTTATATATATTAAATTCTGAATTGAATATATATTCACAAAAGGTTGCAAAAATAGTACAGAGAGCTAACATTTCTGTTTATTTTTGATAATTTTTTAGAATTCTTATTTTTATAGTCATTGGTTAAGATGCTTAATTGTCATTTAAGTAGCTTTAGAAATTGAAGCCTTTTATATTAGGAAGAGACATTTTAGATTAAAATTTAACTTTACAGACAAGGAAAACATTTTTTATACGTCAGATTTAATTCAGTATTACTTTATTTTAAGTTGTGAGCCTTTAAGTATGAATGGAGCTCAAAACTAACATTCTTGTGGCTATGGCCATGTATATGTTAGTTACTTTGAAGGTTTTTTAGCAGTTTGCATTGGAATAGTTCAGCCTTTAACCTCATTAAGTAACTTCTAATTCACTGATTTAATATGTATGTATTTTCTATGCAGTATGAGCTTTCCAGTAACTTCAGTTGGTCAGGATGCCATGTGTTTATCTAATTCTGGAAGAGATGATTCTGAAAAGCCTCCTGCTAATTTGGATCTTATATCTAGGAAGAGACTTCATTGTAGGCTTAATGAAAGCGACCATGTTCCTCCTGCCAAAAAAAGTTTGTTCACTTCAAGAGATGATTGTCAAAAATTTACCTCTGAGGTAAGAGAAGCTTAATTAAGCAAGTAAGATGGCCATATTACAACAAATAAATTCCTGTTTTTTCCTTTAATTCTTTCTATAAAGGTAGTTCTAATACTTTTCACCATAAATCAGGTAAAACTGGTTTTATATTTTCACTTTCAACCTGCTTTAGGTGAAAATTGATGGACTTTAATCAGGAAATCCATGCCCAGCTCTGTGCCATTAGCTAAAAATAAAGCTGAAAGCATCATGCAGATCTGGATCTTGGCTGTACCACTTAACAGCTGTGAGACCTTGGGCAAGATACCTCAGATTGAGTTTCCTGTTGTGTAAAATGGTGATAGTGATATCACCACCACCATTATCACAATGCTTAAAGCTCCTTGTTGCGATTAGGAATAAAACCAGAACCTCTAAGGCCCTCTATATATGTGGCTCATTTCTGTTTCTAGTCTCATCTCTCCCTCCCTCTCTATCACATTGGCCATCTTTCAGTTTCTCAAAAGCACTGTACTCTTTCATATCCTAGGGCATTTCTTTTGCTGTCTCTTTTCTGAAGCATTTCCTTGAAAAACATACAAATTACTTTAGCTCAATTGTCACTACCTTGGGGAAGCCTGATGATACTAGACAGATTCTGTTAGCAGCCACCACGTTGTAGGTTTCTTAGCACCTTCTGGTGTTTGTTTCTGGTACTACATTATGTAACGGCACTATGGAAAAGTTAATTTAGAATCTTTGTTCTCAAAGGGACAGTTGAAGACCTGTTGTCCTTACATGACAGTAGGCAGCAGAGGTAGTGTATCCTCGTATATCACATAGGTGAAAAATGGTATCCCAGAATAGTTGTAATTTCTCTTATTATGAGTAAGGTTGAGCATCTTTCCATACGCTTAAGAGCCATATTTAGTTCCTTTTCTGTGAAATGACTCTATATTCTTTACCATTTTTTTCAGTTGGGTTGTTGAGCTTTTTCTTACAGATTCAGAGGAACTCTGTTATATATGTCTGTGATATGAGTTGCAAATATTTTTTCCCAGTTGGTTATTTGACTGATTTTTCTCATGCAGACTTAGTTTGGTTAACTTTTTAATATGTACATTTCAAACATTTAAAGAGGTAGACAGAATAGTACAGTGTATCCCTATGTACCAGTCACTCAAATTTAACAATTTATTAGCATTCCATGCAGACATTGTTTCATTTGTTTTAAAAGTATATTTAATGATGGGGGTGGGGGGGTGGATCTCCGTACTTTACTGTATGCAAAACTAGGACATTGGTTTTTAATATGCCATTTAAAAATGATAGATGTACATTGGTGCGACTAAATATATATATGAAAAGTACAATGTCTGTTGGGCTTCTTTGTGATTTTTATTTTCTAAACCTTGTTTCCAAGTTTTAACAATAAAAAACTGCTTGTGAAAATCAGAGTTATAATTTTAAATTCTAGAATGCACATCTACTGCGTTCAGATAGACATGCAAACAGTTTCTATCTTTCTGTGATCAAATTTGTCAGTCTCTGTATGTATGGCTTCTGATGATTATGTTATACATTGAAAATCTACCTTGAGTTTTGAAATAAATTCTTCTAGTTAATATTGATTTGCTTAGAATTTATTTTGGTGTTAGGAAGAGTAGAACCAACTTAATTTTCCACAGATGCCTATGTAGTTGTCTCAGCACCATTTATTGAATAATTCATCTTTTCTCCACTGATTTAAAATTCCACTTTTATCTAATATTAAATTCCCACATGTATTTGGGTATATTCCTGAACTTTCTTTTCTTCTACATTGACTCATCTAATTGTTCTGGGGCCAGTATCACAGTTTTAATTATTGTAGGTTTTAAGTGCTTTAATATCTTAAAGGGATAGCCTCTTCCCCCCCACAATTTTCTTCTTTTTTCAGGTTCCTCCTAGTTGCTTATATGTCCTGAAGTTCAGATCAATTTTAGAATTACCTTGTTCAGAACTTAAAAAAAACAAACTATTGGTACTTGTGTTAGTATTGTATTACTTGACAGACTAACTTAGGGGAAATTGACATCATCATTGTGATGTTGAATCTTCTATCCAAAAACATGGTGTCTTTCCATTTGTTTGTCTCCTTTTGTGTGTCTTAATGGTATTTTAAGCTCTTCATGTAAATCTGGTGCATTTCTTATTAGGTTATCTTAAGAATTTTATGTTTTTTGTTATTATCATTGAGTTGTTGTCTATCTAGAGAGCTTACTGAATTCCCTTCTTAGAGTGCATTAATTCTTCAATGATTCTCTTAGCTTGTCTAGGTAAACAGTCATGTCATATGCAAATCTAACTGTAATTCCTCTCTTTTATTTTTTATACCTTCAATTTCTCTTTTCTAATTATATTGACTAATGGAACTAAAAAAAATGTCTGAAAATTGTCCTTATTCCTTCCTGACTTTAATGTTCCTGACTCGAGTATTTATGAAGTGGGATTGTTGACTGTTGGTTTACAGTAGTTGTATTTTACGGTTTTAAGAAAATGTCTATTTTAAATTTTTAAAGAATGTTATTGGGTACTTTTCCTATAATAGAAGATAATATTTTTCTTTTAAGATCCGTTGAATTAAATTAATAGATTTTGTAATATTTTGTCATCTTTGCATTTCTGAAACAAACTCTACTTGATCGTGCTGTATTAGTCTTTTGAGTACAGCTAAATTGTGCCTGTAATATTTCATTTGATATTTTTGCACTGATGTGAGACTGGTTAGTTGGTATCAATATTGTGCTTGATTTATAAAAGGATTTTTGGAAACTTTCCCTCTTCTGTGCTCTAGAATAGTTTAAATAATAGTAACAATGGCTTTTTCATAAATGTTTGACCCTAGAGCTTTCTGGGTTGATACATGTTTTCTTATAAAAGAAAGAAGGAAATAAAATTAATTTTATTTGATAAATGGATTTCAAATTTTTTTTGTACTTTTTCTTAAAACAGGTGTGCTCAAAGGAATTAATAAAGGTTTTTGAGGAAGGAGGTGAGTAAAATAAATTTTAATGTGATTATATTTTTCTAAGTACCCTTGGTTATTTTTGAGGCATCTTGTTCAAATTTGGGATTGAAGCAGAGTCTTGTTCACTTTTTGCTAAGAATCATGCTTTTATTATTAGAACTTTTTCTTCCCTGCTGAGATCTTGGATATGGCACTTTGGTAGCTATAAGAAGCTACTTTCTTCCTGTAATTAATAGAAAATCCTATGTCTATGGGATTTCCTGTAAGAGCTCAATAACTGCATTTTAGGAATTAGAAAACTGGGTATAAAGGAGTTTTTATAGGTCCTTAGCTGTACCCTGAAATTAGAAAGTGATCACTCTTTCTTGTTGTTAGTTCAAGAAATATTTGTAGAGAAAGATTTTTTTAGGTGAAAATATATTGATATGACTACTTTGTATCTGAATGCAGAAGCTGTTACTATGGCTTTTAACCAATTATAATATTCTTAAGAGTCCAGGTAACTCCATTAATTTATAATTTAGCTTACTCTTATTAGGGTACATTAATGATAGAACATCGTGGGTTTTTTCCTTCAAATGTTGCAATTCATTTGGATGTATTAATTTCAACATGTGTGCTTACCGTTTGTTTTCTTTTTTGTTTAAGGGAAGTCTTATAAGGGACAAGGTAGCTTCCCTCTCTCAGAAAGCACACGTACAACTCCAGGACCTCAGAAAGAGCAACTTGAACCAACTTTTCAGAGTATAGGATCTAGATCTTCTGATAAAATAATAGATACACATACAGAAAAGAATGCACCTCAGTTACCTCAGGATGAGATGATTGTGTCTGATAAGGAAGAAACAACTTGTGCAGCTCCTAAGGCTGAACAAATGGATAGCACCACATCGTCTTCAAAAACCTCACTATCCAGGTATCATGAGAAAATCTTTAATAAATGTTCCTCTCTATTTCTTTCTCTCAGTAAATAAATGTAACCTATATGGAGCAGATATCTATCTATATCTATAGATCTATATCTATATTGATGTCTATATTTATAGATATATAGGTATCTATATCTGCCTATGTATCTATAAAGACTAAGTCCAGTACTAAGGATGTTTTAGAAACATGTCCCTCTGATGTAAAAGGAAGGAAATATGGTAATGTCAAACATTTTTGTAGGACTGTTCCAGATAAATATACAAACCATATAATAATAGCTTAACTTTAAGTGCTGAAACTAACTTTTTAAATAGAAAATCTGTAGAATTTAGTATTGTACACTTTGTTTTTCAGCTTGTCCATGGTTATTAATTTTCATCATTATTTATTCTACCATATAGTAGTTGCCAATGCAGATGTAGATGGTCTGAAATAAAGATCTAACATCAGAAGTAGCTCTGGATGTTGTTTTATTGAGGTTCCAAATAATGTGTACATTTTTCTCCCTTGTGGCATACCTAAGAGGTAAGCCATGGCTTTCTCCCTATAAAAGTAAGTGTGAAGTTTAAGCCCAAAGCCAGCTTCTCCCACATTATTTTCCTCATACTCTAGAAGTCAGCCTTCAAGGTTATGGATAATTTTTGACTTGTCAGTCGCGTTCAAATCAGTAACATGGTGTTGGTGAGTTAAAGTGGGGAAGACGTACACTAACCTCCACTAAAGAAAAGGGAAGAAAGGGCATGTGTAGCTTGAAAAGGCATATTTCATGAATCTATTGTTTCTGTTATATAAACTACAGAAAATAAATCTCAGCAATATGTTTTCTGGCCTCAGAGAAATGCTGAAAATTGATTGAGGGAAGCATCATGGGGTTTGGGTTAAAACCGGTTGAGCAGCGGTATTCTAGAACAAGGGTCAGCAAACTTTTGGGGTAAAAGGTCATATAGTATATTTTATGCTTTGTGGCCCATATGTCTGTTGCAACTACTCAATCCTGCATTTGTAGTGCAGAAGCAGTCATATTTAAACAGATGAGCATGGCTGTGTTCCAGTAAAACTTGTTTGTAGAATCAGGTAGTAGACTGCATTTGGCCTGTGGACCACAGTTGGCTGATATCTGCATTAGAGCCTTGCTAATCAAAGTCTGGTCCTGGGACTGGCAGCATGGACATCATTTGAAAACTTGCTAGAAATATAGAACTCAGGCTCCACGCCCCCACCAACTCAGTCAGAATTGTCAATACGATTACCATGGATTTGTGTGCACTTTTCAGCTTAAGTGCTGCTCTGAGTAAGCTTTGCTCTTTCACACAAATATATGTCATGCCATAGTGATATCAGTACTTATCTTACTTAGTAGATGTGCTGATACCACTAATGAGATATCACATGTACCATTTTAGGATTAATGGAAAGAAGTTAGTATTGAGAATATGTCTTTCTGAAACGGAACCTTCATGCACTACTGGTGGGATTGCAAATTGGTGCAACCACTATGGAAATCAGTATGGAGTGTCCTCAAAAAATTAAAAGTAGAATTACCTTATGAGTCAGCAATTCCACTTCTGGGTATTTATCTGAAGAAATCCAAATCACCAATTCAAAAAGATGTATGCATCCGTATGTTCACTGCTGCACTATTTACAATAGCCAAGATACGGAAGCAACCTAAGTGCCCATCACTAGATGATTGGATAAAGAAGATGTGGTACATATATACAATGGGATATTAGTTGGCCATAAAAAAAAAAAAAAGAAATCTTAACCATTTGAGACAACATGGATGGATCTAGAGGGTATTATGCTAAGTGAAATAAGTCAGTTTGAGAAAAACAAATACCTTACTTATGATCTCACTTATATGTGGAATCTAAAAAACAAAATAAACAAAACAGAAACAGACTTATAGATACAGAGAATAAGTTGATGGTTGCCAGATGAGAGGGGAGCTGGAGGACTGGGTGAAAAAACTGAGGGACAAATTGGCAGTTACAAAATAGTCACAAAGATGTAAAGTACAGCATAGGGAATATGGTCAATAATAGTGGGTACTAGATTTATGGGGTGATCACTTCGTAAGATATATAAATGTCTAACCACTATGCTATATACCTGAAACTAATATAATACTGAATGTCAGCTGTAATTAAAAAATAAAAGAATGTGTCTTCCTAGATATCCTTGAATATCTTTATGTTTGCGTTTCTAGACCTGGCAGAAGACCCCTGGGATTTTTGTCTTTAATATGTTCAAAGAGTAGTTTGGAATCTGATGAACCTACTCAGGTTCATAGTAAGAAACGCCTAAAACCTCTTATACCTGTATCAAGACGGAATTTGAAAAGATCTGATCCACTCAATGAAAGTCAGAAAAAAATTCAAGAGCCTTCTGATCTGCTTCCATCTCCAAGTGGTGGTGTTAATACTCATTCTGAGAACATTAGCAGTTCAGCGACTCAGGTATGTGATAACTCCTTATTTTACTGTTTGTATAGAATGGGTCGGATATCAGATCAACTAGGAAAACCATGGATAACAATTGTTATTTTCATTTGGGTGTCAGAAATTATTGCAGAGCAGCTCCTGTCCATCTCCTCCCATCATACCCACTATACTGGAAGAAGATGAGGTGTTGAATTAGAAAGTTACTTCTGGCTTAATACAGAGTCATTGAATGAACCAGCCATAAATGGACACTTAATTGCCATTTCTTTAAAGCAAAGACCCTTCTGACCCAGAAGCAAAACAAAGCAGTGTTTGCATTTTATTTGCTTTAGGAGAAATGTCCCAATACCCACATGAATTCAAGAAATGGTAAAATTAAAATTTGTTTGCATGTTTTATTTATATGTGTTCTGAAGCTGTCTATATGGTAAGTACTAGGATGGGAAAATCAGTGAACCTGTTTCAAAGACTTCAGAAGAATATTAGTCTAACTTAAGATCTCAACAAAGAAAAGGCAGTTGACCATCTATTGGGTACTGAGACTCAAAGGAAAGTGTACTTTTGTTTAAAAAAATCTTTAAAAAATTATTAAATATTTTATATTATTTCCTAGAATTATCTTCTGAGACCAAGATTCTATGAGTCTTTATTATTATTGCCAAATTACTTTGGAGAACAGTGTTATAATTACCAGCAGTGTTGCAGTGCCAGTGTAATCACATCCTTTCCAGCATTATATATTAACTCTTCAAAGTAATTTTTTTTCCTTATATAATGGTAGAGGGGTGGACATGTCATTTCATTTGTTTAATTTGCATTTTTTAAGTTTCTAGTGACTTAGTTTTTTTCCATATATTTACTAGATATTCTTTTTTGTTCCCGTCTTTTGCTGATTTATAGCTTTTGGGATTTTAGTGTTTTCTTACCAATTTGTGTGAGATTTTAATGTATGTGAAAAAAAGCCATGTACCTTTTAGCTGTTTGCTGCAAGTAGTTTTTCCAAGTTTATTTACTTTTGTAAATTTTGGAGGTTTTTTGATATGCATAAGTTTTAAATGTTTAGTCAAATACATTACTTTTTTCCTTGCAATTTCTTAAATTGCTTTTATGATTAGGTTTTTCTCCAGAGGTATGAAATTTTCAGTATTCAGTTTTCAAAATAATTCTACTCATGGTTATTGACTGTGGTATATAGTGTGAGGTATATTTAGTATATGGCGGGGGGGGCAAGACTCAACTAAATGTTATTCACAAATTGCTATTTTATTTATTTTTTGAGTAAGTAATATATTCCAATATATGTTTTGAAATTTATAATCTACAAAAAAGACTTTACAGTAAAAAGTTTCCCACATGTGTTCATTAGCTTCGCAGTTCCCCCTTTCTACAGGTACATAGTATTGTCAGTTGTTTTACTTTTCCAGAGATATTTTATGTATACACAAATATAAACATTCTTTTTTTAAATATAAATAATAGCATACTGTTCTCTTTCTTGCTGTTTTTCACCTGATAGTATTTCTTGGAGATCTTTGCAAAACATTAGATAAAGAGCTTCCTTCTCTCTCTTGTTCTCGTTTTTAAAAATTTAAGTTCAATCTTCTTTGGAGGTCATTGTAGATTCACATGCAGTTGTAAAAACCATACAGAGATAGTCCTATGTACACTTTATCCAGCTTCCCCACTGGTAGCATCTGTAAACCTGTGGTACAGTATCGGTCAGGATATTGACATTGCTACAGTAAAGACACAGAACATTTCTGTCACCACACGGGTCCTTTGTGTTGCCCTTTATAGACACACCCACTTCCCTCCCACCTCTACTTTCTCCTTAACCTCTGGCAACCTGTTCTTCATTAAATCTATCATTCCGAGAAAGTGATATAAATGACTTGTATATACAGTTGTGTAAATGGAATCATACATTTGGAATTGGCTTCTTTTCACTCAACATAGTTCCCTAGAGAGTCATCCAGATGGTTTGTGTATCAATAGTTTGTTCCTTTTCATTGCTGAATAGTATTCCATAGTGTGGATGTACCAGTTTTGTTTATCCATTTACCCATTGAAGGACATCTGGGTTGTTTTCATTCATGGCCTGTTATGAATAAAACTTCTTTGGACATTCGTATATAGGTATTGGTATGGACATAAATTTTTGTTTTTCAGGAATGAATATACAGCATGCCCTCCTTATTTTTAATGGTGACATAATATTCCATTGTTTGGATGTACCATAAAGTGATATTGGTCTCACACTGGTAGGCATTTAGGTTATTCCTAATTATTTGCTATTTCAAACAGTGTGGTAATAGCTAACTTATAAATGGGACATTTTGAACATTTATCTACAAGTAATTCCTAGAAATAGAATTGGTGATCAAAAGGAATGATTATTCTTATGACAGATATTGCCTGATTGTCCTCATATAACAGTTTCTATTGTTATTAGCTTTTTCCCTCAACATAGCACGTTATCAATTTTTTTCACTTTTGACATTCTTCGTGGATTTAATGAGCACCTATGAATGAGACTGAGCATCTCTTCATGTATTTGAATCATTTACGCTTTTTCTGTGAACCATTTGTTCATATAATTTGACTTTTTAAAAAATTGCGTTATTAGTCTTTTTCATATTGATTTGTAGAAGCTCTTATTATATTAAAGAAAACCCTTTGTGATATAGGCTACAAATATTTTTTTCCTTGTATGTCATTTGTCTTTCGATTTTGTGTATGATGGTTTTCGCCATTCAGATGTTTTTTATTTTTATTTAGACGAATATACCAATCTTTGATGGCTTCTGGCTTTCATGCCATTTTAAAGGCACTCCCTCTCCCCAACTCCAGGATTATGAAAGTTTTCCCATAGTATTTTATACTAGATTTTAAAAATATACTTTTAAATTTAAATCTTTTGATCCATATAAGATTTATTTTGGTGAGGCACAGTTCTGACTTTTTTCCCTGAGATTGTGTCATTTTCCAATATCATTTATTGAAGAATCCAACTTTTCTCATTTTCTATTTGGAAATGTCATTTTATCAGATACTAAATTTCCATCTATATGTGTTGGGAATATTGCTAGTCTTCTATTTCATTGGCATTTATGTGTCTTTTCCTGTGCCTATACCATGGTGTCTTAATTTTTATAGACTTATAAGTATGAGAATTTTTGATAAGATTGTTTTCATTTGTGATGTTTTCTTGGGGTACTCTTCTGGTTCATGGGTCTGTCTATATTTATACTGGTTATTAAAATGTTTTCATTATAGACTTAACAATGTTATGTTTTTCTATATTAAAATTTTTTCATGGAAATTAGGGTGATGTAATGGAGGGTCTGTCTATATTTATACTGGTTATTAAAATGTTTTCATTATAGACTTAACAATGTTATGTTTTTCTATATTAAAATTTTTTCATGGAAATTAGGGTGATGTAATGGATCATGTATACTGTACACTATAATTAACCTAATCATGTCTAGTGTTGTATATTTGTTGATTCCAATTTTATTATAACGAATGCTACAAAGGTTATCCTATTCATAGAACTCTATATTAGTATTATTTCCTTAATATAATAGCATAGAAATGGATTTTTTTGGTCAGTATGAACATATTTAAAACTCTTAATATTTATGCTATATTGCTTTTCAAACAGATACTAATTAGACTAACATTACAAAATATATAAACGTTTTATTGCATACTTATTTTCATTACCTTTTTAGGCTGCTTGTGATTGTTCCTTACCGAAAGAAGTATGTAAAAGTGTCCAAAACCAGGCACTTGAAGAGGAGCCAGCTACAGTCTCTGAATATTTCTTTAATGATATATTTATTGAAGTGGATGAAGCAGAATAAAGGCTCTTTTTTTTTTTTCTTTTTTCTTTTTTTAAGTTTAGGACTTTCAGAGTCAATTATATCAACAAAATGGTATTTAGAAAAAAAGCATCACTGTATCTCTCTTTAGGTTGATTTTGAATATTTAATGAGCTTGATTTGAAACTTTTATAATCAGTGGAAAACATTACTGAGGATCCTTTCATTCTAATTAATTTGGCATTTTGGAAATACCAAGCAATTATGACTGCTTTCTCGGACATAAATAGCAACTCTTGTTTACATTCAACTCTTCCTGCGCTGAACACACATGGACATTTTGGAATGTCGTGCGTGGATAAATGTCTCTATAAATCACAGTGCCCACATATTTGGAGGTGGATTGTATTTAACATTTATCGACCTATTTTTGTGAAGGTTTTTTTCTGTTTGTTTGGATTTGTTTTTGATGATTAAGGTCTTTACAATTGTCACTAAGTACATGAAAGCAAATTGTGAAACACCACTTATAAATGTTAAAAACTTTTCTATTATCAGCTATTTGACTGACTGAAAAATGTGTATTTTTCTATTTCATGATGTAACATTAGTCCTAATTGAAGAACTAGTATTTAAACTTATTATTTATAAAAATGAAACATCAAAAAGCTTATTTATTTTTAAATTTTTTATTTAAAAGAATACTCAGTTTTAATTATTTTCACCCCAGATTATGGGTAAAGAAGGCATTAACAAATTTGTGTTTGTCTCCTTTCCCTCTTTAATTTTAAATATATTTAAAGTGATATAATTAAAAGTGTTTGGATAGTGTATATGTTTTGAATACATTGTTCTCATAGTTTAGTATATTGACTTTGTACTGTGAATTTTTTGTTTTTCTTATTTCTTGGATAATCTCAGGATTTGTATGGGAAAAAAACCCTTAACTTCATTTATGAGGCAAATTTCCATACAAAACTCAAAACTCAATCTCCTTTACACACACATACACTTATATGTATGTACACATTCCTTTTTTTAAAAACCAGTTTCTTGGTAGTTTTACCCCCATTAAATTCTGCTTAAGGAACACTAGGCCTTTAAGCACAGAACAGAATTGTGATATTAAAAACAGAAAATAAGATAATAAGACTTTATTAAATCAGTGGTTATCATCAATATGAATTTAAGGGTTATTTTTTATTTTGTGATTTATATATGTGTGAGCGTTATTCTGTTATTCACCCGAGTAAATCTTTGGTGGTTAAAATTAAATTTCTGAAAGATTTATTCTTTTGTTTGAAAAGCCTCCTGGATTGATAATGCATTAGATTAGGAGTCAGAAACATTTTCCACAAAATATTTTCAAATTTCTAGGACAGATAGCCTCTGGGGCAATACTCAACTCTGCCATTTCAGTTGAAAACAGTCACAGACAATACTAAGATGATAGACATGTCTGGATTGGGTTTTTAGTTTGACCCCTACAATGAGACAGTAATTTTCTTACCTAAAGGTGCTGATGTCTTTATCTATGAGATATTTGTCATTGAAGTTATAAATTGTGCCTAACAATTAAAACTGTGTTAATTGCATTATGAAAGGATTAGTATTTCAATTGGGGAGATATTTTAATGTCTAGATAATTGTGTTTATGTATTGAAATAAAATGGTCGCCAGTTTTCAAGTTCATAAGTAAAATAGGATAGGGCTGAGGAGGAAGTACAACAGTAATCCTAATTTGTTAAAACAATTGATGGTATTAGAGCAGTTCTTCATTTCCTTATAGTGAAATTTACAGTTTAACTTTTTTGTCATAAAGGAGGATTTATAAATCTGAGTAGAAATTCTCTATAGGTATGCATTTATTTATTTCATGTGATTATAATAATATATCACAAAAATCATGGTAGTAAATCACATTGCTATTTTAATGCCCTGTTTTTATAAATTTTTAAAAATCTCATATTCTGAATAGGTTTGTTATTTGAGTAATGTTGATTTGGATATTAGGTTGCACAATTAAACATTATTTTACCCCTTATGTAATATTTTTTAACTTTGTTAATATCTGTCTCTTGTTCATCCAGAGTGAATCACTTTTTTTTTAAATTGGGGAATATTGAGGAGCAGTGTGTTTTTCAAGGACCCATCAGCTCCAAGTCAAGTTGTTGTTTTTCAATCTAGTTATGGAGGGCGCAGCTCACTGGCCCATGGGGGAATCGAACTGGTGACCTGGGTGTTATGAGCACTGCACTCTTAACCAACTGAGCCACTCAGTTGCCCCCAGAGTGAATTACTTTTATGAAAGATGTAACTTCTAACTGTATAAAGAGTAATTTTATCTTTGGGCATTCATTGTATTAGAGAATCAAGTCAGCCAGCTAAATTATCCTACTATTATATACTTAAAAGTAATCTTGGGAAAAGAAAACTTAATCAGTGTATTTACCTTACAAGGTAGAAAAGACTTTGTTCACTCACAAATGTATTTAATCTAATTCATGTAAAGATGATGATGTCTGGAAGAATTTGTATTTTGTAAATCTTAAGGGAGTTATGATTAAATTAGGTCTTTATTTTTCCGTGACTTTTCCTCCTGAACATTTCTGTCTTAGCAAATGATCAACATATAAAACCCTAATTGTTGGTAAATGATTCAGGCACAGATAAAAATATAAATATCCATTGTTTACCACTGTGTTATTTGAAATAGAAGTGACCATGTATACTATTTTGCTTGAAGAAGTCTGAGACAAAAAAAGCAGTATCTGTCATTTGTAAATTTTCTTGTTCTAAAGAAAGCAGTTATGTTCTATAGATATAAATTATGTAAATAAAAGTTATTTTATACTATTTTTGTTGTGTCCTTTTCTTAATGTTTAGTTAACCAAAACTAGTAGCGTTTCACCTATAGCTTATACTTACTTTCTTCCTTCCATGAAAATATAGTACAGTCATCTCTTGGTATCTGCGTGGATTGGTTTTAGACCCTGGACAGGTACCAAAATCTGAAGATGCTCAAGTCCCTTATAAAATGGCATAGTATTTGCATACAATTTACACAATCCTCCTGTATACTTTAAATCATCTCTAGATTACTTACAATCCTTAATGCATAGTAAATGCTATGTAAACAGTTGTTATACTGTATGTTTAGGGAGTAATGACAGGAAAAATCTCTACATGTTCAATACAGACAGTCATCGTAGACCTAACTGTGTAGTAGTACATGCCAGCAACTACATAACATTTTTCAAATATTTTGGATCCGTGGTTGGTTGAATCTATTTTTTCTTATTGTCCAGCGGGTAAGGGATTGTGAGGAAGCCTAGATTTGTTAGAGGCAAAGTTTTACAAGTTGATAATAATTGTACATCTAAGTTGTAATTTATCACTGTTAGAATTCTTTTTGCTTACTTATTGATCATCTTGCCGCTTTATAAAATTAGACACTTTGTTCTGCACTGTAACCCCAGCGCAGAAGAGCACCTTACACTGGAGACATTAAAGAAATATTTGTTGGATGAATAAATATGTATCTCTAAAGAGTTTTATTTCTTAAGGCAACTTAGTATCTGTTCAGTTTCCTGCTGTCATACAAGGATACGCTTTTTCAAGTCTTGGAATACCCTTTTTATTAGCACGGGAAGAAAAAAGCACAATAGAAAATGAATTGAGACCGAGTCCAAGGAAATTCAAAGGTAGCTCATCAATTCAGCGCCCCGGGAGTCAGGACCGCGAGGAAAGGGTCGCTCCACCCCTGGACTCGTAGTGCTGGTGGAATCGCGAGGAACAGGGGCTCGCGTGTCTGCACATCTGCCCCTTATTGGCTGAGTTTGGGGGGCGTGGTGCGTAGTGCCGACCAATCACGGGAGATATGCACAGGCCCGTGCCGGGCCTGGCCTGGGACTCGGATGTTTCAGGCGTCGGGCTGGGACTTAGAACGTCCGCTGAGCACTAGCCGGAAGCAGGGAAGCCGGAGGTAAAAGCACCGGCTCCGGGCCGGCGCGGTAGCTCTCCTGCGCTCTTCCCTCGCTCTTTGCCCGCTGCCATGTGGGCCACCCGGCGGTTAGCTCTGTGGCAGTGCGCCCGCGCTGCTGCCCTCGGGCGGCGCGCCTATCACGGCGACTCGGTGGCCACGCTGGGCACCCAGCCAGACTCCGGCTCTGCCATCTACCAGGTAGGCTGGTTCGGGGCCTGGGCCTGGAGCCCCCGCGCCGAGTCTGTGATTTCTCTATCACGTCCGCTAGTGCCATAACCACGGGAGTAGGCGCTGGCCGGAGTAGGAAGCAGGTGGAGGTTGGGCACACATTTTACAGCTGCTTTTCTTTTCTCTGGAGCCCCAGTTGTGATTCTGGGACGCACTAAGGGGTCATGAAGTTAAAAAAAAAAAAAAATTCCAGATCAAGTTCATTTAGTTCACTTTTAGCATCGGCACTGTACTTTGTGTCTTTGAAATCGGTGGTTCTCAAAACCTGGCTTAGCATTGTCACCTGAGGAGCTTGATAAATATACAGCTGCCTTAAGCTCCACCCTGGACCTTTTTGGGTCTTTGGGGTGGGGTTCTGGTGTTTGCGTGGTTAAGGTCCTGAGGGCGTGGTGGCAGCCAGTTTGGGGAACTACTGGCCTAGGACAGCAAACCTTAGAGATTGTGCTTATCAGACTTAAGTTAAATAGTTGTTAATGTTAACAGAAAATACTTATCCCTACGATATCTTTGAGCGGCTTTTCTTGGAACCTGGGAGATATTAGAAGATAAAAAACAATTTGCATCTTGTGAAATGTCACAGCTGGAAAATTTAAGCCTGTGCCAAGGTTTCTAAGCTTTTACAGACAACATTTAAATTGTGAAAATAACTTTCAGAGAAGACATTTTAAAGAATTCCTGCCCCTGGGAAAACAAGGAACTTGAAAGACAATGTGAACCATATCTAGTGAGAGGCTTTCAGAAGTCCTTAGATTTCCTGGGGTCAAGAGAATGTTTAATTGAGAAACATTGAGTGTTTACTTTGGTGTAGGTATTATTTTAGGTATTTGGTATAGATGTATAGTAATAGAATCATAATTTTGTGGGGAAGATGGACAAGAAAGGAGGTTAATGATAATACATTGTGATAAGTGGGGTCTAAAGCTTGAAAAGGTGATTGCAGAAAACTACAGATAGGAAATAATGAACAAATTGGATCTTGATGGCTGGGTAAAAGCTGGCCAGGTTCAGGGGAGAGGATGGGAGGCAAGACTACAAACTAATGGAGTTAAAAGAACGTAGGTACCAAGTTGTGAAAGTATATAGTGGGTGTGAGGACTTGGAAGTCATGCCTGGGGTGTAAAATTCGTGGAGTAGATGAGATTATGTGGCCAGATAAAGGAACACCTTGCATGCAGAAGCCGCCTTTAGATTTCATTTTACAGGCAGTCTGCTAAGATACTTAAGTAGAGAAGTGGCATGATCCTGTGGAAATAGAATCATCAGTGTGATGGCATTGTGGAGGCTGGATCTCCTGCCATTTTGAATAAATATGGCTGCTTCTTGGCTGGGTGTTCTCTTGTTTGCTGTAGGCCTTTTACTGTTTTCCAGAGCCCCTAAAAGGTTCTTTTAACCAGTTTTTGGTTGTTTTTGATGTCTCTGTTGGAGAATGAGGGCCTGTAGCTTCCTGGCCTGCCATCTTTTTGACATCAGGTCTGGGCTGATGTGTTTTGGTGGTGGCTGTAGCTAGGGGTTACGGATGTGGGTCTGAGAATTTAACTTCTTTTTCTATGTAAAATGTTTTTATCTTCTGTTCTAATCTGCACCAGTAATTAAAACAGGGAAGCAGTTGTGGTGTGGTGGAAAAAGCACTAGTCTATATTTGATGTATATTAAAAACTAACAAACAACATATTTCCATAGGGGGGAAAATACCTGGAGGGAAATACGCTAAAATGTTAACAGTGGCCCTGTCAGTGGGCAGAGAGGCAGTGTAGCACGTTGGTTTAAGAACAAGGTTCTGGAGCTAGTGAGCCTTGGTTTGAATCCTAACTATACTACTTGTTAGCTGAGTGACCTTGGGCTGGTTACTTCGCCTCCCTGTGCCTCAGGCATCTGATAGAGCCCTCAAGAAACAGTAGTTCTTGATGCTTTTCCTCCTCTCCTCAAAGTCATCTCATGATCTGTATTTTAGCCAGCTTTTGCTTCAGTAATATTGTGTAGCAAATAATCCCAAGATCTCAGTGTCCAAAATAACAAATATTTAGTTTTTGCTCTTGGATCTGATTGTAGCAGTTCTGGTCTAGGCAGTGCATGAGATAGGTCTGCTCTGCTTGTCTCTCATCCAGGACCCAAACTGAAGGGACAGTGGGTACTGGGGGAATGCTCTTCTCACAGTGGAAGGCTGGGCCACAAGAGGAGAGTATGGAAACACTTTGTAACTCTTCTTTTTTTTTTTTTTTTTTTTTAAGTTTCAGATGTAAAAACAGCATAGTGATTAGACATTTATGTACCTCACAAAGTGATAACCCCAATAAGTCTATTACCCATCTGACACTGTACATAGTTATTACAGGATTATTAACTATGTTCCCTATGCTGTACTACATATCCCCATGACTCTTTAAAATTATAGTTGACATGCAATATCATTTTATATTAGTTTCAGGTGTACAGTGTAGTGGTTAGACATTTATGGAATTTATGCAGTGATCCCCCTGGTAGGTCTAGTTACCTATCTGACACTATACATGGTGACCTCTGCTTGCAATTGGTACACTGTCACATTTGCCCACATTCCACCGACTAAAGCAAGTAATATGGACACACTCATGGACTGTGGGGTGGGGAAGTATAATCTCCCAGTGAGCCTTGGCAAGGAAGAATTTTAAACAATTAATACAATTTACCTCGTGACCTAAGATGGTTGCTTAAGCTACAACTATTATGTCTGAGTTCCAGGTACAAAGTAGGAGGAAGGTGAGTAGGCAAAAGGACATCTTCTGCTTGTCTGCTTTTTAAGGAGCCTTTCTAGAAGTCATACCTAACAACTTCTGTCTATATTTCATTGGTTGGAATTTAGTCACACGACCATACCTGTCTACAAAAGGAAGCCAGGATATGGTACTTTTCCAGCTGGGCATGTTGCCACCTGGAATAAAACTGGGATTCCAGCATCATGGAAGACTGGAAGAATGGACAGGGACAAGCAGCTAATACTGTCTGCCACAGATAATAAGTAGCGTGGAGAGAGTGGGTGTGTTCTTCGTAAGTTATGTTGGATGTTAAAAGATTTCGCTTAGGTGCATCCGTATCTTCTGGGACCTCCAGCTACAAGTAGTAAACTTTGATACAAACAACCCACAAAAGGGGAACAAAAAATAAAGCCGTGCCTTGGATGAGAGATGGCACATAGGGGCCCTGGCCACAGTCCAGTTTCTCTCTGCCTAATTTTCCTAGTCACTCACATTAGGACAGTAATACATGCGGCCCGCTCTCACTTCTCCCATAACCATGTGTTTCAGAAAGCCTTGGCAGGTAGTAACAGTTTCCTTTATTTTTTAATGAGAGGCTGGCTTAGCTAGGGTAAAGATCCCTTGCATAACCAGCTTTAGCTTTCATTGCGCTGTTCTACACTGGGCAGCCTCATTAGCCAATGATTGTACTTTGCAGTGATTGTACTTTGGGGTTTGGCTATGCTTTAATAGAGGATTACTTCTTTTCTCTGTATGTGAACTGTTTTTCATCAGCTCTAAACTTTGGTGCCTGTGGTTTGCAAAGTTGGCAGATCAGCAGATAGGATGCAGGAGCGGAGCGGGAGGAGAAAGAATAAAAAAATTAAAGGCACTCCAGAATCCCATCAGCCTCTAGATCTACAAGGGAAGAAGAACTTGTTAGAGGACACTGGGGATGTATTTAGCACTGTGGGAAAAATCCGTGCGATAAACAGAACATTTTAAGACAAAGAAGATGGAGAATTTATACTTTATAAAAGGCTTAAGAAATACATCAGCTAGTTGTGGGTATGTAGACCTTCCATAGGACCCTATTCAAATAAACTATTTAAAAAAAATCTGTCTGACAATGGGGAAATGTTTTCGCTAATTGGATATTTGATGATATTAACAGATTATTGACATGTGACGATGGTCCTTTTGGGGATTTGGAAGCACTTATAGATGAGTGTTACATGTAGGGTTTTCTTCAGAATAATTCAGGGTGGGGGGCATAAGGGAAACAACTGGCCATTTATGGATAATAGTTGAAGTGCGGTGGGTACATTTCATTATACTAGACTTTTTCTTTTTTATTTTATTTTTATATGTTTGAAAATTTCCGTGAAAGAAAGTTACCAGCAATGGCAATGAACCACACTAAAGGGGGGCTGAACGTGTTAGTGAAACCCCCCACTCTGTAATTTGCCCTAATGTAACCTGCCTGTTCCTTCATTTTCTAGTGCTATTGAGCTCAATAGGACTGAGCTGGAGATAGGATGTCATGATGACTGGATGGACCTGCGGTGAATTAGCCCCAAACGATGTCACTGAAACCTTTTTTTCTTTATCTTATCAATTTCAAACATGCAAAATAGGAATGTTTCTTGACCTCAGGAACTCTTGGAGCTGTAGAAAATAGGAAATAATGGAGATATATTATAAAGACTGTAGATTCATCTAGTTTTGAACAGTTGGAAAGCTGTTTAGTATTGTGTCACATAAAGGGAATGACAGCACCAGATATGTTGATCACATTGTGGGGAGCAAAATGTGTTAGCAGGATAAACTCTGAATTTTCAAAAATAATTAGCTACGTAAGTATTGTACTAAAGTAATGTACTGAAAAAATTTATAATACAGAATGGTGAAAAGTTAATACCTCTGCTCATTTTCCACTTTTCACTGTTTATATTTTCTTGTATATACTCAAGAAAATTTCTGAGCATATGCAAACAGTTTTGTTCCTATTTAAACGTGAAATAGGATACACTTCTTTTCCCCTGGGCTTTGTTTTTAAGTGTAATTTGTCAGTAAGCCAGTATTTCTGCATTGGGTAGAACCTCCTCAAGATGGGACAGAAAAATAAGATGTCATTCTAACCCTTAAAAGTTAAGAAACATATGGCTTATTTTTGTTAAAATAGGAAAACAAGTAGAGATCAATTAAGTTCAGTAGATGTTTAAGGGAGAAAGATATTAAAATGAGTAGGAGTGGCCAGAAATGGTGTTGGAGATGAGGTGAAACATGAATTAGGCTTTAAAAGAGGGGTGAGATTTGGATACATGGACCAGAGTGGAGTGCTAGTCGTAAAGAGCCTGAGGAAAGAGAGAAGAGAGGCAGGAATTAATCTTTTCCGTACAGTGGATTGGCCCAGCATGGAGACCACATGGGTTTGGCACATGATGTTCTCCTTAACCCTTATTTTGGTAAAAAAAAAAAAGAAAGGTATTTGCGGTATTTGCTTTCTAGTATCACTCTTTATTTCTGTTTTAGGAAAACTATGAACAGATGAAAGCACTAGTAAATGAACTCCATGAACGAGCACAGAAGATAAAACGAGGTAAATATTCATTTATTCTTCAATTTATGTTTTTAAAAATAAAAGGCCAAAGTGAGAGGCAACAAGCATTTATTTGAGATGAAAAGTATAGCTATTCTGGAAGTACGTACTGATTCAGGCTGAAACCCAAATAGTGTTCCAAATAGGAGGTGAAGATAAGGGGTACTTATGAGAAAGTTAAGGGGAATAATTACAGAAACAAGGAAAGAATTTCGATGGGTGTTCATGAGCTAAGGAAGGACTTTCTATAGATAGATACAGATAAGCTAACATAGTGATGATAATTCTAAAGAATGTCTTTAGGGGCGGCCGGATATCTCAGTTGGTTAGAGCGCGAGCTCTCAACAGCAAGGCTGCCGGTTCGATTCCCGCATGGGATGGTGGCTGTGCCCCCTGCAACTAAAGCTTGAAAATGGCAACTGGACTTGGAGCTGGGCTGTGCCCTCTCCATCTAGATTGAAGGACAGCGACTTGGAGGTGATGGGCCCTGGAGAAACACAGTGTTCCCCAGTATTGCCCAATAAAAAAAGAATGTCTTTAATTTTCAGTCCTGTAGTCATGTCTGCTTTTCTGATAGCTTTGCAAATAGTTGCCATATAATGCTGCTTTAGGCCCAGTCCAAAGGTAATGTTGCCTACTTTTAACATTCCAAAGATTTGAGTAGTAAGACGTGCAAGGCAGTTTGTCTGAAATAGCAGCTCTGACTCAATTTTGAAGTGGCTCCATTTACATTATTTTTTACACTTAATTAAAATGTCCCTTCATAGTTATTGGTTTTAGGAAAAACTAGTAGCATTAAGCTTTTAACTCCTCAAGACTGTATTTGTTGGTATGCAGACATTTTCTCCTATTACTTGGCCAGTTTTTCTGCTCACATAGCACCTCCACTATTTGGGGGAAAGTAGAAATTCAAATTCATCAATTTTTAAACTATTACTTCTTAAAGTTTTGTTTCAGCCACAGCATCACGCTCATATGAATGTTCAAAATGGCTTCAAGAGTATGATTCCAGTTATCTTTCAGAGAAGCTTACCAGCAGGATAGTTTGCCTCTCAAATCATATCCAATAGACAAAACTCATGTCATTTTTTAACACCATTTCCCCACATTAGAACAGGGGTTCAAGATCTGTCTGGTCAAAAAGAGTAACAAATGTCCACTAACCTTGTTTCTGTAAGTAACCCTCCTACTTACCTATCCCTGTTACTCATAATACTCAGAACTAAGTGCTTTGATTAACACAAGTTAATTGAAGGGCTGTGTTTTGATAGATTCAGAAGTGCTTATTTTTTATAAAGCTGGGTAATAATTTTATTGATATAGAAAAATCACAAATAGTTTTGGTGGTTGAAACAGGGGTATTTAATGACCTAAAGGTAAGGCATGTGTAGTTTTTGAAGACATTTTACAGTGGAAGTTAAATTCCACGCATGTAGTTCCAACAATGCAGGTGAACAGCTGAAGTGACCATAGGTGTTTGTGCTGTGCTTGCAGAGGCAGACAGCTGGGTCATGACTGCCCCCTGGAGACAGCAATGGAAAGATGCTACAAACTGTAAAATGCTTTCTCATTTCAGGGATCTTTAAATGTGAGCAAACTGTATGTCTCAGAAACGACGCAGTATGGTGAATGAGATAGAAGGAAACTAGCTTTTCTGGCTCTGAGTTTGTGGGAATGGAGATCATTAACACAAAATCTTTGAGAATAATCCTTGGAAAACTAAGAGGTTGTGTCTTGCTGTTGTTTTGTCAGGTCCACATCTCGGAGGCAAGTTTAAACGCCAGAAGACCTTAATTCTGAGAATCTGCCTCAGGATAACCAGATCACTCACTTTCTTTTTTTCCTTAATAAACCCAGAATTCACTACATGTTCCAAGTTGCAAATTCAATCTCTAGGCAGAATTAAGAAAGAATGATGTTGTCTTAAGTACTTAAATTTTTTTTATCATCTTGTTGTCATCCCACCTCCCCTCAGACCCCTTCCCCTGCTAAGCCCCTTAGTGGGCACTTACGTCACCTGACTCCCAAAGACCCTCACCAGGGGGCCTGGCCTTCCTTACAGTGCTTTGAGTTCATTTTTCTTTTACTATTTATTTTTAAGCAGCTGTGTTAAGGTGTAATTTACATGATGAACTGCATCATTTAAAGAGCGCACTTTGCGTTTTGACAGATGTATGCACCCATGAAACCATCACCGCAATTGGCTCAATGAACGTTTCACTCCCAGAAATTTCCTCTGCCCCTTTGTCACCCCCCCGCCATCTCCCTCACTCCCTCTCGTATCCTTAAATGCACTTCAGTAGGGAACTCTGAGTTAACTGTGGTTGGGAGAAACAAGAAAAGCGTTGGCTTTATTACACTATTTTATATCTAAATCTTTCCCTTCCAGAATTATTTGTAACTTTAAGGCAGATTTAATCTTAAAAGTATGCCATCCACTTCTTCAGGAAAAAAAAAACCCCTTAGATACAGGAAAGAGTACTGGTTTGAAAAATACAGTTATACTTGGAACCTTATTTGAAATAGATATGACTTATTTTCTCACTTAAAAAGCAAAGAAACAGCTTTCTTAAATAGCTGAACATTTTGTTAGACAGAGTATATTAGGATGAACTTCTTGGGCAACAGGGAAAAATAAGCATTTTAAGGTACAGTTTGATCCTCCTGATCTGTTACCTTGGTTGCTGAGAGTGGGTTATTGGTATTCCCAAGCCCCGGAGCCCACAGCTCCCAGGTGGGTGAGGTTGGGTGTACCTCTCGCACCAAGCAGCTGCATTAGGCTACCTCAGCGGACTCTTAAATTATTGTAATTTTCTTTGTGTGGAACAACGTCAGAAAGCACCAAAGACAGTCTCTGAGTCAAGACACTAACAAAAAAAGGGGACTTTTAAACTGCTGCATAGGGTGTTAAATTCTCTCCAGTTTGGAGACAGTCTAAAAAGTTATGGGTCACTAATGGCCCCCCTAGGTAAGTTTTGCTGTGCTTATCATGGAAGTCATTTCTAAAATAGTGCTGTTTACCTGGTACAGAGGAAGTTAGGAATTTTTCAAATGTCATGCAGCACAGTGTTAGATATTTGGAGTAGGTATTTAATAAATGTGGAGATGAGGCAGTGTTTGCAATGCGTGAGTTGCAGAGAAAATACTATATTATTTCTTTAAGTAATTATTAGTTAATTCAGAAAGTGTATGATATGCTGTGAAATTAGGAATAGATTGACTTTTAAAAAACGCCACTTTAATTATTTACTTCAGAAAATTGGCAGCTTGTAAAAGTGAGTGATCTGAAAAATTAGCCATTTCTCACAGGATACGTTGAACTTTTAAAAGCTCTATATTTTGGATCGAGTGTTATATGTTTTTCTGGCATTAAGTTAAATGGAGACCTTTTATATCATTCTAATCCAATCCTGTTTTATCATATCCTAATTTATCATAGGAGGTGGTGAGAAAGCCCGAGAACGTCACATATCAAGAGGAAAACTGTTACCCAGAGAAAGAGTCGATGGTCTTTTGGACCCAGGGTTGGTATATACCGAAGTCCTAACTCTGTGTTGTCTATTCCATGGTACTTTCTTAGACAGTTTTATAAATCAGTGATTTTAAATTCTGGTTCTTAGTATCCGATTCAACAACAGATGTTTATTGAGAGACTACTATGTGTCAGGCACTGTTCCAGGTGGGGTGCTAGGAATACTCAATGAACAAAATAGACAAAGATTCTTGCCCAACTGGGGTTTACATTGTAGCAGAAGGACATTGAAAATAAATGATACACATCGTAAATTATGCAGTATGTTAAAACTGGTAAATGTCATGGGAAGAAGAAAAGGTAGACTAGAGTAAGGGATCAACAGATGAGGGTCAAGTTGCAATTTTAAACAGGGTGGTGAGGGTAGGCCTCATTGAGAAGGTGACGTTTGAACAAAGATTTGAAGGACTGAAGAGAGAGAGCCCTGCAAATACTGGGGAAAGAATGTTGCAGGCAGAGGAAATGGCCAGTACAAGGCCCTGAGGTGGGAATGTGCTGGATATGCTGATATGCCCAAGGAGCCAGGAGGCCCGCGTGGTTGGGTATGGGACAGGAAGGACAGAGTGGTACCTAGGAGATGGGGCACGTAAGATCTTGTATAGGCCAGTGTAAGAGTTTTCACTCATACTCTGAGAGAAATGGGGAGCTTTTGTGGGCTTTTTAATGTTTGGAAAGGGTTATTCTGGCTGCTATGTTGTGAGTAGACTGGGTAGCAAGGGTGGGAGCACTGAGTCCAGTTAGAGGGCAACTGAAGTGATTCAAGAGAGACATGTTGGTGGCTTGGACAAGGGTACCAGTAGTGGAGATGATGGGAATGGCAGGTTCTGGGTGTGTTGCCAAGAGAGTTGGCCCAGTGGGATTTCCTGAAGGACTGGCTTGTATGGTGGTGGAGAGAAGGAAATGAAGATTCCAAAAGTACTTTTCATGACATCCATGCACACACCCATCCCAGAGGCAAACACTGCTAGTAACACCCAGCATATGTCCTTCTAGACCCTGTTTATTCATATGTGTATTAGACACGTCGTTTTTTTAAAAGAAAAATGTAATCATACTAAATGTGAGGTTTTATAACCTTCCCCCCCACTTACTGTATCTTGAACATTTAAGTAAGAGCGAGCTAGAATAATATAGTAGGTAAGAGCCTGGTCCTAGATTGCTATTAAAACCCAGCTCAGTCACTTCGCGAGGTGTGTGACTTTAGACAAGTCACTTAATCTTTGTGTTTCAGTGTCTTTATCAGTCACTAGGGATCATAATAGGATCTGCCTCAGAAGATAGTTCTTAGGAGTAAATGAGTTAGGTGTCTAACAGTCCTGGAAGAGAGCCTGGCACATGGTAAGTGCTACGTCAGTTTTAGGTGCTATTCTCTTTCTATATTAATAAATACATTTGTACAGCATCTTTTAAAATAAGTACCTAGTGTTCTGTTGTATGGCTATACCTTATAAATCCCCACAGTATTCACACTAGATTTTGTTTTAGATATTCTTCTTTTTGTAGATTTTATATACAACATGCATATTTGAAACATTGACTCATTAAAGAAAAATATCTTCTTATTCCACATGTAACCGTTTATATATATATATATATATATATATATATATATATATATATATATATATGATGTGTATATATATATTATACCTATAAATATATATACACATATGTGTATATATATTTATAGGTATTATATATATATATATATATATATATATATATATATATATATATAATGACATTAATCCAAACAATATCCTTTCTTCCCCTCAGGTCTCCATTTCTGGAATTATCCCAGTTTGCAGGTTACCAGTTATATGGTAATGAGGAGGTCCCTGCAGGTGGCATTATTACAGGCATTGGGAGAGTATCAGGGTGAGTATTCTACTTACACTCAATCTTGTGGGTCAGGAAGAAGATTGACAAGGCACAGGCATCCACCACTCACTGCTTTGCATATTAGCATGCAAATTTTATGCTATTGATGTTATTTAGGACTGAAGCTTTCTATGGAGACATGTATTAGATTCATCTGTGGAGCTTTAGAGACAAAAATTGAGGGGAAAAAAACACTAGCAAAGTTCCCAGGGTCCCAATCCAGACCTCCAGGTGTGAGCTTGGCTTGTATGGTTTTCCAGGCTCCACGTGATCTCTTTACATCTAGGGAGGAAACCACTGTCTTAGAGGAGTAGCTCTCTAAGTAAGGAGTAGCTCTCCAAAGTGGCATCAGCATCACCTAAGAACTTGTTAGAAATGTAGATTATCAGGTCTTCCCAAGAGGCACTAAGTCACATTCTGGGGGTGGGCCCCTGGAGTCGGTGTTCTCAAACCACTGTGGACTTAGGGAATCTAGATGTTAAATGCATTTGTATATATTTGTGTATGATCTCATGTTTTCTGTGAAGTTACCATGCCCGGCACTGTGACAAACACTTCCCGCTGATTAGTTGTTTTCATCCTCACCACAGATCTGTGAGAAAGAGTGTTACTGTCATCATCGTTCTGCAGATATAGGAACTGTTGAGAGTGTGAAATAACTTGTCCAAGGTCAAGCCACTGGAAAAGCTCAGCTTTGACCTTAGGCAGGTGGACTCCGAGCCCATTTCCGGTCACAGTGTGGACTCTGAGTAGAAGGCCTGGTTCCTGTGCCCATCTTTGAATATGGGCTTTGGGGTCAGTTCCACCCACACGGGTTAAAAATAGAGAAGAGCCGGTTTCTGAAAGAAAGTTTCATTCTGTTGCCAAAATAAGAAATGCTGGATAGGCAAACCAATAGATGTACAATACGGTACTTTTCTGGACTGATTTTGTTTCTCATTCTGTAACGTGTCTGTGACCTTTTAATAGTAGAGTAACAGTGGCTGTGTCACTTGTTCAAGGTCATGTACGTAGCAAGTGGCAGAGCCAGAATTGCAGCCAAGCTTTGATTGACTTCACAGCCTGGTCTCCGCCCATCACCAGAGCTTCTTAAGCTTTTCCTGCAGCACCGCAGGGCAGGGAAGTGTGACCACAGTCCTGGAGATATGGGGCCCTGGCCCAGCCGCCAGCCCTAAGCCTAAATTCCCTTCCAAGTCTAGTTTGTTTAATGTTAAAGTAATTAAAAATTTGCATTCCAGTCATGGAAAAAGGCTTTATATGACCTGTCCAGGTAAGAAATGTCCAAACTTGTAGAGGATTTATCTAAGAGTTTGTTTGAGACAAACATATGCCGGGAAACACTATCTCGAATGCTCCAGAGAATGACAGGTTTGCAGCTCTTTAAAAATACATTTGAAATGAAGGAAGGAATTTAGGAAGATTACATGGAGGTGGGAAAAAGCAAGGTGGGGATTTGATTACAGGATACCTAACAAGATTGTGTGCTTTTTTTGGAGGGTGGTTACAGTTTATTTCAAAGGTGTGTTCACCTAGATGCATAGAAACAATGGACAGAGCTTGCTTAAGGCAAAGATAAACTTTTTACTAAAAAGTTTATGCCTGGGGTGTGACTGCCTGCTCTGGCTTGCCCAGTTAGGAATTTATGATCAGATCCCCCTGTGAGGTTACTTTCCAGAGCCCCTTTTTCCCCTGTCCACAGTTCTAATGAATACAATTGATGCTCCAGGGAGAGGAGCCCTGTTACGCTGTGGAGAGCTCTGCAGGCCTTGTACCCTAGTCCAGAAGCACAGCATGAGCCCAACAGGCTGTGCGCTCAGTTCCTGTTCTCTACTTTCAACAGAGATTCAATGAGTTACTTTTTAGAATTCTAGAGACTATAAAGTGCGATTGCAGAAACATCATCAATATAAAGAAGATTAAGTTTTGTAAAGAGCACACTGTTCTTTCAAGTTTCAAGTGAACCTCTGATCTTCAGGTTTCCTGACAAGTTAAGCAGTTTCCCTAACTGACCGCCCGCGTTCCCCACTCTGCTGCTCAGTGTGTGACTTGTGGGCTGAGGTACCCAACAGCATGGTTTTGCAGAGAAAGGGCACGTTGTAGTGTATGTTTCCAATATACTATTTTAAAGTTTGCATCTGTTGTCACTTTGAGAAAGATAAATGGTGTATTTTAAACTTCTTTTAGTTTTATAGAAAAGCATATGGCAGTAGTGGTGAACTTTTGAAAACATGAAAAGAAATACTCGTGATGGGTTAGTTTTCATTTTTGCAAAGTACCTTCCTTAAAGGAAACTTGAAGGTTTATTATGATGGGTTTTCTCACCCTTGAGACTTGGATTTTTTTATTTTTATTGTCTTGTTCAAATACCCTTTTATTCAAATAAGCATTATGAAATGTGGCTTAGGGTGTTAATTTTTCACTACTAATATAGGACTGATGACTATAAAAATCAAGTGTGAGTTTGTAAACTTGTTAAAAGTGATCATTTTATATTATATAAATGAATGTATGAATTGTGATTAAATCTTGCTTTGGTATCCCAAGATTATGATATAATGACTGTCATTGTGATATGTACTAGAAGTTGAAGGTGGCATTGGAGTGTCATGGAATGTGATGTCGTTGGCCTTTAACTTTGAAGAAATCTCTCATTCTCTTTCCAATGAAATTTCTGCCTTTCAGAGTAGAATGCATGATTGTTGCCAACGATGCCACCGTCAAAGGAGGTACCTATTACCCAGTGACTGTGAAAAAACATTTACGGGCACAAGAAATTGCAATGCAAAACAGGCTCCCTTGCATCTACTTGGGTAAGTCACAGTAGTTGTAAAATAAACTATTTTTAGCTGGTAAAATATAAGACTGTTTAGAAGGCTATTTATATGACGTTATCAATTAGTATTTATAACTGTTCGTTTCTCCCATTATTACAAAAGAAATGCATGTTTTGTGTTGGAAACGCTGGGAAATAAAGTAAACAAGAACTACCCATAATAACATCACTGAGGAATAACCTCTGACAGTATTTTGGTGCATGCCAGTTTTTTCTCTGCACGTGTATTTTCTTTTCTTCTATATATTTTGTTTTTCTGTTAACCATAATGGGTTCAAACTATGAACAAATAGTGGCTAATATTTATGGATCTCTTGAGTGCCAGATGCTATGTTAAATGTTTGAGTGTGTTTATAATTTGAGCAGATATTAAAGAAATTTAATTTTTTAAAATTTATTTTTCTATTATAGTTGACATACAATATCATATTAGTTTCAGGTATACAACATAGTGATTAGACATTAATATTGATTGGACATTACAAAGTGATCACCCCAATAAATCTAGTAAGGAAATTTAATTTTCAATAAAAATATATTTATGTTTAAAATTAAAATAGATTTAAATCTGAGGATGTTTCAAAAAAGAATATCAAAGCAAGGTAGTATGGAATTGCCACTTCTGGATGGAGATTGGTTTAGTTTGGTAACACGCAAATATATGTTGTTCATTTATGTGGGTATTTGAATAGGTACTGATGCAGAGATTTTTTTTTTCCCTACGAAAGTGAATTTACCTGGTTGACTTACACTGTGAAGTACTTTGCACATGTAGAATACAGCAAATGAGGCCCTGCTGCTTGCAGGTGCTGTGCAAACACTGTGGGGGATGCTGGGAAGAGTATTATGTTGTTTCTGTCTTGATAGGAGTCAGGATATAATGTATCTGTTAACAATCAGAGCCTCACGGTTGTATCCAAAAGTGATCGGTATAGGACTAGCTAACTTTGTAGCTTTACTGTGTGCATTCACAATATGTGCTGAACTAAGTGCATTACACACATTATTTCATGTTATCCCAGTAACAACTGTATGGGATAGCTACTGTTGGTACCTTCATTTCACAGATGAGGAAACCAAGACATAGAAGGTCTAGGAAACAGGCCTGTATACAGTCACTAAGCTCTGTTTTGAACTCAGCTGACATTCTTATCCACTACTCTAATCTGCAGTAAAAACAATACCCAAAGGCTGTATGTGATAAAGTGTCACATGAATTGCATAGGAGGTTTTTGTATTGATTTAAAAGAGAGATACTTTTTTTTAGCTGAACTGGTTAAGCATATATGGTGTTTCTGGGGCTTCAGCTGGTCCTCAAAGGAGAGAATGGCCTACACATTTCAAGTGGAGTTTTGTGCAGGGGTAGGAGAGCCAAATGGATTTGAGGAAAACGGAATCCTTTTGGTGGCATTGGGGGATTGGAGAAAGGTGCTGCAGGATAGTTTAGAATGATAGGGCAAGTTTTTTGTGAATGGGATTAAGAACTGCTGCTGTCATTGATACAAGTCTTCCTGTGTGTCGCATATTTTGTTCATAGAGATGTATTTATTTCTGTCATTTCTCTTGTCTTCAGTTGATTCAGGAGGGGCAAACTTACCTCGACAAGCAGAGGAATTTGCAGATCGAGATCACTTTGGCCGTATATTTTATAATCAGGCAATTATGTCTTCTAAAAATATTGCACAGGTAATTTCTCATTAATGAGATATATTGCTTTTTGCTCCAAGTGACTTTGCTAAGTAGGTACTCTGAGATAACTTAAAACAGAAGTTAATTCAGGGTTTAGTTTTTTTCCGTAGAAAATATCTTAAGGTTACCTCTAGTTAGATACTTTTGTTAATTATGGGAATACACTTATACTGTTATAAAGGTTATCCACCAAAGGAAAAGAGTTTTTAAAAAGAATGGGCACTGAGTAATCATTTTTTTAGGACTGGACTCTTGAAACGCTGGACACTGTTGAAATGTGTGAGGAGATATGTACAAGAAAGTTGTAGTATTGTTTGTTACAGCAAAAGTTAAACAGCAACCTAAATGATCGTTAATGGGAGATTAATAATACAATTTTTAGCTGTTAAAGTGAATGAACTAGAATTGCATGCATCAACGTAAATAAGTCTCAAAAGTATGTTGAGAAAAAAATAGTGGAATAAATACACAGCCAATTATTACATATGTAAAGCTTAAATATATCAAATAATACTGTGTTATTTATGGCTAAACATGTACATGTGAATGATACACTTAGCTTTAAAACAATGATTACCTTTGAGGTGGGAGGGAGGAAAAAGGGGTCAGGTAGGAGGTATGTAGAGGCTTCAGTTATATCTGAAATACTTTATTCCTTAAAAATATCATTTAAATTTGGCCGATTGTCAAGATTTATTAAGATTTGGTATTAGGTGAAAGGATATTTATTTTATTTTTCTCTAATTGTTTTTACATGTTTGAAATATTTCATAATACTGATGCTACTCCTTTGTTTATGTTGTTACTGGATTTCTTAAGTTTGTAATATTTTTATTAATCTTCTAATTTGTCTTCACTTGCAATGACTACATCTCTTCTTTTTTCTTTTCTATCAATAGGGTATGTTGTTACTATTATTATATATTTTACTGTTGTGCAGTGACCTTGCCTATATCTCTATGCTTTATTTATCTAAATAGAAACCAGCTTTGCTTAATTTTGCATAAATGGCTCTTCCATTATCTTGTATGAAATTGTTATTGTGATCTTTTGTTTTATAGGGGAGGTTAGCCCATTTAATCTGGTATTATAATTTATATAGCTGTACTAACCTTGCATTAGTTTCCTAGGACTGATATAATGAATTACTACCAACTGAGTGGCTTAACTGAAAAAAATGTATTCTCTCACGTTCTGGAGGCTAGAAGTCTGAAGTCAAGGTGGTGGCAGGACCATGCTCCCTGAGAGTCTCTAAGGGAGACTCTTCCTGCCTCTTCCAGCTTCCGGTGGCTCCAGGTGTTCCCTTGCCTTGTGGCTTCATGACCCCCATCTCTGCCTCAGTCTTCACACGCCTTCTCCTTTGTGTGTCTGTGTGTCCTCTTCCCTCTCTTATAAGGACACTTGTCATTAGATGGAGGGCCCACCCAGCTAATCCTGGCTGATCTCATCTCAAGATCCTTAATTATATCTGCAGGCTCTTTCCAAATAAAGTCACATTCCTAGGTTCTGGGGATTTGGGTGTGGACATATCTTTGTTGGGACCATTATTCCACCCACTGCAGACCTCTGTCACCTTGCAATTTCATTTTTAGTTCTTTTTTTGTTCATGTAGCTTTTGTGGAAACTATATAAAACATCAACCAACAATTAACAAATACTATTTATGGAGAACCTACTGTAAGCCGGTACTATGCTGGTGAATAAAATCAGGTAGGGTCTCTGCTCCTGTGGAACCTAAAGCTTCAAGTGCTTTAAAAACAGGTCGTTTTAAAATTAAAAGGATCCATATATTTTTCGTTTTAAAATTAAAAGCGTCCATATATTTTTGAATAAGCAATACCTGCCTATGATAAAAAAAAAAATCTAAAATGCCTGAGGGGCATTTGACTGAATTCCTTCCTTTCGCCTGTTTTATTTTTGTTTCCTAAAAATTTTCACATCAGTATTTCTTTAACTGAGCCACTACTCTTAGCATATTTTTTCTATTGCTCTCTAATAGGAAGTTTATGGTTGAGATTTGCCTTTTGATATTCTTATGAACCTCTTGAAATTAAAAAAAAAAAAATTGTTATTATATACTAGTCTTCATAGCGCCCGTTCTGATCTTTCCCCCAGTATATGAACTCTAAACGTGACATCTGCACTGAAGCTACTGCTACGTACTTTACTGAAAAAGTCAGGCTATGTGTGAGTGCTGCTCTTTCTATTGAAAACACTGTTACTCTGAAGTCTTTTATCCCAGAAAGAATTGTCCCTCTTCTCCAAGGCTAAAGTTGTCACTTATAATCTTAACATCAACCCCTCTTTTGTGCTTTACCTCATTTCTCTCTTTTACTTTAATATTTTCTCATCCACTTATTCTTTTTTCCTTATAGCCAATAGTTAACGTTGATGTCCTCTTTTTTTAAAGGAAAAAGAAAAAGTACCAAAAATGATGCCAAAAGAAAAGGACCGTTTCTAGCTTCTGCTCGTCCTCAAAGCTTCCCTCCTTCCTGGACTTCCCAGACTTCTTAAGGATTGGCCCAGTATCTTTACTCCTGACTGCTCGCTCTCCTTACAGCCTTACTGCCCACAGAGGGTCTTGCTAACCTTCTAGAGACCAGATTCTCAGTCGGCACAACCTCACGGTATCGTCATTGTTCCCTTTCCTGAGAGTCTCCTTAGGTTTCATGCCACTGGGGTTTCCTTATTCTCCCACTTGTCGGAGCCTGCCGACGAGACGAACGGTTCCTGAAGTGGGGAGTGAGGATTGAGAAAAAAATAGACAAGAGACAAAGATGGGATCGGGAGGGCGAGCAGTTCTAATTAGACTGCTGCGTCTACTTTATTTTTCAGCTTTCTTTTATACACACAAAAACAAGAAGGTTACATAAAGCGGCTGAGGCAGCAAGTACAGATTAGTTATGTTTTCTCAAAGTTTGGCCCTGACTGTTCTTAGACCTTTAGATATTTTCCCATTCCCAGGGCAGCAGGTGTCTGTTTGTTCTTTATGCTTATCGGAATTCTCCTTAGCGATCCTCCCAAACTCTGCTTGAAGTTACATTTTCTTAACCCTTAATGCTCCGGCTCCCTACACCCACTCTCTCTGTTTAATCCTCCCAACCCCACCCAAGAACTTGACCTTAATGGTTTAATAACATCTCACGACATACCTGCCACCTCAATGATCTTTTTCTAGTCCTGCCCTCCCTTCACACCTCTGCTTACACTTAGGGCTTCTGTTTCTATGGATTTCCTGCTGGCACCATCAGCTCAAACTAGACACTGAGCATGTTTGCTTCCCCGCTGGTTTTTGTTCCGTCACCTGTGTTCCTGTTTGCTATTGATGGTACTTCCTTCTTGCTCTTTTCCTTAGGATTGAAACTTTGATGTCATCCTGGACTCTTTTCTGCTTTTTCCCCTACTTAATTCTTGTAGGTCAAAAATATATATAGTATCTTCCTTATTTTTGTATCCCCAGGAGCTCTTCTGATGCTGGGCAGATAATTAACACATAGAAACCCTTTGGCGAATGAAGTCCTATCGATTTTTCCTCTCCATTCCATTCGTCACCGTGGGTAGTTCAGGCCTTCATTACCAGCTGTCCTGGTACTATCCTGTGGCACGGGCTATGCTGGCCTGGTGTCCCGTCTGCCGAGTCTCTCCTTTTCTGTCCATTGTACACATTACTGCAAGGTTATTCTTTGTCTAGTTCCTTGGTTCCAAACCCTATTTTCTATAACGCGAATTCAGACTTCTTAGCCTGGTACTTAAGACCCCAAGTGATCTAGTTGTAAACTAACTTTCTAGCCTTACTGCTCATCCCCTGTAAGCTGCCGTGAATCTGACGCACTCACTGGTGTGCCTGTGCACCGTGGCCTTTCATCACTGTCAGCCCGAGTCCATGCCATGCCCTCTTTCCCCCGGTTTTGAGGTCTAAGTCTCCATCCCATTTTCCGTGGCTCATCTCAGGTGTTACCTTTTTCAGGAAAGCTTCCCAGAATCCCTTACTGGAAGTAATCTTTTCCTTCTCCCATCTCTCGTAATTCTTGAGCTATACCTTATTAATGGCATTTATCCCTTTTATCTAGATATATCCTAACTAATTTTCCTCACTAGACTCTAAGCTACTAGAGATTAGAGACAATATTAGGTGAATGTTTATATCTTCACACATTTCCCTGAGAAGGTACTTAATATTTATCAAAAGAGTGAAACTCCTTATAACTATTAAAGTGATATCTGACATACTGAGTAGTTCTATTTCCCATATTTTACTGTACTGTTTTATTATTTATATAAGACTTAGCTTTAGGTGGGTGATAAAAACAATTTCTGTATGTTATTATATAAACAGTCCCTTATAACTCCAGTTATGTTACGTGTGCATTTTGATAGTGAACACAGTCTTCCTTACTGGTTCATTTCCTGTTTTCCTTCCCAGGGTTGGTTTTTATTTAATGTTATTAACCTTGCCTGTTGTAAATCCACATATCCTACTTCTAAGTTCTGTGTCTTTTGACAATCAGACCTCTGTTATTTTCTATATTTTTGCAGTTGTAAAAGTGTGGACAGATTCCTACACGTCTTCCATGTTTAAAATTTTTGTTTTTGCTCTCGAGGAGCAAAGACAGTTAAATGAAGTATTATCTTTGTATTCTCTTGAGTTCCATCTTTCCTTCCTTTCTGGTAGGTCTTAGGATGCCTTGTTTGTTTTTGAAGTTTAAAGATACGGCGTATTGATGTCTGGTTGTCCTAATATTTGGTTCTCACGTTCTGAGGATACCTTTCCTGGGCCTTCTCCAGATCCATCCATGCCTGGTGACCTTGGAAATACACTTCTTCTGTTTTCCTGATTATTTCCATGTTGCTGGCTTTTTAAATGTGAGACACTTGTCTTCCAAAGTGGGATCTTTGTATTTATTTTTTTTAGGTCTCACATTACCATTAATTTTTATGATCTAGTGGTAGTCCAGTCTAGAGTGATTTTTGTTCCGATGCATCAGTTCTCTTCCTTGTTTTAGTGTAATCCTTACTACACCAGCAACAATGTGTTTTTGTTTTTACTAATAGTTTATTTCTTCTGAAACAGGCATTATTCACTGAGCCAGGTTTAGTTGCAGCTCCTCAGGCCTTTCGCTTGTTTTTCTTTGTGTTTCTGCCTATTCTCTTTTTGGAGATGTACTTAAAATTATTCTCAGGTGTTCCTCCTTTCCTCTTTCCTATCCTTTCCCTCTTCCCCATCTTGGCTTAGCACTTTTTTTTTTTTTTAAGGAGGGCGCAGCTCACAGTGGCCCACGCAGGGATGGAACCGGCAACCTTGGTGTTATTAGCACCACGCTCTAACCAACTGAGCTAACTGGCCACCCCCATTAGCTCATTGTTTTTGAAATTTATTTTCTTTGCTTCAGACATTGGTGATTGTTGGGGGTTAGTCAGGACAGGCACTGTATATTATATTACTTTAAAAATGCATTTCAACCTGTTCACGAAGCCGGATAGGGCCTGTTTGATTGCTTTGAGTCTCTGATAGAAAGATTGAGGAAGAAACACAATGTTTTGGGTAAGATGGACTTTTTGTTTTCCGTGTACATTTCGGCCTATCCAGTTAGTACAGATTAGCATGAGCATTCTAGAATCAGTGGTGTGAGCAGTCTCTATAGTTGATAATGTTCTTAAATACTGGATAGCTCTAGAATGGACATGTGTATTTTGTGGCTTTTATTTTTTAACGGCGGCTCTTCAAGTACAGGAAGGAAAAAAAATGTGATACAGGCAGTATTTGCTTTCCACAATTACTTGGAATTGAAAAAGAAGATGAGAGATTTAAAAAACATTGTTATATTTTTAATGGCTTTTCCATCAAGTAACAAACTGGGACTTTCCCCCTCTCCAAGTTATAATACATTTATATCACTGTGTGCCTTTGAACTGGATGGTCTTCTGCAATTTTTCAGGGGAAGGATGGAGGTTTAGAGTTCACACAGTTTTTAGAATTCGGTATAAAACCTCTTGACTCCCTTTCAGAGACCCTTTCCATAGGGCAGACTGCTGACAAACATTTTGTAATTTGGTTTGGGTGCAATGAGACCCAGTCTCTATTTGTTCAGACAAGACCTGGAGGGTAATAAAGTTTTGTCTAAAGTTTTTGAAAGACTTTTACCTCTGCTTTGTAGCATCTCATTTATTCAGAAATTCTGCTTGTGCTTTCTGTGGTGGTTATGACAAATACTGTTACTGTCAGGTATACATCATTCTTAGCCTTCTTGATTCAAGTTATGGAATCACCAGGGCCTTCCTCAGCCTGCAAGCGGGATCTCTTGGTTTGTCCGTCACAGAGCAGACCCCCCTCACTGGTGACGGGGTGGATTGTAGCCTCTCAGTCCAGGTGTTGGGAGTTCTCCGTTGACCTGATGCAGGGGAGGGTCTCTCCTGGTACAGTGGCTGTGTTGTGTCCCCCACACGCCTCTGAGTGTCATCCTAATAGTTTATAGTTAAGCATCTTATATCCTTTTAGTGGAGGAAACAACAGAATTTCCTTCCTGAGGTTCCAGATCATTTGTCCAGCATGGCCCAGTGTAAGATCTTTGTTGTACCACAGACTGATGCTTTGGGACTTGGAAAGTCGTCAGTGCTGTTTTGGCCCTGGGGTCCCTGTGCTTTGTGAGAAGCAGCAGCAGACACAGTGGCAGAGTTCTTGGGACACCTCATTCACTTTATTTTGTGAGTGAGCTAATGGCTCAGAATGAAATGATGACAAATGGCAACTTATCAGTGCTCTTTTATTTAATTTTTATTCCTAGTATCAGAATTTGCTTTAGCAATATTAAATTTTGTTCTTGTTAGGTATGTCTGAGTGGAATAGCCTTTCTTATTGATGGTAAATTTGAGAATTTTGATCTTGGTATACTTAGTAACTCTAGCTTTTGCTTTTTTAAAAAAAAAATTGTAACAACTTTTAAGATATAATTCACATATCAGACAATTTACCTATTTAATATATACAATTTAATGGTTTTTAGGCTATTCACAGAGTTGCATCAATTTTAGAACATTTTTATCACCCCAAAAGGAAATGCCTTATTCATTAGTAGCTGTTCCCCATTTCTGTCTAGTCTCTCCAGCCCCTGGCAACCACCAATCCACTTTCTGTCTCTATACACTTGCCTATTCTGGACATTTTATATAATGGAATCATACAATGTGTGGTCTTTTGTGACCGGTTTCAAGATTTACCTATGTCCTTCTCTTGGTTTTCATCACTGTCTGGGATGGCACAGAATTCTATTTATGGCCTGTCTCCCATCTGGAATACAGGACCTGGTTTATAGATAGATACATTGAAGAGCAACAACAACCAAGTACTGTAAACGGACTGTCCCAAGTTTTCAGATGTGCTTCAATTGCAATCACTTAAAGTAGATGGTTTTGATCTCTGTATTAGTTATCTATTGCTGCAGAACAAATTACCCCAAAATCGAGCAGTTTAAAACAACAGCGTTTATTATCTTGCAGTTTCTATGGGTCAGGAGTCTGAGCACTCTTCTAGCTGGGTCTTCTAGCTCTGGGTCTCTCCCATGGCTGCAGTCACCTCAAAGCTTGACTGGGAAGGATTCTCTTCCTCACTCGCTCAAGTGGTTGTTGGCGGGATTTAGATCTTTGCAGGCCTCACTCAGTTCCTTAGGAGCTGTTAGCTGGAGGCCTCACCAGGTTCCTTCCCATGTGGGTTTCTCCATAGAGCATCTCACCTGCCATGTCAGCTGGCTGTATCGGAGCGAGCAAGCAAGTGGGTAAGAGAGAGGGCCAGAAGGATGGAAGAAGCAGTCTCATAACTTAATCGCAGAAGTAGCACTGCCATTGGATAGAAGCACATCACCATGTCTTCCACACACTCAAGGGGACGAGAGCACACGGGACTTGAATACCCAGAGTCAGGGATTATCGGGGGCCATTATTAGCTGGTGGCAGAGAAGTAGATTGTTGATTTCTTTGGTTTCAGAAGTACTATGGAGAAAATGCATCTGAAGTGCCCTTTGGAATATGATAAAACTCTGTCATAGATGTACTAATAATTTGTCAGCTATTCATTTGTGAGACTTTTCTACTAAATTGGTATATCTTCCCCCCGTCCCCAGATGGCATGATGGCATTCAGTTTCATTTCTCTCATTTAAAAAATTTTTTATTGCTATAGAGTTGACATACATCTTCCTTATTTTTGTCTTACTACATTTTGACAGACTGATTCCTCTTTGTTGGTCTCCTCCATCTCCCCCCACCTCCACGCCCATCCTTGGTCTCGGAATACTTGCTGACAGTGTTCTCTTCTTTCCTTTTGTTCTCTGGTTGTTTTCTTGGAACCCTGCTATGCCTGTTTACTTCTTACTGTTGAAAATTGTCCCCTTCTAGATTCTTACTTAATTGTGACTCTTCTCTACTTCCCTTGATTTTTTTTTTTTTTTAGTACTGAAGTAGTTTTGAGAGAACAAGCTGAGAAGGTGAAATCGTGTCCTTTGCTCCTGATAGAATCTTAAAGAAAAAGCCCATAAAATATTTCAGACATGTAGAAAGTACAGAGACTTATAGAACAGAGCAGTCATGTACCCTCTGCTTGGATTTATGAAGTGTTAACATTTCATTTGTTATTTTTGCCTCCAATTCTTAAAGAATTTATCAATAATTCATTTACACATTCAAAATATTGTGTCGATGGACATGTTGGTTATTTGCACATTTTCTCTGTTATGAACACTCCTGTGATGAATGTTTTTTTGTGCTCATTGGCAAGAGTTTTTCTAGCCATCGCTATTTTGAAAACAAACTTCTGGGTGATTGATAAGCAGAAACAATAAGTGATAAATATTTCTGTAGCATGTTGACAAATATTACAGCCATTTTTTAATAACATACATTAAATAAGAAAAAATGCTCTTGTGATAGCCATTTAGACATAAAAATATGAACTTGTGCTGCCTACCATTTTTGGATTAATACTAGTGTGGTCTTTTGTTTTCAAAACAGATATTTGTATGACCATAAGGGAAAATGATGGAATATTGGAATTAGTAACAAAAACTGCTTTCATATGATAATTTAAGAAAACATCCATTACGTACTTCGCTTAATTTTCTTTGTGATATTATTTATTCCTATCTAGGGGTAATCTGTCAAACCCATATTTGTTGTTCTTTGTGTCATACTAATCTCTAAGTAAGAATATTTTTTAAGCTTTTATATCATATTCAGGATAACACAAAGTATTAACAACACTTGTTTGGAAAATTTCAGTATTCCTGTGACTAAGTGGCATTTTTTTACAGGACTTACTATTATTTGATTTAAAAATTATCCGTTTAATACAGTTTTGCTCATCTGTGGGTAGGTTATGAGTTTCTTCTTTCCATTAGTTGCTTAGGCTAATGGTCTACCTTGCCAGTCTTCTTCCTCACAGGGAGATTGTTCATAAACTTTGTGAAGGTATGACATAAGCCCTTCAAAATACTTTGATACAATAAGTTAAGAAACTTTTCCAAATGTTAAGTGGACTCCATTTTTAAAATGAAGTACAGAGACCAGTTAGTAATATCCCTTGATACTGCAATGTTTATGGGACTATAGATCCAGAAACTGTATAATTCACTGTTTGAGCTGTACCTCATGGGTTTCTTGTATGCTTGGATTCCAGATAGCGGTGGTCATGGGTTCCTGTACAGCAGGTGGTGCCTATGTGCCTGCAATGGCTGATGAAAATGTCATTATACGCAAGCAGGGTACCATTTTCTTGGGAGGACCCCCCTTGGTAAGAACATAATCTCAGTTGATTGAATAAAAATATACATAATATAAAGTTTACCATTTTAACCGTTTTTAAGTGTACATTTCTGTGGCATTGAGTATATTTACTTTGTTGTGCAACCATCACCATCATCCATCTCCAGAGCTTTCTCATCTTTTCCCTCTCAGGTTATCTCTGCTTTCAGTGGGCCCACTATCCCAACTCCCAGTGGACACGTGACCCCCCAAGGGTAGGCAGCCTCCATGCCAGGATTTGCTTAGTACCTAGATGGGGAATGGGTGAAAGGCTAGCCCTTAGCTCATACCCGCACCGAGTCATCTGCTGGAGAACATAACTCAGCACTGCCAGCCCAGAACAGTGATGACGTGCTGTCGTCCACCCTGTGACACCGTGGGGTGCATGCCTGACCCCTGATCCCACGCCGTGCCAGGCCTTCCCTGGGGGCAGATGTAACAGTTGCTAGGCAGGGGTGGGGAGGAGAAGGTAGAGCAGGCATCAGTTAGCAGGGAGCCAAGACCCCATCCCCGGGAGATGATAGGAGGCAGACTGACCAAGGGCTGAGGCTCTAAACCCCAACACATATGCCCCATTGCCCTGTCAGACTTCACTTACACGACACAAATTCAAAGATAAATTAGAATTTCAGTAGGGTGACTACTGAGCATTAAACTCCAAGCACAGGGCCCTTCCGAGAGGGGACCCTGTGCAACCTCACTGGTCACGGGCCTGTGATGCAGGACTAGACTGGATTATATCATCCTGGCTCTCCCTCACCTCTCCTTTGGTCAGCTCCATTCCAGTGATTTTCCGCAGTCATCACTCTGCTGTGTTTATATCACAATATGATCTTAGAGTTCAAAGGGATAGAGGGTAGGTGAAGACACAGGTCATCACTGCACCTTATGACAAAATGTCCCATTATATAAGTAAAATCCAAGAATATTAAATCAGTAAAAAGAAAAATGTCACATTATAAAACTATAAACTATAGATAATAATATTATTTATAATAATAGACAATCTATAGACAATGGGGTATGATTCATCCATAAAAGGAAATGAAGTTCTGACACATGGTACAACATGGATGAACCTTGAAAACATTATGCCAGACAACAAAGTGACAAATACTGTATAGTTCTACTTGTATGAAATATTTAGAATAGGCACATTCATAGAGACAGAAAGTATATTACGTAGTAGTTGCGAGGTCCTGGGAGGAGGGTGGAGTGGGGAGTGACTGCTCATGAGTACGGGGTGTCTTTCCAGAGTGAGGAGATGTTCTGGAGTTGGGTAGTGGTGATGGTTGCACAGTTTGTGAATATACTGAAAAGCACTGAACTGTATACTTTAAATGGTGAGCTTTACAGTATGTGAATTCTATCTCAGAAAGTAAGTTTATTGCTTCAAAAGTCTGTCAAAGAATCTTTGGTTTTGGAATATTAACACACACTTATTAAAAAGAATGTTAAAAAGAGATTATGGTTTGATGTGAAATAAGTGTATTTTCCAAATGATCCTGTTAATTTTTAATAACTTTTGAGGATCAAGTAAGTGTGAAGAGCTGCCATTTCAAATGTGGTAAAAGTCTCAAGGCATAATTCAAAAAGCCTGTGGTGTTTATTATTCTTTAATACTTCTCTAGCTTTATGTGATAGCTATCATTAGTTAATGACAGGAAGAGCCACTGAAAATTTACCTTTGTATGGTAAAGGGTACAAACTTTCATGAGTAGTTCTTGTTTATTTTTTATTAGAGAATGAATAAAGATATGAGTAAAACTTGAAACATCTTTTTGGGAATATAGGCAGCAGCATCATAGGATAATGCTAATTGTTTTCCAGAGATTTTGTCTAAAAGTCAGCAGTTATCAGTGGATTCAGGTTTAACTTGTACCTTAGAAAGAAGCAACTTAGCAGCCAGAGAAGTCTGCAGTTCTGTCACAGAACTGAACGTTGTTCAGTAGTCTACCATCAAAAGACTTGTTTGCAAGTCTTTTGCAAACAAAAGTCTTACTAGACAAGCAGCAGCAGCCTCATCTTCTTGAGAATTCTAAATTTTGACACTGCCTTTACTGAAAATTGAGAAAAGGCTTTGTAGGTTTCACACATAATGTGGGGTTGAGTTGCTATAGTTTTCAGTAGCTTAAAATGATTGAAAAAATGCATAGTTATAAGACAAGTTTTTGAAGGAGCTTTTTGATTTCCTGTCTTTTGTTTATCTTCTGAACTTGTTATTTAATAGAATGAGCTATTTTAATTTTCTCTTTGCACCTATCACTGTATCAAATGTTGTGGGTGTTCAACAAATATTAACCAATGACGAATTTTTATTTTCTTAGTCACATCCCTGAAAATAAACATAGTATATTGGTTGTTTATTCCTTTAACAATTTTAAATATCCAGACACCTTTTATAATTAGTTATTGTCTGGTCTGAAGGCTATTTTACACTGAATTTTTTTGGGAAGCAGAGAACCAGAAATTTAGGTCTGCATATGGAATTATTGGAGATAAAAATTTTAATTTCCTCTCCCCATGGAATAATTTTTTATTTAAGACAGAGCTTTCGATGTAGTGAATAAGTCATTTCTATGCTGTATTTTAATGTTCATTATTCTAATTAAAGTTTTTCCTGTTTGAAGAAAAAGAAACAAATCAATCAACTCAAAGAAGTAGAAATCAATAAGCAATTCCTACAGGATCACATTGGCATTTAGAACTAAATGATTTCTCTTTCTTTTACCTGTTAGAATTTCTCAGGCTGTAATTAAGTCATTCTTAATTTATTACTTGAGGTTTCTTTCTTTTTGGTCATATTCTGCTGAATCTTAGATGTGAGTAATCTTAGATATTTTTTCCCATCTTAAAGATATTATACCTTTAAGACTTTGTTTTAAGACGAGTTTTTCAGCATAGGGGAAATAAAGTCATTACTTCAGTACATTTATTGAGTGTTCAAAGATGAATAAATCACAGTTCCTGCCACCAAGGAACTCGCAGTATAGAGATGACAGAGACACATGCAAATTACTGATACAGTCTGGCAAGTGCCATGTTGGAGGTGTAAGCGGAATACTCTTGGATGATGGATAAACAAGCATTGCTGTATTAATACTGTGCAGTATCATTAATGATGAAAAGGTCTGGGTGGGTCAGGGAAAGCCACAGAGCAGGTGGGGCTTGAAGGATAAGCAGGGATTCACCAGGTGAACGAGAGGGAGAAGGGAGCCTAGGCAGTGGCAGCAGCACGTGCCCAGACAAGAAGGCTGTGCCGTGCACGGAGGCAGCCTAACGTAGGGGAGAGGGCAGGCTTTCTGGCCAGAAGTGCCTGGGTTCAGATCAAATTCCGTCACGTGCTCAGGAGCTGGGGGCAACTTCCTCAGTGACTCTGGGTTCAGATTTTTCATCTGTAGACTAGAGAAAATATGATCTAGGTTTGCTAGGTGGGTGGAATTAGAAAACAAAATGTTCTTCAGCTCTGTGAAAGAAAGTTGTAGGTATAGTCAGGTTGGGCGGTGCATGTTAGGAAAGCATTTTTATGTCTCGGATGGGCTGACTCACCATTGACTGTTCTCCTTGCCGTAGGTTAAAGCAGCAACTGGAGAAGAGGTGTCAGCGGAGGATCTCGGAGGTGCTGATCTTCACTGCAGGTGAAACGGAAGCAGTTGTTTCTTTCCAGGATTGATTTTCACTTGTTTTAAAAAACTTTAAAGTATTTTTCCAAGTGTCAAACTTGCCAGACAAACCATACTTTTATTTGTTGTTGATCTGCTGTTTTAGTGTTCAGTTCTTTGAACTGTAGAGTTGCATTTTTATGCTAGAACATCAGCTTTTTTATTGTACAAAGACTGGGGAGGTAGGTTTCTTACTTAACAAACATCCCTCAAGCACCTGTCATGTGTCAGGCACTGTTTTAGATATTTGAGAGAAGATATACATTGTCTTTGACCTTAAGGAGTTTGCATTCTAGTCAGGAAGGTGGGCAATAAACAAATAATTACCAAAAAACTATATAAATGTGTGTATGAGAAACGGCTTACTAAGGAGAAATGTAGGGAGAGCATGTGGAAGGTTGATCAGGCCCAGCGGTATGTAGCTGTTATGATTTTGTTAAATTAGCATTTGTTAAGTGGAGCACAGGGTGCTGGATCGGGAGCCACAGTGCTACAACAGACCACGAGAGAAGTTGGAATAGAGAAGTTTATTATTCACAGGTCCTGGAGGAAGTACATGGCATGCCTTGAGTGGTCACACAGGAAGGTCAAGGCAGCATGGGAAAAGGGAGAGGGAGAGGGAGCCTGGGACACACGTTTCTAATAGGGTCCCAGGTTGGAGTGCTTTGGGGTTCCTGGGCTAGGGCCAGATATTGGTCAGTTCAAACCAAACGAGTGGGGTTTTGGTAAGCCCCATGGGGGTCTTATCTAAGGGATGCATAAAGCATACAGGTGCTAGGAGGCAGGGGAGACAACTGATCACTACTGATCTAGTTTCACAACTGGAGGCAAAAGGAGCAATGAGTGAGGGAATGACTGGAGTGGAGGTGAGGTAGACAGAAAAGCTTAGAGGGAGAGCTTGAGTTTCTACCTGAGTCTGAACAGAATACTTGTTCATTTAGGTGAGCACAACTGTGTGAGTGGAGCTGCAGTGATACTCTCTTATCTGGTCATTTACTGACTGCTACAGGGAGATAGTGGAGTGGATGTTTTCACCTGGACAGAAAGGGGACACAGGTAGAATAGGGTGAGTGGGGTGCAGGACAGAGTGGACTGCCATTGTTTGTAGGTGCTTAATCAGGGAAAGTAGATAAAGATAATGTTTGAGGAGCATTAATTTTTTTTTAAAAAATTTTGAATGTTTAAAAAAAGTAATCTGTGCCCATGAAAGCTGTAGGCAGTGTATCAATTTAGGGTGTAGGTTCTAGAATTCATCTTTCATTTACTTCACTTATTACCCCTGTGACCAGACAAACTGCTTAACCTTGCTGAGTTTTATTTCCTCATGTGTTAAATGAAGATAGGAATAGTTCCTACCTCATAGCACAGTGTCTGGTGCATACTAAACACTCTATTAATATTAAAATCATGGGACAAAGATTACGTGGTGGTGGCTCTTTTTGGGGGAATAGTGTCATACAATTTACTAGTCACAAATTGCTTTGAGTTCTCTCTGTCTTTATAAATACATATTTATAACTCAGATTAGTCATCCGTAGGAGTTAATTGGACACAAAGGCATAATATAGTGGCTCATCAAAGCTTTCTCTTTCTTGTTCTATTGCTAACTACTAGGCAGTTTCTTTCTTTCTTTCTTTCTTTCTTTCTTTCTTTCTTTCTTTCTTTCTTTCTTTCTTTCTTTCTTTCTTTCTTTCTTTCTTTCTTTCTTTCTTTCTTTTTTTCTTTCTTTCTTTTTCTTTCTTTCTTTCCAAATAAATAAATACATTTTTTTCATTTTTATTTTATTTTTTTATTTAAGTATAGTTGGTATATAATCTTACATTGGTTATATTAGTTTCACATGTATAGTATACTGATTTGACATTTTTATACCTTACAATGTGATCACCCCACTAATTCTAGTAATCATTTGTCATCATGTGAACTTAATCACATTACTGACTGTATTCCCCTTCCCCTTTTCACCCATCCCCCCACCCCCTCCCTTGTGGTAACCATCCCTTTGGTCTCTGTTTCCATGAATCTGTTTTTGTTTTGTTTGTTTGTTTTGTTTTCGGATTCCACATATAAGTGAAACCATACAGTATTTGTCTTTCTCTGACTTATTTCACTTAGCATAATACCCACTAGATCCATCCACGTTGTTGCAAATGGCAAAGTTTTATTCTTTTTTTATTGCTACATAATATTCCATTGTGTTTGTGTGTATATACATATATGTACATATATGTATACATGTATATACATATGTGTGCATATACACATATATGCATCTGTATATACATATATGTGTACATATATGTAATGTATATATGTGTACACACACACACACACACTGTATTTTGCCATATATAATGTGATCCTGTGTATAATTTGCACCCATATTTTTGGCCCAAACTTTTAGGGAAAAACTTTTAATTTTTTAATTCAAATTTTTATTTGTTTACATTTAGATACTTGTTTTTTGTATTATAAAGGAATTTTAGCAATTATTTTCTAACATGTTATGGTACAAGAAATTTTATGTAACAAATAATTACAAAACACAACAACAGATACAAGGTATAAGAAATTTTAGGTACCGGTAACAAATTTATGATATTTATGCATCATAGAAGGGCAAGAACTCTTCATTGTTCCAAGTTTATCGTAAGTTCAACAAAACCAATTATCGTATTCCAGAGTATTATTTTGCACATGGATATCATTATTGATTTCTAAAGTTACACTTTTAACTCATAAGCATAAATAAAAGAGTTAAAAACATTTATACGTAAGCATAAATAAAAGAGTTAAAAACATTTATTCAGATATGGAATCAGTACTACCCATGTATAATGTACATCCTTAGTTTTTCCTCATAAATTTGGGCATAAAAGTGCGCATTATACACAGCAAAATACAGTATATATGCCACATCTTCTTTATCCATTCATCTGTCGGTGGGCATCTAGGTTGCTTCCATATCTTGGCTGTTGTAAATAATGCTGCAGAGCACATAGACATGCACATATCTTCTCAAACTACTGTTCTTGTTTTTTGGGGATAAATACCTAGAAGTGGAATTACTGAGTCATAGGGCATATTTGTTTTTAGTTTTTTGAAAACAGTATATCTATACTGTTTTCCATAGGGGCTGCACCATTTTGCAGTAACACCAGCAGTGCACAAGGATTCCCTTTTCTCTACATCCTCACCAACACTTGTTATCTGTTGACTTTTTGATAATAGCCATTCTGCCTGGTGTGAGGTGGTATCTCACTGTGGTTTTGATTTGCATTTCCCTGATGATTAGTGATGTTGTGCATCTTTTCATATGTTTGTTGGCCACTGATCTTAGAACTGAAAGCTTTTCACCATTGAGTATGATGTTAGCTGTGGGTTTGTCATACATAGCATAGCCTTTAACAAGGTGAGGTAAGATTCTTCTATACCCATGTTGTTGAGAGTTTTATTTTAATCATAAATGGGTGTTGAATTTTGTCAAATGGTTTTTCTGCATCTATTGAGATAATCATAGGATTTTTATCCTCGGTTTTGTTGATGTGATGAATCACATTAATTGTTTTGCAGACTTTGAACCATCCTTACATCCCTCATAAATCCCATTTGATCATGGTGTATAATCTTTTTACTATACTGTTGAATTCCGTTTGCTAGTATTTTATTGAGAATTTTCCATGTGGGTTCATCAGGGATATTGGCCTATAATTATTTCTTTGTGGAGTCTTTGTGTGATTTTGGTATCAGGGTGATGCTGGCCTCGTAGAATGAGTTTGGAAGTGTTCCTTCCTCTACAATTTTTTGGAATAGTTTGAGAAGGATAGGTACTAACTTTTCTTTAAATGTTTGGTAGAATTCACCTGTGAAGCCATCTGGTCCTGGGTTTTTGTTTGTTGGGAGTGTTTTGGTTACTGCTTCAATTTCATCGCTAGTAATTGGCCTGTTCAGATTCTCTGTTTCTTCCTTTATTTTTGAAAGGTTGTATGTTTCTAAGAATTTATCCATTTCTTCTAGACTGTCAAATTTGATGGCATATAATTGTTCATAGTATTCTTTAATGATCCTTTGTATTTCTGTGGTGTCGGTTGTAATCTCTCCTTTTTCATTTCTGATTTTATTGATTTGTTTTATCTCTCTTCTTGATGAGTCTTGCTAGAGGCCTGTCAGTTTTATTTATCCTCTCAAAGAAGCAGATCTTAGGTTCATTAATGTTTTCTATTTTTCTATTTCATTTATCTCTGCTCTGATCTTTATTATTTCCTTCCTTCTGCTTACTTTGGGTTTTGTTTGTTCCTCTTTTTCTTGTTTCTTTAGGTGTAAGTTTAGATTGTTTATTTGGTGTTGTTTTCCTATTTCTTGAGATAGACCTGTATAACTATAAACGTTCCTCTTAAACTGCTTTTGTTGCATCCCATGGATTTTGTAAGGTTGTGTTTTCATTTTCATTTTCTCAAGGTAGTTTTTGATTTCCTGTTTGATTGCCTCTGTGATCCAATGGTTGTTCAGAAGCCTGGTGCTTAATCTCCAGTTTTTTTTCCTGCAGTTCATTTCTAATTTCATGCCATTGTGATCAGAAAATATGCTTGATATAATTTCAGTCTTTTTGAATTTATTGAGGCTTATTTTGTGACCTAATACTAGGCAGTTTTTATTTTTTTAATTTCAATTTTACTTCTTTTTAATTGGGGAATATTGGGGAACAGTGTGTTTCTCCAGGGCCCATCAGCTCCAAGTCCTTGTCCTTCAATCTAGTTGTGGAGGGCGCAGTTCAGCTCCAAGTCCAGTCACCGTTTTCAATCTTAGTTGCAGGGGGTGCAGCCCACCATCCCAGATTTGAACCGGCAACCTTGTTGTTGAGAGCTCATGCTCTAACCAACTGAGCCATCCAGCCGCCCCTCCTGCAGCTCAAGGCAGCTCATTGTCTTCAATCTAGTTGTAGAAGGTGCAGCTCACTGGTCCATATGAGAATCGAACCAGCAACCCTGTTGTTCAGAACTCGTACTCTAACCCACTGAACCATCCAGCTGCCTCATACTAGGCAGTTTTTAAAAGAAAGCATTTTATTTTAAACACTTACTGATTTGGAAGCAGTTTTTTCTGCTTTTATTTGCATTCTGGATTACTAGTGTAGCCAAAAGTCAGCAATTGTAGCTAGCATTGCGTATGTAGCATTTAAAAGATGTGGTCAATTGTAAATGTTGTATTACAGAAACGGAAGGGGCTGCCATTTGCAAAGCCATTGGAGGGCCATAATGAGGAGTAAATATGGTCTCTGCTCTTATTCAGAGGTGGAGAGTAACATTAAACCACTATGAGAGCCCAATTTTAAGAAATGTCTCCCAAGGATTTAGCATTTTCCCTAGCCAAGACATCAAAATTTAGATCACAGCTGCTTAGTCCTTATTCATAAAATGAGCCAAATTCTATTTTTTTCAGTATCTATTTTTGCCCGACTTTATGGTTTTCTTATACTTTATTAGAAAGTCATGGCATATCTACATCTGAAATAACAAGCCATGTAATCAGAACAGAACTAATAACCAGAGCAAGCCCCTGGCTTCATTCACACTGAATTTGAAATTGAACTGGAACGTCCATGGCCCTTTATCACAGAAGCACTTTATTAATACGCATTTTTAGCCATGGTGTGAGGGATAATGTTTTGAAGCCTTTGTGTTTGTTACCCTGCTGCAGCTTAAAACTGGGTATCACTTTGTAAGGAGGGGGCTCAGCAGTTTCTCAGAAACGAGAGGCCATAGCTGGCATCTTCATTAGGAGCTCAGTTAGGAAAAAACACGTTTTGTTAACAACAGCATCACAACGTTGTGCCATCTGTGGTTGAACTTTGTCACATAGAGTTGTATTTGAGTTGCCCGGCATGAGCATTAAATAGGAGTCCTCGTCAGCAAGGCCATGGTCTAGTAGAAGGAGATCAAGACTGAGACATAGAAGGCGTGGGTTCTTCTGCAGCTACTGGTGGTCCTAGGGCAAGGTTCTTATGCGTACCTAGTTTTTCCTGTTTGTGAAATAAGGATAACACCAGGGACATCACCATGTTTGCCAGGGACATTATGAAGATCAAATTAGGTAACATTTGTTGAAGTGTTTTGGAAGTAAAAATTAATGTCATCCTTAGATGAGAGAAGCTATTTGGGGTTTAAGATATTTAATTATTTTCCTTTTCCTTTTCTGATTATTTAGTGTGTTTTACTCTGTAGAAAGTCTGGAGTCACTGACTACTATGCTTTGGATGATAATCACGCCCTTCACTTAACTAGGAAGATTGTGAGGAATCTAAATTATCAGAAGAAATTGGATGTGAGTAGGATATGTTCTTTTATCTTTTATTTTCCTGAAAAGCATTTTGGCTTAAGTTGTCTTGAAATAATGTCTTAAATTTGTTAATATGATTTTTCTATTTTCTGCAGGTTACCATTGAGCCTTCTGAGGATCCTTTATTTCCTGCTGATGAATTGTACGGAATAGTTGGTGCTAACCTTAAGAGGAACTTTGATGTCCGAGAGGCATGTAAACTTTGAGCTGTAAACCTTTCTGTCAGTCTCTTTATGTGTGTATCCATTTTTAAAACTAAAGGTTGTTTAGATATATTCATGCCCAGGAACTGTGGTGGATTCGGTCAGGAGTGACATTTAAGGGAAAGGTATCTTTCTATAGTGTAGGTATCATTGATACACATGAAGGGGGGGGGGGGGATTCTTAATTATTGGGAAGTTTTCATTGAACAATGACAGCTTGGTTTATTCCTAAATAATACCTGTGAACATTAGGAATGATGGAGGGCAACTTCCGCTATTAACATTTCTTTTCAATGTTCTTATTTCAGGAAATAGATGAAATGTCAGTAAGTTGTTGAAAGATAAACATATCCTTTTAGATCAATAATTGTATTAGCAAAGATTAGACTTTTGATTCCAGTGGATGTTGCTATGGTTACAGATAGTCGACCTAGTCTTTTCTAGCCTAGATTGACAATTTTTAGTGTTTGCATATATAATAGCATGTAGTCTTTCATTTTGTTCAGTATCCAGAGCTGGCAGAATATTTTTTAAATTAGAAAATTACCATAATCCAGATTCTGCCTTCATATTTTGTTACTTTTTCAATAATGAAACTATTATTGTACTAATTGTAAAAAATGTAGATAATATAGAAAAACATAAAATTACTTATAATTCTACAATCCAGAGAACGCTGGTAATATTTTGGTATTTTGGCTTATGTGTATACATTTTTATGTAGTTGAGATTATATATATATATATATATATATATATATATATATATATATATATATATATATGTGTATATATATATATATATATATATATATATATATGTATACATATAAATGAATTCTGCTTTTCCCAATTTAAATTATAAATATTTGCCCATTATTTAAAAGTTTTTCATGAAACATTTTCCATGCCTATGTCCTAATTCCTATGATAGTACCTGGCAACATGGTAGGCACTCAGTAAATATTTTTTCGAATGAACTGATAGCTATAATATCCCATTTACAGATATATAGAGTTACTTATTTTAGGCAATACCTTACTATTGTTAGAGGGTCTTAAATCCTGGATTTTTATGCAGCTTCAGTTTGGCAAGATGACTTAGTTAACTGTAAGTTTTAGAATTAGGATTTTAGTTTGACTTTCCAACTGATTACAGGCACAAAAAAAATGGTATTTACAATCTGATGTGCCTGAAAAATGAGTAGTTCCAGATAGCCGAATTTTCTAGATAGCTAAGAATTCATCCTCTTAAGCATAAACACTTTTTTTCATTTATTCAACAGTATTTATTAAGTACTTTTTCTATGAAGGTATTATTTCATGTACCTGGGGCACAGAAATGAGCAAAAAAACAGATGCAAATCCATGCCTTCAAAGTAGTTCCATTTCATTTTAATGGAGATCTTCTTATAAAGATAGTCTCTTGCCTTTTTAAATAGTATCCTGGACTTTCACCTTCTGCTAGCTCATGTGCATCCTTGTAATGACAATTTATTACATTTTTCTGTAATAGCAAATTAGCTTTGTATGGAAGTCTTTCTAGTATATTGATCTGTGGGGTAGAACTGGAATAGGAGTCAGAAAGCCCAGACGCCAGTCCTCGTCTCCCTAGTCAGTGGTACTGGGATGGAAACCCTGAGCATCAGTTTCAGCTTTTACATATAGGAATAGTCGTGCTACTAATATGTACTGTGTCTACTTTCTGAAGTTTGAGTCTTTGTGAAGATGAGTTACTATGTTTTATATGGCTGAGTGGTGTTCATCATAAAGCAATTAGAAAGTAGTTTCACACTACGTGGTGCTAGGTTGCTGTGCCCTTTGAGCCGCTTTATCTTTGCCGGGAAGAATGGTGGTTATGTGTTGATTGTTTTTTAAAAGATGCAATTTTGGTGGCACATAGCACTTAGAACAGATAACTGTTAATATTTCCATTATATAATTGGACCTTTTAGGAAAATAACTAAAAAATAGTTCAAAGAAACTTTTGCTTTTTGGAAAGAAAGATATTGGGAAGCAGTCACTCATTTTTCAGCCTTTGCATCTTGCAAATTAGAGTGATGTGGTAAATAGGAAAAAGGAAGTTCAAATTAGATAGAAAAATGACGTGTATCATCTAAAATAGTTTCTGAAGAAATTTGGAATATGCTTTATGTTTGGAACTCTTTGAAATAGCTCTGATGCATAATGATGAACCCCAAGGATAAATTATTTAGTAATTTCTACTCCTTTTAGATTAGTTATATACAGAGGGTGCCAAAAAAGTGTATATACATTTTAAGAAAGGAAAACACTGTATTAAAATTGTAGCACTCAATATATACCAATAACAAAAGATGAATACAAGTCATGTGTGTACATTTTTTTGGCACCCTGGTATATGTGGGTTGATCATTCGGTTATATCAGATTCACAATCAATGAACTTTTATTGAAGGTGTGAGAGAGGAAGAAACTTTCCTCTACCCATTAAGGTTCTTCTGGCTGATCTAAGAATTAAATCTACATGGGGCAGATGAGATTCAAAAAGAGAAAAATAACCAAATTTAATTATACTGACGGGGGTGCCAGAAAATGTATACAAGTGGACACTTTGGTCAACGTTGCTCAAGCAGTAGTTTGCCATAATCAGAAGTGTCTGGATGCTGATGGTAACCACTTTGAGCGCCTCTGGTAATTGCAGAAGTCAAACGTGACTTGCATTCATCTTTTGTTATCGGTATATATTGAGTATTACAATTTTAATAGTTTTTTACTTTCTTAAATGTGTATACATTTTTTTGACACCTTCTGTATATTATGTAGGAGAACCCAACATACATGAGAGAATCAGAGACCGGTTCAGGGATAAAAAACAAAATGAGGTATATATGGCATTTTGAGCTAAGAATGAGGTAAGGTGTCTTGGAGCTTCATGGGAGAGGAAGGTCATTTGCAGGACAGTAAGAACATATGTTCAGTAATTAGAAGTTTGCCCTGTCTTATAGATCGGTCATAAAAAGTTATTTCTGGTGATGACTCTTATTATGGGCAAGGCCCCAAATTTACATTCTTTAAGGGAGAGGTAAAAGTTTCTCGTGAGCCCACAGGGTCTTAGTTGCCTTCAGCTCAAAGTAATCCGCGTGCCACAGTAGGACATCTCAGGTAGGCCTGTTCTGAACCTCTACAAAGGCTTGATAATAACAGCTACCTTTTAGTAGCAGCCAGGAAGTGTGCTGTAGTTAGCACTTTTTAAGTATTATTATTTAAAACAACAACAACAGCAACAGATGAGGAAGCTGAGGCTGAGAGGATTTTAGGTAACCAGCCTGTGAGTCTTGTTTCTCAGTGCTAGATCTGGGAGTCCGAGATGGTTCTTCATCTCAGCATTAGTTTCTTCGGTTCCTTTACTACTAGGTCATCACAACTTCACAACTTTGTCCCATCTTTGCAGAAGTGACAGCTGAGACTCAGAGGGGTTAGATGACTTACTCCAGGACACACAAATCACATGCGCTACCTTAGGTTGGAGCTTCAGTCTTCTGAGTCTAAGCTCCATACCTTGCTTTCTGATAGAATCCCTGACCCTCACCCAAGACATTTGAACAGCCACTGAGGCTTTGCGACTAGCAACCAGCCCACAGAGTCTCTCTGCTTCTCTGGTATGCAACATGGTGCTGTTGCTTTTATGGTGAAGTGTAAAATCTGAGCCCAGAATGACTTTGGGGCATTAACCATGCATACAGAGTGAAATACTAGCGAGATTTTCTGTGTGGGGTGAAATTTTGTGAAAGTAACAACTTCACTCTGAATTTGTTTTCCTTATAAATAACTTTAATGCAACAATTCTTTTGTAATATAATTTCTCAGGGACATTGTTATTTTCCCTCTTAGGTCATTGCTAGAATCGTGGATGGAAGCAGATTCAATGAGTTCAAAGCCTTATATGGAGACACATTAGTTACAGGTATAAAGATGAACTGAAAATGTGAACATTTTCTGATGCTTGGAAAATAAGTGATGTCTTGTCTCAAAGCTTTAATGCACTTGACGTGAGCTTTGTTATTTAGAGCAGTACAAATGTGTGAGTCAGTGTTCAAAGGAGCTGATTTATAAAGATCATTTGTAGCTGAACAGCTTCATGGATCCAGAGAGTTTAAAATGATGATGTTTAGATGCTGTGGTGTAGGCCCTTATCTTTGACTCTGTGGCATTAGCTGTATAAAAAGTTTCTTATCATAGCAAAATGAGCAGAAATGTTTGTAGCTCTTTTTGTTTCTCTGGATAAATGTATTTATTTTGAAAATTTGAGCACTGTTTACTTTATTCTTTAGTCTCCAATTTACCTGGCAAGTTTCATACGCTATTTAAGTCTTCTCCAAAGGATGTAGCCTGAGTTAAGCCTTCTGACGGGCCTCTGTGTAGGTTTTATGCTGATTTATGCAAACACTAGATTAAGAATACAGGACAGAATACCACGCCTGAAAAAACAAAATAAGGATGTTTATAAAAGTTAATTCATTCATCTGAAGTGTTAAATTTGTAGGCCTTTGAAGAAAAATATTTGAAACATAGATGCTAGACCCGTAATAATCTATTTTGGACAAATGGCAAAACAAATGTGGGCATTTTATTTGGTCTTATAAAAGCTCGAAAATATAGCTGTTAGTCTGAAGACAACATATCAGGGTAGAAGAAACAACTAACTGCCAAATTCCAAATTGCAAACATACTTTGAGGCTTAAGGATAAGTCACAGCACTTTCTCCTGGTCTGATTTAGGAGCAAGAGAAGGGTTCACACTGAGAGTGGAATTTATGTTGTTGTATTTCGGTGTTTAAGTGATTAAGGGCTTTTGTCTGATATATAGACAGGATTTGTCACTAAATAGTTCAGGATGGAACCCTCATTGTGCAGCAGTTTAAAGCAAGTCAGAGCTGTTACTGCTGCTTTCTCACAGATGGATGGCTGTCTTTGTCATCTATTTTGATGTGTGTGTCCTGTATTTGCTAAAAGTCTTGTGGCACCTTTGCTCACTGGAACACTAGGGATATATCCAGTTTCCTCTATCTCTTCTTGACTGTACTGGAATTCAAATAAGGTTGGGGAAAGGGGAGGGGAGTGAGAAGAAGAGGGGAGTGAGAGGGTGAGGGAGGAAAATGAGAGGGTGCAGGAGCATTGAGAGGGTGAGGTGGGTGATGAAAGGGTGAGGGGACAATGAGAGAGTGGGGGAAATGAGGGTGAGGAGGGATGAGAGGGTGAGGGGGGATGAGAGGGTGAGGGGGGATGAGAGGGGGAGAGGGGATGAGGATTAGGGGGGTATGAGAGGAGGGAGCTATAAGGGGGGGAGCGAATGAGGAGGGGGAAGAACAGATTTTTCTGAGGATCAGGTGTCCCTGGCAGCTCTTAGGGGTTTACACTTGCCATATGTTGGCTCTAGTAGTTTCTTGGACATTTTGCTTTCCTGTTTGGTCCATGGGAAGCTGGTGAAGGTGTTTCTTCCATGGGGGTGCCTAGTATAGCACCCTACTCAGCAGGTCCTGTGCCTGGAGATCTCAGGCAGGGCTAGGGGTGGGTTGAAAGTCTAAATAGCTACGAGGGCAGTTAGAGGGCAGTATACCTTCACTGTAGCACCTTACTGCTGAGAGATAGGTGAGATTCCCAGCTCCTTTGGTGGGTGGGGCAGGACTCTAAGTTGATCGCCAGGCCTTCTGGGAAGTTCACCTCTCTGCATTGCCTCTGTAAGTGGCATTGCACTTAGGGTGTGCAGCATAGACTTTAGGCCTGAAAGATGAAAAGAAATCTGGGTGACCATCAAATCAGTGTTTCATTTTACCACATTAAATAAACACACCAATTAAAAAATAAATCATGACAAGACCAAAGTTAAAAACAAATCTTTAAAAATTCAGCATTCTGGCTTATCAACAGGTTGACATTCTCTTATCCATTAATTTTTTGAGCACCTGCTGTGTGTTTAGCATCGCTCTGTGGGTATCTCAGCAGCAGCCTGTCCGGCTTAAGCTTGGAGACAGAGTCTGGTTCCAGTTTGGTAGCGTGCTTTCTCTGACCCACTTTAACTAGCACAGCTCGTTGATTCTGCGTTCCAAGTATTTGACATCTATATATAGTCATAAGTGGGCTTGTTGAAAATCATTCTTGGGAAGGTCTCTCTAGTGAAGTTCTTCAGGTTCACAAAATAATTAGCCTCCTGAAATCACCTGTGTGTGTGTGGAGTGGTAGTAGAAGTGGTGATGAGATATAAGTGAAACTTGTGGAAGGGAGAAAGAAAAAAAGATGCAGACCCAGAGAAGATGAAGGTGGAGTGATTCATTCTTCTAAGCTTCAACTGGATTTCTTATTTAAAACTTGGTCACCACCAGGCTTGATGGTGTTCCTGCTTTTTTTCCCTTTTTTAAAAATTGCCGTTGCTGAATGTATCCTCAGTATTTGAAAGGCCAGTCATTATCACAGGCTTTTTTCAGGCAAGCAAGTCACCTGAAACTGGCCAACAGCTCTGAACGTTGAGCTTTAAAAGGCTCTGCATCTTTGATTTGTTCTATTTCAGAATATCCTTCATGTCTGTTGCATAGTGGGCACTCAGATACATGTTACATGAATGAATGGATGACACACTAACCCAGTAATCCAACCAGCCAGACAAGTGGATAACTATATACATAACCCACCCCTTCCAAGAAAGCAAAACACCCAGACTCTAGTACCTTAGAAACAAAGTGTGACATGAGCTGTTTCGTACCATAGACAAAATCTCTATTTTAAACTTTGACTTGGAAGTACAGAATGTTAAATATATCTGTTTGCGGTGAATTAAAAGTCCTCTGAAATACATAAATCTTTTTTTCAATTTTCTTTTGAGGATTTGCTAGAATATTTGGATACCCAGTTGGTATCATTGGAAATAACGGAGTTCTCTTTTCTGAATCTGCAAAAAAGGTAAGTACTGTTAAACATGCTTCAAGATTGTCTGTTTTAAAACATAATGAACTTTCAAGATCAAGTAATGCATGAAAATTTATTGCATAAAAGCTTTAAGATATTTAACCAGATGCCTTAGCAAAAAGAACACTGTGTGTGCAAGTCAGCATGTATGTGTGTGCACGTGTGTTACCACGTTTCCCTGCAAATAAGACCTAGCCAGACAATCAGCTCTAATGCATCTTTTGGAGCAAAAATTAATATGAGACCCGGTATTATATTATATTATATCATATCATATCATATCACTCGGTCTTATATTATAGTAAGATAATACGGGGTGTCATATTACTTTTTGCTCCAGAAGACACATTAGAGCTGATTGTCTGGCTAAGTCTTATTTTCAGGGAAACACGGGAGTGTTTGAAACAGTTTTTGTGGAGGTTTACATGAACGTGCTGAACCATCTTGAGCATTGTTAAAATTTAAATTTTGGGGGGGAAAGTTCTTATAAGCTACTTGAATTATAACTTTTGTGGGCGATATATACATATTCTAAGAATGCTGGAATACTTGTCTTGAAAGTGTTTTACTCTCTAGTGCTTCATGTACTTGAGGGATTCAAAGATACTTTCCAGATGGTTCTGAGACATGATCTGTTTATTCTATCCCATCATCACTTTAATTTGATACTGTTTTCACTTTTTGCAAAAGGAAAGATAGTGGGTCTTCTTACTGAAGCTCTGGTTTTAAATGAGGGAATTCATGAATATCTTTTGGTTTAGTATTCTGTTTCATACATCATTGTCTCAGATTTACCTAAACTTAAATAATTAACTTAAATAAATGTAATTCATGTACTTACTTGGTAGTGTTTTCTTCAGGAAAAAAAAATGTTAAGCCTTGTGTTTCCTCTTCAAATGACAGAGTAAATAACAAGGTTAAGGGTCTCTTATTGATGCAGGTAACAGGCAGTTAAGCTCTTTCAGACCCTAATTGAGGAAGAATTTGTGTTTGTTTTACGGTAAAACAAAGAATTTGTCTTTGTTTTACCAGTGAAGTCAGTTTCTTCATCCTGCTATCGGTTATTGTTTCCCCACTGTGATTATAAAACAAAAACAAGTGAAAATAGGGAAAATAAAAATCACCTACACTCATACCAGAAATAATCTTGAGTAACATTTTATTATGGTTCCTTAGTTTTTCCTATCTCTCTCCTACCTTTTTAAAAACAAAATTGGTGTTGCCGTATGCAGTTGTCCCTCAGTATCTGCAGGGGATTGGTTCCACAAACCCCCGCTCCCCCACGGGTACCTAAATCTTTGGTTGCTCAAGTCCCTTGTGTAGCATGGCGTAGTATTTGCATATAATCTGTGCACATCCTCCCATTACTTTAAATCACCTCTACATTACTTACAATACCTAATAGAATACAAATGCTCTGTAGATAGTTGTTATACTGTATTGTTTAAGGAATAATGACCAAAAAAAAGTGTACATATTCAGTACAGACTCTACCACCATAGGCCTAACTACATAGTACACTTCAGCAACAAAGTGAAAAAACATTTTTTTTAAATATTTTGGATCCATGGTTGTTGATTGAATCTATGGATGTAGAACCCGTGGTATAGAGGGTCAGCTGTATATAGAGGTTTTGCTTGTTTTCATTTAATAATATATATAGTGTTTCTAAAATGTTAAATATTCCTGAAATAATCTCTTTTAATGAATATATAATATACTTATTTCAATAGAGGAAATGTCAGACTGAGGCCAAGAAAATCCACCTAGTTTGGTTTGGTGGCTTGGTACAAATAAACTGGGGAGAAGTTATGTTTGGCTTCAATCTGATTTTTCATTTATAGAAGTAAGCCCTAAAAGTCTGTGTGATTTCCTTATTCTTGTATTGAGGTTGAGCAATTCCTTTGCAATTTTGTACTTGCCAGGGCATTTCCTGCAAAGTTAAATGTATCTGCAGATAGAGAGTAAAATATAAAGGAAATGGTTTATAAAGGTTTTCTTACTCAAATAATCTTTAGAAGATAGGGAAAGGAATAGTTATATTTTTGTGTTATTAAATAATTTATTTCCTAAACTCAAGGTTAGAAGGTCTCTAGCACTCATCTAAAATCCCATTTATTTGGGGGTGTGTTGGTAAGAAAGATATTACTCTAATCTTGGTGCATGAAAGAATTTCAGATGATCATGAAAACATAAATGTCATCATAGATCTCCCTAAAGAGATTATGTTCTATCTTTTTTAAAGTGTTGAACTAGGGAATTGTAGTGAGGCTCAGAAATCCTCACTGATAAGCAGTCCTTTCTTCTGTGTTATTGGGGTTTCACTTGCTGTTCGGAATGTTTGTGATTGACTTGATCCCTGATACAGCACGTGTCCTCCAGCCATGTGCCAGTGGTCACACACGTGACTGTGCCAACACGTGCAGTACAAACCACAGCCACATGTCCCATTGATAATGGGGCTGCACGGTAGTTCTGTTGTTACTGTTACTCTACGGTCAGATTAGCCAAGCAAAGGCTAATCTTGGGTCTTTTCTTTGACCCAAGTGTGGTATTTGTAGGCTGCAAGATGATTACAGATTTGTTCACCCCCTTTATAAAGATTTTTATCTTACTTGCTTATAGGGGGCTCACTTCATCCAGTTATGCTGCCAAAGGAATATCCCTCTGCTCTTCCTTCAGAACATTACTGGTAAGGAAATAGTGTAATCATTTTGGCTGCGTTCATTCTAGAGCTGCACTGTCCAGGATGGCTCATGTATTGGACAGAGCAGACATAGAACACTTCCATCAAAGCAGAAAGGTCTATTGGATAAACTCTTCCTAGAGTCTCTTTAAAGGTTAATGTCTCATGAATCTTAAATATTTTGGGGGGGTTTATCCACATTTTTAAGTGAGGCAGTTTCTGAGTTACGGTAATGCAGGCATTTGAGTGGCCTCCCCTTGCTCCTGCACGAACACACCCGCACACCCAGAGAGCAGCAGAGCTTTTTCTTGACCCTCTCTCACCACTGCCTGAGGATGTTGTCTGGCCCGTCGTCCCTTTCTCAGTACTTTGTTCCCCTTAAAGGATTTCAAGCACCTGCTATGGTCCTCACTTTTCCTCATCTTTTATTATGCAGTTAATTCTACCTCAGGCGACATCTTTTTAAAATGTACATGCACATCCTGAACCGCAGTCTGGGGATTTGAGTTTTGACTCCAAAGAATGGTGTGACCAATGTCAACTCTCTGGATTTCATGTTCCATAGATGATCTTAACATGGTGGATGAAATGATTTTCTAAGGTCTCTTATCTTATGGTTCTAGAATTCTTTTTCCTAGAATTCCATGATTCTCTTATTTATACTTGTTTTGTATGTTGTATGGTTCCTGACATATAGGAGGCACTTAAATATGTAGGCTAGCTGAAAACTTCTTTTTTGACTCAGTGTAAATCACCCATGGTTATCTCAGGTTTAAAGGAAGGAGGGGCTCTTAACCAGTTGTTGGGATCAGGCAAACCTTCATGAGAAGAGGAAGTTGGCTCTTGACAGGCACAAGGCTTTCAATAGTATTGATTTAAGTTTAAGATACTTGGTTAGATGGGTTTTGAGAGGAATTCTATCCAGATGGCAGCCTGAGGGCCCTATGTGTCAAACCTCATAAAAAGGCAGATATAAAGTATTCTGAAGTGTCACTAGTGCAACAGCCTTGTTTCTAATAATGATGCATAGTTTATTAACCACCATTAAGTTAAACCGTGTGCTGGGGAGATTCCTACATTTAAAAAATATATTATTCATTTATTTATTTAATTTAGCTGGGTTGGGGGCAGAGAGCAGAGGCTGAGTTTGGTTTCATAACATTGCATTCGAGGGACCTGTGTGACATCCATCTGGAGATATATAATAGGCCATTGAAAAATCTTGAACACAGAAGAGGTGTGTGAGCTGAAGGTGAAAGTGTAGGTACCATCAGAATATGGAGATGGTATTTAAGGCTGTGGGAAGAGATAAGAATACCCTAGGAAGAGAAGAGGGACAATCTGGGAGTCACTCTAATTTCTTCCACAGAGATGACACTAAGAAGAAATGGAGTATAATTATACTGTTTTTCAAGGTGGGAAGGAGAAGGATTAGAAAAAGCCAAGTGAGATGGCCTCAATCTTTTTTTGGTTTTGATTTCTGAAGGCAAAATTATCTACAGGGACTTAGAGGGGCAGCAGGGTGGTGGGTGGGGGTGGAGGTGAGTTGATATTTGAGATAGCTATTGTGGGAATATTACAGGGAGTCAAGATAAGGTAAATAAAGGAGTTCTGAGTTATTCTGATGGCCCAGCTCAGATGGGCAGAGGAAATAGGTGGTGCCTGGTGAGGGCCAGGGCTGTCCTGTCACCACTTTTGTATCTGCAGCAGGTACAGGTGCTCCATAAGAACTGGTTGAATTCAGTTGGATGACCTGATGCTGGAGATGTGCAAAGCAAGAGCAGTGACAATCCAGTAGGCTAACGAGTGTACGGTCCGGAGGGAGACACAGGAAGCCTGATTGGGTGTTTCTTAGGTGAAGAGGAAGGAGCCCAAGGCCCGGAAGGCCCAGTGCAGCTCTGAGCATCCAACAGAGCTGGGAGCTTGAACAAGTAGAAGGGTCGTGTGATGATAATGCTATCGAGTCCCTGACAGAGACTTGTAACATCTCTGAAACATTCCTTTTTATTTCATCCAAGTTTTAAAGCAGCATTTCAGAAGGATCAGTCTGTTTTTTTAAACCAGGTCAGTGAATACTACCACCCTTCACAGTTCAGCTGGCCACAGTCCGTTTTCCTTAGCTTGCCATGTCGCTCTTTCATCACCAAGCTACTGTTTTGAGATGTGTTGAAGATAAATTACATCTTTGTCTTTTTCGAAGATCTCTGTGTGCATCCAAATGAACCATTCAAAGAAAAGTTTTAAAGTGATTAGAGAAAATTTTATTTTATCTTTTAAAGCAAACTTTTTTGGGGGGTGTATTTCACATATACATATTTTGTTAGGGTGAGAGGACTGTAGTGAAATGTGATTTGACAAGTTGTCCTTCCGATACCTTGATGGAATTGACTTCTGCACATTAATCCTGTCACCCAGAGGCTCTTTCTGTTCTTTCTCTTAGGATTTATGGTTGGTAGAGACTATGAAGCTGAAGGAATTGCCAAGGATGGTGCCAAGATGGTGGCCACTGTAGCCTGTGCCAATGTTCCTAAGATAACTCTAATCATCGGGGGATCCTATGGGGCTGGAAACTATGGGATGTGTGGCAGAGCATATAGGTAGGTGATTGTCTTGATTTTCTCTGAAAGAATCACACTTCAAGTATAAGTGGTCAGGTTTATTTGAAATATAGAATGGCATTCACAAATCTTGATCAGTTTTAGCATAATTTGTATCATCTGGAGGGGTGAAATGAAATCTAGTGCTAAAAGTACTCCTTGGAAGAAATGCACAATGGGAATCAAGAAATATTTTGAAATGGCTGATTATGAATATATTATATAACATAACTTGTGTGATGTGGCTACATCTTGTTTTGAGAAAGGTGTGTAGACTTCTATATACTTGCATGTTATAGAAAAGAAGTAAGGCTGAAAATCAGTGAGCCAAGTAGCCAGCTCAAGAAGTTCAAAGAAGAACAGCATTTTAAACAAAACAAAAATAGGAAACAGGACATAGTAAAGAACAAACACAAGACAGAAGAATCAGGAAAGCCCAGAGTTGCTTTGTTTGAAAGCTTAACCAACTTTTCACTAAAAAATAAAGTGAGAAGGCACATATACTCAATATCAGGAATGGAAAATAGGTAAAACCATAGATAAGAAGAGGATATTTTGAATACTTTTATGTCAAATAAATTTACATGAAATGGAAAAATACAGTTTATCTAACAGATATCGATCACCTGGAAAACTTCAAGTCCTAACCAGGTCCAGGCACCACCTCTGGAGGTTAGTGTGAGGTGGTTCCAGGCGCTGTAATATTTTTTAATCCGCAGATGATTGTAATGTGCAGCTAGAATGAAGAACCACTCATTTAAAAGGTAAACATGGACTTCTGAAAATATCTGTTAAACAGTGAACTAATTTGATCATTCTTTTTTCCCCCCATAGCCCAAGATTTCTTTACCTGTGGCCAAATGCTCGTATCTCAGTGATGGGAGGAGAGCAGGCAGCCAACGTGTTGGCAACAATAGCAAGAGACCAAAGAGCACGGGAAGGGAAAGAGGTAAATGCCATTTGTCCTCCATCTCAGAGTTTGGCTTTCGCCAGTGAACACGCTGAGGCCAGGCAGCAGCGCCCTCAGACGCCCTCCTGTTTGTGGATCTGGGGTCCAACGCGCAGCGATGTTTAGCTTTTAAGAAGACGCTGACGTGGAAGTTGTTTCAGGAGTTTGGACTTACACATTCTCTGTCTCTCTTTGTAGAGCCATTTCATTTGAGGTACCTTCTTGTGGTAATTTACAAATTTTTCAGAATCTCAAGAACACACTTCAAGAAACTGCCTGCGAGTGCCTGAGGCGTAAAGATTTTGAATCTGCGTCATTCGCAGTTAGTGAGCTTTAAATAAATCTGATTTACTTCTTGGATTTTATGACCTAAAGCAGCAGAATTTTGTTTTTTTCTATTTTACTTTTAATTGTCATGAAGGATACCTTGAGTGGGAGTACTCAGTCATCTAATGAGAGTTGATTAACATTCTTATACTGTGAGAGTATAAATGAGGAAAAATGGAAAGGACACTGGAAGCTTCATGAGAAGCAGATAAATGAACTCCTTTGTTTGTATCTTCGTTAGAGATTCTTCTGAAATTTTGCACTCATTTTTATTAGTCTTAGCTTTTAACTATTTTGTATAAGCATCATGCCTTGAAATGCATGTTCCTGAAATTGCGAGGTGCGTTGTTTCAGTCCTGCCGTGTGGGAAGCATCTGGTCCGTCGCCTAGTCTGTGTGTGGGACGGGAATAATAACAGAGCCGGAGGGTGGTCCCTGCCTCCCTGGATACACCCCACCTGTGCCTCACATCCCCAGTTGTGTTTTCTAAGCAGCAGGCACTTTGCAGACTTAAACTGAGGTTTCAGATTAACACCGACGCGTGTCCAAGCAAAAGGAAAGCTTTATGTGTGTGTGTGTGTGAAGGTTCCAGTATTTTGAAGATAAGTCTTAAATTCTAGCTCAGCATGGTGATCTCTTATTAAATAATTGTTCTTTGATTAATTTGATATACCGATGCATGACTTCATCTATTTTTATATATGAAAAGAAAGTACAGGATTTTAGTGGTTCTCCCTCTGAATTCTTGACCGATAAATGATATTAAACGATGGAAGTACATAAAAGAAGGTTAGATTTATTTGAAATAAGTCATTTGTTTCTGGTGTGGAATACTTTTTAAGTTGAAACTACTTTTCAGCGTTTCAGAATTAATCTGCATAAATACTTTTACATCTGAATTAATTATCCCTTGTTTCTAAATTTTTAATTAGAGAAAAATATCTCTCAGCTATCTGGGAAACTGAAAAGGTTTAAGCTTTAAAATGTTTAAAATTTTGGCTATTTTGAATGAAAATTCCCTGCTTCACCTTCTTAAACAGAAGCTGCTAAATGTAATGTAACCCTTTTGTTATAGTGTATGATTCACATCCGTTGTTGTGCCCTGCTGGACTGTGTGATAACCGTGGTTTTGACCTTAGATTGAACAGCCAGCCTCAGGATGTTGTCTCTCATAAGGGGGATATGATGGTGCATTACATTTTTTTTTTTATTAGTTTCAGGTGTACAAAGCAACGTTAGACAATTATCCCCTCACAAAGTGACAAACCCCAGCCCCCCGCCCCCCAATCTACTACCCCTCTGACATCGTATATAGCTATTGCAGTGCGTTAATTTGATACTCATGTCTCAGATTCTGTATGTTAAGGCATCACTTGTAATCCGTACGTCACTGTGCAGATGTTGGTTGTAACAACATTCACGACAGTCATCCTTTTCTCTTGAGGGTCTCTTGAGTGGATCTGTTCTATGACAGCAGACTTACTCGTGGTTCCTTTGCTTTCAGTTCTCCAGTGCTGAGGAAGCAGCTTTAAAAGAGCCCATCTTGAAGAGGTTCGAAGAGGAAGGAAACCCTTACTATTCCAGTGCAAGGTGGGAGCCAGAGAATAACTAACTCTGATAGGCACATGTTGACAGTTAGGGCTGCAGCTTTCTGGAGATTTGGGCAGTCGGGATGGTCCATCCTTTGTGGGAACCAAAAAATAATGTTTAGACACAATTTTGTACGTCGTCCCTGTCCTGGGAATGTGTCCTGCTGAAACGCAGCCCCTCTCCCACTGTTGGTCTGTCGCTGCCACGCTTCACTCCTCTTCCTTTATCCCATCTCTCCTTGAGCTGTCTGGGATCTGAGTGACGCTCAGGTGCGTGCAGCCAGAGGTGGGCCACGCTGGGGCTGGGGAGTCAAGTTATAATCCTGGCTGTGTCGCTTTCACAAATTAGTTCTGTTATAATGTTTGCTAAACTCATGGATTTCTATCATCCTCCCTCTCTTTGATTATTTTGTTTTTACCTCATTGTAAGCACAAGAGTGAATACTTTTTGTCACTTATTAACCAGTGTATTCAGAAAGTGATTAGTCAGTCACAGCCAGGGTCCATGTGTCAGCATCAAATAATTACCTCATACACCTATGTAGCTCTTAGTTTTCTGTTTGGTTCTTATCCCAGCTAATAAGGTAATAAATTGTCACGGCCTGTCCCAGCTGGAGACTTGCTGGCATATGCTTTCAGACCGCTTTTCCAATAACTCTAATGTTTTGCATTCTGAAGAGGAAGCTTCATGGATTCCTTTTATCCCTTGGGCAGATGGAAAAAAGAAAATAACAATTTGTATCTTTTGAAATTAGGTTATGCTGTGATTTATGCCATTTACTGGTGAAGGGAAACTGGAGAGGAGGGAGAAAAGAAAAGAAAAAATTAGAATCCATTTCAATCATTTGAATGTATGTTCAAAGACTGAACATACTTATTTTAAGAGCATAATTAGTTTCAGACTTCAAATAATACCATTTGGGATTTTTTAAAAGCCTGTTTCTCTTTTTGTTAACACCTATTTTATAAGCAATTTTACAGGTACATTTTGTTGGGGTGGGTCACTGATTCTTGGAATTAGGAACAAACTGTTTTATAGTCTTTGATTTGAGAACTAAACATGTTCTGCTTTATACCGTAGCCAGTAGAAGCAAAGAGGAAATAGAAAACCATATAAAAGGTTTAAGAGAAAATATATATTGTAAACACACCTACAGTTTTTTTAGCTTAAGATTTTAACTGAAATTCACAAGGACAGTTGAAATATTAAACTTTGAAAAATAGCATATTTGGTGTGAGCCATTACTTTGTTTTCAGCCCTGACTAAGCCATCTTTTGAGAAAGATTAAATCCTTTATTACTGTCATACTTACGTTATTATTTTTTTAATGGATTATATTCAAGGCAGGAGAACAAATAGCCCAGATAGACTTATCTTTGGAAAGAAATATTGAAAGATAGTAGGTTTTTCTGTTACTTTGTAGATGTTGAACCCTTCTGTTGAAACATTTGGTGGCATGGAGACAGCAACTCTCTTTCAAAGATGAAAGGATTTTCAAGCCAGTTTATGGCACCTTCCTTGGGTTTAATAAATCTCAGGTTTAGGCTTTCACATGGCTCCATCTGTCTTCTCCTCTACTACTATAACCTCCTGTGTTTTTCTTAATCCTTACATGTTACATATGCAGCATGCATGCCAGTTCTATTCTGCTCAGTTGCTTTTATAATCAGGCATTTGACTTTTCAGGCATTTGACTGAGGCCTCTTATCTGGAGCGGTTTTTTTAATGACCATCATGAAGCAGTGCCCCCATCCCACCCCACCCCCTCATCACGTGCTACATCACTCTGCTGTAGGCTTCAGGAGGGAGTGTAATCAATTGACCTGCTTACAAATTACATGAGTAGCCTTTTTTAAATTGGCTATTGATACTGCAGGGTCCCTATTATGAATGTTTTATAAGCAGAGATTTGATTCATGATCTGTCAATGTAAGTATGGTTTAATAATTGATGTTATGTCCAGATACTGAAGGCAGTTTGTTTAACGAAAGCAAAACTGCCACCTACTAATGACCTTTAAAAAAAGCAATATTTCTCATTCAATTTTCTTATAAATTTGAGGTTGTCATTGAAAAGCAAACTAAAATTTCTACTTAAAAGTTTCTTCTGAAAGCAATTTAAAGCTATTTCTTGTTCTTCCTATCATAGCAAAAAATAAAGAACTACATATGCAGGTATTGTTTTATTAATAAAATATACTGAAGTCTGTTCAGTAATGTTCATAGTTTCTGAAGGAGGAGTTTTGGGGAATACACCTTTTCCAGTAGAGACTTTACCTGGGTTTGTGTGGCTCTTCATGTTAACAGGAATACATCACCTTGATTTGTATGTTTGTGTGGACCAAAGAGGGACAGGAAAGTTTTCCCTGAAATAAGTAAAAATGTTTTTAGACCAGGGATTATTTTGTAGTTTCTTGAGCACGCTGTTCCTAAAGCCATAAGCTTGATTTGACATTCTGTGGGGGCGTGGGATGAAAGCCATTTCATTTTTCTTTCTCCCTTTTCCCTCTCTCTTAAACATGGTTTCAGCAGTGAGATTAGAGTCCACAGGATCTAATCAGTAGATCCATATATATTACCTGAAGAAAAATCTCCTTGCCATTTCTGGGTAGGGAGTGTGTAAGTGGTAGTTTGGTGGTGGATTCCTAATCACTCATGTTTTGTTCTTTTGTCAGGCTGTGGGATGATGGGATTATTGATCCAGCGGACACCAGACTGGTCCTGGGTCTCAGTCTTAGTGCAGCCCTCAATGCACCGATCCAGAAGACTGACTTTGGCACCTTGAGGATGTAACTGGAATATGAAGCATCTTCTGTTGGCCACATACCAAAAATTAATACATTCATAGCATTAAAATTTTAGACTTTTTCAGCATGTGACTGTTACAGTAAAATTGTTTTCGTAACACAGTGCACTGTACTTTTCTACCTTAAAAAAATCAGTGAAGGTATTTATTTGATGAACCTCAATTCCCTGTAAATTTTCTTGGAGAGATTTTTCAGTGGCTCAGCTTTATCACCCATAAAATGAAAAGACTAACTTACAGTTATCTTTTCTAACGTACAAGTAGTATGAAAAGTCCTATAAGGTATAAATTCCAGGTATTATCAAGACTATTAACATAAAGTTGTATTCCCACCGAAATGATTACTTTGCTGGTTATGATTATGCATGATATTTTAATACATTTATTTTTTAAAAGCATCTATTATTTTTCCCTCCTGCCACTATCCTACTCCTTCTCATAATAATCAGATTTCTTGCTGACTGCACTTGAGACTGTTTTGTGCCCATTTTCTCCTCACACTACCCCTCGCTGGCTCCACGGCCAGCAGCCCTCTCAAAGGCCACCATTGAGCTCCATGTTGCTGAAGCTAGTGGGTTCTTTTCTGCCTTTATTGGATTTAATTCTGTGCAGCATTCAAATCTGTTGAATACTTCCTCCTGGAAATGCTATCCTGGGCTTCCATTTCCTAACACTCTAGGTTTTCTACCAAACTCTTTGGCCATTCTCGTTTAGTTCGCTTCGCAGGCCACTCTTCCTTTGCTGATTCTGACACCCCTTCACCCATTTGTCCTGATTTTTCACTACTAATAACGGACACAGTCTTACTTTGAAAGATACAAATAACACGGAAGTATCTCCTCATTCTTTTTTAAATTGTGGAAAATATACATGACGTAACATTTACCATTTTATCATCTTGTAAGGGTACAGTTCTGTGGCATTAAGTACATTCACTCTGTTGTGCAGCCATCACCACCATCCAGCTCTAGAACTTTTCATCATCCCCAACTGAAATGTTGTTATTAAACACTAACTCCTCATTCCGCCCCCCCCCGCCCCCCAGCCCCTGGCACATCTTATTCTTAAACATATGTATTTCTCATGGCTTGATTTACTTTTGCTGGGCCATTTCAACCCTTCTTATGGCTTCAGTTGCCATATAAATGCAGATGATTCCCGCATCGACAGTTCATAACACAGTTCTCCCCTGAGCTTCAGACCTGGGTATCTGCATTGATTATCTTAGAGGAACTGCAGATTGTCAACAAGCTCTGTTGATTTTGCCTCCTAACTCTCACTTAAATTCCCCCAGTTACTTGAGTCTTAGAAGTGGTCTACCTGCATTCAGCCTTACCTAGTCTAATCTCTCCATCGCTCTGTAATTAGGATGGCCATTCTACATGCACATCTGGTCATGTTACCCCCTTACTTAAAGCTTTCACGGGTTCCTGTAGGATTGCCAGACCCCCAGTGCCCTCTGTGATCTTGATCATCACCGAGTCTCATCTCCTTGACTCTTCTTTTCACGCTTTGGTGCGTCAGCCGTTCTAGACTTTTTCTAGTTCCTTGAACCTACAAAGTCCTTCCCACCTCAGCGTCTGCAAGGTCCCTGCTGCCTGAACTCTTCTAGTCTCCCTTACACACTTATCTTTCTGTCTCTGACTTCCCTGGGCTGAGTTAGTCACCCACATTATGCTCTTGTAAAGCACCATCCACTTCCTGTCACTTCTCTGTCTTACATGTTTATAAGAAATATAAACATTTCTTTAATATTACCCTCCTGCTAGAATGTAAGCTCCATGAGAGCAAGGATCTTCCTGTTTAGCCTGTATCTCCAGTGCTTGGCACTTGTAGGTGCTCGAATATTTGTTGAATTAATGAAAAAAATCCATATTTTAATTGATATCCTGAGGCCACGCCATTTTAAAATTAAGTGATTGGTTATATGAGCTAATACAACTATCAAATGCTTTTCTAATAAAATTAGTATTTCAGACATTTCTGTGTGATGTTCAATTTAGGTTACATTTGTGTATTAGAAGTTAATTTAGTTTTTTGAGTTGGGTGCTAATAGATGATCTCAATTCAGAGGTAACTTGCATTTTTAGAAGGATGTAGGAGGAGGTCATCAAGAGAATATGAAATGTTTTCATTTCAATCAGCAGGGTTGCATTCCTTCTGGAAGCTTTGAAGGGAAAAATTCATTTTTCAGCTTCTAGAAGCCTCCTGCCTGCTTTGTAATTTTTATAGATTTCAGTATGATAGCAAACATATAATATGTATTAGCATTCTAAAGAGCCATTTAATTGACTCAAGAAAAGCGTTTACCATAGTGCAGGAGCAATTTTATTTTCTGTAGCACCCAGCATTTCAGTATGTCTGGCAGTTTTTTCTTTCATAAAGTTGGCCCAAGTCACAGGTTTGTGCAGCTCCTTATGTTATGGAAGAGAAGTGTCTGAGGGAGAATAAAGTCTTAGAAGACGGGGATTTAATAGAGAACTTACTGAAGAGAAAATGTGACCAGAACTACTTCTTAGGAGTAAACTGGAAAAAAAAGATATTTTTAATGTGCAGTTCAGTGTTAATTGTAAAAAGTGAACAAATAGAATTTTGGAGTACAACAGTTCCTCGAGTAATGTCATTTCATGTCTTTTCGTTCATCATTTTGTTTGAAGTCGTTTTGTTACAGCGTTGATGGGGAAATAAAATGGATTCCTGGCCAGGGCCACTGCCTGCATGGGTTTTCTCCCAGGACTCCAGTTTCTTCCCACATCTGAAAGATGTGCATGTGATGTGAGGTGAATTGGGTTGTCTCAATTGTCCCAGTCTGAGAGATAGATAAATGATAGATAGATAGATGGATAAATAGATAGAAAGAAAGAATGTGTGTGTGTATGTGCCCTTGCCCACGCCCTGAGCTGCCAAGATAGGCTCCGGTGACCTGTGACCCTGAACTGGAACAAGCAGGTAAGAAAATAATTATCTTACTTGTTTTTATTAATCTTTCTTAAATGTATGTCTAGTTCACATTTACTTCACAAGTGTTTTGGGTCTTTAATTTATAAGTTTAGTGATGTTTCGTTTCCTTCAAGTCACAGTTTCCAAGAACCTATCAATGACGTTAAATGAGGACTTACTGTACTCAAACTAATATCGAGAGGGTTCTGTAGAAACCGTGTTTGACATTTTTCAACCACAGCTTTATTCATCACATTTCTATAGCTATAAGATAATTAACTTGTTTTAAAATTATAATTTAAAACCCAACAAGGTTATTTGTAGAAAAATTAGAGAGTAAAGAAAATAAAGTAAAAATTCTACATAATCCCACCACTCAGAAATAACAGCTGCTATTAATATTTTGTTGTGTACTATTCCCTTTTCTCTATAAGAATTTTTTTTTTTTTGCAAAAAAGTTATAATCTGCAATGTAGTGTAAATGTATAGACATGTTTACATGTTATGTAACATTTCCTCTACAATAATTTTGGTTTTGCATGATATTACATTGTATCGTTGCCCAGTTTGATTTAGCCACTCCCCTATTGTTGGACACTTAGGTTATTTCTGGTTTCCCACTATTACAAAATAATGCTACAGTAAACATCCTGTAGTTTCTTTACATAGCTGTGATTATTTTGTTAGTACAAATTCCTAGAAGTGGAATTTTTTGATCAAAGTGTATGTAGACTTTTTAAGGCATATTGCTAAATTCTGCTCTATTAATGTACATTTATGCTACAATTATTGCTGGATATAATGATGACCCTGGTTCTTTCCTATACTGAAATAACTTCCAGTGGAATTAAATTGTTTAGGAAACAGTGTTTCCTTTAATTTTTAAATATTGTATCTAGATGATAATGTCACATTCGTAACAAATTGTGCAGACCCAGCACAAATGTGTGGGAGGCATCATGGTCATGGAAAGAAACCTAGACTGGGAGAAGAACAGGTCAGCCCTACTTCTGCTACTAAAAAGTTGTGTGAACTTGAGGAAGATGGGAAGGGAAAAATCAGCCTCTCTGACCTAGCAGTTGTTTCCTTCTCTTTTCAGATGTCCATGTTTCTTTTTCCACTTCCTGGGATCCTGTTTCTTTCTACCAGGACTGAGGAAAGTCGGCTGAGAATTGGAGGAATGGGAGGGTTTTAGAAGGTGAGGATTTAATAGAAAACTTACTGAAGAGAAAACATGACAGAATTACTTGTCAGAAGCTAGAAAAAAAAAAAGTAGGGTGTGATAAGAGCTTTTTTAATTCTACACATAGTGTATCAGATGGCTTGGTGAGACTGATGGTGGAGACTGTTTACCAGGATAATGCCTTCTTCAGTTTTGTCAGTGTTTAAGTTCATTTGTCAAATGAACTAACATCTACTGAAAGCCTACTATGTGGCTGGCTTTGAGGTGGGATACAGAGATAAGGACCTGGTGCCTAACCTCGTGCAGCAGTGAATCAGGTGAGCTGAGAGTATTTTCACCTGCTCAGGACCCCTCTAGCTTTTGGTAACTTCACCCTCATTCTCCTTTGGGAGCTATCCCTCTCCTGTTTTGTGCAGTTTAGGGGAGTGTCAAGCAAAGAGCCCTGGTCCCCAGCCGAGAGCTGGACACCTCACTGAGCCTTAGCCAGGCTGACTTTCTCCAGCGTCTGATTCTTGAGCAGAGGTACAAAGATGGAAGCTGACTGGCCCTGAGTTGTTCCAGGGGACTGTTAGAGGCTGTTTGTTCATTCTTGCTCTGGGCTCCCTGGCACTCTAGTTACTGAGACTCTGTGAGCCTGAGGTATCCTGGCATCCTGTATTTTTCCAATAATCCTTTAAAAAATTTTTTTGCCGGAGTCAGGCTCCTGTGCTTGTAGCAACAAACACTAACTGGTAGCATGCCCTACAAGTCAAAGGTTAAAATAAGTTCCTCTATATTTTCAAACTTGGTGAAAGCTTCAGTGCCTGCATTTAAAAAAAATCTTTTTAGAAATGAAACCACTGGAACATTGAAACTAAGTTGAAAAGATAATGGAGACAGAAGAGTAAACTGAGGATATTGGCCCTTCAGATACACAGAGCATTCAAAGGAGGATGTGCCATCCCAGTACCATCAGTAGTGAGGAGGGATCGGGTGTTTAAACTGCCACAAGAGAAACTCGATTTATTGCAACCTTTATGATCATTGAAATATGTCATTGAGCAAGATTTTAAGTTACTCTTAATTGGAAATCTGGCTAACATATCTGACAGTCTCTCACTGGGGATAATTTAAAGACAGCCATACCAAGAGACAGAAGGTAGAACTACGTGACTTCTTAGGTAGCCTCAAGGGACCTTTTGGGGAGCCGTAGTCCACAGTACTGGTCTTTTAAGAATGGTAAACAGATTGTCTATAATCTCTTTTGACATGTGAACACTTTTTTACATGAATGTTTGCAAGTATTTGTGAGGCTCCTGTTCTTATTTTGGAGCTATTGGTGTCTTTTATTTTCACTTTGTCTTGATTTTTGTGTGGCCTATCTTCTAACCTCTTTCCACCACAAGTGTTATAGAAAAGGTAACTAAAGGATCACGTTTCTAGAGCTGAACACTATACGTAAAGGAACAATGGAGTCTGAACTGGGGCATAATTTAAATCTATACCAGAATGGATCTAGCATTCTGGGTAAGAGATGGAGAATTACTTGCTGGACAGAGAGCTCAGTTTTAAATCAAGAACTTGGTTCTTGTCTAGATGGTGGTAATAACTAGCTGTCTTATCTTGGGTTAGTCTTTCCTTATCTCTTTATAAGGGAGTGGGGCTAGATTAGTGGTTTTTCCCTCTGGTTTCAAATTAGAATCAGCTGAGTTTTTAAAACAATCCCCGCTGGAATCAGAATCTTTGCGGGGAGTGATGGGATATTTTTAGAGTTCCCCATAACTGCTTTAGAACAATGATTCTCGAAATTCAGATGGCTTCAGAATTGCCTGGAGGGTTTTTTAAAACACAGATTGCTGGGCTCCAGCCCAGATTCTGACACTGTTGGTCTGGCGTGGGCCCCAGAATCTACGTTTCTAACACATTTCCAGCTGATACTACCGGTCTGGGATCACTTTGGGAAACCCTGACTGCTCCAGGTGATCTTGAAGCTCCTTCCTAGCTCTATAATTTTAGGATTCCAAGATCAGTTTCTGCCTTGGTGATACTATCACTCTTGTGTAGTTTGGGTTAGGTCACTGTACATTTCCCTTCCTCCCCATTTTCAACGTGGGGTGAATTGGTCTTAACTTCTTGGTCAGTGATTCACAGCCTCACTGATCCCTAGATTCACCTGAGGAACTTTGCTTATGAAATATCCTGATGCCCAGGCCGGACTCCATGCAACTTAATCAGATTCAGGTTAAGATGCAGGAATCAGTTTTTAAAGCTCCCTCAAAAGATTGCAATGTGCAGCCAAAGCTGAGAGGCACTTCTCTGGGTAAGGCCAGATCGGGTGATGTCAGAATGGAGCAGCTGAAATTAATTTAGCTCATTTCAAGACACTTCCATGAATTTAAAATCTTAAATTGTGTGTGCATTTTTTAGGTGTAACTAACAGCCTAGATAAAAGTTTGCCTTGTTTTGACTTCTATATGTACCTCATTTCAGGATAACTACCAAAAGTTGTTACCAATAGCTGAAAGTTGCTAATGAGGTTTATCCAAGGGGATGGAAAGAAATAAGATCAGAGCAAAAAGAAAACAAGCAAAAACAGGAGAAGTCTTTTACATAATGGGGCATAACGGCAGTGGACATTTCGCTTGTACAGAATTGTTCTCTGAGTCATTTCTTTACGCCCTGGTGCCTTTGTTGCAACAGCTCAGTGGATTAAAATGAGGACGTGAGTCTCCGAGGACCTCTACCAGTTCCTCACTGCCAACCAACCGTGACTAGATAAAACAAGAATATTCATCAACACGGATGCTTGATAACTGGAAATTACGTTTAAAACGTTTTTATTATGGCAAAATACACATAACACAAAATGTATCATTTTAACCATTTTAAGTGTGCAGTTCAGTGGCATTAGCGACATTCACATTGTTGGGCAGTGTCACCTCCATCCATCTAGAGCTTTTTCCTCACCCCCAACTGAAGCTCTGTATTCATTAAACGGTAACTCCCCATTTTTTCCTTTCCCCAACCCCTATTCTACTTTCTATGAATTCGCCTATTCTGTGTGTATAAGGGAATCATACAGTATTTGTTCTTTTTGTGTCTGGCTTATTTCACTTAGCATGATGTCTTCAAGTTTCATCCAGAGATTTTTTTTTTTTTTTTATCAAATGTATCCATGTCACACTTGAACTAGGTCCATAAAGGTGTCGATGTTATTGCAGTTAAACAAACACACAGGTGACAGAGACACTCCTATCCCCGGAGCCTTTAGGCGGCCTTGGGATGGGCGGAGGTTGTATGCATCAGGCCTGCTCTCAGCAGCCGCAGCTTCCTAGCTGCTCAGTCCAGAAGCATGGATGTCGCTGTGATTCTTTCCTCTTCCTCACCCTGACGTTCAGTTGTTCAACAAACCTTATTGATTCTACCTCTCACATGCCTCCCTAAATCCTTTTTTATTTAATCCCTGAACTAGCCTCAATCAGACTGCTCTCTATTCTCACTTGGATCAGTGTTAGAGACTCCTAACCCACGTCCCTGGTTATCACTGCCATCAGTCATTATTTCATTAACTCATCCAGCAAATGTTATATTGCACAAACACTTCTTGTCAGGCCCTAAGCTGGCCTCTTAAGTTACAGTCTTCTGCGCAGCCATTTGTCTCAAATAAATCTGATTTTACCCAAGTACATCTGATTCTAGAGCCCAACTTTTCCCAGGGCACTCACATCCATCCAGTAAGGATGGAATAAAGATTCAGAACTCTTGGAGGTGAAATCAAGGGTTCAAAACAACAAGAGGAAATTTAAGAGTAATAAATACAAAGTCCTAATCTAAATTCAGGAAAATAAATACTTATGTACAGAATTAGGGAAACCTGACTTTGCAGCAGTTTACATAAAAAAACAAACAAACTGGAATTTTGGTTATTAACAACGTCTATACAGGTTAACAATGTGGTGAGACTCCTTATAACATTCTAGGCTGCACTAATTTTAAAAATGCCCTGATCATGGGCCATAATAATGCCTATACTTTTAGGCTGACTCTCATCTTCAGTGCTATAAGCTATATTCCATGAAGAATATTGACAAACTAGAGCAGGGCATGCAGGGTGGTGGTTCTAAGGCTCGGGAAGTGGGCCACGGCTATACTTAGGGACTATGCAAAAAACACAGGTTTCTGGGATGCACCCCTGGATATTTTCAGTGATTCTAATGCACATCTGATACGGAGGACATGAACAACATGGAAAATTTTGAAGGGAGTGGATATTTCGCTTAAAGAGACAGGACTATGGGTAGATATAATAGGTGTCTCCAAGATCTGATGGGTTGTCGTTTGTAAGTTGAGGTGGCAGAATGAGGGGAAGTGTGGAATGATTAGGGAAGCTTTAGTAAGAATTTCCTAATAATGCGAGCTGTGTGGTTATGGATTAGCCTGTCCCAGGAAAGATTAAAGAGAAGCCCGGATATCAGGATGCTGCAGGGCAATACCTCAAACTTGAATGTGAATATGAATCACCTGGGGATCTTAGTATCATGCAGATTCTGATCTAGTAGGTTTGGAGTAGGGTTTGAGAGTCTGCATTTCTAATGAATTGATGCCCTTGCTTCTGGTAGTAGGATATCTATTGTTTGCTCCAAGGAAAGGCCAGAAAATTTGATCTCTTTCTTCTTCTGTATCTTGTTGTGTGGAGGTGTAACTCGGGGATCTGTGGCGCTTCTTGCTGTAGGAGGATGAAGCTGACAGAGGGTAACAGAGCTGCTGAAAGGATCTGGCTGCTTGATCACCTCCCAAGCAAACTACCTGTATCTAAGTCTTTGTCTGAGGGTCTACTTTTGGGAAACCCCAAATTTAGACATCTGTCAAGAGCTCTGAACTTGGTTGCAGCCACTCTCTGCATAGTGTGGTTTCCTTTACTCTGCTTCATGAGTCGATACCCTCTCCAGAGCTTTTGACCTCGATGAATTCTTTTTTATATCCACTGATAACCTCCTGTCTATATCTCCGTTGCCAGCTTATTCCCTTTGTGCTCCTTTCTTTCATTGTATTGGTGTGTAAAGAGGGTGAGGAGACACATCTTGCTTATTTGGCTTTCCTCAGTCAAAGCCTGCCTGATCTCTTTCCCCTGACTTCCTACGTATTTTATCATCATTTGTCCACAATCCAGCAGTCACGGAACCCTTAAATCTGTTTTTTCCTTTCACATTTTTGCATGTGCTTGCTCTCTGCCTGGAAGTTTATTCTCCTGGTCTGACTGACAAACTCCCACATTTTCCTCAAATTTCTGCTTAAACCTTTGCTCTTCTATCACATTGTCCCTAATTTGACCCTCCTTCTTCCGCAGTTATAATAGTGAGTTCACTCTCTGTCTCCGTTACTTGAGTGTATGTCTGCAAGGCTCAGGACTATAGCTGTTTCCTGAGCACTGTCCTTAGCACACTGCCTGGCCTGCCACCTCGCAGGTGCTGTAAGAATTGTTGACTGTACAAATAAATGCCTTCCTTAAAGGTACGAACAGCAGCTTAGCTCAATGAGTCAACACCTAGAACAGGATCTGCTGCACAGATTGGCCTCTCCAGAGTGACTGGGGGAGCTGTCTATCCCCAACCACCCTTTGGGGAAATGCTCATAAGATGAACACTTGGGACAGTCAAGGTGAGGCTGTGGGGACAGCAGATTGGTAGGGACATGAGCGAGAAGTGAGGTTACTGTGTTCTGTCCAAGTGTTTGTCTATTGTCCTCTTGAAATTGTTGCTAGGAGTTGATTGCGTGATGTCTATCTCTCACCATTCATTTTTTTAACCAGAGTATGGAGGTGGAAACTTGGAGCCGAGTCTTGGGTTTGAAGTCCCAGTAGCTCCACACTTGTTAGTTTTGTTTTTGTTTTAAAGATTTTATTGGGGAATATTGGGGAACGGTGTGTTTCTCCAGGACCCGTCAGCTCCAAGTCGTCGTCCTTCAATCCAGTTGTGGAGGGCGCAGCTCAGCTCCAAGTCCAGTTGCTGTTTTCAGTGTTTAGTTTCAGGGGGTACAGCCCACCATCCCATGTGGGAATTGAACTTGAAACCTTTTTAAGAGCTCGCGCCCTAACCAACTGAGCCATCCGGCTGCTCCCATTACTTGTTAGTTGTAATTTGGGGACAAGTTACTCAAATTCTCTCTGCCCCAGTTTCATTATCTGCTGTGAAGATTAAGTGAATATATGTTATTTATTTATATTATTTATTATATTGTTGTATTTGCATATATGTATATATGAATAATTATACATATATATGAATAATTATACATATGTGTGTATACATTATACAATTATACATATATAATTATATATAATTGTACATATGTATAATTAATACATATATACATGTATATGACACATATATGTGTATATATATGATTATATATGTGATTATATATGTATAATCACTTAAAGTCCATAGAGGGCAAATACTAAGCCCTAAGTGTTAGATAATATTAATATAATAATTACCAGGTGACTAATGCAAGATTTTCGGAGGTGAGGTGGCTTGCCCAAAGCCACAAAGGAGGTCTAGGATGGGTCTGGAGTGATAAATACGAGTTTTGAGATTCACAGACCATTTAAACCCCCGGCTGCGAGAGCCCTGCAGCCTCTGGCTGGCCCTCACTGCCCCTCAGACGCTCAGAGCTATGCCTGGATCCAGGCAGCAGGAGAGGATGATTCAGAAAGTCTGGTTGATTCCGTCACCAGAGCTCTGATATGCATTTGGCATCAAAAGCTGAATGTTCCCTCGAGGGCTCATTCAAGCCCAAGTCACTGTGTTTTTGTCTCTGTGGGCACGTGGATGCAAAAAGGAACCGAACCTTAGAAGAACTGATCCCTCGATATTGAGCATGCCGGCACAGTTCCACTTTGGTTGATAATGTTGTTAAAACTGAAATCCGGGTGATTAATGTCAAGGCTTCAGATCCCAAGCTTCTCTGGCTTATGACAAGGGTGCTTGGAGTTCATCTAGTTTAATTCTCTCTGTGGACCCCTCTGGCTATTTATATCCAGTTTCCTTCGCAGTTTGCTCAGGTGGATTTAGTTGCCTCCAAATTTTGAGTTGATAGGTGGGACTAAGGAATTAGACCAGAGTCCAATTGTTAGAGGACACTTTTATTTCTGGAATGCAGCAAGTGAAAATAGTGGAGAAGTTGGCCTGCATCTCTCAGTGAAGCATCCTTCCTTTCTTTAAATACCAGTCGTTGGTTTGAATCATGTGTTTACTGTCTTATTTCATCTTTTGTTTTAATTATGTAGTGGTTGCTCTAGGGTTTACAATGTGTATCTTAACATATTTTCTTTCAAATAATATTACACCACTTCGTGAATAGTGTAAGAACCTTGCAACAGTTTGCTTTCATTTCCCCCCGCCATCATTTGTGCTATTATTGTCATACCTTTTAATTTTACATTTTATAAAACTCACAATACATTGTTATTCATTTTTGCTCTAAATTGTAAACTATCTTTTATAGAAATGTTAAAAAGCAACAAAAAATTTGTCCACATATTTACCATCCGATGATCTTCGTTTCTTTGTGTAGTTTGATTTTCCTTGAGTCATAAGAACTTCCTTTAACATTGTTTTTGCAGTGTAGGTCTGCTACACTATCCTCCCAGCTTTCCTTTTTCTGAAAATGGAAAACTTTCTTTTTGTATGTGTATTATGTGTGGGGAAGTAACAATATGTACATCGATAGAATGAAATATATGCAACTGTTTAAAATAATGCAAAAATACATTTAAAGGCATTTGCTGTATATTTAGTGGAAAATAGCAGTTTATAGAGATAGATATACAGTATAATATATAAATATTTGTATAAAATTATATATGTATATTTAATCATAAAAAAAAACCTGGAATAATATACATGGGAATATAAACAGTAGCATACTGGTGAAGTGTCTTCTGTTTGCATATTGGAATTTTCTAAAGTTTCTAAGATGAACCTGCATCACTTTTATAATGAAGTAAAATTTGTTTGTTTTAACCTATTTGGTTTTTTCCTTCTATCTTTCCACACTATTAAAATGCGTAGCTTAATAAACTTTGCTTAAAAGTAAATGTCATTTCATCACTCTCCTAATAAGGCAAATGTTAACTGATAGGATTAAAATTGGAACATGATTCTGGGCTTTGCAAGTATAAATGGGGAGGTAGAAGGGAAAATATGGGTACATTTTGTTAAAGTCTTGGGAAAGCTAAAAAAGGTAGTATATTGACTTCATGTACATTGAAGTTTAGGACATCTTTTTAAAGAGCTAAAATATTAGAGATATTCAATCTTCTCTCATTTCTCCCTCCCCATGTCTTGTTTCCCCCTATTTCCCTAATGAACCATTCTCAGGAACTAGGTGTAGCTTCTTCCAGTCCACTTAAAAAAACTTTACATAATACATTTATATATTAGTAGCTAATACATAGTATTATTAGAATATACATGTGCTCGTAAAGTTTCCATAAATTATATCTTACATAAAGTTCTGCGTCCTGCTTTCCTTCCCACTCAGATTTTATTTTGGCATCTATCCATTTTGATTCCTGTAGAGAAACAGAGCTAAGAGGTTTGGATTACAGGACCTGGAATCAGACTGCCTGGGTTGAATTCCAGTCCTGCCATTATTAGTTAGGTGACTTTGGCAAATTTCCAGTCTTCTCTGTGTCCTAATTTCTTTATCTGTGAAATGTGAGCTCTAGTAGATAGTCTTTACTTTATTGGGTTGTTGTATGGTTGAAACATGTGAAGCACTTAGAACAACACCTGACGCAGGAAGTGCTCAGTAACTGCTATTTGTGTTGTTGCTGTTGTTACAGATGCCACCGGCTGGTCCTCTCTAAGACAAAGATGTTGAATTGTTTATTTCTTTGGGTGATACAGATTTCCACTGAATTCCTCTTGTGCCTCAAGCATTCCCAAGATTGCTGCATGGGGCTGGACTTGAAATTATTAGCTATAGAACAGAAATTTGTCCATTCATTCCATTGTAAGCACTTAAATGGGAGCTATTGTGTTTATCCAGATCACTTCATTTAACTCTTGTATAATATTATATCATATCAATGAATTTCCTTGGGAATGGACATTTAGGTTGTTTCCTATGTTTTCCTATTAAAAACAATGCTGTAATATTTATCCACGTCCATGGCTCGTTATGCGCACGTGGGAGGATAGAAGTGCTGGGTTGGAATAGAACCCAGGGCTGCTTAATGCCAAAGCACTGCGTTATGCTTCCCTGACTTACAGAGTCATGTGTAGAGACAAACATAATAAATTCTGAGAATGGTGATGACCCGTAGCTAATGGAAAAGTTCCCCAGAGATGAACATTGTCTTTGGGAGGCAGCAGTCATCCAGGGGGCCTGTCTGGGGACACATTGAAAGTCTCCTCACTCCATCACTGAATTCACTGTGAGCATTTAGCTGAATGTGATACGTGTAAGACCAATAGGAAAAAACAGAAAAGATTTACAAGGGTGTTGTCAACATGAACTGTTTTTATTGCTCCAAGAATTAGGGTTTATTAGAGAAAAAAAAATTACATTTTATTTATTCAATGGACACTTAATTGTAGACATTTGTTTCGGGCTTGAAAGAGGAGTGATTTGTGGGGACAAGCCATTTTGAGACCTTTTTTTTTTTTTTCAGTCTGACAGAGTAAATCTTATTACTGAGCCAAGAACTATTTAATTGTCTGTATATGAAGGAGCTCAAGGAATTACTGGATGGTGTGACTAAGTTTTAGACAAGTGGTGGAATATTTCAAAATGTCCAATTAGTGAAGACTTTCAGGGAAGGAGAAAGAAAGGGGCAGATAGGAGAAGAGGAGAGAGGACTTCCGTGCTGGTGGGGCTGGGGCATCAGCAGAACATCCTGGTTTGGTGGAAGCAAGTGTAATACCCAGGAGAGAGGCCTGTCTGTTCTTTCCCCGTAAGGTCCGTGTCCAGGGCCAGACTCTGTCATTGCCCTCAAGCAGAATTTTCTTAGCTTACGGCAGGCCCAGAAAGCAATTTGAAAGTTCATTTCCTCTGAGGACCCAGATTGCAGCCCTGCAGGTGGGTCTGGAGCTTATGTTTGCCTCTTGAGACCCGGAGGGTAGAGGACAGGTACAGATTGTGAGCCTTTGCCATGGTCTTCCTTCCCCTGCTCTGGGCCTCCTGGCCTTCTTACTCTCCATTATCCTACCCAATGCGCCCCGATCCCTGCTGGGGTCCTGGGGTGCTCTACTGGCAGAGCTGCATCCTTGGTAGTGGGCTCTGGAGGCAGCGTGCCTGGCTTTGTAGTCCCAGCCTGGGCCTCCTTTTCCTCATCTGGGCAACGGTGCAAATCAGCACTCACTCCCTAGAGGTACCGAGTAATGTAGGTGAGGCTCAGCACAGTGTCCAGAAAATGCTCCGCCATTATGGTTCTTTGGGACCCAAGAAGAGCACTTCAGTGCGATTGTAGAGGAAGAAGGGGGATAGTCTCAGCCTGTGAATATTCAGGGCGTTGCTTTGGCTCAGTCCAATCCCTGGTCCTAAGCTCTGAAGTAGTTTGAGAGAGAGAGAGACACACAGACAACAGAGAATAGAGCAGGCCTTCCCTCCAAGTGGTCCCTTGCTCCTTCGAGTTAGTGGGGGGCTGGGGCAGCCAGACTCCCCGCTCCAGGTAGGTCAGTTCTAGGGAGGAGCAGCCTGAGTCTCTAACCTTACAGCCATTATCCTTTTCTGCTCGGTCTGCGTCTGACATCAGGGAAGTGATCGTGAATGACCTCAGGGTTAGCCAGCCAACTGAAGCAAAAGGGAGGCTAGAACTCGCCTCAAAATGTGGTAAAAGGCAAAGAAAAACAAATTGTGCTTTTAAATAAAGCATTTTAAGGAAGGAACGCAGTTTGTTTTGTCTGTGTGACCCAACTGCGATGATGTCTAACCATTTTCCTCCTCCCTCCCCTGCCTGCTTTGTAGGCCATGTTTTATCCAGAATCCTGGAGTAAGGTTCATGATTTCAATGAATTAACAATGAATAGACAATCAATAAACAATAAATTAATAACAGTATCCACAGATACGTTTCCCACAAAACCCCTTGGTTTCTACTGCTATGTATTTTGGTTTAAAATAAACCATTTAGAAAACAAGGGAGAAAGGGAGAGTCTATGATAAACTAAAAAGAAATACTGCAAAGTGTGAATCCAAGCTTATAGCACACTTCACAGAATTTCACACTAAAACCAATCAATGAAATAGACAATCCTTTTAATGATAATCAATATGATTTATAAAAAAACCCTGGAGATACGAAATTTATGAAGGATAGAAAACTAATAGAGCAAAGAGTGACAAGTAAGTTATACTGTATGAGTGTTAGGTGTGTTTATCCTCCCTTGATTAATAGCTTTTAACATAAATTCCAGGTTTAATAGGAAAACAGAACTGAAATCCTTTCTCAGCATATTCTTCCAGAAAGGCAGTGTAGTGAGAAGAAAGCGTGTGGGCTTTGGATCAGATCTGCTTCAATCCTGCCTCTACCACTTGTCTAACTGTGGGACAGTAATTGCTATAAAAGTCTGAAAGAATGAAATGGTTATTTTTACAAATGATTTAAAGTGGATAAATAAAATACTTTACTAGTGTATTCATACTACTAAGATACTATGAATAACTACCAAATTAATCGCTATTAAAGTGTTCATTTAGTGTATGTTATTCCTGATACAGCTATTGAAGAGAATTATCTGTGTAAAGTATCTGGCACATAGTAGACCTTCAGTACACAGTAGCAATTTATTAGTATTATTGCTGTTATTGCTATCCTATCTATGCTAGGTTATATTTGAAGGGCACCCATTAAATTCAGCTCTGTCTATAGAGCTTTGAAAAACAGTAGCTTTTAAAAAGTGCATCGTTTTCAGGTTTAGTAAAATTGTGGTGACTAATGCAGGGTACTATTAATGTTTCAAAGCCAAGTCATCGGTGTCCTGTGTGACGGAGGCTGTGGATGTGGGTGACTGGGGCACTGTGAGTAGGTGGCAAGTCAATGTCGTGAGACTTTTGCCCTTATGCTCTTTGTTCTCTTCATGGCTCCTACAGGTTCTATTTCAAGGTATCAGCCTTAAGAGCCACCGGCCGAGGGCAGCTAATGATGTGGTGACCTATACGGAAGCAGGGGGAGGACAACATGACAGTGGATGATGGATTTCTGGCTTTCTTGTTGACCTTTTAGTGCAAAAGCACAGAGATGATGTCAGGAAGAACTGATGGAGCCATCTGGCAAAGGGCTCAGACTCACCACTTACAAGCTGTGTGACTACTTAACCTCTCTGAGCTTTCTGCATGTGAAAAGGGGAGAATAATTCCTCATTCTTGGTTTAAATGAGAGATGCCTGTCAGGTGCTTTGCTCAGCACCTGGCCCAGAGTCAGGGCTCCATTGGCATACATGATGGGGTTCTGATGTCAGAATCTATTGAGTGTGTCCCCCCCCCCCCAAGAGTGCTAATGCATTTTTTTCTTTAGGGCTGCTGTTCAATAAGAAGCTCTATGCTATCCTAACAATTAATTAATCATCCTCCCCACCTCTTTTTAATGTAAATATTTTTATTATTTAGATACATTGTCTCTTTTTTTTTAAATTACGGTAACATTTGTCTTTTTTAAAGATTTTTTATTGGGGAAGGGGAACAGGACTTTATTGGGGAACAGTGTGTACTTCCAGGACTTTTTCCAAGTCAAGTTGTTCTTTCAATCTTAATTGTGGAGGGCGCAGCTCAGTTCCAAGTCCAGTTGCTGTTGTTAGTTGCAGGGGGTGGAGCCCACCATTCCTTGCAGGAGTCGAGGAATCGAACTGGCAACCTTGTGGTTGAGATCCCACTGGCCCATGTGGTAATTGAACTGTCAGCCTTCAGCATTAGGAGCATGGAGCTCCAACCACCTGAGCCACTGGGCTGGCCCTAGATACATTGTCTCTTATTTAAGAAAATTTTCCATACCCCAGAAAGTGCCCAAGTTATGTTTTGTTTTTTGACTTAAACACGATTTTTTTAGAGCAGTTTTAGGTTTACAGCAAAATTGAGAGGAAGATACAGAGATTTCCCACATGCACCTGCGTTCACTGCATCTATGAGTTTATTTTGTTCTTTAGATTCCACATATAAGCAAAATCACATTGCATATTTCTTTCTCTGTCTAATATGAGGCCTGACAATTAAGTTTGCGAACTCATTTTAGAACAAGTACTACATACCTCATTGCTGAATATTTTACTACGGTCACCTTCAAAGCACTCCCCTTGGGAAGCTATGCACCGACGCCATTGCCTAGTCCACTCTTCAAAGCAATTTTGGAACTCTTTTTCTGGAATGTCCGTCAGAGCTGTCATCGTATTACCCTTGATGTCCTGAATGTCATCAAAATGACATTCTTCTTCTTTCAATATTTCCTTTATCTTCGGGTAAAGAAAGAAGTCATTGGGGGCCAGATCAGGTGAGTGGGGAGGGTATTCTAATACAATTATTTGTTTACTGGCTAAAAACTCCCTCACAGACAGTGCTGTGTGAGTTTGTATATTGTCATGATGCAAGAGCTATGAATTGTTGGCAACAAATTCAGGTCGTCTAACTTTTTCACGCAGCCTTTTCAGCACTTCCAAATAGTAAACTTGATTAACTGTTTGTTCAGTTGGTACGAATTCATAATGAATCGTCCCTCTGATATCAAAAAAGGTTAGCAACACTGTAGCAACAAGTTCGCGAACTTAATTGTCAGACCTTGTATACTCCACTTAGCACAGCACTCTCCAGGTCCATTCATGCCACTGCAGATGGCAAGAACCCATTCTCTTCCATGCCGAGCAATATTCCATTATATATATGTACTACCTCTTCTTTATCCATTCATTCATTGATGGACACCCGGGCTGCCTCCATATCTAGGCCATTGTAAACAATGCTGCAATGAACATATGGATGCACATGTCCCCTCAAAGTAGTGTTTGGATTTCTTTGGGTAAATACACAGAAATGGGATTACTGGGTCCTTCATTGTCTCTTCTTACAGCCTTTGTTTTAGTCTATTTTGTCTGGTGTAAGTATTGCTACCTCAGCTTTTTGTTTATCTTTGTTTCCATTTTCATGAAAAAACTTTTTCCATCCCTTTACTTTCTGTATGTATGTGTCTTTCATTTGAAGTATGTCTCTTGTGTGCAGCATATGTAAGGGTTTTGTTTTCTTATCCATTCAGCCCTTCTATGTCTCTTGACTGAAGTGTTTAATTCATTTACATGCTGGGGTAGGTCCCCAAAAAGCCAGGACACTCCGAGGCCTGCTGCCACCTGCCACCTCCCTTAAGGTTCAGCTGCTGATAGAGCCTTGTGCAGTATGCAATTTGGGTGAGACAGGGTCTCAGGGAGTCACTAGAGTGGAAAGAGTTGTAGTCAGCAGGTTAATGTAAATTCTGGTTTGGTGCCAGTGCTGAGACTGGAGCTACTCAACAAAAGTCTCAGAGCACACCGAGGCCAGTTGCTGCCTGCTGCAGGTCTGCCAGACTCTGATAGTTTTCCAGGAAAGTGTGCAATGCAGGCAGGGCTGGTTGCACACAGAGAAAGTAGGAGTTGGGTGGAGCGTGGTCCCAGTGAGTCAACAGGGTGGAGCAGTGGAGCTCAAAAGACCAATCAGATTCAGATTTGGCTGTGATGGGGGCGGGCTCAACACAGTAAAGATGGCGCCCACCTACCAGCTGCATGGGAGAAGGACCTCATATAGGGAAAGTGCGGATTGTTCTTCCTTCCTCCCCCCGAAAGCCACACACCTCAGTCTGTTACCCCGTCTGTCTCCGACGCCTCCCAGGCCACCATCCTCCCTCTGCTAGAACCCAAGGTGAGTGCATGCGAGCAAGTGAGAGTGTGCGCAAGCTGTTTAAGAGGATGTCTGGGTTTCCCGCAGCCTTCTTTCCCACCCAGATGGTTGGAATCCCCACTGCTTTTCACAGTGAGATGGGGGGGCTCCTCTTCCCGGCATCAGTACTCCAGGCTGGGGAGGCTGGTGTGTGGGGCTGAGGTCCCTTGCTCTTCCAGAGGGAATATCCATGGCTGAGCTATCCCTCCTGGTTCTCAACATGGAGGTTTGGGACCAATTCTGCATCTCTGTGCCTTCTACCAGTTTCAATGTGGCTTCCGCTTTACATTTTTAGTCGTAGGACCTCTGTTTAGCTAGACTTCAGATGGTTCTCCAGATTGATTGTCATATAATTTAGTTGTAATTTTAATGTGCTTATAGTAGGACACAGACACAATGTTTATCTAAATCTCTTAATGACTCCCCACCTCTTCATTATATAATTGTAACAGGTTTTTATTTTCCCCATTTCTCTAATGCTATAAATTTTAGAACTGAAAATTTCCCAGTGGGTGCAGCTATAAAGGAGTAATTTCTCTGACAGCAACACCCAGGCTTAGTTCAGGGAAATGGTCCTTGAGATGCAATCTGTGGGTATTATTAGCACCCATTTCAGCTCAAACTGTCTGATCCCCTCGGAAAAGAGATGTTAGCTATTTTGTTCTGGAGGCATCAAATCTGTACTTTCCAGATCTTATGATGAAGACAGTGCTGTGCGGCATTGAAAGTCTAGTAGTAAGTCATGTATGATGTCACTCCATGGTGCAGTCACTCACAGGCACTGTTGGGAACTGTTGTCACACTTGATGTTTTGGGTGACAGCCACAAGACTGTCCTCAGGCCTGACTTGTGGGTTTCAGCAGGAGCCCTAGATCAAGGCCCAGCATAGACTCCCTTAGGAAACAACTTGGGAGTGAAGGACCAAGAGTTAAAGATCTTAGAATAAAGCCACAATTGCCCTTCATAGGAGATGCTCTTGGCAGTTTGTGTCTCTGTCAGTGGAACCCTAGGCATGCCTCTCCTGTGTGTGTGTGTGTATACACATGACTGTCAACATGGGACATTGGATGAGGAGGGATGGGAAGGAACAGGCTTTTATTTCCACCCAGTTGGCTTTCTAAAGCTTTTCTGGGGAGGGGAGGGAAAGCAGGAATGTAACTGCAAAGGGGCCTGAATTATTGCTGGGTGTGCCAGGCATCTGTGGGAGTATCTGTACCTGCCAGGCGTGACCAGGTGAGGGGTGGCTGGCTGCAGACAGCACCAGCCCAGCATGTCAAGGTAGGGGGTGAGAAGGGTGGCCCTGAAGGCTGACCTGCTGCTCATTTCCTCACACACAACTGTTCATTCTCTGGACACTGTGGCTGGTATTGTTCTACTCAGACCACATCCTCACCCTCACTGAGTTTACAGTCTAAGGAGGAAAATAAACATTTAAGAAGGAAACAACTTACTCAATTATGGACAGTGATAAGTGCTCTGCAGGAAATGGAGTTCTGTGATAAAGAATAACAAAGAGCAGTTATTTTGGGTGGTTGGAGAAGGCCTCTTTGAAGTGACATTAGAGTAAAAGACCTAGAGGACAAGAAGAAACAATTCAGGAGTAGGTTGGGGTCAGGGGGAACGGCATGAAAAGAAATAAATTGACACCTACAGCCTAGTAGATGCTCAGAAAAACCAGTGAATGAGGATGGAGCATGAAAAGAGTTAGGAATTCATACGAGGTGCAAAGGTAAGTGTTCAAGGGATCTAAGCAGGGGAACAAGACTCAATTTATGTTTAAAAAGAACACTACGGCTGCTATGTTGGAGAATGGGATTTGAAGAGGCTAGAAACACAGTTTGCGATTTCCAGTGTGGAGTATTCTGTGCTTTCCTCTTTTATAGTTTATCTCACACTGTGCTATATAAGTTGTGGGATGGCCCCCTCATCCCACCCGCAACAGCCTCGCCATTGCTCAGGGGCAAGTAAGTGTTTGTTATTATCCTTCTGCGGCCCTGCGTGCACAAAGACTCAATCATTGTTTGCTAATGAGATCAACTACAATGCACCTTCCAAGAAAGGGGTGCAGGTCTTTAGGTTTGGGGTGTACATATACTGTCCCCGAAATCCTCTTCTTTTAAGGAGATTGTTAGGAAGGAAAAACTTTTCCTTCACCCTCTTAGGTTCAGTGATTGGGGCCTGTGAATTTGATGGACATTAGGCAGATTAACAGGAGAAAAGACACACAAGTTTTAAAAATATTTACGTGCAGGGAGTCCATAAAAAAGCAGTGAAACTCAAAGAAGCAGTTAGACTTGGGACTTCTTAACAAAGGAAAGAGGGCTTCAAGGGAGGATAAATTGTGAGGAAGTGACTAGGAAATACATGGGAGAAACTAATGACTAATGGAGCATAAGGGCTATCTTAGTAAGGTTTATTTCTATAGATTCATCTGGGTGCTGGGATCTTCATCTTTGGTGATAGCAGTCACTCTCTGCTTCCTGGTACAGGAGCGGGGGACACCTTCACTAAGCGAAATTTATGTCCTGCTTTTAGGCAGACAAGGGGAGGGCAGAAAACTCCTGTGTCTGTTGATTCTCAATTGCCTTCAGTTCCAATTCTTATCCAAATAATCCTTATGTCAAGGTGGCATATTTTGGGGTAGCATATCCTGATCTCCTTCAAGTCCATTTGGACAAAGAAGCTCTTTATTTTAAAATAATCACTTATGTTAGTTAATAGTCATACCCATTCTATTTCTGGGCCAGAGAATCTGAATCAGAGATGGATGGCTTGGTGAAGAGATACAGAACAGAGAAAGATTAATAAAAGCTGCCCCATCACTGATGGGTGTGTCACACCCTCAGGCAAACTTGACATATAATCTCAGTTCTGTGGGAGCTTGAGCAAAGGGCTGTGTATTGTTCAGCTTTTCCTCCCCGGGGCTTGAGTAGAGAAGTCACTACATGTTTGTGGAATTAAATTGAATATAAACAGATGTCCTGGAAAAGGGTGAGCCGCGACTGTAGCTGCTTTTCAGAATGCAGAGCCCACCAAGATGGGAAATGGGATTTCATAACCGGCAGTGGGTGCTAGAGGCAAGATGGGGCTTTGCAGAAAGAGGCTGGAGAAAAGGCCTTGGGTGACATTTCGATCTCCTGGGTGACGTTTCTATATCTGAAGCGGATGGAAAAATGAACAACACACAGTATCTTGCCTAAGTGTAATGTCAGGCAACTATATGCAGACTGCTAAGTTGTGATGTTTTCACATTATGGTATGCTTAGTAGCAGGTGATAAATACTGTGATATACTATGCCTGACAATTAAGTTCGCGAACTCATCCTAGAAAAAGTGCTACATACCTCATGCTGAATATCACTATGGTCACCTTCAAAGTACTCCCCTTGGGAAGCTATGTTCTGACACTGGTGCCTAGTCCACCCTTCAAAGCAATTTTGGAACTCTTTCTGGAATGTCCATCAGAGCTGTCGTCATATTACCTTTGATGTCCTGAATGTCATCAAAATGTCTTCCTTTCAATATATCCTTATCTTCGGGTAAAGAAAGACGTCATTGGGGGTCAGATCAGGTGAGTAGGGAGGGTGTTCCAATACAGTTATTTGTTTACTGGCTAAAAACTCCCTCACAGACAGTGCCATGTGACCTGGTGCACTGTTATGATGCAAGAGCTAAAAATTGTTGGCAAAAAGTTCTGGTTGTTTTCATTTAACTTTTTCACGCAGCCTCTTCAGCACTTCCAAATAATAAACTTGGTTAACTGTTTGTCCAGTTGGTACAAATTCATAATGAATAATCCCTCTGATTTCAAAAAAAATTAGCAACATCATTTTGATTCTTGATTTGGACTGACAGAAGTTTTTCGGTTGTGGAAAATTGGCTGACTTCCATTATGCACTTTGACGCTTTGTTTCAGGGTCGTACTGGTACACCCATGTTTCATCACCAGTGATAACGTGGCCCAAAACATCATCTTGCCTCTTCAAAAGGTCTTGGCAAACTTTGACTCTCCTTTACTTTTGTTCATCAGTGAGCTCCTTTGGGGCCATTTTTGCACACACCTTTCTCATGCCAAGATTGTCAGTTAAGATTTTCCTGTTTCTTTATTGATGCTTACTTGGTCTGCTATGCTTCTCACAGTCAGCTGACAATTTTCATGCACAATTTGATGAATTTTTGCAATATTCTTGTCAGTTCTGCTCGTTTCTGGCCGCCCTGACCTCTCTTCATCAGTGATGCATTCTCTCCCCTCAGAAAAATGTTTAATCCATTTGTACACTGCATTTTCTTCACGGCATTATCCCCGTAAACTTGGACTAACATGTCCCTGATTTCACTTCCACTCTTGCCAAGTTTCACAAGAAATTTAATATTTGTTCATTGCTCTAATTCAAGCTCAGACATTTTTGTGACGGCACACAAAAGCACGCAACAATAATGAACGCCACTCAGCAAGACACCGCCACATGTCGACATGAACACAGCTGTGAGATGCTGATATACCGAGGTTATGAAACCTTACCGAGCTGTTTGTACAGTGCTGCCAATGGAAGCACACAGTGGCAAGTTCGCGAACTTAATTGTCAGAGTTTGTACTTGAGGCATGTGGTAGGTGGGCAGAACTCAGAGGGGAACAGAATCACTAGAGCCTTGGAAAAACACTGGAAGGAGAAAGAGCTACGATGGGAGGAGACATTTATTACCTGTGTTCAAATATGTGGAAGGAATGTGTAATTGTCAACTGTTGCAGGTAAACAAAAGTAATTTAGAATTAAATTATATATTTGGAAGAACTTTTCACTTATGAGGGTTTAGTTCGATTACCAAGGAATGAAAACGGTGGCCTCTTCTGATTGGGAATGTATGGTATGCATTCTATGTGCCAGGCACTGTGCTGGGTGCTCCGTATTCATTCCATTTAATCGTTGCAACTCTCTGGGGAAGGTGTTTTTCTGCCCATTTTATTAATGTGGAGTTTGAGGCTCAGACGATGCTTTGGTTTGCCCGGTGCTGTCCCGTGGGTAGGTGTCTGGCTTCAAGGCCTGCTCTTCCCCACATACCATACTCCCAGATCGGTGAGCTTAACAAAAAGGCCCAACAACGATCTCTGGGAGAGTTATTCTTCTTATTTTTGTTGAGTTTACTCTGAAGTCTTGGACTCAGTGGCATATCTTTGTCTAAGGCCTGGGGAAGCCTCTTGGGTCAGGGGCATGCATCTTGGTCGAGGGGATATTCCTGTGCTTTCCCTATAACCACAGTCTTGTTGCATGTCAATTAAAGATACATGAGTATAAATGAGAACCACTCCCCACCCCCGACTGATGGGGCAGTGTTTACCAGGTCATGCAATCAAGTTCTGCGGATGTGTTCTCTCTTGCCTTAATTTTCTAGTTTACCGTAACCAAGAGAAAGATATACCCAGGTCATCACAGGACCAAGTGTAGGAAACACTACTGGTGGGAACCAAGGCTGCTGCCTTGTGCACTTTCAAAGAGTTTCATTTTAAATCAGTTGTCAACATTTTAAAATTAGGAAGTGTCATGTACAAATCCAAATTTCCGTCTCCTATTGAAAAAGTTGTACCACTCTCTGTTGCCTTGTATCTGGCCCCCTTCATGCCTTATCTTGCTTGCTGGCCCCCATAGATGTCTGAGCTTGCAACCCCTAGGCTAGAGCAAAGCTAAGAAAGCCAAATGCCCAGTTCAGTGTAGGCACCAGAACAACCATAGTGATCACTGAGAGGGAAGGACTTCTGGCTTCCACTGGGAGAGCTTTCAAATGACCCTTTCCCGGCACCACCCCAGGCTGATTGAATCAGAATCTATAAGGGGGATATTGTTTGAAAAGTTCCCAAGGTGGTTCTAATCTGCAACAATTTAGGAAGCTCTGCTTAGGATTTGCCCGTAATTAGCAGCCAGCCTTCGGTCTCTTTCAGAGAAATGGGTTGATGAAGTCTTGTACACAAAATTGCTGTTTTCATAGGTCTCCAGGCACCTCTTGGGCAGCTCCATTCATTGACCTCATCCTGATGTACTCACATGTAACTGGGCCCTTACAATGGTTACATCAACACTTTCAGAGCTAAGATGTGTTTTCACAGAATTCTGGAGAAAGAGAATAGACGAGAAAGGAATAAAGTATTTCAAAGTTTTCCTTATAAATGCTCAAACATCAATACCATCTTATGGCAAATATTAAGATTCTTAGGAAACAGGTAATGACATTTAGAAGCTACTTGCTCTCACGTGCACATGTGCTTCAGAAATAAAACATAATAATAACACAAAAAAAATAAAACAAATTTGACAGGTTTCTATGAAGTCTTTTTCATTCCCGAGGAGAAATTTCATTAGCAAGCACGGGGAGAGCTTGGTCTCTGCGGGTATCTGATGACTGCTGTGGGCAAAGCTACAGTTATAGTTCATTCCAATCCCCACAGCGGGGCTCTGGGAAAAGGCCATGTCCATCACTGATGTCTTTATCCAGGGCTACCCTGGCTAAGAGTGCAAATGGCAGAAAATGACATTTGCATCTGGGCAAAAGCATCGTATTTGTTTGTAGCTATGGCTCCTCAGGGTCTCTCCTCATTGGTCAGGCATGAAGCGTTTGTGTCAGCACAGGGTGAAGTCTTTGCTCTTACATCAACCAAAAGTCCCTCAAGGGCCTCTGCAGTCTGTCTGGGAGATCTCCGAAGGGGCATCAAGGTTGATCTCAGTCCAAAATTTAAGATCTCAGTCATAAGACAGAGTCCCATTTCACATTTAGAAAGTCAGAGCTTGCACTTGGAGACTCAACCTACATTTCTGCAGCTTTCAATGGAAAAGGACTTGATTTTTCAGGGAGTAATGGGGTTCTTTGATTATTAGGGACTATCTTTCACAATATTTAGAAATTATTTTAGAATTCAAGTTTTATTTTTCTCTTTTCCTTTGAAATCTTTGTATTCTTATTTACATTGTTTTGCCATTTTGTCAACTTTATCATTTTTAAAAAGGTGAGAAAAAGAGAGCTTTTCTCTTTCGTTTGCTCTTTTTTCTCACCTTTTTAAAAATGATAAAGTTGATAACATGGCAGAACAATGTAAATAAGAAAACAAAGTTTTCAAAGGATCTGGGTCCAATTCTTTCTGACCCACCTGGGGACCTGGATCCAGTTACTTAAATAATCAGTTTTATCACCTACAGAATTGGAACACAATATCTGCTCAAGGTAGGTGTAAGTAAGTCTTTCATCAGGTTTAATTATTTATTATTATTTTGGGGGCTTATCTCTGCATGTTAGGCACCCTTGGAAAGCCCCTTGTTCATGACCTTTTCAATGAGGGGACAATGGAGATCCCTGTTGAGCTGTGACTTGATTTCATCCATCCATACTGTGTTAGCTATCAAGCTATTCATGTTTTAAGAGGGAAGGGTATTGGAATCCTGAAAAGTCTTGGCCTTGGAGATCTTTTAGGACAAAGTGTGCTCCCTGACAGCTCACTAGATGATGCAAAGATCCCCTAAGTGGTATTCCTCAACTGACACATATAGCAGGGGGTAATGTCCATCAGGTTATATCAGAATCACTGGGGGCAACTTTTTCCAATGACATGAGCTAGACAGACTGCCCTTCTCCACAGAAATTCTGGTACCCAGATTTTGGGGTTGGGGTATAAACACATGTAGTTTAGTGAACAAAAACTTCCAGTTGATTCTGATACTTCCACCTCAAGCTGGGAACCCCTTTCTCTAAAGGTAAATCAAAGGGTCTCTATCTGGCCTTGCCTCGGATGCGCAGTGTGCCAGAGACAGCCTGTTTGGAAAATGTCGTCTGATGAATAGAGATTGAAGAGAGAAGAGTAGCATTCCCATGTGATGCCTGGGGACAGTAGCCCTGAAGAAACCTCAGCTTGGCCAGTCCCTTGCCAAGAAGAATTTGCCTTTCTCTGTTCCAACAATTCTACCCTTTAAAGCCTAGTTCATATCATGACCTACCTTTGTGACTGCCCCAGCTTAAAGAGCTTGCCTTCGCTGCACTTTTAATTCACTCATTGTCTGGATGATTTATTTGACAATTCAATTAGCAATTGATGGTCTAGCTTCTGTTTCAGTTGAATGCAATTTGTCTTATATTGCTATTTAATTTTTCACTTATCTCAGTCTAGTGAAAATAGCACTGACCTGAATTTTAGTTCTGGCTTTACTTCTAACTGTATACCCGAGGCAACGTATTTAACCTTTCTATGTATCAGAGCCCCAGCTATAAGACTCCACATTTCTTTTTCTTACCTCACCACTCAAGCTTAGGTTCTTGCACAATTCTTGTTCATTTATTTCTTTTTGACAGAGTCATTGTGGTAGACAGTTTCTAAGTTGGTTCCCAGAGATCCTTGTATCCTGATATTCACACCCTTATGAAAACCCCTGCATGTGGGTGGGATCCAGTGAATAGAATGTGCCAAAACAATGGGATGTCACATCCGTGATTAGGTTAGAAGAGATAGTGACTTCTGTTTTGCTACCATTCTCTCAGGCCCATCTCGCATGCTTGCTCTGATAGAGAGGGCCACCTGGAAGGATTGAGGGCAGCCTCTGGTCAAGAGCCAGCAGGTAACTGAGGCTTTAGTCCAAAGCCTGTGAGGAACTGAATCTTGCCAAGAACCACTGAGTTATCTTGAAAGTGGACCCTGCCTCAGTTGAACCTTGAGATGACTGAAGCCCTCGTCAACACCTTGTGATTGCAGCCTTGGGACACACTTTGATCGTAGACTCCTGACAGACTCTGAAGCAGAGGATCTAGCTAAACCATGTCTGGATTCCTGACCCACAGAAATGGTGAGATAATACATATGTGTTGTTTTAAGCCATTAAACTTTGGGGTAATTTGTTATGCAGCAATAGAGAACTAATACTTTCTATGAGATGGTTTGGTGGACATGGTAGTCTGTCTGCCTGAATTGGTCAGATTGAGCTAAATTATGCTGTAGAAACAAATGTCCCCCAAAGCTCAGTGGCTTACATCCACAAAAGTGTATTTCTCACTCACACTGTATGTCCATTGAAGGCTGGTTGTAGGCATGCTCAACGTTTTCTTTCCTCCAAACCCTCTATAACCCAGGCCAACAGAGCTACCTCTATCTGCAACATTGCCAATCATCATGGAAGAGGAAAAACAGCACTGACTTTTAAAGCTTTCCCATGGAAACAACACATCATACTTTTGCTTATATTTCATTGGTGAAAGTGAGTCACATGGCCACTTAGTTGTTGAACAGGGCCCTCCTGTCAAATCAAGTGTGATCCTCCTCTAGGGAGTGGCACTGAATATTTGTGAATAGTAACACAGTATGATCATACAGTGGGTCACGGGTAATGGTCTCCACAGACTGCCATGATGTACAGAAAAGAGAAGGAATAGCTCACATCCTTAGATGAATGGGTGTAGTGGCCCCAGAGCCTGTCTAAAAGAGGAGAGTACAATTGAATAGCTATCTTTCCTAGAGAAGGGTGAAAATTAAGGGGCTATGGGGCGCTGAGAAAAGTTGAGGGTTTTTTGTTTGTTTTTCAGCATTCTCAAAATGTCCATTGTTACTACCCTGAGGTCCCCCTAAAACAGTGACTCCCTATGACAAATGAAGCTTTAAGGCATGTACCCTGGCACCCCTCTTCAGATTGGATTGCCTTTCCTAAGCTCATAAAGCTTCTTCTGTATATAAATATAAGGGAGGCCTTGTCTATAATCCTGTTCATAAAGTTAAACTGGGTTTCCAAACAACTGTCTTCCAGCCGTCAGTTAATAGGAGAGGAAAACTTGACACACGACCTTCGGCAAGCCTGCCATTCTGTAGGTTTCAGTCTCCTCAAAGTCCCACTGTAATCTCACCTTCCTGAGTAATAAGCACAGTCTCTGTGGACTTCCTGTAAATGTTGGCGGAGCTTAAGAAATGGTTGCTAGCCCATCCATCTCAGAGGCCTTGCCAGACTGGCTTTAGAGAGATAGTTTGATGGGAAGTGCAAAGATTTGAATGTCAGTACATCTAGCGTACAGAGCAGGAGAAGTTGGGCCTGACTTAGCTGATAAGCCAAACCAACATGATGGATGTGTCATTAAAACCAGAACCAGATTAAACTTTGGCTGATGCACAATAGAGATATGTTAGGGCCCCAGATCCCCTAAAAAGTTAAAGGAGAGACTCACTGAGGATGCTTCTTCCTATAAAACATACATTTGCCCTCAGGCCCTGCCTCTTTGGATCAGGCCGGATGGTATTCTGTTTCTCCTGAGGTGAGAGTTTATGTCAAAAGAACTAGACTTCACTTTGATGAGTTCTGAAGGAGGCATAGAACAGCCCCAAAACTGTGGTTTTAAAAGTGACCTTAGATGTCAATTAAGCCAAACATCTGCCCAGCAAGAGTCACTTCTTTACATCTATAGTCTGGATATTGGTGATTAGGGACAGGTTTTAAACTTCCCAAGGTTTCTTAGGATGTGGTCCTGTCCCAGTTTTCTTCCCATATTGTACTGTATAGAGAGTGTGAGAGAAAAGGAGTGACGTACAAATCTGTAACAGGAATGTGGAGACAATACCCTTCTTTCTAGTGATACAAGTTTTGCATTTGGGAAAAAATTTCCACTTTACAACTGAAATGCCGTTAATTATCAGAGGAAATGTTGAGAGAGGTCATAGTCTGTACCTCAGAAATCCTATTTCTGAAACTGACTACCTGTGAAACAGTTGTACCCTCTGGCACATTTCTCCCTCATATAAGTGTTTCTAGATGGTAAATTGGCGGTGCTTTTAAACGGTCTAATGAATCTATCCTTAATAAATTATATACTTTATGGAAAAGTCATCTAGTTAGTGTGTAAATGTTATCTTTATTTCATAACAACTAACTTTCCCTTCCTTGTCTGTGTATCAGGCACCAAACTGAATACTGGGAATAGAAAGGTGATTAGATATAGTCTCTGCCCTCAAAGATCTCCTGGTTTAGCAAGTGAGCTATGATTACATCATATGACAATATGATATAACACATGTTAGGTGTTTTACTAAGCATATGTATAGAGTTTTATGAAAACAAAAACGTGGTGTGATGGAGCAGCGGCTGAGGAAAGCTTTAGATGGGATGTGTCCTGAAGCATGAGCTTTTTATATGTTCAAGGTGGGGTTTTTAAGGAAGGTCATAGACAAAGGCAGAGGAATAAACATGCAGAATGCATGTGGTAGTCATTAATACATTCTAGGTACACGGTAGCACTGCCATTTTTAATCCTTTTTATTTTGGAACCATGTGACTAATTCAGGCTAATGAGTGGGAAGCAAAAGTGAATTATCACTTTTGGGCCAAAGCTATTAACACCTTGTTCAACACTTTCCAGAGCTCTCTTTTTTTTTTTTTTCTCTCTCTCTCTCTCTCTAGAACACAAGCAGCAACATGGCTGTTCAGTCAGTCTGGGTCTCTGAGTGACCATGATAAACACAACATTCTATCAACCCTGATGCACATGTGAGTGAGATATCTGTTTTTTTCAAGTTAGTGAGATTTTGAGGTTGTTTGTTATGGCTGCATAACCTAGTCTGTTCTTCTAATTCAGTGCAAAATTAAGAGATAAGTATGGTATACTGGCAAAATAAAATACAGGATATCGTACAGGACTGGTTGGAAGTAGAGGAAAATGAGATTGGAAATATGGGTCAGGACCAAACTGAGAAACTTTGACATCGTGCTGAGACACTAACTTGAAACTATAGGCAAGGAGCAGCCATTGAAGGATTCAAATTGCTCTCTATTAAGTCGTATTGTTCATCTTTTGGAGCATCCTAGTCTGCTGCTTTCGTGTGAATCCTATAAGTTCAGGAGATCTGGATCCAGAAAAGTCATAGGGGAAGATGAGCTGTTAATAGATGTGGCATAGGGAGTGTGGCGTAGGAGCGCGTCACTCCTGCTGCTGCACTGCAGGTATGCTGGCCAAAGAAAACCAGAGAAAGGTTCTTTGTACAGGGCAAGTGTCTCTTCATCAGTGACACCTCCCTATATCTGACAGGCTACTTTTCTTAGGCTAAACTTTACAGGTCAAAAAGCTTGCTTTTTGTGTTAGCATTTGAAAAACTCAATCCTCTCTGTTCGCCTATGCTCCCACTTCCTGTTCATTGGCACTACCTACTGCTGCTCTGTGCTTTCTTTCTCAACTCTACAGTTTCCTGTTGCACAGCTCTACCTCTCACATTCTCCAGGTACCTTACTCTCTAGCAACCCAGGCCCGTCACTGTTTTCCAAGAAGCCCCTGCCTCTGTGACTTCACTTATATTGCCCACAGGCACCCAATGCCCCAGAGTGGGATGTTTGTTACCGCTGAGATTCTACCCCCTTTCTAAGACCCAACAGCTCATACGCCACTTTTCTTTTCATGAAGCTTCTACTCTAGAGGGAGTTAATCTATGTCTTCTCTGGGTTTCCTTTTCTCTATTAGGGCCCTCACCTCACTGAGTTGTCGCATTGTAGGTATTTGCGGGCATGACCAGGTGCAAAGTTCACCAGCAAGAACAGTGTCTCGATGATCTCAGTGGTCCTCATGGCACTTAGCGTGCGGGGAAATATTGGGCATTCAGACTTTTTACATTTCAAAGCTTGAAATTGAAGGCCTTTTAATTGAAAGCTTAAAACCATTAAGAGAAAGCATTGTTTAATTTCCCTGCTTTACTCCTTCAAAGGCTGTCTGTAAAGCACATGTTCTTTTTCTTAATTATTTTTTCCAGCCACAGTTGACATTCCATATTATTTTATATTAGTTGGTACAGCAGAGTGGTTAGATATTTATATAATTTATACAGTGATTCCCCCCGATTAGTCTCCTACCCACTTGGCACTATACATCGTTCTTTAAGCACATATTCTTGCTTTCATCTCCAGTGCTTCCCCCCACTTGAGCAGTGTCCTTTACTGAACAGATTATTTTCTTCCAGACAGTTACAAAGATATTTAGTCAGAACAGACTGAACACCAGCTCCTTTGGAAGGCTATGGATTGAAAGCTGGTAAACAGAAAATGACTGTCAATGGAAATGAATCTCTCTTCTGGAGGCAGGGAGAGTGGAGAGCAAACCATAGAGAACTGAAAAGTGTACCCCTTAAGAGATTACAAATGTATACCAAAGAAAACTGAGTGCAGTTTAACTTGGAGGAATACACAGTGAACACAAGAGAAGCACTCTTAAATACAAATATTTAAGAAGTTAGTGAAACTGAGAAAGTTTTGCTATTGCACAAGACTTGGCTGGGGGTGGGCATGGAGAGGAGGCTAATAGATAACAAAGTAATCTGACAGTTGAGCAATATGATAACCCAAAAGGCCAGTGCCAATCTGGGCCATAGAGAAAAAGAAATTATTCAAAATTTGAAGGAGGGAGAGAGAGGGCGGTACTGGAGCTTGAAAAAAACATCATTTTAGCGTCTGAGGGGAGGGTCTTCCCATTATTCACATCTTAGGGCTCTAGAGTTATCATTTAGTAACATTGATCAGTTCCTATAGTTTAAAGGATTTTAGACCAAAGCAGGGTAGACTGTTCTCTTGCCAAGTTGCAAATCAATTAATGGGTTATTTTTATAGTGGAAGTTTCAGAACTCAAGAGATAGACATCAATAAGAAGAGGTTTTCCCAACGTTTTACATTTTCTTCTCAGATAGTGGTATATTACAAGTTGATCTTATGGGCACTAGTTTCTCAGGTATCTGATGATGATATTTCTCTCCTTGAGCTATTCCAAAGAGCAGAACTGAAGGCCTACTCTATCTTACGAGGAATGGTTAGACACGTTTGTCCACAGTAAATCTCCTGGTCACTCTTTTTCTTTTGCAAGGAGACCTGCCTTCCTTTTCTATACCTGATATGAGAAGTAGTGATTAAATCAAATTATAACTTTTCTTCACTTGTTTGGGGGCATAAAGGTGAGTTTTTCTTTCTAAGGGAGTCATTACAAAGTAGCAAGAAGATATAAATTCTCCTGAGAGAGTATGACGTAAAGACTGCAGAACATTTTATGCTTTTGTGTCCTCCCTTGTTATAACTTAAATAAGTTGTCTTTGGGAAGAAAATGGCCGAAGTCTTACTGTACCGTGCTTCCTAACGACAGTTTCTCAAGTCATTCTGTTCAAAGGTGAACAAAGTGTTGTGATGTGTAAATAACCGAATGCACCTTGCTTGCTTCACAGGATGTCCAAGGGTCCCTTTACCAGCCTCAACTAAAAATGGTGTCCTGCGTACAGGAAGATGGTAGCAGCCACCCAATATCAGCAGGACTTGAATTTTTGAGTCATTTGTCCAACAGAAGTGGCACAAAGGGAAAGTTATTACTTGTGTCAGGGTAGAACACAATTTGAGAGAGAGTATTGCATTAGGAATACTCTATCTTTGCAGAAGGATGGGCTAAAATCTTACTTGGGGCTGTTTTTCTTCTGAAGCTTAGAATGTTTTTGAGATCACCGGAAATGATTTTTGCAATGAGTGCCAATATGTCTCTGTCAGGTTTAAACAGTAAAATGATGTGCTGCCACCAAAGTTTTGTTGTATAAAATCAAAAGGTATGTGTGAAACGCAGAGCTGGAGGAGGTGTTAGATACATTTTCAAGTTGGATTTACGCCAAGGGAAAATATTTTGATGCTGTTAATATGTATACTATTCATTAGAAGAGATATTACTTCTTGAATTGCTTCCCCCTGTGCATTTGAGTAACAATTAAGTACTTGATAAATGAAATACCCAGACACATATTATGTATTAACTATCCCAATGACTCACTTCATCTACTAAGCAATAAATCTGTGGAGAATAAATTGGTGGATACTTTGGATTAGGTGGTCAAAGACATTTAAATGGAGATTTAAATGACAAGAGGCAGTCAGCCATTTGGAGATGCAGGAAGACCTTTCCAGGTAAGTGCAAAGACCTCAAAATGAGAATGAGCGTGGCTTGTTAGAGAACCAAAAAAAAAAAAAAAAAAAAAAAAAAAAAGGCCAGTGAAGATGGAGTGGAGAGGCCTGGGGTAGAGTGTAGGACATGAGATTGAAGAGAGACACAAATCATGCCATACTTTGTAAATCAGGACAAGGAATTTAGATTCAGTACTTAGTAAGATGCAAAGCCCTTAGTGTATTTTAAGGGGAAAAATACTCTGGCTGCTGATGAGTTATGGATTAGAGGGCGGCAAGAGAAGAAAGGATGGGGGTTGGGAGTGGGCAGGACGTAGGTTGGGGCAGCTGTCCAGCACTGGGGTGGTAGTAAAGGGCATGGAGAAGAGAGGGTGGATTTAGGAGCAGTTTGAGAGAAAGCGTGTGGTGAAGGAAGCCACGTAGGCAGGTAGGTACGATGAGCCGCTAAGTGGGAAAACATCACCCCTTCTACAGGAACTTTCATTTGCACTCAGGCTATAAGTACCCCAACTGTAAAAAATAAACAGTGTCTTCACAAGTCACTGAGGACCTGGCTCACCACTGACTTCTGATCTCTGGAGGTATTTCCATAAACAGGAAGTTACATTTTTTCACCTCCTTTAGTATCTTCCTTGGGTATCAGAGGTGGGTGGTGGGTTGGAGGAGGGCTTATGAAGGTACCGCACACAACCACTTACCTGCGCTGTCTCAAAGTTCAATGGGAGAGGTAGGGAGGCTTAGTGCTTGTGGTACTAAGAGCCAGGGGTTTTATACACCCAATCTTTAATTCCATCCTCCTGATAACTTTGTGAGGTACATCTTTTTAATTCCAGTTTTACAAAAGAAAAAGGTGAGGCTCAGAGAGGTTCTTTATTTTGCTCAAAGTCACACAGCTTCTAAGTGAGGGAGCCAAGACTGGAACCAGAGTCTAGCTCTCTGCACTCTCCACACCATCCCTGAATCCGGGTCAGTCTCTTTTCCCTTTTCTCATTATTACCACACAGTTTCCATTGAAGAACCCATCGTGAGGAAGGCTACAATTTCTCTTTCTTTTATATACTGTATTCGTCTCTCCTATGCCTAGTAAGGTGCTCAGGGAACATGCCTACCTGGAGGCAACACTCCCTTCTTCCTGCCACGTGTGGGGCTGGGATGCGAGTCCAGGCAAGGCTGCTAGGTGATGGGGAGGGACTCTTCTGCTTGTGCCTTGCCTAGAAGGCGTTTTCCATTTCCTGACCCGCTCCCGTTCTCCGTTCCTCACCTCTTGCCCCTCGACTTCAGCTCACGCCCCTTGGGGAGCGTTCCTTGCCGAGGGGCTGACAGCAATTGGGGGTGCAGGGTCTCCGGTCTCGGCGCTCTTGCCCATCTGCGCGCAGAGCCTCGTTCCCGGGCTCCTGGAGCCCGGCGGGCATTGACGTCAAGCGGCGGCGGATCGCTGCCTACAGACGGTTGACCTGGACCCTCCTCCACACCCCGCTCCTCCTTTGCTCCCCACCCTTCCCTGCACTCGGGCTCGGGCTCGGTATAAAAGGCGGGAGCGCGGGGTGCCCCAGCAGCGCCCAGTCTCAGCACCATGGAGAGCCCTCGCTTTCGGCTGCTGCCCCTTCTGGGAGCCGCCCTGCTGGTGCTGCTACCTCTGCTGGGCGCCGGTGCCCAGGAGGACGCCGAGCTCCAGCCCAGAGCCCTGGACATCTACTCGGCCGTGGAGGACGCCTCCCACGAGAAGGAGCTGGTTAGTATGCCCCACGCCCCCGACTCACTTGGGCTGCCTGGCGGTCCCTTCCTTTGTATGCGTCCCTCCTTTCTTCCCTCCTTCCCACCCCCATTCTCAGAGTCAGGGCGCGGGGAGATGAGCGCAAAGTCCGGGCTCCCGCTGTCATCCGAAGGCCCCCTCGAGCCCACAGGCTCCCGGCAATCTGTAGAGCGAATCTGTCGTCCCCGCTCTTCCGAGCGACAGGAGCCTCAGCGGCTCCGGGACCTGCTGTCACTACCTGGGACAGCGCTCCCTAAGTTTCCGCTGCTCCAGCATCCTTCCTGTCTGCGGAGTCCCAGCGCGGAGTGTGTGTGGTTCTGGGGCTCATAACTAGGGCTGGAAGTGAGCACCTGGGCTGGGCTCGCAGCCAAGGCGGCAACTTCGGGCTCCCGGGCGGTGTGTTGCAGATCGAAGCGCTGCAGGAAGTCCTGAAGAAGCTCAAGAGTAAACGTATTCCCATCTACGAGAAGAAGTATGGACAAGTCCCCATGGTAAGGCTTTGGCCTCGCCCCCTCCCCGTGTTTTTCCAAGAGGAAATATACCACCTTGAATCTTGTTTACGCCTTCTCCCTGCGGGAGTGGCTAAATAATTCGGGTAATTGGTTTGCAGATTCTCTGGGCTCCCCTTTGTTTCCACGGTCACTCCTTGCCCGTGGTCTCTAAGGGCAAAAGATAGACGGGCCATTTTGGAGGCTCAAACACTTGTGCCAGGAACCAGAGCTCGGGTCTGTGTGGAAGGGAGCCTTTCCTGAAGATGAGCTTTTGGCACCTCCGGAAGAATGCTGAGGGGGAAGGGCCTTAAATTTATTCAGTTCTCGTTCCTCCAGTTTTCCTCCTGCCTGCCGAAGCACTGTTAGTTTTTTCAGTTCTAGGGTCAAAATTCTTGACCAGGGCTTGTCCCCTTCCTTGGAGAAAACACACACACACACACACACACACACACACACACACACACACTTAAATCTTTCTTCTTGGGGTGAGGAGGCAAAAGTGAGGAGCAAGGGTTTTGAGAAATGACAGATCTACTGTTTATTTCTTAGAAAAAATGGTGTGGTTGATTTTTTTCTTTTAGATGAGCCATTAAAAGAGTCAGGAAATGTAATCTACCACCTGCTAAAGGTGAAAGAATGTAGGAGGGGCTCAATCATTCACATTTCTTTTAACGTTCTCTCACTGAAATTATAAGCACAAGACTCTGCGTTTCAGGCCTGACTACACGTAGCCCTCTGGTGACGATGGTAGGGTCCACCCAGCTTTCCCACGAGGCAGAACTTGTGCTGGTGGGGAGAGGTACCTGTTGGGAGCTGGGTCTGCGCATGCCGGACGGCCACGCATTGTGTTGTGTTGTTCGCAGTGTGACGCTGGGGAGCAGTGCGCAGTGCGAAAAGGAGCTAGAATCGGGAAGCTGTGCGACTGTCCCCGAGGCACCTCCTGCAATTCCTTCCTCCTGAAGTGCTTGTGAGGCGGCCACCCTCCTCCAGCCGTCCCCACGCCCCGTATTTCCCGGAGAGGACCACTTCATCCCTGGAGTTGGGCTTTAGCAACAAAATTTGCATTTCCCTCCGAGGGCGAAGGGGCTCTTTTCCTGCTGTTTTCAAATAAAAGAACACAGTAGATGTTACTTTGTGAAGGATAATGCCTTGTATGGTGTTCACACGTGTGCAAAGTATTCTTTTCTTATTTTATTTGTCTGACAAACTCTTGTGTATCTTTGTGTAAAGTCGGGGAACTTTGCTTTGAACATTGTATTTTCATGTGTGGCATGACAGAGTGAAAATTAGATCTCGTGAATGTTGGTAGATGATACCACAACCTGGAAAATAAATCACCCCAAGCATCAGCAATCGAAGCATGTACAAATGACACATAATAAAGTGTTTTTAATAATTGCTCACAGTACACTGTTGTTTCTACATAAGTAGGAATGGTGGGATTAATCATGCGGTGGTTTTCAAAGAGAAATATTTTAAAAGCAGCAGTCTTTTGGGAGAACAGCACCTTGACTCCACGGAGTGTGGTCATTAATTAGGAGTTTGCCACGCAAGCTTTTGTACACACTCTCTTTTTTTTTTTTTTATTGCAGTGGTGCCGTGTGTGTGTGTGTGTGTGTGTGTGTGTGTGTGTGTGTGTGTGTGTGTGTGAGAGATGAGATGGAGATGGTTGGAGCTGAGTTGATATGATCTCGTTTGTTAAAACCTTTAGCTAGATCCCTTAATTTTAACAGTAAGACCAATAAAAGATAAATTGTTTTTTGCTTTAGCCACATTAAAAGCAATCTGAAACATTAGGACTTTTGTTTTGGCAACCCTGTTATTAGAAAACATGCATTCATTTTTTTTAAATGCACTCTTTCGAGGTTGTTGTTTGTCCAAGAGTAATAGCTATATTAGGTGCAACCAGGGTGTGAGACTCAATTATTCCCTCTAGTAAATACACAATTTTGGAAAAATTATCTGTTCAAAGGAAAAATGGTCATTTTAGTAGAGTTTTGAGGGGAAACAAACGAAAATTGATGGGAGCAGATTCAACTCAAGAAATACAAAAAATCTTAAATGTAAAGTAGCCTTTCAATATTTCTGAATGCTTACCTGAGGTCACATTTCTGAGGGTTTAAACAAGACTAACATTTAAGACACAGCATCATGACAGGAACAGATGATTACAGCTTCCTAATGCAAACTCAAGGGGCACCTGAATAATAGTAGAATTGAAAAAGAAAGTCCTTTCTCTGATTCATGGGGAGATAAAGTATGCTGAAAGAAAATATTCTCATACATAATTGCTATTTGAGTGTTTTTATTACTATTATTAGGTTGGTGAGAAAACCCTTTAAACTACAATTATTTTTGCACCAACCTAATAGCATGGCTAATTCCCTTAATAATCTTGCAAGATAGATATGATTACCATGTTTCAGAGGAGGAAACAGAGACCAAGAGAGCTGATGGAATTTACTCAAGGCACATGATTTTAAATTATGATTGTAGCTCTAATCCCTCTGACTCCAAAGGCTTGTTTGTCTTTTAACTTCATGTCACTTTGGGCATTTGGACAGACTGTTTGTTCTCCCATATTCCCCAGAAAACTTTTCTTCTCTAATATAAATTAGCTCACTGGGGTGCCAATTTATTTTTTGGGGTCGCATTTCCATTTGAATTCCTCCATGACAGGCTTAGTTGTGATTAAAATTGTATTAATCTTTAAAAACTGCAAAGAGTTATTTAATAGTTTCATAGTCTGCTATTTTTCAGAGAGCATTTCAGTTAAAATGCTAACCTTCTTCTTGAGTCTCTTAACTGTTCCCATTCATGTCAGCCCTAAATAAATAAGATCAGAAAGTTGCTTTAATCATTTATTAGTGCACAGGCAAGACCCTCAGGGATAATACTTAGAACGGCTTCCTATTTCAGCCTGAATGTTTCTCTGGAAGCAAGAGATGCTGGAGGAATTTGTAGTCTAAAGAAAGGAACAAGAACTCTGCTCTAAACACCTTTAACTTGTTCCCCACACTCCTACCCCTTCTTTCTTGTTGGACACAACTAAAAGGTAGAGACTTAAGGGGGATTGTTGATGGGGAATCTGCAGCCTCGGTATGAAAAGGCTTTTCCCAAAAGTTTTGTCTGGAGGCCCAGGTTTTAAGTTTATTGTGTTAACAACATTCCACACTAATGATGGCAACATTTAATCTTAAGTGACATGTTGGAAGTAACTTAATCTTCTCATTTTATCAATATTAGAGCTTTTCTTCAAATAGAATGCCTTAGTGTGTTTATTAATTGAGGACAAGAATGTTAAAGATTAAGAAAATTTTAATGAGAAAAGTAGTCATCCACATATGAGGCTCAGAGACCTTTTGAGATTGGTTGAAAGATTTGGGGTCTGAGAGTTGACAAGCAACTACATCTAAAGGTCTGGGGAATACTGCGAGGCATAAGAATGAGGTACCTAGAGCAGTGGGTCTCACAAATGCCTGGAGATGACGTATGAAAGTTACCGGAGGACTCTTCTTTCCATAGTCATTACTGATATTACACTCCTCACCCTCTGCTAGAATCTGGAGGAGCACATGGTGTACCCGTAAACCTATACTCCCTCCCAATGGTATATCTGAATCTGGGTATTGACAGAGATTTTTTGTTTGACCAAATTTCAGTCAGTTTCTTGAAGCTTCTCCTAGGCCTATCTGTGTACTTGCTTGTAAAATCCAGTTTTAGCAAGAACCCAGCTAAGTCAGTTTATCAGGAACCTCCCACTCGCAACATCTGATCAGGGTCTTCATCCTCCACCGTCCTCCAGGTGATGTCTGTTCACGCTGGCCTGTCTTCCGCAAAGACCCTGTTAGGTGAGCTTACCCAGAAGCTTCACGTACCCCTCATGCTTCTTCTTAGTAATTTTCATCCCCTGAGCCCCACCCTACTCTTTCACTGTATATTTCTACTTGCCTATATTGTACTTGGAATTGAGCCCCATTCTATATTGAGGTCTTTTCCCCCCTATTGCAATAGTACTGAATAAAATCTGTTTTTATGGCTTTAACTATTATCCAGCTCTGGTTTTTCTTTGACAGTTAGTGGAGTGTGCTTACGGAAGGGGTTTTAGGATTGTGTAGTTTAAATAAGATCCTTAGGCAGTTCTGCTGAGCTTCCTACCCTAGACCCACTGCAATGCTGAGCTAGTTTTTCATATAGTCCATTAATTCCACACTTTTTTTTTTGAGTGCCTTTCATGTGCTAGGTGCTGAGAATATAATGGTAAACAAGGAATACATAATCCCTGTTCTCATAGTATGTATAGTCTGGTGATTAGAACAATTAATAAGAAACAAACAAAATACAAATTATAAGGCAAGAGAAATTCTATGATGTTCCAAGGAACTTGTGTTCCTTGAACTATTGTGAAAAGGAATTAGCAGAAAGGAAAAAGTTAAAAACGTAAACGAAAGAGGAGATAATTGATGGAGCAAGGGTCTTGTCAGGAGTGAGAGGATGGGAATTTGGAGCCAGGAAGATTAGTTTGGGGGAGGAGGAAGACGGTGGGAGGGCACATAATGTATAATGTATAATGATGTATAATATATAATGATGCAGGTGAATTTGTAGGTGTGTTGGCAGGAAGTGACTTCATGGCTTCTGTTTTCCAAGGGATATAGCATATAAAGTTATTGTCTGAGAAAGAGGTGAAGCAAATTATCCATTCAATAATTACATATACACAATATAGAAATTGATGACAACCAAACCTCCCCCCTAAGGTGACAGAGTCACCATAATAAGACATGATATGTTAAGTACTAGACAGAGAGAAAGATGAATTTAGAGGCACAAAGGGTGAGTTGTCAAGGGTCATAGGCAAAGAGGTCTTTGAGTATTCTTTGAAGAATGTGTAATATTTCAAAAGGTGAAGATTGGGGAAAATTTGTTTAAGGTGTGAGAAATAGTGCGAGTGACCTTACGCAGGGGAAAGAGAAGGCAAGTTACAAAGGACTAAAGGTGGGACCAGAGAGGGAGATGCGGCCATAGAAAGGGCAGGCAGGAAGAAACTACAGTAGCTGGAAAAGAAGTGATGAGGGTCTGAATGGATAAAGTAGTGAGGATGGACAGGAGGAATGCAGAAGACATCGTCCAGGAAGAGTCTGAAGCAGTAGTTCCCCCAAACTCTTCTAGTCTGTGATGTTTCCCCTCATCTATGATAAAATGGCATGGAGCAAAGTTAGATAAATCTAATTGCTAATTGTTTTAATTCAAAGTTTAGCATATCTGCATTTAAAAAGTCAGATTTATTGAGGTATAATTTATATATAATAAAATTCATTCTTTTGAAGTGTATACTCCCTACATTTTCAGTGTTGAAAATGTCTTTTCTTTTATGAGATGATAGTAGTTGTTTTCCCAAGGTTTCCATTAACAAAGCAAAATTTAGCATCTTTATTTGGGGATGCCAGAGTTATGTGGGAAATTTGGTCTAGACAATCCAAAAATTTGCCAACTATTGAATTCGTGGAGACTTACGAAATGAGGAATTTGAAAAGCTGGGGGGTACATGCCAGAGAAAGGAAACACAGGAGCAGATGCTTGTAGCAGGGAGAGGACTGAAATTTGGAATATCTAAGGGACCTAGGTTTCCTCTAGATTCCAATCCAGAAGTGGCTTCACCAGAATGGAGGCAAGTACACGGCACTGTTGCAATGGAAGCAGGAAGGCTGATTTCCAGTCATGCCTCCGACACTCATTAGCCGTGTGACCTAAAGCAAGTCACGTAATTGTACAGGGCCTCAGAGAGGCAGACATCTGAGATTCCCTTTCCCAGCTGAGGTATTTTGAGACTGCCCTCTACATTATTTGATCATATCTAAAATTCTATGTTTGAGCAATTGGGAAGTAAAACAAATATGTTCCAGCCCAAATTGGTTTTGACTTTACTTGAACTGTAGGCTTTAACAAGAAAGAATAAACCACAAAATCACCTCAATTTCATAAGTTTGGATTTTTAAAATGCTAAGCAATCGTATGACTAACCCTGCACTTCTGGAACTTGCAGCGAATTGCTTTTAAATTATATACATATATATTATATGTAAAAATTATATGTAATGTTATAGTTATATATTTAAATTATAAATGTATATTAATATTATAGAAAATGTATAATATATAATTTTTATCATACATTATATACAATTTTAAAACTATATAATATGTATAATATATTTTAATATATTATAATTTAAAGATACATTATTCATGTATGTCATATATGTACATAAATTATATACATTAGTTGCTTCCACACACACAGTATAATTTACTTCCTTGTGTATTCTCATTTCCAAGTTTGTATTGGTGGTTAGGACCCAGCTGGGACTTTCCAGGGAAACACACTCATGCCTTCTTCATAAAGACTGGAAAATCTCTGTATAGATATAACTAGAGAATGTTTTTAACTTGGAAAATTTTATACTAGAAAATGCTTTCTAGGGCTCTGAAGTCTTAAAGCCACACTTCGGTTGGATTGAGCTCCTATGTTTCCACTGGGGATTTGAGGGTTCATGAGCCCCCCCTATTTACATTCTATTGTGTTTCAGGATTTATAGTGTCTACATTAATGTTCTGAAGTGGTTGTGTTTTGTGGGTTTTCTTAGGAGTTTGCTGTGATTATTGCCATATAGTTTGCTAAACCTAGTTTATAAATTGTCTTAATTTTGGGATTGGTCACAGAGTTTCAGAATTGAAAGGGAACTTTGGGGTCATTTAATTAAACCTCATTTTATAAATGAGGAGACAAAGGCCCTAAAGGTACCAATTTGTCCATTCCTTATGGTAACCAAGTGAAACTTCAGTTAAGCAATCAGTCTGCAAGTATATTTAATCAGTTGTAGGACATTTTATCCACCAGAATTCCTCTTAGGAAGAGCACTGTTTGAGTTTGGGAGAATGCCTTGAGAAGTGTTTGGGGGAGAAATAAACCCTCTTTGATTATGTTATATTAATCTTTCTATCTCCTGTTCGTCTATATTAAAATTTGATTTCCTTTTGAGCTAAGTCACCTAGGACATGTCATTTGGTGGCAAAAAATATATAAGCAAATTCTGAGTTTATGTCTAAAGGAGGAATTTATTATAAGGTGATTAGAGGGCAGGAAATGTAAGCAGAGGAAATGAACTGGATCCCAAAGCCAGCAGGAGTCATTTCCTCTGTCTTTTTTTCTCTCCTTCATTCCCTGTCTTACTTTCTCACTCACAAATGTTCTTTCTCCCCTCTCATTCCCTTGCCTCTCCCTCCTCTCCCACTCCTTTTGCTTTGTGTAGGTTTATCTACGATCTAGTAGTGGAACTGCTGGGTTGTGCATTGCATATCTTTAACCCTACAAGATATTATCAGGTTTCTCTCCAAAATGACTGTACCAATTTATATTCCCACCAGTAGTACACAAGACTTCCCATTGCATCAAAACCTCACTTATGCTTGGAATTGTTAAATTTTTAACTTTGCCGATGAAATACCAATGGTATCTCATTGTTATTGTAATTTGCATCCCTCTCACAACTTTGGATGAATATATTTTTATATTTATTCGAATCCTCTGTTTTGTGAATTTTCTCTTCTTGTATTTGCCTGGTTTTTAATTGGGTTGCTTATCTTTTTCTAAACAATTTGTAGGAGTTCTTCATATATTTTGAATACTACTTCCTTGTTGGCTGTGTGTATTGCAAACATTTCCTCTTAATCTGTGGCATATCTTTTTACCATAGTGTTTTTTTGTTGTGCAGAGTTACAAATTTTAATGTACCCAAATGAGTTGATCTTTTCATGTTTTGTGCCTTGTTTAAGATATAACATCATCTGGAATCATAAAGACATTCCTATATACTTTTTACAAGATTTGGAATATTGTACTATGCTTTAAGATTATTATTGTACCTGAAATTTATTTTTGTGTATGATGGTATAAGTTTGGGATGTAATTCTAGTTTTTATATGAAAGAGTCATTGTTTATCAGCATTTATTGAAGTTTCTACCTTTCACTACTGACATATAATATAATAATAAACATATAATAATAACCTCTATCAATTTTCAAGTTTTCTTTTATTTGTGAGTTGGTTTTTGTGACTCTCTATTCTGTTCCACTGACAAATTAGTTCATCTGGGTGCCACAGCTACATACTGTTTGTACAGTATTTAAGATAAGTCTTTTTTAAAAAAGATTTTTATTAAAAATATAGCTGATATACAATATTATATTAGTTTAAGGGGTACACTATAGTTATTCAACATTTATATACCTAAAGAAGTGATCACCGTGATAAGGCCAGCAACCACCTGACACCGTACCACGCTGTCACAATATTACTGACTATATTCTCCATGCTGTACATTACATCCTCATGATTTATTTGTTTTATACCTGGAAATTTGAACCTCTTATTCCCCTTCACCTTTTTGCCCCTTTAAAAAATTTTTGATTACAATCGACATTCAATGTTATTTTATATGAATTTCAGGTGTACAGCATAGTGGTTAGACATTTATATAATTTAAGAAATGATCCCCCTGATTAGTCTAGCACCCACCTAAGAACCTTCACCAGGTTAGTATGGCACTATAGTTATTACCGTAATATTGATGCTGTACTTTACACCCCCATGACTATTTTGTAACTACCAATTTGTACTTCCTAATCTCTTCCCCCTTTTCATCCACACCTCCAATCCCCCTCCCACTGCTGTTAATTCCTTTTAGTGCAACCATCAAACTATTTTCTGTATCTATGTTTTTGTTTCTGTTTTTTATTTATTTTGTTCTGTAGATTCCATATACAAATAAAATCACATTGCATCTGTCTTTCTCTGTCTGACATACTCCACTCAGCACAATACCTTTCAGGTCCACGCACGCCGCCACAGATGGCAAGAACCCATTCCCTTCCATGACCAAGTAATATTTCAATGTATATATGTACTTCCTCCTCTTTATCCATTTTTCCATCAATGGACACCCAGGCTGCCTCCACATCTTGGCCATTGTAAACAGTGCTGCAATGAACATATGGGTGCACAGGTTCCCTCAAAGTAGCGTTTTGGGTTTCTTTGGATAAATACCCAGAAGTGGGATTACTGGGTCCTTCTTTGTCTCTTGTTATAGCCTTTGTTTTAAAGTCTATTTTGTCTGGAATAAGTATGTTATCCCAGATTTTTTGTTGTTTCTTTCATTTGCATTTTCATGAAATAACTTTTTCTATCCCTTTATTTTCCATATGTGGGTGTCTTTCAATCTGAAGTGAGTCTCTTGTAGGCAGTATATGTAAGGGTTTTGTTTTCTTATCCATTCAGCCCTCCTATGTCTTTTGATTGGAACATTTAATCCATTTACATTGAAAGTAGTTGTTGATAGATATGTAGCTATTGACATTTTATTATTCATAATTTTGAAATTGTTTTTCCATTTTATTTATTTATTAGTTATTTATTTTTAATCTTTTTTTAAAATCTTTTTTTAAATTAGTTTCAGGTGCACAAAACAAAGTAATAGTTAGATGTTTATCATTTATAGCCCTCACACTGTGTCAACCCCCCTCCCCCATCCATTATCCCTCTGACATCGCACACAGCCATTACATTTCCACTGTCTCTATTCCTAATGCTGTACTCCACTTCTTGTAAGTATATATATAAATAAATATATATATATATTTATATATATATTTATAAGTAAGTATATATATATATACACACATATATATATATATACTTGTAATTAAGTATATATATATATATATATATATATATATATATATATATATACCTGTAGTTGACATTCATTATTGTTCAGCTTTAGCTTCAGGTGTACAGTGCAGTGATCAGGCATCTACATCTTCCCTGAGGTGGTCTCCCTGATGAGACGAGTGTCCATCTTTACAACATTATTGATTACATTCCCCAAATTAACTTTTGTAACCCCGTGGCAATCTTGTGGTTACTGACTGCTTTCTAATCCCCTCACCTTCCCCCTTATCCCCAGCCCCCCCGCCCATCTAGCAACCCTCAGTTTTTCCTCTATGTCTCCGAAACTGTTTCTGATTAGTTCATTCACTTATTCTTTTCTTTAGATTCCACATATAAATGAGATCATATGGTATTTCTGTCTGACTTATTTCACTTAACATAATGTTCTCTAGGTCCATCCATGTTGTTGCAAATGGTAAGATTTCTTTCTTCTTTATGGCTGCGTAATACTCCATTGTATAAATGTACCACATTTTCTTAATCCAGTCGTCTACCGTTGGGCATTTTGGTTGTTTCCATGTCTTGGCTATTGTGTATAGTACTTCAAGTAATCCTTGCATGAGTCTCTTAGCTGTTCTGCGTGATGAGCAGAGAGTCCTTTGATGGGTTATAGATGTCCCGTTTGTGATAAGATCTGGAGGAGAATTCAAAAAGTCCGTCTTGCTGCCACCATTCCTATGACGTCCTGTTTTTCCATTTTAAAGAAGTCCCTGTAACATTCCTTGTAATACTGGCCTTCCAAATTGCTGATTCGATCCTCTGCTTCATTTGATCTTCTGTTAATTTCTTTTAGTGCATTCTTCATTTCATTATTTGTATTCTTCATTTCTGACTGGTTCTTTTTTTTCAGTTTCTTTTTTTTTTTTTAATGCTTGCTATCTCTTTGTTGAAGTTCTCACTACATTCCTTGATCATCCTTATAACGATTGTTTTGAACTCTGTCTCTGGTAGATTGCTTGCCTCCATTTTCTTTAGTTCTTTTTCTGAAATTTTCTTCTCTTTTTTCATTTGGGATGCGTTTCTTTGTTTCCTCATTTTGGCTGCCTCTCTGTGTTTGTTTCTATGTATTAGATAGATCCGCTATGTCTCCCAGTCTTAGCCAGTGACCTTATATAGTGTCTTGTGGGGCCCAGGGGCACAGTCTCCCTGGTCATCTGCTCTGGGTGCTCCAGGAGTGTCCTTTGTGTTGGTTTTGTTGCTGTCCTGTTATAGTTGAGCCTTGATTGCTATTGGCACATCAGTGGGTGGGACTCACCCTTAGACTGATTGGCTGTGGAGTTTGGCCATGTCCACAGCTTATGGGCTGCTGTGTGTGTGTGTGGGGGGCTTACCACATGCGGCAGGATTCATCCCAGCAGACCTGGTGCCTGTTGAGACCACCCTTTGTGTGTGTGTGCTTCTTGTGGGGCTAATTGGGTGGTGTTCTGTTGTGGTCTGAAGCCAACCTCCAAATATGTTCATTCTGGGAACTCTTGGGAGGGATTCTGGTGCAGGCCCAGGTCATCCACTGCCTGTGACTGGCTGGGAACTACCTGGTAGGAGCTATAAAGTGATCTGTGGTTGTTCACTGCTTGTGCTAAACTTGGAGGCACGTGGGAGAGGCCTCGCTGTGAACCAAAATCAGCTGCTACAAGTACCAGGCCTGAGGTATCTCCACAAAAAGCCAGGACATCTGATAGTTTGCTGCCACCTGCCCGCTCCATTAAGGTTCAGCTGCAGATAAAGCCTCATGAGGTATGCAAATTGTGTGAGGCAGGGTCTCAGGGAGTCACAAGAGTGGGAAGAGTTATGGTCACCAGGTTAATGTAGATTCCAATTTGGTGCCAGCACCAAGCCTGGAGTGACTCAGCAAAAGTCTCAGAGCACATGGAGGCCAGTCACTGTCTGCCTGGGTCCTGCTAGACTCCTACAGTTTTCCAAGGAGTGCAATGTGGGTGGGGCTGGCTGCTCATGAGAAAGTGCCTCCAGCATTTTGAGAGTTGGGTCTGGTGGGGTCCCAGCTGAGTCAGCAGGGCTGAGCTGTGGAGTTCACCAGACCAATCAGATTCAGATTTGGCTTGTGGGAGGCGGGCTTAATACAGGCAAGATGGCCCCCAACTACAGGTTGCACGGAAGGAGGACTACCTTACCGGGAAAATGCCAACTGCCTTCCAGTCCTCCCCTCGAAGCTACACACCTCAGTCTGTCCCTCCGCCCCCATCTCCATGTCTCCAGTGTTTGCTGAGTCCCTGCACCAGAGCCCAAGGTGAGTGCCTATGAGTGAGTGAGTCTGAGCGTGGGCTGTTTAAGAGGATGATGTCTGGGTTTCCTGCAGCCTCTATCCCACCTGGACATTCAGAATCCCTACTGGTTTTCATAGCCAGATGTTGTGGGGCTCCTCTTTCCAGCACTGGTACTCAGGGTTGGGGAGCCTGGTGTTGGGGGCTGGGGTCCCTCGATCCTCTAAGGGGAAACTCCACGGCCAAGATATCCCTCCTGATTCTCAACTGCCACACAGAGGTATGGGGCCTGTTCTGAGTCTCTGCCCCTTCTACCAATTTGGACGTGTTCTTTTTTGTATTTTTAGTTATAGAACTTCTATTCAGCCAGACTTCAGATGGTTCTCCAGATTAATTGTTATATAATTCAGTTGTAATTTTAATGTGCTCACAGAAGGAAGCAGACACAGTATATATCTACTCTGCCATCTTGGATCTCTTCTCCAAGATAAGTCTTGATATCTGTCAACATCCTTCAGCCAAAGACCTCCAGGAACATACCTATACTTAAACAAATTAGGTTTATTACTAGTTTCCGTTGATATCAGGGAACCATGTGGCATCTCAGTAAGAGTGTGGGGAAAAAAACTCTTTGTAGGATCTGGGCTTTTGTTGATGTTTCTGGGAATGGCCTGAGCAAGAGGGGATTCACTCTAGATTGAGTGTCATCAGGAAGTGGAGACAGCTCTATGATTGGCTATTTCAGTAATTATTATCTATAGAGAGAGCAGGCTAGAGTAAGGACAAAAGTGTACCTGGTAAGGAAGTAGTAGTTACTTGTTTTAGCTGAGAGAAGGGAATGCTTGATACCTTATGGATTACACAGGAAACTTATTTTTATCTGTGCTTAGGCAAAATTATCAAGTGGCTTTGTTTTGACTCACTTTATTATGGTCTCAGAGGGAACTTGTTTGAGATTGTTGTTCTATGGGATGGTGTATGTCTTACAGGAGCATAACATAGATCAGCTGCGAGCACCAGGCTGGCTTCCAACAACACTGAGGCCAGCTGTGAGCAGCAGAGCAGTTCACAGATGTCTCATTTGGTGTAGCAATCCTCTCCTCACCCTTACACAGTTCTGCAAAATACTTGCGGTTATTCTTCCTGTTATATGTGAATTTTAGCATCAGCCTGTAAAATTTTATCAAAAGTTCTGTTGGATTTTGATTGGAATTGCATTGAATTTGTAAATTAAATAAGAAAGAATGAAAATATTTATCTTCTTTCATCTTTTAATCCATGAATATAGTATGGTCTCTCCAGATATTTAGATCTTTTAAAATGGTCTTCAACAACTTTAATAATTTTCTTCACATAGTTTCGGATTTATTAGATTTTAGATTTTTTAAAAGTTTTAGATCTATTATTTGGTATTTACTTTTTATTGCTAATATGTATGTTTTTGAATTCTATCATATTTTATAATTGGTTTGCTGGTATATAGGAATCTATATACTATGTTCATATATTAATGATATCCTATAATATTCCTGAACTTTATTAGTTCTAAATATTTACATATGTTCTTTTGGATTTTCTATGTAGACAATGATGTTATCTGAAAATAAGGATAGTTTTCTCATCCTCTTGAATTCTTATACTTTTATTTATTATCTTATTACATTGAATACATACATCTGTCAGTATAATGGCATTCTTAATTTTGACTTTAGTGACAATACTTCCAAAGTTTAACAGAAAATTTGTTTTTTTTGTACATTTTTTTTAAACACACCTTTCTTAGATTGAGGAATTTCCTTCTGTTCCTGATTTGATAAATTGTTTTTTCAGACATAGATGAGTATTTAATTTTTAGGCTTTTTTTCTGCATTTATTGAAATAACCCTCTTTAAAACATAAGCTATTAATATCTTACTGAATCTATGAACAATCTGACTTAATATACATCCTGGAGAAGTAGCCAGCCTCCAGCAGAGGTCTATGGATACATGCTAGTGGCTGGAGAGCTCAAAAAGTCACACTCACCTCCATAAGGAGGAAGATAGCAAGGGCCCTGAGATGGCATGTAGGAGTGACACCTCTCCTTCTTCAAATCACGTCACGATTCTAAGAGGACTGATTTTTAAAACATATGAAATAATAAAGAGAACTTTTTGTTTATACTTTACACTTAGTAAGGAGCAGGGAGAAAGATGTTCTCTCTTGGGGAAGAGTTGAAAGAAACAACATTTGGAAAAGGAATTTAGGGGAAACACATATATCTAATGAGCACATATCCAGTTATTTGCTGTGTGGTTGTGTATATTGGAAACCTCTTTTCCTGCCCTCTAATGAATTCCTTAGTAAATTCTTTGTTACTCAAAGTAACAATTGATGTGGTTTTATTGAAAAAAATGCTTCTCAATATTTCCTTCCTTTAGCCAGTGTCCAGCATGATAAGATAGCTGTATCCATTCATTTATACTTTATTATTCAACAAACATTGTAAGCTCCTACTCTGTGTCAGGCATTGTGCTAGGCTCCAGGGATATAGCAGAGAAGAAAACAGTCAAGATTGCCACCCTCAAGGAACTTAGGATCTTATGTAACAAGAAGGCTCAGTTTTTTTTAAGTGGGACCCATACAGGAAGACCAAGGGAGGGAGAAAGATTCCTACTGTGTCATTGGATCCTTCTCCCCTGGGTATTTGTCCAGATCATCTCTTCTTTCACCTGTTCCCACATGATGCTCTTCACTCTCATTTGCCAGATTGCGTGTGATTCCCTTTGTCTGTGTATCTCACCTGATATTTGTTTCCAACCCTTTGTCTCTGATAACCCATTTTGGATACGCTCTCCAGCTACACTTTGGCACTGATATAATGCAGTTCTCAGTTTTACTCTGTGGCCCCCAATCTCTATGGTTGATCTAAGAGACCTGTCTCTTCCTCTCCCCAACTTTCCAACAGGTCCCTGAGACAAGGCTTATTTCTCACTTAGCCTTTCTATAGGGAGAATCTGATAGTATCCACCACCTGCCAGAGGGACACACTCCCAGTTTTAATCTAGGAACACTTCTGCATGAAAACTCAGTCCATTTGGAAGAGCAAGGCTGAACCTATGTGTGCAGACTCTGGAAGGCAGAGCTACGCACACATCCTCTGGTTCTGCACCCACCGTCCCTGTTTCCCCAGAGCACTTCCACACAATCACCAAGGACAGTTGCACACAGGGGCTGTCTGCTCTCTGGATGATTAAAACCATTAATAATTTACCAAATTCCGGTGGCTGCTTTTCATTAATTATCACTATGCTAATGATGTCCCTCAGGAAAAGAGAAAAATAATTCCCCCTCCTATGCAGGCTCAGTAGAGACAGACCATATTTCATAAATAAATCAGGGGTGGGTGTTTTGCCTTGAATTCCTTTGAACTCTTCTTTCTCAGAGACAGAGGAGGTGAAGTAAGCGTAATGGGATAAAATGAAGCAGGTGAAGATGCTATTTGAATGTCAGTGTCAGTATAATGTTAACATGGTTGTCATTCAGCCTATTTATTCTCTCAGCTATGAAATGGGGTCATCTTTACTAGGATGTCTTCTCAGTACAGGTGGAGTGTTTCTTAAAATGTGACTCCAAGAACTGGACACAGCCCTCTAAAACAAAATAGTCTTGTAAAGCCACTGATGCCCTCTTTAGGTGACTCTTGCTATCTAAGAAGGCAGTATTTTTTCCCCATTTGATCTGACCTTGTTGACCCAAGGAAGACTGAATGAGTTAAAATATATGAAAAGTACCTGAACACAATAAGTATTTAGTAAAAGTTAGCTATTCGCAAGAATAAAGGAAAGTCGGCATCATTTTCTAGGCTCTGTGTATTGTCACTGGCTGCTGTAGAATTTCTTTCAGATGTTGTGGGACATAACAGTAGAGTTTCACTATTGCATCTGAGCAACTGTCAGGTCACTGCTGCCATCTTAGCAAGAAGAAGCTGATAGGCATCTGGAAGTAGTCTCTCAAACGGGGTGCGCAATATCAAAACAGGCAGGGCAGCTTGAAGCTGAATACGCCAAAATTTTTACTAGCCTTTTGGATCCAGTGTGTAGTTGTAGGATCCTGAACCTGTTCTGGAAATTTGGCAATTTTTCTTGAGTGAAGAGAAGGGAGTATGCATTCATCCAACAAATATTTGAATAATAAACACTGTCCTAGGTTCTTAATTTATTTTTTTTTTAGTTTTTTATTTCTAACTCTATTATTATTTTTCATAAATCATGAGTAAAATAGAAAATAAGAAAGTCATGACTCCTATGTATTGTTCAAGCTTTTGGGGAGCTTTTCCTCCCTGAATCTTCCCCATGAGGCTGACTCCTGGTGTTCCCTGTGTGTGTTCTAGCTGGAGCTGTCCCTTGGAATGCTCCCTCTCTTCATGCAGGGAGATGGGCTGGACCCTCTGTCCCTTGGGACGCTTCCTCCTCCTCTGTGCCCTAGGAAGACCTCGAGGTAGGTAGCTTTAAGCCAATATTGGGAAACTTAAGGGAAAGAAAGACTCCCCTTTTTTGGGGTGTGTTTTTCCACAGGTTTATTTTTTCTTGTCTCTTCTCACCACTGGTGAGGTCTCCAAGACTAAGAGAAGGTATGGGCCTAGAGACAGTGGAACAAGGAAGTCACTCAAATGGTTTTTGACTCGGGCTGCTCAGGCTAATCTGGATCAGCCAAAGCAAGACCCTCTGAAGTATGGTTTAGTCTACTCATTCAGGGTTCCATAGAGAAGGATGGGGCAAAGCTGCATCTGGTAATACTCGTTTGACTTTATCCTCTATGTTTATTTCTCTTATTGAGACCTAGTTGGGTTCTCTTAGGCCTTACTAGGTAGGTACTGGGGAGTTTAGGGGTCTCATTCACTTTTTTCCTATTTCTTTCCTTTTTATACTTTGGTGTATTCTGCAGATCTCCGGGACTAAGAGAGGGTATGAGCTGGGAATATCTTCAGGAGAAAAGTTCTAAAGAGGCTCCTGCACTGGGAGAGAAACCTGTGTTTCTTTTGGGCAATGCCCACCATGGAGCTGGTCATATGTGAGTTTTGAGAGGAGAGGAAATGGTTCTTGGCTGAGGGTAGATTTCTTAGTGGTCTCATACAATTAATGCAGATGCATTTCCTTGTAGGCGAAGTCTCAGGCCGAGATCCCGGCTATTGCACTAGGAGAGAATGTGATAGGTGGAATCTGGTTTTGATGAAGGCAGGTAAAGGCAGGGATCCATTTTGGGGCCAGAGCAGACTTATCGAGAACTGCAACCTGAAGAGCAGTCACAGTTCTCTGGGGCAAATGGTAGAGTTTTGATGTATGGTTAGTGGGATCCAACACTGGTGTTCATTTCTAGGACCACAACAGGTTCCCCCAAAACTAGACCAGGCTTCTGGTCTTGGTATCAGGTATTTGATTCTGATTATTCTCTTTCTTTGTCCTGCTTTTCAGCAATCTTATTTCTGATCTGTCACTCTAGATAAAAATAGATCTTGCTGCAGAAGAAAACTGGGTAGTACAGCATTTATAGGGTCACAAAGAGGTGATACTTTAAAAAGACTGAGAACCCCAAATCTGGATGCTGATGACCTCGGTTTGAATCCTAGCTCCATTGCTACCTAAATAGGTAACCTTGGCCAAGTTACTTAACTCCTCTGAGCTTCATGTTTCTCAACTGTAAAATGGGGACACAAATAATAACAACCATTAGGATTGCTAGGAAAAGAAAATGTTAATGTGTGTTAAGTATTTAAAATAGTGCCTATCTAAGTATTTGCTTTTATTTTTTATGTAATGGTTCACTACTTCTTTTCCTCAATAGCTTCCCAAGGCCAAGCCAATGTCTATTTTGCTCATCATTTGATCTCTGGAGATAAGCACAATGTTTAGAACATGATAGAAGTGCAATAAATATTTGTATGAGAGGGTACTTTTAAGTGGCTCAGGGTTCTTCAAAATCAGAGGAGTAAAATAGTTGAGGAAGTACAGGGCTTTGGGGTGAAGCACATGGCCAAGGATAAGTTGTGTTTTTGTGGGTCCCTGAAAAACAGGCTTGGCATATCCAACAGCTGGACCAAGGCCTTTGTGTTCTGCTCTGTTCGGAGAAATAGAGAAATAAAGGAAAGGATAGGAAATGAAATTGTGGGGAATGCTTTTATGAGGAGCTGTGTGTGTGGCTCACAAAAGAATGTGAATTATGTTCGTAGGCAGAGTCTAACAATCAATGCAAAAAATCCATTTCCTTGCCTTTTCCAGCTTCAATAGGCCGCCCACTCTCCTTGACTCATGGCCCCTTTCGTCCATCTTTAAAGCCAACAACATCAAGAGGAGTCCATCTCATGCCGCCATCTCTTAGGTTCCCTCTTCTAATTTCCTCTTCCACTTCTAAGAACCTTGTGAATAACTGGTCTCATCGGATGTTGTTTTTCCTCTGTCCTCAGCTGCTGGGTTGGGGTGTGGCTCTGTCCTTCCTGGAAGCTGATTTAAGCCATCAGCCACTGTGGTCACTCTGGGCCTGGTCAGACCCAAACTCAGGCTGCTCAGGCTGATCCCCACAAATACAAACTCATTTTGCTGCCATCACGGATTTGAGGCCTTGGGTTTTCCAATAAGGTGCTTATTTTCTTAAAATGAAACTAAATAAACATTTTTTAAAAGCAAGGGAGTTTGGGGATTTTAGTAGAATAAAATTAAATAAGTTACTTAGTGATGTCTCAGGCCACTTGTGGTTGAAAAGTAATGCCTCTGGACTGAAACGGCCTCAGTATCTCAGCATGATGTTGCCAGGAGAAATCAATAGTATTTATTTTCCATTATATTTGGCAAGTAAGGTAATTGATTATGTCGGCATGGAACATATACATACGTACACTGAGAGTGAGGGAAATAGTCACTGAAACTTTCTCTAACAGTCAATAGAACAGCTAATGAATTTTAGTCTCTTTTCTTTGGAAGGTGAACCAAATTGCGGGAGACCCCAGGGCCTATGAAGCTGAGGGCTCTTTTGAGTCTAACCACTGCTGATGTCATCCAGGTTTCTGTTTGTCTTGATTAGACTGAGAATAGCCAAACACTACTCACTGAGACAGATATTGATTTTGGCCAGGAAGTTCTGTCATCGCCAGTAATTAAAATTGCTTGTTCTAATTTATTAGATCAGGAAATCTAATAAATTTTTCATGAGTTCTCTCCCTACTTTTTGTTGGTAGGTAGAATAATTTCACCAAGCTATTTCTGAGAAAATGGGCCCTAAAACAGGACCCAGATTTGAAATTCCAAGTGTTGCTTTCCTTTTCACTGATGGTGATGGGAAACCACCTTCTTACCTATGTGGTTTTGGGTAAACAATTTAACCAAGCTACTTAAGTTAGTGCCATACCTCCTTTTCTACATTTGTAAAATGAGAAAATAATTCCACCCAACTATTGTGTTTTTGTAAGGATTAATTGAATTTATTCACTAAATACTTAGAACAAAGTACACATCGTAGGTGCTTAATAAATGTCAGCTGTCATTGTTACTATTGTCATTAATAAAAACATGAAAAGGCATGTGAAACATCTATTCTAGAGAATAGAGATGGGTTCTTTTTTAAGTTTTGTACTGAGGTGGTGTAAAGATACACGGCGGGTTTGGGAAATAACCGAGTACAGCAAGTTGAATCCCATATGTGCTGACATAAAAAGAAGCAAATTTGTCTAATTGTAAAGCATTGCATATTTATTGTAGAAAACATACAATTATACAAAAAGAAAAACAGCCATATCTAAGCTCCACAACCCAGAAATAACCATTGCTAACATTCTGATATTTTTTCTTCCAGACTTTTTTTCTTTCCAGACTTTTATTTATTTTTAGCTATTTGTAAATATATGTAAATACATATATTTTTAACTATTTGGGATTATGTGCTTCATAATCCCAAATTCATTATTTTACTTTTTATATTTTATTTTTCCTATTATCTTTTATATATGTGATGCACAAAAATGATATAATATGACTTGTATGTAATTTATAAAGCATAAATAAATATCAAACACTTGTAATATTACACTAACCTTTATACTTCCTCTCTATCCGCTGAGGTAGCCACTGTGCCAAATCTTTTGTTTTCTTTCCCTTGCTTTAAAAAAATAGTTTTATTAATTTTGTTCAAATAATATACTGTTTGTTTTCTTCTAATACTTTTGAAGTTTGGCCTTTCAGATTTGAGTCCTTAATCTATGTGGATTACAACTTTATGGGATCTCTCTCTTGCATCCTCTCTTCTTGATCTGTCTCACAGTTTCCAGCTGATTGGGGTCCCCATTCCTAGTCTTCTGGCCAGAAATCTGGGGTCTTATTTTCCCCCTTCTGCTGTGTACTTCCAGTGACTATATCTCCATCCAAGGTCAAGCAAAAGAAGGAGAGAGAGAGAGAAAGAGAAAGAAACAGGAATTCACTCTATCCTCTTCCTCTGGCCAGAGAGAAATATTCCTCTCCCTGGTAATTGTAAGTGCCTGTCTGGCCACTGCTACCATCATGTTGCTGCTGTAGTTCCGTCCCTAAGGGCTGGGGTGAAAGAGAATGGAAAAGAGAAAAAAAAAAAAAAACATGAAGAGAGGAATAGGCATCAAATATATGGAAATAGAAGGAGACTAGGCTTTGGGTGGTGAGCACACAATGCAATATACAGATGATGTATTATATAATAAAATTGTACACCTGAAACTTATATAATGTTATTAACCAATGTTACCCCAATAAATTTAATCAAAAGAAATTTAAAATAACTGCAAAAAGAATATGAGCTTCCTCCTATTCTCTCTCTCTCTCTCTCTCTCTCTCTCTCTCTCTCTCTCTCTCTCTCTCTCTATCTCATAAAGATTTTATTGGGGAAGAGGAACAGGACTTTATTAGGGAACAGTGTGTATTTCCAGGACTTTATTGGGGAACTGTGTGTTTTTCCCAGGACCTATCAGCCCCAAGTTAAGTCGTTGTCCTTTGAATCTTAGTTGTGGAGGGCGCAGCTCAGCTCCAAGTTCAGTTGCTGTTGTTCAATCTTAGATGCAGGGGACACAGCCCACCATCCCTTGTGGGAGTCCGTCCAACTGGCAACCTTGTAGTTGAGAGGACGCTCCAACCAACTGAGCCATCCGGCCACCTGGAAGCTCAGTGGCAGCTGGTTGTCTTCATTCTAGTTGCGGAGGGCACAGCTCACTGGCCCAGGTGGGAATCGAACTGGCAACCCTGTTGCCCAGAGCTCACGCTCTAACCAACTGAGCCACTCGTCCACCCCTCCTCCTATTCTCTTAGACCTTTACAATTCCCTTTCCTACTCCTCAGACCAGAAAGAGAGAGATTCTTTTCAAGCTCTTCTTTTTCTCAACAAGCTTTGGGTTGGCTGTTTTTGAGTCTAGGCCTAGTAATATTGGAAAAGAAAAAAAAAAAGGGGGAAACTCACTGCCAGTTCAATTCTTGAAATCTTGGCTTCATTCCACAGTCTTCCTGTTATGTTGTTTACATTTCAGATTCCTCACATACCTGCTCCCAGCATTCTGTTCGTGGTTTGTAGTTGCATTCAGTGAAAGCAACAGAGTCAAGTGTGTTCACTCCACCTTTTCTAGAGTTGGGACCCCACTGTCATTTCTGGAAGTACAGCTCTCAGTTGATAGTTATTTCTCTCTCTCTTCTAACTACTCATTGTTGCTGTTAAGAAATTTGCTCTCAGTCAAACTGTCATTACTTGGAAAGTTATTTGTCAGTTTTCTCTGGCTACTTTTCAGTATCTTCTCTTGCCTTTCCTGTTCTGTTTCACCGTAGTGTATCTAGGTTTGGATTTCTTTATATTTGGGGATATGTTGTGTCTTCTGGATTTGTAAATTCATGATTATCACCAGTTCCTGAAATTTTCTAGTTATTATCTCTTCAAAAACTCTCTCTTTTCTATCTTTTCTATTCTTTTCTTTCTTAGACTCATATTAGACATATATTAGTGTATTAATCATGCATTTTTAGTTTTTGTGTTTTCTAATGCTTTGACATCTTGGATCTTGGAGAGACTGCCCCTCCCAGGGCTAAACAATTCCTAGAGATAATAAATGACTCACCCAGGAATGTGTCTTTCATGTGCAAACTAACCAATCCAGAGCTCACACATCCTACTATCGCCTCTATTGGGCGCTCACATTCAGGGCCAATATCACCCAGGACCAGGCTCCAGAGAACTAGAGACGCCCCTCCACTCTGGAGCCTGCTGCAATTATTCAAAGCAGCTGATCCCAAGCCTGCTTATGCTGACTTGCCCGTTCCTTCCATGGAAACTGCAATAGAGAATCCAGCCCACATTTCCCCCTCACTTCCTCTGCTGTCTGACCAACCCTGGTGCTTCCCCATGTGGCCCTATGTGGCACGCTTTGCCTCCTGTTTGTAGGAATCTGTGAATATAATAACTTCTTCCTTCATGACAGTCATTTTGTGTCTGCATTTCTTACCATACCTGCATTTGTGTCTGCATTTCTTAACACACCAAAACAAATCCCGGGTACGTTTAAAAACATTTAGACTTTCTTAATCTAGCCTGCATATCGCTTATCTTCTTGTTCATAATTTCCATATACTTATCTCTGGGCTGCAGTCTGGATAATTTCTTCACCTGTATTTTCCAGTGTACTAGTTCCCTTATTATTTTTCCAAGTTCCAATTAGTTTTTTTTCAAATGTGCCTGTTATTTCTTATAGAATCTTGGTTTTTATACATATTTCAAATTCCATTATTTATTTATTTAAATAGTTTTTTGGCTATTCTACATACTGAGTCTGACGGTTCCGATATTTGCAGCCTTTAGAAGTCTAAATCTATTGTTTGTTTCCATTGAGTGTCACACATGATGACTTAATTTCTCAAGCGCTTGATTAACTTTAATTGTGAGTTTATTGCTTGACCTTAATTCTGCTGGCCTAAAATGTTGATGCTGGGAGCCAAGGGGTGCCAGTGACATGGGTCTACTGTAACCTTCCAGTGTAGTGAAGAATTAATTTTCCCTAAAGAGAGATCTGGCCTTTTCCCTCAGCTACTGGAGGGTGATCTCCAGGCCCTGGGAAAGTCCTGCCTGATAGGAGTGTGTTCATTTGCTCAGGGGCTTTGGCCACAAGATAGTCAACAATGTGATTTATAAGGGGAGTTTCAGTCACATGGTATCAGTTTTGCCTCGGATTAGAGATGAAAGGTATATCTAGGCTTGACAATAACCACGATGCTGCTGTCGGTGATAAGGGAAGGAAGACTTCTCCCTCTTCACTCTACTCAAGAGTACTGACCTCTGTCTGCCTCTCAAGGGCTAAAGACTTGCTAATGTGATAAAGGAACAGAGTCCCAGTTACTGGAGGGGTGGGGACAATGTGCCTTGAAAGTGCCATCTTTAAGTCTCCTACCTCCTCTTGTTTTTTCTCATTCACCTTATTGTATGGAATTGGTAAACTGTCAGTTCTTTCTCTTTCATGTTGAGTCCAAGGAGTTGGATGGTTGAACCCTGGGGGGACCCTGAGGGTCATTCCTCTCTTTATCCCTCTTTATAAACACATGTGAGCTTGTTAGGCCCTAGATTCAAATGTAAGGGAAATAGTAAGTTATGTTAAGTTCTCAAGTAGACTCTACCTATTCTAATTTAGCATTTTATTTATTTATTTTATTTTATTGGGGAAGGGGAACAGGACTTTATTGGGGAACAGTGTGTACTTCCAGGACTTTTTTTTTCCAAGTCAAGTTGTCCTTTCAATCTTAGTTGTGGAGGGTGCCGTTCAGCTTCAAGTTGTTGTCCCCTCAGTCCCAGCTGTGGAGGGCGCAGCTCAGCTCCAGGTCCAGTTGCCATTTCTAGTTGCAGGGGGTGCAGCCCACCATCCCCTGCGGGACTTGAGGAGTCCAACCGACAACCTTGTGGTTGAGAGTCTACTGGCCCATGTGGGAACTGAACCGGCAGCCTCCGGAGTCAGGAGCACGGAGCTCCAACTGCTTGGGCCACCAGGCCGGCCCCTGGTTTAGCATTTTTAACCGAGCTCTTTTCAGAATGTCAGGGATTTGAGAGCTATTAATAAATTGGGTCTTTATTCTCATTCTGCTATTGTACTCTGTATATACCTTCCTAGACTCTTGCTATAGGGAGCAGATGAATTGGAGGGCAGAGCTTGTGAATCCGGAGTCTCTGATTGTGTGACCGTGAGTAGAGTGAAAACAACCTCACCCTTCCTCCTAACAATCATTATGAAGTAAAAACTCATGCATTTGTGGTTTCCAGCACTGAGTGGCTATCACTGCTGCTTGTGAAGGAGAAGGAACAGGGAGAAAAAGGAGTGAGATGGTGAGCTGCCAGAGGCCAGGCTCTTGAAATCAGGATGCAGCCCATTACTGAATGCTTGATGCAGGTTCCATAAGTTACCGCCAAGAATATTTTTTGTGTGACCCAAAGCAGGTCCAATTTCACCCAAGAGAGGGACGGCTTATTTTAAGTGACTCAACGCTGCATGACAAGTGTGGAGACACAAGTTAAAAGGCTGGCCTATAGCTGAACTTTTCCCAACCTGTGGGTAGGCAGTCTTCACTGACCACTTACTCACTTCCCCTGGCTGTGAGCCTCTCTGTAGCCCCCCTGAATCTAACACAAACTCTGCGAAAACCTCAGCAGTACTGATGGAATGAACACCACCTTGTTCGGTGAACTAGCGATGAGGTGCTGATGCCTGGTTTTCATTAAGTATCCTAAGTAAATTAATTTTATCATTGGAGGAAATAGAAGCACAGGCATTATAATATAATATAACAGTGACGATCCTTGAGTAGCCTCCAGACCATGCAGGGGGCCTCACGGAGCCGACAGGTCTGTGGGTGTCTGTAGCTGAGCTGCCTGCTGTGAGCCTGTGATATCTCGGAAGGGAGGAGGGAGATGTGGGCTAACAAGGACGTGCTGTTCCCCACAGGACAACTATCAACGGCTGCCAAGTCCCTCATTAGGGACACCTCAATCCGGTCTCCCAGGGAGGCAGCTAGTGTTCTCACGGAGAAGGAAGGTGAGGCAGAGCAAAAACAAACTCCCCGAGTGACCCTGGGACACAGTCAGGACTGGGACTCGATGTTCCCGCTGCCTCCTACCGGCCAGTTCTGATGCTTGGCATCTGGTACCTGTGGGCAGCATGTTCTGTGCTGTCACTAGAACCACTGTTTCCACTAATGAGCCTCTGACCCAAGCAACTCAGAAAGTAATTGGTATATGTTTGGTCCTGATGCTGTATTCATTGAGATGGTGAGAACAGATGCTTGTGTGTATTGTTTAGTATGGGTCAGTAAGGCAGATTACCTGGGACATGTCGTCTGTGTTTCTATATAATATTGTGTTTTTTACCCAACTGAGGGTTATGGGATAGGACAATAAGAGATCAGTACTCAGGACCTGAAGAAACAGACAGAAGCTGACTATTGGAGGTACTTAGCAACATCCAATCTTTGAGGAAGGAGGTCCAATATCATTTCTTGAAGATACTGATACTTGGATTGATGGGCTGACCGTTCCTGGCTATTGACCAGGAATGGAGTGGCTAAGGGCAGGATGGAGGGGACTGGAGTGGGAACAAATGAGCGCATCTGCATAGAACAGCACCAGTATAGACACATACTGCATCTGCTCCAAGCTGCATCTATCTTCAATCCCAGTGGAGAAACTGAGGCAGATTAGTTTTGCCAGGGCCAGAGATGATCACATCCTCTTTGTGCATTCAGGTTATTAACAGAGCCCCTGGTTTGGATTTCGTTTCTGCCCTGTTTGTAGGGGAAAGGTGACAGGAGACACAGGGCTCATTTAACTATCCTGGGGGCTGTCGGCAAACAGGGCTGCGTACCCTGCGCGGTTGCCCCTGCATCCATCATGCTTGGCCCAATACCCTCAGACCTTAGGGGATTGTCCACAGGCTTCGATTAATTACACAGGACTGTTTCTTTCATCCGACCATATGAAAGGATTCTACAAAACTGAAGTAGGGTGGTGATGTCTTGTGGGCTTTTTTTTTTTTTAAGCCCTCTTGGAAATCACTTTTTAAAAAGTTGACACCAAGAAATTGTTCCCTGGGTGATATACGATGCACAGAGTTTTCTAAGATCCTTGATCATTCATCACAGATCAGGCCACAGGCAGTGTGGGTTCAGCTTGGTCCAGAAACTTGCTTCAAGCCTAATTGTTTATTCACTGGTGTGATCATTAGGGTCCAGGAGTGACAGGCAATGGGCTTGGTGGGAGGCAGATGAGAGGTGGTTTGTTATGTCTGAGTTCTAGCAAGATTATTGCAGCCTGGAGACAGTTCTCGTATTTACTCTGTTAAGCGTTTGAATTTTCTCTGTTGACTTGTGATTGAGACAAATGTGTTGATATGTCTGTTCATGTTATTAAAAAAAAAGTGATGAAAGGGTTCCCATATTGGCAGAGGCATCAAAGTCCTCAGAAAGGCCAGTAAGGACAGCACCTTGGAACAAAGTGAATGCGTGTGTCATCAGTGCTGTGGCTTCCAACCCTCTGGCATGACTGCGGCTCCCAAGGCAGAGAGAAAGGAGGCAGGGAAAAGACTACACTGGCATAGGGCAGTGGTGGGCTGGAGAAGGGGACTGACCACTACCAATGGGATGGCAACACCAAACCCCCAGCTGGTGTAGAAGGAGCTCCTAATAGACTTTCCAGCCCACAAGCCTTAGGTCCCAGGGTTGGTTAATCAAGGACAGGCATCGAGCGCTACAACAGGGAGAAGAATAAAAAAGTCTCTCTTGTGATCTTGTTGTCTGCCTCTCTCCTTTGCCTGAAACTGTCTCTCTGAAGTAACCAATAACTTCATTGTGGAAGATTTGAAGGGCTTCTCGCCCTTCCCTCCACTGTGCCCTTTTCTCCAGTTCCTCGCACAGCACCTCTGCTTTCTTCAAATCTCTTCTCTCTTGGTACATTCCTAGTTTTATTTCTGTCCCTCTGGAGGCTTGTTTGCACCTTCTCTGGATCTCTTTATTCTGCCCCACCTTAAATGTAGGACTCCCCAAGTTTCTAGTCTAGATGCATTTCTCATCTCACTCTTACCCTAGAGTCTCTTTATATAATCTGGTCCATTCCAATGGCTTTCATGTTAGTCAGGTTGGGCTGCCATAACAAAATGCCATAACAAAATATTGGTTTAAATAATACTAATTTATGTTCTCACAGTTCTGGAGACTAGAAGTCCAAGATCAAGGTGCCAGCTTGGTCAATTTCTGGTGAGGATTCTCTCTGTGGCTTGTAGATAGCCACCTTTTTGCTGTGTCCTCACAGGGAGGGGAGAGAGAGAGAGCAAGTTCTCTAGTGTCTCTTCTTGTAAAGGCAATAATCCCATCATGAGGGGCCCTTCCTTGTTACCTCATCTAAATCTAATTATCTCCCAAAGTCCCCATCTCCAAATATTATCACACTGCAAGTTGGTGCTATAACATATTCATTTTAGGGGGGACACAATTCAGTCCATAGGAGCTCTTGGTGATTTCCTAATGTACATCCTTAGCCAAGAGTTTTCCCTTTAGCAATTCATCTATATTTTCAGCTGAAACAAACTGACATGTAGTTAACCCACACACTTATGGAGGTCTCCCACAGAACACATCTGCTCAAACCAGCCACTTCTGCCATGTTTCCTAGATTAATTAATGGCATCACAGTTCTTCTAGGCATAAGACGCTTCCCTTGTGGCATGTGGACTTGATTTCCCTCTCAGGCCTGACTTTGGGTGGCCCAGAGCAGCTCTTCACCCAGGGCTGGGCTTCTGAGCACAATAGTTAATAACATGTACAGGACTGTGGCCACATCTCCTCCCTCTATTCCAGCTGATGGACTCTTTAATCCTGTAGTTTTCAACTCTAGCTTTAGGTTAACTTGAGAGGTTTTAAAAAATACTGATGTTTGGACTCCACCCCAGGCCAATGAATCCATCTCTCTGGGGGAGGCACCCGAGCTCCCATGGGTTGCACAGTGAGAATGGAGAATCTGCTCTAAGTCACTCCACCGGAGGACTCATGGATGATGTCTCGTGGCTGTTACAGAACATGGGGGATCGTCCTCTCTAGAACAGCAAACTTCTAGGGCTTGCCTAGCTATACTCCCTCCTCTCCTTTCTTTCCGGGTCCATCCAGGCCCTAAACCTCAGCTTGTCCCCTACCTTTGGCCCTGTTCCTGCCCTCTGGACTTGTTAACTGATCTCTGTTTCCTGTACTGATCATGGCAGGCTCCAGGGGCTTTCACTTGGACCCCTTCTAGGATCTTTTCCCCTGGCAGGCTGGTCTGATCTTGCTTAGCACCACTGCCACACATTCACCCCCACCAGGGGCATCTAGAAAGTCTTTTGCTATCTTCTTAAGGAATCATCAGCATTGCTGCACACACAGAGGAACATGCCATTGGTGCCTGAGCCCCAAATGGGTTCTGACTGCTATTGATTGCTGCTAGTAGTGCCGGCAGCTATTTTTAATGATCAGTTTCCTCCTTTCTTTGAACAGCTTATTTAAAACAGGAAGAGGCACATGGCATTTGCTAGAGAAGATAACTAAGGTATCATTTGTCAGTTTGCTGTGCTTTATTGTAGGTGTACAACATAGACCAGGGGCAATATGCTAACCCCAGGACTGGCTTGGACAAGAGTTTAATTTAGGTTGTTGTATCAGATTATGTTTGCTTTCTGAAAACCGACTGTACTTTGAGACCTCTAAACAAAAGTAAATCTTAAGAATTCAATATTAATGAGAACAAGACAAGCAGCAGCACAATAGAAAAATTGGCAAAGGTTATAAACAAGCAATTCACAGAATAGGAAATAAAAAATGACCAGTAAACATTCAAGAATGCTTAACCTCTCCAGGAATCCAGGAAATACAAATTAAAAGATAATAAGGTATATTTTCTCAACATTCCAAAGATATTAACAGACAATCAACAGAATAGAAAATGGAAAGTGACCGATAGACATGAAAAGATGCTCCTTATCACTAGTAAACAGGAACTACAAATTTAAAGGCATTATTTCTCACCAATCAGATTGGTCAAAATTAATGTTCACAAGGATATGGGGAGATGGATATATACAAGAACACACTGTATACGACCAGTGGGATTGTAAATTATACTGTATTCTGGAGGGTAATTTATATTAAAAGTTTTGTTAGTGTTAAAATTTTTGTCCACTTAAATGTTTACTCTGATTCAGAACTATTTCATAACTTCATTTTCTCCTGAAGCATCTTAGCAGAGCAAGTTAGAACAACTTTGGAATCCATGGCAATTGGTAAGTTGTCCAATACAAGATTCTAAATAACATCTTTTATTAACCCTGACCTGGACATATTTCAGACAATATTTGACCCAAACCAATTGCTTGTTTTAAGCACATTAAAAAACAAAACAAAAAACTAATTGAAACATTTTTATTTGTCTATTTTATATAAAGAGCCCACACAATGTTGGACCTTTAAAAATAAAATTAAAATAATTGTGAATTAGTGGTCTACAATAGGGATCAGCAAACCTTTTCTATGAAAGGCCAGATAGTAAATATTTTGGGCTTTGTGGGCCATACAATTTCTGTTGCCACCACTGAACTCTGCAGTTGTAGCATGAAAACAGCCATAGACAGATAATGTCTTGGCTGGTGAGGAAGGTGGGGTTCCAGTAAAACTTTATTTATGGACGTTATGAATTAGATGTCATAGTTTGCACATGTCATGATATATTATTTTTCTTTTGATTCTATCCGCAAGCACTAACAAATGTAAATAAAACCCATTCTTTGCTCAGCGGCTGTACAAAAACAGGGAGTGGGCTGGATTTGCCCTGTGGATCTTAGTTTGCCAACCTCTATTTTACATTATTACTGGTTGTTAAAAAATTAGAAATTGTCGTTAGCAATATTTACTATAACTGAAAAAAACTAACCACTGTTCTAAACAATGAAAAAGCCACTTCAAAGCAAGCAAAGTCAGTTTTATTACAATTATTTTAAATTGATTATTTTGTTAAACAAAGGTTAGGGTTTAAAAATTTTCATCTTATGAGCCATTCTTGTGCATCCTTTTCCCGGAGATAGTCCCCACATCCACTGTCCTGTCACTTTTATGGGTAGTTTGTAGGTCAGTATCAAACTAGTACAGCTGATGATGGTTACCTGGGGCAGCACAGCTGTAAGGTCCTCGGCATGTCCCCGATCTGGCAGCGGAGAAGCTGGCTGCTCAGCATCAGGACAGTGGCCGTGTTCTCATGCTCCAAATGGGTCCACACCCAAGGCATCTGGGCTCTATCCACAGCCAGGATCATCCTGAAAATCGCCAATTAAGTCCAAGACCAATGGTCTCTTTCTAAGCAAATGGCTCGGTTCTAAAGAGAGAGCGCTGGTCAATTCAACTGAAAGGTGGCTTAGCCTCACACATTCGGAAAAACTGTAGCTTCCTGCTGCCATATCCCAATTTTTAGAGTGAAGGAATTCTTCACTTCAGCTGCCCCTTGTTCATTATTCCCAAGGTCAGGCCGAGAGAGTTCTAAAACCATACGAAACTTTTAAATGTACATATCTTCTGCCCAGAAATTCTGTTTCTTAGATTGTATTGTAGCAAAATATTTACGCATACATAGCTATTCACTAAATCATTATGTACAATAACAAAAACAAATAAAAAAATCTAAATATCCACCAACAGAGGAGTGCTTAAGTAAACGTGACAGTGTTACACAGCAGGTGCAGAGTACGAGGTAGATCTACAGGTTGCATGAACAGTGTCTGAAACCTACTGTTGAGTGAACAAAAGGAGAGTCACAGATTAGTAGGTAATGCTTGATGTCATTTCTGTAAAGTAATGATTAACAACAACAACAAAATGAAACTATGTATTTTGATAAGTATGCCTGTGTGACTATCCATGCATAGATATTGGCTGGAAGGATTCAAGGCAACTGCCATGGTGGTTCCCTCTGGGAGGGCCTGGGATTCAGGGCTCTGGGAAAGCGTTAATATGTGTAACGTTTAACATATTTACTGTGGGAATGTATTCGTGCTTCCTTGTGTTATTAAATGTGACTACCTATTTTTAAAAAGCAAATAAATACAATGAAAGAGATGGATTTAAAAAAATCTAACATTGAGAAATCAGCAGTTCTATGGATGCCACGTGGGACTCCGCATGCACAGACAGCCCCATACAGTCCCCCCCCCCCCCCCCCCCCCCCCCGCCCCCAGGCTGCCCCAGCACCCTCCTACTCACAGCATCCAGGGCTGTTCAGGAGCCACGTGCCTGCCCTGGATGCAAGGCCATCAGTTCTCGACTGGGAAGTTAGAGAGACAACAATAATGATAAAGTCTGTTTAGCATGAAGGACATGAAGGATGGGAGCGGGATGTAGGAAAGAAAAAATATGTTTTCTCTGCACATCTTAGGTTTACTGGCTGGGGCTCTGCAAATTAGACTGCCAAAAGACAGATTAACAGGGGAAGAACAATCAAAAGTTTATTAATGCATGCGTATGAGTATACATGGGAGAAGTCAGTGAGTAACTCAAAGGGTGGGTTAGAACTTGGGCTTTTAGAGCATCTTAACAAAAGAACAATAAATATGTAGAGAAGTGAAGAGACAAAGAAAGGCACTGTGAGCTTCTAGAGGAGGCAAATTATGGGAAGGTAAATATATAGGGGAAACTAATGGAAGATAAAGGTTGTTTTAATAAGGTTTGTTATGTAAATTCCTCTGGTCTAGCTCTGGGTTGATAAGAGTCTAGAGTTGTCTCTGGTGATTAGGAATAGTCCTGCCCTTCCTGGTGTGTGGGGGGGCAGGAATTTTTCTTGTGTCTGCTTCTTCTCAATTGCCTTCAGCTCAAAACAATCTTTAGACCAGAGTGGCATGTTTTGGCGTGGCATGCTCTGAACCCCTTTGAGATATTCTAAGAAAAGAGACTATGGTTAAAATCTTATGTGTGTAGAAAGGAACAAAGGTATCACTCTCGAGTGTGAAGAAGGTTATGCCACAGACAGGAAGCAGGAAAACTTCCTTTCAGATTTATCTCCACAACCCCCACTCCCAAGAGCCTTCATAGTAGCCACCACTTCCAGATTTACAGAGCTTGGCAGGGCTTGATTATTTCACCAGCTCTCGCTCTTTAAAGGCTGACTCACACAGGAAGAACAGGGAAGCAGGCTCAGTCTTTGGGGCCACAGGAGTCTTTGACCTCACCACGAACCTGCTGTGGTAGAAAGAGTTGTCACATTGATGGTGGCTTTTAAACCATGGCATGGTTTGAGTAGTACTGTTCTCTTAGAATCCTGTAGTGGGCACTGAGAGACTGGTCCTCCACTGCCCTCTGCAGCAGGAAGAGGACACTGCAAGCTGTCTGGGGGCTTATCTTCTCTAGAGGCAACAACTCTGTTCTGAGAAACAGAATCCACCAAAGCTAAGTGGGTTTAGTGGTGTTTAGCTTTTCATATAGATGTTTCAGCTGGTGATTTTTGTTACTAGAAATTTCTTTGCTCTCTCTACTTCTAGTATTCTAATTTCTTTTGTGTGTAATACATGATTGCTGCAATGGACTGACATCCATATGTTGAAACTCTAATCCCAGTGTGATGGGATTAGGAGATGGGAAGTGACTAGGTCATGAGGGCGGAGGCCCCATGAATGAGACCCCAGAGAGCTGTCTTGCCCCTTCTGCCATGTGAGGATACAAATAGAAGTCAACAGTCTGCAACCTGGAAGGGGGCTGGCACGCTGATCTCTGACTTTCAGACTCTGAACTGTGAGAAATAAACGTTGTTTATAAGTCACTCAGTCTAAGGTAATTTATTGTCGCTGACTGAAAAGAAAATTGCTTCATGGAAGACTCTTAAAGAGTGAGTCCCATGCTCATGACTACTGGATTTCTGTTGTTACTTTCCATCTTCTTTGTACACACGGGAAGGTATTTCAGGACTATCTGAATGACTATGGGTTATATAATATGTTTTGATAATTGGGACTCGTGGTGCTGGTCACCTGGCTTGGCTTAGCATAGGTACAAGTACAACTTTATTGATATCTTGATAAGGGCTACAATGGATCAATAGGTGTGATAGTGTGAATGGCTGAAGGCGGCGGGGTGGAAAGACGTGGCACCCACCAGTTCAAAAGACAGTTTGTGTGCAGTAGTGGATGTCCATTTATTTCATGGTCAATAGAGTCTTTGTATGTCTGACTGTGGGAGCATGCCAGAGCCTCTTTCTGCTTTCTGTGAGAGACGGTGGGTCTGCTAAAACCCAGCATGTTATTTCTATATTCATTCCTATTGATGGTGCACTGGACTCCTGTGAATGGTCTTTCCATATCATTAGTTACAGTATTATTACCAATATAATTCTTTTATTTTTGTTGGACATTTTATGGGAAATTGGGAAAGCATCTCTGGTATGATATCATAATACCTTGTATATTGTGATGGTTTTATTACTATTACAACTGAAGTATTTATAATATAAATGCCAATATGGTGATGTGGATGATGGCGATGTGGATGCCATTATGGAGATGTCCAGGTCTAGTGCCCCAACTGTCTCCCCTAGAGGAAAGTTGACTAGTTGTCAAACTCCACTGACACACATAGAATATCCTGTTGGTGGGAGACACCTAACAGGAAAACAGACCTATATACAGAGCAGTAGGAAAAATATTTGGTGGTTACCTAGTCTCCCATCATTAAATATAAACAAATGATCAAAAATCATATGAATTTTGGATATAATTGACCATTAAAAACAAAACAAAATTAATGGTTGACAGACGCTAGGGGGTGGAATGGTAGCAGAGCAGAGGAAAAGGAGAAGAGCAGAGCTGCTAATATCTTTTCCTTACTTGGGAGGTGGCAGGAGACATGTACAACTGGCTCCAGGAAGTTGGCTTGAGCTGGCTTCAGCACGCCACTGCACCAAAGGGTTTTCTCCTACTTTCTTCTCTACACTAGACAATGGTAAATAACACCCAGATGCTATCCCATTGTTTTTTTGGTTACCTTATGTTGGGATAAATTTTTTCTAATGTCACAGTACATTTGTTTACTTGTGTTTTGCTTATTTGTTTCTTGGGTGGACACAACCAAGTGACTCCTTCAGAATAGGAGAAGCTTTGATGTCTTTTATTTCTTTCCTGGGAAGAAATGACGAGCCATGGTGACATTTGGGGCTATCCAAGTGTAACTCTACCACTTCATTTGAAGCACATTTAATGTGCAGTTTCTTCCTTCTTTATTTAAAAAAAATGCATTTATTAAATTAGTCATCAAGCATAGTTTCTGGTCTGAGAGTTCTCATTGGAATTTAACAAACATTAAATGATCTTGTCTCTCATTGAATTTTTGTATAATTCTTTTTCTGAGCAATGGGAACTCAAGAACAATAAATAGAAATCACAATTTTTAAATCCCATGTTTCCCAAGAAAAAGAAAAAAATTACTAAGGTTCCTTAAACAGTGGCCCTAGGGTTAGCATCGACATCAAAGCCTATTGTTCTATTGCTAACTTCAGAGAGGACGAGGAGTTGGTTTGAGAAAGTACAGATCAAATTACGGCAGAAGTGCTGTTGCTGAAAATATTGTTGCACACTCTGCAGGTCTTGGATGGCTCCAAAGGGCCAAGACTCGTTTGAATCTGCACAACATCAGATTAAATCCTGATGGCGGAGAGGGTGGTGATCATGTGTCTTAAGTTAGGTTTCCCAGATGTAGATCTTTGAGGTTCCCAAGAGAAACTGCTAAAGGAGTGGCAGAAGCAGGACAGAGAAGGAAAGCAGGCTACGTCAGGTAAGGTCTTACGGAGGGTAGCTTCAGCCTGATTTATTAGGGTGACTCTGAAGCATAAGTTACCTTTAGGATTTGTCCAGGGAGCTTGGTTTTTCATAATTTGATACAAGTTAGTCGTTGACTAAGGGTCACTTGGGGAGATGTAAATTCTCAAGTGTTTCCAGGTCTCTGCCTATTGAAGCAAAGTGGCTTTTATAGCCTAAAAATGGCAGTCCCTAAAAGAGTCACAGACATGGGCTGTTGGAAGCAAAAACATACAGAAGCTGGGAGCGTGCGCTGAAATTGTAAAAGAGATCCGAGGAGTTCTGGTTGGAGCATCACAGTGTCTGCTACACTCTGGTTGCTAAAAATTCCTTAGAATACTGTTGGAGATCATCAAGGAAGTGAGGGAGTTAGGAGGAGGGGGATGACATCTGCTTGAAGATACTTTTAATGTAGATGCAACAGTTCAGTTTTAGAAAAAGATGCCTGATAGAATACAGGTAGCACAAGAAGAGTATACCCAGTTTGAAAACTTCACTGGGCTAACGCATACTAATTTAATGGTGATCGACCTAGGGGCTGCAAGCTTGTCTCCTTCTTGGTTAGTCAGAGAACAACTGTGAGGGTAGGGAAAGATGTGACCTCACCATCCAGTTTTTGCTCAAGATGACTGCCTGGGAAGTAAGCTTTGAACTGGACACATTGATCTCTCCTTTAGTTATAGATTTTTTTTAAAAAATTTTTTATTGGGGAATATTGGGGAACAATGTGTTTCTCCAGGGCCCATCAGCTCCAAGTTGTTGTCCTTTAATCCAGTTGTGGAGGGCGCAGCTCACTGGCCCATGTGGGAATCGAACCGGCAACCCTGTTGTTCAGAGCTCACGCTCTAACCAACTGAGCCATCTGGCCACCCCTAGTTATAGATTTAAGTAGGTTATTTGATTCTTACCTATGTAGACAAAGAGTGGGGTGTGGGCAAATGCATGCCTATTAGCTAGCTATCAATGAGTCTGGAAAGATCTTGCTTCATTTGAGAATGAGTAAACATGAAAACAAAACAAAATATGGGTCCAGTTAAAATACCGCAGAGCAAAGGATAAGGGGAAGTATCCTGGAACCTCATAGGAATTCCCTATCTCTGAAGAGCCTAAAGGATCCAGAAGAAAATTGTAAGATATTGTTTAGAATCTACAATAATAGATTTCAGTGAGACACTGAATGTGCAACAGGATAGAACACCACGAAAGGAGAACAAGCTGAAAAGAAAAGATAACTGAGGTATGAAAGACTTTCAAGGGAAACAAGAGCACAACATAATTGGACCATGACTGGCTGCATGCAAGTCAGAATCAGTTATGTGGAGAACAGATTTGAGGAGCTTTTCTACGATGCAGACAAAAAGCAGAAGGAACCAGAAAATGAAAGCCAGAATAAAGGTCTAACATGAATCTCTTGTGTTTTTGGGGAAGACAGCATAACAAAGGAACTAGAAGCGATAATAATAAAGGATGAAACAAAACCTAAGTACACAGCCTGACCGGGCTCACTGCATTTCAGACAAAAATGGAAGAGACCCACATCTAGATATATTCAAAGAAAAAATTTTGAATTACGTGAGTTTAAAGAAATCCTACAAACATTCATTCAGAAAAAGCAGTTTATCTATAAATTGGAGGGACAAATTGAGTGGTTTTTTTTTTGTTTTGTTTTTTTTTTTTTTTTTCTTTCTAAAAGCACTGTGATACTATTTTGGGGAATTGCCTTTTCCTGACTTGAGTCAGTACAATGGAACTGTCAGATACTTTTCCTTTCCTGCCAAGAAGTGGGAATGTGACCTGAGACTAATAGAACAGTCTCTTTCTGGAATTGGAACTTTAGCAGAGTTAACAAAAAGACAGAAGATAGTTGCTTCTGCTCATTTACCCTCGTTACAATGGCATGATGTCCATTGTCAGTTCCTCCAACTGAAATTCTAGGAGTGGCTCTGTTTCTGTCTTTTCAAGCCCGTTGGTCTTTCTTTTAGATTTTGAATTCTCATGTCTTTTCTGTAAATTCAACTTTTGCTCCAGTTGGAAACACACCCTAAGAGAAATGTAGATTTGGGGGGACTGGGTAACTGGCCAGAATGAGAAAGAAGGCAGTTACATTCCCTTTCGTAGGACAGGTCCCAACAACTCACTGTGTACTCCAACAGAACTATAATGATCTCCCTAGATACACCAGAGGGTGGCGCTCTGAGAAAGTGAATAGCAGATGCCAAAAAATAAAGGGTATGAGGCATTCTGGAACAGTGAGTGGAGTAGATGTCTTTTGATGGCATTGGATAACATAAAGCTAAAGAATAAACTCAAATCTCTAATTGATCACCTCAGGCTAATTTGCTGTGGCCTTACTGTTTGGGGTCTTCAAGACTGGCAGTTACTGTTGTAATGGTCATATTGCTGTAGGCATAGTTCATGTGGAGTTCCTTCCTTGTCCTATCACTTTGGATAAGCTGAGACTTATCAGATCAGACAGTTTGGCTGTTGGCCATTCCGACGACAGAGAGTGCATTTACAGTTTACTACATTTATATTCCACACACGTGCACATATACAAGTCACCAGCAAAGAAACCCAAATCGGGTTGTCTTCAGGATCGCCATAATCTAGAAGGCTTTTAAAACTGCACTACCTACAGGATTTTGAGGAAGAAAAGGCTGTGACCCAAGCATTTAAAATAAGTTGAGTTGACTTTTGTATATGATACAATAGGAAGCTATTATTAGATATGTAAAGGTGCAGGATTACACCACTCACATGCCCTTCTTGAAAAAAGTGCTTCAGCCAACCAAGCAAGAGAAGAAGCAAGGTGGAGAGCTAAATAAGGGACCCATGGTCTGAAAGGACCCGTGGCTCTAACCTCTAACCTAAGCCTAACTGCAAGCCAACCCTGAACCAAGGAACCTCATTGATTTCTTTGGTGTTGGGGGAATTTTGCAGTTAAAAAGTGAAGCCTGGTCCAGCAGTGCTTCTCTAAGCTGCTTCCTTCCTCAGCTGCTCATTTTCCTGTATCAGGAAACGTGTCTGCTGTGACACATCCTTTGTCCCCTCATACAGATAGAATCTGAGGCTTGGTTTGGTGAACACTTGTAATTTGTATTTTTTTAAAAAAAATGTATTTGCAAACAAAGCCTAATCTATTTATAGGGCTGTGACTCAGGGCTGAGAAGTAAATACATTTTCCCATTTCCACCAAGCAGGACGTTTAATGCCTCATAAAAACCTTTTTTATTGCCAAGCAAAGTAAGGATTTTCTGCATCTTTTAAACTTGGATCAAACAATTTTATCCTATAGAAATAAAAGAATTGGTTTGTAAGTATACATACAAAGATATACAGTGAGTCGGAAAAAAAGGAAACAACTTGAATGCTGACTATAGAAAGCAGTTGAATAAACTGTGGTATGTCCATATTTCTGGAATATTCTGTAGCTATCAAAAAGGAGGGGTTAGATTTATATGTATTGATCCATGGGAAAGGCCACAACAAGGCAAATTGTAGAGAAATGTAAGTAGAATGAGCCTCTTTTTGTAAAATCAGAAAAAAAACTTTTTTTGGTGTGAATGTTTTCATTTGGGGGCGTTGCTATGAACATAGAGAAGAATGTGGACATTAAGTTGTTAACATTTATCGTCTACAGGGAGAGATGGTCTTGGCAGTGAGGGTTATGGGGAAGGGGAATATTGTTGGGTTTTCTTTGATGCCTTTAGAACTTTTTATTTTGGCTTGTAATTAAAAGGCAACAAAAGTATGCATTGCCTTTTTAGTTTGAAAGGAAAACCTAACAAAGTAAATGATAAAGATAACTCATCCTGAATGACTTCAGTATTATTTTTCAATTGGGAAAGAAGAATACTTCATTCAGGGACAGATATGATATCAAACTCCTTTGCATATTATTTTCTGTCTATGATCTATGATTGTTGCAGTGTTAACTGTGCTTGAAAATTACTACATGTTAAATGTTCTCAACTTAATAATTCACATGCCATAAAATGTATCTTTTAGATGTCTGCAATTTGGTGGTTTTTACTATATATGGAATTGTGCAACCATCATCTCTGTCCATTTACAGACCATTTTCATTACTCCAAAGAGAAACTCCCTATCCATTAGCAGGCATTCTCTATTCTCCCCTCCCCTTAGTCCCTGGAAACCACTAATCTACTTCTATCTTTATGGATTTGCCTATTCTTGAACTTGATATCAACAATCATACAATATGTGACCTTTAGTGTCAGGTTTCTTTTCAAGCTTTATTCATGTTGTAGCATGTGTCAGATTTAGGTTTTTTTTTATAGACAAATAATATTCCATTGTATGGACATACGACTTGTTTATCCGTTCACGAGTTGATTGACATTTGAATTGTTTTCCCTTTTTTCTATTTTGAATATGCTGCTATGAACATTTGTGGGCAAGTTTTGGTCTGAACATAGTTTTCAATTCTTTTTGGTATATGCCTAGGGTAGAATTGCTTAGTCATATGGTAACTCTATGTCTAACAGTTTTAGAAACTGCCTGTTTTCCAAAGCAGCTGTACCATTTTACAGTATCACAAAGAGTTCATGAGGATTCTAATTTCTCTACACCCTTGCCATCACTTGGTGTTTTCTGCTTTTTTAATTTGTTTAATTTTAGCCATCTTGGTGTGTAACAAATGGTTTTGATTTACTTTTCCCTAGTGGCTTATGATAGAGTATTTTTGATGTTCTTTTGACTATTTGTATTTCTTCTTTGAATAAATGTCTTTTCAAATCTTTTGCCCATTAAAAAATTGGGGTATTTGTCTTTTTATTGATGAGTTGTAAGAGTTCTCTATATATTCTAGGTAGAAGTCCCTTGGCAGCGATACATGATTTGCAGGTATTTTCTCCCATTCTGTGGGTTGTCTTCACTTTTCCCTCTAATCATTGCTGTAGCTTCATCCCAAAAGTTTTTGTATGCGTTTTAAAATACGTCACTCATCATAAAGTATTTTCAAATATTCTTTGTGGTAATTTATTCTTTTATCTATTGGTTATTTAAGAGTGCGTTGTTTAATTTCCACATTTGTGAATTCCCCAAATTTTCTTCTGTCATTGATTTCTAATTTTATTCTATTGTGGTTGGAAAACATATTCTTTCTATTTTCAATCTTATAAAATTACTAAACACACAGTCTATTTGGGAAAATGTTCCATGTGCACTTGAGAAGAGTGTATATTTGCTGTTGTTGGGTAAAGCATTCTGTTAGGTCTGGTTGTTTTATGATATTGTATATTACTTATAAAGTCAATGTGTACAATCTTGGATATATTTCATGATTGAAATTATAAAAGTTTTCAAGAAAATATTGTGTGGAAATCATAAAGATTTTAATAATTATTTCTACCTGGTGAGATTAATGGATGGCTTTCCACCTTTATTCTAGTTCTCTGTATTTTCCAAGATTCTTGTGATGAGCATGTATTATTTAATAATAATGAAACAAACTTGAATTAAACACAAGTCAGGCAAAATGAAAGAGTACAGCTGGAAAGTCTTGCTGGAGGAGGTGATGAAATTGTGGTAAGATTTATGCAGATGTATTCCTTACCCTGGAGATTGTGCAAACAGCAGGTCCTCAGTAACTGTTTGTTAAATCAGAAATGACGGGCTTGTGACGGTGATCTGAATTTCCATCTGTCCAAACAGTAAATATAAATATAAGGAATTGACTGGTTATTTTGGCTTTCATGTTAAACCTGTAGACTTAGGGGAGCTCATATGTGTAAATGTCAGAAAAAAGACCAGAGAATTGGAATCCTCGGTCTTTCTTCATCTGAGATGAATCTCCTAATCTGCCAGTAACCTCTTCCATGTTGTCAGTAAGATGGCTTACTTTTGGATTTGGCAGCTCCATAGTCAATATTTTTTTTACTTTATGCTAAAGTAATCTTAATTAACTAAAGTTTTGCTGATTATGTTTTGTCAGTTGTTTAACACATTAGGTCCTTTAAAATTCCCACTCTGTGAAATGATTGTGTAATTGTTTGTGATTAAATTAGAGAGCAACAAAGGTATTTATTGGTTTATATCCACTTTTGATTCCCAAAGATTTTCAATGACTTGAAGAGGATAGAGTTATTTCGTATGACTTTCAAGAACAGTTTTAATGTAAATCTTGTAAAGCTTAGACAGAATATGGCACTGCTGTGATTTGTAAGTGCTTCATTCTTGCTCACAGAGTATTTGCGGAGTCAGTGTTTCTTGAAATAGGACTGGGTTGTAAATTGTGGTGCCATCTGCAAATAGACTAATAACATGTGAGGCAATGCCAGTTTTTATGCCTTATAATTTGGGATAATTGTCAGCACAACTGTGAGTGATGCTACTGTGAAAGCAAGAGGAACGTGTAGCTTACAGTCTCATTTCTCTCTAGATTGCAGTCTAGACTGCAAAATTTATTTTGGGGGCCAGCTTTAGCTTCCTAACACAGAGAAATAATAATCTAAAGTACATTTCTCCCAAATCACATTTCCTTTTTATTTTCAAAGAAATAGTCCTTCCAAGGAGCTGCTAATGCATGGACACATTTTTTTTTTTTTGTAATTTATGGTATGAATTAAATTAAAATTTCCTCTATCCGTGTCTGCCAAATTCCTGTTCTGAATAAATCTGCTGTGTTTGGGAGTTACTGGAGTCTATAAAACTGTTTTCGTTGCATCCTATTGAGTTAGAACAAGAGCACAAATTAGGAATTTTCCTATTTGCTAAAACACACAGTGATAATTCAAATAAAGATAACAGGTGATGGGGAGCCTATCTTTCTCCATTCCCTTGCTGCTTTTAAGATTTTCAATGATTTTTTTTTTTTTCCTCCCTATGACCAGTCGTTGAGGTCAGAGTGGGAATTTAGGAATTTAATGAATTTCAGACAATGGTTATATGCCTAAGGAAGATACAGTGACAAGCTTTTTTGCCCCCAAATCCCTTTTTTGTTTTTTACTTATATAGGATGATTATATGTGAATATACATGTGTGTACATATGTTAGTTGAAAACATTTGCCCTTCTATTTTATTCTCTATTTTATCTCTGAAAATTTGTTATTAGAATTTTTTCAGTGGTTGACTTAGGAGTTTCAGGATACCAGCAGGGCTGCTCGGGACCAAAACAGCTGATGGTTATGTCCGCCTTAAGTTTTGAGACTGAATGTTTCAGTAGAAGGGCTGGAGGAGACATGAGGGCACTCTGGGCAGAATAATGATTTGACATATCTTCACATCAGTATTCTCGGTAAATGTTTGATTTGATTTTATTTAGAGGAAAGGCTGAGCACTCTGCAGGAGAAAGAGGACACGTGGGACCCCTTGTTTGTTTACTTCTGGCCTTAACTTTCACATTAAACTCAGTATAACAAAGATCTTGTGATGAACTAGATCGACTGCCTTTGCTTTTCAATGGAATAAAGGAAGGATAGTATGAAAAACACTTGTGTAACCACCATGCCAAGTAAAACAATATTTAATATTTGGTCATATATGCTTCCTAGCTTCTTCTTCTCGCTCTCTCTTTTCAAATGGAATAAAATGTTACACATAAAAGTGAAGGCCCGAATATTCCCCCCTCACCCCAAAGGGGTGAATTCATTTGTGAATCTAGTCCATATGTTTATATGTTTATGAATCTATGAACAAAATGTAATGATGCTATGTGTCTTTTTTTTAATTTACATGAATGATAGCATGCTGCACTTAACATGCTAAAACAGACTTTTTTCACTAAATGTTGCATTTTCAAGCACTATCCATCTAGATCCAAATGGCTAATTAATTTTAACTGCTATTTACTTTTCCATTGCTAATTAACACAATTTAATGATCCATTCTCTGGTTGATGGATATTTTCCATCACTATTACAAACATTTCTGCATTGCTCCTAATATCTCACCATTTAATATGATAATTGCTAAAGATAGTGGGTAAAAAATTAGCCCTTTATCGAATTAAAAAAGTGACCTTCTATTCCCAATTTACTAGGTACTATAAACTGTCTTCTTTTTTTGTTTGTTTCATTTGTGACTCAAAGTTTTCTTTTCTTTTTTATTAAATTTATTGGGGTGAAAATTGTTAGTAAAATTACATAGACTTCAAGTGTACAATTCTGTATTACATCATCTATAAATCCCATTGTGTGTTCAGCACCCAGAGTCAGTTCTCCTTCTATCACCATATATTTGATAAACTATCTTCTTAAAGGCAGCTTTATTATTCTATTTGGGGGTTCTCCTCCCAAATCCAAAAGGTTTATCCAAAGTATTCCTTCAGATTAGATACAGTATTCTACCTAAAATAGATTTAATAGATTCAGTTTTTCTTATTTTGTTACAGTTTCCTTCATGTTTCAAAGCTCCATGTTAACTGGTTTCCTGGAAAGCGCCCCAGCTAACCCAATCCTGAATCTGCCTCTATCAATTTCTGAAGTGCATCATTAGAATATTCTTTTAATATCCAGTTAAAAAAAGTAATTTATGTGTTAAACAAAGACTTCCATTTAATTTATAAGAATTCTTAAAATTTTTAGATAGGTAGACTCTATCTAAAATTGATGCCTAGCGTAATCAAAAAGGGAGAACAAACTGTCATCACATAATGAGATATTTTTTGTACCCAAAAGCAAAAATGCTTTAAGATTTGAGATATTATTTGGATTTGGGCTATTCATTTTTTTAATTTGGCATAAAAACCATATGTCAGACCTAAAATTAAAAAAGTAAAAAGTACTCTATGCTATAAATACAACATAGATAAGATATTTAGAGAATAAGGTAAAATAACAGAATAAAATGATATGTTTGTATGTTTACTTTATCTTTAATGCATTTTGTGCTGTATGACGCAGTATTCTTTATATAAAGAATACTTTTTGTTACTTATTATAATTGCTATAAATGTGAGAGTATTGAAAAAAGAAATTGCATAAAAGTAAATACCAGAGGTGCCGAAAAAATGTATACACATTCATCTTTTGTTATCGGTATATACCATGTTTCCCTGAAAATAAGACCTAGCTGGACAATCAGCTCTAAGGAGTCCTTTAGAGCAAAAATTAATATAAGACCTGGTCTTATTTTACTGTAAAATAGGACTGGGTCTTAATATCATATGATATGATATGATATGATATGATATGATATGATATGATATGATATGATATGATATGATATAATACTGGGTCTTATATTAATTTTTGCTCCAAAAGACGCATTAGAGCTGATTGTCCAGGTAGGTCTTTTTTTTGGGGAAACATGGTATTGAGTATTATGATTTTAATATAGTTTTTTCCTTACTTGAAATGTGTATACAGTTTTTTGTACCCTCTGTAGTTTCTATTTTCCCTTTGGCTGAAGTAGGTGGTTTCCTGCAGTTGCCATTTCAGCAGCCCTCACTGTGTGGCAGTAGCAGCCTACACAACCTCCCTGCACAGGCAACATTCAATATGGCATCCTTTCCTTTCCTGGTCGCCAGGAAGCTGTAATTATATGGGTTCTGAATTGGAAGGAAGGACGGTGATTTAGTGTAAGTCCCTCAACATATTGTTAATACAGCATTGTGTAATTGTAGTAGTATTGATGCATGTATTACGGAGGTTTTTATTCCTTTTCTTTTTCCTCTCTCAAATAAACATTCTCCCATCTGTGTGGGCAACCGTGTATATACAAGTAATCGTTTTATCTCAAACCCACTATAGTATGATCCAAGATATTGCCACATATTAAGTAAACACAGTATGAGAAACATAGCCCCTCAGATGCTGTAAACTACCATTTAGGTAACAGAAGTGTCAGTTTCTTTGAGAATGCTTTCTTATTTATTGCAACAGCATCGCTTCCTAAGAGCATGTGACACTGAAGGGATTTACTCAGACTGTGTAATAGCTATGGAGCTGTCATAATGGACATGCTCTTCCCATGTTGCCTGCTGATCTTCAGAGATGGTTAAGAGGCAGAATGTTTCCAACTTGTATTATTATAGTGATGCTACACACATTCGAAGTGGCTTGTGCATTCATAAGATAAGTAATTGTGGAACCAGGCCTGGTATTAAGGACTTTATTTAAGAAGATACCCAGATCTGCTTTAGGAGCTCTCTGCCTCATATATAACCCCTCACAGAGAGTTACGATTCTTGAAGTCCCAAATATTAGCAATACTTGGGGTCCTTTTAGGAAGAAGAGTGTTTCAATGGGGTTAAGTTTCATTATAAACTTCATGCTTTCCAGGTTGAGTTTGTCCAGCCCTAGCAGTATGGTGTAGTGTGCCAGGTGTGTGGGAACACACAGGATAAATGTGGCATGTCTTCTTCAAGGGTCACACTTGCTCCTTGAATAATGTAAAACATTGCTGTTAAGTTCTTCCAAGTAGATCTTGAATAGAATGTAGCAGTCACATGAATGTTAAGACAAAACACGAATCATCAATTTAGTTTCCTGCTTGCAATGGACTGTTTCACCTGGCAACTTCCAGACAATCTGGGGCCATGTATTTTCTTTCTTCTGCCTTAGGAGAAATAATAACTAGAAAGTAGGAAATTTGAGATGCACCAACCAATGGATTGGTTGTATAGGCTGCAACTAATGGCTTTATTCAACATTAGCATCTACCTGTTATCTATAGCATGGATAACAGTGGCTATGAAACACGGGACTAGTGAGTTTTGAATGGCACTGGTGTTTAGGAGGCTGAGACCTCACATGGCCCTAATAGGGCACCTCATTGGGAGTCTTGGGACAGAAGAAGGATGACATCAGGGCACTGGCTGCCTAAAGAGGGTCAAAGGCACCATATATTTTCCAATTTGCTCATGAAATGCTTGAGATTCTCCTTGGTCTCCACATTTCTACCCCTGATATTTTTCCCCGTAGTTTGGTCACTTTCCTAATTACTCCCCAAATGCAAAGGGGCCTATATCATCTTAAATTTGAATACTTAGCATTTGGACTCCTCCATTCTAGATCTTATCCATTCAGGACTACCCTGTTCAAGTCCCACCCCTTAGAATCAGAGATGGTTTGGATACTTGGTCACACATTCTTGAGCGTTCCAGGGCTGCCCAAAGAACTCTGGACCTTGGCCTACTAAGCTCTGCATGGTCTGGCTCCTGGCTGCTCCTTATTTTCCACCACTTCCCTAACACTCACGGGAATCCAGCCACACTGCCGTCCCTGCTGTTCCTCAACCCTTTCAAGTCATTCCCATCTCAGGGCCTTATCTTGCTGTTTCTCCTTCCAGGAATGCTCTTCCCATAGACGTTGGTTTGGGTCCCTCTCTTACATCATCCACATCTGTGCTCCGGTGTTATTTGATCAGTGAGGTCCCCCATTCACCCTCTGGACACAACCTCCTGCCACTTGCTAACCTCTTTATTTTTCTTCATAGCCCTTGTCACGACCTGCCATGTAACGTATTTTTCAATCCATCTATTTATTCTCTGCCTTCCCTTTTCCGCCACCAGACCAAAACATCCGTCAGGGCAGGGCCATTATCTTGTTCAACACTGTATATCACCAGAACCACAAATAGTACCTGGTTCATGGTTGGTGCTCAAAACAAATGTGTTGTATGAATGGCTGAGCTCTGCCATTTTACAGATCTGATAACTGAGGACTGGTGAGGTGCACGAGGTTAGTGAGTAGCTGAACTGGTGGGCTTCCCTTGTGACTGCTCCCACCAGGCTGACCATTTCGATTTCTGAACATGACAGTCCCTGCTATCTGTACCTTCCCATTTCACACCGGTCTGTGTCCTGCTTTTTCTTATTCTTGAATTTCTTCATGTGGGAGTCATGCCTCTGTAACTAGTTATTAAGGGCAGGTATGGGGACCTTTCTTTGGTATCCACAATGCCTGGCACAGTGTCGGGAACATAACAGATGGTTAATGAATGCTTTTTATTATTTAAAAAATATTTTTTTCTTTAACGAACCTTTTTTTTAATTAAAAAAACCAATGTTATCTGGAAAAAATATGAATTCTATATATTGAGACCGGTGGGTGGTTTCTGGAATCAGAAATCCTGAAAGCTTTCGATGATTCTTAAAAGACTGCCCCCCTACTCCTGACCCAACCAGACCTAATCATTCTATACATTTTGAAAGAGCAAAAGACAAGGTTGCCTCCCTTGGCATGTTAATGTCAAAAAGAAATATTTGCTTTAGCAGGATCTGGCAAACCAAGGATCCCCAAAGGCCACAGAGCTGTTGCCAGCTCTGGGTTTTAGAAACAGCTGGCTAGTTTTATTATCAGTTAATAGCATTTGTATTTGTGTAATAGCATTTGTATTTGTGCTTTTGCAAATAACCATTACTCGTTAGGCATGGACGGTGTGGGAAAATTACTGTCGGGGTCCTAGAAAACTGGCTGGGGATGAAGACTACAATTCAGTAACTGCGTCCAGTGTGTGAAGAGTAAGGGGAAGAATTTATACTGGGTGTGTGCTGTTCAAGAAGAAGTAAGACTAGGTGGTGCCTGATGCGAATGCACTTCCTTCTCTCCCACCACACGCATTCCCGGGGCTTTGGAGAGCGCCTTCTTTAATCTATGGAGAATTATTCCATTCATCCTGCAAATATCAGGAGTGACTGTATTTTCAGCAGTGCCTATGAAAAACACAAGTCCTTTGTCTCTGTAAGATACTTTATGAGATGGGTTAAAAGGAATCAGGATGTATGAGTTTGAATCCTGCCTCTGCTATTTACTTGCTCTAAGATCTTAGACAAGTTATATTTAAGCTCTTTCTAAGCCTATTTTCATTATCTGTTAAGTGGAAATAAAAATGTTACCAATTGCATGGGTTGTTGTTGAGATTAAGTGAGGAGCTTTATAAAGTGCTTATCACATTATCTGGCAAGCAGAAGGGGCTCAATGCATTTTAAATAAGTAAATATATATATCCTTGAATAGAGAAGGAAGGAACCAGCCCAGCCAGTGACTTTTTTGTGTTCCAAACTATGCTGCTTACACCCCGGAGTAATGAGCAGAATTCTTTGGGATATTGCTTCACTCCTCGGTCAGCAACCCTGCGGATGTATTTGTCTTAGCCATTTCAGGCTCTATGCCTGCTGATGACAAGTTGCCTGGCTTTAAGGTGAGTATAAACTGCCGAAACTACCCAGGCCAGGAAGCCACCTGCTTTCATCAGAGCCTTGGAAAGTGAAAGTGGCTGTGATAACAAGGGTGGCCATCTTTTTTGTCCCCAGGAAGAGCAGACCCCAAATTGATTGCTAGCGTGAGATTCTGGGTACTGAGGTGAACTTAGCTTTGCGGTTCAGTAGTGAACTGGGAGCCCAACTCTTTGAAGGCAGATTCCATGCATGATTTATTTGTGTAAAGTATCTCCAGCAAGTGGAATATTCGAGGATGTCAATTTGGGCAAAAGACTATCCTCTAGTAAGACTGGGTGCACTGGCAGGAGTGGCGCCAAGCGCTGGCCCATTGAAAATAAATATGCTGCCTCTGATCTGTAGGTACCGCTGTTGGCTGACAAGCTCTTATAGGAACAAAGGAAGTAGTGGCATAGCAGGCACTGTCCTTTGTGGGGACTGTAAGTGGCTGAGACTGTTACCATCTGCTCTTCTCGATTCAAATATTTAACAGGAGGTTGAAAACACAGAAGTTACTATAAAATTACCAGTTTGTTTTTTTCCCCCCTGAACTTAATTTCTTTCTGTCAAGGAAGGTGGGGGTCCCTCATATTTAGCGTCTGTTTTGGAGACTGCCAGGAGATGGCGCCAGGGCTTGGTTCTTTTTTTTTTTTTTTTTTTTTTTTTTTTTTTTACGTCTTGGTTCTTAATGGTTCCTTGGAACACTAAAGAAAACCAAATGCTTAGAGTAGTTGTTTTTTGATGAAACTCTATTTCTCAGGAAATCTGAACAGAAATCCTGGCCTTGCATTCCTCAGGTTAAATGCTCTTCTCTTTTAATCAGGTTAAAACTGAGTTTCTTGTCATGGTGCCCCATATTTTCAGTTAGTGATTTTCTATGAGAAGGTCACTCTGTGTCTGCTGTTGTCTTGGTACAAACGCTAACATAAAACAGAATCATGCTTGGAGAGGGATTTTAAATGAATGAAGTTAGAACTTTCCAGTATTTTGCATGAAAAAAAAATAGTCGAGATCACGTTATTCGGGAAATAGTAATGTTTTGGATTACGCTGTTTTTTTCTTTTCAGACCCTTTTTACTGATCTGCTGCTGTAAAGCAGAAACCAATAGAACTGATACTAGAGATTCCAACACTTTCTAACAGGCACTGTTTACACTTCAGGGCTGATTTCCTACCAAGATTAATTAATAAAACTAACCATCCCAACATAAAAACTGCCTTGCTGCTTGCTTCCTGCCTCCCAGCTCTGTGCCTAGCACGTGACACTCATCCTTTCACTTAATCCTCACAGTCATCTTCTGGGATATGTACTTTACTATTCCATTTTTCAGGCCAGAAAACTGAAGCTTATGTTCAATAATTTGCCCAAAGTTATTCAACGAGTGAATAGGAGAGCAGGGATTAAAACCCAGGAAATCTGACTCCACGTCTGGCTGGGGGAGGGCAACGGGAGGGGGAAATAACTGGGCACCCTGGAGGCAGTGCTCAGTGGTTCCAGGTAGGTCAGTGTGCTGAGAGCATACAGGTGTAGAAGTGTGGGAATTGTTTGGTGATCTCGGACTCAGCACTGGGCCATGTTCCATGACTTCTCACAACATGGCACAAAGAATCCAAATTCTGAGACCTGGATGATCTGAATTCTGCTTCCCTCCCCTCGCCCCCTTGGCTATTACTCTCCGCGCACCTTTCTCTTTCTGAATTTGCCAGGCCCATTTTTGCCTCAGGAACAAGCCCATTTCTGCCTCAGCACCTGCCAACCCTCTGACTGGAGTTCTTTTCCCTCAAACCCTCACAGTACTGGCTGTTTCTCCTCAGGACGGAGTGCAGATGTTACCTCCTCTAAGGGCCCATCTGAGAACCACAGAATCTAACGAGGCTCTTCTGCCTCAAGTCCTCCTCACCCCATTGCTCTCTTTTATTCCCTTCATCACACTTACGGTGATCTCTAATTGTCCTCTCAATTGGTTAGTTGGCTTGTTTACCCAGGCATTGTATGTTTTATTGTATGTTTCCTCTCACTAGAATGTAAGCTCTATGAGGCGGGGATCCTGAGTCTGGTTTATTGCTGTATTTCTAGAACCTACATCATTCCAGACACAGAAGTGGTGCTTAATAAATATTTATTGAATGAACATGGTGGGAGGATGTAATAAAAGCAGTATAGTAGTGGTCCCACCCACCCATCAGGATGCTCGCAGTACAATTGGAGAATCCAGCTTGACACAAAGAAACCAAGAGCAATCCACGGCTAAGGTGGAGGCAGTCTAGAATAGTGGGTGAAAACTGGGGCTTAATGCCCTGCGTTTCAATCCGGACTCTGGTACCTGCTAACTGTGTGACCTTGGCCAAGTTATTGAGCTCTTTTTTTGTTTCTGTTTCCTTATCAGTGTGCTGAAGATTAATGATAATAGTAATAACACATAGCTCGTGGGATTGCTATGAAGATTAAATGAGTTAATATATATGGAGTATTTGGAACGGTGCCTGGAGCACAGTGCTCTATAAATATTTGTTAAATAAATGAAGGTATAATCAAGCAAAAACTTGTGGCTTTAGAAATTCTGAAAAATGAAAATGCTAGTGTGGGGGAAGGCCCTATTTCTTGGAGGAGGCTGGATTTGGGTTGAGGGAGATAAGGGATTCTGAGCACATGCTTGCACTTGCTCTGGCTCCTAATTTCTATGTATTTATTCAAGAAATCTTTATTGAGCATGAGTAAAAAATGGTTAATAAGCAGTCTCTCCACCTCCTACCCCCCCAAATTATTCTAAGAATTCATTATATATAACAGACTTTTTTATTTATTAGTATTATTTGGATTTAACACACATATTAATGTTGTAAGAAAAACCCAACGACTATAGCCTCTTTGCTCTCTAGCAATGGTCTTTCCTGTCTGGGTTGGGGTTCAGGCTCTGGGATGAATCTCAGCTGGCTCTAGGAGGATTCTACTTGTGAAAAATGCAAATTTCTCTCTCCTCTCAACTAAGTTCAACCAACACGCATTGAGCACTAACTTTGTGCAAAGCAGACATGTGGGGCATAGAGAGAGTAATAAAAGTCCCATCCCTCACAACATAAGAATCTAGAAGAAGTTTCAAATTAATGGTGGTCCAGAGCTTGCTGCACAGTGTGTAGGGAACAAAGGGGAAACCAAAATAGGGGCAGAGAGAGGAACAGGCAGAAACCACCGTCGCAGGTCAGGACTTCATAGCACAGAGTAAAATGAGCTCTCAGGCTCCAAGTGGAGGTGGCTTTGAGAAAGATGGTAGCATCTAATAATAGCAACAACATTGAAAACAAAACAAAATGCTCATTTTTACATCACAGGACGTTGGGTTTTAGAGATGGGCTTTGTGCATTTTCAACAAGGTGGGAGATAAATGAAAAGAAGCCTTCTCTCGGCTATAAAGAGAACATCAAAGCTTCTCTATTGATTGAAGGGAAATAATTACAATGACATCATGAGAAGAGTCAATGGACTCCCAACACAGAACTCCAGATCTGATCTATGCAATCTCACCCATTCCCAGCACATGGCCTCAGGACATAGTGGCAAATAATAACATTTAATTAAAATACATAAAATAGGAGTGTCAATAATAGCACATGTCAAAATCAATAAAATGCTAATTTCTAAAGATTGTGCTTGCATGGGGTCTGGAGGGTCAGCAGCAAGGAATTCCACAACAAAGAGTCTTTGTGAAAGAGGACAGGCTTCCATTCCCTGTGGCTGGAGTTATAGACCTTGGAGATCCTCCAACTCAGATTCTTCACTCTACAGAAGATAAACTTAGGCCCAGAGAACTGATTGTTTCATAGTGGAATTAGTCGTAGGATAATAATCTGAGTTTCAGGCTGGTGTTCTTCATTCCCTTGACACTCTTTCTTTGAATCCCAGAGTTACTGGCAGGAATGCCTTCCCCCCTTTACAAGGAGTGCCCAAGCTGGTGGAAGAAAGCCACACACCAGTGACACAGGTGCCTCTAAATCTTCTCACAGCACATGGCATCTTCCATGCGTGACTGCATCTCAACAAAAGTTTTTAATTGAAAACCTGCAGTGTGACATTTCTAAGTAGAATTGCTTCTTTGTGCCTGTTGATCCCCTCCCTGTCACTTGGATTGTGTAGAACACTCAAAATATCAGCCTCACAATCTACTTTCTCTTCTTGAGGTGCATTCTTATGGGGCAAGGAGCCCTCTCATGGCCCAGACTAAATGCCAAATTAAAAAAAAAAAATTATCCTTTAATCTATTTAGAATGCAATGCAATTCTGCAATAAATAAAAATTTCCTTTCATCCAAATGAGATAACTTTGGTTAAATGTTAGAAACCTGAGTAGGTTGTGTGGGGTTAAGATTACATGGGGTTTCCATCAAATTCCAGCCCTTGGTCTGAAATTTGGGCACAGAGCTTTGGAGACACTGATGTTTGAAGGAGCTGCTTGACATTACTATCTAGGACTAAAGTGAAAAATGGGAGCTGCCACAAGTATCAGTTGCATTTGCACACTTTGGTGAATCTTATCAAGCAGCAACCACGAAGACCACATTTTGGGGTTTTGAAAATGTGGGATTGAGGTGGTCATGGAAATTTAGACTCTAAGATGGCTGATTTCTACTCAGCACAAGACTCCGTTGGAATTTGCTACCTTTACCATTGCTCACAGACCAGGAATTGGTGTTCCTTCAGTGGCAGCATGGCCTGTGATCTTCGGTTCTTTGGTTCTCTACTGAGTGCCTACTGTGTTCATTTATTGGGTAGAGGGTGTCTGTGCAGACAATCTTACAACATGGGCAAACTGACATCTCCTTTTAAGAGCTGGGAGAGAGGTGACCATGGAAAACCAGAAAATGCTTGGCAAATTCTGTCTAAATCAAATGTTCTCTCAAACTTTCTAAATGGAAGGGACTTAGGGGTACTGACATAGTTCAAATTAGGGCACTTGGGGAGCTTGTTCTGCCACAGAGCTTATATAATAACGTAAAGTGTCATTTATTGGAAACTTATTTTCTGGTGGACATGATTTATTTAACCCTCAAAACAATCCTATGGCAGATATTCTATTATTAACCCCACTGTTCTGATTTCCATTTGAGGCACTATGCTATCTAAAAAAATATATTTTTATTAAAATATAGCTAACATACAATATTATATTAGTTTCAGGTGTATATCATAGTTTTTCAACATTTATATACCTAAAGAAGTGATCACCAAGATAAGCCCGGTAATCAATTGACACTGTACCATGTTATCACAATATTATTGACTATATTCCCTATGCTGTACATTACATCCCCATGACTTGTTTGTTTTATACCTGGAAATTTGAACCTCTTATTCCCCTTCACCTCCCCCCTTTTTAATTTTTCAATTATAGTTAACATTCAATATTATTTTATATTAATTTCAGGTATACACATAGTGGTTAGACATTTATATAATTTAAGAAGTGAGTCTGCTGACTAGTCTAGTACCCACCTGGCACTATCCATAGTTATTACCATATTATTGACTATATTCCCTATGCTATATCCTACATTCCCATGACTACTTTGTAACAACAAATTTGTACTTCTTAATCCCTTCCTCTTTTTCACCAACTCCCAACCCTGCTCTCATTTGGCAACCATCAAAATGTTTTCTGTATTTATATGTTTGTTTCTGTTTTGTTTGTTTATTTTGTTCTTTAGATTCCACATATAAGAGAATTCACATTGCATCTATCTTTGTCTGACACTCCACTCAACACAATACCCCCAAGTCCATCCATGCCACTGCAGATGGCAAGAATCCATTCCTTCCATAGCCAAGCAATATTCCATTATATATATGTACCATCTCCTCTTTATCCATTCTTTTATTGGCAGACACCCAGACTACTTCCACATCTTGGTCATTGTAAATAATGCTGCAATGAACATATAGATGCACCTGTCCTTTCAAAGTAGCGTTTGGGTTTCTTTGGATAAATACCTTACAGTAGGATTACTGGTTCCTTCTTTGTCTCTCGTTATAGCCTTTGTTTTAAAGCCTATTTTGTCTGGTATAAATATTGCTACCCCAGCTTTTTAAAATTTCAATTTTTATGAAATATCTTTTTCTATCCCTTTACTTTCAGTCTGTATGTGTCTTTCAATCTGAAGTGGGTCTTTTGTAGGCCTATGTAAGGGTCTTGTTTTCTTATCCATTCAGCCACACTATCTTTGGATTGGAGCATTTAATCTATTTACAATTAAAGTAGTTGTTGATAGATATGTAGTTATTTCTATTTTCTTATTCATATTTTTGATTTTTTTGTTGTTGAAGTTCCTCTAAGATTCCCTGTAATACTGGTTTGGTGGTGATGAACTCCTTTAGCTGTTTTTTTTTGTGTTTTTTTTTTCGTCTGGGAAGCTATCTGTCCTTTGATTCTATAGCTTTGCTAGGTAAGGTAATCATAGTTGTAGGTTCTTGCTTTTCATTGGTTTGACTATTTCGTGCCAATCCCTTCTGGCCTGCAAGGTTTCTGTTGAGAAATCAGCTGACAGTCTTATGGGAGCTTGCTTGTGTAACTAACTGCTTTTTTTTCTCTTGCTGCTTTTAAGATTCTCTCTTTGTCTTTAACCTTTGGTATTTTAATTATAATATGTCTTGGTGTGGGCTTCTTTGAGTTCACCTTTTTTGGGACTTTATGAGCTTCCTGGGCTTGAATATCCATGTCCTTTGCCACATTAGGGAAGTTTTCTGTCATTATTTCTTCACATAAGTTTTCAATTCCTTGCTCTCTCTCATCTCCTTCTGGTACTCCTATGATGCAAGTGTTGGTATGCTTGAAGTTGTCCCAGAGGTCCCTTAAACTGTCCTCATCCTTTTGGATTCTTTTTTCTTTTTGCTGTTCTGGTGTTTTATGCTACTTTATCTTCTAAATTGCTGATTCAATCCTCTGCTTCATCTAATCTACTGTTGATTCCCTTTAATGTATTCTTTATTTCAGTTATTATATTCTTCATTTCTGACTGGTTCTTAATTATGTTTTCTATCTCCATTTTTATGTTTCCTATCTCTTTGTTGAAGTTCTCCCTGAGGTCATTGAGCATCCTTATAACCAGTGTTTTGAACTCTTCATCTAGTAGATTACTTGTCTCCATCTTGTTTAGTATTTTTCCCCCCTGGAGCTTTGTTTTGTTCTTTAATTTGGGACATGTTTCTTTGTCTCTCCATTTTGGCTTCCTCTCTGTGTTTGATTTTATGTATTAGGTAGGGCTGCTATGTCTCCCAGTCTTAGTAGAGTGGCCTTATGTAGTAGGTGTCCTGTGGGGCCCAGTGGCTCAGTCTGCCTGGTCACTAGAGCCAGGTACTCCATGTGTGTCCCTTGTGTAGGTTGTGTGTGCCCTCCTGTAGTAGTTGAGCCTTGGTTGCTGTTTGCACATCAGTGGAAGGGATTGACCCTTGGGCTGATTAGTTGTGAGGACTGGCTGTGTCTATAGTGGAGAAGCTGTTGTGCAGGGGCTGACCCTATGGATCAGAATTCACTTTAGCAGGGCTCTGGTGCCTGCCCTGTCTGCCCTTTGGGTGTGTCATCCTCAGAGGCAGCTGGGTGATGCTCTGGCTTGGCCCCAAGCTGGTCACCACGTGTGCCAGTCCCAGGGCTTCCTGGGAGGGACCCTACTGCAGGCCAAGTTCTGCTGCATCCTGTGCCCTGACTGGGGCCACCTGGCATGAGCCACAAAGCAATCGACAGATGGCCACCTTTGCTGGGCTTAGAGGTGCCTTAAGAGGCCAATCTTCAAACCAAGAATGGCTGCTGCTACTGCTAGGCGTGGGGTGCTCAGCAAGAAGTATGGGGCATGCTGAAGCCATATACTCTTGTTTGGGTTTTGTGAACCTTTGAGAGATTTTAGGAAAGTCCGCAGCATGAATCAAAACAGGCCATTTATATGGAAAAGCTACTGGAAGTGGCTTAGGTGGGCCTGCAAGTTGGGTGGGGTGGGGTCTCAGGGAGTCAGCAGAGCAGAGCACATGGTGTTAGCGAGGTTGATGGAGACTCAGATGTGGCTGTCACCAGAGTCTGCATGCAGGGAAGGGGGAGGGCTCAACAAAGAAACAATGGCTCCCATCAGCTCCTCTCTCCAGGACAAAGCTGCCTCTCCAGTCCTTGCCCTGATGTCAGACAGTTCAGTTTTTCCTGTATGTTCCTGGTGCTTTTTGAGCTGCTGCTTCAGTGGTAGAGCTCAGAGCAAGTAAGTCCATTAGCGAGTAAGTCTTTGCATGGGTCCTTTAAGAAGAGTGGCTGTACTCTAGCTGCCCTCTGTCTCTCTCAGCCACTATCCCCAGTGGTTTTCACAGCCAGAAGATGTGGGGATTTCTCTTCCCAGGACTGAAACCCTGGGCTGGGGAGCCATCTTGACTGGAAATCATAAAGATTTCTTTTATATGTTTGCCTCAATTTTTATAGCATACATAGAATAAATTGAATATTAGAATATTAGAATATTAAAGAATGCTTCTACACTGATACTTGTTAGTGAGCATGTGTATATATGAGGCACAAATAGTCTCATATTCTGGGCCTAAGTCTCAGGTGTTTATCTGTATAAGTTTACTCCAAGCATCCTTTCTTTTCACTACTTCTCCTATTTTGATCCTGCCAATTCTCTGATTATCCAAAAGAACCAGTGAGCATTTGCTGTGATTCATTGTAGGTTTTTGCCTAAGGTCATCTCTATTTCTGAGAAATGTAAACAGGTGGTGCACTATTTAGAGTTTGGTATCCAGGCCATTTTTAAGGCTTTTGATTCTGAGTAGCCAAAAAACAATAAATGTCCACAACATTTAAGAAAGAGATTAGAAGCAGCTGAAAATTAACCAATTTCATTTCCAATACTGATCAGTACCATAAAAATCATTTTCCCACCTTGTATACACATTGATATGGTTATTTTGAAGCAGTTATCTTGAGCCAGGGATGTTTTGATGTCCACTAAAAGCAAATGAAAAAAGGACACAGCAATTATACTTCTGTGAATTTATCCTGCAGATATACTTGCACAGATGCAAAATGAATTTTTTTCAATTAAAGTTTATTGGGGTGACAATTGTTAGTAAAGTTATGTAGCTATCAGGTGTACAATTCTGTAATACATCATCTATATATCACATAGTGTATTCACCACCCAGAGTCAGTTCTCTTTCCATCACCATATATTTGAGCAAAATGAATTTGTACAAGCTTATTCATTGCAGCAGCATTTATAATAAAAGATTTGTAACAACACAAATGTTAATCAATAAAGGAATAGTTATAGTGTATCTATGCAACAAAATGCTATGCAATTATGAAAAAGAATCTGCAGAGCAGTGTATATAAGTGTGCACTGCAGAGCAGTGTTTATTGTCAGCTACTTTTGCTTAAAAAGGTAGTGGTGGGGATAATACATATTCTTGGCACATGCATAAAGAAACTCTAGAAATTCATAAGAAAATAATAATAGTAGTTATCTGGATGGTAGAAAACAGGTAGATAGAATACAGAGAAGACTTTTCACTGTAGACCTTATAATTTAAAATAAAAATGTCTGAACCATAAAAATGCATTGCCTATTTAGGATTTTTAAAAATGCTCATGTAATATACACAACGGAAATCTTCACCCCACCTAAGACCCCCTCCCTAACACTGCTCCAGCCCAAATAACTTCTCTGAACCTTGTCCTATCCTGGAGGGAAATCTGATTCGCATACCATTTTGGTGATTAAAGACACGATGCAGTTGTTAGGAATATCTAGTTCAAACTGCAACTCTTTCACCTACCAGTTCAACAGAGATGTGAAAACTGAAACTAATGTACTCTTCAGATTAAGAAAGCTCTGAGGGTTTGGTGCAAGGTTTTATCCATTTACATTTATTCACTCAACCAACAAGTAGACATTTACTCTCATCCTCTACTGTGCTGGCTCCTTTGCTGTATTTAGACAGATCATGTTGGTCATGGGTGAGGAGGTTGATGGGAGAGGGTCCAGTTTGATGGCAAGGCATTGACTTGGAGGTTACTGAACTGGGAGCAGATAAAGAGGGGGAGTGAGTGATATGCTCTCTGGACCACTATCCACTAAGACAGTCTGTCTGTTGTGCCAGCACTGGTAGGCTCAGAGAAGAACAGTTCACCTAACCTTGCATGAACCCTGTTCTCTGTTGCCTGAAATGGACTTCACCTTGAAAGATGTCAGAAGCAGGTAAAGAACCACACCCAGGCAAAATAGCAGCAGGGACTTCTGTTTTTCCAAAGGGCATACTGCCAACTGCCATTCTCATTGCATAGTGACTTATTGGCTTCATTAACTTTCTTGTGTTGTATCCTTTCAGCTGAAAGGTGTTTTAAGGTGATAAACATGAAAGCACCCCCACCCCATATTGCTGTTAAATAGTTTGACCTGATAAATACCAGTGTCAGGGGGATGGAGGGAGTTGCTGAGGACATAGGCACGTTCTTTGTTTTTTGTTTTTTATTGGTAGGTCTTCTCAGGGTATCCTACAGCTGGAAAAAAATCTTGCAAATTTCAGAAGTAAAACTGTGATGTAATTCCAGTTTCTTGGGTCCTTTGTTACACCAGAGAGAATTTTCTTTGAGTTTGATGAAATTGTCTTCAGTATAGGAAAATTAGATCTCAGCTTATTCTAATTTGGGGACACATACTGCCTAAAAACTGATGCCTGGTGTCTTACCATTAGCAAAATAACTCTTTGGGAGTACTACTTCTCTAATTAAAATACAGTCATGGGTACCACATAGCCTGCTGTTAATTATTGACATTTGGTCAAGGCTTAGTTTCCTAGGAATAAGTTGAGTGGTGCAGGAGAGAAAAACACAGAAGTGGATGAGACCTAACACACAGGCACTGATGGAGAGAGCAGGCCTTAGTTATTGACCAGGGGTGCAGGTTAGTTTGGGGCGGGTGAATGGGGTGGGCAAGGGATTCTGAGCCATGGGGTCGGGGGCCAGCACTGAGTTAGGAGAGGAACAGAGTGTGCAGAGAACATAAAAAGGTGAGGGTGGAGGGTTGCTGGAAAGAGGCGGGAGAGGATCTGAGGCAAATTGCACTCACTTCTCAATATAGTTAGGGACTAAGCCTGCTCAGTATTTGGCATAGGAAAGTCTGCATCAAACGGGGAAGGCAGAAGCTTAATACAAGCTTTCACGTTGCTGTCTCGACTGCAAATTCTTCATCAAGATTTCCTACAGAGAGCTTGTTTACTTAGCCGACTTGTATTGTCAGTAGCGATCTTTGGATATTGAAGTAATTAAAAATGACAAATAAGGACATATTTACTATTCTTGGGGCACAATACAACCTTGGAGACACTCACTTACTTGAGAAGTCACTTGGGTGATTCTGTCACATCTTGGCACAGCTCGCCCACTCTGTGACTAAGCATTATGGTTGTAGATATCTCTGAAGACCTGGAAACTTAGCTGATTAATTTTTATGATTTGATATTACAGTGTTATTCTATGTATATAAACACCATGTGTTCATGTTCGGAGAAGTGATCTTTTCCCTTTAACAAAGGGCTCTTTCATGACAACGATGACAACATGGCAAGCAATCAGTAAGTGTTCTTTGAGGGTAGTGACATTGGCTTTTATTTTTGAAATCATTATTTTCACCTTTATATCAAGGTTAGAAGGTGGTGCATACATTTTGATTAGTATCACAATAACATTTAAATATATAGTTCTGCTGTGCAAAATTGCATCCTACTCAGAGAGTGAATCCATCTATTTGTGCCTCTATCCATCCACACAACACATACTCTGTGAGCCGATTACATCTGGTACTATGCTGGGAATTTGGGATGCAGTGATGGACAAGTATGGAACCAGTCCCAGCCTCCCAAAACTTACAGTCAGTAGGGGAGACAGATGCTAGTTGAATAAACACAAAAAGAAATGTATTGTTTCAAATTATAGTGAGTGCTTTGAAAAATAGGTACACAGTTGTATGAAAGCATATAATAAGGAAAAAGATATTTAAACTGAGATCTGAAGAATAAATAGGAGTTAACCAGGCAAAAAGTACTTGGGATAGAAGATGGGGAGGGAGGGTGCAAAGAACGTTCCAGATAGAAAGGAGTTGAGAAACTGAAAGATAAGTATTTCCAGAGAGCAAGTCTTTGTATATGACTTTGGCTATGCTATTGAACTTGATTGTGTTTTAGGTTATTTTTATTTGAAAAATGAAAGTTCTGATACTGGCTCCCTATCATGATAAATAGCAACTATTCCATAATTAATGAAAAATTGAGCAGCCCTTTTGAGTTCTAAAATGAAAGGTGCTGTAATGGCATAAAACCTGCCAAAATCTACATCCGAAGGAAAAAAACATTAATAACTTGGCACTCTCCTCAGCTTTAGGCATGCAAGTAGATAATGAAAGTCCTCTAATTATGTTTTGCTTTGTGATGAAATTATGAATGAATTTTTCTACAAATCAGAACTCCATTCCTCTAAAGTAGAACGGTGAGCTTCATTGGCTGGTCTCTCTGGACGATGAGTCATCAGACACATACTGGTTAAGTCCATTATATTTTAGCACACAGATGAAGGTTTTCCTCTGTAGCATAATTTCTCAGGAAAGCAAAACAATTTGTTCCTATTACCTTGCTTAAAAAGAATCAGCTTTATTTATCGGAGATTTATCTGAATAGATGCTTCTAGCCATACATATGATGTATATTGAGCTAATTAGATTTTGCCAAGAATTCATTTGGAAGGCAGATCAGAAGCTGGCCTGCGTGAATCAAGGAGTCAACTCAGGGCTCTCCTCCTGTGAACTACAGATTGTGGCACAACTTTAGGGCATGGTTAATTTTTGGAGCAGGTGAGTAAGTAGTGAAAATGAGCCCCTGAGCAAATGTTCATTTTAGTGTGGAGACAGGCCTGCATTTCACCCAGAAGGAGCCTTCAGAGTGGAAAAGAGGCTGAATTCAGTCATCAGAGCCTTGCCCTACTGTTTGTGACAGAGGCCAACAAGGCCTACGGGTGGCTGGTGGCCGAGGGTGATGTGAATTTCATCCTGCTTCTGCTGGGGGAATGATCAGACAGTGCAGCCAGCTCCCTCAGCTGGAAATGGTTTTCCCCATCTGGATTTTATTACCCTTCTGAAACGCAGCTCTGAGCTGGCTCTTCCTGGCCACGGGAGGGACGGATCCACCCTGGATGAGCGATGAGCATGTGCTTGCCCCTGCGGTGGAGATGTGGGCTACAGCTACTTCAGTCTCCGGCCTCCCAGCCAAGGAGCTCTGGGAGCTGTTGGCCAAGTGAATCAAAGGGCAGGAAACAGGCTAAACATAGATGTGGAGGGAGATAAAACTGTGGCTCCTTTGAACTCAGAAACATTCATTGACCCAGGGTAATAGCACAAAGTATACGTTTTTGTTTATTTTTTCTAACTATATTTTGCTTTACAATTTCATCAGACAATAGTTCAGTTGATTATAAAGATCTGGGACTTGAAAATAATTTTCCTTGACTGCTAGGTTGGAAAGTGAGGAACTATGCTTCTGTGGGTTGTTGTGACTGAAGCTAATATTTGAGTGGCCCAGGTGCTGAATTAGGTGTATGCTAAATTAAGCCCAGTGGCTATATCAGTATTTGTCACTCAACATGTCACTCACAAATTTGTGGGTATCTCTCTGTGACGTATGGAACTAGAGAACTGATTTCTGGTTTATACTTAGAGAAAGCCATATAAGACTATCTCAAGCAGGAAATCTTTCCTTCTATCCACCCATTTGCAGCATGACTAGGAGTGTGAACTCTGGAGTCAGACAGCTGTGGGTTCAAATCTTAGCTTCACCCTGACCGTCTGTATGAATTTAGATAAGTTACCTCTTTAACTCAGTTTTTGCATCTGTAAAATGGGGGTAGTAGCCGTTATAGTAAGTCCTTACTTAATGTTGTTGATAGATTCTGCAACTTTAAGTGAAATAAAGTACAATGAAATCAATTTACCACAGGCTAATTGATATACACAAGATTTAAGATAGCATCTCATCCGCATTATAACAAAAAGACATTGAATGAAATGACATTATTTGAGGACCTGCTGTACCTTGTTTTGAGAATTAAGTAATATAATAAGTGTACTATTTCTTGGGCCTATATGTAATAAACACTCAATAAAGTTTGCATTATTATTATTATTATTATAATTCAACAAATATATATTAAATGCCTGCCAATATTATGTATTGTAGAAATACCAAGAAGTATTAACAGTAGTTGGGGAGAGAAAATATGGGAACACGAAAAAAACAAAACAACCGTGAGTACAACCTAGTAATATGAACAAGGTCACAGATAAAGTACAATGAAAACTAAAAGGACAGAGCAGATGAAAATTAGTAGGAGTTCAAAGTTCACTGAGCCCTGGGATAGTCAGAGACTACTTCATGGAGGAGGAGGGCATTGGGCTGGGTAGGATTCTACTTTTGCCACCATTTGCAGACCCATGGATACCCTGGTCACATGGGCTGGATGACAGGCAGGCCTGGGGGGCTCCCAAGGAGATGCCATTCCTAGATGACTGTTACTATCAGCCCAGCTGTCAGCTGCACAGAAGGTAATTCTTCCGCTAGGAAAATATCGTGCATGCCTCCAGAGGACACAACCTTTCTTTTGCTGCAGTCTCCTATCCTGAGAGAGAAACGATTCTCTTCCTTTGGTCCTTCATTTATTCAAATCCTGCTTTATTGATTATCTAATAGATACCCCATAGGCTAGGTGCTGGAGACACAGAAATGAAAAGACCTGAAAACCAATATCATCTGCTTCCTTTGGACACCCAAATGGAGAGAGCCCCTGGGTTGTTGATGGAGCCAGTACCAGAAGTCTCCAAATGGTCAGCCTTCCCTGCTGAGGCTGCTGCACTTATGGCAAAAGAAAGTGGAGTGGTCAGATGCCTTTGCCTGTAGCCATGGGTACTGTGGCCTTGCTGAGTTCAAATCGGGGACGGAGTCTGTCATAACAAGGGAATCACAAATTGTCATGAAAAAATGTCGCCCACTTTTTGTTAGGAGAGGAACCCTTCTCAATCTCTTTCTCTCTCTTTCTATCGCTCTCTTTCCCCCTTTATACTTTGGCCTCCATCTATAGAGAAATGAACTTCTGCCCCATATCTTTCCTCAAAGAAGTGAAGGAGAGAATACTTTTGGGACCAACTTCCATCCTTCCTTTAGATGATCCTCCCTTGCTGCCAATCTGATTGGTCAATGCCTAGGACATTCACCTGGCCATATTTAACTTGTAGGGAGGTTCACTGTGCCTTAAAGGCATGACTCAGACTCTACATTTTCTTTTCCTCTTTCTAAGCTCTACTCCATTCCTGCTCACATGGATTTACCATACCCACCTTGTGTAGCACCTGGCCATCCTCCCAGTTCTTTCCACTGGGACTTTGTCCAGCTGGACAAGCCAGGTCTGCTGCCATTGTCCACTCTGCTGTTTGGGTTGGGTCACTTTCTCTCTGTTTCAAGATTTAGATTCAGGGAAGAAGGATCAGGAATAAGGAATCCCATTTCAGCCTCCAATCTAAGATGTGTCTCTATCCAGCTCTGACCAAGCTTTGTGTTGGGGTATTAGAGCTTGCCGCATTATTGATAACTAGATACTACATTTGTATTTGTCTAGTGGTCTTCGTGTAGGACCTGCCAGATCCTCAGAGGGGAGGAAAGTGAGTGGCACTCTGAGTCTCAGCTCTATAACCATACATTTAAGAACTGTTCTACTCAAAACTCAATTTCAGGTCTGATAACCAGAAATGCGTCTTTCCATCTGGTAGTTTTCACTGTTTGCCAGCTGTGGCAGAGAAAAAGCTATGTGTTATCAGATCTGTTTCCATGTGCCTCCTCTGGGCACATGGGAAATTGTACTTTCCAACCCCCTTGAAGTTTGGAAGGGCCTTGAGATGGTTCTGGCCAATGAAATGTGACATGTCACTTCCTGGCTGAGTCAGGGCAAAATTCCTTTATGATTCTCCAGCCTGTTTACCATATTGGCTGTGGGAGCCTCATGTTGCAGATGGTGCTGCTACAAAATAGTGGTGCCTCCATCAGCCCGGAACCCCAAGTTGTTCCTTGGAAGGAAGCTGCCCTGTAGAGCCAACAGAGACCTGAAAGACTTTGTGTGAGTGAGAAATAAACCTTGGTTGGATTAATTTACTGAGATTTTTGTTACTGCAGCACAGCAGAACCTAGTCTATTCCAATTGATACAGCAATCAACTTACTTGCTAATATTATCTTCCCCTACTTTCAGGGTACCCATTTATTGTCATAACTAGGACTTCTTCAGCTGGAAGTTAGGATACCTCCTAACCAGTTTCTGACTGCTCACTGCTGATTCCATTTATGTCGCGCCCAGCACATCACGGGCAGTAAGGGAATGAGAAGGGGCGGCGTTGGGTTAAGTTTTAAGAAAGAAAGACACAGAGATTTAATGCAGTTAAATCTCAGAAGGCCAGGGGGTCTCACAGCCTGACAAGAGACTGGAGCCCAGAATCGAGGCGACTGGTGGCTTTTATTGATTATCATACAAGGAAGTAGCATTGTCTTTTCCACAGTCTGTGAATCTCATACACCATTCCAGAAAACTGATTCAAACCAATCACCCTTGCCTGTAAACAGCCGAAACAGAAAGTCCCATGATGTCTTAACAATGGTGGTATGTGCCTCCTTAGGGACAGGTCTCTCATGCTGAAACTTAATTGTAGGGTTAGAGGGGAGAGCTGATATTATCGCTCTCATGACTTCTCTCACAATCAGGTAAGAGGGGAAAACCAGAGTCAGCAGTGGCTTTTTCCAGGCAGGGGGAAGGGGAGGCAAGGCCTCTTCCCAGATCTTCCATGGCAGCTCAGTGGGGCTCCCCACACAGTTCCGCCTGGCATGAGTTGTTCCCCCTGTGGGGAATCTTACTCGTCATTGGCTGCAAACCATCTTTTGGGGACCAGACAGAGAGACATGAGGTGTTAAACATCAAGATAAAACAAAGTCCCAGAAGGGCACAGTCTCACAGACCCTTCTTTCCTCAAGGAAAGACACGGGGGGACAGTCGACTAGGCTGCTGTGTGGCAACACATTTAACCCTGAATTTTTAGGAACTAAATGGAGGATAGTAAATATTCTATTGCTAGGCCTTGTTTTAAAACCAAAAAAAAGCAGGAAAGAGAATATGTTTGTTTTACACATGTCTGCTTAATTCTATGTAGACGGCTAAATGTTCTTAACTGACTCAGTGGGACAAATACTTGAAGCTCTCTTGTCAAAGGATTTAGATTCTGTGGAGTCATGGGTAATCTCATTAAAGAGATTTCTAATGATTGAAACCGCCACCGAAATAGTGTAATAGCTAGAAATCCTGCCCACCTTCCTTCCTCACTAGTTTAGAAAGAATTCCATTCCTCTTGAAAAATAAATAGTTCTTCAATGTTTCCACTCCCTTTCATCATAAGGGAAACTTGGGGGAAGTATTTATAATCACAGAAAATGAAATAGAAGACTTTTATAGTTTTCTCAGCTTAAAACCGTATTAGTCTGCTGGAGCTGGCATATCAAAATACCACAGACTGAAGGGCTTAAATAATGAAGAATTCTTTTCTCACAGTTCTGTAAGCTACAAATCCAAGATCACAGCACCGTCAGGGTTGGTGTCTGGGGAGGCATATCGTCCTGGCTTATGGATGGCAGCCTTCCTGTCATGGGCGGAGAGAGATCTCTGGTGTCTCTCTTATAAGGTCACCAGCCCTATAAGGTTAGGGCCCCACCCTTATGACCTTATTGGACATTTATAAACTTCTTATAGGTCCAATCACCAAATGTAGTCACATTGGGGGTTAGGGCTTCAACTATTAATTGTGGGAGGACACAATTCAGTCCATAACAACTATTTTGAGTAACCAACCATAGGTAATTCTGTGGCTTAACTGGCAGAAGCCAGTTTAGCGGATTTAGATGCAGTGCAAAATATAGAGGCACTGTGGAGGACAGGAAGGTATAGCAGTGGCTGGAAACTGCTTGCACCCCTCAAGGGTATAAGTCTCACCTGTGTGAGGGAGGTGTCCCCTCGGAAAAGGACTCTCAGGATTGCCCATATGTTCTCCAAGAATGCAGGCAGGTGACAGCCCTCTCCAACCATCTGTAGTCAAATGAAAGTCTAAAATGCAGACCTCAGAAATTTACTACCCAGGCTGATTTCCTTTAATAATTTCCCATTGCCCTCAGGAGAAAACACACAGTTTTGAATATAGCTTGTCCACCCTGGTGTCTTTAGCACCTAACATAATGCCAGACACATAGCACATGCCCACAAATGCTCAGTGAGCAAAAAAATGATTGAACTAACACCAGCCTTCAGTATGGGGCTTCCTCTGTTGGCCCTGAGACTAGCAGGCAGCTTGACAACGTTGTGTGAAGGCCGTAAACCCCAAGTGCTCTGAGCCTGGACTCATCAGCTAGTCCACTGACAATTTGTGGGTAGGTCTTCTGATGGAAGCCCAGAGTCTTTGGCTCCATCCAGAAGTGTATACACAGGTGGGATCCACTCATGGTAAGAGCCTGTCAAACCATTGCCGATGGGTCTCACTGCAAATAAGATTTACAAGGATGAAGGGGGGACTTAATGCCTACATATTAAGTGCAGAGTCCTTCTCTGCCCAGAAGATAAAGCTAATCCACCACCACTCACTGGGTTAAAATACCCACTTGCAAGAATGACAATCCATAGGAAGTAAATAAACTCTAAAATGTGGCTTATGTCATCATGTTACTGCCTGTGACGTTCTCCTTCAGATTTATTTAGGAAAAATTGCATTAAAAATATTATGGGTTTAAGGTTAAAAGGAAAGTCTGAGAGCTTCTTTGAAATACCCTCTTTGAGATTTACATTGGGAGACAAAGCTTTGCTGTTTTAAAGACATTTGTATGATCTATTTTGTCCTAGCTACTTAAATCCCTTTGGATCTGTATTCCCATGTAGGAGTGGAGTAGGGCTGGGGATTCGGCCTGATTTGGCACTGATGAAAATGATATGTGAAAATCCTGTGCATAAGGGGAGGAGAGAAGATCCCCCCATGGGGTGCTAGAGGCTGGCAGCAAACCCTGAGGTCCCATTTAACTACCAGCTGTCAAACACATCCTTTCTCCTCCCAGTTTGACAGTAAGGTTATCAAGAGGTCCCTTCTTAAGATGTTGACAAAGTGTTGCTTTAGTATTCTCCTGCTCACATGTAAGGCTTGTGCGCCTGGTTCTTAGAGGTGCCTCCTTCCTCTCAGGCAGCTGTGCCCAGGGAGAGGGCACTTGGCTTTCCCTTCCCATCCCAGCCGCTGGGCTGCCTCAGGGAGTTCCTCCCTCACTACTGGTTACTCTCACAATGTCCCTTTGTTACTGGAAATTCTTAAACTTCTTTCTATGGGTTGCTCCTTAGCCCTTTGCAGGTGCCTCTCTCATTTACTCAGAACTCAAAAAGATCCTTATGAGGTAAGCAGTGTTGTCCCCATCGTGGAGGGCCAGCGCGAGGGGAGGCCAGGCCACACAGGGGTTCCGTGTAAGATCCATGTGACGCAGCGGGAACAGCAGACCCAGGCATAGGACTCAGGGCTAGAGCCCAACCCAGTCCTTATTCTGACCATGTTCTTGTGTTTTTCTCTTCTCCAAATTACTTTCAAGTACATCTCGCATCCCCTAGGAGTTCTCCACTTCCCAAGCTCTGTGAAACCCGAGGCCCATGAATTTATATGGCTTTGACTTCTGACGTGTGTGTTCATTCCAGATATCGAATAACTGCTTCTGTTCTTCCTTCTTTTCCCCAATCCAATCCTAAGTTCTTCCCAAGTCAAATGCCAGTGCGCCTCCCACCTCCTCATGTGAAACCTTCTGTAGGCACTGTAACCTGCATGGAGATTTTTCTTCTTAAGTGCAGGGATTTATTTAGCATTTCATTGTCTTTTCTGGTTTCAGGAGGATAAGGTAATCTCTCTTATTTCCTGGACAGGGACCCTGTCTTCCTCTCCTTCTGACTTTCCTATAATAACTAGAACAGTGCTAGGCAAGTCAGGTGCTCAATGAATAAGTTTGTATTCTTAGTCTAGGGATAATTTTTACATTGAAAGCCATTTGAATATAAAATGGCCAGTTGAAAAATGTGATAAAAATTCCAACAGCCAGGGGCGGCCAGGTAGCTCAGTTGGTTAGAGCATGTGCTCTCAACAACAATGTTGTCAGTTCGACTCCCACATGGGATGGTGGGCTGTGCCCCCTGCAACTAGATTGAAAACGACAACTGGACCTGGAGCTGAGCTGCGCCCTCCACAACTAAGATTGAAAGGACAACTTGACTTGGAGCTGATAGGTCCTGGGAAAAAACACACTGTTCCCAATAAAGACCTGGAAATATACACTGTTCTCCAATAAAGTCCTGTTCCCCTGCCCCAATAAAATCTTAAAACACACACACACACACACACACACACACACACACACACACACACAAAACTCCAACAGCCATAGGGCTTCTGACCTAGAGTAATCTGTCTCATCCTGACATCTCAGATGCTCTATTTGCATATCTGTTCCCCATTGGCGAAGATATGGTGAAGCTTTGGGTTTTACCACAATTTTGTTTCAACATTTATTACTGGAACATTTAAAAGCATAATTCAAGATAAACTTGGTCTATATTTTTTGAAATACAGGTTCTTAGGTCTCTTCTCAGACCGTTTGAGGTTTGAGATGACCTCTCCAGGCAACCTTAAGGCACATGAAAGTTAAATAAATATTGTTCTATGGGGTTTTCATTGCTGAATAAAAAGATATAACTATGACATAATTTCAAAGCATAGTCTCAGACAATAGTAATTGGAGGTTTCAGACAGATTAGGTATCTAGGTGACCCAAACGTTTTATATTGAAATGTGTAATGCATCTTATTTGCTATCCCAGCTCATTTATATGGTCTCATGATTCTTCAGCTCCTAGCACATTTCCGGTGCATCACACTGAATATGCATTTGAATCTTTTTATTCTTTTTTAAAAAGATTTCATTGGGGGAGGGGAACAGGACTTTATTGGGGAACAGTGTGTACTTCCAGGTCTTTTTTTTTCCAAGTCAAGTTGTTGTCCTTTCAATCTTAATTGTGGAGGGTGCAGCTCAGCTCTAGGTCCAGTTGCTGTTGTTAGTTGCAGGGGCCACAGCCCACCATCCCTTGTGGGAGTTGAACCGGCAACCTTGCAGCTGAGAGGATGCGCTCCAGGAGCTCAGTGGCAGCTCAGCTCAAGGTGCTGAGTTCAATCTTAGTTGCATGGGGCGGAGCCCACTATCCCTTGCAGGAGTCGAGGAGTCAAACCGGCAACCTTGTGGTTGAGAGCCCACTGGTCCATGTGAGAATAGAACCGGCTGTCTTCACATTAGGAGCACGGAGCTCTAACTGCCTGAGCCACCAGGCCGGCCCTGCATTTGAATTTTTAAACCAATACCATCATCCCTAGAATAACTGTTCAGAGTCACTCTGGAAAGCTTTGGAAGTGCTAAAATGGGATTTCAGTTTGGCTGAGAAGCTTCTTGGGTTTTCCAAGGTGTTTTCCTTTTGGTTTTTCCTTTCCAGCTTATGTTAAATTTCTCTCAATTTTTATGATGGAAAGGGCTAAGAACTGCCTTTTTCCTATAGCAGTTGGAAATGGCTAATTAGGGTTGGTGTGGATTGGTTGCTTATTAGCCCCTTTGGGTTTAATAGCTGCAAAGGTCAGGGCAGACTAGCTACTATCACAGGGTCGAGTGTTAGTGGCATCGGGTCAAGAAAGATAAATTGACAAGATGGCAAACAAGGCAAGATTATTATTACAAGAAGTGTCACTCAGATAATAATGGAACTTAACCAATGAAAAATCACTCAAATCATGACCTCGCCCAAAAGGAAAATAACCCTTACACTTCCAGAATTTATTGCAGCACTGTAATTGTTTGGCCATTACAATGTCACCTACAGAATGAAATAATACTCAGAATGCTAACTTTAAAATGAAATAGTTTTTTAATTCTTCTCAAAATATTCCAAGCATTATTGAATGAGCATGAGGTCTCTGGAGAAATAATTATGACTTAAGGCCTCTTTGAAGTGTAGACCCATCTCTCTCTCTCTCTCTCTCTCTCTCTCTCTCTCTCCTTCCCTCCCTCCCTTCCCCCACCCCCTTTCTCTCTCTCTCTGTCCAAGCTCATAATTTTCTTAGGAATCATTTGAGGAACCATGCTAACGAACACTTGAATTTCTAGTTCTCTACTTGCTGCCTCTTACTACTGCATCTCTGCTGTGGCTATATATGGAAAGATGGTCTTATTCCAGGAAGATGGCCTCCCTGGACCTTTGGAATTTCATCTTCCATTTTATTACTTTACTGCTTCTTGAGATAGAATATTGCAGATGTTCAGATCAAAATACCATATGGCCAGCAGCCTCCATCATGCAGTGTCATTCAATTTTCATTAAAATACCTATGACAGCACAGCAAATGAAGGCATGGAAAATGTGGAAATTTACAATGATGACTAAAAGGAACACTGATGGACAACAAATGCCAGAATCTTGGAGCAGTCGCTCCTCTTTATATAAAAGGCAAATGGAATAGATTTAAGGAATGCCTTATGGCACCCCCAGGTTATAGATAACGCAAGAGTGACAACTGAAAAATATAAGGACAATACATTCTCCACTCTCTATCACCTTAGGCAGAGACCCAGGGATTGTACCCACCAGAAAACAGTGCAATTGCCTTACCTTACAGGTGTTGATCCATTAAGCGGCTAATGTACTCTTTTTCCGTCACTTCTCCAGTCCACTACCTCATTTCCTTTGGCACACATAAGAGAGAGCAATCCCAGACAACAATGTGAAGAAATTAGAAATGTTGTTAATTAGAAATTGTCTATATTTTGATAGGTGCATTGTCTTATTTTAATCGGGGTCCCCCCAGAAGCAGACATCGAGACAATAGAGCAAATTATTTACTTTGGAAATGATCACAGGAAAGTATGGTAGAGGAGTAAGTGAAGTGAAGAGAGGACAGTAAATGAAGGTTCTTTTCAAGCCACTGAGCACTACAGGTGACTGGAGTTTAGTCCTGGGGGCTTTGAGGGTCTGTTTGAGGCATGGGCCTCAGAGTCATCCCGCCTAAGAGACGAGAGAGCTGGGATATTTACCCACCAGGTCCCATCGCTTATTAGTTAAAGGCTGCTCCTGGGGGCATGCTGTCATTTCTCTGGCACATCTGGCCCGCTGTGCACAGGAGTAGAGTTGCTCCATAGGCCAGAGAAAACCCCAGGCAAATAAATCTAGGTGCTGACAGGTAGACAGTTGTGTTCTGAAACATTAAGGACGAGGGGGTCTGAACAGCATCTACTACAGTCCAGACTTTGTACCACTCACATTCCCTGTGGTACGCTACTCTACCCTATCACAGAATCTTCAAGGTCAAAAAGAAAAAGAAAAAGAATCTGTAACAGGAAGATTGGTGGGCCAAGTTCTCCCTGCTGTTGCAGTTTGTCCCAAGATGTTCATCATTATGTCCCTTCTCTCCCACACTTTGTAGAGCCCCCCTTCTCCTTGACCAGCACTTCTGTGGGTTTAGGTTGCTTGCCTGGTGGAGCAATCAGATCTTTATTTCTAAGAGGTCTAAGTCCCAGGTTATGATACATTTCTTCTGTGCAACCTTTATGACCCGGTGGCTCTGATAATATACATCTCATAAAAGCAGCAGTGGGTGCATGGTCACTGCATGGTCACTTGATGTACCATGCTCAGATGCTCAGTCACTCCATGGGCCCTGAGCAGTGAAGAGTTCTCTGCTGCAGCTGGCATGGGCTTGCTCAGTACCTCTCGGGGTCTGCTTTGTGATTCTCTTATTGAGGCTGGTCAGAGATTGTACAGAGCCTAGCACCGTAGGGTTACCTGGTCACAGAGCTGGAGCTCTAGGGTTGCTCGTAGCTTACCTGGGCCTTCTACAGAGCTCTCTCTTGCTCCACGCCCACTGTACTCATTTGCTAGGGCTGCTATAACCAGACACCATAGACTGGGTCGCTTAAACAACAAAAATTTATTGTCTCACAGGTCTGGAGGCAAGAAGTCTGAAATCAAGGTGTTGGTAGGTTTGGTTTCCTCCAAGGCCTCTTGTTGGTTTGCAGATGACGACCCTCTTGCTGTGTCCTCACATAGCCTTTTCTCTGTGCATGAGCCCCTGATGTCTCTTTGTATGTCCAAATTTCCTTTTCTTATGAAGGCATCCGTCGGATTGCAGTAGGGCCCACCCTAGTGACCTCATTTTAACTTAAACACCTCTTTGAAGACCCTATCTCCAAATCTAGTTATATTCGGAGGTACTGGAGGTTAGGGCTTCAATATATTGATTTGGGAGGACACAGTGCAATCCCAGCACCCACTCAAAACTGACAGCCTTTGGAATCACTAATAAATAGGTTGGAGCAGTATTCAAGTGTAATGGATGTAATCTTCAAAACTTAGTTTTATCAAGCATTGTGCCACTTTCTTAGTGATAGGAGGTGGAAAGTATACTAATTTGTTCTTTCCTTGGAGTCACCTGGCATGTCCCAGACCACGGGACCTGTGAAAACCTATGCTGATCAAGGCAAAGCCCTTGATTGTGAAGTTTATCTCCCACTCTTTGATCCACATATGTCTGACCATTGCATCCAGAGTATTTACTACGTCCTGTTCCCCAGGCACATTAAAAATGATGTTACTGGTGAGTGAAACTGTAAGACCTTCTACAGAATATCCAGATGATCAAGATCCTGTTAAACTCTATTGTGACATAGAGCAGGGAGGTTAACAGCCTTGAAAGCAGGGCAGTGGATGTATATTTCTGTCTGTTCCAAGTGACAGCAAACCGCCTTTGATTCTCCTTTCTAATAGGAGTTGAAAAGAAGACATTTTCCAATCCAATAGCCTCATACCAAGTGCCAGAAGCCATGTAGATCTGTTGTAGTAAATAAAGATATAAAGATACTGCATCTGGGACAGCTGTTGTGGTTGGGTTAGTACTTGGTTAAGTCGGCTTTTCTAGGGGACAGATTGGTGAACTAAATGGAAATATGATGGGGACCACCACCCCAGCCAGCTTCCTTTACGTCTTTTAAGGTGGCCCCAATCTCTGCTATTCTACCTTGAAGGCTTGAAGGTGAGAGTCTATAGCTTAGTAACTAATAGCAGAGTTCTTATTCCAGAGGTGAGGCCAACTAATATTAGATTCTACCAATGCATGTTCATGCAGATTATGAACTCAAGAATCAGGGCGCTGAACATAAGGTGTGTGTGTGTGGGGGTTCTACAAACACATTGGATCTATAATAAGACAGACTAGGGTCCAGACTCTGTTATCACCTGGCCTCCAATACCACCTCTATTACATGGGGATCTAATGGCATTTTGTTCCTCTAAGTATTAGTGTCAACCATATCCTATCACCAATAGACCTTGAAAAATCATATGGATATTCTCTTTTCTCTGGTGTGTAATTATTCAGATAAATGGCTTTGTTGCTTTGAGAAGGACTGGTAGAACCACTACTGTGTACACTTGCCATGGCATTGCGGAGTTCTGCACAAGGGGAACCAGCCACTCCTTCAACTGATTTGTTCTAGAGCTGAGAAATGACTCAGGTCTGGAAACTGGTTGAGTCATTATGAACTTCCACTGGGGTAGCTGACATCAGCTTTCTACTCACCCATTTTTAATCTCTTGTGATCATAAAGATCAAGCAATACACTGTTGGGTGACCATCTATCTTGTCCTCAGGAATACTATGGCAACCCCAGCTGTCTTTGTGGTATTGCTGTTTTCATGATAACGATGGCTCACATTTGCTCTGATGGTTAAGTGTTACTCCCTGGCCTCTGCTCTTCTGGAATCTCATTCCCACTGACACTAGAGGGCCCAATGGCTGTTCTCTTTAGTCTAGTGTTGGTGGAATGAGGCACTAGGGATACTGCTAATGTCAGTGGAGCTTCTTCAGCCTGTATCCTATCCCAGTCCCTGGCAGGAGAGTCTATAAATTGTTATGCCATAGCACACTGTGGGTCATCACCACCGCGCTCATCAGAATGCTTGGATTCAAGTCTTGGTTCTGCCAGTGACTTGCAGTATGACCTTGGGCAACTTGCTCAGTATCTCTGTGTCTCAGTTTCTTTCCTTTAAAATGGGAATAATAATAGTACTTACCTCGAAGTACTATTGGATTCAATGAGGAAACATCTAAATTGCTTAGAACAGTGCCTTGCATATCATAAGTCCTTCAAGTACATTAGTTATTATCATTTTTGTTAAAATAAAACACCTCACAAGAATGGTAACCATATTGTTCAACATCATTCTAGAAGTGATAAAAAGCAAATAGACATACAAAATAAGTGAGGTCAGGGGGCCGGCCCAGTGGCTCAGGCGGTTAGAGTTCCGTGCTCCTAACTCCGAAGGCTGCCAGTTGGATTCCCACATGGGCCAGTGGGCTCTCAACCACAAGGTTGCCAGTTAACTCCTCGAGTCCCGCAAGGGATGGTGGGCTGTGCCCCCTGCAACTAAGATTGAACACAGCACCTTGAGCTGAGCTGCCTCCCGGATGGCTCAGTTGGTTGGAGTGCAGGCTCTCAACCACAAGGTTGCCAGTTCGATTCCTTGACTCCCGCGAGGGATGGTGGGCTATGCCCCCTGCAACTAGCAATGGCAACTGGACCTGGAGCTGAGCTGAGCCCTCTGCAACTAAGACTGAAAAGACAACAACCTGAAGCTGAATGGCACCCTCCACAACTAAGATTGAAAGGACAACAACTTGACTTGGAAAAAAAAAGAAAAGTCCTAAAAAATAAAAAAATAAGTGAGGTCAAATACTGGAAAAGAAAATTATCATTATTTATGGGATTATATAATTGACCACCTGGAAAAATCCAAGAATGCCAATGAAAACTTTTCAGAATTAATAACAGAATATAATAATATGGCCCAAATCAATAGTTTTCTTAACATTCACAATAGCCATCCAAAATATAAAATAATTAGGGGAGAAAAAGCATGTAATAGTGAAAGCACTTATATAAAGGAAACTACAAAACTTTAAAAGCAGCTAGACAAATAGGGGATGGTAAGTCTCACTATTGTAGGGCTATCAGTTCTCCCAAAATGAATTTATAAATTAATCACAGAATTTCAATAAAAATCCAAACATTATTTTTTAACTTGAAAATGATTGTCCAGTGAGAATTATCTGTGAGAATAAACAATAAGAAAAATAATAACAAATGTTAAAACAAGAATAATAGGATATCTATCACCACCAGATGTCAAAAGCCATATAGTTTAAATATTTTTACTGATGGATAAATAGGGAAAAGAAAAAAAAGAAAAGAAAATCTTCAAGTCTATAAATAGATTTTACATATGGATTTGAAAGTTATTATGCAACAAAGTTTCCACTTCAAATTAAAGGAAAAGGTAGATTATCCCATAGACAACTTTTCAGCAACTGGCTAATCACCTGGGAAACAATCAAGTTAGCTTCCCTACCTCATGACTTATTCCAAAATACATTCTTAAGTGATAAAAAAATTAAGCATAAACATATAAAACCATAAGAAAAAATAAAATTAGATAAATATAATTTAGTCTTGTGGTGGAGAAAGTGAAGGACTATGTAAAGTGGAATAGAAAGGATAAAATAATAGATTTAAACACATAAAAATTAGAAACTTTTGGTGTCATAAAACATCATGACCAAACAGAAATTGGGAAACATATTTATAAAATTAATGATAGACAAAACACTGATATATTTTTTTAAAGAGCTCTTACAAATTTATGGGAAAGGTATAAACAGCTCAGTATAAAAATGGCAAATAACACACAAGAACAAATCACAAAAGAAAAAAATACTAATAGTATATACAAGAAAAATGTGTTTAAGAATAAAAAAAGGGAGTGAAAGCAATGAGATAACTATTTCCATTTTAAATTATCATTTAAAATTTTTAATACCCAGTGATGGTGAAGGTGTTGCCAAAATAGGTACTTCCATATATAGTTGGGGAAAGGTTACTGGCTACATCACTTCTGGGGGTAATTTTGATATTATGACTAAAAGCTGTGAAAGCATGCCACATGGAATCTATCCTGAAGAAATCAGCAGAGTTATGGCCAAATATATATGCAAAAGATATTCCTCATAAAATCTTGATAATAGTGAAAGTCTAATACATGTAATCATAGTGGATTTGTTAAGTAAATTGTAGTACATCATGTAATGGAATACTATATAGCCACTAAAAGTCAAATTTACCATCTCAGAAAAATATTTATGATAATTTGCTAAGTGACAAAAGTAATATGTAAAATAAAATACATAGTATCATAAAATAAAATACAGTTTTGTAAAAAATATACACATATATCTGTGTATGTGCTAAGGAAAATGATTAGGACATACAATGTTAACACTAGTTACTTCTAGGTGTAGGGTTATGGGTAATTTTTTTCTTCATACCTTTTACATTTTCCAATTTTTTACATTGAACATGTACCAATTTTGTAATTGAAAAAGAAAAAAATATATATACAGGGGAAAAATGAAGGAAACCTAAGGTCTCCATGACTTGGCAGACCTCTACGCTCTGGGTCTCAAGTTTACATATGAGTTCTAGAAAAACAGAGACTATATCAGGTATGTAGTATAGCCCTATATTGTGACAATGCCTTATACTATAACACAGGAGTATTTAAAGCCTTATGAGATTTTAGGCCACTCTTTTAAAAAGTTGTTTCTCAATATAATACTTTCCTACTATTAAGAAATTAATTTTGGTGTCAAAAGATGGTATTAATGCATATTTTTATCTTCTGAAGCCAGAAGGAAAAAAATGAAGACAACTGCCCTTCTTCCCCTCCCACCCCGCCAAATTCAAGATAAATCCCAAGAAATAAAATTTAACAGTCTTCCATTCTTGACCCCATTCACAATCCACCTCCATTTTCTTCTTCATTTTTGGTGACAATCCAAGGCTACCCTACCAAACTCGTATTTACTCACCAAATAAAGGCGCACTTCTTACTAAGGCCTGGCTTTGGAACGGCGACCTGTTTTATCAATATTCTGAGTCTCTGGAAAACCATTTAACCTGGCTGCAGTATTTCCTCAGAACTGTTCCATATCAGTGACCGGTGGGTCTCACAGTGGCTGGGGCATCCATAATTCATAACACCAGCTAAACTGGACAGAGGACGCACTGTTATCTCAGAATTTTAAGCAGGAGGAGGAGGAATCTTAAAACATGCTTACAAGAAGTACAGCTGAAGCTATCGTTACAGTTAAATTTTATCTTTACAAGGAGTAGGAAAGACGAACTCAGTGACTACAGAGCTAAACCTTTTTACGATACAAAGGAGAACAATTCATGGCTACTCCTGAGTGGTTTATTTTACTTTGAGGAGTGAACTGGAATGACTAACATGTTTTAATCTATGCATCCAGGGAGACCCAGGATATTGATTTGTACACTTAAACACACAGTGTGATGGCCCAGGGCTGTGAAGAGCTGTTTTGAATTAGAAAGAGCTGGAAATACCAGCTTCAGAAGAGATCTGCCCAGCAGCCCCGCACTATAAATAGTCAGTGAGCCTGGATTGTAGCTCCGGTTGGCCCCAGGCCTAAACTCCTCCATGGGGACCGTGACCCTGGTCCCCAGGAATGAGGCAGAAATGGAATCTGGACATTTGTCTTGCTGCTTCCCTGGTCCATATAGCTTTCTTAGGGATAGCCCACTAGCTGTCAGTAAATATTTCATCTTCCCTTCTCCCTCTCTCCCTCCTGTCTTCTTCCCTCTCTCTCTCCCTTCCCCTGTCCCTCCCTCCTTCCATTTCTAAAAAACCAAAACACATAAAAATCCCCAAACACAGAAATAATTAAAACAAAGCTTTTCTGGTCATTTGCTGGTGTTAGTTACTAAGCGCTGGAGATATACAGACTACTTCCTGCTAACTTTAAATTCCTATTTCAGGAATCTCTGAATGACTGTGTGGATAAAATAATGCTGTGAAGAAACTAACAATGACCCCATATTTCTCACAGATTCTCTGTTTGCTGTCACTATTTAACTCTCACTGTGCTCTGCGGAAAGTATTATAATGATGCCTATGCTGTGTGTGAGGGAAATGCAGCCCCAACAAGTGCAATGTTCCGTGCTCTGACTGGGTCTTGCCCTCTGCTAGACCACGAGAACAGTGAACTGTCAAGGAGAGGCAGCTTCAGACCTTCAGTTCAAATTATCCATATCCTTCACTCTATGAGATACACTTTCCGAAGAGTTAACTGAGAAACTGTGCCACGTTCCTCAAGATACTGAAATTTTCAACCTTTTTTCCTTTATTGTGATCTACGTGCTTCACCTATTGGTGACTAGTGTCCAGTGGGTTGTTTGGTGTTCCTGAGGTCCAGGCCATGGATTTGCTCATCAACACACATCAGTTAGTCTTTAGATGTAGTTTATACACACACAGATCCACTCTTAATATCACAGCTGGATGCCTTGGTCATGATGGGGAGAGATAACAGTAGCTTCTGAGTACGAGGCACCAGGCATTGTGCTAAACACTTCAAGCTCTTATTAATCCTTTCAACATCCTTTTAAAGTAGCTACTATGTTATCCCCATTTTAGAAATGAGGCCACAGACCTGGAGAGGATATGTAACTTTCCCAAGGTCCCACTGTTTGCAAGGGGCAGAGCCAGGTTGTCTGACTCCACGTTGCAGGTTTCCTCCACTGAGCTGCCTTCCAGGCTGTGAATCGTGTGCGTGGATTCATCCCCCAACTGCTGAGCCAGCTCCTCGGCTGTGCAGTTCCTAAGCTGAGTTGATGCTTGGCTAAGGTTGGCTTCTGCCCTGCCCTTCAGCCCCCTTTTTCTTCCACCTGCCCATCCCATCTTTTCCAGGCCTTTCCTATTCCTGAGACAAACTTGCTGGTCCTTATGCCTCCCTTGGCCCAGGTCTCAATTCTGTTGAGGGACCGCTCGGTCTGTGCAGCACCATTGAATAATGGTTCTCAACCCTGGGTGATCATCCAAATTACTGGAGGAACTTCCAAAAAATAGTTCTTCAGGTTATGCTGCTATTCACTCAGTTTGAGAACAAATACCGTGCTACACAATGGTCATAGTCCTATTGTGATGGAAGCGATAAAGTTAAAAACTGCTGGACACAATTCAGTGAATTTGTTCCCTAAAGATAAAAATTGACCTATAGCACTGCTCTCTTGGCTATAGAGAATAGCTGTGTTTCTGCTTCCATGTGTTTCAAAGGACCAACTTCAGTGTTCCATAACACCTGCAGAACGTCATCTGGGCTTACATTTGGGTGTTTGAAATGAACCTGTTGTTGGTCTGTGAAACCTTCCATGATATGTTAGCACTTTGAACGAGAATTGGAATTGGTTATGGTACTTAGCATATAGCTACTGCAAGTGGTACAGAACTGTTAGAAATTGTAAACATTTATTTAGCTAGCCCTCCAGAGGCCTCGATAGAAATAGGTAATTCAACAAACAATTCAAATGATTTTTAAAAATCAGAGTCATTCAAGGCAATGCTCCTCCTACTGAAATGTCTCTAACGTTAAAATAAAGAAGTTCAGAGATTCATCCTATTTTGAAATGCATCTGTGGCTGCTTCTGATAAAGTTAATTCTGCTGATTCCTGGAAGACTTTTTCAGAGACAAATGGTTTCTCTGAGGTTCCTTTAAGTCTTCATTTCTCAAAGCTTGGATGTTATGCTAAATTTTTTCACTTTGATCAGTCTGGGCCATGAATCGCAGACCATGGGGACTAGAAACTATTTATTCATAAGTCAAGAGTATCGTTGGTACTTTATGAATCTCAGAAGGGGGGTGGTATAAATGTCACATTACATCTTTCATTTTGACTGTTACAGTTAACAATGCAAGTGAAAAATCTGAGTATATAAAGAAGCTGGAGATTATCTACCAAGGGCAGTTCTCTTCCAAATTACTGATAGAAAAATCTCTCTTTCTCTCTCTCTCTCTCTCTCTCTCTCTCTCTCACACACACACACACACACAGAGTCAGCAATCTTCAACCATGTAAAAAAAAAAAAGGAAACCTCTGTTCTGCTTTCCCTCAAGACAGAATAGGGAGAGTGGGCTTGCATTACAATGGGAGGCATTAAAATTAAGCTTCAGAAAGAACTTCCTCATAGAAGGGGTTGGGAAGCACCAAGGATACATGTGAAAGGGAGTTTGTGGCCTCCTGTTGGTTAAAAAAGTGAGGAAAAGAATGTATATCTTGTTTTGACATTCGAAATACTTTCTAAATTGTACTGAAAGATGGCACGGATTTGAAGGGGATCAGAACATGCTGCCCGCAAATATGCCACTTTGGCCTGATTGTTTTGAGCTGGCGGCCAATGAGCATCAACAGATGCAGAAAGAAACCTTCTCAGAGCTGTTCTTATCTGAGTAGAGGCAGAAACTTCTGAGAAATGAGGGCTGCCATAAATCTCTTCTCCTGGGGGAGTTTCATGGCCATGAAGCAGACAGAAAGTCGGCACTAGGATGGGTCTGCAAACAAACCTTACTAATTTAACCTTTATCTTCCACTAGTTTCCCTCATTTATTTCCTACTCACTTTTCCACAATTTGCCACCCCTAGCCCAAACCCCTTTTTTGTTTGTCATGTCAAGGCTTCACAATTTATTGTTCTTTGTTTAAAATGTATATAAGCTCTCAGGCCTATCTGTCTTTTTTTCATTTTTTTTTTTTTTTTAATTAAAGTTTATTGGGGGTGACTATTGTTAGTAAAGTTACATAGGTTTCAAGTGTACAATTCTGTAATAAATCATCTATATATCACACTAGGTGTTCACCATCCAGAGTCAGTTCTCCTTCCACCACCATGTATTTGATCCCCTTTACCCTCATCTACCACCCCTCTCCCCTCATCTGCCTTTTTTGGGTCTTCACTTTTCTATGAAGTCCTCCACATGCATAAGCATATGTAATAATAAGGATTTTCTCCTGCTAATCTGTCTTTTGTCAGTCTAATTTGCAGAGCCTCAGACACAGAACGTAAGTGGGTAGAGGGAAAAAAAAATTTTTTTCCCTTCTCTATGGATTCATGTGGAAAGAACAACCACAATAATAAGAACAAGATTCTTTTAGTCACAAGGACCCTCTGGGATACAAGTAATGCCTGTGTTTAAATCCCACTTCTGCCACTAATTTGGACGACATTTAATCTCTCTCAACCTTGATTTATACTTATATTAACTGGGAATAATAATAGTGATGCCTCATAAAGTAGTTCTAATGCATGTAAAGTAATTAATACAAGATGCCTTTCTTTTAGTTATATATCTCTATCTATCTATCTAATTTTTTTTTTTTTTTACATAGTCTCCTTACTTGCAATTGTGGATTAACTATGATGAGTATTCTAAATCGCTTGCATGTATTTTTGTCTAGAGAGAGGGAGAATGAATTGACTAACAGCTTGAGGTTCCTTTGGGCCCCAAGACTTCATAGTCCTGTGGACTCTTTAATGATCATTCAGTTTTATGCAAAGGCAAAACCAGGTTGTCTCCTAGATTGTCCAGATGAGGACTCAGAGCGGGGACACTGCATACAGCTACCTAATCGTGTTAGATCACTTGACATTTTGGGATGAGCAATAACTTGATAAACGAGGAGGGCTGATCACTGTCATGATTATTAATGAGAAAACCTACCTTCTTGATGGGAATGAATTCTGATGAGAGAAAAGAAATCACCTCTGGGCAAAACCTGAAAATGTGTAGTCACTGTCTGGTTTTAGCCTCTACATTTTCCTGGGCTGGTGTCAAAGAAGAGACTCAAGACTTAAACCTGGATAAATGTCATGCAAAGAGGAGCCCTGGAGCCATAGCATCTCAGTGTGTGGCTTAGGGCAGAATATGTCAAGTGTCACAGAGCTCATTGCTGAGCTGCCTTTTCCTGCCAGCCCACTAGAGACAGGTCAGAATGGCAGGAATAAGCATGTATTTGGCCTTGCTAGGATTTAGTCGGAAAATTCTGCAGCTCAAAGCATCACCTCTGTCAGTCTTTTGACATGAAGTTTCATGTAACTGGGAAAGGCAGAAAGATTTTCTGCCCGTGGAACACCTCTGAGCACGACCAACCACGTGACTTAGGAGGTGGTCCTAGCAAATGTTTGAGCTGCTCTGTTGCTAAAGACAAAGAAGAAACCACTAGTATTATCCAACACACGTCACAGTCAGTTGGAAAGTTACCCCAGGGCTCAATAGCTTCAGTCTCCTGCCCTCCAGGCAAGTCTGCTTTCAGATTAGGCCAAATATACAAAGTTCAATTCTATTTTTTAGTCACCTTTCTTGCTAGGCAAATAAAAGTGGGTGCTCAGACTTCCCAAGACTAGGAATGTAGTTGCTACTTACCTGTATTTTGTAATTTCTGAGATTTACTCTACTGAAGAAATACTGACCAGAAAAATGCAGACAAAATAGTCTCTTTGACACGAGTCCAGGAAAATGGGTTGCTTAAGAACTAGGGTTTAACGTCTCACAGTCTTCATAGGTCTGTGGCATCATCTTATTTCTTACCTCCTCCCACGTGGCACAGACAAACAGGCCTTCTCTGTTCTTCCTGCCAACCTGCCCACTCTGATGATTCTTCTGTTAAATTCTGGGAAACTTGTCTAAGAAAAGGATGGGCCTTGAAGCAAATGATATGCTGAAATGTCCTGGGGAGGTGTCTGAAGAGTGGGCCCAAGGACTCAATGATCTACGGCTTGAGGGAAAGACGGGAAAAGAAAGGCAGGCTCTTCTCTTCCTAAAGCCACTTTGGTCCAAGAACATTATGAACTTGGTAACTAGATATGCTTTTAGACCACAGCCCTTTTATTTTAGAAACAGATTTGCTAGCTGCTTTAAAATCAGCAGAGCTGTACACTGAGTAAATCAATGAAAGATACTTTGTGTGCCAATTTGTTCCAGCCATATACAGCTCCTTTCGCAATTATCAGGGTAAGAAAGTAACCAACTTTCCATATCTGGTGAAACCAGGATTATATTTTAGGTACTCCTATCCAGTTTGGGCTATGGCTTTGGGGGGAAGGGCTGTTATCTTCCTGTCCCTTCAATGATACCTGTCTTCTAAGTGTAGGGGAACCCCATGAAAAAACTGGGGGTTCATCTCTCAATTTTCTCATTCCCAACCTCTGCTCCCAACATACTTCTATCTGTAATAGTGGCTCACTAGGACACTGGGCTGTATGCAATGTGTGTGTGTGTGTGCGTGGGGGGGGGGGTGTTTATTAATTTCCTAGGACTGCTGTAACAAATTTCCACAAACTGTAGTTTAAAACAGCAGAAGTTTGTTGTTTCATAGTTCTGGAGGCTGGAAGTCTGAAACCAAGATGTCCACAGGACCAGGTCTCCTCAAAGGCTCTCGGGGAGGATCCTTCCTTGCTTCCTCTGGGTTGTCCTTGACATTCTTTGGTGTGTAGATGTGGCATTCCAATCTCTGCCTCTGTCTTCACTTGGCATTCTCCCCTGTCTCTGTGTCTGAATTTCCTTTTTTGTATAAAGATACCAATCATTGGATTAGAACCCACCCTAATTTGGTATGACCTCATTTTAGCTTGATTACATCTTCAAAAAACCTATTTCCAAATAAAATCACATTCATGGGCTCTAGGGGTTAGGATTTGAATATTTCTTTTTTGGGGGGCACAATTCAACCCATCATAGGAGGTATTTTTTGGAAACCAGCATTCAGCCCTCGTTCCATCTGTGTTTTCTCTTGTATTGCAGGGACTGCAAGCCTGAGAACTACATTCTTCAGAATCCCTGAGTATCAGAGTTCTGGTTTCTTTTCTGCCATTAAGAGGCACTTGTACAATGAAATTGTTTTTGCTCCTGTGGTAGCAGCAGGCAAACGGATAGGCTTTGATTGACGGCACGTGGGAGATTTTGCAGTAACTTCTGAGTGTCCTGCAAATTGTCTCTTTTGGGGTTGTAACAAGCTGAGATCATCAGTGATAGTTTGCTGAAACTCCTTGGAAGCGAGTGACATCTTTTCCCGACCTTTGCTTCCTCAGCCTTTCCAACAGTTTTGTGAGCCTCCATTTCCCTGAATTACATCTCTTCCTTGAAATACCTTGAGTGGTTCCTATTTTTCTGACCAAATCCTGCTTTATAGAGTATGTGTACGGGAGGGTATCATGGTCTTCCTAGAGAGATATCTCAGAATCTTTAAAGGCATACATGCCTTTAAATCTCTCCAAGATTCCCCTCAGATCACTGAGTGGGGAAACACCTTGTCCCTCACTGACAGTTGAGAATCACTTGTATAATGATTTTGGACTCTCATACTGTGCTTAAAAGAGAGACAGGATGAGATTTCTATAGAGAGGTCACAGTCTTCAGGGGCCAGTACAAATCATGAGGTCGTATTACAGTAAAATACTCTCTAACCTTGTTGCTCTTAGATTATCATGGAAACTACACAGAAAAGAATGTGCATTAGTTTTTCTGCTCAAAAACCTTGTCTGGTTCTCCACTGATTGATGAATTAAGTACAAACACCTCACCTGGCATTCAAAACCTCTGTGATATAGTCTGCTAGAGTATGAACTCCATGCAGACGAGGACTTTTACGGTTCCATCCTCACCACCAATAACTGTGTCTGGCATGTGGCAAGTTTTAACTAATTATTGTTTAATAAACTAATGTACTTACTTTCCCGAGTATTTTTCTCCTGTTTACCTACATCCCTATACCCTGCAGTCAAATTGCAGATATCCATGCCACACATCTATCCTCTCCTTTTGCTGTACATTTGTGTGTATCGTCACCTCTCTTTGTAATGGCTGCCTTCTCCCACCTCTTCCTTTGTTGAAATCCTAGCACCTTCTAAGTCTTGTCTCAAAAACTGTCCTCTCCACGAAGTCTTTCCTGGCCTGTACCCTTGATTAGATGATATATCTCCTTGCGTTGACCTCTCATTTGCTTTTTTTAAAAAAATGAGACATAATTGGCATATAACATTATATTAGTTTTAACTGTACTCTCATGTACTTAAAAAATTACTAACCTCACTTTTTAGAACAGTTTTAGGTTTACAGAAAAGTTAAGCAGATAGTATAGAGAGTTCTCGTGTACTGCCCTCCACTACACAGTTTCCCCTAGTATTCTTATGTATCGTGGTAAAATATACATAACATAAAGTTTACCATGTTAATAATATTGAAGTGTAGATTTCTGTGTCATTTTAATTAAGCACACTCACATTGCTGTGCAACCATCACTAGTATCCATCTCCAGAGCTTTTTGATTTTCCCAAAAGGAAACTCTGTATCAATTGAACAGTAACTTCCCATTTCTCCTTCCCGCACTTCCTGGTAACCTCGCTTCTTCTTTCTGTCTCTATGAATTTTTGCCTATTCTAGGTAACTCATGTAAGTGAAATCAAACAATATTTGTTCTTCAGTGTCTGGCTTGTTTCATTTAACATAATGTCCTCAAGGTTCATCCATGTTGTAGTGTATGTCAGAATATTATTCCTTTTTAAGGCTGGATAATATTCCACATATGTAGATATCACATTTTGTTTATCCATTCATACATCGATGGACATTTGGGTTGTTTTCACCTTTTGGCTATCATAAATAATGCTGCAATGAATATGGGTGTACGAATATCTGATCAAGTCCCTCTTTTCAATTCTTTTAGGCATAGACCCGAAATTAGAATTGCTGGATCACATGGTAATTCTATGTTTAATTTTTTGAGGAACCTCCATACTGTTCTCCATAGTGGCTGCACCATTTGACATTCCCATTAGCAGTGAACAGTGCTCCAATTTCCCCACATCCTCCCCAACACATTATTTTCTGTGTCCCATATTATTAACATCTTGCATTACTGTGGTACATTTGTTACAATTAAGAACCAACATTGATACATTATTACTAACTAAAGTCCATAGTTTACATTAAGGTTCACTCTTTGTGATATACAGTGCTATGGGGTTTGACAAATGCAGAATGTCATAGAGCAGCCATTATAGTTTCCTACAGAATAATTTCACAGGCCTAAAAACTTCCTGTGCTCCTCCTATTCATCCGCCTCCCTCTGAATCCCTACACAACCACTGATCTTTTTATTGACTCTATAGTTTTGCCTTATCCAGAATGTCATATAGTTGGAATCATACAGTATGAAGCATTTTCAGATTGGCTTCTTGCACTTAGCACTATGCATTCAAAGTTCTTCCATACTTTTTTGGTGGCTTGGTAGCTCATTTCTTTGTATTGCTGAATAATATTCCATTTTAAGGGCATATCATAGTTTGTTTATCCATTCATCCATTAGAGGATATCTTGGTTGCTTCTAGTTTTGGGCATTTTCTCATGCACTTTGAACCTATTATCATACTGAAAATATTTTTCCTGCTGTTCTAATTTTCTTTGTGCAAGTTTAATCAGCCCCTAACTCTTCCATTCTATTAGATGATACATTTCTTAATGGCAGAACCTAATGTCTTTCTCACATGATTAGGCATAAAGTAGCGACAAAAAGTGCCTTGCCTGTAATAGGTACTCAGCGAATGCTGTTTGAAGTGAATAGATTTTTAGATTTCTCATCCTGCTGGAGAAGCTGCAGCCTTCAGGGCAGCTTTTTCAGGCTCATGAGAGTTGTAGGCTTGGTTAAGACAGACTGTCATTGCATCAGTAAGACTTGTCATCATCTGTTTTTCAAGGGCAATCGTGTTAGCTCTGCTAAGGTTGAGATGAGATTCTCATACCAAAAAAATGATCAAGTTCAGCTTTTGGCCGAGTCTCCTTCCCTAATATTTGTGGAGTGGGCCTGCTAGTCATGAGAGGGGCAAGAAGTAAGAAAGATGGGTCCTGTGAGCCTGGAGGCTTATGCGAGAAGCCCATGCCTGCCTGTGGGGACCCAGAGCAAGAGTGCACATAGAGACCCCCTTCTCGTGCCATCCCCAGTTCCATCTAGCACTACAAGGGGCAGTGCAACATAGCTGATGACATCCCAGTCTGAACGTCCACTCTCCATCTACTGCCCTGGCCACAAAGCGCCTCCCCTTCGTCACCACTCAAGCCTATGTGTATGCACACAGGTAAGCAGCCGTGGAGTTTGCCCGCAGGAGAACAGATTCAGGGAAGAGGCTCACAGAGTTCTGAAGTGGGCCCACAGCCATTGGGGCCAGGAATCCTGCATGTGTGGGGTGTGGGCTGGAAGGGGAGGCATGAGGTCCTTGACGGGACATCCCCTCAGCCCCACAAACTCCTCATCCAGGGAGAGGCAAAGATGAAGGAGGGCCAGAGCAGGGCCTTCCAAAGTGTAGGATCCAGGGCAGGGGTTGATTGCCCTGGTCTAAGGTGAATACTAAAAGAGACCTAACTGAGATGTTTGTGTCAAAAAACAGGCAAAACTCAGGACAATACATATTGGATCAGAAATCAATATACTACCTCTTTAGACTTGGAAAAAACCTGTAGCTTTTTGTTACTACATATATATTTTTTTATCATCGAGGTAGAGAATTTTCTGCACAAATTCCACCCTGCAACATGAGTGGGCAGTGGGGCAGGGTCAGGGCAGTGGTGTGCTGCAGGGGGCTCATCAGAGCCAGTTGTTAAATTTTCAGGCATCTTGTGAGCCAGTTATTAAACATGGCTACTACTAGAAATTAAATTATATGAGGTTACAATTAAATAAATTACATTAAAACAAAGATAATAAATACACAAAATGTCACTCCTAATTATTTTTTTTACAATTTTTTACTATTATCTCTGACCTTGGCGTTACTTCCGCCTACTGTATCTGTATGATACAAATACTATATAATAATGTTATTGTACATCTCTTCCCAACTCCACATTTGATAGCATCACATGGGTAGCTGAAATTGACCATGGTAGGAATAGATACACCATAGAAACTGGCAAACATTACAAATCAGGGTCCTTTACTTAGTTGCCCTCATTCAGGCCCAGGCAGAGAGGCCTGTGCATCAGTCATAACCTCTGTTCTAGGCTATTCTGAGCGTGGTTCCCAGATCTGCCTCTAGGTCTGATTTCTGCACCAGCCCATCCCCTTTTCCTTCCCTGGTAGGAGGACAGGTATGCACAGTTCAACACCTTGCAAGGTCAGACTTGTTTTGGCACAGACCCTGGGGTAAACCCTTTCCTGCCGTCTCTGTTTATGAAGGAGAATCTCGAGACTACAGGATGAGCTGTTATAAAATTTGCTTTCTTTCAACTGTTTATCTGTGTGAATCAGGATGTTCTTGATAACTAGGAAGAAGAAGAAGAGAACAAGAAGGAGGGGTGGGGTGGAGGGAAGAAAAAGCCTCAGCAGCTGAGGCTGAGAGAAGAAAAGCTGCACTTGCCACCCACGGAGCTCTGCATCTAGAGTCTGATTTGACACATGCTGCACTCAGGCCTGTGTGGCAGGGAGAAGAGCGTAGATTCTTCCCTTTGTTGTTTAAGTTTCTGTCTCTGCATCCTCTCTGCCATTTCAGCCTCAGGGAAGGTAGAAGTGAAGGCTGTCACATGAAGGAGGAGATCATGGCATAAGACAGGTTTCCACCAGACTTGTTAGTAAGGAGAAAGCCTGCCCCATCTGCCACCTCTGGGGACTGGGGGGCGGTATAGGAGGAACACCTCTGTGACAAAACGCCAGAGGAGAAAGGGGTGTCTTAGATGGTTGAAGGTCAGGCCAAAGGCATGAGGGCATGAGGGATGGCTGTTGGGGCTGGGAAACGCCTTGGGCATCCGGCTCTGCCTGTTTGGGGGAGGAAGGGATGAGGAGCTAGTTTTCTAATTCCTGATCCAGTGCTCTTTATGATAATTCTCTGGTTTTCTTTCTTTCTTTTTTTTTGGTTATTTTTTAAAAGCAGTGTAATCCTAAAACGTAAAAGAGATCAAAGCGAGGCTGATCTAGGTATGGTGGAGGTGGGAGCCAGAACTTCCCCCCTCCCCCCCCCCCATCTCACAGCTTTTGAGTCTTTCCCCAAACTCCCACTCCTCGGAACAGAGGTTGAAAATCACAGCAATGAGATGAGCTCTCACATCCCATACCTTGATCTTGTTACCATAAATAAAACAGGAGTGTTACCATGGCAACCTGTTTAAATTGCCCCTTATAGACCAGATTAGCCAGGATCGATAGTGCTTCCTGAATGCAGAATTTCTTTCCTTTTATAACAAGAGTTTGAACAGATTATAGACTAAAACACTGGGAAACAAGGTCTGCGTCAACACAATGAAATTGTTATCTGCAGCTCCTCTTGAATGCCCATTGGAGGATGTTTCTCAGTGCAACAGTCTCCGACCTTGTGCTCTTCCGGCCACTCTGTTACTCACTGCTCAGTCCTGTGACCCCTTCCCAAGCAAGCTCTTCCTGCTGCTCTGCCTGTGTCATTAGAAAGGACACTTCTGACCGTAATAGCCTGCTTCCCCAGGCTCAGCTGTCATGTGACGAGATGCTGTCTTTGGAGGTGGACAGATTTTAAATGACACTCCCCGAGTGGGCTGGTGGAAACAGACCTCAGAGCGATGGAGGCCCAGCCCTCACCACAGTGAGGAGCTTATTAAGAGGCATTAGTGGCCCTGAAACCAGAGCTAGTCAGCCATTATTCCCTAAGACACAAGAGCAAGGAATTCCTTCCCCAGTGAAACCTGGAAGAGAAGCTCAAGAAAGATGGCAATGCTGAGTTTGGTTCCTTTTTTGAGTAGGGAAGGTTGACTATGGCTTTCTCCCATGATCTGAGGGTCTGGACAGAGCCCTGAGTCCCACATTATCTTCCAACTGACTGCGTATCTGAAATCCTGTGTCTTTTGCTTAAAATGTAGATACTCCTAAGAAAGGCAGCAAGTTACATGAATCCCTAAATTCTCATTAAGGTGTCAGGCTGGAATCTTGTTGGTTACGATGGGGGGCGGTTAACATACACCTACCATGTCCCAGGCCTCTTACCAAGTCCTCATTTAGTCCTCCCAACAATTTTGTGAGGTCTTATTATCTGTGGCTTTGGGTTCTTTTCCTTTCTTCTACAGTCTGTCTCCTATTTTGTCATAGCGTTTTTTACAAACTTGCTATAATGCCATTCTAAGTGAAGAAAGATAAAAAATGTAAATTGATAGTGTGAATTTACAGTTCATTTTTATATGGTACAATTTTAGTTTTAAATGCAAATATGAGAGCACTTAACTCATATGCAGAGTCTCCGAAATCATACAAATTGTATTTCATAGCTCATACGTGCATATGTATTACATTCTTAGCAGAACAAGGGAAACGCTACACGAAATGAACTCAACTATTCATTTCACTTCTTGATATGTGCACGTTCTACCAACACTCCCTACCTTTGGCTTGCTGGTGAGTAAGGAAGGTCTGAAAAGAAAAAGAACTATGAATGGATTGGCTTATCTTTTTTCCCCTTATATGCCAGTGTTTTTGGAGTAAGCGGTCAATTAATACAGGCAAGTAACCCGGGTATGAAAGGATGTGACAGAGCTCTTGCTGGTTTGTGTTCCTTAGAACGCCACTGCCTTCCTTCTGCGTTTGAAGCAAGTTCTGACTTGAAAGGAAAGTGTGGCCCCTTGGGACTGTCAGTGCCTGTGTCACACAGTTGTAGTATAACAACACTCGTGTTTGAATCTGGGCACCATGGCACAGCCAAGTGGACTCATAAGGTGAACCGTCACAGTACCCGGGAGCATGAAGTGATAGGGTGAGGAAGAGTCTGTGTCTGTGTCCTGCAGCCTCAATCACTCTTTGGAGTCAAAGTTAAATCTCATTGCATGGTGGTACTAGATCCAAGTACAGCAGGAGTGTGTGTGTGTGTGGGGGGGGGGGTGGAGGAGAGAGACAGAGCGGTGGGGGAATGAATGTGGAGGAATGTGTTGCAGAGGACACATTTCTTCTCTTTTATAGACAATGTGCTGTTGGTCTGTGTTGTTTATTCACTGTGTTCTTCCAAGGGGCTGGGCAGTTCCTCAGATACAATGTTTGGGAATGCTGAAAGCACACTGGTTAAGATTTGAAACTGTGGACTCTGGAGCCATGCTCTCTGAATTCGAATCCCAGATTTGCTACCTGTGTACTAACCCCATGACGGCAGGCAATTCACTTAACTTCCTTTGCCTCAGTGTCTTCAACTGTCAGATGGCGATAATAATGGAATCCACCTCAGAGGGCTGTTGTGAGGAGTAAATGAATTAAATCCTGTAAAGTGCTGGAACAGTCTTTGGCACTTGATAATGGCTTGGTGTTATGTTGCTTTTCATAGGACAGGGACCCAAATGCCGAAAGTCTCTTTTTGAAGGATCGTTCAATGTATCATGAGGTTTAGAAGCAGGAGAGCAAAAGAAATGAATACCGTCACAGCTTGTGTTCTAGTGGAATAATAGCCATCAACAGATGGCCTTGGAGAAAGAACAATGATCAAACCAGGGGACATGCTCTTCCAAATGCTGGGACAGATTTCTCCTTCGAGTCTCATGAGTAAAATCACACTAGAAGTTTGAGCCCCTGGGTTCAGCCAGGCTGGGTGGCAGCAGGTCTGTGGGGTTGAGGAGGGCTTGCTGGATTTTAAAGGGTACACTGGAGTTGAGGGGTTTCCTTCCTGGAGATGGATCTGGCTGGCAGAACCAACTTTGATTTCTCAATTTCTTCTCTGGCTCATAGCTCTGCTTCTAGCTCTGCTGGTGTCTCTGAGGTGGGTAACTTTCTTCTTTACCAAGCTGAGCGTCCTTCAGATTGGGTGGCATTTTGTGTGGCATTCCCAGGTAGGTTGGGGTTGGTGCTGAGATGGGATTTGGACTCGGAGGAATAAAGCAGGAGGCCGGCGTGTGTGTGTGTGTGTGTGTGTGTGTGTGTGTGTGTGTGTGTATGCATGCGTGTGGGCATGCAGACACATTTACATGGGATGATGGAGTGTTTGGATGAAGTGGTATTTATATGCACAGGGGAACATCCAGGGACATGAACCTCCTGTTCCCCAATCCTTACCACATTTCTGTTTCCTCTATGTGAAGTTCATGAACAAATCATCCACTGAAAGTTCAGGAAACATTGACTTAGGTCATGGGCTGTAATTCCCAATCTTTGTGACCTTTAAAATGGAGCACGGGTCCCTGCTGAGTGCTTTAGGCTGTTTGGAGAATGAGTTTGGTCATTATAATTATTACCAGATGGGAAGAATTCTCAAACTCTCTCAGGGCCTAAAGGCTGTTGATAATCTTAAAACATTTCCCCCCCCATAGTGGATTATCTGTGGCCCCCGTGCTCTGCTCCCCCAGCTGTCCGCTTCCCTATAATCTGGGCTGGCAACAGGAGGGGATCAGAGTTTCAGGGCAAGTGCGAGTGGAGGTACATGGTCTGTGTAGGTGTGAGGTGACTTTCCAGAACTAAAAAAAGACATGACGTATATGTATATACAGGACCTGTGTGAGTGTGTGTGTGTGTGTGTGTGTGTGTGTGTGTGTGTGTACATATAGGTATATGTATATATATATATGTGTGTACATATATGTATATATATGTAAATATATATGATCTTTGACCTCTTACATTTTGTCTTTTCTCCTTTTGCTGTTTATGAGTAATAGAAATTCATGGTACAATCTCATTACATAAATATGAGATGATATTTGAGAAAGGAGAGCAGGAGACGGCAAAATTAATTTTCAGTTTTCACTTTGGAACTTGAAAGGGAGGTGAGAGAGGAGAAGGAGGCGAGAGACCAACTGCTCGTCCTCACACTCATTCCAGAGGTAGGTGAGCGGCCCCAGAGCTGCAGGCGGTGCGGGCGCCCTGCCTGCCGGGCTGAGTATCCCTGGGGGGGCTCTGGGGTGCACCTCGCTCTGAGTGTCTTCCGCTCTGGTTCTATGGGAAGGAGAGTTGAGAATGGAGCTCTACCCTGACTGCTGTGTCAGCTGAGCCTCCCTGTGACACTTGGCGGCTGGCTTGGCTCATTTGCATTTTCACAGCCAAAGGGCTGCTGGCAAGATGTTCTCTGCAGATATTTAAGTTGCTGGATTCCAGAGCACTCCTGGCCCTTCTTCCATAGGGTCACTGCAGCCAACGTCACTTTTCTTAATTATGAAGAGGGCAGTGTTGTGACTTTCATGCCTATGGGAGTTACAGTAATAACAAAATCAGGGCCAGTTCTTTTCCTCCTTCCCTCCCTTCCTCCCTCCTTCCATGCATTCTTTGTCCTTTCTTTCAAAGCTTTAATATGTGTCAATTCCTGGAAGTAAAACAGAGCCCAGTGTCTTGGGCCAGGCTTTGCCATCCTGCTTCCATAGGCAGGAAGAGGTATCTGGGAAGGACAAATTTTTCATGTTCAAGTAATACAATTGTCAGGGACAGTCCCTGTATTTTGGTTTTCTATTGCTGCTATAACAAATTACCACAGATTTAGTGGATTAAGACAATAACCATTTACTGTCTCACAGTTCTATAGGTTAGAAATCTGGGCACAGGATGGCTCAATGGGTCCTCTGCTTAGATTCCCACAAGTACTGACAGGGTGTGTTCCTTTCTGGAAGCTCTGAGAAAAAAATCTGCTTCTGAGCTCATACAGGTTGTTGGCTGTATTCAGCTCCTTTTGGTTGTTGGACTGAGGTTCCTGTTTCCTTGGTGGCTGTCAGCCAGGGGCTGGACTTTTGATCTTAAAAGCTGCTCATTTTCCATCTCATGCTTCCCATGTGGCCCATTCTCAATCTTTAAATCTCTCTAACTTTCCCTTTTTGCAGCATCTGGCTGACTTCCAGCCAGAAGAGGTTTTCTGCTTTAATGGGCTCATGTGATTAGATAGTGTCAACCTGAATAATCCAGGATAATTTCCCTATTTTAGGGTCACTGATTAATAACCTTAATTCTACCTTCGAAGTCCCTTTTGTGAGTAACATAACATATTCACAGGTTCCAGGGATTAGGATGTGGCCACCTTGGGAGTGGGCATTATTTGGCCTATTGTACTCTATAAATAAGTCATCGATTGTCTTGGCCATCCCAGATTGAGAAACTGTTGCGACCTCTGTCAGGGTGTCTGCTTAGCATTTCCACTAAATGCTGGGCAGGGCTGAATAGAGAAAGTGAAGGAAACGGAAGCAGATGCAGCGGTGGGCATAGGCACTGCCATCCTCCAAAGGGAAGCAAAGTCCTCTTCTCAAGTTCAGAACTTCTGACCTGGATATGTGCCTGGAGGTCAGGATCTGCCTCCTCCCTCATGTTGGGGCCATGGAGACCCATAGAGGGGACATGACGTGGCCAAGGTCAGTGGCCATACCACAGCTGAAGAATTCTGAAACCAGCTGTTACAAGGCCTGACAGGGGCTTTTCAGAACATGGGTATGTCTCAGATCTCTGGCCTTTGTGCCGGTAGCTTGCAAAAGCAGATGGCTCAACCAGACCGCACAGTCTTGAAATAAGTGACTGTGGCTTTCTTGGCTCTGGAAAATTTAAATTCAAATACTATGGCTTGGGGCATATATGAAAATGACTGCAGCCTTTCTGCAGCCTGAGGATAGTTGGTCATGATAGCCAGCAAGACACACTCCATCTTATTCTTACTATTCTTACAATTTCTTTTTGGGAGTCCCCAGTGCCCTGGTGGCCAGCTCCCTTCACCTCTCCTCAGCATAGCCGTGGCCTCCCAGGCTGACCAAAACACAGGCCTTGCTGCGGGACCTGCGCTGAGACCTCTGTGGGAAGAAGCCTGGAGAGGAATTCCCCCTCTGTTCACTCCTGTCTGAGAGAAATCAGGTGTCCCACAGGCCGCGGGCTCCATTTCAGATCTGCAGGCAGCAATCAGGTTCCTAGGGAGATGGGCTAGGTGTTCAGAGGCTTCATTCTTTGGTCTTTTCTGCTCCCCCTGGGCTGGGCGCCTCTTTATCTGAGTCTGGAGACATCCAGCTGCGGGGGTTTACATAAGGCAGAGCAAAGTGCTCTTGAGCTAAGAATACATCCGCCCCCTTCCCTGGGCCATGTGCTTGGGATGTTAGGAAACTGACTCACTGTATCTCTGACTCTATGAAAAGACAAATATATGAAAAAAAACTACTGGATTAATGACAGAGGAGAAAAAGTGGTATTTTTAGCACAGGAGGGTAGAGTTAGCGGCTGTAAAGTCCTAAAAGATGGAAGTTTTATTTGAAAAAAGAGCCTTGAGTATTTTAGCCATGTTTAGCGACGGGTACTCTCAAGTGGTAAGTGAGGCACAGAGAGAGGGGAAGACTCTGCAGTAGGAAAATGCCCCATGATGATCTTATCAACAGCAGAGCAGACTGGCTGGGGTTTGTCTATGAAGTTCATTCAGGCAGGGCTGGTTTTCTCACAAACCAAAGACTCCATTTGATCGCCAAGGTGCACCTCTGCTGGTAACTAGTGAAGTGCTGGTGGGCAGTCTAGCACTACTCCTGCCTGGGGAGAAAGAAGTACTGCACCATGGACTGCAGGGGAGCTGTGCGTATGTGGCAGTCACCAGAGCACCTCAGAGTCCTACATGGGGGCCCAGCCTCCGGTGGCTTTCCTGCTCTTGGGAGAAAGCTTGTCTCTTCCCCAGAACTCACTCCAATGTCCCCTGGTAGGCATGTTCATATTAGTTTGGAGATTTCTCTAGGTGGAGCTGCTGCTATTGTTGCTTCTAGAATGACTCCAGTCATTGCCCAGGGTTTCCTCCTGACTATTAATCAGAGACACAGGTCTAAAGAGAAGATGGGGAGGTGTTGACAAAATGGCCAGGGTCTGTCACTGATGGCTTGGTGTATGCCAGTCAAGAGCTGCAATTTGTTCCTAGGGAGAAACACCACTAGTTGTATATCTAATAGCCATTCTTCTCCCCTCTTCCTTGTTGGTGGAATCAACCTCTGGCTGTTGCAGACGTTGAAGACTTATTCTCAGGTAATATACTTGGTAGTTGGAAAAAGTGACTTTGGAGCCAGATTGCCAAACTGTGAATTTCAGCTCCACCACTTACTGTGACCTTATTTAACTTTTCTGTGCCTTACTTTTCTCATCTGCAAAATAGGTATAATAATGCTACCTCTTTAACAGGTGGCTTTGAAGAGCAAATGAGTTGATGCATGTAAAGTGCTTATACCAGTACCTGGTTCATATGAAGTGCTCAAGAAATGTTAGTGATTATTGGTATTATTATTGCAATTATGTCCCAGTATCTCCTGGAGGTTGGTGTAGACATATGCATTACTGGTCAATTGGACCTGAGAGGAAGTCTAGAGGGGACTTCTGGGCAACACACAGGAAGTCAGGGACATTGTCCATTTTGGCTTCTCGTGGTTGGGTCTCTATGTGATGCCTGAAATTACAGAAGCAATCCCAGCCCTGGGACAATCCAACTTTGGATATTTTGTTACTTGGGATAGTAAATTGTCTTAGTGTTTAAGCCTTCTACCACATACAGTCAAAAACATCCTAACTGATGTACCTAGTAAAGGCACACAGGGCCTTGTTAAAGCTACAGTGCGTTTAAACCATGTGTGGAATTAAATGTGTGTGACAATAGTGTTAGGATGGTTCTTTGTTTTATATTTAAAATAAATGTGAACAGTAATACACTCCCATAGTGAAAACGTCAAGAAGTATGAAAAGTTTACGTTGAAAAATCTCCATCCCATACTGGTCATTCATGTGCTCAGTCCCCAGACCCAATGGCAAGGTAAGCCCTGTTTTTAGTCTTTTATTTACCCTTCCAGAGATTTTGAAGACAAATGTAAATAACAATACAAATGTATTGTTTTCCCTATTTTGCAATATAAATATTTGTGTGCTCTATACAGCATTCAGTCCCTGCTCTTTTCACTTAACATGTCTTAGAGAGTTTTCCATATCACTGTATAGAAGAGCTTCCTTATTTCTTTTTCACAGTTACAGAATATTTCATTGAGTTTATTTAACCAGTCCCCCTCTGACAAGTATCAGGTTCTCTCCAATCTTTCACTGCTGACTGCAATGCTGCAATAAATAAGCTTTATGTTTGCCATTTTGTAGCTATGCAAATATATTTGTAGGGTAAACTCCTCAGAGTGGAGCTGCTGGGTCTCAGAGCACATACATTTGGAATTTTGATAGCTATTGCTAAATTGCCGTCCATCTGGGTTGTACAAATTTATACTCCCACCAGTAAGGTAGGACAGTGCCTGTTTCCCACAGCCTTGGCAACAGAACATGCGATCAAATTTTGGATTTTTGCCAATTTTATGGTGAAAAATGATCTCTTAGGCAAGTTTCAATTTGCATGTTTCTTACTATGTGTGAAATTGAGCACTTGAAAGTATACTTAAGAATAATTTACATATTCTTTGAATTGTAGGTTTGTTTAGATTTGTTCATTTTTCTAATGGGTTATTGGCCTTTTTTCTGATCAATCGCCAGAGCTTTTTATATACTAGTAGGAAGATTTTTCTATGTCTATAGTGAGTTGTAATTATGTTTCCCAGTTTGTCATTTTTTTGATGGAGGGATTTACTTTTGTCAGGCAGAGGTTAAAAATGTTTTAGATAATTGAATTTATTGATATTTTTATGGTTTCTGGATTTTGGGTCATAATTAAAAATTCTCCACACTCTGAGATTATGAAAAATTATCCCATCTAGTCATTTAATACTTTTATTGATTTATTTTTTATATGTAAAGATTTGATCCATTTGGAACATATCATGGAACACAGAGTGATATATGAGTCCAACATTAATGTTTCCCAGCTAGCTACCTAGTTACCCCCCGCACCCTTTCTCATTATTCAATGGCTAAGTTTTGCCCACTGATTTAGTGTTTGTGTTCTTTTTCTGGACTTGACTTTCTATTCTGTTGGTTCATATATTCATGTGCTGGTGCTATATTGCTTTAATTACTGAGCTTTGGAGAATATTTTTACATTTGGCAACCCTCCTTCTTTGATCTCTTTATCAGAGCTTCTCTTGAAAATCTTGTTTGCTTAATTTCTAGTGTGAACTTTAGAATTCCTTTGTCTAGCTAACCCCCCCTACCCATTTTCAGGTTTATTGAGATTATACTAAATTTAAAAATCAAATTAAGAAGATCAGTATACTCGATATAAGAAAGGATAATCAGATTGAGTCATCTTATCCAAAAATATGGTATGCTTTCTTATTTATTTATATGTTCTGATGTGTCCTTCTGATATATTTTAAAGATTTTTTTTTAGTATACATCTTGTACATTTATTCTTGAATTTATTTGTAAGATATTTATCCTTTTTGTTGTTATAGTTCTTATTAATGTAAATGAAATATTTTCCTCTATCACAATCAACTAGCTTCTAACTATTGACTATTTTATATTAGTTTTGTACTCCACAATATTACTGACTTTTCTTATTATTTGTAATCTTTTAAAAATGGATTTCCAAGTAAACAATAATATCACCTGCAAGTAGTGCTAGTTTTTGTCTCTGCCTCTCAGTTTTTATGCCTTAAATTCTTCTCTTATTTGCATTTTATTGGCTAGGGCGCCAGTAAAAATGACAAAAACAAAAGGGACAAATCCACAATTATAGTGGGCATTTTTAGCACATCTTTCTCAGTAGCTGATAGAACAATTACGCACACACACAAAACAGTAAGCAACATGATTGACAAACTGACCTAACTGACATGTACAGAACCCAGTACCCAAAAACTCCACAATGTACATTCTTTCCAGGTGTACATGAAACATTTAGCAAAATAGATTATATGCTGAACAATAAATTAAGTCTTAATAAACCTCAAAATAGTGAAGCAATATCAAGTATGTTCTCTGACCACAATAAAACTTAACTAGAAACCAATAACAAAAAGATAACTGGAGAATCTCTAAGTATTTGGATTGAAGATTAAACAATATACTTCTAAATAGCTCATGAGTCAAGGGAAAAAATAACAATGGAAATAAGGGAATATTTTAACCTGAATGATAATTAAAATATGACATATTGAAACATGATGCCATTAAAGTATGATTTGGGAGAAATTTATGGCATTTAAATGTATGTATTTGGAAAGAAGAGAAGCTGAGAAATCAATCATCTCAATTCATCTTTTTAAAGTACAATTCATCTTAATTAGTAGGAAAAATAGCAAATTAAACCAGAATACATAAGGAAGAATATGTAAAAATTAAAAGCAGAAATGAATGATATAGTAAAAATGTATGAGAGAGAATCAACAAAGCCAAAAGTTAGTTCTGTAAAAAGACTGATAAAATTGATAAGCTCTTGGCAACACCAATCACAAAGATAGAAGGTACAATGTAGTAATATCAGGAATGAAAAAGACTTTCAGAGGATAATGAAAGGATTTAATGAACTACTAAATTTGCCACTAAATTTGACAACTTAGTTGAAATTGATAAATTCCTATTTATCAAAAACCACCTTACCAAAGTGACGTAGAAGAAATAATAAAATATCTGAATAGTTCTATAGCTCTAAAAGAAATTGAATCCATAAAGAAACACTTCCCACAAAGAAAACTCCAGAACCAGAGAGCTTCATCATAAAATTTCTAAATTACTTAAAACAAACAAACAAACAAACAAACAAACAAAACACTGCTCTTACATAAGCTCTTCTAGAGAATAGAAAGAAGAAAAACTTTCCAACACATTTTAAGATAGCAGAACCTATTAAGTTCTTTACAAAAAATAAAAATTGTAAAGCAATCTTTCTCATGAACAGAAATGCAAAAATACCAAACAAAATATTAGCAAATTAAATTCAGTGATATATAAAAAGATAATACATTATGACTCTACTTTACTAATGTGAGGTTCATTTTGCATTTAAAAATCAATGTAATTCATGTCATTGACAAAATAAAGGAGAAAAATAATACAATTATCTCAATAGGCATAAAAACAATATAATTCAATATCCATTTATAATAATAATAATAATAATAACTTCTTAGAAAACCAAGAATGAAAGAAAAATTTTTTAAACAGACAAAAGGTATGTACAAAAACCTTTAGCAACATCTCACTTAATGATAAAATATTGAATGTTTTCCTTTAGGAATTGAAAATGAGACAAGTATTCTTGCTATTATCACTTCTATTCAATATTGTATCGGAAGTTCTATGCAGCATAATATGTCAATATCAATTTTTTGAAAGAGTAAATGAATTGGAACTATCATTATTTACAGATGACATAATTGTGTATATAGAAAACACAAAGGGATCTGCAGATAAAATATTGGCATTAGTAAATGAATTTAGCAAGATCACTGGCTAAAAGTCAAAAAGTATAAATATAACATTTCTCTATTTCAGGAATAAAGAATTAGAAAATTAATTTAAAATTTTTTGTCATTTATAATAACATCAAAATATATCATATACATAATAGTCTAATAAAGAAGTATAAGACTTCCACAATGAAAACTACAAAGCATTGTGAAGAGAAATTAATTAAAACCTAAATAAATGGAAGGATAGACTATGTTTATGGACTAAATAACTCAATTTCATAAAGATGTGAATTCTCTGCAAATTGATCTATAAATTCAAGGTAGTCCCATCAATATCCCAGCAGCTGTTCTAGTCAAATTGACCAGCTGACTCTAAAATTTTACACAATTACAAAGGGCCAAAAAAAAAAACCCAATACAATCTTGAAGAAGAAGAAAGTTGGAAGACTTACTTTATTGCAAATTAAGTTTTAATAAAGCTTTAGTATGCAGTTTAAAAAACAATGCATAAGTGCAGATAAACACACTCCACCGTCTACTTAAAAAAAAAAAAAGCAAATGTGATTGAATGGAGTTCAGAATAGATCTACATATATATGGACACTTTATTTATGATAAAGAAGGTGGGATTATAGAGCAATAGAAAAAGATGGTGTTTTGAATAAATGGTGCTGGACAAATTAGACATCCATCTGGAAAAAAATAAATCTTAATGCTTAATAAATAAATTCCAGGTGGACTGTAGATTGAATGTGAAAATAAAACAATAATCTTCTGGAAGATTACATCTGAGAGTATCTCCATGATCTTGTGAAGACAAAGATAAACAGAACACAAAAAGCACTAATCAGAAAATAAATATTCATCAATTGAACTACACTGACATTAGGATCCTTTGTTTATCAAAGACACCATTGAGAGTTGTAAAGTCAAGTCACAGAGTGGGAGGAGATATTTGCAGTACATATAGCAAAAGGATCCTTGGCAGATTATAAAAAAGATGTCCTTGTATCAATCCGAAAAAGATAGACAATCTAATAAAAAGTGGACGAAAGAACCTCAAAAGGAACTTTGGTAATTCAATGTCCACTGAACACATGAAAAGCTTCTTAGTTATTTTAGTGATCAGGGATGTTTAAATTAAGAACCGCAATGAAATAGCCCTATACACCTGCCAGAATGACTAACACTAAAAAGACTGATAACACCAAGTGTCATCAAAGATATGGAAGCACTGGAACTCTTATACTCCTGGGGGGAGTACAAATTAATACAAACACCTTGGAAAAGTTTGCCAACTTCTAATAAAGTTAAATTTACATCTACCCTAGGACGTAGAAATTCACTCTTAGATACTAAAGTGGAGGAAGAAACTTTTTTCTACCCTTCTAACTTCTTTTGGATGGTCTAATAATGAAATTGACATGAGACAGTTTAAAGAAAAGAAAATAACCCAATTTAATTGCATGCTTACGTTATGGGAACCCCACGTAAGTGAGAAAGTCAGAGATTTTCTCTGTGGGGTCGTCAGAGACAGGAAGTTAAAATGAGGTGTGTATGGCATTCTGGCTGAGATGAGGTAAGGTGCCTTGGGGCTTCAGAGGGGAGGAAGGTCATTTTGCAGGGTGATAAGAAGAGCAGATACTCAATTTAACTAGAAGTTTGCCCTGCCATAAATCATAGAAAGTTATTTCTGGTAATAACTCTTATTATGGGCAAGGCCCCAAATGTAAATTCTTTAAGGGAGAAGTAAAAGCTTCTCGTGAGCCCTCAGGGTCTCCAGGGTCAAAGTGGCTCATCCTGAGGAGGCCAGTTCTGAACCTCCTTAACAGAAACCCAACAAATGCATGTGTACGTAACCAAAAGACATGCATGAAAATATTCATTGCTGCATTATTTGTAATAGCCCAAACCTGGAAACAGCCCAAATATCTTTCTACAGTAGAAAAGGTATTTGTATGTAGCATGATATATGCATGCAGGGTAAAAAAAATGAGTCAACTACAACTGTATACCTCAATGTGGATGAATTTCACAAACATGCATACTGTACAATTTCATTTATATAAAGTTCAAAACAGGCAAATCTAAACTATGGTGTTAGAATAAACACGTGCAGTTTCATGGCTGTAGAACTGAATAGTCTATGGTGTTAGAATTAGGATAGTATTTACCTATGGGGAGGAAAGAAGGCAATGACTGCAGGGGCTCTTGGCAGGTTTCTGGGTTGCTGATAATGCTCTATTTTTTTTTAATCTGAATGGTGGTGACTGGGATGTCTTAACTTTGGAGTAATTTATTGTGCTTTTTAATGGTGTTCTTTTCTACATGAAGATCAACAAGCCGACATTTGTTAAGCATCTAATGTGTTGGTAAAACTGTGTAAAGCCCTGTGTTCTCTCTTCCTTTCACCCCTTTGTTAGCATCACTCCTATAAAGGGAACCTATTCTTACTAATTGGCTGAAGGGACAGTACAGCAATGAGTGCAGCCAGGCTGTGCAATTCCGTTCTGAGAGCAGAAAGGCTAGGCCAGAGGTTCAATCACTTTGATTGGCAGAGTTCACTTTAGTACTTCCCAGTTCATGACAGTTCTCTGTGTCACATTTAAATTTCCAAAGATAACTGCACTGCTGATGGCCAGGAGGCCCGCTCCAAAGCTTGTGTGACTCTCCTTAATTTAGGTATCTGACTCTGCGGTCTGGAAGCACAATTGCTAGGCAGCTAGAGAAAGAGCTTGCTGAGACCCTAGTATGCTTGAGTGGGTGGGAGGCAGGGTCAAGTGTGAATTTGTCGAGAATCGTGCTCTGGCTCCACACTAACTATATTACGTATTTTCTCAACTATAAAGCTAAAAGAACAGTAATACATATGTTAGTATCTGAAAAGAACTTGTTTGCATAATTAAAATGTTAATGACATCAGTGTGTGTGTGACAGTCTTGCCTATATCCAGACAGAAGTTTTAGTTTAAAACTAACTTCAGTTAAAGAAATAAAAACATTTTGATTCTGCAGAGGTGGTAAAATTATGAGCATGTTTTTAAAATTTTAATATTATTATATTTTTATTATGTAATTAATAATAATAAAAACAAACCAAAGCACTTCCTCCCTCCACAAAAAAGAAAAGACCCTGGAAGAATGATCTTTATTGTGTGTATATTCAGACAAAAGAAAAACAGCTCCAACCTAGCATTTTATACAAATTACATGGAGACATTTTTTAATTAATTTGAAAATTTAACCAGGGGAGTTGGTAAAACTTGAATGTGCACTTGCTTATTTTCATGTGTCAGAAACAGAAAAAATAACCTTCCATTTATAAATATGAAACTGAATTTAGATTACGTTTTAGAACTCATTATTTTGACAGGTTTAGATGTAAGAAGTTGACATTCACTGATGAAAATATTTCTTCAAGTTTGTTTAACATACGGCCTCCAGCTATTGGGAAGATTTTTGTTGTTATAACAAAAGGTGGCTTCTGAGTTGATGGATGAATATTTTCATCAAAGTCTGTTCTCAATCTGGCTACTAAACCTACCAGAATGTGTTCGGTTTGTTTTTTTGTGATGGAATATACTTACATCCAAGAATGCCAACACCTTTATTTATTTCTAGTAAACTAATATTTATTGAGCTTCACTTTGGGCAGGGCCCTGCATACCAGAGTCTACATACAGGCAATTGCCAGCTAAGTAAATAGATGCTTGGAACTAGGAACTCATTTTCTTACAAAAATAATATTATACCTAGTGGTAATTTCTCAGAGTAGTCCAAAAAAGGAAACTTAACTCAGTATGTAGTAGATATTTTTACCACTGCAAATATTAGCTTGATTCCTGCTCTCTACGAGGAGGAAGCCATTTGTAGACGTGAGCAGAGAAAGTAGGGACAAGGAAAGACAAAGACAGGAACTGAGAAAGGGAGGAAGGACAAAGGAGAAGATGGAGGAGGAAAAGGACAGGGAAAGAAAAGGAGGTAGAAGAGGAAAAAGGAGAGTAGGAGAAGAAAAGCAGCAAGGAGGTGAGGAGGAAACAGTGTCCCATTTTTTCTTTTCGGCCACAGGACTGCATTGCCTGACATTTCCTTGGCAGCTCCTCCTGTATTTATTTCTGCACCCCTTCCATCTCCTGATGCCCCGTGGCAGATTCCTCAGTGCTTCCAGGTTGCTGTGAGCTTTCTAAGGAGGCTCCACACCCAGGTGGCGCTTTATGCCCTGAAATTACTGTTTTCCTTTCTTTCTTGAAAGGTCTTGAATTCACTGTTGATCTCACGTAGGTGTTAAGAGGTAAGCCATCTGATCAAAATATTTCTAAGATATGAATGATTAATAATCTTATATCTTTAACAGTTATATGAATTGAGACGCAGAGGAATCTCTAATTGGTAGAACTGTCAGCACCATAAAAAAGCAAAGAGGAACATTCTGACCTTTTGGAATTAGGAGGTGAGATCTTTGGTTGGGGCAAAACTCATAGACAAGCCAGTCCTGCCTGTGACGCTGCTTGGGATCTGCCACGGTCAGCTCCCGTAGGCCGGTCCGCTTTGCAGTTTCTTCTCTTTCCATTTCTGAACCACAGACACTCTAAGAGTTTTATGGCAGAAGTAGGCACCTGTATACATTCGTTTTTGTAAGGTGGCTGTAATGGATTGGTAATGACCTGTATCTGTGCTCTTGTCATGCGGGAGACCCTGCTCACTGCGCCATTTGTCACGCAGGGTGGCCTGCGGGGTCTCAGCTCCCTCTCCCCACATAAGAACGCAGGACACGGTGAGGCCAAAAAGGAAAACCCATGGAGCCATAGATGGGGGAGTCATACCACTATAGTCTCACTGGCAGCATCCACCTCTCTGCAATCCGCTCTTGCTAGCTCAGCCACCATCTTCTTGCTAGCCCCCATTTCTGCTAGCATAGTCACGGCAGTTATATTAGTGGCCAATGGCTCACTGGTTACAGCTGACGGCCAACTAGCCACAGCTGATGGCCATGCAATCACAGTTGATGGCCATTTACTACCTGAGCCAGCAGCTTTCTATGTGAGGCCGAGAGCCTGGAAACTGCACTCCTGGCTCTGTCCCAACAGCTCTACATTATTGGTCCCATGTTGAAGAGGAGGAAACTGAGGCACTTACAGACTAAAGCCATAACCTTTTCCGCACAAGGAGTACATGGACATGATTTCTATAGTGTAGGCCTGCACTGTCCAGTAGGGCAGCCACTCGCCACGTGTGGCGATTATGTACCTGAAATGGGGCTAGTACAACTGAGGAACTGAATTTTTTTTTTTTTTTTATTGGGGAAGGGGAACAGGACTTTATTGGGGAACAGTGTGTACTTCCAGGCCTTTTTTCCAAGTCAATTTGTTGTCCCTTCAATTTTAGTTGTGGAGGGTGCCATTCAGCTTCAAGTTGTCCTTTCAATCCTAGTTGTGGAGGGTGCTGTTCAGCTTCAAGTTGTTGTCCTTTCAGGCTTAGTTGTGGAGGGCGCAGCTCAGCTCAAGGTGCCCTGTTCAATCTTAGTTGCAGGGGGCGCTGCCCACCATCCCTTGCAGGACTCAAGGAATTGAACTGGCAACCTTGTGGTTGAGAGCCCACTGGCTCATGTGGGAATCGAACCGGCAGCCTTCAGAGTTAGGAGCATGGAGCTCTAACCAACTGAGCCACCGGGCCGGCCCCAGGAACTGAATTTTTAATTGTATGTACTGTCACTTAATTTACATTTGAAAACTGATCTGCAATTTACTTATTGGGAAAATTTAAGTGTGTTTGGAACAACTTGGGTATATGAATCTACTTTTTAAACTGTAAGTTTTATAAAATCTAAATATAGATCAAGTATTTCCAATGAAATGTAGTATGTGAAAGCTGGGCATCCTCTGCTCCCACTGAGGACAGCTCTGAAAGCGCATTTCCGCTTCTGAGCTTCACTATAGGACCCGCAGCTGTCACTGATCCTGTATCACACTCCATCTGCTCCTTTGGCCCAACCTGCATTTTTCTCTTCTTTTCCAAGTGTTGATTCCAAGATCTTCCTAAATAAACCTTCTCCCACTAACACCCATCTCAGAATCTGCTTCCTGGTAACCCAACCTGCTCTAATGCATTTATTTTTAAACAATATAATAAACACGTGGGGCCTCAAACATTGGCGGTCTTAAATATCCATCTTTTCAGGTCAGCCAGTCAGCAACCTCATGAGTGTCCACTATGTGAATAAGCCATATCTGAGGGCTGTGTGTAGGCCTGAAGGAAAGAATGGCCAGGGCGTGATTGGATCAGAGGAACTCTAAGGTGGTTCCCTAAGCCTCTCCAAATATGTTTGTATCTATAAAGGGGAATCTTGCCCCTAATGCTCAGGGACTAGACTTGAAACTGAAAAATGGTAGAAGTCATTCTCTGGGTGTCTGTGGCTGCAGGAGGGAGGGAAAGATGCTTAGCAAGAATTGAAAAACAGCATAATCAAACAGAGCTCAGTGCTCTGGCATCAGCCAGAAGTAGGCTGGAACAGCAGCTTCACTTGGGGTCGCCCTAAAGGACATTGGGGAAGAGAACCTCCTAGTGGGCAGAGTTTTGAACAGTCCATGTCACTGTGCATTTGCATGGAAAGAGAGTGGCCCGGGGAAAGAATGTACACTGCTTCATGTATAACACATAGTGTTTTGGCCTATGGCTGGGGATCTGAAAGGAGCAACACTGGATGGTGGGAGAGTGGAAGGTTTGGAGAAGAGTTATATGCATTGGCTTCTCCAAATGAACGAAGTGTGAGAATACTTGTGTTCCTGGAGGCTGCTCACCAAAGACTCCTCGCTGCAAGGAGGGTTCTTAATAATCAGATGAACAGATGCCCTTCCATTTACAAAGGCGGATCGGCTGACTGCCGCTTCTCGGTGTGCAATACAACCCTGGGACTCCAATATGGTGCTCAGAGAGGGTTAGCTGGCACCATGTGGAAGGTTGAGTGCTTTAGATTCTTTCTCTCATGTGGAAGACAGTGATTTGTCCTCATTGGAGTAGATTCTTAAGTTTAAATTTATTTTTCTTACAATGTGTCTACTACCATTACCAACTGAAGAGGAGTAAAGTTCACATAGCATTGTGACCACTTGCAGAAATGAAGACTGTAATACTTACCCAAATTTCATATATATTTAAATTTAATTTATTTTTTTCCTTCCTCTCTCTTTATCTCACTGTCCTGTCTAAGGTATGTAAGCCCCAAATTTTCACAAATCAATAGGGGATTGTGATAGAGCTGGAAGAAAAATGGACATCACCGAGAAAGTCATGAATTGTTGACAGATGCACCAAAGTTTAATATAACTTTAGTTTTATTACATGGGGGTGTGTGTGTGTGAAGATGGTTGCCTATTGAAGGTGTGAACATTTTAATGTATGTTTTGGAATTGTAAATATGAAGAGAGGTATATAAACACGGTGAAGAGTCAGAGGGGTGAAATGTAGTAGACATTTATTATTTTGGTGTTGATGGCCTGGCATCTGAACCTCTTCTGAAGCTTGAAAAATCTACTTTTGTGAGAGTCTCGGTGGGATGCAGGGGCCAACTTCCATGCAGAAGGACAGCTAATTATTCTCTCTGACTTCTAAAAGCTAGGGTAGTAGCATGTGCCTTGGCTTAGTGCATCAGATACTTCCATCTGGAACTTTGAATCTGGAGTGAATAGTGCAAAATTTATTTTGGGTGGGGGAAGTATTCAGAGTTCAATGGTAGTGATAGTGGTGGTGATCTTGGAAGCAGGACGCGGAACCCAGCAGTAGTGGCAGCTCTATTGCAACCAGGCTGTTTCTGTGGCATGACCTTGACTCTCCTCTTGTTTTTTGGCCTCCCTTTGTTTCTGCCTATTTTCTGAGCCTCTGTCTACAGCTATTCCATCAATAGGTAGTTCACTCAACATCCTTCCATGCATTTCTATTCTGTATAAGTTAGCCGTATTGATTATTTTTGTTGTTGTTGTAACTAAGAACCTCTTTTCTTTTTTTCTGGATGCATTTAAGACTTTATTGTTGTCTTTTATGTTCCAGTATGTCACAATGCTGTGATTTAACAGAGGACTTTTTTTAAAGGACTGTTCTGACAGTCCTTTAGGACCTTTCATCCTAAACATTTGCATCCTTTCTCAGCTTTGGGAAATTATCTTGTTATTTCACTGATTGTTTCTGTCCTTTCATTTCCCGTCTTCTCACTTTCTGGGAATCTTATTAGTTGGATTGCCCTGTGTACCTCTTCTCTTTCTCTCCCTTTTTTTCACCCACTTTGTCTTAATGTTTTACACTCTGGGATACTTTCAGGAATTTAATCTTTCAATGTTTACTAACTTTAAAATTTTTTAGCAATCATATGTTGTTTTTTTAAAGATTGGGGAAGGGGAACAGGACTTTTATTGGGGAACAGCGTGTACTTCCAGGACTTTTTCCAAGTCAAGTTGTTGTCCTTTCAATCGTAGTTGTGAAGGGCGCAGTTCAGCTCCAGGTCCAGTTGCTCTTGTTAGTTAGCAATCATATTTTTATTTTTTTAAAGAATTTTTCTTTTTCTCTGTTGGTTTCTTTTCTATATGTATTATGGATGCAGCTTTCTCTGGAAATACTGAGAGATTTTTTCAGTTTAATTTTCTTCTATTCTTTATTTTTCCTCCAAGGTCATTTTATCTTTTATTTCTCATGGTCTTTTTATTTCACAGTCTGGTGACTGTGGCTGCTTAAGAATGAAACGATAGCAAGGCTGCCCAGGAGCCCTGTGATGGTGGCGAGTCTCCTTGACTGTGGTGGGCTCGGCTTTCATGAGGGAGAAGGCAGCCCCTTGTTCTTTGGAGGGTCTCTGAATGTCAGAATGAGAGGGTTTGCTGAAGCACAGCATGATCCCACACTGGATACCCTAGTTCTTACCAGAAGATTCATTCGCATTTCTGTAGAAACAAAATTTCAGCTTTAATTTTAACTGTTTTTTCTCCTGGGCTTGGATGTAAATACCTGGTTGCCAGACATCTTTCAAGCAGGGATGTTGGAGGGAAATGTCAGGGGTGTTATTCTATATACAGACTTTCAATTAGTGACCCTGTTTCTATTCTCATTTGTCATCCTGCCTTCCACTGTCTTTATCTTCTCGGTATCTCTTCTGTTCAGCTCTGACTTAACACTGCTCCATCTGCTTTGCATATTTGCATGTTACAGAAAGATTGTGAAATCTGAAGTCTCCTGATGGATCTCCCTTGGATTCTTTGTAGAGAGAGGAGATTAACAAACCTATGGGCTGGGTCTGTCACTGGGAATTAGAAGCTCGGGGTCCTTTGGGTTGTAAATGGCTCTTTAATGTACTCAGAGTTTAGAGTCAGCCATGACACATGACAATGGACTCTAGTCTGGTGGAATGTCCCATAGTTTATAGTGCACTTTCACATTTGATCCTTACAACTCTGGGATCCCTGGATGAATGGAGCTAGAGAAGTAGTCTGGAAGGTGTCACTGGGCAGAGAGCACTTTATCAGAATGACAAGGAGACATCTCTACTACTGGTCATAAAGCTAATGGAGAGATATTCCAGGCTGGGATAAGTCTCAGATTTGGGCTTGGCAGTGGAAACAAGTGTGTAGGGTTATAGGAACAGCAATGTCTCCTCGGTTGTCACTGCCTCTGAGTTGGCAGTAGGGGGAGATGAGAGATGAACTAAGTGGGAAGCCAGTGGTGGAGCGTAAAGCGTCTGCAAAGCGATGAGACGCATCAGTTCTATAAGAACTTGGAGCAAAAGTCCTGCTGATGAGGGTAAGTTTGAAGCTAGAAAGTAACACGTCAGCAGTGTCACTGGCACACACAAAGGACAATGATAGATTGCACAGTCCTCCTCTCACATTTCCGGGCTAATGGAAGTGACTGTCGCCTAGATGAATGAAAGCCACAGCTTACCCATTAGTTTCAACTTCCTTCCCCAAAGGCCTTGCACTGGAACTTGCAAAATGTGCAGTTCTCCTCTTTGTCCTTCTCTGCTCAGCCTTCTGGAAGAGACTATAGGCCTGAAGAAACAAGCCCCTGGAGTGAGAGGAAGAGATGAAGGAGACCCCCAAACGGGCTAACTGAAGCCCAGGCTGTTTTGCACAGTGACACTGCAGATCTAATGTTTAGATGCGGGCAAAGGCAAGGGGCAGGCATTGGGCCCGGCATTTGAAAGGTTCCCCTGGGGGTGGCGGTGTCTGTGCCCTCCTCCATCACCTTTTCTCCAGCACAGGTGACTCATATAGCAAGAACTGTAAACCAGGCTCTTGGGGGGCACCCCTGACTGTGCTGGTCCAGTCATGCTGAGAAGCTCTTTCTCCTGTCCCTCTAAGGCCAGCCTCTCGAAGGCAACTGTGGGCTCTGCCCTGCTGAGCAGAGGAATTCTTTCTGCCCCATACGGCTTCACAGTTGCTTTTCTTTATCTCGTATGACACCTCCTTTGAGAAAATTTTCTGGGACAGGTGCTTTTTTTTACCCCCTTGCTGATTCCTTGCAGCAACCAACACCATTGAAAGCCTGTCTCTCTGAATTCCCTAGGCCTATTCATGACAGTCTCATGTGCAGTGAGCTTGCATATTTACCAATGCTCCATCTCTGACTCTCTGTAGCTCCCTCTCGCTATACATTTGGTCGAATGTTCCAGAGCTCTTAACAACCTTCTGGCTCTTGGAAGCAGCCTTAGTCACACTCATCCTGTGCCCAGTAACAGGCATGATGCTTACTTCACTCCCAAAAGCATAAAAAGCTTCCAAAGCCTCCCAATCCCCTGAATAACAATATCCCGTAACTGTTTTCCTTAGAACAGAGGAAGCTATTTCTACCCAGAGGCCCCTCTTCCTTCAGGGCAAGCCCCAAAGCAGGCAAACAATCACTCATTTATGAAAATGAAAGATTCATGAGCGACTCTGTTGGGCAGCCAGCAGGGTTTAGACAGGTTCTGATCTTGAATTTAATTAAGCGGTGTTTATCTAATCAGCCCATGGATACGTGTCCTTAGCAAGAATTTGCTGCCTGCATCTGAACTGTGTTTTTGTCTGTGGGAGCAGGAGGAGGGCTGTGACCTACCCAGCATTTTTGAAAGGTCTGGGGCCCAAGAGGCAGGCTGGCTAGTGGTCTGGGTTCAGAGCAGGTGCTGTGGGGACACTGTATTTAGCAGGTGTGTGTGTATGTTTGTGTGTGTGTGTGTGTGTGTGTGTGTGTGTGTGTGTGCATGAATGTGCAGAGTCCCTATTGCTCAGTGCCCTAGGATCTTGTTCTGTGGCAGAAGTGTCAGAAAAGCCAGACCTGCCAGCCATTTGTGTTCTCAGCCACCACAGGAGGAAAGCTTTAGAGAAACAAGGCCATGCTGTAGCTTAAGGACAGTTTTGTTCAAAGCATGCTCCACAAATCTCTTTTGGGTGCTGTTTAAGCCTCTGATTTCCAGACCCCTCACCAAGACTTGCTGAATCAGACTGAGGTTTAAGAACTACTGTGCTCCCCAAGTGTTGTTATCCTCAGGTGTATTCACATTTTAAGGATGGAGGTGTGATGAGCAGAGGACAATGATTGAAACCCATTTAGAAGGAATCATTATGGTGGGTGTCAGGCACAGTGGAACGACATCTGGAAATCAAAGTGTTTTCTAGAGCCCCCTAAATCACTCCACTTCTAGGACAGTGAGGGCGGATCTGAGGGGAATAGCTGTGCTGTGGGGGATAGAACCAGGATGGTGGGAATGGACATCTGAGCCAGGGGTGTAAATCCTAGTCCTAGTCCACAGGCTTGAGAACCAGGAGAACCAGCATCCTGGGCAGGAGAAAAATACATGGCTTGGCTCAGGCAGAGAGCGAATTTGTCCTCCCCCTACATTTTGTTCTATTCAGGAACTCAATGGGTAATAATTCTCTTCTCTATATGTATATATTTATATCTATATCTTATTAGTTCTGTTTCTCTGGAGAACCCTGACTAATACTGTGTCCCCCACCCGAAATCCTCCTAGGTCTGAGATGGACAGTGGCCGTAGAAAGAGACATAGAGGATGCATCCATTGACCAAAACAGTGAGTCCTTCTTCCTTCTGCTTTATTTTGCTGAAAAACTCAGATGTTGATAGAGAGGAGTAGGAGAGGGAGAGTGTGCTGAACCTGCCTTTATATTTTACAAAAAAAATCACAGTGTCTTATACTTATTCAACACTTTCACTTATATTAGTTCTATAATTCCTCCCCAAAGCATTATGAAACAGCGCCCGTTACCCCCTTTTTCTATATGAGGAAACTGAAGGTCAGATTGCCTTGGGGGATCGGCCTAAGACAGAACTTGAACACAGTCTAATTCAATACCTTTTCCTCTAGACTTATGCCACCCAATATGACATTCATGAGCCACACGTGACTGTTAAGCACTTGAAATGTGGTTAGACTCCACTGAGATGTGCTGTAAGAGTAAAATACAGAGATTTAGTACAAAAAGAGAATGTGAAATATTTTGTTAATATTTGTACTGATTACACATTGATGTGATAATATTTTGAATATATTAATGCAAATATAACATTAAAATAAATTCATGAGTTTCCTTTTACTTTTTAAATGGGATGTAGTTACTACAAAATTTAAAATTATACATACGACTTGCATTTGTAGTCTGCATTATATTTCTATTGGATTACACTGCTCTAAACCATGACTAATATATTTTCAGACTCACAACCTCAGGTTACCCCAAGACACCTGGGATGTGAGAGAAAAATCCAACAGATTGCATAGTAGCTAAGCCCCTGTTTTTCATGTTTTGATACTTCATCATGAAAGGGAAGAAAACTGAGCACCATAGTGGTAACCCAGGGAGGGACCAGATGCTAATGGATATCCCAGATGACTTTCTTTGAAGTGTGATCTTGTACCAAAAGGTCTTTCCAAACTTACTTGAGTTAGCAAAGAACTGGGGAAAAGTTCAGACCCCTGAGCCAAAAAAGTTCCTCCTTCACATTAAGATCAGGTAAGTATGTGGAAAGAGATGGGGGTACCCTCAGTACTGAGATGTCTGTTATAACAGGGGCAGACAAGCTGAAAGAGAGGGCCAGAAAGGGAGGGGATAGCAAAAGTCTGGACAGAAAGAAACTCAGTCAACCAATGAAAGTTGTTTCTTAATATTTTCACTTATTCATTCACATAGCAAATATTTACTTATTGTCTGATGATTATTTGTTGTCTAATGTTATCTAGCAGGTACTGTTCCCAGTTCTAGGGATAAAATGATGATCAAAGATACAGGTTTCTGTCTTCTTTAAATTTGTTTTATAGAGGTGATAGAAAATAACATACAATAAGTAAATAAATATGATAATTTCAGATTCTAGTCATTAGATTATAGGCTGGCTGTTGTAACAGAGAGATCCAAATAACAATAGTGTGGGGACAGAGTCCGAGAGAGCAGTTTCCAGGTTCTTAGCCTCACGTGGAAGGGTGCTGAGTCGGGTAGTAGATGGCTGTCAGCTGTGGCTAATTGACCATCAGCTGTAACCAGTTAGCCAATTAGCCACTGATATAACTGCTGTGGCTGCGTTGGTTGGTCAGTGGGTTGGTTGGCAGGCAGAGGAGTGGACAGCAGGTTGCAGGTCGTGTGGATCCAGACTCCAGTGAGACTATAGTGCCTCCAGTGAGACTATAGTTGTATGACTCCCCTGTCTATGGCTCTGTGGGTGTTCCTTTTTGGTCTAGCCACATCCTGCATTCTTATGTGGAGAGTGGGACCTGAGACCCCGCAGGCTGCCCCACACAACAAATGGCTGAGCGAGCAGGGTCTCCCACATGACAAATGGCTTAAGCAAGAGAGAATCTCATTTCTTTCTCATGTAACAGTCTGCAGGTGAGCAGTCTAGGATAATTAGAAGCTTTATGGTGTTAAGGACCCAGGTTCCTTCTATCTTGCTGATCTGCCATCACTAGATGTGGTTATCAACAACGTGGAAGATGGCTAACTACCTCCTCTAGATTATATTCCGGCAAGTGGGAAGGGGAAAGACAGTAAGAACACTCCTCTTCCTTTTAAAGGATATGACCTGGAAGTTGTACACATAACTTAATTCACACCCCATTGGCTAATACTTAGTCACATGACCACAGCTAGAAGCAAAGAAGTCTGGGAAGTGTAGTCTTTATACTGAACAACATGTATCCAGCTAAAAAATGTTTTCAATGAAGGAAGAAGAAAACAGAATTGAGACAACGAATTGTCTCAGTGCTGGTAAACTGCACAAGTACTGTACTGACAATGTCAATAACAGGACTGTATTACTGGAAAGACCAGGTTCTGATACTTCTGGGATAAATCAAACAGAATTTACTTATCTAAGTAAGGGCAGAGAAGGAAGTCGGCACTGTCAGGACTCATATTAGAGAGACCAGCTTTGTTTTGCAGGACATACAGTGGTGAACTCTTCCAGAACACAAAATGCTCTCTAAGAGAATACACCCAGTTGCGGATGATAATATCTGAGAGAACAGTACAGTGGCCACATTGAATTTGCATGAAGCCTAACTGATCCCTTCTAGACCCACGATTGATTCTGCAGAAACAAAATAGGGTAATAGGATGGAAGAGAGTTGGGGTGGGAGGTGTCTGGCTACTTATCAGCAAGTGTATATCTCTAGGGAGCTAATATCTGAACCCCTGAAGGGTTGGAAAGAGTTCCTTATAGAACATGTTCCAGGCATAGGGAACAGCAGATGCAAAGATTGAAATAAGATTAACACTGAAGCAAAGTTTTCCAGAGTAGCTAAAGAGTCATGAGTGATAAAGAGAGTGAATACAAGAGAAGGAAAAGAAAGGAGAAGATGAGAGAAGGAGGGCAACTCTCAAGTTTAGCACTGGGAGGGGCGGGCATCATTATAAGACAGGGAAAACAGTGCCATCTCTTTCTATCAGGTAGTCTCTTGTGCTCTCATCTTGGCAACTTTCCATTCGAATTGCCCCAAACTAGAGCTGAGAAAGGAAATTTGGCATCAGCTTTCCCCAAGCTCACAGTCCTCTCCTTTCTTTTCATTCATTTTCATGTTTACTCAGGATAAAAATACCAGCCCTCTCCTGCCCTTCTCCTGGGGTTGTCATAAGGATCAGATGAAAGAAGAAGTTTGAAGGTGGCTGTCTTGTGAAATATTGAGTTCTTGGGGAGGGAGGCACCATGTCCCACACCCAGTAAGGACTTGATATCGCTATCTATGTTGTTATGGCAGCAGTCGTTGGTTTCATCAATTTTCAGACCTTGACTACAGATCGCAGTTATGATTTGAAAAATCTTTCCAACATACTAATTAATTATGGATTTGTTTTTCTTGTCAAAGTAGGTACTTAGATATTTTTAGGAGATTTTGTCAAAAATCCCTGTGGCTTGGTGTAGAGTGGTATAAGTTGTACCCAGTGAAATAGTTAGACTATTTGTTGGCTGAGAACTCTGCTCTCTGCATTATGTGAATGTATATGTGGATATAACTTTACATAAAAGTCAACATTTTCTGAATTTTTTTCATGCCAACCTGGACATACCCCACTTAAAAAATCATGGCTTGTTATTAAACTATTTGTTCAGTTTCTCTGTCTGTGCCATATCCTTTTCCCAGATAATTTAGAATCTTGCTTCTCACAGGGCTTTGGAACAATTTTGCAAGTTTAGGCTTTCCATTCCTGGGGGATGGGGAATTGAGAGCTCGGTGTTGACAGACAACTTTAATTCCAGTTCCATCTGAGTTTCAGTCACCTACTTATTCATTCATATCCACCCAGCCATTCCCATATTCCCACTCATCCTTCCATGGAGCATCTTCTATATACCAAGTTTTGTGGCCGTATGAGGGACTCCAAGTACAAAGGTGAAAAAGACAACCATGCCCTTAAGGACCTTAGAGTTTAATAGGAGAGAAAATACCTGTGGCATTATAGAGCAGTGTGCTAGATGCTGTGAGAAAGGAATGTAGGGGAGGAATGGGAGCCCAGAGGACAATCTCTAATCCAGGATTGAAGGTTAAGGAAATCTTCCTAGAGGAGATTACACCTGCACTGAGTCTTGAAGGATAAAAGGGGTCAGGGAGAGCTTTCCAACCAGCAGGATCAGCAAGTACAAAGGCATATACTGGGTGGAGAATTTGGCATGGTACCGAATCTATAATCTATTTTAATATAGTCAGAGCATTGAACACAAGATAGGGATGGGTAGTGATGGATGATGCTAGAAAGGAAGTTTGTCGAGTCCTGGAGGCCGTGATAATGAATTCAAATCAAGGAGGAATCCAATAAGATTAATTAAAGCAGGTGACGAACAGATTTGTAACTTTTGAAAGCTTCTTCCCGTGTCAGGGTGGAGGATGATCTGAAAGAGGCAAGACTCGCTGAGGAAAATGAGATCAGTTGCTGGATGATGAAGTGATGGTAGGACACAACGAGCCCCTGAAAATAGGTGGTGGTCATGAGAGAGAGAAGTGGACAACTAAGACATTACTGAGGAGTAGGGTAGACGGGTTTGGTGCCAGATCAATGTGGAGGCGAGAGAGGAGGAGGAGGCCTCAGTGTCTGGGTGACAGGGATGTCATTAATTCTTGTATGTGCACAGGAGGAAGAGCTCTGTGGAAGGGAACACTGAATTCGTGTTCAGATAGTTTGAGTTAGAGGAGAGGGTTGCTGTCTAAATCTTGGGTCAAAGTCTGGCAGGAGATGGAAATTTGAAGGAGATGAGTGTGAGTGTAGTTGCCTAGGGAGAGTGGAGATAGAGAGGAGAGAAGAGAGCCTGAGCTGTAACCCTGGGGACACCCGCCTTAAACCGAGGGGCAATGAAAGAGTAATGATTAATTAAAAACAAAACAAACAAAAAAAAAACAACAAAAAAAAAACGAGCCAAGGAGAAGCAGCCAGAGGAGTAGGAGGAAAGCTGAAGTTCTGGCAGCTGAGGCAAAACAATTTCAAGGAATCACAAAGTACTGAAAGGACAAGCGTGGAAAGGGACCCATGGATTTAGTGACAAAGAATTTACTGACTCACTTGCAGAGAGCACGTTTGGTGGTGGGGAAGTAGAGCCAGAACCAGAAAGGGTTGAGGAGTGAGGCATGTGAGGAAGCTGACAGATTATAGACAATTCTTTAAAATCACGGCTGGAAGGAAAGAGAGAAGTGGCTAGAGAGGAAGACGGAAAGGGTTGGTGAATCCGGAGATTTTATTGCATTAATTCATTCGCCTATTTATTGGGCATCTATTATGTAACAGACGTACTAAGCACCATGCGATTATAAAGAAATGTAAGACGTCCTTTCCAGTGTGTGCAATTTAGTTAGTGAAGCCCCAGCAATGCAGAGCTAAGAGACCTATTCTCCCGTGTTTGCTAAGGAATGATACGGTGTAGTAAAAAGTGTACTTTGGAGTTCAAATAGATCGGGGTTCAAATCTTGCCTGTGCTCCTTTCTGGCTGTGTGAGCTTGGGTAAGTTATTTAGTTTCTCTAAGCCTCAGTTGTCTCATCTGTAAAATAGAAATAACAATATCAACTATGCAGATTCCTTGAGAGGATTTGAGATAAAGTCTATTAACTCCCCATGGGTAGGAGTTTTATCTGTGTTACTCAATATTGTATCCTCAGCACCAAGCATAGCGTAATGCCTGGCCCATAGCAGGAAGGCAGTAGATATTTGTTGAATAAATGAATGACTGAAGGTGTAAAGATCCTTGGACCTATATTGGGAGTGCTGTATAAAAGGGTAGCCACCGTGTTTCCCTGAAAATAAGACCTAGCTGGACCATCAGCTCTAATGTGTCTTTTGGAGCAAAAATTAATATAAGATCCGGTCTTATTTGAATATAAGACCGGGTAATATAATATAATATAATATAATATAATATAATATAATACTGGGTGTTATTTTAATATAATATAAGACCGGGTATAATATAATATAATATAATATAATATAATATAATATAATGTAACCGGGTTTTATATTAATTTTTGCTCCGAAAGATACATTAGAGCTGATGGTCAGCTAGGTCTTATTTTCGGGGAAACACAGCATTCTTCCTTACTGCTCTGGGGCCTGTGAAGATCTCTCACTGGATTTGTGAAGATGAGATAATGAATTAACAGACAAAATGCTAAAACCTCTGGTTGGTAATAAGTCACAGGGTGGGTGTTCTGTCCTGATGCTCTTGGCAAGTGTGAAAGTCTAAGGGAAAGAGGCCCTGGAGAGCAGCTTATGCCTGGCCAGAGGCAGGCCACAGACAGTCATAGCCAGGTACCAGGTAGGAGAGGAGAAGAAATGTGCTGATCTACAGGTGGCCTCGGGTCAGGGGGACAGGCTGTCCCAGTCATCTCATCTGAGTGAGTGGCATCTGGCTCTGTCCAGCTTCTCAGGCCTGTGGCTGTCACAGGCCTGGCTCAGCGAAGACGGGCCTGCCTGGGCACAGGAGCTGGGCTTCTCTGGCTAACCTTCCCTGCCCTCAGCTTAGATTCTCATGGCAGAAGCAAAGATAAAAACAAGAAGCTGAAGCAATTCACCTCTTCATGAACTCCTGCCTGGGTAAACATACACATTTTTTCCCTTTGGAAAACTAAAGCCTACTCACTATTTACAAAATATCATAGGACAAAACAAAGAAAAAAATCACTGGGAAATAATGAATGGAAATATTTTGATGTGGTTTCAGGGTCTTTTTTTCTCTTTCTCTGCTGGGTTTTTATATGCTTTCTGCCTAGTTTCCTTTTGTTTGGGGCTTAGAGGAATGCTAGCGCCTCTTTCCCTAGAAAAAATGGTGATACTTGACTGGCAAAACCAGTGAGAGAGACACTTTGGCACATCACAGAAAAGCCAGAGACTCGTTAGTGTCTATTTACCACCTTGCAGAATGCTCTAGAGAAAGAACCTGAGACCATCATCTCCTGGAACGGGCTCCCTAGAGCTTCCTAGCTCAGGAAGTGCATAATGACGCTGGCAGCCTGGGGGAAGGGAGGAGTCCCAGGGCAGCTTCATTCTTCCCCCAACTCCTTGGCGAGTCAAGCATTCTGGGGAGGGCAGGCTTTACCTGCTCCTGTGCTTGGGCTCAGTGTGGATAGAAGGGAGACAGGAAGCTGCTCTACTCAAGGGTGGGAGCAGAACACACATACACACACACACACACACACACACACACGCACACACACACGCACGCAGTACTGAGAGGTCCCTGGATACAGCTTGCATGCAGTGCCGGACTCTCAGGTCTGCGAAAGACCTAGCAGTCATTTGTCTGTCCCCCATCTCCAGGCAGAAACCGAGGTGGGGGAGAAAAGGCGGCATGCTGAAGGTCACGGTTGGCCTGTGTGAAGCAGGGAGTGATCTGTAGTCCCTGATCCAGTGCTGTTCCCCCGGCATGGCACTGACCCATCAGTTGTATTGCTTCTGGGAAAGTCTCGCTCTTAGTCATAAAAGTTCCCATCTGGAAAACGAGGCTGATATTTCCTGCCTCTCCCCGTCTCAAAGGAATGTGCTCAACACAGTGTATAAAAGAATACAAGATTGAGAGTCAGTAAACCTTGGTTTGAGTCCTAACCCTGTGGGATCTTGGGCAAGTCACTTTACCTATTTGAGCCTCAGTTTACCCTCTGTATCATGAGGGGAATGATAACGATAATCAGCATAATAATAACTGGTATTCTTGAACCCTCATTATGGGCCAGGCAATGTGCTAAGTGCTACAGCTATTTCATTTAATCCTTTCAGCAACCTTATGAGGGATGCACTGTTCCCATTTTAAAGGTGAAGAAACTGAGACTCAGAGTTTAACTTGCCCAAGGTCTCACACCTAGGTGATATAGTATCTACCTCATAGGGTTTATGTAAGAAATATATAAGCTGTTCATGAATGTTTATATAAGAAATATAGAGCTGTTTTTCAACCATAAGACTATAAGACACACATATGCAAACATACTGTATACTGAGTTTTTTCAATGTAAAACTGTATTGGGGTTTCTTTTTTTGGAAAAAGTCCTGAAGTCCAAGTTATTGCTATTTGATTTTATTCACCAAATGTTATTTGAATTGCTGCTGAATGTTAAGAAATGTTGTTAAGTGCTAGAGAGGAGGCCACCTCATGCTCCTGGCTATCAAGGTCACAAGTTAGCAGAGAACGCAGCCATCTAAGTAAACATGATGGCTGTGGCATTTGTTAAACTGCATCAAAGTGAGATGTGGGCCTAGTGGTGGTGAGGGCTGAGCTTTGTCTGGAACAGGAGTTTCCAACCCTGACCCCCGCAGCCGACCCCAGAAATTCTAATTCCCCTGGGGGAGGAACAGGGCCCAGGCATCAGTGCCTTTTAAAGCCTTGCCGGGGGATTCTGTGTAGGCCTCAGGGTTGAGAACTGCTGATATAGACAGTTGAAAACACCTCTGGAGGGGGTAACATTTAAGCTAGGAGCTGCTGCAGTTTGAAGATGGTTCATTCTAACTGCAGCTGGCAGCTTTGCCGGGTGGAAGTTTCTCTCTTCAGACAGGGAGGGTTGGAGGCCATCCTCAGGAGTGGCTTCCAGGTGTGCTGCACCTCCTGAGAGAAGCATGGCCAGACTGCAAGCTTGCCCACCCCAGAACATCCAAATTCACTGTCTGTGTCATCTCTTGGTATCAGGTATCAGCTGAGGGAAGTGGTTTCCCTGGGAACCCGATAGCCCCACCTCTGCCCAGCTAGCTGCTACTGAGTAGGGACTGCGCGAGCAGTAGATGAAGCGTTCTTGGAAATGTGACTTTGAAGCTAGGTTTTTCCCTTCATCCATCAGGCTGTTGATGGGGCACTGCTCTCCAGACAGGCCTGCATCCTATGGTCCCCTGTGGGGACAGAGCCAGGAGTGCAGTTTCCAGGCTCTCGGCCTCATGTGGAAAGGTGCTCACTTAGGTAGTAAATAGCCATCAACTGTGATTGGATGGCCATCAGCTGTGGCTAGTTGGCCGTCAGCTGTAACCAGTGAGCCATTGGCCACTAATATAAGTGCCGTGGCTACGCTCGCAGTAAATGGGGGCTAGCAAGAAGATGGTGGCTGGCAAGCGCGGATTGCAGTTAGGACGGCGGTTTGCGGACAGTATGGCTCCTGCTTTCTGTGTCTCCAACCCAGCCGCCAGCGAGAATATAGTGGCATGACTCCCGTATATATAGCTCCGTGGGTGTTAATTTTTGGCCTCACCATGTCCTGCGTTCTTACATGGGGAGCAGGCGCAGAGACCCTGCATCACACCCTGTATGACATCCCCCTACATGTCACACAGCCAGGCCTTGAAGACACGACCTCAAAAACCACATTCACAAACAGTTTATACAATTCTTACATAAACCCTACGAGGTAGACAATATCACCCAGCTGTGAGCCTTTGCATAAGTTAATTAAACTCTGAGTCTCAGTTTTTTAATCTATAAAATGGGGATAATTGTAGCTCCCTCACAAGGTTGTTTTATAAAAGAATCAATGGGATAGAGGGACCCCCTTTGATGCTGGCATGTGGGCCGGGGGCTGATGGCCACCCCAACATTCAGACTGTGAAATGAAGTCACACCTAGACCGGGTTGGAGGATGTGTCACTAGGAGTGTAGCCAAGAGGGCTGGCACGTGCTGAGGCCATATGACGAACAGCTACCTTGTCCTAGGCAGTGCTGGAGGCAGGCAGGCACCCCCTCCTGGAGCAGCGGTGGAGGACAACGGCTTGTCCCCTGTGCCAAACAGGAAGGATGGGGTTGAGCTTGCCTATACATCCCCCCTAAAGTTACCAACCAGATAGGTCCCCACCTCACACAGATGTGGTGTGAGTCAAGGGGTAAAGGGAGTCCAGAAGTGTCCCACTGGGGCAGTTTCCTCTATCCAGAAACATGTGTCAAGTGGAGAAGAAGCATGATCCCTCCTTCCCCACCCCCACACACATTTACACATTAAACCCTGGCATTTGACAGCCAAAAGTATACTTCAAAGATGATCTAGACCAACGTGCCCATTTACAGAAGAGGAAACTGAGACTCAGTGAGGGAAAATCACTTGATGCAGGAGCAGGGCTGAGACCAGGCAGGGGCTCCTGGCTCCCGGACCTGTGTCCATTCCACGTCTGCAGTGGAGCTGGCAGGGCCCTTCCCACATCCCTGCCCTGGACCATGACATCCCCAGCCAGCATTGCATGTGGGGGTTCTACCCCACTCAGACCTTGCCACTCCCTCTGGCTAAGCATCTCATGAATAAATGAGATGAGATACATCCAGGCAGCATCTACTCAGATCAATTGTAACACGTATAACAACTCATCAATGTATAGCCTTTACTATGTGTCTATTAAGCAAATGTCTATTCTTCAACTTGAAGTACTTGTGTTTAATGCATAACTGGTGCCAAACAGGAAGAAACAACATACAAAAAGCTCGGTCCTGTTGCCTTCCCCCTGGATCTGACACCTTCCCGTCCTGATTCTGCCTTCTATGACTCAGGCTTCGCCTTTGACACACATCCAGGACAATACCACTCCCAGTTTGACTCAGCTCATAGCAGCGTCACCCCGTCCTCATTTTGGCCACATGGGTGCCTTTCTAATTATAAAATATCGTAACTAGAAGGGACCTTACAGGTGATCTGGTCCAGTGATTTTTAAGATTGTCATTTCCTTGGTGAAACTCTTTTATAACACAAAATCTTATGGGGAATTCTGAAGGTGGAGCTGCTTGGGATGAAGCAGGGGCTGCAGGGCTGGAGGTATACCCACTGGGCTTTCCTCTTGCCCTGCTCCCTCCCTACTTCCCTGCCCCTTGAGATAAGGGGCCCATTGTACAGATGAGCAAAGTGAGTCCCAGGAAGTAAAATCACACAGTTGGTGAGCAAATTTAGGAACCTAGATTTTATATTCCATAAATAAGGCATGCTTTTTAGGTTTTTATTTGTTAGAATTCTGACAATTTTTGGCATTGAGTGAACAAAATGAGCTTTTTCTTTCCTAATGGGGTTACTGTTTTAATTAGTTTGTCGAGCGTTGGTCAAGAATGTGATCTTACCAGGTGTTTAAACAATTTCATGATCTGAATGCAGACACAAACAAAATCAGCCCGGCACTAATGGAAATCATAGTGCCTATAATTAAGATCAAATTCCATTGCAAGTAACAGGCACCCCAAGTAATTGTGGCTTAAACAAGATGGAAGTGTGTTTCTCTCTCACATGAAGATCTGGAGATAGACAGTCTAGGGCTAGTATGGTGGCACTGTTCCAGAGTGTTCTCTGCCACACCTAGGGTATGGCCCTTGACTTCTTGCACCAAGATGGTGGCTAGAACTCTAGTTATGTCTACCAGACAGCAAGATGGAGAAAAGGACAAAGAGGAAAGAGGGCAAATGGCCCAGGCTGGACACACGTTAGTGGAAATTCTCAAACATTGTCAAAAGGGAACTTCTGTTTCTATGCCATTGGCTTGAACTAGTCACATGTCATCCCTAACTATATTCCAGGCAGTCATGTGTCCAGCTAAAAGTCAAGTGTTGTATTGTAATGGGAGATGGGACAAATGAATAGTGGGGGATACTCTGCCCCACCCAGGGGAAGTCTCATGTTTATTTCCTTATTTTTTTATTTTCATTCATAAACAGAGTTTGGGGGAGCCTTAAGGTATTGAGTATGTAGGGTGTGGGAAGTAAGGTGAACCCAGAAAAGGGAGGGGCTGGTGATGGCCAATGGAGGCAGATGTGGGCCAAATGAAGTGTGAGTGGTTCAGTCATCTGGAAGTCTATGTCAAGTGCTCACCGAATTTGGTGCCCCTTTGGGTTCACATATCTCATCCCCTTGACAGACTTGTTTAGGCAAATTTTTTATTAATTGAACAATAATAATGTTGCTTAGTATAATAGAACATTATCTGACAGTAGATCCTGTTTGGGGGATAGAGATATTTACAGCAAAAAATATTAAGAAGACAAAACAAGACAAAACAGGAAGATTTATGGGAACTTTTAATACTGAATAGTCAAGGCATGCCAAAGACCAAAAATACATTGCACAAAAACATGACAAAGCTAATGTGGGGGGAAAAAAGCCAATGTGAGATAAGGGTGTATAGAACACCATTATTTCCTTTTGGGACTAATGTAGGCAGCTGTGGACAGTCAGGATGCTTTCAATAATGAATAATGATTATTGAATTACGTTATCAATAATGACAGGACTTCTTTTTAAAATTAAGATCAGGTTATAAAGCACTTTGGTCTTATGTCTGTACAATGTACAAAGTATGGACAATTTTCTATCTGCTAGAGTACATCTCTGGATCTGAGATAGGAATGCATTTAACAGACCAAACCAGGGCAGCTTTCTTTTGGGAAATTTCAATTTCATTGCAAGCAATTTACATAGAGAGTTGCAGCTTGAATTCATACCTCATATCTTGGTTGCTTTGGAGATAGCTTCTCTGTTGGAAAGGCAATTACGATCTGCAGGAGAAGCCTCTTGGCCATTAGTCTCTAGTTTTAAATGTTGACAGGTGAAGATGGAAATGGGGGTGGGGGTGATTAATAAAGGGCTTTGTCTTTCTAGTTCATGGAAGGGAAGGGATTTAAGTGTCAAGACTTCCTGTTCTCCAAAGATATTTTTTTCTGAACACTTCAAGCGTTTGACCAAAATGAGAACGTGAGTCTTTTTGTAATTAGTGAGTTTTGTTACATTAAGAATATAGGGACAAATACATGAAAGGACCAAAAGTCAGCCCCTTGAAGTTTTATCAAGCCATGGAAAAGAAATCTTATGAGACTGTAAAATTTGTCTTTAGCCCCTGGATATGGATAGCTTTGAAATCTATACAGTGATTTTTGCTATCATTTTTGTTCTTGGGGAAAATGGACTTGCTCTCTGGTTGTTGATGCCATTGTATCACAAAGCAGTCTTTATGATGTGTTCATGAGATAGCTTTTCCCCTTAACATCTCATATGATGAAATTGTTGTGTCCACAAATTAGATCATGGGTCAGACAAACAAATGTGTATTTTATGAGTGACTTATTCTCTGCGAGGCCCTGACATAGCCCAGAGGCTGTGTATTCAAATCAGAGGCCTGAGCCAAGACCTGCCAGCATTTTCATCTAATTGACTTTGGCGTGGGGACCTCTGACTCCTTCTTTAATCATCACCTTATATTTGAGGCTAAAAGGCTGTAATTATTTGAAGTAGCTGAAATTTGAGTGACCCAGATAATTATCTCAGCAAGGTGGGCTTAAAGTTTATTGACACAAATGCCAGTTTCATTAAAGGTTTGGTACAAAAAACAAATCCATAAGACAGCTGGTTGGCTGAGGTGAATTGACAATGAACGGCACCAAAGACACAGGGCTCACCAGGGGCTTGGAAGTAATTACCATCATTTCCATAATACTGTTAGCAGAGGATTATGGGAGGCCAGTTATCACACATTGCATTGCCCAAATTAAGGCTAAGTGCTTAGAATCAGAGGGCTTCTTCCCTCATCATTCCTCAACGTGGACCCCATACCACCCAGCTCAGACTCCACACAGGCATATAATTAGTCAAAAAATGGTTGATGAGTTAAAAAAAAATCAAAACTCTACTCTTCCCCAGATTGTGGGTAGCTAAAGCTAACAGTATGACAATAGAAAATTTGCATAGGTATAGATTTTTAAATCTTACCTTATGCATCTATTTCTTCTGTATGTTTAATAGATGACTAAAGATTGCACAAAACCTACCTGCTATAAAGTTCAAAAAAATTTTTTAACCCCTCATACTGTATTTATTAGTTATCGTTAAATAGTAAGAATTTCACATGTATATAACCATAGATCACTTTGGGAATTCAACATGTTTTTATACCACTAGTCAAATGCTACCTCCTACTGTTGGCTAACATATAGTAGGCATGCTATGTCTCCCCAACTAGATTATAATTTATTACAGACAGGTACTTCCAGTAACAATATTACCACAAACTTAGTGGCTTACACAACACATATTTATTATCTCCTAGGTTCTATGGGTCAGGAGTCCAGGCAGGTCTCTGCTTCAAGATCTCTCATGAGACCAATAATATGTCAATCAGAGCTGAGGTCTCATCTGAAAGCTTGAATGGGGAAGGATACACTACCAAACTCACAAGTCTTACGTGTTTTTGCCTCCTCCAGTACGCGACACTATGCTTTGCATATGCAATAGGTACTTGTTAAAAGCAAATGGGGATTTTTGACTTCCATATATAGAAAAGTAAGGACAGGTAGCTAAGAATGAATGAGGCCACATTCTTGGGATTGACCACCTCTTTGAAGGAATGGATGGGAGACAGAGATAATAATTTTCCAATCTGGCTGGACTGGAACCCAGTCTGTGGATATGTGCCTGGACTGATCATACCTCTGAGTGAATAAGTGTAAATAAGAATGATAAGAGTTCCTATTCATTGAGCACTTAACATGTGCTGTGCTGAGCAGATGAGAAAGCAGAGGTCCAGAGAGGTTAAGCATCTTCCCCAGGGGTCATAAAGCTAGTAAATGGCAGAGCTGGCAAATCTTGTCCTATTAATGCCAAAGTGCTTGTTCCCATCCATCATGCTTTACTGCCTCTGATAGATGGCACTTTGGGTAGGGCATAGCGCAATTTAGCTCTGTGGGGAGTGAGGTATACTCCTGCCTTAATCTCAAGGTGCATTTGTCCAACGGAGGGATTAAGAAGGGATAAAAACTCTCACAGCAAGGTATGTTAAAATTGCTTTCCTTTTTATATAGGCCAATTTTAACAGCAAACAAGCAATCAATCAATGTCTAACCCCTAGCATAGTTTAGCAGCTAGGGTCGAGGAGAGAAGGCAGTCATCATTCAGTCAGCAGCAGTGTCTGGAGACTGGCAGTGAGATTGGTCTTCTGGGGTGGGCAGGCAGTAGAGCATGATGGCATGGAGCAGAGCAGGAAGCCAGTTGCATACATGCAAGCTGTGTTCCTTGTCAGCTGTCCCTTTGGCCTCCAGCCAGGGCAGGATTTTCTCCCCCAAGTCAAGTTATTGTACCCTTGTTGTCTGGGGGCCTCAAGGTCTCAAACCATGAACGTGACCATCATACTACTCTGGGCAGATTTCTGCCCAGTGTCCTCTGTGACATACTCCTATTGCAAAGACAAATCAGAAACATACTTGTCAGTCAGAACAAGACAGCCACAGGTCATCTTAACTCATAAAAATAAGTTAACAATTGGTATTTCTATATGTGACACCCAGACATGCACAGACATATGTCCTTCAGTACAGCACTGAGGAAGTTACAGTCATTACGTGGTGATGGGAAGAAGCAAGTCCATGGTTTTCTCCCCAAATTTTCAGACCCAGCAGTTACGGGGTGATAATGATACAGACCTAGCATGTCTTGTATGTCCTTCTGCTGGTGGCTCTTTTCTATTACTTGTTACACTTACAAGCTAGAAGACTTGATATTTTCTTGCAACTTTTTAAGCAGTGCCAAGATGTGTCACTAATGGGTCAAAAATTATGCCTCATCCCAGATTTCCAACTTCTCCTTCCCTCCTGACAGACAGCCCCCAACTTGTACCCTTACCACTGGGTCAAGGTGCAGGGGTCACAGAGACTCACTTATCCCTTTTCTAAGTGTCACAATCTAGGGACACCCTAAAGATGTCTGGGTTTGTCAATACTATTTGACTGCAACATTAAATAGTATTAAAGTGTGGTTATGTACGAAGGAAGGAAGGATTATGCATACTCAGGCAGACCAAACAGTCTGAAGTGAGTGAGAAGTGTAGTGATATATAGGAGAGAATCTGAGAATGGCGGGGGGGTGGGGGGGAATGACAGTTGAAAAAGAAGGGAAACATGGGAAAACGACCTTTGCCATGATTCTCAAAAGTTGTAGCACATTAGAATCATTTAAGTAGCTTCAAAAAATTCTAATATCCAGGTCAAAGCTCAGACCAGTTAAATCAGAATCTCGGAGGGTGGCACTCAAGCAAAAGTATTCTTTAAAACCCTCCAGCTGAAGGCGGTTTTTGGAGGTGTTAACCCGCTGCCTTCTCAGACCACCAGTGCTCTGATAATAAACGCTTATTCTGTGTAAAAAAACAAAAAAGAAAAAAAAGCAACTCCCCAGTCCCCTAAACTGATTACCTAACAGAAGAGGCTTGCCCATTTCAACATACAAATATCATATCAGTTATCTGTTACTGTGTAATTGGCAATCTGATTCCAAAATTTATGTAGAAAAGCAAAGACACTAGAATGGCTGAAATAATTTATGAGAAGAATAAAGTTGGAGGATGTACACTACCTGATTTCTAGATTTAGTATAAAGCTATAGTAATTGTGGTGTGTGATAATGGTAAAGGATAGATGCGCAGATCAATGGAATGAAATAGAGCATCTAAATATACATACATATCTCTTCACAACTATCTATATTTATGTCTATAAAAGTGACTTTTAGCAGCACTGCAAAAGCAATATAGTGGAATCTTTTTAACAAATGATGCTGGAAAAATTGGATATCCATTGTAAAAAAAAAAAAGACTATACACCATACTGTATAGTCTAACATTATAAAAATCCTAGATGAAAAGATAGGAGAAACTCTTTATGTACTTGGGTTAGGCAAAGATTTCCTATAAGATATTAAAAAGCACAAACCATAAAAGAAAAAGTTAATGAAACAAACTTAATAACCATGGAAACTTCTGTTCTTTGAAAGATACTATAAAAAAATGAAAAGACAAGCCAGAAATTAGGGGGAAATATTTTGAAAATACAGGAATCTGAGAAAGGCTGGTATCCAGAGTATATTAAAAAAAAAAAACCAAAAAAACAAAAAAAACCCTGAAAAATCAATAATAAGGAAACAAAAAAATTTTCAATTTTTAAAAATAGACAAAAGATTTGAATACACACTTAACCGAAGAAGAGATAGGGATGACAATTAAATACCTGAAAGGATGCTCAACATCATTAGTCATTAGGGAAATGAAAATTAAAATCACAAGAAAATGTCCGCAAATACCTATAAGAGTGGGTGAAATTTTTTAAAATCTGAAAATACCAAGTATTGATGAGAACATGGAACCAATGGAATTCTCATACGCTGGTGGAAACACGCTGGTAGAAATGTTGCTTTGTTGCTATAGCAACTTTGGAAAGCAGTTTGGCAGTTTCTTATTAAGTTAAACATACACTTATTAGTGCAACTCAGATCTCCTAATTCTAGCTGTTTACCCCAAATAAATTTAGACATGTGCCCACAAAAATCCTGTACATGAATATTTACAGCAACTTTATTCATACTGGTAGTTGCTCCAAATAAGAAACAACCCAAATGTCTGTAAACTGGTAAATGGACAAAAAAAAAAAAAAAAAAAAAAAAAAAAGTGGTATATCCTTAAAATGGACTACCACTCCGTTACAAAAAGCAGTGAAATTCTGATTTAGGCAAAATTGCAGGGACAAAAATCAGATTAGTACTTTCTAGGAGCTGGGGGGTGGGGGTGGGGGGTAGTGAATTGACCACAGAGGGATATGAAAAATTTGGAGGGTGATGGAACTATATTATATGTTGATTGTGGTTGTAGTTGCACAAAGGTCTATATATCGACAAAGGATGAATTTTACTGTGTAAGTTGTGTAATCTGTACCTCAACACACCTGACTTTTACAAAATTATAAACAAGACATGGAAACTCAGTCACCATGTCATTACTTCCAGTCAACAGTGTACTAGAGGTCCTGGTTAGTACAATAAGAGAGAAAAAGGAAATAAAAGACTTTAAGGTTGTCAATATTGGCAGGTGGTATAATTTTCCGTACAGAAAATATCAAAAATAATCAAAGAAAAGTTATTATAATTAATGAAAATTTAGCAAGCTTATCAGTTACAAAACCTATATTCAAGTCAGTTTCATTTCTATTCACCTGCAAATTTGCTTTTATAAAGATATTTATCATGCTAACAAAGAAGATTGTCTATGAATAAATCTAATGAAAGATATTAATAATCTTCATGAAGAAAATTTAATACAGGAAAAGGGAAATGCCTCTCTAGCTCAGTAACTGAGGTATTGCCCTGTTAGTCTACCTATGAAATTATTCCTAGGAAAATGATTATACCGATTGCTAGAACTGTTTCAGGACAGACAGAGAGGTTGAACTGGGCACATCAGCTCACCTAGGACAATATGACGAAGGTATACAACAGGTGAAGGAAAACGGCTCTTGACACATATCCAGCAGCTGAGGCAGTCAGCTCTTCTCACTCAGCAGAGAACTCCAACCTCGCTTTCCATCTATGTGTTCCCAAGGCATAGCACCCACTCATGAGTAGTAGAGCAGGAAAGGAAAACAAGAAACTCAATCTAGATGATATCCCTTTAATATTTGACTTATTATGAAATGTTAAAAATCATGAGACGATTACATAGAATTACATAATGACCACCCTTGTACCCACTACTCTGCTTGATAAACAGTTTACCATGTTCCAGTAATGTTTTTACTTCACTCTCTTTCTTTTCATGAGGAAACAGTTATATGGAAGAAAAAGATGATTTTGTTACAGTAGGTAATAGGGTAAGTTTGTTTGCCTTTTCTATTCATGGTTATAATGGGAGGCAAGAATTCTATTCCCAGCATGATTCATAGCATTATTCACGTTCACACATGTATTATAGCTGGAGAGGTGGTACCTGAAGGATTCACAGGACAGGTGAAAGGTGATGGTTTTCCCCAAACAGCCTCACAACGGGAGCAAGCTGCCAGAAGAAGGACAAATGGCCTTGCATCAGGACCACTATCCATGATGACATGTTGAGAGTAAACCCAAGGGTACACCTGGCCCTAGGGCTCACAGGAGCCCAAAGCTGCTAGTTGTGGATTGTGGTGAACAGAATTTGCTAAACCAGCTCATTTGGGAATTCTGGTACTTATCTTTACTTCCATCTCCTGATTTTGACCTGAGTGACCAATTTGGGTGTTGAATTCCATATAAGCAGTAAATCAAGCCCAAATCAGAAAGATTACAGGAGGATTTGCAGCATTTAGGGATTTGTGTTGTCCTTATTAGAGTTTCAGAAAGTGTTGAGAAAGGGTGCTAAGTAAATCACAGGGCCCTCAGGTTGCAGGCTCAGGCTAGGGACAATAGACTCAAGGGATAAGTGAGGTTTCGGGGAATCTCAACCCTTCAGGAGGGCCAGCCACAGCGGAACCCAGCTGGCATTGGTAGGTATGACCTTGTACTGCTTAAATGTTGGGCTCTTATTTATTTTAGATAGTCTTGTCCCATGGTTTAGCTGCCTTTCTTTCACACTCAGTTTAAAAATATCTCACTTATGTCCAGAACCCTCATGAGGAGGTTTAAACCTGCTTCAATGATCCAGGAAATGGTGCCTGGTAAGAACTAAAAATAAACCAGAAGGGCTCCAGCAAGGTTTCAATGGCAGAATCCAGGAATTTGTAAACTTGGCCAAAGACTTTCCTGATTTTCTATTTTAAGTTTATCCACTTGAGGATTTTCAAAATCTGAAGACCATGGCTTCCTTTTTCTGGTGTTGAAAATAGAAGAACCCTGGCTTAACTTGGAGCAGATTGCAACTTATATTTTGGTCCTTGTGTGATGTGGTGATGATTGTGTAATGAGGTAGTTAAGGGCATGACCATCAGTCAGACACGCTGGGTTCAAATCCCAGCTCTGTCACTGTCTGTGAGATCTTGGATAGGTGACTTATCCTCTCTGAGCCGCAGTTTCCTTGTCTGCCAAATCAGGACTGATGTAAGGATTAAATAAGATAAGGTGTGTGTTTAATATAGGTACTGAAATACATTAAGTGTTCAGTAAATGGAGCTCTTACCTCACTCTTTTTATAATAGGTATAACCATCTCTTGATTTTCTGTAATGGTCCTAGAAATGAAGCATTAGTATTCCAGACTGGGGTGAGGGTTGGGGAACAGGGGGAATAAATAAACATACCTTCTATGTTAGAGACTGCTAACTATTGACGAATCTGTTTCCTCTTCTTCCTGGGCATATAGTTAAGACTACATTTCCCAATTTCCCTTGCAGTTGGATAATTCCATTGACTAGGTTCTAGCCAATTGAATGTGAACAGAAGTCATATGTCCCATTTCTAGGCCTGGCCCATAGAAACCTCCCATAAACATTCCTCCATGTTCTTTTCCTTGGGATGGAGATGATTATGGTGACTTTGGAAACCATATGATAAAGATGGCAGAGCCTCTGTCAGCCTGAGTTCTTGTATGACACTTGGGTGATGGAGGCAAGCCAACCTCCAACTCAGAAAGAACAACCACTTTGGATTGAGGTAAATAAACTTCTATTGTGTCTGAACCATTTGTATTATTTTTTACAGCATCTAGTTCTAAATGCCTAGTGCCATCTTAATCACCTCCTTCCTTAACTAATACTCCTTTCTTGCTTCCCATTTCCTGTTTAAAGTTCTTGAAGTAAATAAAAGTGTTAAAATAGAAATGTTCTTGAGGGACCAACTAACCAACATCGATGCTTTCTATTTTCTAAGACCCAGTTATCTTGGGAATTAAGCCTCCTTAAGACAGAATTTTGAGGGTGGATATGGGAGGGCTCAGATTACCTGGATATTACTATTCTTGACATTAGAGCCTTAACTATAATAAGTAGGAGTCACCTAACCATGTATCTCCATTGGAACATACTCAAAAGAGTTCATGAAAATGAAGAAAGGCACAGTTGAGAATAACTGAAATCATTAATGGAAATTAGGTACAATTTGGTACATACAGTTAATTGTGAGAACTTTAAATAACATACAGTGGATTTTCACATAAGTCTCCAGTTCCTGCACATTACAGAAGAGTTAGTCACCCTAAGTGAAGTTGGTGAAAGTGTTTGCTCCAGGGGCAATCTAATCTGGATCCTCTTCTGTGGGTCCCCTATTGCTATTTTCCCCAGGTCACTATGTGCCAGAACCAACATATCTCTTTCTTTTTTATTAATTTTATTTTTAATTATAGTCGACATTCAGTATTATTAGTTTCAGGTGTATAGCCTAGTGATGAGACATTTACATAATTTATGAAGTGATCCTCCTGATAAGTTTAGTACCCACCTAGCACTGTACATAGTTATTACCATATTATTAACTGTATTCCCTATACTGTACTTTGTATCCCCATGACTATTTTGTAACTCCCGATTTGTACTTCTCCATATGCCTTAAAGATAACCAATAGCATGTTTACAACACCAATGCCAATTTTTGGTGCTCTGTGATATAACTCATCTGGTCTTGGAAGTTGCACTCAGCGCCATTAATTCTTCTTTCTCACCTCCTCTCTTACCTTTGGATGATATTTTCTTGAGGGCATGATTATTCTGCACATTTTCAGTGTGGAGATCCTCCTGCCTGATGGAGTAGGAAAGAAAAACAGGAAATGAGCAATGCTGCTTGGCCTGTCATCTGTCAATGTTACATCATCTGCTCCTGGCCTTCATTTCTTCATTGTTTTTGATCCCCGTGTAACTTCTTAAAAGCTTGTTTTTGTCCTTAGTATTTTCTGCAAGCCTCGGCTTGTTCTGGGGCCTCAACTTTTTGGCATGATTCCTTCAGGTTTGGGTCACCCCTTTATGTGTGTCTTTGACTATACACGTATGCCTATTTTTTTTTTCAACAAAATGATATTATACCACTAATATTCTATTTAGCAGCCTCTTCCATTCCTCCTAACTGAGGCATCTTCCCTCTTAGAGCCTCTGGTTATGAGATCTTACCTCTGTTTTCCTGGCTTTAGTCCTGATCCTTTATAAGCCCAGCCACACACGAGTGGTGCAGTTCTAAAGATGCAGAGAACCAAAGAGCATGGCTTATAAAAGAAATCTCAACCCCAAGTGGATGTGAGACTTTAAAACAAACAAATAAAAACAAAACAGGAAAATAAGAGCAATATGGAAAATTAGGGCACTTACAAACTCAAATTTCCTCGATCACCTGAATGTTTGTGGAAAATGCGGATTCTTGACCTCACTCTGCACTTCCTCAATCTCTACGGTGGAAGCCAAGGCATTCATTTTTAAACAATTTCATCACATGTTTCTTACGTGTACCAAAGTTTGACAATCACTTCACTAGAGATGAGAGAAAGGAAAACAGGGTAAGTTTTGATGACTGAGATGAATTGGAAAATCAAAGCCCACTCATTTCTCTGCACTACTCCATCACTATGAATTGAAACCTACTAATTATAAAGGTTCTTTCAGCCGTGATCAGAAGGGAGTTGAACACTGGAAGAAATAAGACCCTAACTGAATTATTAAAGTGTGACTTTTTTAGGGCTCAGTTGTAGAACTAGTATTTCCTGCTGACATTACAATAGTCATTCTTGCATTATTGGTCTTCTTAAATCGCCCCTATGATGTAGGACAAGAACTTGGTATGTACATACTGTGATAAATATCAAGGCATTGGACAGTGGAAACACATGAGTTCTGGAGTTAGAGTGTTGTGTCTTCCACTTAGTAGTCAATGACCTTACTCAAGTTGCTTAACCATGTATGCAAAATGAGGATAAGAACACACTCACCTTGATTTTTGAATAAAAACCAATGAATAAATAATACATCTATACAGCACCTACAACATATTATTTGTTTAACCTACATTTCTTTCATTTCTTCTCTGTAGAGGATGTATTCCCAGATACTAACCACCCTTTTAAAGAGGCGTGTTTAGAAAGGCCTGACCATTTAGGTCAGCCCTTAGACTCAACCAAGTGGCTTCTCTTGTTTCCGATCCCTCTTTTACACTATTCAGACTCACATCATTTCTTGTGTATTCCATAGAACATGTTGCCATGGTGACAAAACTTCATTCTGCTTCAGATCCCGGGGCTGAGATCTGTCTCGTCTCCTTGGTTTGCACTGAGCATTCAGCCCTGTGTCTGTTGACACATACTTTATAGGCTTCTTGTGAGATTTAAAATCAAAACTCATATTCAACACTCTACCCCAGAGTCTGGAATATAGTAAGGAATCATTATGTTTTAGTTATAGCTAAAGTTTGTAGCAGGTGGTATTTCCCCAAAATGGCTGCCACACAGTTTCTCTCATCCAACATGCTTCTCTTACAATGTAACTGTAACTCTCCTCCCACTAAGAGGTGGGGTCTGTCTTTTCATGAATGTAAGTGGACATATGGCTATAGGAGGAGTGATATTTTGTGACTTCTTAGGCTATATCATGAAAAGTGATACAGCTTCTGTTTGCTTCTCTTGGAATGTTCACACTTGGAACCTAGCCTCCATGCTGTGAGGAAGCCCAAATCACCCCATAGTGAGACCCATTTGAGGAGGAACTGACAGCCATCATAGGAGTGGAAACTCAGTTCTAGTCAAGATGCCCCAGCTGATGCTGAATGGAGAGAAATGAGCAGGCTCCACTGAACGCTGTCCAAATTATAGATTCATCAGCAAAATAAATGATTGTTATAATTTTTAAGAACTAAGTTTTGGGATGATTTGTTATCCCAAATGGTAATTGGAACAGCAATGGTAATTGGAACAATATTATTTTAATTACTCTCCAAAAAAGAAATTTTCCTCCTGCCGATATCATCTTCTACATCTCATCGTCAATACCATAAATAAAATCAGACATAGTCGGAAATGGTGCTGCTTCTTATCAAATCTCCTGTGATTCTTCTGGGCATCTGGAGAAGATGATAAAATGCCACCACGAGTTGTGAGTGTGATATATGGAGATTGAGGAACCTGAGTGTTTATCTCTGAACATGGTTTGACCAGTCTCTTTGGGAACGGATTATTTCCAGGGTCTGAGAGTCTTCTTGAAGCTTATGGGTAAGATCTCTGAGCACATACTCCAGTTTTATTCTTTCTCTTTCCCTTTTCCTTGATTTCTGCCATTGGTGTGAGCGACAGGAATGACCTCTTTTGTCCACCTGAGTTTATTCAATTCCCGATGCCTCATTTATGGTTCCAGAGCACGGGAGGGGAGGATAGAGAATGGGTTCCGATGATGAACTGAGGAAGATTTTGCCCTTCTTAGTAAAGCAAACTAGTTTATTATACCAACTATGGTGTGTACATGTATGTCTGTGTGTGATGGAAGAGGGGAAGGAGAATACTACTGAGATTAGAGAAGTTAATGAACTTCCCTGCTCTTCTTCCTGAGCACAGGAGTTGGTTGGACTCCCCTTTCTTTCAACCCAGTGGAAAGTTACTCAGCATAACCACTCAGAGCCTCAGGGCTACTAGACCCAACAAGGTAGCTTCTTGAGGGGTGGGGCCAAGTGAGAACTCTATGCATCATTTACCAAGACAAACTAGCCCTTTCTGCATTTTACCAGAAGAATGGAATAATAATAAGCTGTCTGCTCTTCCTGAGAACTCCACCAGTGAAAATGATCCCAGATCTCTTGGGGCAGGTGTCCAAACCTGGGATCCCAGGTTAGGGGAAGGGCAGACAGTTACTTTCTGGTTTCTGGCAAACTGACAATGTGTTAGAAACACAACTTCTTCCTGCATCAAGTGGGAGATGTTTATAGTTTTGAGGCTCACGTACCTTGTCCTCTGCCTCTTCCACCTGCATTTCTCCCCTTCCTTGAAAGACCAACAGGAGAGCTCTGGATTTTACTGTATGGATGTGCTCAAAAGAAATGAGTGAAAAGTGGACTTGATACCTCTTAATCTTCCACAGTGACCCTGGCATTGGAAACCCACTATGGGAAATGGTCTGGGAGAAATGTAGAGTGTAGCTGAAGGATGCTTTTAGCTTTCAATAGAAAGCAGCTGTGGCCTTCTCTGTGCCTTTCCAGGCCTGGTTTGTATGAAGACTCAACCTAACATCTTTACCTCAGCAAAGTTGTATTTGAGCAATTTGTCATTAAGTTATGCTTAAGGTGGGAGCTGTGTTTCTGGGCTCCCCTTCTTAGTTCTTCCTGTGGAAAAAAATTGGCCTGTTTCCTAATGACATTAATTTAATAGGGAATGATTTCTAGCATGTTGCTGGCTGTCAAACATAAGTTATAAAAGCCAAGAATCTGGCCCATGCAAGGCATCCAGCGAGGCTGTTACTGAAAGTAGTGTTGCTAAATGATTTGTGAGCTGAATGGGGCAGAGTGGTGGGAAGAAATGGCCTCTTCATTATGTCATTGGAGGAGGTGGAGGGGACCAAGGGAGGCCACTAGTGGGAGAGTGACCCATAAATCATGCCAATACGAGTGGGCTTGTTGGCAGACAAAGCACTCTGAGCTCTCATTGGCATTAGATGGCTTTCCTGGAGGAGAGGCTACTGTCTGCCCCTCTTGCTAGGTCACAATGGTTTCATATTTTTGGCTTTTTATAGTCAGTGGTGAAAATAGCCGCTCACCTCCAAAGACTCACAATATAGTGAACACTGTGATTCATCTGCTTCCTTTGGGACTTCCTGCTGAGTCCAAGGGGCAAATTTGTGAGGCCCCACCAAAAGCAACACTCCTGATCCCTGGACAGAGTTGGTGTGTGGCAAGTATCCTTGAGGAAGGTGAAAGGGAAACAAGACACGGAGCACCCTCTTCACCCCACCAGCAAGCTGCCCCCTAGTCAGACTGATTGGAGCTGTAAAATGGTTTGCTGATGTTCAGCTACACCCCCTTCTCAGCTGGGGCTCCCTTCCCTGGTGGCCAGAGGAGACTTGACTTTCCCAAGGAGTGAAGTTGGACTCCAGAATGACTGAAGGCTCCCTATCTGTTTCCCACCAGGGCTCTTGGAGCAGTGCCACGCTGCCTTTCTCATGTGACTGGGGATGGTAGTGAGTGGGATGGAGGGCCTTACAGCAAGCTGGAAGGGAAGGCGCTGATGTCGTCAGCTGTTGTCAAGAAAGAATAGAGGAGCCTGGGAGGACACTCTCCAGTTCTGAGAGGACGGAAGGCCTGAAGTAGGTTGCCTAGCAACAGTGCCTGCTCCTCTCACCACAGGCCTTTCAGGCTCTCATCAGCTTTTTCCTTCTTATTTTTCCCTTCAAAACTGCCCTCCATATACCTTCTAACCAGATTTTACCTGGTTAGAAATGCTCCTGGGGGTGTGGGATATGGGTCAGAGCAGCCAGGGTACATTTTGCTCTGGACCATGGAATGTCTTAGAGAGTTCTGCTCTGGGTTAGTCTTCCTGAGAAGAGGACAGCGATAGTTTGGAACTCAGATTCTAGCGCCAGATCTGGAGCCAATATTCATTAGATATGTCATCTTGGGCAAGTCTCTTAACCTCTTGCTGCTTTAGTTTCTCCATCTATAAAACAGGAAGAATAATAGTACCTACCTCAATTGAAGCAATGTGAAGATTTAGTGTGGGTGGATAGATGGATGGATGGATAGGTAAAGATAGATAGATAGATAGATAGATAGATAGATAGATAGATAGATAGATAATAGATAGATAAAGATAGATGATTGATAGATAGATACACAGACGACAGACAGAAGATGGAAGAAAGATAGGAGATAGAAGAAGATAGATAGGAGAAACAGGAGAGACAGAGAGAGAGAGAGAGAGAGAGAGAGAGAGAGACCTAGAATAGTGCCTGGCACAAAGCAAGTCTATTTATGTGTCAGCTATTAATAGTCCTGGAGGACAACAGGACAGAAAAACTTGCTCCTGTGTCGGGCAGAGGAGCTGGGTAGGAGCCCCAGTTCACGGAGAATGATTATAATAGATACTTTAGGGGCCTTATCTGATAATTCCAACATCTGGGTCATCTTGGTGTTGGCACCTGTTGATTGTTTCTTCCCTGTGAGAATTGGTTATCTTTTCCTGGCTCTTGGTATGTTGGATAATTTTGGATAGTATCAAGGCCAATTTGTATATTAACTTGTGAAACTCTGGGTCCTGTTAAAATCCTCTGGAGAATGTGGAGCTCTTTGTGTTAGCAGACAACCATGCCAATTAGAGATTTAGACTACGAGTGCTCTCTCACCTACTAAAAGTGGTGCTTCTAGTGCCCATACAGTTTTCAAAACCTTTGGTATGCTTTTGGGGGCTATCCCTTGCATATGCCACTCATGGGTAGGTTGGGACTTGAGCAGTGATTTGTATGGGTCAGTTTTCAAAGGCTTTGCTTCTTGGGGTGTGCTTCACACATGCACACTTGGCCGTGAGCTCTGGATTTGTGTCGGCCCCCACATCGAAATGTATACCCTTACCTAGTTTCCATGTGTGCTGCAATCTTACATAATCATGGTACATTAATTAAAACTAAGAAATTGACATTGACATAATACTATTAATTAAACTAGAGATTTTATTCAAATTTTCTGTTTTTCCATTAATTTTTTTTTCTGTTCCAGGCTCTAATCCAGGGCACCACATTACATTTGCTCATTATGTCTTCCTAGTCTCCCTTAAACCATGACAGTTTCTCAGTCTTTCTTTGACTTTCATGACCTTGACTATTTTAAAGAGTAGTGGTCAGGTATTTTATAGAACATCCCTTCATTTGAGTTTATCTGGTGTGTTCTCATTAATAGGCTGAAGTTACGGATTTTTGGAAAAATATCACAGAGGAGGAGCATTCTTCTCATCCCATGATATTAGTGGGCATGTGATAGCAACATGATTTATCACTGGGATATTAACCTTGACCACTTAAGGTGGTATTTGCCAGGTTTCTCTATATAATGTTACTATATTTCTCCTTTCACAAATAATTTGTTAGACGTGAATCTCTACTTCCAGCTCACATAAAAGGGAAGGGAATTAAGCATCACTTCCTGGAGGGCAGGGTATCAAGGAATTTATGATTATATGTTAAAAACACCACAATAATTAGTAAATTTTGGAAGAAATATTTTGAGGCTATGTTTCTCCTGAAAATTTCACCCATTCCTTTTAGCACTTATCAATGGATCCTCCTGGCAGCATGACTACTGTGGTGTTCTAACGGTGATCTTGTTTGCTCATCCATTTGACGTTTATCCATTGGAATTCTCCTGTAAGAAAGATTTGTCCTTTCTCTCCTATTTATTTATTTAATCATTTATATCAGAATGGGCTCATGGATATTTATTTTCTTCTTAGGTTACAATCCAGTATTATCATTATTTATTTTGTGGCTGAAGTTGTTCTACCTTTGGCTACTGAGAGCTTTTGCAAGTTGGCTCCTGTATCCTTCTGACATGCCCTCATCCTTTTTTCCACTCCCTTAAAATCAACCATTTCTCCAGATAGGCTTGGGTCCTTTTATGGGATTAAGGTATTTAGAAACCAAGAGCTGGGCACTGGGCATGCTTGCGGCTATTGGAGTGTCACTGCTTGTAGGCATTCTCAGAGGACAGAGCTATGAAATACGTGTATGTATGCTCACTCGCGTACGCTCATAACATTTCATTCAGCTTTCTCCTATAAGAAATCTCCTGCTAGGTACTACCATCTATCTTATTTTATGGTTGTTTATGCTCACAGATTATATTCTCTCCTACCGCCTGAGCTCTTAGGGAGCAGAGTTCATGCTTGAGGCATTCTTTTCCTACTCTGGTGCCTAGCACATTATAGGAAGCTGGTGCAAGTTCACTGGTTGCATAAGTGAGTTGTGAGGATCACAGGCTTCATGACTAGGTTTTTATTTAATGGTATGAGCCCCAGGTGTTGATTTGAAGGATAATATTTAAAGATATTAATATAAAAAGTGTAGCCATTTGAGGGAGGTCCCACTCATGGAGAACAACTTGGTCCTTTATAATGCTGGAAGCAGGAAAGGTTTCTACATTTTTGTTGAAACAGCTGCTATTTGGAGGACTCGGATTGGCTGACTGTCAGGGGACAAGCTGTGCTTCTGTTTGAGCTTCCCATATTTAGCTCTCCCACAGATGCCCAAGGCTTCATCTGCCCTGCCCCCAGCAAGCCTGGTCCCACTGCCTCATATCTCCAGTTAATCAGTCATTCTCAAACGTATGAGAACAAATATTTAGTGCTTTCACCAGCCCGCTCCTTCTATGCTCCTCAAACCCAGGGACGGTGGTCATAGTTTCACAACTCAGGAAACCTGTCTGCCTGTCAGCTTGCTTTCTTATTTGCAGGCCTAACAGTTTTTAAATTCTGGTTTTCTCTAAGACCTTCTGGTGGGAATCTAGACTATCTCTGTTTTCGGTTGTGATGTACTTGATTCCCCTCCTGGAGACCAGCACCCCCTCCCATCCTCTCCTGACCATGGTTTGATGTTAGGAAGGCAGGCTGGCAAGCTAACGCTCAGCCAGCACCCTGGGATGGTTGCGTAGGGGGCTTGGGGAAGGGTGCAGCTGGGATTGCCAGGGCCCAGCTGACAGCTGGGAGAAAGCATCCCCTCCCCCACCCAAACCTCCCCAGACACTGCCTTTCCCCTCCTGCTGGACTATCTCTTCCCTGCTAAGAGGCAAAGCAGCATGCATTTCCCAAGCCCCTGGGCTGGGTGCAGAGCCTGCAGCCCGGAGTCAGCCATTGTTTGATGTGACTAAACCTGGTTCAGCAGCTGACAGGGGACCAGGCAGGCGGACTGGCTCCTTGGGGGTGGGCAGTTCAGATTCACACGGGTTGCTGAGAACTGCTTTCTGGTATTTGCTCTGGCTGTTTGCTATAGGACATCTGTGAGAGACCATGCTTCCGAGGGAAAGTAAATTTTCTGGGGAGGCAAAAGGGGAATTTAGAGTATGAATGGATCTGGGGAGACAGGGGTCAGACTTGACTGGGAGGTGAGAGGAGGCCTGAGCATCTTCCCAGGACCACAGCCAGCAGGAGCTGAGGGTCTTGTCTGGAGGAAAAGCGACATGGCATCCTTGTTGCTCATATTCTCTCTTTCTCTCTCTCTCCCTCTCCTTCTCCCTCTCCCCCACTCTCATTTTTCTGACTCTCAGAGGACTGCAATCCAGAGTAACAGAGAGCAGCACCCTACTTATGCCCTGAATGTCACCAATGGAAACAGGAGGCATTCCTCTGACTGCCACCCATCCCTCTAAGGCACACAGCTGAAGTGCCCCTGGATCTCCTGGAACAGCTGGCCCTCCTCTCCATCCTCACCCCAGGGGTTGTTTCCTGGGCAGTCTCTTAGGAGCTCTGCAAAGGGCCAACTTGCATTTGCTTCTTGCACACCCTGGGTCTTTCTGTCCCTTGGGCCCTGCCCATCTGTTTTATCCCAGCTGACGGGAAGCAAGCAGAAAGACAGAGCCAGGGGCCAGGGCAGTGTGGTGTGTTTGAGCACTTAACTTACTTTAATGGCTCCAGCCTGGATTCCTTCTCTGGTTCATTAGGAGACCCTTCCACAGTATTAATTCCCTTTGTATAATTTCCTCCCTGGGCCTGGCTCACAGCCTATTGTCCTGAGAACACAGACAGACAGCATCAGAACTCTACCCTAGCTTAGCCAGCTTCTCCAGGCCAGCGATAATTTTCTGAGGCAAATTAACGTGAGAAGGTTCCAAGATACATGGGACCCTAGGAACCACTGGGGAAATGCCTGATGGCCCTGGTGGCAACTGGATTCAGAGGAAAGAGAAGACAGCAATACAGAAGAGAGCATCTGTGAGTGAACCTTCTAAAAGAGAAAAATGTATTTTAGCAAATGGCAAACTTTAAAAATATTATCACTTAGGTGGACAGATACACACATCTTTATTTTTCTTGAATAGCAGTTACTGAACCCAATTTAATTTTTTGTTTTCTTTTATGAAAGGCTTATTATCACAGATAATTGATAATTAGACCACTGATAATACCCTGGTCTTTTGAGATGTGTGGTGCTGTTCACGCCTACACTGGATGGTCCTAGACTACTGGCCTCTGGAGTTCTTACGCCTTTTTTTCTTTCTTCTACTTTCCCCCCTCTGTCTTCTTTATTGTAAGACTACATGTCATCTGTTAGGGATGTTAGTGTGCCTACTTCTTGGACAGTTCATTCCCCTAACCTGTAACTTCTAGTCTGCTGGGAGCTATAAAACTGCAATTTTAAACTTGTTACAGTTGTGTTTAAAGAAAGAATGATTAGATAAACTTGGAATACACACACACACACACACACACACACACACACACACACACACACACCTATTAGAATTAATAAACAAGTTCAGCAAGGTCACCGGATAAAAAAAATCAATTGTATTTCTAGATATGGTCAATGAACAATCAAAAAATAAAGCAAATTCCATTCACAATATCATTAAAAAGAATAAAATCATCAGGAATAAATATAACAAAAGGAGTATAAGACTGTACACTAAAAACTGCAAACACTGCTGAGGGAAATAAAAGAAGATCAGAATAACTGGAGAAGCATTTCATGTTCATGGGTTGGAAGGCTCAATAGTGTTAAGGTGGCACTTCTTCCCAAATTGATCTGGAATTTCCATAAAAACTCAAGCCCATCCCTTTTTTTACAGAAAGCTATAGGCCACTCCTAAAATCTGTATGGAAAAGCAACAACCTCGAATAAACAAAACAATTTTGCCCAAGGATCAAAACAACAAAGTTGGAGGACTTCCATTTCTCAATTTCAAAACATACTAAAAGCTAAATTATCAAGACAGTGTGGTCCTGACATAGGGATAGGCATCTAGATCAGTGGAACAGAATAGAGAGTCCAGAAATAAACTTTTATTGTCAATGGATTTCGACAAAAGTGCAACGCAATTCAATGAAGAGTCTTTTCAACCAATGGTGCTAGGATAACTGGGTATCTACATGCAAAAAAGATGAACTTAGAACATTGCCTCTCTTGGCACTTAGACCTAAATGTAAGTGCTACAACTATAAGAATTTTAGAAGAAACCACGGGAGCAAATCTTTGAGACTTTGAGTCAGGCACAGATTTCTTGGCTATGACACCACTGGCATAATTCATTGTTACGATGTGAGTGTTTGTGTCCTTCCCCAAATTTGTATGTTGATATCCTAATCCCCCAGAGGAGATAACATGAGTAAGTGGGGGTTTGGAGAGGTGATTAGGTTTGGAGGCTGAAGCCCTCATGAATGGGATTAGTACTCTTATAAAAGAGACCCCACAAGCTCCCTCTCCCCTCCCAGGACACTCCCAGGAAAGGTGCCAAGTATAAACAAGAAGGAGGGCCCTCACCAGGACCCAACCATGCTGGCACCTTGATCTTGGACTACCCAGCCCCTTGAATTGTGAGAAATAAATTTCCGTTATTTCTAAGCTACTAACCTGTGAAATTTTGTTATAGGAACCCAAATGGATTAAGCTATCCATAAAATAAAAATATTTATAAAGTGGGCTTCATTAGAATGAAAAACTTTTGTGCTTCAAAAGACACCCATTATGAAAATGAAAACTATTTTTAAAATAGTAAAAAATAAAAGAAAATGAAAAGATAAGACACAGACTGGGAGAAATATTTGCAAATTGCATCTGATAAAGGTCTTATATTGAGAAATACAAAGAATTCCTACAACTCAATAATAAGATAAGCAACCCAATTATAAAAAATGGGCAACAGACCTGGATAGACATTACCACAAAGAAGATATATGAATGATCACTAAGGACTGGAAAAAATTTTCAACATCATTAGTCATTAGGAAAATGCAAATTAAAACCATAATGACATACCATTTCATACCCACTAGAATGGCTATACTCAAAAAGACATTATAACAAATGCTGGTGAAGATGTGGACAAATAGGAACCCTCCTACATTTCTGTGAACATGTAAAACGGTACAGCCACTTTGGAAAATAGTTTGACACTTTTTTAAAAGCTTAAACATAAGTTTACCATACAGCCCAGCAATTCTACTCCTAGGTTTCTATCCAAGAGAAATGAAAACATGTGTCCACACAAAGACTTACATGGAAATGTTCAAAGCAACATTATGCATTACAGTCAAAAAGTGGAAACAATCCAAATATCTATCAATTGGTGAATGGGTAAATAAATGTGGTATATCAGTACAACAGAATATTATTCAGCCATAAAGAGGAATGAAGTACTGATGCAAGCTACAACCTGAGTGAACCTCACAATCATTATGCTAAGTAAAAGAAGCCAGACTCAAAAGACTACGCATGATTCCATCTATATGAAATGTCCAGAAAAGGCAAATATGGCAATAGAATGTAGACAAGTGGGTGGCTGGGATTGGAAACAGGGATTAAATACAAGTGCACGAGTGATTTTATTGAGATGAGGAAAATGTTCTAAAAATGGAGTATGGCTACACATCTTTGTAAACTTACTAAAAAATCATTGAATTTTATGTATAAAATGGGTGAACATAAATTATATCTCAATAAAGTTAATTTTTAACAAGAGTAATTAGGTGCTAAGTGAGGGGCCCATGTACTTTCCCTCAAGTAAAGTACTTGAACTTTAGTCATATAGTAAATTGCAAGCTTTTCCACTAGAAGGAATGTCTGGGCAGGCAGAGTCCTGCTTTTTTCATCTCATTATCTTGCTTTCTGGGGCAGAATAGGTCTCACTGAGTCTTAAGGGAAATAAGGCATGACTGAACTGTGGGGCCACTAGTTTGGTTGCTGGAAGCAACGTATACGTCTTTCTTGGCTCTGGAGCATAGCAGACGGTTGGTAGTCCCTGTGTCCCATCTATTCCAGCTCTCCTGACTGCCCTCCTCCAAACTGCTAAAGGGCTGGTGATTGTCCCACAAAGTCAGTACTTACTGCGAGTCCCTTTATATTCCAGGTGTGCTGGTCAGGAAGGCAGAATTCTTGTTCTACCACTATTTCCCTCAGAAGGCCCAGCAAGACCAGCTCATGTCCTCTGCAGCTTGATTCTTTGCACTTAACCCTGAAGGTGTCAAGTCACTGGGGAGGCAGAGCCTGAGCAAATGGGTTTCCGAGGGTGCTTCCCACAGAGGCTGAGAGGTGCACCAGCCAGGTGTAAATGAGAGAGCCAGGTGGGGGGTGGGGGTTGTACAAAATGGGGCCTTTGAAGCTATAGGATGGATCTTTCAGTCTCTGCAAACCAGACCATTTCATGTCTTGCACTCATCTATTTATTTATTTTTCCTTCATTACTCATTCCCTCCAGTTGGCAACGATAATAAAATTCCAAAATGTGGCACATGTTCTCAGATCTGCAGAAATAAGATATCACCCTTTTTATAGATGAGGAGAAAAGACAAAACGAATTGCAGTCAAATAGATATAGTGTTTTGAAACCTTTGTCCTTTTATTCTTTCACACTGTGGAGACCATCTAGTCTAACCCTGTGTGTTTTACAGATAAGGAGATTGAGATCCAGAGAGGGGGGAGAAAACCCTCACCCAGAGCTTGTAAGTGGCCCAGGCAAGATTCCAGCTCAGTTCAGGCTCTGCAGAGGTCAGTCAGGTTCAACCACCAGATCCACCACCGCGTAGGAAGTACAGGCAGGAAGACAAAACGGAATAACTTGACTTCTATGTCTGGGTAAAAATAATTCCCTAATTTGCAGATACTTAGGAGATCACAGGCTCAAGGGTAAAAATAAAACTTGCTTTCTGACAGCACAAATCTTGTCAGACTAATCTAATTTCTCCCTGCTTGGGAGCCGGGCCTGGCTGTTTAGAAGGAAATAGGCCCCTGGCTGGGGATTTCTGCTGGACTGGGCAGGACCTTTCCATTGGTGGAGATACCCTGGTCCTCTTTGGCTCAGTGTCTCTGGAGTCTGCTGCCAGGTTGGAGGGAGCTTCCCCAGCCTCTCCCATCCCCAAAAGGGGAATCCTGCCCGAGGAGTACATGACCACAGAGAAATGGGGGGTCGGAGATACCAAGAAGCTGAATCTGAACAAAGGGTTTCACTTGCTTTTTATTCCCTTTTATTTGGTGCCAGGTATTTTCCATATTGCTTCAGCCCTCTGGCTAAAAGGTAGAATCATTCAACCTTCCAAATAGTTTCAAAACCCCAAAATGGTTTCTTACTTGGTGACAGGAACAGACTGAGGAAGGGTTTGCAACAAGTGGTCTGCAGATGAGCTCTGAGTTTGCAACCATTGACACTGCCATCGGGTTCTCAGGGTAAGGAATGTCCTGACCCATTTCTTGTCTCACCAAGGGTAGAAATTAAGAGTGATGGTGACTTATACGCTCCGTCATCTTTTACCTAATTTGGATGTGGATGGACAAGCTCTTCCCTCATCTTTACTTCAAAAAAATGTTTGGGCATGTGGCTCATATCAAAAGAGCAAGCTATCATGATTTCTAAACAAAAGGACTGTTCACAAAAGATTTTTAGGGAGTATGTGTTTCCTCTGTCACTGCAGATTTGCAGCCCACCTCTCGGAAGAGCTTCAGCAGAGTGTGATCCCCCAGTTGCTGAGAGAACCCCCCATGTAGTGCTCACTCCCCAAGTGCCCATCACATGCAGGGCTAGCGTTTCGCACGTGTTTATAAATGCTTGCTGCACTGCGCCAAGCCTGAGTGAGACCACCCGAGGAAGTGACAGTTAAGAACATGACAAGAGCTCTTTTAAGGGTTCTACTTGGTAAAACTGGAGGGTGTCTAGTAATGTTTCCTTCCTTATGCCCTTTCATTCACTCTTCTGTCTCCTTCACCAAGTCTGGACCCTTGAAATGACACTCACATCTGCCCTTCTTCTATCATTTCATGGTCTCATCACTATAGACCTTATTACCAACACTGTCCTCGCTGGCCTTCCTGTCAAGGCTGGTCTCTTTGCTGTTTAGTTGATGTTCTAAAACATGGCTCCTATTCCAACATGTCACGTTGCCCAGCCCAAGCACTGGCTTGGCATGCCATGGTTGTCACTGAGTTCAGACTTTTCTGCACGCCTTTCAGGAGTTTCCAAGGACTGGCTCCAGCCCCACCGATCTGGTTCATATTCTACTGCTCCACAGCCCATGCCAGGCTTCAGCTGGGCAGGTCTGCTTTGTCTTTGTCGGGGCCAGGGCAGCTCCTGTCTCTGCTCCTGCTGTCCCTTCACCCTGGATGTCCTCTCTTCTTCTTCCTACTTACTGAACAAAACTTACTCCGGCCTTGAGGCCCAGGTGCTACCCTTGATGGAAACTTTGCCAAATAGTCTAGCACACCCAAGTGGTAATGGTGGCTGTGATGGAGGTGGTGACCCTAGTAGAAACAATGACAGATTATTAAGCATCTCCTATGTCAGCCAGCATGGTGTAGTGGGTAGCACTGCTTCTCCCCAGTCTGCTGTGTACAGATTTGGCTCTATCACCTACTAGCTGCCATCCTGGAACAAGTTACTTGCATCTTAGTGACTCAGTTTCTTGCTTTATATAATAGAACTTACCTCATAGAGTTAATCTGTGTAACAGTACCTGTCATATAACAAGTACTAAAGGAATATTATCACTCTATAGTACTCTACGGATATTATCTGTAATCTTCCAAACAGTCCAGAAAGGTGAATATTCTTATTCCCTTTCTACTGATTTTTAAAAAGTGAGGCTCAGAGAAATTAAGGACCTTCCAAGGACACTCAGTTAATATACTGAGGGGCTGGAATTTTGACTCTGGTCTGCCTGCCCCTGATGACCAATACTTACATTTCATTTCTATAGCACTTATGGCTGCTTCCATGATGTTTAGTGTTCGAATGCCCTCTAATTCTTTCCTGCATCATGCTCGTGTATCTCCTCAGACTTTAAGCCAGTTGAGGCCAGGATGGTTCCCAACACTCCGTGCCACTGCACAGTGAGTGGTCGGTGGAACAAGTGCACTCTGTGAATGAAGGACACAGGTGATGAGGCAGAGGGCTGTGCACAGCTAACAACCCATAGGAAGGGCCATCCTCTGCTTTCCAGGCCCCATGGAGCTGTCCAACAATTAGCGAGTCCACCAGACCAGCAAGAGGTTTCCGGCAGGTCTTCTCCCTTTCTGTCTGGGTCATGGAGCTGCCTGGGGCTGGCTAAGCTTCTCCCCACAGGCCGCAGCTCCTCTCCAGGCAGCCCCTTCCACACAGCTCTCTCCTTCGGGGTCTGGTCACTGCCCCTTCTCCTCAGCCTTTCGTTTGTGGATGTGAATAGCTCTGCTGTTACTAGCCTTGGGTACTGCACTACCCTTATAGTCTCCTGTCCCTACCCACACCTTTGTAAGTAATCCCCTTGTTAAATCCTCCTCGAGTGAGCCTGCTGTGAGTATGTCCTCTGATTCCTGATGGGACCTAGTTCCATAGGCCTCACACGCTTCCTCCCTCCCCCAAAACTTCCATTGATGTTCACGGCCAAATCTGGGTCATATGGTCACCTTCAGCTGCAAGGGAGGCTGGAGACGCAAGGATTCAACTCTTGCAACTTCTATAAGGGAAGACAGCAAGGGAAAGGGGAGTTGGGAATCAAAATATCTGCCACAAACAGTGAAGATGTGCAATTTTAAAAACAAACAAAGACTTCCAGGCTTAAGGCAGACTCCCATGCCCCAGCTGCCTGCCGGCTCAGCATTGCCCTCTCACCATTCTGAAGCCAAGCAAATCTGCCCAGATGTCAGGGTCAGAGCTTAAAGTTCACCTGATCTGAGCCTATGTCTGTGACTGGAGGCCATTTATGACAATCCTGTCATGTGGCTGTTCAGACTCAAACACGTACCAGGACAGGAAGCTCACTATCCCAGAGCTTGAATCATTAGAGGGCTCTGTCATGTAGAGCCCAAGTCTTCTGCACTTGTACCGCTCTGCCCTCCACGGGGCACAGACAGGCTGCTTGTCCTCATGCCGCTTCTCACATATGTGAGGGAGCGTATCCCCTGCATCGGCCCCCTTTTCTCCAGGTTGTGCATCCTCGTTTCCTATGGTTTCTTCTTATCCCTGCAACACAAAGCCCTTTGCAAAAATAAGCCTCAGGGTGAGTTTTTAAAAACAAATTTTAATAATTGCCTCCCCCGTGTATCAGGTTTAGAAACCAGAATTCTCATATTATTGCTGATTCTGCCAGCAGAGTCTCTGCCTTCATTTCACCGCAAAACGTTTCTGGCCTAGAGAGATTCACATGCGATGGAAGTGGAAAGGGCACCTTTGTGTCTGAAACACTCAGTGCCTGCCCTTCCAGCTGCTTGCCTGTGTGCTGGCTAGTGACTGAGAGGCCCTGCAATCTCATTCCCCTACGGCTCTCACACTCTCTTATTAAGGCCACTTGATGGAGGGAGTGGATTCAAGAATAGGAAGTGCACAATTAATAGCGTGCATGCTGGAATGGTGTTAATTAGTAATATCTATACTGCAGCACGTCCTCCAATCTGTTTGCTCAAATACATTAATAACATCTCACGATGGCAAATTAAAAATGAACGCTTCATGAATGTTTCCTGATAGGCTACAAGTCTAGGGAATCATTTTAAAATGGAGGCTGAGATTCTGATTAGATGTATGGAAGCTCCAGAGTGGGTCCTGGCCACAAGATTGGGACACATGGGAGGGATATTATCTTAAGGATCACGTCTGTAGGAAGAGACAAGTGAGTAGTTAGGGAGGAAGGTGAATTAGAAAGAGTCTGATCGGAGGATCAAGCCAAAGGTATGTGGCAGACACGTTGGTACCTGAGCAGAAAAGTAGCAAAGGGATGGAGGGTAGGAGGTGGGAGGGTGGAGAGCAGATTGTGGGCTGCCCAGCAACAGAAATAGGTCCTTGAACGCTGGGTCTGGGGAAGGGCATTTCTTCATGCTGAGCTTGGAGCATCTTACCTGAGCAGGTCACTTTATGAGGGAGCTGTATGGACTCTGCTCAGCCTGAACTCATAGTATGTCAGCATTGGATGTGACCTTGAGGCGCTCAAGTCCAGCTGCGTGGATCTGTAGACAAAGCAACAGAAACCCAGAAAAGCTAAGTCTTTTGTCCCAAGACACATGACTTTTAAGAAAGGGAGCTAGACTTGGGGGCAGGATTTCTGATTCCACATCTAGTGCTTCTCACCATTGCATAAAGCGACTCCATTGTGATTTTGTTGTATAATTTATTCAGGAAATATTTTACATCCTTCACTCATTCTATAAACATCTACTATGTATCAGACATTGTGCTGTGTGCTCTCCTCCCACCCCTTTCCCCAAGTTGCTCACAGTGTTACAGAAAAGGCAGATTGAATAAATAACTGCAAGTGAGCGCATGCTAGGGTCAGTCATGGGTGTGCTGTGAGCACAGGGGAGGGGCCTGGGGGTAGAGATGGCTTCATGAGGGAGGGCCAATAAAAAATGGCATTTGCATAATTATTAAGCTTGAATCCAATCCCAGATATGCCAGGCACTGGAAATAGCCCAACATCCCAAAGAAGGGGAAGCTGAGGTGGGGGGTGTGTAACACACTGGTGGAGTGCACGATGGATGGGCTTTTTCAGATGAACCTACCTTTGAACTTGTGTCTATCACCTCCTCACTAGGTGACCTCAGGCATTAACATTTGCTCATTGGTTAGGGGCTGGTAAAACCACATCAAGTTGTTGGGAGGATGAAGCAAGAGAATTAGACAATGAATTTAGCACAGGACTTGGCACAGTAAACAATCCTTACAGCCTTTGTGTTAGGCATGGCCTGTGTGAATTCCATGTGCAGTGATTCTGGCTGCCCACGTGGCTGGTGCTGGGAATGGTTACTTTGCCCGAGAGGTCAGCTTACCCTCCATTTGAAGCGGTCAGAGGCCTCTCTCTGAATTCACAGAATCAGAGAGCATTAGCCTGCCCCTTCCTTCCCTAAGAAAAGACTGCTGTGGGGAAAACAGCTGCTTCAAAAAAATCCGATGTGCTTTCTCTCTCAGTCTGGGCCTGCAGTGTTAATTAGAAAGACTGCATGTGTGAACACTTGGCTTTTCTTTTCTAATCTCTCAAAAAAGCTTTCGCTCAGCACCATGAGTGGATGTGCAAGGTCTTGAGTCTTGCAAAGACGTGTTAAGAATATGTAGGAGATGCCGCCTCCTTTAACGCCTGCCTCTGCACACCCTGAGGAGTTTCAGAGCATTTTGTCCCCTTTCCTGGCTCCAAGAAGGCTTGCATTTGGACCAGCTCTCCTACTTCTTACTCCCACCTGAGCCTGGGCCTAACAAGTTTGTGCAGAATTGGAACGGCCCAGGTGGCTCTCTCCGAAGCCTGGGAGAGCATGCCAGTCGAGACTGCCTTCCCTAGATCCAGGTAGCCTGGGCTCACCAGGCAGGTCTGGTTTTGCCCCCAATCCTAGGCCCCTGAGAATGATCACGTGGGTGGGCTTCCCTTGGGATAGGAAGGGTAGGTGGGTGGGGGGCACTGTAGAATGTGAAGGACAGAGGTTAGGGCTGCTAAGTAGGTGTAAAGAAATGTGGGGTCAGGGTGCCAACTTCCATCTTCTTTCCCCACCCCCATCATTTCCACCAACCATCTTTTAGGACTGCAGGAATCAGATGAGCATGGATGTGGCTGTTCCCTGGTTTTCCCTCATGCCACCCCCAAAGCAGGATTTAGAGTTTTCTTGTTTCTCTTAAACGCAAAGCTCACTCATAAGGCATTAGTAAGAAATTAGACTTCACTAATGATTTATAGTCTCCAGAAAGCATAGCAAAGGTGGGGGGGGAGGGGGAGAGAGAAACAGAGAGAGAGAGGAAGAGAAGAGGGAGGGAGCGAGGGAAGAAAACCTCCATTCGGGTCTCGCTTTTCCCAGCCTTACTTCTCAGGGTTCAGCCACAGGATCCCGCTCTCTCCAGTCCTTCCCCACGAAGCGTATAATTCTTCCCTAGCTCCTGTCCACCACTCTGAGAGCTTTCCAGAGAACCTCTCTCTTTCTTCCTATCTCATCTGGGAATTTGGCTCAGGCCCTATTCTCTCAGCCTCTATCTTCTGTCTCATCACTAGCTCAGCAAACAGTGTACCCCCTGAGCTGCTCAAAAGCAGTGTGATCATAAATAACCGACATTTGTTCTTGTCACCAATGAACTGAAACTTGTAAGAGTCCAAACAATACAGAAATAGGCACGTAAAGCAGAAAGAACAACCACCCCCAGCTCCAGGCCTCATGCTGCACTTGGTTTCTTTGTGGTTCTCCAGTTCCCTCCCCTACCCTCTGAATGCCTGTCAGGTGACTGCAAATAACTCAAGATTCTTCTTTTCATGGCACATGAGTATTTCTTTTTCCTTTTTTTTAATTAAAAAAAATTTTTTTTCAATTATAGTTGACATTCAATATTATATTAGTTTCAGGTGTACAGCATAGTGGTTAGACATTTGTATAATTTATGAAATGATCCCCCTGACTAGTCTAGTACCCACCTTGCACCATACATAGTTATTACATATTATTGACTATATTCCCTAAGCTGTACTTTATGTCCAACGACTATTTTGTAACTGTCAATTTGTACTTCTAATCCCTTCCCCTTTTTCCACTCACACCCCTAACCCCTTCCCATCTGGCAACCATCAGTTTGTTCTCTGCATCTATGAGTCTATTTCTGTTTTGTTTATTCATTATTTGTTTTTTTAGATACCACATGTAAATGAGATCATATGGTATACTTCTTTCTCTGTCTGACTTATTTCACTTAGCATAATACCCTCTAGATCCATCCATGTTATCACAAATGGTAGATTTCATTCTTTTTTATGGCCTAGTAATATTCCATTATATATATACATATATGTATATATATACATATATATCACTTCTTTATCCATTCTTCTTTTGATTGAAACATTTATTCTATTTACATTTAAATTAATTATTGATAAGTGTGTAATTATTGCCATTTTATTTCTTGTTTTCCGATTGTTTTTATAGTTCTTCTCTGTTCCTTTCTTATTTTCTTGCTTTCTTATATGTGGATGACTTTCTATAGTGTTGTGTTTGGATTCCTTTCTGTTTATTTCTTGTATCTCTCTTGTAGATTTTTGATTTGTGGTTACCTTTCTTTTTTTTTATAGCAGTCTATTTTAAGTTGATGGTTGCTTAAGTTCAAACACATCCTAGAATCACTACCATTTTAGTCACACCCTCCATGTTTATGTTTTTCTCGTCACATGTACATTCCTATCCTAGGACCCAGGAGGTATTGCATTTGTGTTCATTTTGTGTTGTTGTTGTTACAAGTTTTGGAGAGTCCCTTCAGTGCATAGTGGAATATCATCCAAAGGGACTCTAACCTGCTTGCCAAATAAGGGAGTGACAATCTCACAAATGTAATGGAACTAATCACAACAAATTAGCTTTCATGGTACAAAACATTCTTTCAAAATGTACTAGAGGCTTTGTGCTGCAGATTCTTCCCTGGACTAAAGCAAAAGACATGGCTTACCTAGGCTGTTCCCTCCATCTCTGGCTCAGTGGCCAGTGCAGCTGTCCTCACTAATGAGATCAGGTATTATTCCTGCTGGTATTAATGAGACCTCTGCACTGAGGGAAAACAGTCATGTCATCTTCCCATTCGGCATAGCCCTGGCAAGATGGTCCTCCATGCCAACCCTATATGTCTCACCCTCAAGTCTCGAGTCGATGCTGTAATCCATTACCAAACCCTCTCAGAACTGTGTGGGTAGTTTGGACAGGGATATGAGAAACGGGGTTTGTCAATGGCAGTAATCCAGCACATTCCTTCATTGCAATCTGTCAGCATACAAAATGCATAGCTTTCAACCAAGAAAATAAAATGTTTGAGTTAGTCCATGGAAATTTAAATTGAAACAAAAAGGGGTGTTGCCTGAAATTTTCAAGTTATACTTTGTTTTCCTTAGGAAAAAATGGAGATCTAGTTTTTGATTGACATGACCCACTGGTTTCAGGGATTTACTTACCAAAAAAAAAAAATCTATCTCTATATATCTACATATATAATTTATTTGTATATAATATATTGTATATAATACATATTTATATAATATAATACATGTTATACCACATTATGTATAATAACATATATTTTAATATATAATAAAAATAAATGTCATATAATAACATGTTACAATATAACACACATATATCTATATATCATATATATAGTCACTAACACTTTGCATTAAGGCAGTTGTCCTCTTCCCAGTTCTCTGTAGGTACCTAAGAGCATGTTTGCATCATGGGACAATAAATAGAAAAGCTAGCAGACTGAGGACCAACCCCAGATTGCAACTGCTCGGGGAAGAGAGGAAAGAAGTATATTTCGTGAAGGTTTAGCTGACTACAGCTGAGCAGCATATCTCCAACTTCCCCTTCCCCAGGTGGCTTTCTGCACTCCCCTTGTCACAGCTCTGCAGCATCTGTCCACTCCAGATGAAATGAAACACTGAGGGCTTGATGCCTGGGCTTGGGTCCCACCCACCTGTCCACAGTGCAGGCCAGCACTGCCACTGACCCTACTCAGTCCTCTGAGCCAAGTGCCTCAGGCCTAGAAGGGCTGTGGGGCAGATTTGTGATGGAGATGGTGCAGAGCAACGACTGCCTCCTAAAGGAGGGGGCTCTCCCCACGCGACTCCGATTCTCTGGGGCTCTGTCTCCTCAAGAGGTTAATTACACCATCCGAAATCTCAGGGAAGGTGAGTTAATTGCCAAACACTTTACAATTATCAGGAGCCCACGAGGTGCTTCATGACCATAAAACATTACATGTAATTATTGTTCGTAATCATAAAGGTCCAGAAGTGCCAAAGGCTCCCATGGCAACCTTAACTCGTCTCCCTTCTCTCTTTCGCTCACACACAGTGATAGACTTTTTCATTACAGTATTAAATGCAGCTCATAAACCTGCCATGTTATTGGGTAAATATTTATTTTTATAGGCTGAGATAAGTAGGCAGTGCTGGAGTAAATGATTCCTCTTCTAAAGTCTATAGAGAGTCCTAGTCCGCAGTCTGTTGACATACACAGGGCACCAAAAATAGCTGCCAATGTGCCTTGTTTTATCTGCAGCAGCAATATCTTCATCAGACAGATGTCAAAAGTCACGTGAAGTGTGACTTTGTTCTTATGGCATGTCAGTAAGAATAGCCAAGGCCGACTGAGAGACTCTTACAAATACTCGTATCACAGAAGTATATCCCTAAACAAGCAACATATGAGAATATAAACCATTGAGCAACTGGAAGGCTGACTTACAGGGAGATGATGGGAAGTGCCCCCGAATGAAGGCACAAGCCTATGAGACTTGGCCAGTTTCTCAAGGGGACTAAATGAACTGCTGAATAGAGAAGTCCAGTAGAAAAGCTGTTTGACTCTTACATATTTATGGTTTTGTGCATAGTAATGGAGGCATCAGGTAAGATAGTAGATTCACCTTCTAGTAGCTCACAGTCTAGGTGTGGTGAATGGGGCTGGTGGTAGAAGATCCAAATGGAAAAAGACCTCAATGGACTACAAAGAAATAAATAAATCGTAGAGAGTCGACAAAGGGCAGATTGTCCTAGAGCTACAGGTCAGCAATCAGGGTTGAGGGTATGATTCTGGAAGCTTCTGTAGACAATGCAGGGACCTGATCAGGGCTGTTCAGACCTGGGCTGGAATCCTGCCTCAGCCACTTTACCAGTCGGAGACTTTGGGGAAGTTACTTCATCTTGACAGGCCTCAGTTTCCTCTTCTGTGAAATGAGGGACAAAAATAGTGTCTATTGAGAGGTGATTATGGAAATCAAATGAGATTTTAGATGTAAAGTATTTGCCACATTGCCTGACACACAGTGAGTGTGCCATAAATATTACTGAGTATTAGTGTCATTGGTACGTTTGAGGAGGTGGGAAGGGACATATGGGTAAAGACACCATATGTAGATCAGAGACGGTAAGATTTAAGAGTGGGGTGCTAAGAATGCTACTGTTTTAGGTCAGTGTAGAAGTGCAGACTTGTATAGCTTGGACTCAGCATGTACCCCAGCAGACTGTCTGGGTTTATCTCCTGACTTTGCCTCCTACCAGATGTGTTTGGCAAGTTATTTACCTCTCATGCCTCGGTTCACTCATTTGTAAATGGGGATGATTACAATAATACCTAACACTTAAGATTGTTAGGAGAAGTAGAAGAATTAACGTGCGAAACACTTAGAACAGTATCTGGCAAAAAGTACGTGCTATATAGTACTGGCTATTAATATTGATGTAATGTTATGTTGTTGTCTTATATATAACTAGTGAAAGAGTTTCCTTCTTAGTGCTGAATGAAAACCAGGACTGGTTATTCGCTATAAACACAAAATATCCAACCCAAGAGTGTTTGGCTGACAAAGTACTCCACGGGTGACCACAGCAATAAAGGACATTGCCAAAATGAGCAGTCCGTGTACACAACTATGCCTATGTGATGACAACTGGAGTGTCCATCACATTTAAATCACGTTCAAAATGAGGTCTTGGTTGCAGAATGAACACGAGAAGAGAGACCAAAATGTCCAGCATACAGTAAGAACTCAGGAACACACGATAATAGTAGAGAGCAGCAGTGAATAAGGACAAATAACAAAGAGTAGGATATGAAGCTTCTTGGGTGGCTCTACCTCATCCCTGCCAAGAGACTGCATCATCCTCACGCAGCCACCTGTGGTAATGAAAAGGAGCCACCATGAGGACTTAGATGGCAGTGCTGGGGTATGTGCCCAGGGCATTTTGAGTCACTCATCAGCATACTGTTTACATGGTACTGAAACCCTGGCTTTTGTTTTAGTTTTATCAGGAAGTCCAATGCAAATGTTCCCAGGCCTGGGCAGGAAGGACAGGATCAGTGCTTTTTGCAAATTCAGAGACCAAGCACGTAGTGATGAGAAGTTAACGTGGGCTGTCTGGCAGCTTCCAGCCTCCTCCTCCAACTGGGTTGTGTAGGAACTCAATATAGAGCTGCTGGCAATCTGGAGGGAAAGTTGGAGAAAGCATTTGTTGAGACTTGCAGAGGGATATAACAGCATTCACCCATCTATTTAGTCAACAAATGTTTACTGAGCATTTCTATATGCCAAACGCTGTACTGGACTCTGGGTTACAACGACACACAGGACAGAGATGGTCCCTGGGTGGCTGACGGGCCATCACAGTACAGTTGGTTGGTGTTATGGTAGGGGAGTGGGAGCACAAACCATTTCTGAATCGAGAAAGTAGAGCTTCTGAGCTACCTACAATGGCTGAGAGGTCAAACTCCCTACAGAAAGAGAGACAAACCCTCCAAATTTGGTGTTTATTTTAAGCAGAATCAATAACTTTTGGTGAAGTCTGATGGAGTTCTGTGAACTACAGGTCTGGTCCCACGATGTGCACTATTCCATTTCCAAGCACAGGACAGCTGAGCTATGCTAAGTCTAGCAAAGCTTCGCTCCTTTCTGTCATAGACTCCAGGGCTTTGGCTGGGGCAGCACTGTCGTAGGCACAGTGCAAACACAGAACAAGGCCTGGAGCTGAACAAAGGCTGACAAGTCTGTTCCTCTACCGAGAGTCTACAGATCTAAGGGACACAACAGCCTGAGCCGTACTATAAAGACCATTGACATTTAACTGCAGATTCAGCTTAATATTTCTGTAGAGCCTCAAAGACACACACAGAAAGGTTTGAAACACATAATAAAATCCATAATAAATAGACCTCCCTACTCCATCTCTCACCTTGTGCCACAATTCTTTGTCTAATTATCTTCCAGGGCACATGTGATGTTTTAAAGTGAAATAGGATGCAATTCTGCTAGCAATGCTACGACCCCTGGCACACCAAGTCAGTTTTCTTCCGAAGAAAATAAGAGTCACCTTTTTTATATGCTCTGGACACCCACCTACCAAACCTTAGGGAGACCCCTCAACCATGTTATCTTGACCTTTATTACTGACTATGCCTAAAGAATTTTCAGTTTTGTTTATAAGTTTAAGTAGGCCAATAACGTTTTCTCCACTTCACAGAGAGAACTCTGTAAAATTAGGATGCAAATCTCTGTAGCAACTGAAAGGAGAGAGTAACTAATAGCTCTAAAGGAAAACAACACTGAAAGAACAGGGAGTCATAACTCATAGATTAAATTACTCATGAGCGGCTTGGGCTGAAGAACTCCGCTGTTGCTCCATATTTTCAGCATCTCGTACATAAGATTAATTTTTAGAATGACAAGTGATGCCACTCACAAAGGGGAAATAACAATTTATGTATCATCCTTGATTACATAGTAAGAAGCATTTCATTGCAATTTAATCTGTTGAGTCAGAATCTTCACCAGGAGATCAGTTATCACCATCCCGGTGTGAAGTTCATGAACTGGGGGCATGTAGAAGAGGCAAAGAGGATGGGGAGGATGAGACCCAGCGAGGACCAACGGGCTGCGTGTGGGCCCACGTGCGGATCCACTCTCTGGGCTGCATGAAGAGGCTGCACTGGAGAAAGGCAGCCTTTCTACATTGTCGTTAAGCAAGAGCATTTAAACGTGCAGCACTCTCCTTTACCATCTTGGCTTTCATTTAAACCTTCCTTATTTAACGATTACAAAATAAATATGTAGTAGTCACCAAAAATAATTAGAAAAGTTTTTAAAAAGCATAAAGGAGAAAATAGTAACTTGCAAAATCCTATCTCTTGGAGGCACACACTTGGAACACCTCTCTTTGTCTGATGAGTTTAGATCTACAACATTTTGAAAGAGGGACAGTACTTGACAGGATGTGCAAAGGCTCTGTGGTGAGAGCAGGTTGGTGTGTCCCAGGAGGCCAGTGTGGCTGGAGCAGAGGAAGCCATCAGCAAGAGAGAGAATGTGAGAAGATGGGGTCAGAGGGATAAATGGGGGCCGGCACTTAGAGGTTCTTGCAAGTCACAGTAAGGATTTGGGGCTTTATTCTGAGTGAGCTAGGAAGTCACTGATGGGTATTCATCAAGAGTGTGACATAATATGACTAATCTTCTAGAAGGACACCACTTCTTGGGAGAGAAGAGGAGGGTCGCACAAGGGTAGAAACAGGAAGCCAGTTCAGTAATCCAAGCAAGGAGATGATGCTGCCTCCGATGGAGATGCAAATGAAAACAGGTGGTTAAAAAAAAAGTTAGATTCTGGATGTAACTTGAAAGCAGAGTCTAAAGAATTACTGAATTCCACGTGCGGTGTAAGAGAGAGGGAAGCGGGGATGATTCCTCTGTTTTTGTCCTGAGCAACAAGAAGAATGGAGTTGCCGGTTACTGAAAAGTGGCAGACTAGGGGAAAGCAGGTCAAGGTCAGGACAGCAGAAGCTTAGTTTTGGACACCTCACATTTGGGACATCACTTAGCCATCCAAGTGGAAGTGACAAGAGGGCAGGTGAATTTATGACTCTGTTGTTCGGAGGTGATGTCTGAGCTAAAGAATTAAATGTTGGAGTTGTCAACACGGAGATGGTATGCAAGGCCACTAGGCTGAATGAGATCAGGGCGTGAGTGTACATAGAGATGACAAGAGATCTGAGGACCAAGCCTCCAATTTAGAGGATGGCAAAGGAGCTTGTGAAGGAGCAGCCAGGGTGCAAGGAGGAGAACCGGGAGGCTGGTGTCTCAGAGGGGAGTTGAAGAAAGTCTCTCGAGAGGGAGGCAGTAATCAACTCTCAAATTGGCATCGCTGATAAGATGGGTAAGATTTGCTGAGCAGTGACCACTGGATTTGGCAATGCTGAGGTCATCAGTGACCTTGACAAGAGCAGCTGCAATGGAATATTTGAAACGCAGGGGTTTCACAAGGGATTGGGAAGAGAGAAAGTGAAAACAACAGGTACAGGCCAAACAGTAACACAAAGTAAATGTTGGCAAAAATATCAAGATATCCGTTGTCAATATTGTAGAATTATAAAAATTCCAAGGATTCACCCAAGAAAGAGAGGCACACACTTCTGTCTAAGGGCATCTATGAGGATGAGCTTGCTGGGTGTCTGTTAGATTAGGGAGGGTGATGATTTATGCAACCAAATGCATACGTCATTGGCAAGCTCTAAAAATAGAATTAGGAATGTCCAGCAGAGAACCCTTTTATCATCCCTTAGCTGTCATCAGAGAAGCAATGCAAAAAATGAAATAATTTGATAAAAACAAACTTATGTTTTTTCTGATGCTTTTCACTTTGCTCAGGTGCTTTTACACATGTCACCCCATCCTCACATCGGCGGGGGAGGGAGCCATTATTTCACAGGTGAGAAAACTGAGACTCAGTCACATAGGTGGTGTGACTAGAAGAGCTAGGACTCAACACAAGTTTTTTTAGTCCAAATCCCAGCTCTTTCAGCTTTATCATCCTGCCTCTCTTAAAAGGCAGATATTGCTTTTTTATTTTTTTAAGCTTGCATACAATGGTTCAATACTTACCATGCCTCCTTAAGGTCAGGTTCTCCTTAATGGGCTTGCCATGAATATCCCATGGAATCCTTAGAACAATCCTATCAAGCAGTCACTCTTATTACCCTCACTCTATAGATGAGGAAACTGAGACAGAGAGGCTAAGCAGCTTGCCCAAAGTCACACAGCTAGGAAGCTGTGAATTAGAATTAAACCGGGGCCTTTTGACTTCAGAACCCATGATCTTAACGACCACATTTTGCCATTTCATCTTCTACATACACAGGCCTTCAGGCAGAGAAGATATTCATTGACTTGACCGTAGTCACATGTTGATGGATACTGATCCTAGTCCAGAATTCTGATAATTTTGATCAATTAAAGGACATTTTATTGAGCACCTTTGGAGAGCGGTACTTAGGGTTAGGTACTTTGACGTTAGGCACAAAAGAAGTTGAGATGTGATATTTTCTTTTGAGGAGTTTACTGTGTCAGCCTTTGTGCTACCAACTGTCTTGTTCAGCAATTTTACTGTGATTCAGGGCAGTTGGGAAAAATACCTGGTCTAGTCGATTGTATTATCATTCAGCAAGCACTCCCTCTCTCCCCCACCTTCCGCTAACCCATGTGAAAAGCGTACTTCCTCACCCATGTTGGGCTTGGCCATGTGACCTACTTTGGCCACCAAAGTGTTGGCAGATGCAATATGAGCAGATGCTTTAATTGTGCTTGTGGAGTTTGGCTCCGCCACATAAGGAACACGTCCTCAGTAGCTTCTTCAGCCTAGGTCCCAGAAGGAGAGACAGGGAGCAGACCTGACTCTGACCTGTAGCTCAGGGCCATGCCTCCGTGACTCCAGGTGAGCTTAGCTAAGCCCAACAGAGCCACGGCTCAGATGCATGAATGAGAAAGAAATATTTGTTGTTTAAGTCCCTGAGGTTGTTGGAATTGCTAGGCAGCATTATTATAGAAATAGCTGATTAATCCACACGGGAAATGTAGATTAAAAAACCACAAATGTGGTTGGAAAATTTAAGATGGTTTGAAAACTATAAGATGGTAACCTTATAGTCATAAGTTGATGGGCAATAGATACCTACCTATGAGTTAGGAACAGAACAATTCATTGAAGCCCCAGTTCACAGCCACTGTCTTTCCCCTGGGAGCCATACTTTGGAACTAACCTTTGAAAAAGAGAAAACCAACTGCTTATCCATCTCTCTTTTTTGCTTTTATATTAGACATGTCAACCATGATGACTGCCACACCTATGGACTATTTAAGAGAAAAAGCAGCTTCTGGTGAGGCTGCAGACTGAGGTGTCACATTTGAAGTCACATACATATAACCCAGCCTCTCCCAGCTACTCTGAAACATCTGGCAGACACCTGACCTAAGAGCAGCTGCCCCATAGGCTGACCCAAAAAAAGGGATTAGCTCAGCCACTCAAATCCCTCCAAAGTTTGAACTAGGAAGTACAGAAACTTACAGGGTTGTGTAAGCAGAGATGCAGAGAAAAATAGAGCAGCAACAGAGGGGACGCACTGTCTCCTGGAGGCATAACTAGACAGCTATAGAGTGAAGATCCACGAAGCCTTCCTCCTGGGGACAGGGGGAGTGATGTAGGGGGGAATGCTGTCTTGGGTGCAGAACTGCCCTCCAGGTCCATTGTCCATGAAGTTTGGCTCCAGGCATTTCTTGTTCCAAGTTCCTGAGTTGTCCTCTCCATTATTGCTCAATGTGCCATCTCCCAGCCGAGCCCCATGCTTACCTAAGATAACCTAGAAATAGTCTGTTCCCGGCACATTTACCATCTACCATACAAAGCCCCTTGGTTCTTCCTCTCCCGCCCCTCCATCACTCTGACTGAGAGAGGAAAGGCAGCCTCCACTTCTTGCATTGTTTTTGCTGACTTTCTATAATATTGTGATATACACTAGAAATGCAAAGAGAATTAATTGAAATAAAACACCACCCAGTGTGTCCCTTTCGAAGTGAAGGGCAGAGATGTTTTGCAGGCTGTTCATTAGCATGCACAGCCACAGAACCAAGCTCAAGATTCAGTGCGTGTGGCAGACACCTTAGAGAAGGTGCGAGGACATGGTGGCCTGAAAGGGGAAGCACGAAGGGCAGAGAGGAACACCAGGCTTCAGAGACACCTTGTCTCCTGCGGTAAAATGAGCACCACAGCACTTTTGCATTCAGAGAGGATATTCTAATTTCTTCCAAAAGTGATAAAAACAAATGAGATTATTAATATGCCCCATACTGAAAATTGTTTCATCATTCTTAAAAGCAAGATGAGTCATTTGTTTTTCTCACCATCCCTGGACAATAAAAAGAGAAGGTTCAAGTAGTTCCGTTGTTATGTCATTAATCTATACACCCACCATGAACTCAGGAGGCCCCGTGGACCACAGGTCATAATGGAGACGGTAATCGTGACTGTGGGAAAGGAGTATGTGGTGCCCTCTCCCTCGTCCACCAGCCATGGGCAGTGTATGGGACCCCTCCATTTGGGTCTGGCATCTAGGTCTAGACATTTAAAACCCAGGGAATTATCACTCCAGTGCATTTATATGTAAGATGAGAATTTATTTATAATAATAAAAGCTGGTTAATTCTTTTATCAAACATAAACAGATAACTCAAATAATGCCAAGTAGAATAAGAAACATAATTTTCTAAATATAAAAAGGCTTGGATGGACCCCAAAGAGCATTATGCTGAGTTAAAAAAAAAATTAAAAAAAAAATCCAGTTTCAAAAGCTCATATTGGATGTGGGCGGGCCTGGGATGGAGGTGTGACCTTGGGGTGCGGCACCTCTCTTCAACCAAAGCAGCTCCCGGGAGGGCTGACCACTAAAGGCTGTCCTCCAGCTGTGCCCGCAACAGCTGGGAAATAGTCCTTCAGCCCTGAATGGGGACCTGAGTGGCACAGCATAACTCCACCGCCGTCCACCTCGTGTAATACTTGGATTCTCTTCATCATAATGTTTTGAGAATTGCTGCTCCAAAATTCTGATGGACCTCTTTTTGGACAAAGTGCAGTGTCTGCTATTTGAGCTGGGACTGATTCTCATCTTCCCCATTCCTATGACCCGTGTGGATGGCCTTCGTCCTCAGTTAGCAACACTGCTGGACTGTGACTTATGGTGTGACCCAGACAGACCCTCATTCCTGAGACAGCTGAGCCCCTGGTTACGTGCCCTTCTCAGGCCAAGTGGCTCCACTTATCCTTTTAGCACCAAAACTAGGTCTGGGTCTATCAAGAGGAACCCAAATAGGTCAACTGGATGTCAATTATATGTCCTCCCTGTCCTCATCCTGATGACCTGGGTCAGTCACTTCTGCCAGAATCGTGGTTCCTTTTCTTGCCAGTTGGTCTCTTGGGAGAAGGAGTATAAAATGCCCAGGCAGCACCCATAGTTCAGTGGGACTCTTGCTGTGTCTCCGAGTGCAAAGGTTCCCTTTCTGGGAACCAGAACCTCTACACCCACACAACCCAGAGTTGCAGGGCTGGGAAGTACAGTCTCCCAGTGTGTCATTGGGTGTCATGTTATATGAGACCTTTTCTCCTTCCATCCCTTGGTTTCCTGACCAATGTATTCAAGCTACTGGGAACACCACGTTATAGAAATGTTCTTTTAGAATGTACACGGCATCCTGGAGGATGGCATCCCATTGTTGCAAGGTACCACCTCCAAACTGGCGCCTTAGCTTGTTTTTAAAAGGTCATTCCATCGCTCTATCAGGCTAACTCCTTCCGGGTTATGTGGCGTTTGACATAACTAGTGGATCCCAGTCATGTGCCCACTCACAGATGTTTTGTTGTAAAGTGGTGGCTAACTCTGTAAATCTCAGGTAGTAAGAGTTGTCTTAGACTCTGTTGGCAAGAAAGATGAACCGATATCCGACCGAATATGTACCTATTACTGTTGAAATGAAGCGCGGTCCCTTTCAATATGGCAGGGTCCAGTGTAATCAACCTGCTATCCAGCGACTTGTTGCCCTACTTGAGGGGTGGTGCCACATGAAGGACTTATTCTTGGTCACTGTTGCTAGCAGGTTGGACATTTGACAGCAGCACTGATAAGATCAGCCTTTGTAAGTGGGAGACATGTTATTGGTACCATACAATCTCCATCCCTACCATGATAACTCCATTGTGTGATGCCTGTTTTGTTTGACCTCCTCAGCCATTTTTAAGAGGCAAAGCCTCAGGGTGTAAATACTATGTAAGTCCCACTTTGCTATTGGTAAGTTACGTAGCGTCACAATGTCACGAATTTACCTGATCTTACTCTTTTTTGAATCTTGGGGTTTCTGCTCAACTCTGGCCTTTCCATCCACAGCACTGACTTCTCTCTAACCTTCCTGGAGTAATTTCCATGTCTGAAGCAAACTGCATTCCTGAAAACATAAACATGCTCCAGTTCCCTTTCTTGTACCTCGCAATCTTCTGCAGCTGGTGTCCGTCTGTGTTTTATATTGGAAGCATTTGATGTCACTATTCCTCATCTATTTTCAATTACCCTGTCACTTCCCTTTCTCCATCCCCAAGGCTTTCTGGGTCTGAATGATTTAGCAGGACTCAGTAATCAGATATTTAAAGGGACCAGCATCTTTTGAAACAAGACCATTTTTTTTCCTACAGAAAATTAACCCGGTTAACACCATGGTATGTGTTATATATGGCCTTGTTCCCATGGTGAATATGCCAAGCAATGATCTATCAGTGCTGGGGGTAGACTGCTATGAAGGGAGCATTCTATTCAAGTTATTTAACCATGTTATTCATCTGTAAAATAGAGAAATAATAGAAGGTAATAGGATTGCTGTGGGAATTATGTGACTAGATATAAAACATTAAAACAGTTCCTGACAGCAGTGCATACCTTCAGGAGATGTTCACTGAGCATGTGCAGAACACATCCATGGAAACCGACAACAGCAGGGAAATGTCTCCTTGCAAATAAATCCTCCTCGCTTGGGAAGGTCATGTCCAAACAGGAAACGATCTCTCGTTGTTCACAGGCAAAACAGAGAGAATGATTTAAGTTAGGAAGAGAGAATTTTTTTAAAGACTGAGCTGATTTAATTATTAAAGACACACGTAGTGAGTAGGCAGGATAATATCAAGGCGTTCTAAATTATTTATGCTTTATTATGCTCAGTCTGTGGGTGTATGTCCTGCCTCATCTTCTGTTGGGGGATTCTGCAGAGTATTCCTGGCTCAGGATATTTTCTGATAATGCATCTCCCTAAGAAGGTCTTGAAGCATCTTACTCACTTAAAAATAATCAGAGTTTCTTGAATTCCCTATTATAAAGATTCTGCTTTTAGGAATATCTTTTTTCAGGTTGCAGACTGTAGCTTCTACTTTAAGGTGTGTGAGATGGAAGCGATATTTCCAAGGAACACATTAGTTCTGAATGTACAATCAACTCTCTACTCTTTCTGAAAATCTTGATGTAATGGTAAAAACAACATGAGGAAGATCTCACCTTCCAGATGCATGCGCTGCTTCTTCCACTTGTGCCATTTCCTGCTTCCTTGGAGTTTCAAATTGTCCAAATATGTACTGTGTGGTGTTCAAGTTAAGCAACTGTTGTGTCATGCTTACACAGCTCCTGGGCCAGATGCATGTACATGGGAAGGGCACTGAGAAGTTCCTGTGGTACCAAGCTGCCCAACATCAGAAGGGGAAGAGTATTTGTGAACAGCAATGAGGAGAATGTTGACAAGGCATGAGGGCTCACTGACAAATCTGGAACTCTCTCCTTTTTGACTCTAAGTAGAGAATCAGAGGCATAGGCATTCTTGCTAATTAGTTGTTGTGGGTATCTCTTGAGCATCCCAGTTTCCCATCCTTGCTCTGCCTCCCTCAAGATGAATGACTATGAGGTCCTAGCAAAGGCCAGGTATCTCAGATAGGTTCTAGAAGAATCTAATATATCCAGCATTTTTCACCTAAAAATTTTCCCAAGTCTGCGAGCCCTGGCTGTAGGAAATAGCCTAAACCTAGGATTTGGAATGGATGTGGGGCTGGGGCGGCGGGGTGGGGCGCGGGTAGGGGAATAGGTGTGTGGGGGGGTAGGAAGCAAAAGAGCTGTACTGTTTTTCTTTGACCACTGTATCCTGATAAAGAGGTTTCTATCTAAGAATCTCTATGTCAAGATTCTCACCTTGATTGACATCCTTTGGATTAGAAAAAAATAGGAAATTATGAGATGATTAAAAACTTTAATTAGGGACCATCCATAGCACTTATTTATTTTCTTTTTGTAACCCTACACTCATCTCTGGGCATCTAACTTTTTCTTGACATTTTGACCAGCTATAACTGGACTGTTTGATTCTAATGGGGTCTTCAGATTATTAGAAGACATAAAAGGAAGGGTCAAAGGTTCTCAGTCTTAACCCTCAGGTGTGCCTGGTAAGGCCTTGTGAATCCAAACACCATCTACCTTCCTTCCCTTCGGGGGTTTGAACAGCCAGGTGGTACAGCAGGGGCTCTGCTAGGGCAGGTCTTGGCAATGCTCTGGAGGTGATGCATCTATTCCCTGGGCAGGGTTGGGGACCAGAAGCTGTAAGCAAGACAATGGACTGAGATGCTCCATCTGAGTTAGTTCCTACATCTCGATTGCAATCCTTTGTTTGACATTAATTTCCACACGCGCAGGGAGATCCTTACTCAAATGAATTAATCCAAAAGAACACCCCTGGATTAATTAGTGTGACTCATTTTTACTGTGCCTCTAAATCAGAGTGGATGCTCTGGACTCCCCTTGTCCCCACCCACCCCTGACCCCTGCAGGGAGACGATCCAGCCCTGCCATTTACCTCCCATTCTCCGTGTCCTCTCCTCATTTGGCATGCATCTTTGAATGCTTTCCAGATCCTCTCCATTTCTTTTCACAAGATCTCTGACCGTTCCTAATTCTATATTCCAGACAATTCCTGACCTGCTGCTGTTGCTCTTTACGGGAACTCGGGATGGGGTTTCGCCAGGATACAGGCCCTCAGCTCCTGTCAGCCAACCAGCTGGCTGGCCCTTAATGTGACTGAAAGACTTTTCGTTCTTAAGCCTCACTTTCCTCTCCTCACAGAGACCTCAAAGGTCCTCTGTATCTTTGCCTTTGTTCTATGATGGTGTATTAGATCTGCAGAGGCATTTTCTTGCCAAATCCCCACCATTTTCCCTCCCCCCATATTAGGAAGAACGCTTTTCCTCTTCAGAAAGATGCCTCCTGGCTGCTTTTCTTTCCTTCTTCCCTTCCCTTGCTCCTATCCACAGCAGCCTTGAAACTTGTCTGCAAGTATGTGTGCATGGGTCCAGGGAGGGGCGGGTCTTTGGAAGAACGAGCCCACGAGACCTGGGACTCCATAAATGATCACCATTCCTTGCTTAATTAGTGGCCCCAGGAGAAGGGGCTTCAGCAGGTGAGGAGCCCCAGAGGTAGGAATGCAGTCCCCTTTCCTGGCTTGTTTCTGTTGCATGTACAAACTGCAGCTCTGCATCCCATTGACACTCAGGGCAGCACTCTCTTTCCAGACACCAAGTAGGAGAAGCCCTCCTTTACTGCTGGTAACCATAATGGTTAACATATGCCAACTGCTTATTATGCGCTAAGCTTGAGACAGCAATTATTTTATGTAATCCTTGCTCTGAAGCAATTCTGAGAGGTGGGTCCTTTATTCTGCCCATTTTATAGATGAAGACACTGAGGCCCAGGAAGTGGCAGAGCTCTGCTAAAAACTCAACTCTGAGCCCAGAGCTGGAATGCTGGCCTAGTCTCAAACTGAAACCAGTCTCTCCTGTTCTGTGACTGCCCTGCCAACATCTTCTTAGTTGTCAGAATATTTGGGAGTGTGCATCAACTCTCTCAAGTGGAGGGACACTGGGTAAATCAACGTTGACAGGCACTGTCAAAATAGCAGTGCGTTCTGCCCCTGTAGGGCTAATCCTTGTTTTCCATGCGAGAGCTCCAGGTCCATATTGCTTTGGGCCATTGCTGGGCCACACGTGCATATTGCAAGGTGGTCATCCTGTGTGTCTGTTTATTTGGTGTGGCTTGCTTGAGTTCAGTTTTGAGTGTTTTTGTTTCTTTTTCTTCTCTCCAGATGCAATCAGATTTAGCCTTTCTGCCCATCCTTTTTTGGAGGCACTGCTCTTCTCTTCTTTTCTCTTCTCTTCTCTCCTCTCCTCTCCTCTCCTCTCCTCTCCTCTCCTCTCCTCTCCTCTCCTCTCCTCTCCTCTCCTCCCCCCCCTTCCCGTTCCCTCCCCTCCCCTTCTCTTCTCTTTCCTCTCCTCCCCTCCCCTCCCCTTCTCTCACATCCCTTCCTCTTCTCTCCTCTCTTCTCCTCGTCTCTATAAGTGATTAACCATCTGGGGCTAAACCTGTCTGAGGCCATCTCTCATTTTCACTCCCCTATGATGCTTGTTTCTGTCCTCTGAACTTTCAAAGCCCCTTGGACACATCCCCTCTTCCTACAAGATTGCAACTGTGTACCTTCTATTGCTTCTCTTAAACCAGCGGTGCCTGGAACATAGTAAACAGCCAATAAATGTTTGTTAAATGAATGCATGAATGAGTCAATGAATGAATGAATGAATGAATGAATGACTCTTTTAATATGTAGAATTATTGCACTCTGACAGAACTGCTATTATGATCTTCTTGAAAAAGAGCCTCACGCTTAATTTAAGGATAGAAGGATTGTAGCAGCTATGCATTGTTCTGACTTTTGTCTCTGTCTATAGCTTCTGATTCACCCCAGGCCCCTCCTACCCCTGTCAAACAGAAGGCCACACACTTATACTCACACACGGGCTAGATAAGAGGTAGCCCAGGGAGTGCGGGGTTATTCCCACCCCGGCCCACCCTTTCCATTTAGGGGCTTGGAAGGAAGCTGATCTTCGTCGTCTTGTTTCATCAGAGTCAGTGTATGGCACCGTCATGTCCATCTCAGCCACTGGGCAAGAGCAGCGGGGTGAGGCACTGTGTCAGGTGCTATAATCTTATGGAGATATAAAACTTCAATTTCCAGCTCTGGAGGGGAGAACAAGGCCTTATCAAGACTGCCTGGCAGAGCATGTTATTTATAAACTTACCCGCCTTATCACCAAGAAGAATGTAATCATCCCTGAGAGAGGCTTTTAAAGATTTCTCTGTTAATATTTGCTTCATCATTTCAGAAAGTCTTTAGCCAGACCTGATCAGACAGTTATTTCTGGCTGGGTACAAATTCCATTTTCAGAATATTGCTTGGCTTCCTGTTCCTTTCCCCTCCACGCTATCCACCCCCTAGCCTGACTCATCTCTTCTAGAACCTTCTCTGTCCTTCTGCAAACCACTGGGAGTGATTTACTAAGTGTGTTTCCCAGCCAACTCCTGGATGCTGGCTAGAAAGGCCAATTTACAGGAGCAAAATGTCCCCAAGTTATATCCCTGGGTTGTGGTCCAAAATTCATTTGAGAATGAGCTGGTGGAATTAACAATGTTTTGTTTTTTTTTCCTCATAGGAAAAATGGTGGGGTGGGGGATGAGGGTGAGGGGCTCAGGGTATCCTCTGAAGCCATAATGAAAATGAATTGTAACGTAATGAGGGATCTAGGAAAAGAATATCTGTGTGGTACAGAAGAGAGTACAGGGGCTGGGATAGGAAGAGAAACAGGAAGAAAAGGGGGATTCTCTTCTCTCTTTGTTAAAGCAGTTCTAATCCTAAGTCACAGTTTATAACAATCAGATCTTGTACATGTAGCCTCTTGTGGCCTTACAGCCAGAAATGGTTGGAGTTAGGGTCTGACCCATGTTAAACAAACTTATACCAGCTTGATGTACCATCCAGAATGTTACTCACCAATATTGCTGGTTATTGAGCCCTGTGAATACGCATGTGCATTTCCTCTTTGGAGACAAATCTGCAAGTGATCGAAGAGCTATATGGTGGCCTCACTTAAATCAGAGCACCAATTGTTGCAAAATGGGACAGGGCATCTTTAGGCCCCACTGTCCTCCCCTCTAGCCACGGCAGGCATAATCAGGACTCAGGGCTTGCTTCTTTCATTCTCCCTTTCCTAGACTTTCTGGCCCTTTGCTAAATACATTTTTATTCTAACTGTGGTGATTTCTTCAATCAGCATAAAGCCAGAATTAATAGGGAGCCATTCTAATTCTTTAATGTTGATGTAATATCATTCACTCTGTTCTGGTCCAACATGTGTGGATTTTGTAGTTTAACTAGCAGGAGAGTTTAATTTCTTTGTAATCAGGGATCACTTCAATTTGAGTTTCCACACCCCGCCCCCCACCATGTTCCAACTATACCTTCAACAATAGACAGCATCACTATTTTATGTGTATGTACGGGAATTAGAGGGGAGAGCAGAATCAGTCTACCTTATTCCATAAAATCAAAATTCAAAAATATTTGCTGTCTCAAATCCTTTTCAGAAGTAGCAATAATATAGAGTTTAAATATACGTGGAAAAATATAAAGACACTTATTAACTTGCATCCTTAATGAAAACTCCCTTTCTCTTAAAGTATATGATCTCAGCTAAATGTTAGAAAGAGAATTGAACAGACAAATTTATACTAATATGTGAATGTCTAGCTAACACCTCTAATAACATCCTAGAAGGGGGTTTTTGTACTTTTTAAAAATAACTTTAAAATATTTTTCAGTTACAGTTGCAATACAATATTATATTAGTTTCAGGTGTACAGCATAGTGATTAGACATTTATATAACTTACGAAGTGATCACCCCAATAAATCTAGTACCCACCTGACACCACACATAGTTATCACAATATTATTGACTATACTTCCTATGCTGTATTTACATCCTCATGAATTATTTGTCTTTTAAAAAAAGGCATCTTTAACTAGTAGAATTAACTAGTAGAATACATAAACATCTTTAACTAGTAGAATTTCCAGCAGTATAAGAGGCTATTTCACAGAGCAGAAAAGTTCAGAGAGTATTGTGGGCAAGAATTTCAGGTTCAGTCTGGTCTTTTGCTCTGGAGTTCAGCTTCCCTCAGCTGGCTATAACATCTTTTCTTTCTGAACACCCGTCTGAGAGATTCAAAAGGCTCCAAGGTTTATCACAAAAATTCCATGGCAGTACTATCAGGACCTTTAGATATAGGGGTGAGAGAGGGGCCAGGCTGCCCAGGGGACAGTGAGTACTGGCTGTTGTTGACAAGTTTGTACAACGGGAGACCCCTCTATTAGCTTAACTTGACCTTTCATCCATTTCTGTTGTGCAAGTTGTTTATCTCTTTCCAAATGCCCATTTCATTTCATTTTTGGTATTGCTTTTAAAAATGAGCTTGTGGTAAATGAGAAAGATTTATGTGATCTGAATTGAAACCAGAGTAACAATGACATTTCAGAAAAAGAAATGAAAAAAAAACTAATTTTGCAATTGTAACAAAAAGAATAAAATACCTAGCAATAAACTTAACAAAAGATGTGAAGGACCTATACACTTGAAAACTGTAAGACATTATTAGAAGAAATTGAAAAGGACACAAAGAAATGGAAAGATATTCAGTGTTCATGGATTGAAAAAATCAACATAGTTAAAATGGCCATATTACCGAAAGAAATATACAGATTTAATGCAATCCCCGTCAAAATCCCAATGGCATTTTTTTAAAGAAAAAGAGCAAAAAACCATCAGATTTGTATGGCATCACAAAAGACCCCAAATAGTCAAAGCAAGCCTAAGAAAAAAGAACAAGGCTGGAGGTATCACACTCCCTGACTTCAATTTATGCTACAAAGTGACAATAATCAAAACAGCTATTGGGCAGAAAAACAGACACACAGACCAATGGAATAGAATTGATAACACAGAAATAAACCCACATATATATGGGCAGATGATTTTCAACAAAGGAGTCAAAAACATACAATGGAGGAAAGAAAACCTCTTTAATAAATGGTGCTGGGAAAATTGGAAAGCCACGTGCGAAAGAATGAAACTAGGCTGCTATCTGTCGCCATGTACCAAAATTAACTCAAAGACATAAACTTAAGACCTGAAACAATAAAATAGCATAGAAGAAAGCTAGGTACTAAATTTATGGACCTTGAGTCCAGAGAGGATTTTATGAATCTGACCTCAAAGCCAAGGGAAGTAAAAGCAAAAATAAATGAATGGGATTATATCAAACTAAAAAGCTTCTGCACAGCAAAAGAAACCATCAGCAAAGCAAAGAGGCAAGCAACTGAATGGGAGAAGATATTTGCAAACAATACCTTAGATAAGGGGCTAATATCCAAAATATATAAAGAACTCATACAACTCAACACCAAAAATCAAACAATCCAGTTAAAAAATGGGCAGAAGACCTTAACAGACACTTCTCCCAAGAAGACAAACAAGTGGCCAACAGATATTTGAAAAAGTGTTCATTAGCTATTAGGGAAATGCAAATCAAAACCACAATGAAATACCACCTCACACCTGTTAGAGTGGCTATTATGAACAAGTCAAGTAATAACAAGTGTTGGAGAGGCTGTAGAGAAAAAGGAACCCTCATACACTGCTGGTGGGAATGTAAACTGGTATAGCTGCTCTGGAAAACAGTATGGAGATTCCACAAAAAATTAAGAATAGAATTACCATATGACCCAGCCATCCCTTTTTTGTGTTTCTACCCCCAAAATCTGAAAATATTCATCTGGAAAGATATATGTACCTCTATGTTCATTGCAGCATTATTCATGGTGGCCAAGACATGGAAACACCAAAGTGTCCTTCAATAGATGATTGGATAAAGAAGATGTTGTACATATATACAACAGAATATTACTCAGTCAAAAAAAAGATGAAATACTGCCATTTCTGACAACATGGATGGATCTTGAGGTTATCATGCTAAGCGAAATAAGTCAGACAGAAAAAGTCGAGAACCATATGACTTCACTCATATGTGGGATATAAAACTGAAAGCAACAAACAAACAAGACAAACAAAGAAACAAAAACTCATAGACACAGACAACAGTTTAGTGGTTACCAGAGGGTAAGGGGAGGGTGGTAGAAGAAGGTAAAGGGGGGTCAAATATATGGCGATGGAAGGAGAACTGGCTGTGGGTGGTGAACATATGATACAATACATGGATGACGTATTATAGAATTGTACACGTGAAACCTATATATTAGGTTGGTGCAAAAGTAATTGTGGTTTTTGCAATTATTTTTAACCTTTGAAACCACAATTACTTTTGCACCAACCTAATAATTGTACTAACCCATGTCACCCCAATAAATTGAACAAAAAATTTTAAAAAGTGAGTTGGCACCTAGACAATTCAAGAATTTCCCTTGTACGTTACTGAAATCATTCATATTTTACTTCCTCTCCCATCTTTTTCCTATTTCACCTAACCTTGATTCCCAGGATCTCACTGTATCAAGATCTTCTTGTTTCCTAGCAAATCAGTTTGATGCTGACTTTGCTGAGTTAGTTTTCTCCTCCTTCACTAGCTTCTGAATTTCTCCTTTAGCTTGAGAAGAATTCTCCCTCAGCTGGGGATACACCGCTATGTGTATTGTTAAGATCTGCCTCACCCTCAGCCCTCCATCCCCGTACTCTGACCCTCATTGATGGATACTCAAAGGTCTCCAGTGGCTGCTCCTGACCAAAAGAGGGATGAGTTGAACAGTATCTCTACTGGATCATGTGACGACATCTTGTGCCCTGTAGCCACGTCCAGACTAATCCCCAGCTCTGTACCTGGACTGAGAATAATGGTCCTTAGCCAGGGAAGGGCTGGGAAATTACATAGGACAAGTTTTTGTTTCTTAAATGTTCACATTGATTACTCTCACTATACAAGTACGCCGCTTGTGAGAACTGGCCAGAATGACCTCTGAGGGCTCCTGCTATCCTTTTGTTCTAGAGAGCTTGGCCTCAAACAAAGCAAACCAGACGGGGGCACCAATGCTAGAGACCATGGGGTATGATTGGGGGTACGTCTCACAAGGAACCTTGCCATCCTCTTTCAGAGGGCAACTGATATTTCTTCATAACTACTCTACTGCATTAAAGAGATTCTTTGTCATCAGTTTCCCAGTGACCTAGACATTTAATCAATTGGCCCCATGAACATGTAAAAAATCATTATAGTTGTGTCTGAAAGTTTAAAAACTAAGATTGTCAGTACCAGAAAGTTGAAAATGTTCCACATGTAGGGTTATTCTCATCAAATCAGTTTGTAAAATCATATAACAACAATTGATTAAGTACATACTATGTATGGGGCACTGTGCTTGGCCTCGGGGACATTGCAATAAGAAAGGTCCACATCTGCTCTCATGATCTTACAGTGATATTCAGGGAAAAGAACCATGGTCCTCATTTCTGAAATGCAGAAGACAGAACTTCCCCTGTGGCTCACGTCCTGTTTGATCTGTTGTAGGTGTATATTTGGATTCTCCTTTTATTTTTCCTACTAGATCCTAAACTCCTTGAAGAAAAACTCGTTGAGGGCATGAACTGTTTCCTGTTGGAGCCTTTCCTCAGAGCCGTCTGCTGTGCTTTCTTAATCACCCACCCCACGGCTGTGGTGGCTGATGCATGCAGAGCGCTTATTGAATGTCACATCCCCAGCGTTCACAATCTCATTTAGCCAAACAGTAACCCCAGAAGGAAGCTGCGGTTCTGGACCCCATTTAACATTGTTCTCGTCTCCTTCTACGTGGCCCCGCGTGACCTGGCCCCAGCCGCAGCCCCTCCCCCCTCCCACCTCCCCTTGCTCAGAGCTCTTGGCCACCGTAACCCCTCGCCCATGGTGGGCCACCCACACATGCTCCCACCTCAAGGCCTTGCTCTTGTCTCTGCCTGGAATGTTCTTCTCCCAGACTGTTGCGTGAGCCCCCTGCCAGCTCACCCAGGTGGAGCCCCGTGCTGCTCCTCAGAGCAGTGTTCCCTGAGCAATCCCACATAGTGCCTCCTCTGTTCACTGGATCGTCTCCCCCTGCTCTGCTTTTCTTCATAGTACTTAGTATTACCTGACCTGTTAGGTTCCATTTGCAGTATTTGTGTTAGTATCTAATGCCAGCTTCCCTTGGGAGGGGTTTTGCCTGTCTGGTCCAGAGCTAGATCTCTCGTATGTGCTGGGCACAAAGTGGGTCCTTAATCAATATTTGTTAGATGAATGAACCTCCATTTACAGATGAAGATACTAAAGCTTAGAAATACTAAGGGATTTAGTCAAGGCCACACAACAAGCAAATGCCAGAGATGGGATTTGAACCCATAGCCTCTGATTCCAAAGCCCACATTCTTAACCACACTCTGTGTGTGTGTGTGTGTGTGTGTGTGTGTGTGTCTTTCATTCTTCTCCACTAAGCTCTTCGATTCTCCTTGGCAAAGACTATTTGTTTTATATCTTGTAGCCTAAATGCTTAAAGAGCCTGACACATGTAGGGGATTTTACAAATGGCAGATGAAAAAATACACAGGCGGCTAACAGAGGACAGCTTGAACAGGCAGAGAGAGGCATGTTTCCAAGGAGGACATGGTGTAGACAAAGGCACAACGGCCTAAGGAACATACTGGGAATAACAAAGTACCATTTAGCGGGGTTAAAACACTCGCAAAACTAGTAGCTTATCCCCAGGGGTAGCTTAGGCGGTGTGAAAAATAAAGTCTAGTAAATAAGTATAATCCCTGCACAGTCCCTTTTAGCAGCTGGAGTTGTTGTCCCATACCTTACCTCACAGTGCACATGCAAGTTTAAGTGCCTGAAACACTTTGCTGATATTCCAAAACTATCATTATGATGAAATGGAGCCATGGTAAAAATGTGCTTGTCTTTAAAACAAGGATGGACGGCAAATTGATAGCGCTATAAAGTGGCCACAGGACTTAACATTGGTCCTGAATGTCTATGGACAACAGATGCAATGTTACAGTCTACTGAGAGAGTTTGATGTAAAAGACCCCAATGAAGTTGGAGGTGTCCAAGCAACAAAAAAGATTTACTTTGTTACTTAAATGCAGAAGTCTGGGCTCTCAAGGCTAAATGATGGTTTGGTAGAAAGCCATGGTGAAAGTGGAGGAGGGAGACAATGACCAAGTCTTGTCCAGAGTGCAGAGATGAGGCGACGGTTTGCTCAACTAACCTCTTCTAAGTTTCTCCTCTGGAAGAGATGCCCACGAGGACTGTGGAGGAGCTGCTTGCCAAACACGCATAGAGAAATGGATCTGAGTGGCACAGCATAGAGGTGCTTCACGCTAATCTTCCTTCAAGAGAAGCCACTATGAAGAGAGCAGTGCACGGGCAGCTTCCTGCTGTGCACCTTTGGACCAATGCAGCACTCATGCAGAGGCCTTGCTCTCCGTGGGTTGCTCCTACCCAGTGGCCAAGCACAGTCAGACTAGAGCCGGGCCATACCTGCCCAGTATGGGACTCCTCTGATGGGCCATCTTTGCACTGGCTTCTCTATTGGCCTGGCTGAGACATTATCAGAATTTCATTACAGTCTACACTTGCTCCTTCCCAGTTCTTCTTTTCCCCCTCTCCTTGCACAGCTATCAGCCCTGCAAAGGGGGGCTAAAGGCTCTCCCTTCCCACTCCTGCTCCCTCTCTCCTGTATCCTTTACAGACCTCTTCCTCTTTATATTTTATTCTAGTTGGCATCTGTGTCTCGGAGGACCCAAAGTGTCACAGGAGGTCCTCAGAAAATGGTAAATAAAACTCCTCCAGTAAAATAAAAGTTAAAAAATAAACCCATATCTACTGCTGGCTGGAGAAATGATTGGGCAGGGCTTTCAAATATCCACTTTCTTGACATTTTTAGAAATGCAAAGAAACAAGAATACCGGTCAAGGAGAAAATCTTTAGTCCAAGGCTATTTTTAAGTGTCTCCATAATTTCAAGTTTTGTTAACTTGTGTGAAAGCTCTTAGGCTCATCAGATCAAATTCTTGTTCTCTGTCATGATTTGGAAGTTTCCCTGCTGATTGGCCAAGGACAATCATTGAACTTGTGATACTGAATCTTGATTGGATGAGGATTGGCCCAAATCTTCTCCCTCAAGTCTCTCTGGGGTCACCTAGGGTAGCACTCTTCATTTCCAGAGGAAGTAGTGAGAAAGCATAAACACGTTGCCCTTCATAGCTTGTCTTGATGGACTGCAGAGAATTCCTTACCCATCTTCTTGTTTCTAGTTATGCACCCACCAGGTGAAGGAGGGTCTCTGCCAACATAAATTATTTTTTTTTTAGCAGTTGGATGACTTGCCTCTTCTACCTCATATGTGCTTAAAAGTAAGATATAATTGCAAACTGAATTATTGAAACTAGAGAGGCCAACCCAAAAAAGTAACAAGCACCCTCTCCCTTTGGTGGAAGAAATATAAACAAGGCCATATGGAAAATGGTTGAGAAAAAAACTCAGGCTAAAAATAAGTTAGAAAGAGAAGAGGACTCTAACTCTGTAAGAGAAGCAGCGAGTGCTCTGCCTATGAGGCGTCTTCTTGTGCCTGTATCTTTTGAATAATTAGCTTGAAGACTACTGAAAAAAATTTAGCCACTCTCATTTTTCTTTTCCCACATCAATAAATGAAAAAAGAAAATACCTATGACTCGGTTGAATCAAATCCTCTATCAAAACCTGAGTTATTCCATGAATGGAGGAAACTAAGAGGATGGATTAAAGTGGGCTTCATTACAATAATAATAGCTGCAATTGCTGAGCATGTTCCACACACCAGAAGCTTTCCATAAACTGCTGTCACCTCACAGGACGCTACAAGGTTAGTATAATTTCCCCCACTGTACAGAGGAGATCACCGATACACAGAGATTGTCAGAGAACTTTCCCTGGTCACTCAGCTTGGACAAGGCATAGTCCAGGCAGGTCTGTGGGGCTTTAACGGTAGTCTGTCTGCTCATCTTCTCCTCTTAAGTGAGAGAAAGAGGAAGAAGGGGCAGGGAGAAGCTGGGGTGAGACTGTTTTCAGAGTAATGGCAGATCCTTGTAATAGAAAGAAATCAAACTGTGCACAGTGAGTTTTATAATAGTTGGAAAAAATAAGAGGCAGACTGATAACTGTAAGGGTTCTGTAAGATCTGGGGAGTCATTTTGGTGGGGAGCATTTAAAGAATAAGCAGATAATTTGATCTCTTCTGAACTCTTTTGTGCTTCATCTGAGCATATCATCTGGACCATATTACAACTTGATAGATATTTTGAATCAATAAATAAATTCATACCTCTATCAAAATAGCATTGACTTTTTGCCTTATATTGTAGGTATTTCTGTGTGCTTTGTAATCTCCCCTCCTGGGCAGTAAGTGTCATAATATCAATAGGCTTTTGCTATTGATTTTTATAGCATTTTATGATCAGATATTGTGTACATCATTTTACTCAGAGCAATTCTGTGAGGTTTAAAAGGCAGGCATTCTTATCCTCATTTTGAGAACTTTGAGGCTCAGAAAGGTTAAGTGATTTGTCCAAAGTCATATACCTAGCAATGGGGAAAGCTTGACCTTACATTAAGGATTTCTAACTTCACATCTGTTTTCTTTCAAACATGCAGATTCCTGTTACAGGAAAGTACCCCCTTCTGATTCATCATTACAGTATGACACAACCAAGCCCTATAACTTACTTGTGATAATGTTCCGTAAATATCTGTTGGATCATTTTTACAAATGAGTGACTGAAGGAGAGAAGGAATGAATGAAACTCTCCATAACATGGCCTAACAAGATTTGCATTTGGGCAATTAGACTTTCAGGTCTGGATGGAAAGTGTTCTAAAAAATTCTTGTCTTCTCACATTTCATTTAAATAAATGTCCTCCTAGATGTTCTCAAAGGAGATAGTTTTACCATACTTTCTGGTTGAAAAATGTTTGTATGGGGTCCTTTCAGAGGCTATAAATCTCTCTAATCAGTGCCTAATGGTTTTGGGGATGACTCTGAGTAAGTATCCCATTAATTGAAAAACGAATGTTGTCATCTGCCACGGAGATTTCTCATTACGTCTCATCAAATTCGAAACAGAGCCCTGTTTGGAATTCTTTTACAAACGTGTAATTACACCATACCCTCTGGTGTTGAGAAGTAGAGCTCACAATTAGCATCTGTGTCATGAGTGGGAAGTGATCCATGCTAAATCGGAGTTGGGCCAGATGGGTCTTGCTAAGACCTTCTCCCGGCCCCCTTCGGCTCCATTAAATTAAGCTGTCCCTTTGTGTGTGTAAAAGACATAAATCAATCTTTTACTTCTATGTGTGTTAAAGAAACGCATCCGCTTCCATTAATTAAAAGTCAAGCGCTTCTGTTTACGGTGATTAGAGTAGAAGAGACGCTTATGCCAAAGAATTCCAGGGAAGCAGATCTTGGTGAGATGCCACAGGCCTCGGCAGGCTGGGCAGCAAGAAGAGCTCAGACACGAACCAGCCTGTCCTGTCCTGGGCGGTAAGGGGCAACATCCCAGCAAACCCAGGCCTCTATCGCCTCACTGCAAAGTGTCCTTCTCCTGGGAACATGGCTGATAATCTCCATCGATGCACAGAACCCAGGGCCCTGCCTGATGAGCAGGGGCCACCGGCCAGTCATGTGCAGCAGTGTATACTTTGTCTTGGGGTCTCCAGTTCCTCCTGACTGTGACAGTTGTTTCTGCTTTTTCTTCTCACTTCAACAACTACCCTCCTCACCCCAACCCCCAACACACAAATATATTCATAATCTTTTCAGGCACTCACTGCTCTCTTGCTCCTCCTCTTCCCTTCTTTACCTGCAGTTATTTCTAAGCCATGTATCATCATTTATACCTTAGTAGGAAGTTTAGTCAATATTTGGTTCATGATGTGATATGATATGATATGATATGATATATTTTGTATGTATTTGTATATATAGTATATATGCTATATATACACATGTATAATATATATGAATATATATGTGATATATATATTAAGCTTAGTTCCTCATTATGGGAGAAAAGGTTTTGTGCCTAATTAGAGAATTTTTCAGGTTTTCTTCTTATATGTCAATGTCCTTTTTCTGTCATACAATAAATATCATAATAGAAAGTTTCAAATAAGTAGTATTATGCCACATCTCACTTTCTAAAGTTATTCTACAACTTATATTTTTGCTCAGATTGTATTTTTGAGGTGTAATTTTATGAATATATGTAGATCTAGCCCATTCAGTTTAACTGCTGTGTAATAGTATGATAAATATACCACAATTTATTACATATTTTCCTGGTGATGAACATTTAGGTCATTTTTGAGTCTCTTGCTATATAGTGTGCATGGCATGCCTTCAGCACACGTGCAAGGGTTCTCTAGGAGATAAAACCTGGTTCCATTAACTGTGGCTGATGGCGGACATAGAGGACAAAGATGGCTATGACCAGCCACCATGGAAAGGAGGAGGCAGTGCTCAAGGAAGGAGGGGTGATTGTGTAGTGATACACCAAAATTGTCTATTGATTTTCAGACTTCATAGCCCAGGCAGTATATAAGTGATTATAAGGCTTTCAAAAATAACCTGTAACGGGATAGATGTGAATTCACAAAGTAGTTAGGAAAACAAATTATGATTTAAGTGTAGGAACTTCAATAGAATAAGACATTCCTGCTTTTCATAGACTATTTGAATTATTAAGTAAGTTTTGTTCCAATAGTTTACTTATTTTTTCTTTAAGTTAAATTTATGGCAGTATGCTGGAGCTGAAACTGTTTATGTTTGAGCTCCAGCATACTGGTACAATCTGTATGTGCTTTTGCTTTATGGTGTGGTTTGAGTTCCTGTTTTTGCCAAAATTTGGGAAGAATGTTAATGACATATTAGTAAAAGAACATTTTAGTAAAAAAGTTTTAAATACATTACTAAGGGCTATGATGCATGCCCCCCTCCTCCACTCTCAAGCCTAAGGATGGGGTCCATCCAGGTTTAGGGAAATCAAGTTGCTACTTTTAAATTATCAAAATACTTCTATTTAATAACACCTGTGCAATGTTTATAGGAAGCCACAGAATTATCCTATTCCAGTGGCAGCTGGGGTGGTTGGAGTGGCAATTGGGAAGCTGTTAAAAAGTCACATTTAGTCATTAGCAAATATAAACTTTAATATTTTTTGATGCAAAATTTTCTTTTTTCTTACAATATTCTGATATGGGCTGGGAAAGTTGGAAGGAAGGGTGAGCTGCTCAGTGGGAGCCAGTGAGAGCATCTTCCTTATTCGTGGCTATTACTGAAGCAGCTCCATAGGAATTGTGCCCCTTCTCCTCTCTGTTCTCTTCTGATTGTTTGATTATTTCCATTTATGAACATAATTGCTATATAATTATAATCGTTATATGTATAATTTTTTCTACTTTTAGTTTTCACCGATCATAAGCAATTTAAAAATGTTTCTATAGGTGTTTTCCCTTTTCTCCTTTAAAGTTGCATGATGTTTTACCTTATAAATTCAGCACAAGTTTATTTGACCCTGTCATTGAACATTTTCCAATATTTCCTTATAAATATCTATTTTTACATGTAGTATTTTTTTTTTTTTTCTTTTTCTTCTTTTGAGTAGTTATGTTGGGACCATTTCCCAAGGTTAGGAATAAATAGGTCAAAGAATGTGACAACTGTTATGATCTTTGTCACATGACACTTAGGACTTCCAAAGAATCTGAATGAACTTATAATTGTGGAGGTGATTCTTTTTTAAGAAAAAACAAAATAGAATTTTATATTTTCAAGAAAAGAAAGCCAGGCTAGGAGAGCTATTGAAAGAGACAGAAAGTGTGAAGAATAGCTTTAAGGACCCTTTACAAACAGGATATAAATAGTCCTGAAACCTGTGAGGTGAGGTCACCGGGGCATTGAAAGGAGACTACCTCTCCACCTTTAAAGAGAAGATTGCTCACGAATAAGTCTTATCTATGAATGAGCCCTTTTAACTTCCAATGAAATGATTCCATAAATTAGCCTATTGGTCATGAAGTCTTACAACTCATGCTGTTTGATACTTCATACACTTCCCATTTATTTTTATTCATTTGGATGTGCCTTTGGTGGTGTGGGTAGATACTTTTCCCATCAGAAGAATGTGAAATGATCTTCACCTGCTCAGCAAATAGCAGAACATAGAATTTTGGATTGCCAAATGCTGGGGTTCATTTATTGAGCCATTTAATAAATGGGAGAAGGGGGATATCATTTTTGGAAGAGTCTGAGCTTTAGTTTCCCACTAGTGAATTTCATTTAAATAACAAAGCATCCCATGTATATGTTGCTATTGATGATATTAAGCTGAGGGGTTGTTGCTTGGAGATTTCCAGGTTGCGTCAAACAAAACAGAGTCAACCTTGCCCAGATAGCCGTCTTCTTTTGGCTGATCCTTAAAGATAACCTTACCATGATTGGGTTTCCGGCTAGAAGCATGTGGGAAACATAGACTGAATTCTTGTAGTCTGTAAGAATCCCAAACTAAAGGGCATGTTGGCTTTCAAAAGCTGCATTCAGAAGCTTGTAACTTAAAATACAATCTCCCGTTAGAAAAATTATAATAATGACATCTTTTTAAATCATGTTTTATAGCTTTTAGATATTGTTCAGTTGTTCAAATGTAAATGGATATGTGATTTCATTTGATCCTTGCAACAATTTTGGGTAGGAATTATTATTAGTCCACATTAAAAATGGTGGAGAAAAAAGAGGCAAAAAAACTTAGTCAAGTTTTTCACGTTCATGGAGCTGAGAGCAGCAGAGCCAGATCTCTAACCCGTATCTTCAGACTCTAAGCCCAGTCTCTTTCCACATCAACACTCTTGGCCGGGTGCTTAATTCAATATATAAAAGGCTGTTTTACCCAAGATTATTAATATGCAATTTAGGAAAAACACATGCATCCCAATTTCAAAATTTGAGGCAGACTCGAGGGTGTGAAATGATCTATAATTTAATGATGTGAAATAAACTATGCTATGTTTGTCTTTTGAGTCTTTGGGGTATTTCCTACGCCCCTGATGCTGGCCCAGCTCCAAATATATTAAATCAGATTGTTCAGGGTTGTGGTCCAAGAATTTGTGTTTTTTTTTAAAAAAAAACTAAGACAAAAGAGTGGGAACAAAATGGAAAGGTAAGCCAATTTCTTGCACAAGAAAATGGGAAGACTTAACAACATAAAGATGTCATTTTCTCCTAAGTTAATCTTTATGTTACTACATCAAAACAATACTTCAAAAAAAATGGAAGCAATTAGCTGATGCTAAAGTTTACTTGGAAAAACTAACAAGCATGAATAGGCCAGAATTTCTGAAAAAGGAGAGAGGTAAGAGGATTTATCTTCTAGGATTTTATACTGTGTTATGAAGAAGACAGCTCCTTCCATCTCCCAGCGCTGGCCTAAGGTGATCCTCAGTCACTGTGTTTGTCTTCATAAAATCAGGATCAAATTTTCGAGGATGCAAAAGCCTGTGAACAGAGCAGGAGGGGTCAGACATAAGAATAATGATTTAATTCTGAAGAACATTGGAGAGACATGGCTTAAAAGATTTAAGAAGACACATGTAGATAATGGGGTAAGGAAATAGGTACTCTCATGTATTGCTCGTAGGTATTTATCCTCTGATACTGGATAAAGGATCTTTCTTCTTGAAAATATATCTTCTAATCCTTCAAAATGTCTTCCTACTTTCTTCACCTCTGAATTTACATGGTCTTCAAAAGCTTTTAATTTTCCAAATTTCTCAATTTTAGGAGCAGTGGGGCCTTTGGGGGAAATAAGGTGCATGGAGCCATTTCCTCATGTGTATAGTTTGTAAAACACACATTTTCAAGAATTAAGTGGAGTGGTCAAAGTCCTCGTTTTCCCAGACACTCCAGGTGTATGGCTGTCATCCCAGTATAATTATTAAGATCTCTTCTCCTAGATTTCCTGATTTGGACAATAAATTACATGATCACCATATTTATAAGGCAAGGGCCACTTGTATTTCAGTGTGGGAGGATAATAACTTTGCCTAGATGACCATGCATTCCCCTCTCAGACAAGGAAGAGAGTCCTTCACACTTCAAATTCCCTCAGCATGAACGTTCCTTAGGTTGACTTTTTGGGATGGGGCTTTTTGGGATGTGGGCCTGAGTTAGCCTTGAGTCCTCATAAACAAGATGGGATCCCTGAGTGTTCCATCAAATGCGCCCCCTCTAAGCTGCCACTTATCTAACTGGAAGAGAGAAAGAGAGAGAGAGAGAGAGAGAGAGAGAGAGAGAGAGAGAGAGAGAGAGAGAGAGAGAGAGAGAGAGAGAAACTTAAGAAGAAACATGGAAATACAGAGAGCTATGCTCTTTATTACTGGAATTGCCTCCTCCATCTGTTTGCAATAACGGGAGGAAAAAGGAGAGAGAGGGAGAGGGAGAGAGCGACAGACAGAGAGAGAGATGTTTAAAGCCGCTCTCTCCCCAATCCCAATCTCTAGGCACACACTTCAGTGAGAGAGGCTCTGAGAGGAAGCCTATTCTGGAGGAGGCAGCCTGTCTTAGAGCTGCTGTAGGAGAACCTGTGACATGGCAGTTTCTATAGAGATAAGGCTCTTTCCTAGGAAAGCTAGGTAAGCAGGATACAAAACCCTAGCAACCAGTTTTTTTTTGTTTGTTTATTTGTTTGTTTTTAAAGATTTTTATTATTATTATTATTGGGGAAGGGGAACAGGACTTTATTGGGGAACAGTGTGTACTTCCAGGACTTTTTTCCAAGTCAAGTTGTTGTCCTTTCAATCTTAGTTGTGGAGGGTGCCATTCAGCTTCAAGTTGTTGTCCTTTCAGTCTTAGTTGTGGAGGGCACAGTCCACCATCCTTTGCGGGAGTTGAACTGCAACCTTGTGGTTGAGAGCCCACGCTCCAACCAACTGAGCCATCTGGGAGACAGCTCAGCTCAAGGTGCCATGTTCAATCTTAGTTGCAGGGGGCCAAGCCCACCATCCCTTGTGGGATTCGAGGAGTTGAACCAGCAACCTTGTGGTTGAGAGCCCACTGGCCCATGTGGGAATCAAACCGGCAGCCTTCGGAGTTAGGAGCACGGAGCTCCAACCGCCTGAGCCACCGGGCCGGTCCCACTAGCAACAAGTTTTGTTTTGTTTTTTTTAAATGAGGATTTTCTTTCTTTTTAAAAAAATTTTTATTAAAATACAGCTAACATAAATATTATATTAGTTTCAGATGTACACTCTAGTTATTCAACAATTATATACCTAAAGAATCAACATAAGTCTAGCAAACATCTGACACTGTACCATGCTATCACAATATTGTTGACTATATTCTCTATGCTGTACATTACATGAGGTGTATAGCGTAGTGGTTAGACATTTGTATAATTTAAGAAGTGATCCCCCTGACTAGTCTAGTACCCACCTGGCACTACACATAGTTATTACCATATAATTGATTATATTCCCTATGTTTTACTTTATATTCCGTTGACTATTTTGTAACTACAAATTTGTATTTCTTAATCCCTTCACCTTTTCCCTCTGCCCCCAACCTCCCTCCCGTCTATCACCCCAGTAGATCTAGTACCCATCTAACACCGTATATAGTTATTACAATATTATTGACTATGTTCCTTATGCTATACCTTACATCCCCATGACTACTGTGTAACAACCAATTTGTACTTCTTAATCCTGTTCCCTTTTTCACCCATTCCTAACCCCCCTCCCATCTAGAAACCATCAAAATATTCTCTGTATCTATGAGTTTGTTTCTGTTTTGTTTGTTTATTTTGTTTTTTAGATTCCATTTATGTATAAAATCATATGACATTTGTCTTTTGCTGTCTGACCTACTCCACTCAGCACTATAACCTCTAGGTCCATTCATGTTGTCACAGGTGGCAAGATTTCATTCTTTTTAATGGCTAAGTGATATTCCATTGTATACAGTATGTACCTCTTCTTTATCCATCCATTCATTCATTCCGGTTGCCTTCATATCTTAGCTATTGTAAATAATGCTGCAATGAACATATGGGTGCACATGTCCCCTCAAAGTAGCATTTTGTGTTTCTTCAGATAAATACCCAGAAGTGGGATTACTGGGTCGTTCTTTGTCTCTTGTTATAGCCTTTGTTTTAAAATCTATTTTGTCTGATTTAACTATTGCTACCCTAGCTTTTTGTTGTTGTTGTTGTTGTTTCCATTATCATGACATGACTTTTTCTGTCCCTTTACTTTCAGTTTGTGTGTGTCTTTTGATCTGAAGTGAGTCTCTTATAGGCAGCATATGTATGTGTCTTGTTTTATTATCCATTCAGCCACTCTATGTCTTTTCATTGGAGTATTTAATCCATTTAGATTTAAAGTAATTGTTAATAGATATGTAGTTACTGCCATTTTATTTTATTATTCATATTTTTTATCTTTTTTTTTCTTTTTTTTTCTTTTTTCTTTTCATCTTAAAGAATTCCCTCTAAGATTCCTTGTAATACTGGTTTGGTGGTGATGAACTCATTTAGCTTTTTCTTGTCTGGGAAGATCTTTATCTGTCCTTCAATTCTAAATGATACTTTTGCTGGGTAGAGTAATCTTCATTGTAGGTCTTTGCTTTTCATCATTGCCAATCCCTTCTGGCCTGCAGAGTTTCTGTTGAGAAATCAGCTGACAATCTTATGAGATCTCACTTATAGGTAACTTACTGCTTTTCCTCTTGTTGCTTTTAAGATTCTTTTTTTGTCTTTAACCTTTCATATTTAAATTATGATGTGTCTTGGTGTGGGCCTCTTTGGGTTCATCTTGTTTGGGACTCTTGCACTTCCTGGGCTTCAATATCCATTTCCTTCACCAGGTTAGGGAACTTTTCTGTCATTATTTCTTCAAATAAGTTTTCAATTCCTTGCTCTCTCCTGTCTCCTTCTGGTACCCCTGTGATACGAATGTTGGTATGACTGATGTCCCAGAGGCCCCTTAAACTGTCCTAATTTTTTTTTTGGGGGGGGAATTCTTTTTTCTTTAAACTATTCTGATTGGATATGTCCCACTACTTCATCTTCTAAATCACTGATTTTATCCTTTGCTTCATCTAATCTACTGTTGATTCCCTCTAGTGTATTCTTCATTTCAGTTATTGTATTCTTTATTTATTGTATTCTTTATTGGTTCTTTTTTATATTTTCTATCTCCATTTTTATGTTTTCTATCTCTTTGTTGAAGTTCTCCCTGAGATCATTGAGCATCCTTATAACTAGTGTTTTGAACTCTTTGTCTGATGCATTGCTTGTCTCTTTTTTGTTTAGTTCTTTTTCTGGAGCTTTGTTCTGTTCTTTTATTTGGGACATGTTTCTTTATCTCTCCATTTTGGCTGCCTCCCTGTGTTTGTTTCTATATATTAGGTAGGGCTGATATGTCTCCCAGTTTTGGTAGAGTGGCCTTATGTAGTAGGTGTCCTGTGGGGCCCAGTGGCTCAATCTCCCTGGTCACTATAGCCAGGTGCTTCAGGTGTGTCCTTTTTGTGGGTTGTGTATGTGCTCCTGTTATAGTTGAGCCTTGGTTGCTGTTTCCACATCAATGGGAGGGATTGACCTTCACGCTCATTGGGTATGAGGACTGGCCGTTACTAAAGTGAAGGAGGTATTGTGGAGGGTCTGATCCCGTGGAGCAGGATTTGCTTTAGCAGGGCTCCCGTGCCTGCCCAGTGTGCCCTTTGGGTATGTCATCCTTAGAGGTGGCTCCAGCTCAGTTTGAAGTTGGCCACTGGGTGTGCCAGCCCCAGTGCAGGCTAAGTTCAGCCACAGCCCAGGATCACTTGGCATGAGCCACAAAGAAATCCACAGATGGCTGCCACCTGTGCTGTGTTTGGAGGTACCTTGAGAAGCCACACTGCAAACCAAGGCCAGCTGCCATTAGTGCCAAGCTTAGGGCTTCTCAGCCAGAAGTACAAAATATGCTGAAGCCAGATGCTGCTTGTTTGGGTTTTGTGAACCTTTGAGAGACTTAAGGAAGCTCTGCAGCATGAGCCAAGGCAGGTGATTTGCACGAAAGCCACCGGAAGTGGTTTGGGCATGCCCGAAAGTTGGGTGAGGCATAAACTCAGAATCACCAGGGCCAAGAGAATGAACAGCATTAGCCAGGTTAATAGACACTCAAATATAGTGGCTGCCTGTGTTTGCACACCAGAAAGTAGGAGGGCTCAACAAAGAAATAATGGCTTCTGCCAGCTCCTCCATCCGGGAGAAAGCTGCTGTTCCAGCCCTTATCCTGAAGCCAGACAACTCAGTTCCATCCTTTATGTCCCTTTCACCTTTTAAGCTGCTGCCCCAGTACTAGAGCTCAGAGTGAGTGAGTTTGTCAGCAAGTAAGTCTGTGCGTGGGCTTTAAAGAGGAAAGCCTGGGAGAGTAGCCATCCTCTGTCCCACTCAGCCACAATATCTGCTAGTTTTCACAATAAGAAATTATGAGGACTTCTCTCCCCAGTACTGGAACCCTGGGCTGGGGAGCCTGGTGCAGTGCTGGGACCCCTCGTTCCTCCCACTGAGACCTATGCAGCTGAAATATCCCTCCCAATATTTAATGGTTACACACGGGTGTGGGACCAGCTCATTCTGCATTCTTTCCTCCTACCAGTCTTGAGGTGGCTTCTTCTGCATGGCCTTTGTTGTAGGGCTTCAATTCAGCAAGACTTCAGACAACTCTCAATGACGGTTGTTTTGTACTGTAGTTGTAATTTTGATGTGGTCGTGAGAGAAGGTAAGCACAGTGTTTACCTACTCTGCCATCTTGATTGGATAATGATATATGGATTTTCTGTACTTGAATTCAAAAGGCCTCTTCCTGGGAAAGCAGCTCTGTGGCAGGCAGGAAAAGGTGAGCTAATTTGCCCAGGTGCTGCGAATTTAGAAATAAGATTTGAAGGTTTTTGGTAGACTAGCAAAGGAGAAGGAGGAAGAGATGTTGCTGATTGTTGTGCCAGATTGCCTGGTTACAGGCAGAATTCTTCTACCCTCTTGCATGGGAGCCTACCACCACCACTGCCAATTAATCCACGAAATGATACTTGTAGGCACAAAAGAAAACTATGACTCCCTTAGCAACTTCATCATGGTCTTTCTCACCTGGCAAATTCCAGGTACTTTGGGCAGGGAGAGGTCAAGAGCTCAGGGGATGCAAATCTGAGAACTGTGCAACATAGCTCACCTGCTTTCTTGGCACAAAGTAAATGCTCCATTTAGCTGATGTTTAGTTACTGCCTCTTCCCATCAAATCAACACAAACATCACTTTTTAAGGAAAGTATTCTTTCTTAGTAAGAGGCTGTATTTGGTTGCATGTAAATAGGCCCAACTTAGGAGTTTACCCAAATAGGGCTTTTTGGTTTTTCACCTAAGAAGAAGTCCAGAAGCGGCAGTTCAGGCAGCTGCCAGCTCCACAGTGTCGTCTATGTCCTAGCTTCCTCTGTCTCTTTGTCTGGCTGTTCTTGGAAATATTTCATCCTCATGGTCGCTCCATGGTATAAGATGGCTGTTTTCACCTCAAGTCATCATCTCAGGCAGGACAAAGAAGAAGCAAAAATTCAGGAGGAAAGGACCCACATCAAGAAGCAAAATCTTTCCCAGTAGATTTCTAGTTCTATCTCATTGGCCAGAAGTGGGTCATGTGGCTCAAACACCAAGGGAGTCTTAGATATGGGGTTTTGAATCTGAGCAAATTGCCACCTTGAACAAAATAGTGTCTCTGTTTTAAGGTCAAAGCTAAGAATAAGTATGAACAAATAGCTAGTGGCATCTGCTATACCTTCCCGAATCATCTCTCCATAACTACCACCTCTAGATGGGCTTATCTCTCCCCATTATATGACCTCATGTAGTGGTGTGCCAAAAATTGTTTACCAACCAGTTTTCTGGGGCACTGGTAGTAGTGCTTCCTTATTTCTGCGGTATAAATACCTCAATCATGGCCAATTTCAAGCTACCAGCATTATGTCACCGAATACAGAGTTGGGAAGAAAAACACAGCAATACATCATTCTGGCTTTGCGAAACCAAGAGCAAGATGGAACCCATAGCCTCATTTTCAGGCTGTGAGGGAACTTAATTTATCATAATGACACCAGGCAGGGTCCATGACTTGATTTATTAAAAACATTTACTCTTGAGCAACTTTACCACTTTCAGGGAGTGGAAGGCTCTAAAAAGAAGAACAGATTTAGTTCTAGGTCCTGCTGTAGAGCAAATGAAGTGCACACTTATTGTGAAGAGGCCATTATCCCCCTTGTGAGGAAGCCTGGGGTCCCAGCATGCATGGACTCCTCTAGGTAACCACTGCTGGCCATCAGCTTAAAGTGCCTCAGGAAGTGTACAATACTTCGTTCTCACAGGTTAATACACAACACTGTCCCTCGAGTGGCAGGAACCTGAATTGCAGGTCCAGTGCCTTGAACGGGCCTTGAACGGACCAATTAGGAAAAGGAAGGATTATGTCTTGTAAATTCAAATATTATAATAACTTACATTTTTATAGGACTTCCAATTTTAAAAATTCTTTCGCGTATACTCTCTTTTGAGTCTCATAATCATCCTGTAAAAAACAGCTGGCATTTTATTTTGCAGATGAGGATATAAAAGATAAGACCATGTAACTCTTAGTGGACTCAGGTCCCCTGACTTTAAATTTAACTCTCTACTACAGTATGCTTCTTTCCTCTTTTGGACATAAAAATGTACTTGTTCTGTGTCCTGTTCAGGTCTGAATTGTACCTAGATGACGTGAAAATGAATATGATTGTCCCTTGTCCAGTCGCTGCAATGTCCCTGTCCTAATTAACAGTTCAGGAAAAGGTGGCTTTGCAGGGAAATGCTTTAACTTTAAGACATAAAGAGTGAAAATTTCAGGGAGTATTTGAAGGCGAGTAGAGGGAAGGTTTCCAGCGTGAGGGATCAAACCTTGGAAGCAGCCTCTAAGTCCTCTCCTGAGCAGGACTGGAATTGGAAGGAAACTAAAATTCCAAAGCCCAGAAAACACACTTGCCCCTGACATTTCTCTCCTGTCTGTGGGCAAATGAACATCAAATGTGTGTTAGTCCTTTAGAAGGTGAACTGGCTTTTATTTTGCGGTCCCGGCTAAGGCTTACAATGCAAATGACCCTGGGAGAGAGAATACATTGGCTTAAATTTACACTAGGATGAAAATAATTGATTTTCCGACAGACATTTTTCTGGACTGTGGCAGACGGGGGGAGAGAGAGTCAGAATGCCATGTAGAGATCAAGAATGCACAACGGTGATGCAGAAGGCCATTACTGAAGAAATGCCCTGCCTGCAGGACTTTCTTCTGAGAAGTAAACCAGCCACAATGTCCCACTCCCAGCCACCCTCTTTCCTTTACCCTCTCAGCTTGGCCCTAGGCTGTTGACTCAGCCTCTCCTTCCAGGCAGAGCTTCAGCCATTTAGCTTGCTTGGCCTGACCCTAGGATGAACTCTGCATCCAGCTCTCAGCTCCCCCAACTGCCTGGTCCTCTTATCTTCCATGGCCCCTTGGAGGCCATTGATGGGGCGGAAATGGGAGAAGAGAAAGCTGCTGCAAGCTCTCCGCGTCTTCTCATGCCCTGGAGAGTATATCTGAGCCTTTTCTCTCGGACCTTAAGGAAAGTAAGATATTGAATTAGAGGCACTGGAAAGCCCCATTGGATTGACACAGAGCTGAAAGAACAGTTTCCTTTGCAAGGAATGGATATGAGAGTGAGCATTCATGGGTATGTCAGAAAAAAGAGAGCAGAGAGAATGTTTTTGCTACCTTGCATTGCCCTAAAATGAAAGCTCTCCCAGGAGTGGGATTTTAAACCAGTCTGGAATTTCCTGATTGACACCAGTGAGGTAATTTACCTGATAGTCCCCTTGTCTTCGCATAAGGGAAGGTGTTCTTGCCTGAAACAATCCCACCCTCTTTCTGCATATATAACCCTTCCAGTTTGGAGCACCCTTCTAGTTGCTAGGTGGAACACTGCCTGATTCATGAAGCACTTACAGCCAATTAAATCTTCAAATTTACTTAGTTGAGTTTTATTCTTTAATTTGAACACAACCAACATTACAAGTATCCCACCATATGCATACACACACACACACACACACACACACACACACATAACACACACAACACACACACACAACACACACACACAACACACACACACACACAATGGGCTCCTTTCTGAATGGATTTTCATCTCCTGGACTTTCTGCCACAGATCTTGTCTTTCCCATGACACAGAATGGACTGGAGAAGAAAGTGACCAAACAGAAACCCTGGGTCCCTTCTCCACTGGTTCATCTAGGGTGCAGGGCTGTACCACCACAGCCTGCCACCCTCTGCAGGGTCCAGCACCAGCTGTACCTGTTGCCCAGCACAGAGCAGGTACTGGGAGTAGGATAAGGAGGCCTAGCCAGCTCTCGGTTAGCAAAGTGCTTCCTTACTGTGGAATTGCTCTTTCTGTTTTCTGTGCACAGCAAACCACTGCCCCCAACTTTAGATACGCTTGCTCTTTTCCATGGGTGGAAGAAAAAGGGGTTCTATGGAAAGTAACCTCACAGGGTGATCTGGTCACAAATTCCTAACTGGACAGGTCATGGGGTAGTCATGTCCCAGGCATAAACTTCAGTAGTAAAAGGCTTATCTTTGCCTTAAGCAAGCCCTGTCCATTGTTTCTGTGTATCGAGGTTAACATACCTTTGAAAGGACCCCTTTTAGGCCCTTCCTTCTAAAGTGTGAAAGCACAAAATCTTAACTAGTTTGTAATCCAATTCCCATCTTGCCTTCTCCCACCCTCATGTAATTTTCCTTACTGTCCTTCCTTAATTTTAAATGCATAAAAGTAACTGATAAACTGTTATTCTCTGGAGCATTTGAGATCTTGCTCCCCAGCATGTTTCATCAGTGTGGCTCAAATAAGCTCTCATAAAAAATTCTCTACAAGTTTGGATGTTTTTCACATTGACACGTGTAATTAGATCCTTTTCAACATCTAGCTGCTGAGTTCTGAGATTCTCAGAAAAGACCCCAGGCAAAACTGTACAGCCTGTCCTCAGCCTGGCTCCTGCTTCTGTGGGAAACTCTCCCAGAGGGCAGAGGAGGGAACCAGGATAGCCCTTCATCTGAAGACATCATCATTGGCCTAGTGCCCACTGTGTCAAGGCCATTGCCAGTGCTAACCCAGGGGGATGGAAGAATTGTGTGCATGTGGTGGGCGGGGGCTTGTGATACTCCGGTCTGACTTGAACTTGAATCTGTATCACTCACCGCATATTCAAGTACCCCTGGCATCAGCCCATAAGGCATGTACTTTGGGCAGTGCAGAAAGGGTCAGAGGAAGGCTGCTGAACTCCAAAGAGGAGAAGAAGGAAAAGAAAGCTGTGGGTAGTGGGTTGAATGGAAAGAGACCAAAGGAAATAAGTTACTCCTCCAATTACAAGGAGCACTAAATGGATGGGCTTGTTCCTGCAGCGAGGTGGCAGGCAGCTCGTCAGGGTGGACATATCCAAGCCTGAGTATAATCCACAGTGGAGGGCTGGGGTTGGGTGTTTTGCTAGATAAGCAGGAGGGAAACCTTGAAAACTTGCTTGATTCCATCAAATGCTTTTGCTGATTAAAGGCTGAGAAGCTCCCAGGGTTCTTTAACTCCTGCCTCTGACAAACAGGAGTGGTGGGTGAGACTAGTAATTTAAAGGGCATATGAGAGATGCAGTGCTGAAGTCCCCACCCAGCAGACATCAGGCCTGGGGCTCACCCACTCTCTTGAAGATGCTGACGAGGGACTAGAGTGCAAGCATGAGTCCCCAGACAGAAGGTGAGAGACTTGGGAACCACCAGCTGATGTTAAAAGTAATACTCTGCTTCGGGTGGAATCACTTTGTGTCAGCAGCCACAAAGAAAGATAAACATATCTCTGAAGCTTGTGCTGACCCAGGCAAGGCATTCGGGGAGGCCTAGTGAGAAGGGAAGGGAAGAGGAACAACCAAACAGGCCTCAGGCGAAATGATCCTTCTGGGTGAGAGGCTAGCTGTGGGAGGTGCAGAAGAGAGTCTACACCCCCAGTGAGCAGCCCCAACACCTGCTCTGAGCAAAGCCCAGAGCTCAGAGACCTCCTCAGGGAAGGACAAAACCTTTCCTGGATCATGGCAATACTCTGGACCCAGCTTTGAGGGTCTCAACTGAGGAAAGGGGATCCTTTCTTTGTACCTAGTTATCCCTTTATCCCAAGACACAGTGTTTCTTTCAAGAAGACAGACCCTAGAAAAACATCTTTAATGAACCATAAAATGGAATGAGCTGTGGACCCACAAGCCCATCCTCCTCATTTTACAGTGGAGGAAACAGAGGTCAAGGCCCCATAGCGAGTGGCAGAGCTAGGAATAGAGCCCAGGTTTCCTGGATGCCCTCTAAGCCTCATGCACCGCACCCTGCTACCTCTGCTTCGTGCCCCATGCAGGAATTCCCAACCAAACCAGCAGCTACTGGGAACTGAGCATTTTTTTCTTTTTAATAGACTTTATTTTTTAGAGCAGTATTAGGTTCACAGAAACATTGAGCAGAAGGTACAGAGATTTCCCATATGCTCCTTTTCCCCACACATGCACAGCCTCTGCCATTAGCAACATCCCTCCCCAGAGTGGTCCATTTGTGGCAATTGATGAACCTATACTGACGTATCATAGTCACCTAAAGTCCATAGCTTACATTAGGCTTTAGTCATGGCAGTGTACATTCTACAGGTTTCAACAAAGGTATAATGACATATATCCACCATTATAGCATCATACAGAGTAGTAGTTTCCCAGCCCTAAAAATCCTCGTACAGAGAAATCTTCACAACTTATATAACAAAGAACCAATCACAAGGCTTAGTTGCTTTTAGTCTGGGATTCATCTCTGGTGCACAGCTGGCTGGGTGGTCACTGGCTTGAAGGTATCCCCTTTGTAATCGAATAAAACAATCAGTCTTTCTGGCTCCATCTTGCTCGAGCCTGCCAATTCCCAGAACACGTCGCTAGCAGCTTCTGCTTAGTCCTGCACACAGGCATGCGAATCATTAACGGAATCCAACCTATAGCCTAGGAATTACTGATAGAACCTCCCTGCTAAAATCTATCTCCCCAAAGAGATAAGGAAGGGATGTACAAAAATAATGATCATTTATCAAAAGATTTATAGGAGCCTCGTGACTGGGACCATGGTAACTAGAGTTTCTTGACTAAAAGCAAAGAAGTTTCATCATCCCCTTCGGACCCTTGCTGGAGTCCAGATATCTGCAGTCATCAGTCACCGCCTGCCCCCAAATTCCTCTTGTTTCCCATCCCTCTGACATAAAAGAAGCCTGAATTTTGTACTTTCTCAAGATGTTTCTTTAGGACACTAGTCTGCCATCTTCTCGGTTTGCTGGCTTTCCGAATAAAGTCGCTTTCCTTGCCCCACTCCTTGTCACTTGACTTACTGGCTGTCATGTGGCAAGCAGTTCGAGCTGTCACTTGATTACACCCTCCCCCACATTCCTTGTTGTTGACACCTGGGATGGAAGTATTTCAGACATGCTGGTCCAGGATTTGGATGCAGGCACCTCAGATTGACAGAGTCAAAGCAGGACCAAGCTGTGATGAAGAGTTGTTATTGTAGACAAAGTTTGTCTTTAGACGCTCGTACTTCCATCCCCACAACACCTGCTTGCAAGTGCACACACATACCCCCTCTATTCCTTTCTTCTAGAACAATGAACTTCTCTACAGTTTTCCTAAGGCTTTTAGTGCCCTTTTACACTATCTTCTGTTCTATCAAAAAATGCTTCCAGGAAGGGATCCAATGTTAATTAGTTGCTATTTAGTGTTAACAGACGCCATCACATTTTCCTTTCAGTGTGATTTGCATCATAGATCTTGGCTCTCCTTGAATAATGAAAAGTTTTTGTCTTTTAGAAAGTTTAGGTCCTTAAAAGAAAGAGGGAAGAATGCCCTTCCTTGGGTCCTTAAAAGCACCCCAAATTGTAGCTGCTTCATCTGCTTTGCATAGTACATATTCTGGGCCCCCCTCAGGCAGAGAATGGTTAAGAGCCAACATAGCGTATGAATAAAGAAGGGGATTTGAACTAGAAATGGTTATTTGGAGCAAAGACTAAAGTTTTATTTTTCAAAATACCGGGGGTGCCAGAAAAGTATACACATCACTTGTATTCATCTTTTATTACTGGTATATATTATTATAATTTTAATACAGTTTTTTCCTTTCTTAAAATGTGTATACATTTTTCGGCACCTTCTGTATAAAGCAGGTAAGACTAGATCCCTGGCTCTCGATGCTATGGTGCAGATGTGCTGTATTAAAGGAAGGAGTGCTGGAAAGATCTGGATTCTAGACCTGGGTTTATAAAAAAGGAACTGGGTGACTTTGCAGGTCATTTTATTTCGCTGAGTCTTCATTCTCCCTCTCTAAAACGTGTAGGTTGGATTAAGTATTTTCTGCATTTCCAGCTCCAATATTCTATAGTTCTGTAATTCAGAGGAGGAACTAAAAATCCAGGGTGCTAGGCTTACCACATCCTTTGCTTTTGACAAAGGTGATTGAAGTGGCTTGAAGAAGGTATTTTCACCAAACCTTGGCCTGTCCTATCCCAAGAAGAAGGTGCTAATTGCACCAGCAAATTGCAAGTGTCACTGTGATGAAGAACCCAACTCCATTTTAAAAGGAAAGCATATTGATTTTTGGGATAGTCGTTTCCTAGTGTATGTAACTTTGAGCCAAACCAAGGAAATCTATGAGGGTTCAACCTCATCTTATAAAATGTTTAAATTAGTAAGGGCTGCCTAGAAGAGTCCAGCCATTGTGGTGGCTGAAAAAGGCAGCTACAAGAATAGTTATGCTGCTGGTATCATATGCGACAAAGCAACTCATGTACCAGAAGGCCAGTCTGGGCTGCCGTGTCTGGTGGAAAGCACAGAGGTTTGGAAATGGAGTTAAAACTCTTAGATACAACTTCTGGCTCTGATACCAATCATAGGTAAGTCGTGCTGACTACTGCAAATATTGCCTGTGTATAGTAGGTACTCGATAAATACTTCTGAATCAACATTTTTGCATTTTGCTATGTCACATAATCACTGACCCTCAGCTTTCCTTTCTTACTTGCTCTTTCATTTTATCCCATCTTCAGTCTCTCTACCAGCACTTCCTAATCTAGGTCATCATTATCTTTGCCTAGATTGTTGCAATAGGCTCCTAACATCCTCTGGTCTTGCCCCCATCTAATCCATTCTCCACACTGCAGTCAGAGTAATCATTCTGAAATGAAAGTCTGACCATGTTACTCCATATTTAAAAATCAGTCTTCTTCTAAATTGTCAAATTTATTGGCATAGAATTATTCATAATATATTCTTATTTTCTTTTAATGTCTATAGAATCTATAATGATGTCTCTTTATAGCCCAACATGTATTATTTAGTAAATGTTCCACGTGTACTTGAAGAAAATGCATTCAGAAGTTGTTTGTTGCAAGGTTCAATTAGGTCAAGTTGTCTAATCATATTGTTCAAGCTCCTGTTTTCACTTGATCTTAGCCAAAAGGCCAAGAAGCGATGGGCTTCTGTTTTCCTAATGATTTTTTTTGTCTACTTGTTCTATCAGTTACTGAGTTACATTAAAATCTTTATTTATGATTATGCATTTGTCCATCTCTATATTTAGTCTGTCAAATTTTACTTTACATATCTTGAAGCTGTTAGTAAGTTCATACAATTGAGAATCTTCGTGTTGATTGACCAAATTTTGTCATAATGAAAATTTGTTTTCTCTTTTTTTATTGTATTAGTCTAGCTAGAGTTATTCATTTTATAAATCTTTTCAGCAGAATATATATCTAGTAATACTTCTTGACTAAACTCTTTTTTATATGAAATTGGTATACACACCAGTCTTTAATTTACATCTTGTATCTTTTTCCATCCTTTTACTTTGAATGTTTCTATGTGCTTGTGAAATAATAAGATAAATATATATAGGTATATAAATGTATAGATGTAGATATATAGATGTGTAGATATCTGCTCCTAGTTTCACCAGGTGGTACCAGCATCCGAGAATGACATTTCAAGAAAGAAAAATCACAGACCAATCTTACGTATAAGCATAGATGCAAAAATTCTAAACAAAACTTTAATAAATTAAATCCATCAATATATTAAAAATATAATATATAATGGCTATATTCCAGGAATGTAAGGCTGATTTAACATTCAAAACAATCAATATAATTCACTATATTAATAGAATAGAAAAAAATCATATAATCATCTCAAAAGATGTAGGATAAACTATTTGCCAAAATTCAGCATCTATTCTTGATAAAAAACAAAAATTCTCAGCAGACTAGGAATAAAAGGAAATGCTCTACAGCATGCATTATACTTGATGGCAAAATATTACATGCTTCCCCCTGAGTTGAGCAACAAGACAGAGATGCTCACTTTCCTCACTATTATTCAGCTTTGTATTAGAGGTCCAAGCCAGGACAATAAGATTAGCAAAAATAAGGTATACGTATCAGAAAGGAAGAAATAAAACTAGCATTATTTACAGACTAAATGATTGTATACATAAATAATTCAAAAGAATCCATTGAAAAACTATTAAAATGAATAAATAATTTAACAATATCACTCTACACAAGGTCAATATATAAAAATCACTTGTATATGCTAGCAACAATTAGAAATTTAAAATAAATTTAATGCTATTTTACAAAAGCATACAAAGATGTCTAGGAATAAATCTAACATAAGAGACACAAGATGTCTATGCTAAAACGTATAAAACATTGAGAGAAATTTTTAAAGTCGTCAATAAATGAATGAATATATAAAGTTCATGGGTTGGAAGACTTAATATTGTTAAGATGTCAATTTCCCCCAAATTGATCTACAGATGAAATGCAATCCCAATCAAAACCCCAGCAGGAATTTTGAAAATAGAAATTGCCAAAATTCTAAAATTTACATAGACACAAACAGAATATAGAATACTCAAAATAATTTTGAAAACAGCAAGAACAAATCTGGAAGACTTCTGTTACCTGATTTTGAGACTTACTATAAAATTACAGCAACCAATTCAGTGTAGTGTTGGCATGAGGACAGACAAATAGATCAGTGGACTATATTAGAACCCATAAATAGACCCACACATATATGGTCAATTGATTTTTGACAACAGCTTCAAGATAATAATTTATTTTTCGAGTAAAAAATAAAAATTCTCAGCAGAGTAGGAACAAAAGGAAATACTCTACAGCATACATTATACCTGATGGCAAAATATTACATGCTTCCCCCTGGGCTCAACAAATTGTATGGAAAGAACATGAGATCCATATGAGTGCTTCTTATGTTATTTTTTTTGTCTTTTTCTATGATTTTAAAGCTTCTCAAAATGAAGAGAAACAAACAAAAATATGCATAGTATTGTATGAATATAAAGATCAACGGAGAAGGGAAGGCCTGAAGCTGTACTGAGGCTAGGGCATGGCTTGGGAAGTGTTGCCAGTGAAAATTCACAAATCCTTTCAATCAGCTAATTTTCTTAGTGATTTTCCTGTAAGTGAAAAGTGAGACAGTGTGGGGTGGGGAGATTTTTACAATTGCCTGATTACTGTGGGTTACTAGATGTTGTTTTTCAACCTCCTTCAAAGAGATGTCTCAGTCTTTGTACCCCTTGTGGATTAATGCTATTTCTAGCAAAGATGTGCATGTGTCTTGTATACTGTCTGTAATAATAATAATAATAATAATAATAGTAATAATAATAATAATCAGAGCTAACAATTTTCAAGAGCTTACTGTGTACCGGGCATTATGCTACTTTACATACAGCTTTGAATCACTAATGATGATTCCAGCTGCAAGTATCATAGAACTCTATTCCAATGGAGTTCAACAATAAGGACATGTGATAGGTCACATAACTTGGAGTTCAGAGATCGGCAGCCTTCAACACTGATTTGAGCAGAAGCTCAACGAAATCAGATGACTCCCATGGTTCTTTCTGTCCTACTGTGTGCAGGCTCCATCAGAAGAATACCATAGAGTTAGAACTGCATCCTTCCACATCTGTGTCCAATAGGAGAGACCCAAATTGGCTCAGGCCTACCCATTCCTAACAAATCTCTGTGAAGGAGATGGGGTTCTACGAATTGTTTAAGCCTTACGCAGCTGGGGGAGAATGGATGCTGAGAAGAGGCAGGAGAGAGTGTCACACTCAACCATGCCCACCATAAATGCATTCGCATTAATCCTCACAATACTTCCATGAAGTAAATGGTATTACAATCTCTGTTTCACAGATGGGAAAATGAGACAATGAGAGGTTAAGTGGTTTACCAAGGTTACATGGCTGCAAGTGCCATGCTCTCCACAACTATATTGCATTGCCTTCCAATATCTTATGGTGCATGCTCAACCATAACTCACTAGTCAACCACATGGTCCTCCTGCCACTTAAAGCCTGTGGCCATGGTCAGCAGGTGGCCACATCAAGACCTCTGCAGTTCTCATCCTTCAGCTCCTGACTCCCCTTTTCCTTTTCACTGCACAGACGCCATCTTTTCTGTTCTGGGGGCTCACTCTCTGCAGTCTTGGCTGTGAGTGACAGATGGGCTCACTACTTCCCTGATTCCCTGCTGTCTTTGGGAAGTAGGCTCCTAAAGTGTTTTTACTACCATTAATATTTTTAAAAACAAATTATAGGAGTAAATAGAGACTAAGAACAATAACAACAATCTTGGGAAATTTACAAAGGCTCCAGAATCTAACAATTCCTTAGTCATTGAGCTGCATGTCTTCCCAGTAAGTAGGCCTGAGCGCCTACACCAGAGGAAGGGCAGAAAGCTTCCTGAAGCTTGTGTCTCCCAGTCTTGGGGGTATATCTCAGGGCTCTTCCTCAAGGTCACCTTCTTAAGAGATTGTCCTCAAAGCACTCACCTGATGTCTTGGTCATCTTTCAAGGTGTCCTCCTTAAAGGCACTACGTCCGCTGTGGAAGTCCAGTTTTCTTGGATGGGGTCGTGGTTCCCAGCGAGACTGTGCACCAGCACTCTAGAGCCTCAAGCCAAGCACATGGGTCAGAGTCAGCCAGGGCTCTTCATAAACCACACAAGGAAGTGAGGCTGTGTATATTAACGTGCAGACCAACAGCTGCTCAACGGATCCTGTTAAAATGCAGATTCTGATTCAGCAGGTCTGGGGGTGAGGACTCCAGCTTCTTTATTTCTAGAAAGCTCAAGGGAATGCTGATGTTTTTGGTAGGAGGTTCACAATGGGAAGGGAGTGAAGGGAGCATGTGGGTTGAGGGGCGTGGGGGTGAGTGGGTGATACTATCATGGGCTGTAGGCCATTGTAGACAATGTGTTGGGGGCTTAAGGCTAAGGGATCGGCATGTCCTCCTAGGAGTGCAATAGGTAAAGTGGCCATCCATTCTGGACTGACCGGACATTTGGTTGTCACAGACAGCCAGAGATGTGTAATGCCTGACCTTCTCAAAACCCTGAGACCAGCCCCTAAATAAGGAAGCTACAGGAAGACAGATTTCCTCTCAATATGAAGGCTAACTCTAATAGCACAAAGCTTCCAAGGCCTGGGCATAGCCAAGCAGGGCCGAGAAGATGCTTGCTGAGAATGGAAGGGAGGGTGAAGCCTGGGGCCAGGGGGAGGGCACTGACAGTTCTTACGGTTCCCCTTCAGCCTTGGGAGTCTACAAACTACAATTCAAAAACAGAAAGCAGTCATGAGTCACAAGTTTCTTACCTTCTCACCCAACTCCCATTCAGTCAGACTTTTCTAAGTGTGTGTATGAGCTTGTCATACTAGCCCTGTGTGGTTTGCATTTGTATTACTCTTCCCAAATAAAGCCCTGCCTCCTTCTCTCAAGGGTCACAATGAGTTAATGTCATCCATATAGCCTCAAAACAGAGAGTGCGGTTTTAATCTGAGAAGGAAAATATTGACAGGTTTATACAAGACACGTAATTTAACTCCATGCTCTGGTGATCTGCCAACACATCTTTCTCTCCTTCCAACCTTCTAGCTCTTCCCAAAGTCTTAAAAATCCTGTTTGAGCCTTTAAAAGCAAAAAAAAAAAAAAAAAAGCTTGGCTCTAAGAAATATTCTAATCTTATGCAATTTAAATTTGGTATCTTCTTTAAAAAGATAACCCAGTACAGATGCTATGGGTCAGAAAGCACTCCGTGCAGATGCCAGCTCCCATGACATTTGTCCTCTCCTTCTGACAGTCCAGCTTTTTCATGTGCCTTCTGTCCCAGCAAAGGTCAAATATTAAAGTCAGAGAGCTCTGAAATACAAATGAATACTACCTAAGCCACAGAAACAGGCAGGAGGGAAGTCTGTAAGAAAAGCAATGCAAACGCCCAACAGTGCATGGAGAAGCATGAAAGAAACAGCCAGGTTTGTAATCATGAGTTAGCTCTGAAGTCTGTTAGCCCTTTTGAATGCTTCACATATTTTTAACACCAGTACCAGAAGAACTTGGTTAGGAGCGACATCTTTCATCTCTGATCCTCTCCCTGACAACGAAAATAGGGTGAGCACATTTGCAGAACAGAAGAAAGGGACAGATTGCCACTCCAGAAGGACCAACAGGACTTCTGTCAGAAATATTAAAAGGCAGGATAATCTCACAAACTGGGAAATGTTTCATGTACTGGACTTGAGATAGTTGGTGGAAAGGCTACAGTGGAAAAAAACTAAAAGTTGGCCATGTCCCATCTACACACTCTCACCCGTGAATGACTTCAGGAGCCCAGAAAATGCCTTCTCTCCTTGTCCTTTGCTCCCCACTGAGAACACCTCCAGGCAGGGAGCTCCTCTGACTTAGAGAATTATGGAGTTACTGGAGCTCAGGAGCAACTTCCTTGGCTCCCCTCCCTCCCGAGCCAGGGCGCTCCCCCGCGCCCCCCCCCCCCTCTAGTGGGAACATCCTTCCTTTTCCTAGGGCTCAGGGAGATGTGTTCCTGTTCTCAGGTCACACTCAGACCTCTTAAAACCGTCCCCATTTTCAGTAGACAGAACTGAAACAGTGCACCGTGTTGCCCCGAAAATAAGACCTAGCCGGACCCATCAGCTCTAATGCGTCTTTTGGAGCAAAGATTAATATAAGACCTGGTATTATACTATATTATATTATATTATATTATATTATATTATATTATATTATATTATATTATATTATATTATATTATATTATATTATATCATATCATATTATATTATATTATATTATATTATTATATTATACTGGGTATTATATTATATTATATTATATTATATTATATTATATTAAAGACTGGGTCTTATATTAAAATAAGACCGGGTCCTATATTAAGTTTTGCTCCAAAAGATGCATTAGAGCTGATGGTCCGACTAGGTCTTATTTTCGGGAAACCCGGTAGTTAGGACAGTACTCCAATTCAGGCCTACTGGGAGTTAGAAAGGCATTCATGGCTGCCTGCTTAGTACATTATTTCTTGAAAAATGCAATCCGGGTAAACAAACCAAATTTGAGAATGTGGCTCTATGGGTCAATTTCACCGCAGAAAGGTGAAGTCATGTCTCCCCCAAAAACTATGATCTGAAGGAAACAGAGCCAGGAGACGTGGAGCATCAGGGAGTAGTTTGGGCGTGGCCCCGGGAACCACCACGCTTTGGTGTGATGTACTGGCTGTGGCCCATGGCCCCAGCGGCTGAGGAGGACAATGGTTTGGGATTGGATTTCCTGTACCCATGCACAGAGAGGGGACAGTTTGCTATCCCCGAAGATGTTCTGGGCTACAGAGACAAAGAACTGGAAACAAATTGGCAGGACTCAGGGAGGGTGGGCGTGTAGGAGGAAACAAATGCTTTAAAAGGGATACCCTAAGCGAGGGGCCAAGCAGATTCTTGCCCTGCTCTCTGTGGCAGCTCTAGGCAGGCATTCAGGAGGAGGAAAAGCCTAAAGAGCCCGAGCTTTCGAGGTGGGAGCTGCCCAGAACTGCCTGCCTGTGACTCAGGGTGGAATTTTCCTCCCAGGCAATAAGAATAGGTTGAGGTTTCTGTTGTTATGGTCACTCATACTGATTTCTTATTGTTAGATTCTCTCTCTCTTTCTCTCTTTCTCTCTCTTTCATAACACACACACAAACACACACACACACACACACACACACGACATGTAAGGTTAAGCCTGAAAGAAATGAAGCTGCCAGACATAAGACTTTTGATTGAAAGAAGGGACCTGCTAACCGTAATCCTGTTCCCATTTCTCTGTGGCAGTTCTCTAACTTCAGGGAACATAAAAATCACCTGTGAAGCTTGATAAAAATGTGAATCCCCAGTCGTCCTCCTCAGGTGGGTCTAAAACCATTTGTGTTAATCAGAGTATTCAGCATTTTTCTCTTTCTAAAATGGAGAAGAATATATATACAAGGTCTCTGTAAGCAGTAAGACCAGTGGGAAAAAGAATTCAGAAATGCGTAGCTCCAGCATGCAGCCATTTTCAACAGAGATGCTGAGATGCCCTCCAGGCACCAGGGGTTTAGACATTCACATGAAGCCATGAGGCCAGTAGGAAGTGATATTTCCAGTTGGAGGTCATGCTGTTGGACCTAAGGAATCACCGCCATGGGGCTTAGTGGTGTGTTGTGGCAGGTGATGGAGAGGACTCAGTCTCTGGCTGGCTGTAGCAGTGGCCTCTCAAGGGTGCCTACAAGTCAGGTCCAGCCATTGATTGTTGAGGTTTGGTTAGGCCAAAATCAGGGTTTCTGCACATGAGCGAATAGCTCATTTCTTTCGAAGAAAGCAGCATATGAGGCTCAACAGAGCAAATATTTTGGAAATATATGGCCCTTCAGGCAGGAGATTCATATTAGTTTCTCCATTCTTGAAAGAATGAGCAGATGTAATTATGGCTCTCTCGAATATCTTCTAGATCATGCTGTCCAATTGAAATATAAAATATAATGTGAACCATGCTATGTAATTTAAAATTTTCCCTTAGTGTATTAAGAAAGATATGAAATTGATTTTAAAAATATATTTTAACTCAATATATCCAAAATATCATCATTTCAACATGCAATCAATATTAAAATTACCAATCAATGTTAAAATTACCAATGAAATACTTTACTTTTTTTGTACCAAATCTTCAAAATCGAGTATGTATTTCACACCTCAATTTGGATTAGCCACATTTTAGTGCTCAGTAGCCATATGTAGCTGGTGGCTACTGTACTGGACAGCACAGATGTAGATTGTGGGCCAACCTGGAACAGAGAGTGGGCTGAGATGGTATCTACTCCACGCCCAGTGATGAGGAGGCATGGAAGAGGAGATGCAGAGAAGTGTTGATAAATGCCCATACTCAATCTATAAAGAAATATTATTGGCTCGCCCTTCAAAATATATCCATAATCCGGGCCGGCCCGGTGGCTCAGGCGGTTGGAGCTCCATGCTCCTAACTCCGAAGGCTGCCGGTTCGATTTCCACATGTGTCAGTGGGCTCTCAACCACAAGGTTGCCAGTTCAATTCCTCGAGTCCCGCAAGGGATGGTGGGCTCCGCCCCCTGCAATCAAGATTGAACAGGGTACCTTGAGCTGAGCTGCCTCCCGGATGGTTCAGTTGGTTGGAGCATGGGCTCTCAACCACAAGGTTGCCGCTTTCAACTCCCTCAAGGGATGGTGGGCTGTGCCCCTTGCAACTAGCAACAGCAACTGGACCTGGAGCTGAGCTGCGCCCTCCACAACTAAGACTGAAAGGACAACAACTTGAAGCTGAATGGCACCCTCCACAACTAAGATCGAAAGAACAACTTGACTTGGAAAAAAGTCCTGGAAGTACACACTGTTCCCCAATAAAGTCCTGTTCCCCTTCCCCAATAAAATCTTAATATATATATATATATATATATATATATATATATATATATATATTCCCCCCCCCCCCCCCCACAATCCTGCGTCTTCTCGTCTTCTCACCACATCCACAGTTCCAGCCTGGTCCAAGCCACCATTGTCTCACCTGGATCACCTCTTTTCTATTTCTACCCTTGCTCCCTGTAGTCTATCCTTAACTCAGCACTCAGATTGATCTTATTAATGTATTAATATAAGTTAGATGATGTACCTCCTCTCCTCAAAACCCTTCAATGAGTGTCCATTTCACTCAGAGTGAAAGGCAAAGTTCTTCTAATGGACCACCAGGCCCTACATGTTCTGCCTCTCCCTGCCCCAGTTATCTCTTCTTCTACTTCCTTTCCTCTTTGTTTCCTCTGTTCCATCCAGCCCCATTGGCCTCATTGCTGTTCCTCAAACATTCCCTTGCCCTCCCTTCTTAGGAACATATTTCCTGTTCCATGTACTGGAATGTTCTTCCCTTAGATACCAAACATCTTCAAAGCTAATTCCTTTACCTCCTTCCAGTTTTTGATCGAATAACACTTTCTCTTTGACATTTGCCCTGTGTGTGGTACAAACTGCCCATCTTCCACCCTCCTGCTCCTTCTCTCCACATGCTGAGTCCCCCTTACCTTGTTCTACTATATAATATAGTTACGTTGTGCTTATCATTTATCATCTGCCACCACCCCAGATGTATATCTCATTAAGGCAGGAATCTTAATCTATTTTGTTCATTGCTATATCTGCAATGCCTGGAATAGTACCTAGCACATAGTGGTTCTCAATAAAATTTGTTGAATAAGTGAATGAATGAATAAGGGTGGGAGCACCGTGCACCTTATCCCTCCATCGGTGAAGAGAGCTCCGTCCTACCCTCCCCAGCCATCTTCCTCATCTTCCCACCACATTGCAAAGGTTCTTGAGGGAACAGCTCGGATCAGTTAGATGATCTTCCTCACTGAACCAACTCTTCTATTGGAACAATGATTTTTACTGGTTTTCTTTTTGTTTTTGTTTTTTAATCACGGATCTCTTGCAAAGTTGGTGGCAGCTATAAACATTCTCCCCCAAATATCCAAGGAGAAACAATTTCACAGGCAATTTCAGGGAGTTCTAGGCCTCTGATGCCTATCTGTTAGAGGCCAGGGACCTCACTTTAAGAATTCCTGCCCCTGAGACTCACCCATGTGCAATTTTTCTACCTGTCTCTGAAATAAAATCTTTTTGCTGCTCCAAAAATAGAAACCATATCCAGAAAGAAATTATAGAGCTCTACAGCCAGAAGCAAACTTGAATGGTGATATAGTTCATCTTCCCACCTCCAGACAGCATTAACCTGTCTACTCTTCCTAGGAAAACTCCACTTCATGGGGGAGGCAGTTCACTATCTTCCATCTGAAAGTTCTTCCTAATACTTCATCTAAATCGCTCTTGTTTTAAGATTAACCTGCCTTCTCTAGTCATACCTTCTGGGAAAACAAAAAACCAGTGCACATTTTAAAAAATGGATTAGGATGCAACTATTCCCTCCTCCATCCCATCATGCAATATAAATACTCTGGCCTATTATCCAAGCCAGTATTCACTGCAAATGCCTTTGCTCAGGAGGGCTGGAGCCCTGGTCCAAACCAGCCCAGGGATGTGTCCAAAAGACTCAGAGTGGGGCTGAAGGATAAAGAGAGGCCCCTAAGGGAGAAGGTCAGATTTTCCAGGCAAAGCTCCCCCTTTGCCTAGAAATGTGACTGAGAAAGACACAAAGGGTTGGGGGGGTTCCCCGTCACACTCTTCCCAGAAGCTGTGGCCTAATCCACAATGCTGTCCCAATCTCAGTTTGGGGACAATTAATGCGTTTTCCTCTCAGTTAATCAGATGGTAATCTTCAAACAGGCCCTTTGGTCAATGGAATGAGATAAAAGATAAGTTTGCATTATTCTGAATTTCAGCTATTCATTGACGATAGCCTGAAAGCTTTAAAAATTCTTTACAAAATAAATTCTCAGAGCTCCTTTTCTGAAGCATGATAAGGTCAGAGAACAGTAAAACTTCCTGGGCCAGAACTAAAACCACTTCAGAATTCTTGAAGTCAAATGAAAGCATGAGAGTCTGTCTGTTTCTTCCCAAATTCTATGAGTATTCATTAGGCAATTAAAAGCAGGCTAGAATAAAACACAAAGTTTATGTCAGAGTCTGGTCAGAGAGTTTGGATAGAAATTGTTTCATCAATATTTTTTATTGTGACTGCAGCTTATTGATAAGAAATTGCCAAGAGGGTTTAATAAATTGTGTGACTTCCTAAAGGAACCAAAATTACACAATCAATGAAACTGAGGAAAGATTCCCAAAGAACTCAGAGAGTGAATGGAAAGTGGAATCGACATATTGATGGTTCATATCTGTCTTCCTGTTACCACCTGAGGCTAACTAGAGTTTCATGGAAGCATGAAGTTTCAGAAAACTTTAGACATTAGCAAGCCCCATAATTCCCTATGCTGTTCCTACGAAGTGTGGAGGCAACTGGAGGTTCATTCATTTCTTCAATTAACAGCACACCAGTGATGGGAAATTCACTAGCTCCCAAAGATCCAATTTTACTAAAAGGGCACCTCTCGTGTCTGTAAGATTAGACTTTGTTACCTCCCTCACCAGTACTCACAAAAGTCTCTACCCCCAGAAATATTGGAAAGGAGAAACTGACTATTAAGAACCAACCTAGAGAAAGACAAATACCATATGATCTCCCTTATATGTGGAATCTAAAGAACAAAATAAATGAACAAACAGAAACAGACTCATAGATACAGAGAACAAACCTGTGGTTACCAGAAGGGAGGGAGGCTGGGGGGCTGGGTGAGAAAGGTGAAGGGATTAAGAAATACAAATTGGTACTTACAAAATAGTCATGGGATGTAAATAAAGTACAGCACAGGGAATATAGTCAGTAATATTATAAAAACTATGTATAGTGTCAGGTGGCTACTAGACTTATCAATGGGTTCACTTCATAAATTACATAAATGTCTAACCACTATGCTATACACCTAAAACCAATACAAAATAATATTGAATGTCAACTATAATTGAAAAAAAAAATAGTCACAGGGATATAAAGTACAGCATAGGAAATATAGTTAATAATATTGTAATAACTATACACAGTGTCAGATGGGTAATAGATTTGGGGGTTATCACTTTGTGAGGTATATAAATGTCTAATCACTATGTTGTTTTGTACACCTGAAACTAATACAGTAGTATATGTCAAGGTAATTGAAAAATAAACTTTTAAAAATCAAAAAAAAGAAAGAGAGAACCAACCTCATCCCTTGAATGAGCTAATTACAGAAATAAGGCCTTTGGGGACACCACACTTTTTCATCAGAGGGACTGGGCTCTGGAAAACTCACCTTCTGAAACATACCTGCTGACCACTGGAAACGGAAATGTGAAGGGGCCAAGGATGACCTGGGAGAAAACGTCCTAGGATCCGTTCAAGCTTGGGGCTCATGCATAGCTTTTCCTCAGCTTCTGAAGCTCTGTACAAACGTGTCCCACCTCCTCCTTTTAGGAGGAAACCCTGAAGAATTGTCCTGGAGGCTGTAGACTAACTTGGTTGTTTGGTTTAGAGAACTTTGAGTAATCCTTCCTTAAGAACTAAGGTCAGTAAATGGGCTCCTTTTGAGAAATTTTGATGCTCTCTGCATATACATGTGTGTCCATGCCGAGGCATGAAATTAAGAACAAACACACAAACAAAGAATCAGTCTTTCCTTTAGCTATTGGAGTCTAGTTTCTTGCCATGTCAAGACTATGAAATTTACCAGTTGGATATTATGAATTAGGTCTTTGTTAGGATAAATGGAAATCTTACTTTCTTTATAGGAAATATAAAGTGTGAATATATACTATATTTTGAGATTTGGATAAAAGAGGAAATTGTTTTTAACACCATTTTTACAGAAGTATTGCTCAATTTTAAACTTACTTCATGTTTAAATGAGTGATTTTTTTTTTTTTCCTAAAACAGAATTGAACCTTCAGCTCCTAACCATGAGTTCTGGGATAATTCAAGCTACTGCGTTAGCTAAAAAGCAAATTGTTGGAGAGGTGTGCCTGGTTTTACCTAATGGCTGAACGTGTCAGGAATCTGATTTTTGTACCTAAAAGTCACTAAGGACCAGGCCCTTATTTTGTGTCTCCAAGTCCTGAAAACAGACCTTTATTCTATGTCTCATAAGACCAGGGCAGAAGGGGTTGGTTGAAGATCTTAGGACAGGATGAAAGGACGTTGACTAGAACATTCTGATGGTTAGAATGCAGTCTGAACTAAGATATTTTAAATAGGTATGTTGATGGTTTCTAAAAAGTCTTCTGGAGAATAAGCAAACAGTTTTGTACTGGATGCTCTTGCAAAAGAATGGGTAAGGGCAGACATGAAGGAAGATATAGAGAAGGAAATAGGTTCAAGTAGTAACACTCAGATGGAAGAATCTGGATCTTTATAATAACTTTTTAGCCCATTGAAAAGAAGAGATAGGACGAGATTTTGGATAAACCCTTAAAATTCAAAATTGTACATGGATGTTCATAGCAGCATTATTCACAACAGGCAAACATGGAAACAGCCCAAATGTCCATCAACTGATGAACAGATAAACAAATGTGGTATATCGCTACAATGGGATATTATTTGGCAATAAAAAGGAATGAAGTACAGACTACAACATAGTTGAACCTCAAAAATTTTACGCTCAGTGAAAGAAGTCATACACATATTATATGTTTCCATTTACATGAAATTTCCAGAGCAGGCAAACCCATAGAAACAGAAAGTAGATTAGAGGTAGCCTAGGGCTGAGGGTGGAAATGGGGAGTGATTGTATATAGACAGGAGATTTCTTGAGGTGGGGAGCAATGGCAATGATATAAAATTAGATTGTAGTGATGGTTGCATACCTGCAACCTTACTGAAAATTATTGTAGATTTAAAATGGGTGATTTATGGTATGAAGACTCTACCTCAATAATGCCGTTAATAAAAAAAGTACTGACTGTAGTCTCTATTATTATTTTCAAGGACTGTATGCATGAGGTTATGTACATTATGACTTTAAATAATTTCCTTGACCTTCCCTTAGGGAAGAGACTTCACCTTGTTTTCCTTTGTAGGCGGCCAGAGAGCTGTGCTCAGATATTGCTCCCAGGGCCTAATAGCTGGACTCCTAGTTATCTGAGGACACGAGGCCCAGAGGTCAGAAAGAGAGATCGCTCCCCCATCACCACCCCATCCTCAGGAGAGTGTTACCTCTTCTTCTCTCATTGTGAGCCCATTACTATTCCTCTAAGACCAGAGGGGCGTTAGTGGGATGATGGATGTTGGAGATTTCGGGGTTTCAAGGATGAAGAACACCTAGCAGGGAAGCGGAGGAAAGAGTACCTTCTAGGAGGAGAGAAAATATGTGGGAGTGTTAGGAAATAACGTCAATAATCATAGGACCTGATCTTAACGATAAGGCAGGATAATAACTCAGACTGGAGGAAGACTTTCACACCCCCTCTACTGACATTATTCCTTCAAGGCAGGTGGTTTTGAATTGCTATTCTTTACATAATGGCTTTCCTAGTTTTCTTTTTTCTATTACTCCCAACAAATTGCTTTAGAACAACATTGTCATTTCCCGCAGACCCCTCCCCCTAGAAACCATTTCAAGCATGTATAATATTTGGGTGTTTTGCTTCTTCAAGGCATAATGCTGAGCCTCGTGCTAATGTTACAAATCTTTATCTGTCAAGGCTGAGACAAGGTCCTAGACAAGCGAGGATTAGCGACGTCTCCCTGTCCCTTCTGTTACAGGTCATGATGAGGGAGCGTGCTGACTTGTGAGCGGAGTTCAATTTTGTAGCTTATAAAATCTTGGTGAGATCTTTGGGGTCTGATGTGGGCTAGAACAAGGGTATGCCTGGTTTCCATGTCTCCTAAGTTTTCAAATCAACAGTGTCAGTACTGTCTCAAGTTAGCCCAGGATTCCTGAGAACCACACCACTAAAGCAGGTACATAAAAAAAAAACCTTCTGTCAGACTTTCACTCATTGATCCTATTTCTGTCCTCTGGGGCCTGGAGAGAACAAATCAAAGCCCTCTTCAACATGACAGCCCTTCATACAGTTGAAGACATCTATCAAACACATTTCTTCTAAGACTTCTTTAGTCCAGGCTAACCATCCCCAAAACATCAGATATTCTTCAGAAGATGTGAATTTTCAATCTCAGCTAAAAGAATGTGTTACCGTCTCTCTTACAGTGTGCTGCCCACTTTAAGGTCTGATCTGACTAGAGGTGAACATGGTGTGACTATCACCCTCCTCATTTAATGACAATGACAGTTGTTCATGGGAAATATACACGGTGCTGAGAAAGAATTCTGTCGAGGCAGGAAAAGAAAGCTATTATCTGTGGGTGTTTACCATGAGCAGACTCTGTGAGGTGATTTTTAAACATTAGCCCGCTAAGCAGGATGGGAAGAGAAGGGGGTGTTTCTGTGCACTCTTGGGGTTCACACTAGAGATAAGAATTTTGACTAAAATCACCAATTGGGTCCATCCATCCCAGATATTACCCTGAAGGGTTTCTTACACTTGAAAGCTTACAAAGGTGAAAAAGGTGATTAATTAAAAATTACTAACCCCATACTATGAAAAAGGAAATGAATGTGGTTTTGCTTAAAAGTTTACTAAGCATGATTATGGTTAACAGCAAGTAACATGTCACTCAGCTCAGATGTTAACTTCTAATCCTCTTCCCTGGGGAATCACTGAAAGCCTTCCCCAGGGGGGAACACAGAAGCAGCCTGTGTCCTAGTCCTTTCATCATCCTAGGTCTGCATCACCCACCCTGTGGGCCACCCAGTTCTAAGGCTGCCATGGTGGCTTTAGGGAAACCAACGGTTAAGAACTCACAGGCATTATGTGTGTGAATGATTCAAGTTTACTCCTTAAGTACAGCCTTCAGGAACTGTATAATATTTCTGAACATGTTTGAGTTCCTTTAACGAGCACTCCACCACAGCTACGCTCTCTGTGATCAGCAGACCCGCGCAGGCTCTGAGCTGTAGCCATGGGGACGGCTTTAAGAGGGAAGAGAGGAGCCTGCTAGGTCAGCCTTGCTTAATTTGGGGGGCCTTAAGATATTCACAGGTGATCCTTGGAGGAAAAAATCAATGCTAGCAGGCTTGCTTCTAAAATGTATTTCCTGTTGAATACCTATGAAAAATACTAAGGGTATTGATATAGTTGTTCCAATTATAATGAGATAACCAGCCTTTCGGATGTGGCCTCTCATACCCCAAATTCTGAAGAAATCAACAATGCAACAGCATGTGACTTTTAATCTCAACAGCACTGACCAAGTACACATTGCTTGACGTGTGTCATTGGGGTACCTTGTTTTATAAATTTAATATACATTTGTAATGTGTAATAGTTAAGAAGGCTTTTAATACCAAAAAATAGACAACTTGGTTAACAGTGGCTGACACAATTCAAAATTGGTTTGCTTACCTAATAAGTCGTTGGGAGGCAGACAGTGGCAGGCTCGGATGGGCCACTCGGGGACCAGACCCGGCATCCAGGCCTTCCTCGTTTTCTGCTCAGGCAGCTTCAGCATGTTACCTCACGGTCACAAGATGGAGGCTACCTTTCCAGGCAGCGTGTTCACATAAGAAGCAAGTAGGAGGGAGACGAGGTGTAGCTCCAGTAAGCTTTCCCTCTCGTGTCTGTTCTTGTATCTGAAAATAATGTCTTTCCTAAACACCCCAGCAGACTTCACCTATGTATCTCATGGGTGAAAACTGGGTCCCTTGGCCACCACTTGCTGCAAAGGAGGTTGGGAAAGTGGGCATCTGACAGAAGGAAAGGATTATTATAACTGGTTTAAGGGAATGAAGGTCCATAGGGTAGAGTTAAGCATAGTGTCTCCCCAAAGCTGAAAGATTCAGGGATGGGATTGCTGGGGGAACAGCAGTGATGGAGCACAATGACCCCGCCGTATAACACTCACTTCCAGAACTCATAGACACAGACGACAGTTTAGTGGTTACCAGAGGGGAAAGGGGGAGGGGGATAGAAATGGGTAAAGGGGGTCAAATATATGGTGACAGACCAATATATGGAGATTTGCCTTTGGATGGGGAACACACAATGCAATATGCAGATGATGTAGTATAGAATTGTATACTTGAAACCCATATACAATGTCACCACATTAATTTAATAGAAATAATTTTTAAAAACTCACTTCCCATTGATCAGAATCTAGGAAAAGAAAGTCTTAAATGAAAAGCCAGGCCTTGTTCTTAAACTCTTTCTGAATCAAATCAACACAAAAGCAGAATTCTACAAAGGAAAAATAAATAACTGTGGACTTAGATTCTTAAAAACTCGAGACTGAAGCATACAATACAGTAGTCCCCCCTTATTAATGGTTGTGCTTTCCACGGTTTCAGTTACCCGTGGTCAACCAAGGTCCAAAAATATTAAATGGAAAACTCCAGAAATAAACAATGCATACGCTTTAAATTGCACACCCTTCTGAGCACCTCACTTCACCTCATCCCATAGGCATTGTATCATCTCATACCATCACAAGAAAAAGAGTACAGGGCAATAAGATATTTTGAGAAAGACTACATTTGCATAACTTTTATTACAGTATATTGTTATAATTGTTCTATTTTATTATTAGTTATTGTTGTTAATCTCTTTGTGCCTAATTTATAAATTAAACTTTATCACAGGAATGTACGTATAGGAAAAAACATAATGGATATAGGCTTTGGTACTATCTGAGGTTTCAGGCATCCGCTGGGGGTCTTGTAATGTATTCCCACCGATAAAGGGGGATTACAGTGTAAGGCGATTAATGGCTTTTAGAGAAAACTGTGTAATGTGTGTCAGACCATCACTAAACATGGTTGTGTTTCTTGTCATTACTTTTGTGTGATGTACCTTCTAAACCAGAATTTCTTATGCTAAAAACAAACAAGTAAAAAGCATAGGTTTAATGCTTTACCTGATGAAAACATCTGACAATTTTTCCTATACTATGCAAATATTTGATTAAAACACACTTCTCGTTTTTAAACAGTTGATGTTGTTCACGTCATTATTTCTAAGAAGAAAAATATTACTTGTAAGAGGCAGCATTGTTTAGTGACATCCAGAGTAAGCTCTGGAGCCAGGCAGACCTGGATTCCTATTCCGATTTAGCACTTGCTGCAAAATGTGGATAATAGCACTGAGCTTGTAGGCTGCTGCGAGGCTTAAAGGAGCCAGTGCATATTAAACACTTAGCGTATCGCCAGACTCATAGTGAGACCTCAATAGCACCCAGATCAGTATTTGTTCTTGCTTTTTTTTCTGAATAAAACAAAAGCGCTTGGACCTAATTTATTGTTAGTTATGACAATTTGTGAGATCTTTTTTGTTGTTGTTTACTTTTAATCCAGGCATGCATTTTATCTTGTGACCTCTATCTGTTGGTGTTCTGCCAAGAAAGTACAATTTAAAAAATATTCAGTGGTGTGTTTCGATAACAACCCTCTAATTAGACGGTGCCTTAAACAGTCTATGGTAGTGGATCAGACCACACCTATTAGAGTCACTGGTATTTCCTAGGTGGCAGAGGGATCCCCCTGGGCCACTGAGTCTCTGATGCTGTAACTGTGGTTAACCCTTCACTCCCTGTACTATAGGCTCCAGAGGCCACGGCTTGAGACCGTTACAGAAAAGTGCTGAGTTATGCTAGCTTTTCTTTCCCAGACTCTCCAAGCTTCTTTCAAGAAATCTTGTCTTGGTGCACAGGTCCTCATCTCTGTTCTTTTTTTTTTTTTAATGAACATCTATATCCACTTAGAGCTTTTATTTTTTTAATTAATTAGTTTTATTTATTATTTATTTATTTATTTAAAGATTTTATTGGGGAAGAGGAACAGGACTTTATTGGGGAACAGCATGTACTTCCAGGACTTTTTCCAAGTCAAGTTGTTGTCCTTTCGATCTTAGTTGTGGAAGGCGCCGTTCAGCTCCAGGTCCAGTTGCTGTTGTTAGTTGCAGGGGGCGCAGCCCACCGTCCCTTGCGGGAGTCGAACTGGCAACCTTGTGGTTGAGAGCCCACTGGCCCATGTGGGAATTGAACCAGCGGCCTGTGGTGTTAGGAGCACGGAGCTCCAACTGCCTGAGCCACCAGGCCGGCCCCCTCATCTCTGTTCTTGAACAGTTCAGATTTTGGACCCAAGTATAAAATGGGACTATACTACTATCTGGCACACGTTATGCCATTTTGCCTCCGAGAATATCATGCGATACTTTGTCAAATACTTTGTTAAATCCATGCCTAGCATATTCACCTAGATTCTCAGTCTGGCAAAGGCACTGAGGTTATCTCAGAAGATTTCTTTGTGTTATTGTCTCTCTCCCCTGTTAGACACTAAGAGCCAATAGGATAGAAACCATGTCTGTTCTGATCAAAACACTACAGACAAAATAAACATTTGAGTAACTTACAGACTGATAAACTGAACCCATCTGACTCTGAATGGAGACTAATTATTTTCTCTATGTGCTTCCATGTTTGTCCTTGAATAATTGTTTTCTGAAAAAATGTTCATAATCCACGTAAAAGTCACCACCACTGTGTGGAGCTCACCTCTGACTTCTGCATCTTGACTCTCCCCTGCTAATATGCCACACTTTGAAGAAGTTACAGACGTTTGTAGCATGTCTGACCACAACCAGGGCTAATGCAGGACAGCATTCATTCTGTAAGGCCGTCTAAGCAAAGCTAAAACCAGGTAGACATAAAGTTACCTTGAAACTAACTCGCTGAGCAATCCATTCATATAAGCTTTTCTAAAAACAATGGGTTGTTCTAGCTTTTTAAATTCCAGGTTCCAGCATCTCTGATGTGGTCGAGGTGGTATCAAATAAAGGCTGTATTTTTTCCTCTGGGGAAAGTGTTTTACATATAAATTCTTTACCAAACATGAGGCAAGGGGAGAGTGGATTCTGGGAATCAATGCCACTTGACTGACGGTTGTTCTTTGACTTATGAGGTCATCCAGATATCCTCCTCATGGACTTTGTCACAGCATTGACTTTAGTGACTGGAAAAGACCAGGGCAGCCATTCATTGAGGCTGACATTTCCATCTCACTCAGAAGATCAGGAAATGTGGTTAGAAACAAAGAATAAACACGTTCTGGATGCCATATCTGAGTATGGAAAAGAGAAAGACATTAGTGCTTTTTCTGAGAGGCACCAAACGTGACTCAGGGCTGCTGCTGAAATCTCCAGTGGAAACTGTTTCCTGGAAACAACTACTAGTGCAGGACAGAATTTGCAGCAATGGAAATGGATGTTTGGAGTAGGCAAGGGACTCCCTCAGGGTCATCAGAGGGAATATTGTGGTGGTCATGGAAATGCACCACTCAGATCTCCTGCTATGGGAGACTGATAACCCCAGCAGCTGCGCCTCTGGACTCACCACTATACTCATGCCAAGGTTATGTTTATCTTGAGCTATTCCCAGGCACCATGGCAAGGGTACTAAGACAGGCTCATTCCATGAGAGGCAGGACTCCTCCAAGAATAACTATGTCTCAAGGACTCCGCATAGGCTTGAAATCTTCCTTGAAAATTTACTGTAGTCTGAGACTCTTCTTACCCTCTCTCCTTCCACAGGTGTCAGACCTCTATTGCAGTCTGACAGCTCTCCTTGCCTTTCCTGCTCTCTCCTCCAAGAAACCCCTTGCATATATAATCCCATCTCGGTGACTGTTCCTTGGCAAATCCAAACTAATGTATGTAGTGATTCTTTGTCCAATCAACTAAGCACTGTTACTCTCCAAAACCAAAACAGATCATACATAAAAACCGACAATTAGGATGAGGAGAAAGACTAAATATATTTCTAATTCCCTAGACAAACCAGGAGTGAGAGCTTCTTTTTCTTTTTCTCATTAGCTAATCATAAAATACTTGTGTTCCCCATAACTTACTTGTACGTTAAGTCCACGCATGACATGGACTCTATGGCTCCCAGAGCCCGCAAAGGTAAAAGTACGGAATGTAGGCAGACCAGACAAAAGAGCAATGGACAGTTCCTGATACACGCCACCGTCGGTGAGCATGCCTATGTCCTGACAGGCTATGAGGGTGAATTATCCCAGGACATGATGGTCCTATGGTTCTGGAGAGTCAGCCCTACTGGGAGTACATGTATAAGGCAAAGAAGAACAAGAGGTCAAAGATGTTGACAATTGTGGTCCCCTAGACAGAAGCAGAAAAATCAGCAAATGTTGGTTTGGGAGGGTAGGCAAGGGTTTGGCTTATAACATATGTCATTCAAGGAGTGGACAGAATATCCAGGTTTAGGCATTCCAAAAGCTGCTGGAAAGAGAGAAGGAATGCTGAATGCTCCCTGATACGATGGCAGAATTCCTTCCCCATGAGTTTTTCTTTCCCATGGCCACCACTGCACTCAGCCCCGGGAGAATGCTGCATCCTGCTTCCCTCCTTTACCTGCAGCAGTGTGCTGAGCTGGTGTATGTCAGGGGATGAGAGGTGACTGTTAGCCTTTCCCAATTTTGCCTTCAGTGACTTCACATTGGTAGCTTGAAGTTGGCCATGGTGGGAACATTTACATCACAGACATCAGCAAATGCTACAAATCAGGACACTGCCCCCAAATGGGTTCTTAAATATTTACCAGCATTTATCAATCACTGCCTATGAGTGAAATAAGGACAGGGAATGTAGGGCCTTAAATAGGACGGTTGGGGAAGACCTCCAGGTTAAGGTTATATTTGAGCACAGACTAGATAGAGTGAGAAAATGAACCACGCAGATATCTGAGGGAAGAGCATTCTTGTCACAGGAAACAGCAAATGCAAAGCACCTGATACAGGAGTGTGTTAGGTATTCAAGGGACAGCAAAAAAGGCTAGGGTGGCCGGAGCAGAGTGCGTGAAGGAGAGAGTGGTAGGGAATGAGGTCAGAGATGGATGATGGGAGGAGAGGCAAATCATGAAAAATCTTTTAGATGATTATAAGGAATTTGACTTTTACTTTGAGAAAAATTGTTAGCCATTGCAGGGTATAAAGCAGTAAAGTGACATGAGTATGATTGAGATTTTTAAAGGATTGCTCCTTTTAAAAGTGATGCTTTGTGAAGAATAGACTGCAAGGGGCCAAGGTGGCTACAGAAAGACCAATCAAGAGGCTATTGCACCAACCAAGATAAATATAATGGTGACTAGGACCAGAGGGTTAGAGGTGGAGTGGTAGGAAGTGGATACAATGCAGCAGAATTGTTATTAGCAAGCAGCTTTCATTTCAGTAAAAGAAAGGCCTTCCTAATAGAGGTTTTATAATCCCCAACAAAGTACCAAGTGTTCTATACTTGGAGCTAATCAGGAAGAAGCCTGATAGCCACCCACCAGAGATACTATAGCAAACTTTGTGTCTATGTTGGGAAGAGCTTAATCCCACTAACCTCTACTATTCTACAATGGCATAGCGGCTTGGTTACACAAGGAAATGTTTCTGTTATAATGTGATAACTGAGTTATGGCTAAGGGAGCAAATATAGTCGGATATGTGTATTAAAATAGCTTCATTTCTGTTAGTGGTTTTTCTTGGATATAACATAATATGATAAGATATATGATATGACATGATATATGATATGATACGATATAATAGTTATATAATTATATAATATACTCGTACACTATATAATATGATATTTATAATTGGATATGTTATATGTATTATATAATATACACAATTATATATAACATAATATATATTAATACAAAATAATTGTATATATATATATAAATGTACTCTGAGATAGGCATGTCACCTCAAAACGTTTGATGGTAAAGTGGGGTGGGGGTAGATTAGTGCATGTGTCGCTCTCCGTGGTGCTGAAACACCGATGGTTAAGGGCTAATGTTCTTTCAACTGGGTGACTCATCCTCCATGGAGACAAGGCTACCACACTTGTGAGACCACCTGAGGTAGAGATGGGGATGGGGTTGGAGAGCTTAGAGAACAAATGAAGAAAGGATATCTTAGACTTCAGGATATTACATATGGAATATCAGTCCCTTAATTTTACAATTGAGGAAACAAGAGATAGAGAGCAAGCTCACTTGTCTAAGCCAAGACAGAGGACCCACTGTAATCTGGGATGGGACAAAATGAGAGAGGGCTAGTCCCGTGGGATTGTTCTTAACATTGCTGACAGAGCTTTCTACCAGCTGAATTCTCTATCAATATGTGACCCTATTTACCATCCCAGTGAAAAAGATTCCTCAGAAACATGCTTGGGTTTGTGCATAAGTTTTCCTATGCAGTAAATTGACACCCGGTACCCCCAATCTGGACTTTATATCTGCAAATGTCATGGAGCTGCTTTGTGGTGCCACCCCCAACATCCCAGGCCTTTGCAAATGACCACTACTTTTTACTAATCTTATCGAGCTTCTAACTGGCCTGTCATAATTTCTGAAAGATTAGGACTTAAGAGAGCTTGGTATGCTCGTACATGCTATTTTGTCCTTGGGTAGCTGACTACGCTCCGTGAGGCTGTAGATCTGCCATTTGATAAACTGCAATTGATGAGGTTGCAGATTCGGGGAAAGAACAGAGGAGTAAAGCACCCAGTGATCTGTCTCACAGCTGCTTAGTGAAGTAAGAGTTTGTGCTGTAATCTGGTTAATTTTTACAAAAGAAAAGAAAGCACAAGAGTCTGCTAAGATAGGTAATCACGCTGATTAAACTGGTGGGAGTTTTCCTTCCCTGGATTATCTAGGTAAACACAGATGTGCCCACGAGATAAGATTTAATATACGTGAGGAAGCTACATTAAATCTTCATTTTAAAACTTTGTTAAATTCTAATTAAGTGTGTGTTTTTTAACTGGGCTGACTGACATTAATAACCACTGAACTAGTGAATTGCAAAATGCCACTGACTCCTGATCTGTAAATAGAACAAAGCCATCTGTGCGGTGGAGAGCATGAAAGTTCCTGCCTCCCCCTCCCAGAGGCTCATTGTTACCTTGGGTCTCAGATGGAGGTGGCTCAGCTGCCTCGAGCACCAACTTTATCTGGCCTCAGGGCCCCAGAGCCAAGAGCAGGTGTGGGCCACATGCCTAGTCTCCCTTGGGGCTAGGAAGAGTGGCCTTGAGACCCATGCTGCAAACAAAAGCAGGGAAAGAAGACTATCCTAGCTGTTTCAGCCTGAGTCTGATATAGAACTCCAAGACAGGGGAAAACTGGCTTCCTTTATTCAAACACCCCCTACCTGCTAGTGTCTGAGAGCACTTCAGATTCAGAAGGTGCTTTTACCAAAGTCTATCTCCAAGCCTAAATCCTGAGGTTCTCACCAATATGCTATTTAAAGTCTGCATAGGTGCCAACTGAGGCTAGGAGGGCATGTGTGGAGAACTGTCTGGATGTCTCATCTTCCCCTACATTCCCCACCCCCAAAACTGTTTCATTCAATTTTTATGGACTCTTCCTCTAAAGAAATACACTTGCCATTGCTACTCGGCCTTTCTCTCATACTAGATCTTTTCTTTCTCTTTTCTCAACTTTCTTTTCCACTTGAGTAAGCGTATTGCAAGAAAATTCCCACTAACAAACATAGTTTAGCAAATGAAGAAAATTTCCTGGCAAAGAAAGGGGTCTCCATCTTCAATTATGCAATCTAAGGAGAATCCTGGGAGAGACGTTTTGCCCTTAAGAACTCCTGTCTGGATGCTGAGGTTAAGAATGCAGCTAAGGGAGGACCCCTGCCCAGGCCTTCAGATTTCCCTGGTTTAGGGAGTTTCTGATGGCTGGGTTTCTGTGAGGGATGGGGGAGGGCAGGGACTAAATAAATGGTTGGGGGTGGAGGAGGTTCCTGAGGGCTGTGCCTGGTTCCTATAAGGGCCTCAGGAGGCCACTGTTCAGGGCCTGATCCTGTATTGCAGGCTGAAGCTGGCTTAATTGCTGGTAATTAAGGCAGGATCTATAGTTTCAGGGCATGCCTGGTGGGGGAGGGGCTGGGTTTCTGGCCTTGGATGAGCTGCAGGAAAGCAAATGGCTGCTCCGCTGAGCTTGCAGCGTCACCACTCCCAGCAGGGCCTGTTGCTGGGCAGTTTTCAGCACCAGTAGTCATTGTGGATGGAGAATTGTCATTTCAAAGGAAATCAAGATAGAATGAAAATAGGCTTTACTGAGAGTTTACTATAGGTTAGGCATTGTGCATATTTAATTCTCAAAACATTTCAATGGGTGAATTTTTAATTGATGATGATGATAAAAGATTAAATAGTTACTCCAGGTCTACAGTTCACACATAATGTAAATTCAGTCCTTGGATCCTGAGTTTGTGCTTTCAAGGCCCATGCTGTTTTGCAGTTTGCAAGCTGATAGCTCATGAAGCTGGGTTTGCCCTTCAATGTGCCAATCCCCACGTTGCTTTAGAACATGGAAATGTCCAATGAAATTGAGGATTTCTGATTTTCTTGAGAAACTGATAAGACCTGCCAACACAGGCCCAATTTTTGCATGGCAACACTGGCCCAATTTGGGGGGCTCAGTGGCTGCTGCCCCATCTAGAGAGGGAATCACCAGTTTCCCTGGAGATTTTGTTTTTTTCTCAGTTTATACTGCTTCCTCTTGCTTAACTTCTAGCCCCTTTCAATCATTTATAGGACTTGCCTGGCCCTTGTTGGCATTCTGAGATTGTGACACTGCCTCCGCTAATGCAAAATAAAGCACAAAATAAGAGTAAGAGCTGGAATAAAGGAATGAGGTGGTAAGGCCCCGTTACAGGAGCAAGTGAGCTTGTACTCAGTCGCACACTCAAAGAGCAAAAGCTCACCTCTCCTCCAATTTATCCGTAGTCTCATTTTCAGCCTCCCAGATAAGCAGAGAATAGCTTGATGCGGCCAGTGGGAGAGATACACAGAAATCTCAAGAAGCACTGTAGTCTGAGACAAGCAACTTTCCTGTCTGCTTTTAACAGATTGCTTTTCATAAAGCTTTGCTGTAGCTCTGCTTTATCATCCCTGCCTGCGCTTCCAGCTGGACAGAATCCGAAAGCTAAAAGCCTGCAACTTGCAGAGAAGGCAGGCATCTGGCTGCCCCCGTGGCTGTATAGCCACACCAGCCTGCTTGCTTCTGGGTAAGCAGGTGGGAAATTTCATCTGAGTCTAAAGTTTCCTGCTGTATCAGTCTTCTCCGGGCTCCTGCAGAGTTCAGACTCACTGTATCTGCATGGACAATCCTGCTATGTAAAGGCTGAGGTGCCTTTTGCAGAGGAGAGTACAATCAAATAATTTATTCCCTTTCTTGAATCAGAAGAATCAGCCACTCTGGTCAAGGCAAGAACCATCATGAGGTGGTTCAATGTTGCAGTTCAGATTTAATTCCTTGGAGTGTGCAAAGAATGAGCTCACATCAACATATCCAGAGAAGCAGTGCGACTGCCAAGCTGAGGCATGACACTCCAGAGGGCTTTGTCTTAGAATATGTCTTTTATGCATGAGAATGACAATTACGCGTTGGTTACTGACTGTCATTTTCACACTTTCACAGGCCAGGAGACTCTGGCCCTATAGAGGTGCACTCTAGTGTCTTTCTCCCAAACAACTTTCTTCAGGGTTGTTGACTAAAATATCTATCTCACTGAAGCCTGCTCTTTTCTAAACCTAAACCTCGGAGGGTAGGGCCCCTAATGGGATGACTTCAGTTCTGAGCAGAGGCGATGTAGCAGACCCCTAAGAGCAGGGTGCAGACTTACACAGCCCTGGGTTTGTGTCCTGGCTCTGTCACTTGCCAGCTGAGTAGGCCTATTAGTCACGTAACCTCTCTGAGTTATGGTTTCCTCATTCAAGGGTTGTATAATGACCCGATCTCTCTGGGTTGGAATGAAAACTCTTTGAAAGAATATAGCATATCAAAGAGCTTACAACACTTGGCAATTTGGTATATAGCAAGTGTTTAACTTGTTTGTTCTGTCTCTGCCTACATCTCTAATTTTGCTTCTTCAATTTTGCTTCTTCGTATCCTCCACTCTCATTCTCAGTGCGGTTTCTTTTGATAACAACATTCTTTCCAACCTTCACCCCACACTTGCTATCTCCCTTTTCCTCCCCACCTCAGATCACTGCCTTGCCGGCCCTTCCAGACTGGATCAGGTCCCCTGGCTGAACTCTTAAACTACCTTGTACTTTCTCTTGTAGCACTTACTGCTGCTTGTGAAATAATGCTACTATCTGTCTCTATCACTACATTTCGAACTGAGTAGGAGCAAGGCTCTACTGTTTTACCTACTCTTGTGTCCCAAGTACCTGACACATAGTAGGCCCTTAATACTTGTTCAGTGATTAATAGATGATAAAATTCAGCTCAACGTTTCTTTTTGTTATATAATAAATGGACAATTAACAGTCACATGTTGAGATCATTATAACCATATACAAAAATTAACTCAAAATGGATCAAAGATCTAAATGTAAGAGCTAAAACTATAAAACTCATAGGAGAAAATGTAAGAGTAAACCTTCACGACCTAGAATTTGGCAATGGAGTCTTATAATAAAAGCACATGCAACAAAAAGAAAAAATAGGTAAATTGAATGTCCTCTACATTAAAAACGTTTGTGCTTCAAAGGACACTATCAAGAAAGTAAACAGACAATTCACAGAATGGGAGAAAATACTTGCAAATCATATATCTGATAAGGGACTTACGTAAAAAATATACACAAAGAACTCTTACAACTCAATAGTAAAAACATACGTAACCCTATTAAAAATGGGCAAAGGATTTGAATAGACATTTCTCCAAAGAGATATACAAATGGCCACTAAGCACATGAAAAGATGCCCAACATCATTATCCATCAGGGAAATGTAAATCAAAACCACAATGAGATACGACTTCGCACTCACTAGGATGGCTAGAATCAAAAAGTCAGATACTAATAATTGTGGGCAAGGATGGGGAGAATTCAGAACTCTCAGACACAGCTGGTGGGAGTGAAAAATGGTGTAGCCACTTTGAAAAATAGTCTGACAATTCTTCAAAAGATTAAACATAGAGTTACCATTTGACCAGCAATTCCACTCCTAGCTATGTACCCAAAAGAAATGGAAATATGTTTCTATACAGGCAAATGTTCATAGCAGTATTATCCATAATAGCCAAGAAGTAAAAATAACCCAAATGTCCATCACCTGATGAGTGAATAAATAAAATGTTGTGTATCCATGCAATGGAATATTATTCAGCCATAAAAGGGAACGAAGTACTGATATCTGCTAAAACATGGAGGAACTTTGAAAACATTATGCAATGTGAAATAAGCCAGACACAAAGGAACACACATTGTGTGGCTCCAATTATATGAACTGTCCAGAATAGGCAAATCCATACAGACAGAAAGTAGATTAGTGGTTGCCTGGGAGGCATTGGGAATTAAAAGCTAAAGGGTACAGTGTTTCTTTTGGGAGTGACGAAAATATTCTAAAATTCATTGTGGTGATGGTTTCACAACTCTATGCATATACTAAAAACCACTGAATAGTATACTTTAAAAGGGTGGATTATATAGTATATGCATTACATTTCAAAGCTGTCAAAAAAGAGAGAAATCATTATATATCTATGAATTGTTAGCTATTAAGAAGCATGTGACTCTCTCCCACAAGCTGGGAAGCCAAGCATACATGAAACAGTAACAATACAAGTGGGCTAGAATCAAATGCTACCTCAGGAAACAACAGTTGCAGTCCTGAGAAGGCACATGGCCTGGGGAGGTGGGAAATCTTGATAGGAGATATTTTAAACTCCAAGTACAGAAGTTACATCCTGTGACACTTGGTGGTGACACGAGTTATTTTCTAGTACTGTTGTCTGATTTTTCATGTGGTTTAGTCAGGTCTGCCCAGCTGGAGGGACTGCTGCATCTTAGTTTTTCCCCCAACTGCAAGCATAGAGCCTGATACCAGCTTGGGGTGCCTGAGTTCTGTGACTGGGGATGGAGCCAAAGTCAGGATTCAGAGCTTCCGTCTGAGCTGACCTATCTCTTTTTAATCATGCCTGCATCGCCAAGGGCTTCCGTTTTGCAAATGGCTTCCCCATGTTTTCATTTGTTAGCCAACCTCGCAGCAGCAGCCCAGGAGGGCAGAAGAGCACGCTAATGTTACTGATGTTACTGTCTCAAGTAACTGGAGAATAGGAAGAGCAGGGAGGCTGGTCTTACTTGAAGGTCACCCAGGGGGCAAGCACCTGGCTGAGCAGGGATTAGCATAGATGTGACTGTTTTGCTAAGCCCAGAGCCAGGTTGTTTATCTGTTTCAGAGATAGGTTTACAGCCATTTAAGGGAGGGAAAAAAATGTCAGTCTGAATCAATCTTTATTTTAGGACTGAAATAAGTGTGTGTGTTGGTGGTGGTGATGGTGGGGCAAATCACATCTTTAAGAAGAAAAAAAATACAAATAATAAAGTTACCAAAAAAGTGTTCATGATCCCCAGTATCTCTAAGGCGTTCTAACATCTACATGCTGAGATGTGAAGATAACCTTAAGCCAGCCTCAATGTTCATTTGGCGAGTTTGTTCTATTTAATATATCATTTAAAGTATTTGTTCACTTAGGCCATGACTCATTGCTTCTCTGAATTCTATTTTTAGCTGTTGCTCCCAGTTGGATTTTTCCACATATCAGATGTTCAACTACGTGTCTAAGGGACCAATATTTGCTTTGGGGATGAAAAACTGACCATATAGTTTTATTATGTATAAATTGTAAAAAGTTGTGGTAAAAATGTCTTTCATCTCCCCTAAAATTAAGATTGAGGTGGCACCCTATAGAGAATATATGATGAAATGCAATTTAAATATTTTATAAGGTATATTTCTGAGACAGCCAGAGGAAGATGGGGGATACCTACCTGTATGTTACTGTCTAATACTAGCACATCTGACTCCCGACCCTCCTCCTTAGAAAGGAATCTGGTAGTGACAAGAATAGGGAAAGATCAATCAAACATGCTGACATAGCAGAGGAGTGATTTTGTGAAAAGCTAAGAAGGCTTTAGAGAAAAGTAGTGGCTAGAATGGAGGGCGGCCGGAAGAACAGATGCAGAGAAGGGCAATCAGGTCTTGAGAAGATGGAACAGGAACTTGAACCGAGAGAGAGAAGGAACCTTAGGACAGACAGATGATAATGGAGACTGACCAGAAGGGTGGACCACATGCCTGCCAAAAAATAAACATTTGTTAATCTTTATTTTTTTTCTGAGTTTATAACAAACATATGCTTGCGTTTATAGGTAAATGCATAGAAAAGTTAAGGATTGATACATAGCAACTGATGACAAATTCTGGAGAGGATAAATGGAAGGGGGTTGGAGGGAAGTGGGATGATTGCCTTTTACTCTAAATACCATTTAGATTGCCTTTTTTCTAAATAACAAAAATGTATCATGTAATTAAAGAAAAAATAAATAAAGGACAAAGGGGAGAGGGTACAACACTATGTGTGGCCGTTGTTAAAAAATAAAATTAGAATCACGTAAATAGGAGAAAATAAAAACCATCTTAATCCTGCCACTCAGAGATGACCATACTAGGAGTGCATTTCTCACCCAAACCCAGAACAGTGGATTTGGGGTCTGGACAGAAAGTCTCTAGTAGTAGAGAAAAGGCTGCCACTCCAATAGGATTGGGGACAAGAGGCCAGAAGAGAGAATCACATGAAAGTCTGAGGTTGAGGCCGGGGTCAGAGATCAGGGGTTAGAGGGAACAGAACCAGCAAAAGGAGCTTGGGGGCTCAGATATTACAGTCAGACATTCATCCTCAACTCTGTTTTCATTCTGGGCCCATAAATGATGATGTCCTCAGTGAGAGGGCCAGAGTTATATTTGGATCTTGCCCAAATTCGATGCTGGAATTACACACAGAATTAACACTACCCCACAGAAAGCTCAGCCTCTGGTGGGAAGGGGGCTGGGAGGGAGCTTCTATAAAGAGGGGTCAGTGGCCTTGGAAGTCTGTCTTAAATAAGGAAAGAGAGGTCTATGATCGAAAGAAGAGTGACTTAGAAAGAGTGTAGAAGCAATGGCAATGATATTGGACTTGGAACAACCCTTCCTTGTATGGACTGTCCATACATTGCAGGAGTTTGGCCATCCCTGGCCTTCTTTCAGTAAAGGTGCCCTAGTCATAAGATGACCCCAAACACCACCACACACCCAAATATCTCTATGGCCTCAGTTCACATCCTTGTTGGGAAAGCACTGGATCCAACGCCCAAATAAAGCAGCATTATGAGACTGTAACCCCCCAATTCTCTCCTGCTGCAGGGAAGTTGAACTGTGGCTTCAAACTGGGCCCCAGAGATGAGGTAGACTGGAGGGGTTCTAAGTAAGAAGAGAAATAGGGGAAAGGCATGAAACCAGGAGGCGCAGTTGATGGAAGAAACATGTCCCACTCTAAGCTCTGATGGAGAAAGCCACAAGTCCCCTACCCTGAGCAGAGGCAGGAACCACATGGGGGTCACAGGAACGGCCTGTTTCATACCACCAGTTCTGAATCAGGCAGCCACACCATTCCTTTGTAGTTTACAACTTCAGCTTTGGATTTCACACATTTTTTTAAGGAGGATGAAAACAGTCAGTTGTTGGGTCTGTTGTAAACATTTAAAGGAATATACTTTTAATCTATCACAGCATTAAACACCTCTTGAAATAGAGCCTGTCACATCTATAAGACGTGAAACTCCTCCATCTCAGCATCTCTCCAGATTTAACCACTTGGAGGGAAAGAAAACATTCATATTTACATAGGACATAGACAGTAGTTATCCAATAAATCTTGGTTCTATTTTTAGATGCACATCTCTCGGCTTTCCAATAAGTGGATACCAATGCAGGGTTTGCAAAATTAAATCAAGAAATCAGTTTCTCATTTTAAGTGGAAAACGCATAGCATTTCTGGGTTTGCTCATATCCATTTTCACAAGCAAGTTAATTGCTTGAGAATATGCATGTAAGTATTTTTTCCCCTTAAAGCTGTCCTACACAGAGCTGCTCAAAGAACAAATAGATAGCTCAAAATATTTAAAAAAAAAAGAAAAAAAAAGAAATTTTGTGAGACATAAAACAGTAAAACCTAATATGGCAGACTACAAATGCAGGGCCTTGGAAAACCCAATAGATGCTCCAGCCCTTGGATGCCTCTTTCTAATTGGGAAGAAGCCCCCCATTCTCCCACCCTTTATAAAGAAACTGAAGCAAATCAGCAAGAGTGTCTGAGAAACTCTTATTTTCTCCATCCTATGTGGTCCCCCATCAGCTCTGGATGTAGCCCTACAGCATCAGCTAAGAGACCAAGGATGAAAGCAGCAGCAAACATTTATGAATGGTCGCCCTGTGCTGGGTGTTATACTAAACACTTCACAGGCTGTAACCATCACAACTCGCTGAGGCAGGTACTCCCCATTCACAGATGCGGCCACTGAGACACCATTAGGAAAGTGGGAGAACAGCAACCCTTGGAGGCCTCCAGAATGCCCACCTTCTATCAGTTTCTGGCTAGGAGAGAACAAAGGCAAGAGAACTGCCCCTGAGAAGTTCTCCTGTAGGAGGGGCCAGATGTGAATGCAGGGCTTGGGGCAGGTGTGGGCCTGTTCTATCCAGCATTCATTTTTCCAATAAGCTCCCGCAGGCAGGCTTGCCGTGCAATTTTTGTTACTGCTATCATTGGAGGTCACCTAAGCCAATCCAAGTGAACAGGAAAGGGTCTCTCCCCTCCATCTGTCCCTTCTTTGCTTATTCAGCATCTTTTCCTGAATGCTGGAAGCAGCTGGGGCCAGTGAGCTGGAACCCAAGCAGATCAATACCATGTGCACCTGAGGACATTGTGAGCCCAGTACTAAAGCTCACTCCAGTATGTCAAGCGTGGTGTAGGGGTTAAGTAGACTTTATCTAATGTCAGGAGGTTCATCTGGTTTTCTGTCTTGCTCACTCAGTACAGCTTTAGAGAAGGTAAACTCTGTGTAATTTAAATATTTGGAATAATGCTTTGTATGCAGTGTTTCCATAAATAATAAAATTGTCATCTATCAATATACGCGTATATAGTGGGGGTGCCAAAAATGTATACACGTGAATTGTACTCATCTTTTGTTATCGGTATATATTGACTATCACAATTTTAATACAGTTTTTTCCTTTCTTAAAATGTGTATACATTTTTGGCACCCTCTGTATATAAAACACATATAGCATATATATTTAAAATTTTAGATAATATGTCTTCCAATCACACTGCCTGTGAAACGTCTTTTAAAAACTGAATGCAATTTTCACTGTGCTATGAAACATACTGTACGATACCCAGAGGGCAAATTCTTTAGCAAAATGAAAAATACAGTGGTAATGTAATATGCGCTTACATGTTTTATAACAACAGTTTTGTGGGGTTTTTAAATCATCTTTTCTTTAAACAAGGGCACAGCACTATTGCAATTAATAATAACTTAGGCAAACTTTAATTCTCCTTCCCAATGTTGCTGCCACCCCCAGGCTAGAGGGCCCTTCCATGGTGATGTATATCACATATGCCATCTTCTCTCCAAACAGTGCCTCCTTTCTCAAATTGTGTTCAGAGGTATGGTTCTTTGCTGGAGCTTAAAATTTTCTTTGGCCCTTTAAGAGCCGTGGGAAGGAAAAAACAAAACAAAACAAAAAAACTGGGGAGACGTGGTAGATAAAAATGGATGGAAGAGAACTAATACATTTTTTTTCCTGCTAAAATATTTCTAGGAATATCTCTCCTTAAAATTAGAGATGTTTCACCAAATTTTGCTAGTTGAGGTCACTCAAACGAAAATAAATGCCTCTATTGCAGGCCACAGATTCTGTCTCCCCTTAAGGACATTACATTTTAAAGAAAACTCCTGCACAAGTGCAAATGCACACAGAGAAACAGTTTGTCAGATGTCTAGTCACACAGATGAAACTGCCCTGCTTGTCGTTTTCCTCACCCACATTCCTAATAGGCAAAGAGGAACCCTAAGTCCCTGTAGCCAAAGGCAATCCTAGGTCTGGGATCACAATGCCACAAAGAAATGAAAATGCTTTCAAAGCCGACACATAATGATGGATCCCCAACTATTTGGAAAGATAGAACTATCTGGCTCTCCCAGGATTAGAGACATTTTACCCCACGTGCCCCAGAAGCTAGAAGGCTGAAGTCAGGGGGATTGTACAAGATACTGGTCTTTAAAAAGAGCCCACAATTTGAACACTTTGCTGAGCTATTCAACAGAAAGCGCTGTGGAAAGCCAAAATGCTATGCCATGCAGGAATAAGTGGGCAGAACTAATGCTAGTGTGAGATTTATTTATCTATGTAGCTGTTACCTTTCTGGGGCATGGCTGAGCAGAGGTGGACTACAATCTGGTTATTTTGTTATATTGGCCCACTGCTGCACTAATTTAAAACAGCTTTTAAAATAAATAAGACCCTTTGGACACCTTTAAACTGTGGCTACACGTATAAATATTTAGGGGCAATAACAATGCAGATATGCTTTAGTCTTTCACAGATACATGTGAAAGTGCTTAGCACACAATGAAAGACTAATAATAAGATATAATAATATGTTATATATAATATTAAGTTGGTGCAAATGTAATTTTTTAAAATGTAATCTTTTAAACCGCAATTACTTTTGCACCAACCTAATATATTCAAATATCTGTATTTATAGATATATAATACACATTATACCTTATAATAAGATATAAGAAAAGATAATAATAAGATATTATTCTCTACATTGCTGCTATTGATAAATGAAGGAACGATTACATACAGATTATAAGGCTCAACCATGTTAGAGAGACTGGGTTTGGAAGGAATTCTGGAACACACAGACTTGTCCTACGCAACAGAAAGGCAGACTCTACCTGGGTGATCCCAACCCAGTTTGGATTGTTCTAAGTAATTCAGACCAGCCAGGTATCTCACAAACCTGTGAGCCTGTGTGAGCCGATGTGCCTGTCTTCATGGTATTTAGCCTGCACAGGACGTGTGCTTCTGTGTTGGGTGGACTCGGGCTCGGCATCGTCTGCAGGATATTAATCACGTGAGCTCTAGGAGCGCTGGAGTGCTCAAAACACAAAGCCGCTGGGGAAGAGCTGGTGATCTGAAAATTACCACCAGTTGTCTCAGAGGGCCTTGGAAAAGTTCAAACAGAACCTTCTCCCTCTGTGGTCTGGTGCCTGTTTGCACATAAGTGAGGACGAGAAACCCATCCTCGACCACATCACGGCATTCAGTCTTCACTTTTCTCAGGGGAAGAAACGTGTAGCCCATAAAACCGATAGCAGCAATCTCCTGCCTTGATGTGCCTTGTAAGAAAGGATTTGCCTGAAATCCATCGTGTTCTCATTCTATGTAGAATTATATAGGTCCCCAAATATTTTCCAGGAACAGTGCTCTTCACTGTTGCTATGGAATACAAAAGACTTGTCCCTGCCTCAGACAAGTGAAGGCTCATGTGCCGCAAGAAAAGGAAGCAAGTCATCAAATAACATGAAAAGATGATGCTTTGCTTGAGTTTAGATGTTTTCTTTTTTTTTTTATCAAGATGATTTATTCATATTATTTTCATTGAACATAATAGATTCTTTAGTCCGTCTTCACCTTCACGTGACCTTGGGTTTTATGGTGTGATAACTGTGTTGATTACAGTCATGTTGGATACAAATCAACTCTGGAATAACCTAGATGACAGCCTGGCAGGGAGCTGCAGATAAACAAGGAAGGCTCCAGTTACTAGATTGGGGGGTGCGGGGAGTGGGCTCACACAGGAGTTACGGACCGCGTGGTGGGGCAGCCTTCCCGAGAACCAGTGGGACAGGCTGAGAGCAGCAGAATCATCCTCTTGCTGACTTTTCCATTTGGTTTCCAGGCCTGCACTTGGAACAATAAAATGTGATCTCATCCCTGATCTCACTGGCTTCTCCCAAGGCAAGGCTACTAGAAACTTGACGCTTTGCTTCCTCCTCAACCTCCCCGTGTCAATCACAGCTCCCAATTTTTGAGCATTTTCTCTGTGCCTTAAATGACAATGTATTTTATAGGTGTTTAATCTTCGCAACTGGATTATTTTTACCTCCCTTTCACCGATGGGGAGTCTGAAGTAGAGAAATTGAATGATTTGCTCAAGAAGTGGCTGGGACACAAATGGAGACTCGATGGCCACATTATGCAGATACCGGAACTTTTCTGTTTTCTTCTTTCTTCTTCAACATTCTTTTTCTCCCCCAAGGCCTTGCCTGGATCTTTCGTCCTCCCACCTTCAACTTTTTAGGGCTGGTGCTTAAATTCTCACTGAAAGAAATGACAAGCAACTAATCGCTGCAAACCTCAGTTTCTGCATTTGTGTCAACATCTGGTGGTCAGATGTCTTAATCAGCAGCTGATGTTGGGGTGCTGGAAAGAGGGAGCAGGAACGTTTTTTGCATATCGCCCACCATTTTTTGTATGTTATTTAGCTTCTGAGCAACGCTGAGATGCATCAAAATAAGGGGACATTTAGAAGAACCTCATGTGTGAGGGGGGGCTCTTTAGAGAACCACTGCCCTCTAAGGACTTTTCAGCTATCAGCCAGAGAATCCATTTCCTACCACAAGCACAGAACTTGGAACGCACATTTTAGCGGTGGCTTCTAAGTGCCTATTTTTATCACTGTCCAGTTATTGATGAACTGAAATGTCTTTTATTTTCCATTGATGCTGTCATCTTTTGCTATTTATTTTAGGTAGATGAGATGTCGTGAGAACAAAACTTCACCACCATCTCCACAAAGCAGAATAGGAGCTATTATAAGGCTCTTTAATTCATCCTCAAGGAGACCCTTCTCTTCATAAATAAAAATGGTTGCAGTTCTGTTTTGATATTTTGGTGGAACTTTTCAGTATCAAAAGATCTCAGATTAAAAAAAGAAAAGTTGGTCATTGCATTGGCTGTATGGAGATTTACATTTTGGAGTGATTTTGCTCAGCATCAGCGATAGATGCTGCTGCAGTTACTATGTGTCCTCCTGCCTTGTCTCCTCAAGAGAACAAGGATTTCTGCCCAGCTACTTTCACAGGGTCAGGCCCCATTACGCCTCAGCCCCTGTTCAAGGAGATCACAGAGCAGCTTTCTGAGCACTGCCCTGCCCCTGCCATTGGCAGTGGGGGGGCTGCCAATCATTACAGCGATTCAGAAGGATGATTTGGGATCTGGCTGGACTTCTCTTGCTGGTACCATATACCATGTTTCCCCGAAAATGAGACCTAACCGGAAAAGAAGCCCTAGCACAATTTTTCAGGATGACATCCCCTGAACATAAGCCCTAATGCATCTTTTGGAGCAAAAATTAATATAAGACCCGGTCTTATTTTCAGGGAAACATGGTAGTAACTTCCTGAGAAGACTGCAGTCACCATCTTCCCTTCTCCAGGGAAAACCGAATGAATGATCCAGAAAACAAAGGTTCCCTTTTCAAGGATCAAGACACCTTAAATTCCCTTCCTGTTCATTTTGCTACTACCAGAGAAATACTTCTCAAAGACCACCTTTGTGAAGGGAAATCAAGAGGGCATGTTGTCCCATTGGTCTGTTTTTCTAAGGGAAGGCACAGAGAACATATGGAAGCACCCGACTTTTAAGCCCAGAAACCAGATTTGAATTATAGCATAAGAAATATAGGTTTTCTATAGGAGATAACTAGTTACACTTTTATTTTTAATTTAATTTTTGAATAAGTAGTACAATCACATGGACTATAATTCAAAAACTATACACAGTAAAAAAATCTCCTACCCTCCCTGTGCTTTATCTGTTGGGTTTTTCTCTCCTGTGTATCCTTCCAGAGATATAGTGTGCATATACAAGCAACTGCATATCTATTCCTGTTTTCCCCCACAAATAGTAACATATTATATTCAGCACCTTGCTTTTTTTCACTTTACAATATGTTTTAGAGATCTTTCAATATCAGTACATAAAGAGTCTTCTCTTTTTTCATGGCTGCATAGTATTCCATTCAGTGAATGTACTTTGTGGGGTTTTTTTGTTTTGTTTTGTTTTGCTACTGCCTTTAATGTTGGCCAATAATTTCCTGTGGTTTGGCTATTGAAATCTGGACTAGTTACTGAGAGCATCTGAGACTCTGTCTACTTGGAGGTATTTAAAAATGAGATAAGCCCTCATCATACGTCAGTTATAATACTACTCACCAGACAGGTCCCCTGAGAGTGCCTTTTGAATAGGGTCAGCTGAGGATTGCTGAGAACTTGGACTCCAGAATCCTTCACAGCAGGCCACAAGGCACTGGGTGGTTGCTAAGATGGATTCACCTATTTTGCAGCATTTTAAAAAATGAATGTGAAACATTAATGAATAGTATTTGATAGTAACTTAGATATATATATATCCATGTGTGCTTAAATGAGGGTCATCCTAATATTTGCTTTTAAAATGTTATAGTTAATGTAGTAAAACAGAAAACACATCTGACATCTGCTCTGTTCCACCGTGGCACTTAACTGGGGTAATGCTCCCTTTGCCTTATGGTGCGCATTTCAAATGCAGTGGAAAGGATTTAAATGCCTTCTGATTCGGAGCTTTAAAGATTCCAGTTGACGCTACAGTGATTAACTTTAAGCAACATTTGAACTATATTTAACTAGAGTCTTCAAATCCATTTCCCCCCTTCTTGGAGCTACATTATTTATATCACTGACATAATATCAATTTTGATAGATCTCAGGACTATGCTCCATCAGCCCTATCTCGAGAACAAAGGCTCTTAGAACATGTGTGACAGGGGGAGACAATGTGACTGTGGGAAGTGGCAGCAGGTGGGACATCTTATCTTCCTGAATTACACTTTGGAGAGTTCAACTTGAAATAAATGACCAGGAAGATCCGTTAAGCTGGGTTCTAGGTGAGAACACGTTGTGTGTTGCTCTTTTGTTTTAGGAGCTTGTGAAGTAACTGGACTGTACACAGGCCGTTGGGAGACACCAGCCAAGAGGCCACACCGCCTGTCTGCCGTGAGTCCTTCCTGGAAGGGAGCAGAGGGTGGGCACCCCACTACCTCGCCTAGTAGTCCCAGGGCCAGTCACACTGGTGTTCAATGTGTGTTACTAAACTGAGCTGTTCTCGGAGTCCTCACTGGAGACATGAGAGAGTAAAGAAGTTTATGGAGGTTTACCATGTGCGCTCAAGTGGGGAAAAATTCAAACTAGGGCAGAAAGAGGGGGAGTTATAGAGACAATAATGAAGCTTAACCTTCAGGACCCCTTACTTGCATGGACCCCTTACTTGCATGGACCCCTCCAAGCCCCTGTACATATGTTTATACTCATTATTTTGAAACATTTTCTTAAAGAAGACCACCAAATTTTGTAAGCTTTAGATCCAGAAAATCTATATCCATGATGAGCACAAAATAGCATATAAATATGACTCTATTTTAAAAATGGAAAATTCTATTAAAAAATAGAATAACAAACATATATATATATGTTTATATGTTTGTTACATGATATATATATATATATATATATATATATATATATATATATATATATCATGCTCTAACACACACATTATGGAGGATATATATCAAAAATATTAAAACTGGTTTTCTCTGAAAGTGACAATTCATTTACTATTTTCTATTTTACTGAAGTGATCAAGCAAATTAGTGCCATGCTAAAACTTGCATTTTTTTTCTTCTTTACATGTAAAGAGCATTTCTTTGAATTTACTAACATTTTCCCAACTTTTCCTTCCAGTCAATCATTACCATATTTCTCCCCATCCAGCACTGGGAATGAAATTGCCTTGTTAGGTACTTTGTAATCATAACTCTAATTTGGAGAAGTAAAATAAAAATATAAGAGTGAACCTGGTCCCCTCTGAGTTAAAATCCTCATATTCCTGGAAGGATGCACGTCTGCTACTTGGCAGGTTTTTGCAGGAAGTTGATGTAAGAGTTAAGAGTTTCTCTTTCCCACAGGCTGTGGTTCAATCTCTAAGTCTTTCTAGTCCCCTCACCCTCACGGTCACACTCTGTCATCAACCCCAAGTGTCTTCAGCCATGCTCACTTACATCTCTTCCCATCACCTGGGAAGGAACTTAAACTCTAAAACTCTGAGGTTAGGAAAGAGGGCCTCTGACCTTCAGCTCTCTGTCCATGAAACCCAGGACAGTAGAAGCTGTGTCCTTGGAGTTCCAGGCACCATTAGAGTGTCTCGGCATTAGAATCACCTTCACCAGCAATAACTGGCAGCAAGTCTTGTCAAACACTGCTCTTTCTCACGCTCCCACACCCTCACTCTCAGAGACTGTCCTTTGCAATATTGCACCTGCCCCTCCTCGTCCTGAGTAACGGAGGGCCAGGCCTGGGGAAGAGGCAGTAACTTGACATTGTCCTGAGGCCATTATTCGTGTCCTATCGTGTTCTCTGTGACCCTCAGAGAAGAGCACAGGAGACAAGACCACACTGTGAGTGGGTGGCTATGGTCTTGATGGGTTTGACGAGGAGAGAAAAAGAGGCAGAGCTTAGAGTGAGGAGCTTACTTAGGGGGTCACAGCCTATCTCTATAGAAATTTCATTAATTTGTTAACTCGCTCACTCATTCAGTTTTTCAAGCATTCAGCAGCTACATCATGTTCTTACTATGTGCCAGGAACTGTTTTGTCTGCTGTGGATACAGACAAAGGTGAACAAAACAGATAATAACATAGCATTTATGTAGTCACAGCATGGTGAGATCATTTCCTGGTCTTTTTTAGTATAGCTGTGATTTTTCTAAAAATAGGCAGACACAAAAACATACGCCCAAAAATACAGAATAGCAATCTTTTGACTTGTTAACAAAATTCAATTACAGTTAGGTGTGTGCCTGAAAAATATTAGCATGACTAGAAACCCCCTTCTTACAATCTCAGTTTAGCACTCCATAGCATTGGCACCAGCCTGCCAATGGAGGACAAGAAAAGGCATGGCACCATTCAAAACATGAGGGTTTCTCTGGGAAAGAAACCACTTAAAACAGTCACCGGCACATAGTAAGCACCATGTAAGTGTCAGCAACCATCATCGCCATCGTCTTCAGTCATTATTTGGGGTAAAAGGGGCCACAAATGCAAAGATGTGGAAGTAAGAAAGAGCTCACAGAAACTTGTGAGAGGCACAAGAATGGTGAGGTATTGCGCTGCAGAGACAGGTAGCGGACAGACCATGGGGAGCCTTGACCGTAAGTGCCACTATGGGTTCTTAGTGTCTCTAATTCCCCCACTAAGTTAGGGTCCCACTAGCATTCCCCTTGACTTCTACTCAAATGGAATATTACTTGGCATCTCTGTTTCCCCTTTACCTATTCTGCCATAACCTGGTCATAGCTGTCATAGTTTCCCATCATTCCTATTAGATCAGTCTCCTACTCAAAACCCTTTAGTGGCTGCCCACTGTCAACAGAACTCACCCAGCTGTCTCAATCCGGCACCCAAGTATTGATTGCTGTGCTAAGGCTGCCAATGACCTGTGCAGGGTCCTCTTTCACTAACCCCTGCGTGACCTCTATATTCAGTCACATGCAGCCACTTGCTTCCAATATCCCCATACCTTCAACGCCCACCCTAAATGCCCATCTCAATCTTTTGAAAATGTGTACCTTTCAAAGTTCTCAATGCTGCGTCTTCTGTGAAGCCTTTTTTTCAAACTCCCAATGGGTTGTGCCTTTTTCCATCTCTGAATGCTCACTTTGTATTTACTCCAAGGTACTTCTATTACCCTGTGCGTTGGTCTGTTTCTAGGCACAGGATCCTAAGTTCTCGGAAGTCTTCCTTTCATGGAGAACCTTTTGGGATGAGCATTGTGTACCACACTCTTTAGTTAACACAGTAGGAAGGAATGGAACCAGACCCCAGGGTGGGCTCTCCCACCTCCCCACCACTCTGCTTGGCTTTCTGGTGGAGGGAGCTTGGGGGTCCTCTGTAGACAGTGAAACAGGATGAACGGCCAAGGCAGGCCAGTGGCTACAGCCATGCTCCAGTTCACCAGGTCTGAGCTTAAGGAAATGGCCAGTCCAGGGAGTCTTTCAATGTAATAAAAACTAATCTAGTCATTAAGGCTATAGGTGGGATACAAGATGCGTGAAAAGAGATAACTCCATGGCTGGAAGCCAATAAAATTATTCCCCTTCACTTCCTTCCTCCTTCCCTCCCTCCCTCCCTCTCTCCCTTCCTTCCTCTGCTCTTTCCAGATAAATATCTCTGCCAGGTGGCTGAAAGCACTTGGCCCAATGTCTTGCAGCTCACATAGATGCTCTGGTTTTCACAATTTTCTGCTTAATTACTGTTACCAACTTTCTAGATTTTTGTAAACATACTGAATAATGAGGTTACTATATTTTGCCATGTATAATGTGCGTGTATAATGCGTACCCACGTTTTTGGCCCAAACTTTCAGGGAAAAACTGTTTAATTTTAAGTTTTTATTTCTAATTAAAATTTATTGGGGTGACAACAGTTGGTAAAATTACATAGGTTTCAAGTGTACAATTCTGTAGTACATCATCCATGTATCACATTGTGTGTTCACCACATTTTAATTTTTCAATTCAAATTTTATTTGTTTATATTTAGGTACTTGTTTTTTGTATTATAAAGGAATTTTATCATTTATTTATTTATTATTACACTTTTAACTCATAAGCATAAATAAAAGAATGAAAAACATTTACTGTGTTTCCCTGAAAATAATTGGGTCTTATATTAAGCTTTGCTCCAAAAGTCACATTAGGGCTTATGTTCAGGGGATGCCCTCCTGAAAAATCGTGCTAGGGCTTATTTTCCACTTAGGTCTTATTTTCGGGGAAACACGGTATAAAGATATGGAGTGAGTACTACCCATGTATAAGGTGCATCCTTATTTTTCCCTCACAAATTTGGGCAAAAAAGTGCGCATTATACATGGCAAAATGCGGTAATAAAACTGGTGAACTCATGCCATATACACATACTATTTTTATTAAAATGTTAGATGTATTATTAGCTCAGATTTAATCATCTTTTCTTGTATCTTATAAATTTTTCCTAATGAACCTCTTGCCTTTCCATTGGGAGCTTTACTTAGTGTTAGATTTTTAATTCCTCTGGATTGCATTAGAGTCTGTATATTTATAGCTTCTCACATTTCTGCACTGAATAATTTCTCCAGTGAATATGTATCTGGAATTCAACAAATTGGACAGGCAAGAAGCTCCTGACAGAAGCATTGACTGTCTCTGGCCACTCCTGGACCTTGGGACAGACACTTCATCTAAAAAAGCTTCCTTTCCACTCTTAGTTCACAGAGTTGTCAAACACAAAATGTTCAAGTACAGGATTTCTTAAAATAGAAGGATCCGTTTTTAACATTGCACATATTCATTCAACAAACATTTATTGAGAGCCTCCTCTGAGCCTCCTCTGGGCCAAGCACCAAGGATACAAACTGAATCAGCCAGCTATCATTCCCAGACCTCCTCCCCCTGCCCCCGGACTCCTGAAGCTTATACACTAATAGGGCAGATTGGCTTTTAAACAGCTTTTTATATTGTTTTCGGGAGCCCAGAAAAATCGTCAATAGGTATGGCTATTTCAGACAGATAGAATAAATAGGCTCAACCAGAAGACATTTTCTAAAAGTGGAGCTCTATGTAGAGTACAAATACATCCTAGAGGCAAAAGATACTTTTCGCTTTTCTTTGGGGTGCAGATTGTCCCTAAAAAAGCAGCAAATCGTTTGGACTGAATTCCTGTGCTATTTAACAGTATGCCAAGAAAGTAAAAACAGACAACACTGAAGGTCAAAAATGGGTATGTAGAAAACTGGGACACGAATAAGTCAGGGTTATTTCAGGGGGAAAATCAGCAATGACCACTGAGTTTAATGAAAGCACCAAATACAGAACCCATAAGATATCTAAGGTGGCTTGCAGTTTATCAAATAGGTCAGTTTCTACTGAACTGTGACCAACACAGAAGCTTTGAAATGTGTATTGTGCTTACTCTTTCTGCAGCTGGCTGGGATATGCAATCTAGAAGTAACTTCCAAGTCCAGGATGGGTGACAGGGAAACTCTAAAGCTACACTCTCACTTCCATGATGAGCCCATCATCCAGGTGTAGTGAGGATTTAGCGACATCAGGTATTGGATCCAGTCCAGTGAAAAATGAGGTTAAGAGAATTCAGCCCTACTATCCAAGGCTTGCAGAAGGTACTGAGCTGATAACAGGAGAGATGCTCTTAGCATCTCTTGTAACTGTAGTTGACATCTATAGAGCACCTACTGTGCGCCTGACACTATGCTAAGGCCTTTAGTTGTTTTTAAATGTCATTTGATGCTCATTGAAATAAGTATGATTATCACCCCATTTTAGAGATAAGAAAATCAAGGCACAGAGAGGTTTAGCCATTTGCCCATAGCCATTTCAGTTGTTGAGTCCAAGAACTGAACTGAGAGCCTCTGTGTGTAATCTCTGAGCTGCAGGGGTGGTTGCTCCCTTCCAACAACTACAATTTCCACCCTAGGAAGAAAGAGACACTTCTTGCAACATTTACCCTGCTGTTCTCTCTACCAATGTGAACTTTTCTGTGATTAGGCTGTGTGTTTAGAAGACATGTGAAATAAAATTCATCAATTCTTTCTCCCAAAGTAGAGCAAGAGCTGAGTAAGGGTGGCGTCAGGGGACATTTTATTGTAAGCCAAATAAAATAAGGACAGACACATGGGCAGAGGCAGAGGCCTTCAGAGAAGGGTGATCAGCCATCAGCAGTGGAATCCCAGCATCAGCGTGGCCAGTTGGCTTCACTCCTGGTGCACGAGGGCCAACGGGGATTTGGAGGGGAGGGGGCACAGGCTAACTTTAGAATCACAAGGAATGGTGAGGAAAGAGGTCATTCCAGAAAAATGTGCTCAGGGCTCAAGGATGAGAAGAAAGAGGTACATCAAGGACTACCCCTGGATATAAGAGGCTCCAGAAGGAGAAAGGATGGGGCTTGACCAGTGCCTGAGATAAATGAGTAGCCGGGACTGAGGCAGACAGGCCAGCTTCCTGGGGCAGCTGCCACCTGACAAGCCTCCCCGTAGGACTGGCACCTCGCCAATTCCATAGCCTGATTGAGGGAGAGTGGGGCCCGCAGATAACTAGTGTCACTGGGAAGAGCCGGATTTAGGTAAAAGGGCAGAAAATGCTGACTTCTACTCAAGACTCAGAGTTGCCAGCAGTCGCCAAATCTTCTCTGAAGCACATTAAGATTCGCAAATGTTTCAGTGAGTGGAGGAAGGTTAAGACAGAGATAAATAAGGCAAAACAGGGAAATGAAACTCCAATTTTGAGAGTTTTTTCTTTCTTTTTTTTTTTCTTTTTAAATTTACTCAGTGTCTATAAAAAGGCCTTTTCCTTGGGAATCTCTGAGAGTACACAGTGGGACATAGAGGAAGACAGGGATGGAAGATTAATATGCAAAACGTGGTTCCTCTTGCGTCTTTAGGCTCATTCTCCCATTATTTACATTTAGGCAGTGTGACAGTTTTACATCAAGTATGTTGATTGGATATTTAATAATTATTTTTTAGGATGAGAAGAAGTCAGATACCCAAATATTGGTCCAGCTTCCTGGGATCACCCCACTGGTGGCAGTGAGGGGAGTGGTAGGTCAGTATGTCAGGGAGAGCATGTGTGGCTCAAAGACTAGGTCAGTGGCCTTTGTGTTGAAATGACCAAAGAAGCACCCTCTCCCACACTTCCACGCTGGGCGCTACCACTCCATGCTGCTGTCATGATAAACTAAAGCGCCTTTCCAGGTCAAATCCGGAGCTGCTTTTACAGTCCCCTTTGCTTTGGTTTGGTCTGTTTTTAATCCTGATGATTAACGTATCTTGAAGTTTCAAATGTTTAAAAAGCAGTCGGTTTTTATATTTACCACAGGAGGGCATACGTTTAAAAGGCTGAGAAATGAAAATATAGTCATGTTTCCTCAAGGTTGTGATAATATCGGTTAGTGATAGTCAGAATAACCTCCCCCTGCTGGTTTTGTATTCTGGAAAACGAAAGCATGAGGATTCAGAGAAACGATGTTTCCAAGGCCTGCTACAAACTGTGATGGGAGTACAAAGGCCCGGTTACACGGGGACTGGTCAGACTCTGGTCATCATCCCACACTCCTCTAGCTTGGGCAGACTCTCCACACTCTTTATTGCCAGTTCAATCTTTCTTATGTCATGGCCAGCGTCTCACTCCCTGGTGTGGATGGAGACATGATGGTTCAAGGGCATTCAGGATGCTGCCTTGTTCCACGTGGACTCTGTGTCACTTCACAATTCTCTCAGCTGCATTTTGTCCAGTGAACCTTCCTTTATTCGCCTCTAAAGAATATTTAAAATGCCATTCTCCATTTCCCCTGGTTTTCCATATCTGCACTTCTCCTCTCTGGGAAGTAAGCTCTGTGAGGGTAGGGACCAAGCCTGTTTTTCTCATTATTGCAGCGTCACTGTAGGAATGACAACTGTCGCTGGTGCATGGTAGATGCTTATTGAGAACGTATTGACTGAATGAATGCATGAGTGACCAAATAAATGACTATCTTTTTGTGCACCAATATCACAGCTTAGAAAACTTTCTTTTCATCTGGCTATCTGCATAAGAGTTCCCTTTTTTCCTATCAATTTAAAAAAGTGCTCACACATACACACAGAAATAATCCATCTCTGAAGTAACTAATCTATAAGCAACTATAGAATTCTAAACAGAACCGAGCTCTTTTCAGAAATGGCAAAACATGAAATACCGTCTAATGGGAAATCAGATACTTGCTCACCATGGGATTCGAGAGAAACTGCCCCCAGTTTTCTAACGGGCAACTTTTACTGTATTGCTGTTTTAAATCCCAGTGGGTTTTGGATGTTCTTGCCTAGCACCAACCTATTAGAGGGTGAATACCATGTACCCTGGCTGTGATCTATGAGAAGCACAAAGACGAGAAGTGCCAAGTCACAAACTGTCCCAAGCCTTCATCTGTTCCCAGCCCAATTCTTCCAATAACGCAGCCCAGAATGTGGGGTGGGGTTGGGGCACCACCAGGCAGAATGCCAGACTATATGGTTACTTCCCAGAAGGAATTATTCAAAGAATTATGTTTCCCAAAGTGTCTTACACACCTGTGTTAACAAATTACTACAAATTTAGTGGCTTAAAAACACAAATTATGATTTTACAGTTCTAGGGCTCAGAAGTCCTAAAACCAAGGTGTCAGTAGAGTTTTGTTCCTTCTGGATGCTCTAGGGGGGAGTCTGCTTCCTCGCCTTGTCCACCTTTTGGAGGCCACCAGCATTCCATGGCTCATGGCCCCCTCCCCCCACCTTCAAAGCCAGCAGTGTACCTTCAAATGTCAATCTCTCTCTTCCTTTCACCTCATCACATCTCTCTTCCATCATCACATCTCCTCTAACTTACTCGGAGATTCGCATGTCTACCTCATAAGGACCCTTAATGATTATATTGGGCCCACCCAGATAATCCAGGATAATCTCTTCATCTCACAATCCTTAACTTAATCACACCTGCAAAATCACTTGTGCCAGATAAAGTAGGATATTCAGAGATTTCAGGGTTAGGACACAAATGTTTTTGGGGGCCAATCATTGTGCTTACCACACCATTACACCTGCTTTCTTCCTGTGGCCTCATAAAGTGGTCCTCAGGTCCTCCCCTCTCTCAAAGCTGACTATACTCACAGGCTGCTGGAGGTTTCCATGCCACTTCCTCCTGAATGTTCCTGGCCCTCTCACCTGGATGCACCTGCTTCTTCCTCCACACTCCTTTGAGCAACCTGGACCTTTACTGCTTTCTTACACCATATTTGTATGTGCACGTTACCCTCCTGACTAACCCGAGCCTGGAGCGAACTCTCTGTGCCCTCCTGGGGCCTAGAAGAGTGGGGAGATTGCAGGTGCTCAGCTGTTGCTGCTAATGCTTGGCAGAGGACACACGAGCCACTTCTCCCTGGGCCTGGTGCCCTCCAGATGTTTCCCCCAGAGTCCTGAAACAGCACCCCTCACGCCTACCCCAGAGCACCTCCACTGGTGAGTGATGGCTTTCCAGCCTGTGAGCTGGTTGGACTATATCATCCCTGGGGCCTGTCAGTGGCCCAGGAAGGCAGCCTGCATTTATGTCTGCAACTTCCCACCTTGAGTAAGTGAGGCTTATTACTATTTTGCTGTTTGCTGTGGCAGCGGCTGCTTGTCTGCAGTGCCAGCTGAGAAGCTCCGTCTCCAAGCAGGCTTGGCTATTTCCACTATAATTCTCTTCCTCTCAGGATGCCATCCTCTACATGTGTCGGTATGAGTCACTTGGCACTTGTAGTTGGTGAAAGCCTGAGCTTAATGAAAAGGTACTGGCCGAGAATGCCCCAGGCTCATTTTCAGCTACTGCCTGGGTAGGCCTCACCTCAAACCAGGCAGACTCTCACCTCCCCAGCAGTCAAGAAATGCAGAAGAACTATTTAACTGCCAGACACTAGGTAAAGCTTGGGGTTGAGCCTGAAGTAGATTAAAGGGCAGGGTGCGTGAGGGACTGAAAACATGAAATCCAAGTGTCTGTTCTGAGACATTTCAAAATCAACTGGGAAGAAAGATCAGTTACCAGATCATTAAAAAATTCTGCAAAATCTTCTATCAGCAAAGCGCTGTGGAGCTGGGAAAAAAAGAAGTGGATCCATATTTCACAGTGTTCATTTGGATACATGTGAAACATTAAACATAAAGTCTTAAATGTACTAGAAAAACGCTAGGAGAATTTTTCTTGTATAATCTCAGAATGGCAAGGACCTTTCTAAATATAACACAGGACCCATAAACCACAAGTGAAACAATAGTTCAATTTAACTACATAAAAATATTTGCCACAGCAAAATCTACAATATGTAAAGTGAAAAAACAATTTCCAAACTGAGAAAAAAAATATTTGTAAATCATATTACAGAAAAAGGCTAAGTTCCCCAATGTAAAGAGATGCACTCAAATTAATAAGAAACACTAACCATCCAATGGGAAAATGGGAAAACAATATAAACAGTTCATAGAAAAGGAAACGCAGATGGCCCCTAAACATGTGAAAAGGTGGCCAGCCTCACTTCTCATTTCATAAGAGAAATGCAACTAAAATTAAATTTGCAAAAATCAGAAAGTTTGAAAATATTTATATTGTGAGGAATCAGCAGTCTACTTACTCATATATTACTGGTAATACTGGTTCCCCCCGCCAAAAAAAAAGTACCTGCTGATATAAAGCTACAGGGGGTAAATTTTCAACATCTACCAAAATTACAAACATGCACATCCTTTGACTCAGCAATTTTGCTAGAAATTTATCCTATGGTTAGTCTCTAACCTATGGGAAATGACATATATAGAACCGAATTCATTGCAGCATTGTTTATATTATCAAAACACTGGAAGTAATCATCAACAGAGGAGTGATCAAAAAATAGAAGTTATAAATTAGGATATTCATACACAATGGGATTCTATGCATAGAGGATGTTCTTTATGACAATTATGGAAATATTTCAAGGACACCTTAAGTCACAAAAGCAAAGTACAAAACAGTGTGTTCGGTGAGCCACATTTGTGTATAAAAGAAGAGAGGAGTCAGACACTAGCTATTTTCAAGAATTGGTTCAGTATAGTTCTACTTGTTTTTTCTTATGATGTCCGTTTCATGTACATTGTCCATTCTCCAATTCTGCATATTGAAAAAAAATTCTTCCAGGACAATTTCAAATATTTCTTGTCTATGAACCTTTATTGAACCTTTACTGAATTAAATGCTCTCTTGATTGAGCAAAACTGTAAAATTACTAGGAGACTAGTTTAAGGTTTTGGGTAAGAGATCCTTTCTCTGCAAGACAACCTCTAATAATTTATAAAGGAAGAAGATTGGTTTAATCTTATAATATACTTAATATTTTATATGGTCAAAGACATCATAAATGAGTTTACATACAAACTTAACAGATGAAGCACCATATACTGATGACAAAAGCTTATTATCCAGATTATATAAATAGTTCCTACAGTCATTTCTCAAAAAGTTAAACAGAGAGTTACTGTATGATCCAGCAAGTCCACTCCTAGGAATACGCCCAAAAGAAATGAAAACATGTTCACCATAAACTTGCACACAGGGTTCCTAACCACCCTCCACCCCCCAAAAAAAAAAGAAAAATGAAAAACAAAACTCCTACAAACCGACAAACACAAAACCAACAATCCAATAGAAAATTAGTAAAAGGGGCATATTTTAAGGCATATTTTAAGGACAAATGAAGTTAGTTAAAAAAATTAATAAAAGCAAATAAAAAAGCTAAATTTTAAATAAATATTTTTCTCTATTTGATAAGCACAAAATTACAAAGATTTATACTATGGTACCGGGCAACAGGCAATGATGTAGTAGGAGTTTCAATTGTTAAATTCTCTTCCTAGGGTAATTTGGTAGGAGTCATTAAATGTTAAAATAATGTATCACCTTCAATCCACCTATTCAACTTCCAGGCTCAGAGATACATACGTAGAAGCACTTACAATCATGGTCACTGCAACATTATTTAGAATAGGAAAAGAAACAAAGTGTTCTTAAAGGACCACCAATGGAAAAGGTATGTGAACTATGGTAAATTCATTCTATGGGTTACTGTGCAGTAGCTTAAAATATACGGTATATTTCTATATATTTATATGAAAAGATATCCAAAGGGAAATTACATGGAAATATAGTATGTAAAATATTATTCTGTGTATGGAGGAAAAACTATATACATGAATATACATGTGTGGAGGGCATATATGTATATATACCAGCACCTAGTCTACCCTTCAAAGCAATTTTGGAACTCTTTTTCTGGAGTGGCCATCAGAGCTGTCGTCATATTACGCTTGCTGTCCTGAATGTCATCAAAATGTCTTCCTTTCAATATTTCCTTTATCTTAAGGTAAAGAAAGAAGTCATTGGGAGCCAGATCAGGTGAGTAGGGAGGGTGTTCCAATACAGTTATTTGTTTACCTGCTAAAGACTCCCTCACAGACAGTGCCTTGTAAAAGCCATGAATTGTTGGAGAAAAGTCTGGGTCATCTAACTTTTTCATGCAGCCTTTTCAGTACTTCCAAATAGTAAACTTGGTTAACTGTTTATCCAGTTGGTACAAATTCATAATGAATAATCCCTCTGATAGCAAAAACGGTTAGCAACATCGTTGCAATAAGTTCGGGAAATTAATTGTCTGACCTCGTATATATGGACTTCAAAGTCCGTGACCTTCCTATATAATACACACACACACACACACACACACACACACACACACACACACGCGCACACACACATGCACACACAGTTTAGTTTAATATAGTAGTTACCTGTGGAAAAGGAAGTGGAGATAGGGATGGGGAAAGAGAAACTTTGATTTTGTATTCTGTATACACGTACAAGGTTTTGTTTGTTTGGCTGTTGTTGAAAGGTGGTGATGGGCAGGCCCTAGTTCACACAGATAGAAGAAGGAATTAGATCTCAGTTAATTGGCCTCCTAGTGTAATATTGTTCTCACTGTTCTACCAAAAGAAAAGAAGAGGCACTTTCTGAGTCAAGAATGATTGCACAGAAATAAGTATGAGATTTTCCTCTGGCTATGAAGAATACCACTAAAGTTTCAGAAACTTCTCTCTATAACTAACTACTGAGAGTGAGACCCAATGATTTTATGGTCACAGAGAAAAGCTGCTCCCACCATGACATAACACATATACTTTTAACATATCGAATACTCCATACCTTGTCAATAATTTTCCTTTCCTCGGATTCTGTTAATTTTTCTACAGCTAACTTAAAATTTGGAAAGAAAGGACTAACCAATGATGAGTAAAAAAGACTATTTCTTCACCCTTAAGTGACATATTGCCCGATAGTCTAGAATCACTTTAATTTTAAATAATAAAACAATATTAGAGCCTCATCTGATGTGAAATTTACTCTCTCTGACTTTTAGATCCTTCTCTTTTATTCCTCTTCCCAGCCAACACATTTGTTGTGCTTCATTTTTTTTAATTTGCTTTAATTCCCATGGCAAGGAAGAAGAGTATTATATAGGGAAGGTCATGGACTTTAAAGCCTGATATACCTGAGTTTTCACAGGTTTTCTGTGATTTAGAACAAACTAACTTTTCTGCATGTTACCTTTTTCATCCATCAAATAGCAGTAATAACTCATGGCAGAGGAAGAAATCACAATGAAATTGGAAAATATTTATAAAGTGAATGATAACGAAAATACAACATATCAAGATGTGTAGGGTGCAGCTAAGGCAGGATTTTGAGAGAAATGTATAGTCTTAAATGGATATATCAGGAAAGAAGAAAAACTAAAAAACCAATTATCTGAGTCTCTGAAGGAGCTAAAATAGGAAGTAAAATAAAACCCAGAGAAATCAGGGGAGTGAAATAGTATAGATAAGAACAGACTCAATGAAAAAATACATACATATAATAGAAAACTATCAGTAATGCCAAATATAGTTTTTGGTAAAGATGATCAAAACTGATAAAACCACAGCAAGACTGAACAACAACAACAAAAAGACAAAATACAAATTACCAAGATCAGAAATGTAAAAGAGAACTTAAGCCATCAAAATGATAACAAAACTCATTTCTTAGAAAGTTTATGGGAATTCACTGTAAAATGGCTTCATGTTACTGGGCTAGGTGCTTTAAGTATATTGCTTAGAAGCCATGCATGTAGTCACTGATACACTTATTGAACAAATGCTCTATGCTGGGCACTGGGAATCCTCAGGTGAGCTGGTAGGTATGTGTGAGTGTGGGTGGATAGACATGGTTCTGGCCTCCATAGAGCAGAGAGTCCAGTGGTGAAGACAGACAAATTTTAACAGTTACATATAAAAATATAAAATTGGAATGATGATAAGTGCTACAAATAAAAAGTGGGGCATGGAGCTAAAGATGTGCATAAAAAGGTTAACTGACGTGGTGAGGAAGGTCAGAGAGGCTTCCCTAAGAAAGCGATGGCTGAGATGCTCTCTACAGGACAAGGAGATGTTAACTAGGTGACGTTAACTAGCAAGCGCTCTTGGCAGGGGGTTAGAATAAGGGGATAGGTCTTGCATTGGGAGAAAGCATGGCTTGATATAAAGTCAGTGTAGCTGAAGCTGAAAAGTAAGGATAAGTGGGGGGCTAGATAAAGCTGGGAAGATAAACAGGGATCAGACTTTGTGGGACCTTGTAGACCACACTAAGGAGTTTGATCTCTACCCTACAAACAATGGGAAGCTTCTGAAGAGGTCGAGTAGGGTTGGGGTAAAATAACCAGATCAGAAAACGTTACCCTCCATGTGGTCTGAAGCACGGATTGGATGTGGGTCCCAGTGGCTATGCTGATGCCAGGCAAATGACTATTGCTGCTGCACAGGAAAAAACAGTAGTTATAATACTGTTTATAATACAAACTGAACTGGAAATAACTCAATAATACCAATCAATAAAGAACTGATTAAATAAATTATAGTAAATAAAGATAATGGGTTAATATGCAGCTATAAAAAGGAATGAGGAATAGTAACATTAACTCCATATAATTATGAGGTTATCGACAGGCTATATTGTTAAGTGAAAAAACATTGTGTATATATGGTGTTGTTTATCTAAAAGATAAACATTTTAGTATATGTGCTGCTGAAGCGAGCACATATCTAAAAGATAAACATTTTAAAAACAGAAGGCTCAGCCAAGGAAAAGAGTTATTTATAGGGACAGAGAGGGAGCAGAGTAGAGGAGCAAGGGATAGAAACTGAAGTTCTTTGAATACAATTGTTTTGTAGATATGACTTTGACTTTGGAACCAAATATTTTACCTAGTTATAAAGCAAAATTAAGCATTAAAAAAATGAAACATATAAACCTAATTATGTATTGAGGTAGTGGCATAATCATATAAAAAAGAATTAATTCAGTGACTTTAAAACTGCATTCCTTTGGGTTATATCTAATAAAACATTTTTCAAAAAAATCTTAAACTGCTTTCAGTAATACTGTTGATATCAGTAGCATTTATATTGTTGTTCTGAGAGTTTTATGTATCAATTGTGGGATAAAACAAAAAAGTGGTCATTTTGGTGTCTTTGACAACTGGGAATTTTGGTTTTCTATTGTGATATATTCTAAGAACAAAAGTAATTCCACAAAAAATTTAAACTGCTTTTAGTAATCACATTGTTGGCAAGTCCATTTTTATCTGCGACTACTGCGAGTATAATTTGTATATATTGTCAGATAAAGAAAGTGAGAAATTCTCTGCTCTTCTAATCCCATCACCCTTGGTGTCTTTGACAACTGGAATGCTTGGCATAAGACAAAGGAAATACTGATGTAAGATTGAAGGTTAAGCACAATCCCTGTAGTCCGTATCCTGAGTTGGCAGTACAGTACGAACTCAATAATGTATTTCACCTTGAAAAAAAATTTATTTTCTATTCCAGTCCGCTGAAAATATCTAGAAACAATGACAAGATAGTAGCACCAAGTCACTCCTGGTATCCAGATTACGGTCTCTAAATACCACTTCCCACTGAAGGAACCAGGGTGAGAGAAATGGCTAATTCCAGGTTCTGAGGTCAGATATGTACCAGATGAGCTGGGAACATCTTATCATACCACTGGTCAAAGACGAGGAAATTAAAATAGCAATATGAATAATGACTTCAAGTCATATATATATACATTTTTTTTCATTTTAACAGATTTTAATGAAGCTGTATGTAAGATTACTTTATTCCTGCGTCTTCTCAATTGTTTCTTCCTTGTGTTTGCCTTTCCCCTTTCCTACTTGGCGAGACTTGGCTTTCCGTTCAAGGGTCCTTTTGTGGTCTTTGTCCAGCTTTAGTCTAGTGACAACCCCCTTGCTGGGGTGAATGCCCATACACAGTTGTGCCACTAGCCTTCTCCCGCTGCACTCGTTCATTGTAGATGATGTGTTTCCTCCCTGGACTACTAGTAACCCTGGACTACTTTGCCAGTTTGCTGCCCTTTGGAGTGGCCTCGCACAGCCTGAACTTCATCATCCTTTCGGACGGGCATGGATCGAACACTGTACTTCTGTCTCAGCTCTCTGGAAAGAGGAGAAGATATAATCTTCCTGTGACTATGGGAAGGTGCACTGAAATGGCTTTTACAGTTCTTGCTCTGGTCAGAAGTCACAAAGGGGTTGAACTTCATTTTGGCTGCTGACACTTCAGTGATGGCCACAGAAATGAAGAGCCAAGTTATATTCTTAATGACACAAAAATTATTAATCACCTTTGGAGGATGTTATAGAATGAATTCATTATTTTGAAAATTAGCAAATAAAGAGAATAAATCATGTACTTATCCTTCCTTTCCTGCATAAACTGTACCTCAGGCTAAACAAGTGATAGGGTGATATTTCTAACAGATGTCTTCCAGGTGTCAGATGAAGAAAGAATAAAATTAGAAAATTATCATTTTCCAACCCTTAATGAAATAATAAATCTAGGTAATGATCACCAATGATTGCTAAGATCTCAGAACAAGGTCAGCCAGTCTTTAGGTGCCTCCTGACGGAAGAATACAATATCATTGACTTAAAAAGTATACTTACAAAAAATATATGTCAAACCTGCTTCTGATTGAGCCTTTAGATCTATCATTATACAGAAAATCCAGGAGATGGAAGAACATGTTAAATAATATAATAGGGATATAACCAGCAAAATTCAGACTTTGTGAAACAGCACAACAAATGTTTCCACTATTCAACAAACAGTTGCAAGCAAAAAAAAAAAAAAAAAAAAAGAATGGGAAGCCATAGATTAAAAGGGATTTAAGACATAGCAATCAATTGAAATAAATGGATCTCATTTAGATTTTACTTTAAACAAGCAAACTGTAAAAATCATTTGATTGGGGATAATGGGTGCATGGAGGTTTCTTATATATACTATTCTACTTTTATATATGTTTGATTTTTTTCATAGTAAATATTACATAATAACAACAAAAACAACTAACTCCTGTTGAGTGATTATTACATACAAGGCACTGTTCTAAGCACTTTACATATTTAAACTATCCCCCTGGTAGGTGAGATAGGTATTCATTTCCACTATATAAATGAGGAAACCAAGGCATAGAGTGATTACACATCTTGCCCAAGGCACACAGATAATAAACTATGGTGCTGGAATTCAAAATCAGACAGTCTGATTTCAGAACCCAATTTTTAACCTGTATACTACTACCTCTCACAAAGATGGTAGCTTGGACTAGGGTGGTGATAGTAGAGAGAAGTGGATAGATTGAAGAGATATTTGGGAGGTAAAACTGACCCGACTCCATGCTGAATTGCACATGGAGTTAAAGGTCAGGGAGGAGGCTAAGATGCCTGTGATGTTTCTGGCTTGCATCATAGGATAGATGGTGATACTGTTCACCGAAATAGGAAAAGTGATGAGGTCAGGTCTGGAGGGCCAAGATGATTCTGTTTTGGAGCATATTGAGTCTGAGGTGCCTTTGGGACACCTAGGTGACGTCAGGTGGCAGCAGGTAACACAGGCACCCTTATATGTTGGTTTTCCTTTCCCTGCTCCTTAGAACTATATCTTTTCTCTTGAGATGGGGGTGGGGGGCAGTTTTCTATTTTGTAGTATAATTTCATACTGTATTCTTGTTGTAGAAGTGTTGGTAGTGGAACATAACTTGATGTCACCTGCACAGTTTGTAAGGATACTTTTAATCCATTGTCCAAGAAACTGAGATGAGAGGTCTATTTATCAACCATGCTTGGAGAGCTTACTATCTTCCAATCACTGAATTAGGTACTTACACCTTATATCATTACTCCTATTACACAGTTATAAAGATACTATTCTTCCCAGTATATAGATGAAAAGATTGAAGGTCAAACAGAGTAAGTCACTTACCCAAAGTTACAAAGCTTTATGGTAACAATCAGCACGTCTAGCCTGTGTTCTGTCATAATCTCTGTTTCTCAGTGTCCTCCCTGACAGGCGATCCCCTGATCACGGCACTGAACTGCCCTGACTCACACAGTAAGCGAGTCCTCCAGTTGTTATTTTCATCCAATCTTCTGTTATGACATGGAGAACAACTCTTTAACACCTCCCTAACATTTGCTAATCTCCACTTTTAATCTAGAGAAAATACAACTCAGGGTCAGAGTCCTGAGCAAATAACAGTATATCGCAGGAATTTAATTACATTATCTTATTTTCATTATTCTTAGTTTTAGGGATACCTTCTATTAACAAGTAAGATTAGTGTTTCCGCTCACACGGTAATAAAGAATTTCATTTAAAAATAAAATTAAGTAAAAGAAATAGAGCTAAAGAAAATGATTACATAAACAAAAGTAATGGTGGGTCAGAGAAATGGAAGATAATCACTAAATGGCGTCAGGCTCCAATGGCTGACCTTTAACAAACAGCGCTCCTCACCGTAACTTCTTCCCCAATTATGGATTTCTGTGCTGGCTTCACCTCTCTAACAGCAACCGAATGCCTTCTCTTGACAAAGATATAACCTGGTACCATCTCTCTTGGAAACTCTTTGTCACTGTCTACTGGTGAACACAACTCACCAGTGAGCTTGTCACAAACTCCAAGTGTTGAGGGCCAGATGGTATCTTTATTTCCCATTGATCATACTGTCATGTAGGATGGGCCACAGCCTTTGGCTGCCCACTATGTCTCCCATGCCAGGGTCTCAGGAAAGAACTAAGAATAAAAAGTATATATATCACCAGTAAGTCATGGTGGTTAACAGCTAAGATAACAGGCTATTTTGGAAATCTTAGCATATCTAGGTGATATTTTCTTTTTACTAGTATCCATTCTAGTATTAAAACTATATTGACTAGGCCGGCCCGGTGACTCAGGTGGTTAGAGCTCCATGCTCCTAACTCCGAAGGCTGCCGGTTCAATTCCCACATGGGCCAGTGGGCTCTCAAACACAAGGTTGCCAGTTCAATCCCTCGAGTCCTGCAAGGGATGGTGGGCTGCGTCCCCTGCAACTAGCAACTGCAACTGGACCTGGAGCTGAGCTGCGCCCTCCACAACTAAGACTGAAAGGACAACAACTTGAAGCTGAACGGCACCCTCCACAACTAAGATTGAAAGGACAACAGCTTGACTTGGAAAAAAGTCCTGAAAGTACACACTGTTCCCCAATAAAGTCAATAAAGTCTTGTTCCCCTTCCCCAATAAAAAAAAAAATCTTAAAATAAACATATATTGACTACTCTAATTTCTATCTTCTTTTCTAAGCCTCTAATCCCCATCTTTTATGAGACGACCATGTCTGCACATTTTGTTTCTTCCTTACCACCACCTCCCTTTTCCTGGGACAGAAGCTATATTCAGTATGTTTGTAAGAAATGGTTGTAGATGGGCTGCCTTTAAACATTATTATGAGTTCTTCTAAACATAGACAAAGGCAATAAAAATTCCTAATGCTTCATATATTTTAAAAGACATCATTGTCACATGAAATAATTTTGCTTGTGTGTTCCCCAAGGAACTGAACAGTACATTATAGTCACTGTAATCCTGCTGGGTAGAGACAGTATCTTCTCTTTATTCGTTGTTATGCCTGATACTATCTGTGCAGCATATTATTAAGAAATCTGTATGTAGGCTAATGCATCTGTATCCCTCTCATTTCCTATGGTCACCACAAAGCCAGTACATTTTCATCATGGGGCCTCGCAGAGTAGGGGCCAAAGCTTGAACAATAGTAGGTTTAGGTTTTGCATTTTTTATGTATCTTCAAGTGAAGCTGGTAAATACTGTGTGTCTTCCTAAATCCACAAGGCCAGAGAATAGACAGGTTGCATATTCCTGGGCGGGGTACCTTGAACACCATGCCTGCTAGGCTATCAGAACTTCATCGCAGACGGGGACACAAGGCAGAGAAGCCTGACTTGTGCTCCCTCCTATATAAGATAGATACCCACATTCTGAAAATGGAACCCATCTCATTCTCCTATACAAACCGGGTAAGGGTTTGGAGCGCGCAGTGGGTGGGTGTGGGGTGCAGGTTGGAGTGTTTTCCTCCTTCACAGCTGCAACAGGGGCCCTCAGGGTTCCCCAACCCCGTGCCTCACAGCCCTGCCCTGACCATTGTCCGCACACCTCATCCCTCCGGCTTCCGGGCCTCGAGCGAGATGATTTGCTGCAGATGACATCAGCCCTGGGCCAACGGCTGGAAGAGCCGAGGCAGCCACCGCGTGAGGATGTGCCGGGTGGTCCTTTCCTCCTCCTCTTCCTCCTCCTCCCGGGCTCCTTGCCTAGTCTCCATATAAAAGCAGCGCCGCCTCCCCGCCCACTCTCACTCCCTACTCCTCTCCGCCGCGCGCTCTGAGAGGGCGGAGGGGGAGGCGGCGCGCAGCGCCAGGAGGAGGGGGGACGCAGGGGGCGGAGCGGAGACAGCACCTTCGGCGATAATCCTTTCTCCTGCCGCAGAGGAGAGGAGCGGCCGGAGCGGGACACTTCGCCGAGGCAAAGCGGGCAGTCAGGATGGCGACCGTGGTGGTGGAAGCCGCGGAGCCTGAGCTGTCCGGCAGCATCGCTAACCCGGCGGCGTCCACCTCGCCCAGCCTGTCGCATCGCTTCCTCGACAGCAAGTTCTACTTGCTAGTGGTCGTCGGCGAGATAGTGACCGAGGAGCACCTGCGACGCGCCATAGGCAACATCGAGCTCGGTAAGAGGCCCTGCGCCCCCAGGGAACGCGCTCAGGGAGACGTACAAACACGACCCCACCCAGGGCGCGCCCAGCACCCACCTCTCCCCGCCACCTCCCGCCTGGGGTCCTGCCTCTTTTCTAAGCTAATTTCAGAGACTAATGTGAATTTGATTTGAGACCCAGTGGGAGAGTCTCTTCTAACCTTGAGGGATCTGTCATCAGGCTGGGTCTGCAGATTCCAGCTGACCACCGCCTCTCCCGCTAAATGAAATGCAGGTATCAGAAGAGCAGAGGCCACAATAAAGCCGTAACCGCAGGAAGCAAAAGGGGTGGGGGTGGGAGAAGAGACCTGATGCTAACCACTCCTTTCAGTCCCCCTCTCACCCCCACAAAATGCTGGTACACGCCCCTCCACCCTCCACCTCGCCAGCAGACCGGAGACTTAGGCACCATGTGCCAGGGCCCGCTTGGGAATCATTCTCACCACAGCCACCTCAGCCCCCGAGAAATGCCTTTTCTGGTTTAAAGCCTTCCGATCTTTTCTTTCCTCGGAATGACTAGGCTAGTCCTAGCACCACGCCCGCTTCCCCACCCCCCTCAACCCCCCCGGGGACGCAGAGATGGAGAACCGCCTGCACTTCGTTCCCTGACGGCGCCAGCCTCGCTACCGCCCCTGGGACCTTGGTTGCAGCTTTGAGAAAGGACAATGGGACCCCAAGTTGCGGGGTGGGGCTTCTTCTTTTAAAAGTCTCAGCCTCGGGAGTGATGGCTTAGAGGGGGAGAGGGAGGGGTCGGCGGGTAGGGCCAGCGCCTCGCTCGGTGCGCGCACTAGGAGCGCGCTCCGCAGAGGCTGAATAGCGGTTTGCCAGGAACCCTGGGCGGGGCCGTGAGGGTCCCGCGGGCGCAGCCTCGGGCTCGCAGACCGACCCGCCCCCCAGCCCCACCCGGGCTGCGGCAGTCCTTCCACCTGCCCCCGCACTGCGGCGCCCACTTAGGGCGCAGCCCGCGGTGGCCTCGGGCTCAGGGTTGCTGCGTGCCCCCACCTCTCCCTCAGCCCAGCTTTGTTGCGCTCCAAGTGCCCGGGTGGGCAGCTTTGGCCTCTGCCTTTCCTTCCACCCCCGGGATCCCAGATCGCTCCTCGTCCCTGACAGAGGTCGCCGGGTCCCTCCGCAGCCCCAGCCCGCACTCTATTCTCTTGGGGTGGTGCTGAAGCGTTTCTGCCTGGAGACACCGGCGGGTGGGCGTGGTGCAGTCCGCACTGCGGTCTCTACGGCAGCCCGAGGCGGACAAAGGGCGTTCACGCAGCCCTCGGTCCCCGTTCCCGCCCCACCCCTATAAAAAACGAATGAAAAACCTTATTTTGGATGAAAAAACTGAATGCTTGTCAGTCATCTGCCTCTGCATTTGGAAACGGCCGCTGGTCCCCAGAACAAAAGGCTGCAGGGTGGGGACTGGAGTTGCAGACCTGGTTCTTTTGTTTAACTTTAAAGCACTGATTTTCCCTTTCAGATGAAAAAAAAAAGTGAGCAAAATTAAGATGTGCTGTTTTATTCGGAAAAAAATCAAGAATAAGAGATTCAAATAATGAAATGCCTTATTACAGCATCTCAATAACCCATATTTTCAAACTATAGGCCTTTAATCTGCTCTGTTCTAATTTAGTTCATTTGCACATTTTCTCCTTGGAAAAAATTCACACGTACTGACGTTGGGTGTGGCTACTGTATGAATCAATGACTTTGGGTTAACAACATTTTTTTTTGTCAGCACCATTGCCGGAGAATAATAATGCGTTAGGATGTGCTTTTCTATGTAGAAAATTTTCATAACCACCCAATGTGGTGCTAGGAGAGGGACCATCACCCCCATGTTAGAGGTGGGGGCCGCAGGAGGCAGGAAGGAGAAGGGGACCAGCTCAAGGTCACACCACTCATAAGTGACAGAAGTGTTACCCCTGCAGCATCGCTGGTTTTTCTGGCCCTATCTTGATGTTAGTGCACATCAGGCTATTATCAGGCTAATATCAGAGGAGATCAAACAGCAAATTTCAGGCTTGCCTTTGTATAGTCATTCACTTGTGGGCTGCGCCCCATGCAGGGAGTTGCTTCAGAAATCACCTTCCGACCATAATTATCTTCCTGCTTTGTTACTCTGTTGATCATCCTTTCAGTACCCCATTCCTCAGGGTTTAGTCAAGCTCTTGTATTTGAAGATAAAATAAACACATTCAAATTCTGCTGTGAAATGCTCTCTTTACTCTTTTTTACACTATTAGCACTTAGTGATAACGTTCAGATTTGTCTTCCTGACTTTTTTTAATTAAAAAAATTTTTTTTTGAAGTATATAGACAGGAAAAGGCACACATACATGCGGAACTCAGTGAATTTTCACAAAATGAACACACCTGGGTTACGTAGAACAAGAACCAGACATGACTGGAACCCCCGAAGCCCCCTCATGTTCCCTTTTCAGTCACCATGCTTTCCTGAATTTTCATTCCCTAATTTGGTTAGGTTTTTGCATGAAACCCCGAAATGGCTGTATTGATCCCATTAAGAATCAACCGAGTAAGTGAGCAAAGCCATTTCCTTATGCACTGTAACAGATGATGCTTTTTCTCCGGAGATTGCTCTCCTGAGTCCTGGGGACTCGAATGCAGCCCAAGCTGCAGGGACTTTCAGTGCTAAGTGCCTCTGTAGCTTTTCAGAGCCTGAGATGACTTAGCAACAGGGCCAGTGGGCTCTGTTTCCCATGCCTGATACGCTGCTGCCTCAGCCTTCAGGACCCAGCTGGGCCTCCTCCAGAGGTCACTCTGATACCACTGCTGTTGTTGCTAGTGCCTGTGGGCTGTGTTGTGTGAAGCAAGATGGAGATGCTCCAGGGGGTTCGGCTCTGATTGTGTGCTGCAGGCTGGGAAGGCAGTTCAGCATCTGTTACTCTTGCTTCCTATTTGCCCTCCCACCTCAACTGATGCTTGGTTTGGAGACCTTGGTGACTTGGATTTTTACCATCTGATTATTGAGGAAGCCTAGAAAATCAATCTGTAGGAAGATGGTGGTAATGCAGTAAATCAACAGGCCTGGAACATCCCAGAGTGGATGCTCAGTATATGCTTCTTGAAAATAAGGAAGAGAGGTGGTCACTCATTTTCTCAGCTATATTCAAAAGGCCTAATGTAGGGTTTGGTCATTTCTTAAGTTTGAAACAGTATTCTTTCCTTGCACTAGTCTAGCTTTATTTAGTTAGTTATGCAGGACTTTATGCCAAATGATTGTCATTATCACCAACTACCGTTCCTTGGCACCTCCTCTGCCCACTTCCTAAGTAGCCCCCCATCATAGACTTAACAGCCATACCATTTTTAGCAGCACCCCCGCTCTTTTGGTTTATTTTAGGATGTAGACTACATACATCCATGCTTTGCAAATTGAATTCTAGAGCCATGTGAAAGTTTTCATCGTTTCATTTTTATTGTTTTAAAGGAATACTGTCAGTTTGATGCTTTCAATCACTTTTAAAGAATATAACTTTCCTCTAGTTACATTGGTAATCAGCAAGATTTGTTCATAAAAAGATAGATGTGTATAACATCTACTGCTGTGGATTTTTAAATGTAAGTTTAGCTGATTACATTGTAACTTTTAGATGTCACTGTTGACTATTTTCAGTCTAAGATAGCTAAGAGAAATAAGAACTTAGGAAAGTTTGGGATTTGGTTTTCACTTTACATTTAACAGGAGAAAATCAACACATGTTGGGGGTAAAAAAAATATTAGAGAGTATTAAATTTATTATTTTCATCTTCATACTTTTCAAAGTCAAAAGGCAGATGGATTTCTGCTTGTACTGCTTAATTGGTGTTATCTACTAATGGTTCTATGATCCATGCTGAAATATAAGCCAGTCCCCAAATTTAAGGTCATTAAATTGATGATTTATTGTTAATCTTCTCTACAAGCTTACTTTTTAAATAAGTTCTAACTTTTAGACCAATAAATTATTATAAATCACTTCTTTTGTCTCTAGTGTGAGATGCTATTCAAGACCTAAATTATCATCATTTGAAATGATGAGCAGTGTGTGTAAGATAGTGTCTGCGTTACACATCACATATATATTACAAACATCAAGTTGTTGGCTTAAAAACAGGAAGAAAGTAATTGAACGTTAGATCAAGGCAAAAAATAGGAAAACTTCTCTGAGAAATAAAACCTTGAATTTAGCATTTCATTTCTTTTAATTCATAGAGTTTATGATTCTAATCTGACTTCAAATCACTTCTTAGCATAGTTTTACAAATAGAATCTTATGGTTATAGGTTCATCATTTAGGTACATGCAAAAAAATATTCAAAAGGCTACTTCTCAGAAGGAGCAACTGAAGCTCGTAGAGGAGAAGCAACCTGTCAAAGGCCAAATAACTGTCAAGTAGAACCCATGTGCTGGTTCAGCATGTAACGCTTGGACATTTTGTTCTGCTTTCTTCAATCTCCTATCTCTTAGAAATATAGATTTTAGCCTTCAAATGGGAGGTGCTTTTTAAAAATGGTTGGTTTTATTAAATAATCCTATAAAGTGTTTGCACGACTGGTAAACTTGGCCAGATCTAACCTGTATGAAGTGAGGCAACCTGGCTCCTCATTGTTCGCTCTGACCTCTCCTGTGATGACCCATCCCCCCCACACCCACACACACTCACATACAACCTTTTCTCCTTTTTCCATCTGTAAACTTCATGTGTACTTTAGCCTCCCCGTTGTGCACCAATACCCTCTGGGGTCAGAGAACTGAGATGGAAAGATCCTTTGTTACTCCCTGGTCACTGGCTGGAGAAATGGCTGACAGAGTAATGGCACTGCCTTCCAGGGTTGGGCAACAGTCTCCGATTAGGCGGGAGAGCTCTCAGGCTGCCTGGGCATGGCCCAACCTCCCAGGGGTGACAGATGTCATCCAGGCCCAGCAGTTTAAAAAGTGGAGATTGATCTCCTCCACCTGGTGGAGTTGTTCTGTTTTGCCCCCATCGGGGTAAGCCAATAAGGGGCATAGTCTTCATAGAGTGCTGGAGAAGCAAAGCCTCAAGGAGCAGCTTGACCTGGCATTTATTGGGTGGGAGGTGGGGGTAGTCAGAAAAAGGGCCAGGAATTTATCATGGCTTCTCTACAACCCATCAGAGACCAGGATGACCTGCTTCTGAAAGCCTCTTCAGAGTGACCTCTTTTCCAAAAGCCATAGGCCCAAAAGAGGGCCCACTAATGGCTTTCTCTTAGATGCAATGAGGAGATACATAAACCTACTAAATGTAGTATGAATTTTCATTGAGAAATACTATTTCCCTTTAGGAACATTATCTAGTAGAAGGTACAAAATAATTACAAAACTATTTTATTTCTATTAGGTTGGTGCAACAGTAATTGCAGTTTTTGCAATTATTTTTAACCTTTTAAACTGCAGTTACTTTTGCACCAACCTAGTAAAATAGGTATGGAAAGTGGCCTGGTTCCAAAAGCTTCCTTTCCAACTAAAATAACCAGTAAATCCATTGTAACCTTTATTTTAGAAGTGGTAGTAGTGATAATGCATTGTTAAGAAGCAATTTGGCTAGAAATTGCCCCTTTGAAAAGAGAACCTTAAATTGTTAGTTTCATTGGGTGTAAAAAAATGAGAAATATTTTTATCAGCTGTTTACTAGTGTAATTTAAAAATTACCAAATGGTTTTTCTACTATCATGCTTTTTCCATTGTTAAATTCCAAATCATACAGCCAGGAGTTTATGAAGTATAAAGCAAGCAATTAATTGCATGTGTCATGACAACTTAATTGAAACCAAGGGAAAAATGTCAAACAACAATGTAAGAGCAAGTCTGTGTATAACCCAAGATGAAGTCATTCAAATGATGTAGCAACTTGGACATTACTTAGAACAAAGGCAGAAAAGTTGTATGAATTTAATTTAAATACATATGTCTCATTATTAACTTATTGACCCAACTTGACGAGCCAGAAGACCTGGAGCACAGAGAATCCAGTTGACAATTACAAATTGAGCAGCTCAGACAGGAGCTTGACAATTTTTTACATTAGATGAGTATATAGTGTACATATAGATTGAAGTAAAATATTCTAATGAATTCAGACTTTTCAACCTGTCAAGCTTTCTGTGAAACAAAAAGAATCCATTTATCATTTCAGCACTGAAAAGATCCACAAAATCTCCACATGCCTTTCTTGTTAAAATTTAAATACTCCATTAGCACAAATGCAAACTGAGGCTGTTAATGTTTCCAGGGAGACCCTTAAAGGCTCCCTCGTAACTTAGCCTCTCTTTAGGGATGTTAACTCTTTCACACCTGAATTCTTCCCATGGATTATATGAGAAATGTATGCCTCTATTTAGTGGACATACATCTATCTATTGGAAAACATTCTTCATAGTCCAAAAGTTATTTGGTATATAATCTGAAGATATTTTTGATGTGCAGTGAACTGAGTTTCCAGAATCTTTTTGTATTGTGTGTGTGTGTCTACATCTATATATATATATCTATATCTGTCTAGCTATTTAATTTACTTTGATTCTTTCAAGATAGGAAGACTGAACAAGATAAATGGGAGTAGATGCAGATAATGCATTAATGATTTTGAGGTGTGTTTAAATAACACACTGCCATTTATACTCCCAAGTCCATATGCATAACTGATGACCAGCAAAAATGATTAAATGATCCAGTGTTTACCTAGAGATAGCTCACCTACTATGTTATACCTAGAGCTTCAAGCCCCTGCTCTTAGTAGGTATGTAATAAATGATTATTGTTCCAGAGGATTGTTGGCAAGGAAGGATGCTCCATGCAAGAGTACAATCACGGATACTACATACTGGCTCTACCATGAGCCGTTTATTTGGGAAAATATAAATATATATAAAAACACACTCCAGAGTTCTGTGGCTCCCCAGTTTTCCCTGAGTTTCACCCCAGTTCTCCCTTCTCTGTGTCTTCTGGGTTGCCCTTTAGCTAGCCCCTTTGGAAGGGCAGGACAGAGGAGGGCAGATGGAGGAGGAAGGAAGCGACTAGAAAGGCAGCGGAGCCTCAGCATTCTTTGCCCTGGTGTTTCTCTCGCCCCCATTTCTAGCCTAGGGAACAGAAACCTGAACTTCTGTGGGAAGAGACAGTTCATGGCCCCCAACTCTGCAGAAAGCTTATAAAGTATAAAAAGTTGCCACATTTCTTAGCCTCTGGATAAGAAAATTCAACACAACTAACAATTGTGAATGAAAGAGCTGCTTGCCAAGCTAGTCAGGTAAAATAAAAGCCTGGGAGGGCAGGCAGGCCGAGTCTTGAAGATTGAGATCCAGCCTTTTTATCAAAAGATCACACAAAGTTTGAATTGATATCCAGGGGTAGAGAAACCAAGGTCAAAAGTGGGATATGGGTAAAAAAAAAAAAAAAAAGAAAGAAAGAAACTACACATGCACACAAACTGCATATGCACACTGCAAAAACCTCATTTTAAAAACAAAGGCTTAGACTCATATGTCAGCCCCCATAGCTCTGGCTTTTCCACCCTCATTCTACATTTTCTTGCCATTTATAAGTGGATCCTAGGACAGCTAGATAATGTTGGGTGGCTTTTTAACTACTACAGAGCTCACCATCTTCCTGTCCTTTCCACTCCCTCCCTGGAGTAAAAAGCCTATCATTTTCCTAATAACTGTTTTCTTTCACTCTCCCAGAAAAGCTGCATTTACGTTTTATGAGGGGCAGAAGTTCAGTCCACACTGCTAGTTAGCCCTCCTCTGTGGCCTGGTGGAGAGACGTCCCCAGCCCTCCCATCTTGTGGGCGTCCACTGCCCATCACCAAGCTCTTCAGAAAAGGGGTTTCCACATCCTCCCTTAAAGCCTGAGAAATGTTACAGTGATGTTTTCCAAACCATTCTGAAATGACTAACTGGAGGTCTGTCAACTGTCTTCACTTCCCTCCTTAGGAATCCGATCATGGGACACAAATCTGATTGAATGCAACTTAGATCAAGAACTGAAACTTTTTGTATCCAGACACTCTGCAAGATTCTCTCCTGAGGTCCCAGGTGAGGCTTTGGTTCTGTATTAGTTAACCTAGAATTTGAAAGGATGAGGAAACAGGCCATTGGCTGGAAAGCTTTGCCTGAGGCATCAAAAAAGACTTTCTCTTATTGCTGAAGGATTCTTTGTATTTGTTATTATCTACTGGATTAGCCAGAAGGCATATTTTAAGAAAGTCAACTCTAAGTTGTCACTGTGTGGATTATGTATTTTGTCCATTCTTAATGAGAAATTTTAAGTTCTGGGGTCATTTATTTATTAATTTATTTTGCTATCTTACTGTACTCTGACCTTAAGGGAATGCAAACTATGTAAATGTTAATTTTACTCAAATGAAGTTATGAATTGGATGCCTCCAGAATCCCTTATTCCCCCTCCCTCCCAAGATAGAGGAAACATCTGCGTTTCAAAATGAAATATACATCATCATTTCATCTTTGCAACATCATCCACTTTTCTTAGTGAGGGTAAAAAAAGTCTGAAATTCCAAACTGCTGTTAAAAATTCCAAACTGCTGTTTCAGAGATGAAAAAGAATACTACAGAAAAATGAAAGGTAAGGACACACAATTTTGTCAGATGTGCAAATGCTGCTGCCGACCAGCCACTTCACTGGGGATGTACCCTGACCTCTAGGACTGGGGATAAGGCAGACTCACTCATCTTGTCTTCCTCTTGTGATCAGTGACCCATATTTCTCCCACTTGGTCACATTTCAAATTATGAGCAAAGTTGATGGCCCATAAGTACTCCAAACCTGAGCTGTATTTCTCCAAAGCTCTGCCATTGATCCATCATAGATAAAGTATTGCATTTTATTTCTTGAATATCACTTCAATTTTATGTAAAATAGAGTAGAGAGAACTCTTCTGTCTATGTGATTTTGTTGTATGATTGCTAATTTTATTGGCATCCATATAACCTTAGGAATGGGTTCAGTGTCTTTTGACTGATACATCATTCAATCAGCCTTGTGCATGATGAGGTTTGAAACCACTTATGGAATGTCAGCGCCTTCATGAATCACACTTGGCTGCAGCAATATGCCCATGAGACTGTCCCAGTTCTTTGAGTTTGCTACTAGAATAAAATCCCACATGTTCTAGTTATCAAAGGAATTGTAGCTTTCAAGAATGGAATTGAGTAAAGATGCTAAGAAAAATGGAGCAAGAATGGACTCATTAAAAGGTAAACCTGCTGCAAAGCCATGTGAAAAATCAGCTCCTAAGTAACTTTGCATGAAGACAAAAGACAGAATGATCCAGAGGCTATCAGACAGCACATGATATGCTGAAGTAAAGGTACAGTATATGGTTGTTTCTCTCCCTCCTTGCTACTGTGTTGTATTTTTATGTCTTGCACACCTCCATAACTTTAAAAATCATCTCACAAAAAGGGAAATAAGGGAAGTATCCTTTTCTAACAAGTATGTTTCAAAATGTAACATTCAAGCTTTTATCCTTTCTTTGTAGATTGTTCTGACTTTCTTACTATGACTGTTTGTAAAACTACTTGTTTTTTTTTTTTGGTAAATGAAGCCTGTGATTCCCATTGTGCATTCATGTTTGGGTTGACTTTAGAGAGTGACAGCTATGTGTTGCAAAATGAAAGGCTGCAAGAATTGCTAAAGAATTAACCATTTTTGGACCAAAGACCTAGTATTACTCTAGTGGACAGGGAAGGTTGGTCCCCCACAACCCACCCCATTAGCCTCATGTCCCCCATTCTCCTTCGTTTTCCTGCATCACCTACAGTAAGGCTTGGTTTACCCATCTAGTTGTATCTGTGCTGAGCTAGATGCTGTGTCTGGAGACAGCTTATGAAAGGCTGGCGATAGCCTCAAATGCAACTAGCAGCACCGTATTTGATCTCTGGGACTAGTTTACCCCAGATACTAGTTTTTAAACTTGGATTTGAGGTTCATTTTGCCTGTCTTTTTAGGACTGCAGGTCTCATTCAGGACCGCTCTGAAAGGTTTAGGCATCTTGAACAAATACCCTTTGAGCAGGAACCTGGATGATGACGCTTTCTCTGCACAAGGTGGGGGTTGTGTAGTATGAATGGTGAGGTTGCAGATCGCCCAGTTCTTCAGAATGGGAGCTCTGGGATCGCTAAGCGCCATGCAACTGTGGCAGACTGTGATTCTTGGAATGGGCAGTCATTTCGGGCCATCTGAATGCTACAGACGTGTTGCAGCGTTGCCTTCCCTAAAGATCTTTCAACAGACATCTGCTGTGTGCGCAGAGCAGGTGTCTGCTGATCTGCCCTGATGTAAAACCATTCCTGGCCACAGCTAAGCTGGGCGGGCTCAAGGGAGACCCGTTTTCTCGAGAGAAAAGGTTCGTTACTCTCAGGCTTTCACTCAAGTTAAAGTTCAACAATTGAGTCTTTTCAAAATAGAGCAACAGTCTTATGTTTCCTTATAGTATGGATTTACCTGCTATCATACACATTTTTATTTATATATTATAGCATGTTTTTTTGTACCTTGGTCATATTGGATGAGAATCATTTTTAGAAGCCTCACCACAAGAGTAGAGCTAGGCTTCATTCTCCATTCCTATTTGCTTCTTTCCCTAATTTAACTTGAGAGCTATCTATGTCTATTAATACATATAACAATAAAGGAGGATATCTCCTAGGGGTTATAGGAAATGCCCCATGATTGTCTGTGTTAGATATCATTTCAAAACAACCAGCAAGTACAAACCATTCCTAATCCAAGGGACACTTCACTTTAGAAGGAAAATTCATTTTAATTCCCCCCCCCCATCATTGTGCCACTTCTGCCTATTAAAATAATTAAACATTTTTGAGAACCTAAATCCTCCCCAGCAACATAGCATCATGATAGAGTGCAGATTCTGGACCCTAGCTCTGACTACTATTTACTAGAGGATCTTGGACATGTTCCTTAACCATTTTATGCCGCTGTTTTGTTGTTTGTAAAACAGGGACGATCACTTCTACCTCATAGAATTTTCATGAGAATCAAATGAGTTAATGTGTGTAAAGATCTTGAAACAGTGCCTATCACATGGTGAAGCAATAAACATGAGCTAGTGTTAAAATTGTCTCCCTTGCTGAAAATCTATTTGACTTGTATATTTGGTGATTATTATTATCTATGGGAAATACTGGCTTTAGATATGGGCTGGCTTCCTTTCTGTAACGATATTAAAATTTGTGTTAAAGATGTTTCTCAAAGAAACAATTTTGCAGTCAGTATTATCAGAAGGAACATAACTGCTGAACATAGAATGTTCAGCAACATTCTGTGGCTGAATTTAGGAAGGTCTTTCTGGTGTGAGAGCAAAAAGGAAACAATGCATTAAGGTACTGGCATAGCAGAACCTTAGGGCAGGGTCAAAGACCGTTTGCAAAGTGGTCCTGTCAGTGCCCATGTAAGGATGCTGTCGAGAGAGGGTGGGAGTCGGCTTTCTCACTGTGATAAATCTAGCCATGCTGTAGGAAAAAAATTCCCCTACCCTTGTAGGTTCTTTGTGTTGGTCTATTAATTAAATTGAAGTAAGACAGATTAACAGGAGAAACACAAATTTAACCTCACAAAGATAATGAAACCCAAGGGCAAGTTGGGCAATTGAGGGTCATATGCCACCCTAAGCTAAGGAATAGGTTAAGGGCCTGGAACTTCAAAGGGGAGGAGGGTAATTCACAGGACAATAAGAAGAGCAGATGTTTGGTAATTAGATGTTTGCCCTGCCATGTAGGTCATTCAGGTAAAAGTTACCTTTGGTAATAGCTCCTTCTATGAGTCAGGCCCCCTAATTAAATTCTTCTAGGTGGTTCCGGGAGAAGTAAAAGTTTTTCTTGAGTCTTCTGGGTCTTGCCTTCAGCTCCTAAAAATCCACAGATGCCAAAGTGGCATATTTAGGGGTCACGTATTCTGCTCCCCTTCAATGGGCAACTTCTTCCACTCTGTTCTACCACTCGTTCTACTTTCTCCAATCAACAAGTGACTATAGACTTTGGCAGTTTTAAGAAACTGAGATTTGTTGTGGTTTATTTTCCTTAGTCAATTGAATAAATATTAAGACGTTGGCATGTTTACATTTTGTCACTAGTTTTATAACTCTTAGATCACATTCACAAAAACCTTCATACAATGTGATTGATTTTGTAATGTGCATATGGGTGGTTCTGTTTAAGAACCCATGCCTTTTGTCTAGAAGATAAACAAACCACAGCTGAGCATCGTCAGATCTGTTCTGAGGGACTGCTAAAAATATCTGGCCTCGAGATTGGTTTTTGATGGAGAATTAAAATCAAGCCCCTTGAATTTAAGTCATGCGAATCCTATACTCCTTTTGACATTAGTGAGTCAAGGTTTTACAATATTTGCCAACAGAATGATAAGAAAATGCTAAATCGCCCTTAGCAAAGGTCTAAGAATATTTTCAGCCATCTCCTATCTCTGTCTAGACTTGTATGTTTAGTCTGTCGTTGTAAAGAATTATAGCCTAATTGTACGTGCCTAGAATGCATCAACTGCTCTATGACAGGGAGTAATGAATATGTTTTCAGCCCAGCTCCCAACCTTTAAACAATAAAGCACACAAATACATGTTTAGTTGCATTCAAGAGGCTGACTTAACCGTCAAGGAATCTTCAGTTTCAGAGGGAATGGAAATACTTAATCCTCATGTTTTCTCTCTCAGGTGCGCATGCACAGGTACAGGCACTTACCCATATGCCCACACAGCTCGGCTCACCTTTTCTCATTGCATCACCATCCAAGGTTATGGGAGGAGTCCTAGTATTAGAAGAAAATGACACGTAGCCTTATTTTTGTTGAAGTAACCAGATCTCTGTTTAACACCAGTTGAGGTCAATGCTGCCCGCTTGGGTAGGGGACTCCCATTTTGATGCAAATCATTCACCTTTTCTTCCACTTGCCCCCTGCTCTGCAGCCTTCCCAGCCAGGCTGGGGGCAGTCGGTGGAGTAATCAGCAGCCCCTCCTGCGTTTGCTCCCGCCTCAGTGCTCCCATTCACTCACATGTTAGAGCCCGATGGGGCAACTGCCTGGTCGGCCCCATTCGCATTCCTTTGAAATGGTGAAGAAGCCAAACTTTCCGACAACCAGAATTTTGTAGTGTATGCAACCCAAGGCCTGTTTCCTGTGAGGTTTACATTTTGCCAATTCTGAAACGTGCTGATTCTTTAAATCCCTAGGTACTCATGCACTAATGTATTTTTTTCGGGTGCAAGTGTGGCCAACAAAAAGAAGTAACATGGTGTTTCATTGCCACTCAGGTGCTTTCATTCCTTGGGGTTGTTGATAGCTCATTCAGACCACCCCAGAAATGCAGAAATGCCTATTTATCTCACTTTTTAAAATTTTTGAAGTAAAAGGATGTTTTACTCGACCAACTGTAGTGGCTCTCAAGTGGTTCCTAATGGATACTGTGGAACCGCTCAATATAGACACACAAAGGTGGCAGAAAATTGGCTGCGTGGGCCCAGTGGCCATTTTGGGGAATGTCAGTAATCCGTCATTCAATCCAACTAAGTGCATTTCAGAACAGCTGCTAACACTGCCAACCAAGGACAGCATCTCCTGCCGATTGTCAGTGCTTTTGTCTTCATTTCCAGAGACCAAAGAAAGTGTTTTGTTGTTGTTTGTTTTTAAGTATGCAACATCAGTAAACCACCAAGCACATACAGTCCTTTTTACTGCCTGCTTTTGCATTTTTGTCTCAGGTATTTTATTCAGCATCTATGGACACATGCTGTAAATAATGGTGGACAGTGAGGAATAAGGCATATTTTAATAGATTTCTTTAAAAAATATCAAGTACTATTTTTGAGAGCTTATTAATAAGCAAGGGATTGTAAAGGAATGATAGATGGAAGAATAAGGCATCATCACTTGTTTATAATTTCATTGGGAAAAATATCATTACAGCTTTCGAAAACACTAAAAGACTGTTTTCTTAATTTCCGAACTCTGTGTGTGTGTGTGTGTGTGTGTGCGCGCGCGTGCATGTGTGTGTGTGAGAGAGAGAGGGAGAGAGAGAGAGAGAGAGAGAGAGAGAGAGCGCGAGAGAGGAAAGAGAGATTGAGATTTACTCAAATCCCTAAAGAAGGGAAGGGGTGACAATGGAGATCATAACAGGCATCGCGTTTTGATTGTTTGATCATAGATTTAGTAACAGTGACAAAGGTTACCCAGGTACCAGCACTCCCCCACGCCCAGCAGAAACCCGGGACTAATTAAACGCTACCCAGGCAACCATTAAGTGTCCCCAAACATCATACTCCAGGGCTTAGGCCTTTGTTTTCTCTGCTGTGGTCTACCGGTAATTTCTCCTGCCTGGGAAGTTAGATTTCCTTGGCGGTAGAGAAATGTGAGAAAGAAAGAAGTGCCCCTGGGGAAGTACACTTAAAAATGACCACAGGGACTGGAGAAATTAACAGAAACACAAGACAAAAATAATGTTATTTTAATAATTCCAACCTATGTTAAAGACTTGCCTGTAGTCAGGACTGGTGAGATAACTGCTCACAGAAAATTCAACAGGACAGTCTACACATGATTTAAAAATAAAACTATTTAATTAAAAACGAACAAAAAACGCTTAGGGAAGGTGGTGTTTTATTGGATGTGGGTCCTGTCTGAAGTTGCACGCCTCATTTTGAAGACTCAAACTGAGGTTTTCCTCTAAACATTGCCTTGTGGGGTTCATTGTCTGAGGGGTTAAGATAAAATGTGAACATCCCGAGGACCTGCCTTGGTTTGGAAAGTCCTCTAAATCCGCCCTTTGCCGCTCTTGTTTTCTTAATCAAACAGGTTTCTTTGGAAGCTATGAGTAAAGGAGCCACAGCTGAGCACTTTGGATCAATTCACAGATTCCTTTTTTGCATCTCACACAGATAGTCGAGGGAAGGAACGGCTGCTACCCTGAGAGAGCACTGCATTTTGAGCGTACCTGGCCCCAGGACACGACTCCCTATGGATGTTGCTTTTTGGTTCCTGACATGTCAGTCAGTGGAAGTGTCACACTTGGGGAAGTTACCTTGAGAGCAATAAAAGTAAAGAGGGAATAAATTCTGCAACCCAGGCCAGCAACACACTTGGTGCAGAGCTCAGCCATTTTGAGCAGTTAACTCTCCGCCTTCTAAACTCTCACCTGGGAGTTTTGATGTTTGTGAAAGACCTGAAAAACAAGAAAACAAGTGTGAAAACTACTTGATAGAAAACCCCTCCACTTTTAATTTCTGTGTGTGTGTGTGTGTGTGTGTGTGTGTGTGAGAGAGAGAGAGAGAGAGAGAGAGAGAGAGAGAGAGAAGAGAGGGAGGGAGGAAGGAAGCGATACCTTATCTTCTAATCCATTTGGTAAGTGATAATCTTTTCACAGTATATGGTACATCTTTTTAGAAGGTGCCTTATTATCAGCCAGTCTGTCATTAGATATTTATGTAGCAGTTCCTGTAGCAAGACACATTTCCAGTTCCAGTTCCTGGCTCTGCCGGCCCAAAGAAAGTGTATAAAGTAATCCTGGCCTGAGAGTTGTTTACAACTGAGCGTGGAATAAGAGAACAAGTTAGTATATAATGTTTGCCAAACGAGAATTTTGCAGGAGGGTACTTCTGTAACATCTGTTTGTTCAGGCTATTTTTAAAAAGGTATGTACATAAAAATATACACTAAAATCATGTTATCTACACAAACTGAAGCAGAAATACAACAGATCTAATGCACTGGATTCTCTTTGTGACCAAAGATTTTTGGATCCAAACTGAATTAATTTCCCTAGTTTGGAACTGTATTTTAAGGTAAGCCATTTGATTTAATTATGAAAAGACTCAAGTACTATTTTAAGGATTCACCCCCTCAGAAAGCAGGTGAGAACCGAACTGCTTGAGTGTTGGAATATTGTCCGTTGGCAGACTCTGAAGACACTTGACAGATTGTGAAAGTGAAAGGTTTTATGGAAATAAATCTGAAGTCTTTGGTTCACTGCCCTGAGGCTAGAATGGACCCTTTGGAGAGTTCTGATTTAGCTGTTCCTGTATCAGGGGAAGCAGGGAGGGGATTTGTGTTGTGAGCTGCTTCCCAGGAGCCTCCCCTCTCCAGAGACCTGGAAGCCTGACCTAATGCAGCAGCTCTGGGTGCACCTGAGACTATTGTTGCCCATGTAGCCCCCCTGAAAAGTTGCTGTGAGGCCTTGTCTCGTCAGCAAAATAAAGGGCTTAGACTAGATCAGGGCACTTGAGACTTGGTTCTGCCAGCTGTAAGTTTTGTAAACCATTAACAGATAGTCAGTGGGAAAGAATTCCATCATGAAATAAGTCTGGGAATCTAGACATACTCGATCTTATTCTTTGAGGAGCCATAATGTATGTGACCGCTTATAAATAAACTTGTGTAATTTTGTACAACCATAAATTTTCTTAACCTATTTAACTGGTCACTTTTAACGTTGCTCTTTCTCAGGGATCTAGATTTCTCTAGAACACAATTTGGGAAAGGATGTACTAAATGACTTCAGAGTCACTTCCAGTGTTTATATTCTATGATTCCATGGATTTTTACTAAATTGCCTCATCTGTTGACATATAGAAGGGAACTTGTTCTCTGTTTAGCTTAAAATGTTTTTTAATCCAGGTTTTAAAAATTCAATGAAAGAATTTAGTTTAGAAAATATGCCTGTCTGTTCTGATAGGGTTATTAATTTCAGGGGAATGTTCACAGCTTTGTGACACTCAGGCTGATTTCCTAGTTTGGGAATTCTTGGCCCTTTGCTTTTTCCATCTGTCTTTACCTTGCAGACAGACCGATCAAGACAAAATTTAATGGTGTTTGCACAATGCCAAACACCTGCATGGAAAGTGTTTCAAAAGTCAAATTTGTTTTATCTACATAGTGTCAAACAGGAACTAGCTGCATTTTTTTTTCGTTATAATTAGAATTTCCACATTGTTGTTTGGTGCTGCATTGAGCCTCAGATTAGCTACTTAGGCACAGATCTTTGGAAGGAGGCTGAAGATTGAATTTCATGAGTTCTCGCGATCATCTGTAGGTTGAGTGGGTTCAAAGTGGCAGGTACATCGTTTGTTATGGCTAATTGAGAATGGCCTCCATTTTAATAAGCATGATCAGCTATGCATATCTTGTCATGTGAACCATCAATTAGCACAACGTGATTTAACAAGGCAGCATGTGCAGATATGAGCGCCCTTGGGAAGCAATGCTCCAATCAAATTATTCCTGACAGTGTATAACTTGCATACAGGTAATCATCAGAAAGCCATGATTATCCAGAAGGAAAAGTGATTTTTATGCTAATACATCATATGATTGTTGGTATCTTTAGTACCTTTAAGGTAACAATTTCAAATTAGGTCCTATCCCTAATTTGATCATGTTTGCAAAAAAATGTTTAATTCACTCACTAAAACCTACATGTAATATCATTTTTCCAGCAAACTTTACAGAGTGTTCTAAAACCCGAATAAAATAATTTGTATACAATAACAACATTAATGATACTATTTCTATGGATGGTGGTCTATTTCTAAATATGGTGGTCTTGTTTATCAGATAGTCTGGTGACTAGAGAGTTGCCAATGTGGGATTATTGTTTTTTGAAGTTTTAGAATTCAATGGTATAGTGCTTTCTGTTATACGAATACCTCAAATTTACCTAGAAATGACTTAGGATTGCTAAATCAAATTAATACGTTAGCCCAGGATATACTTAAACTATTTATAGAAAGCATGCACTTAGAAATCTGTTATTCCTTCTTCCTCCCAAGCAGAGTGATCTTTTCAAAGAGAGGTTTTTGCAAAGAGGTATTGCACTCCTTGGGCAAATATTGGCATTTTATTGAAACACAGGCCAAGAGAGATGTACTCACATAAGAGAATGCACTTTGCCACCTCCTTGGAACCCAGTCTCAGAACAGTCTGAGTTCTCGTGGGATGAGTCAGGAGAATCCCCTGTGCTCAGGTCTTAGTCATGGACGCTAGTGGTCACTAGACTGTCAGAAAGGGGGTGTCATTAACATGATTGTATTTCTGTCTAGAACAATGGATAGCCTTGGCTGTAATACTGCTTCTGAAAATGTCTCCTTGGTCCTAGATATTGCAGAAGAACTCAGGACTGCTGTAGAGAAAGAAGGGAAGTGTGGAGAAAGCAGCACCGCAGTCGTCCAGATAGCTTTAAAAAAATCTGAGAGTTTGCAAAATATGCATCAGCCGATTTCATTTACATTGTCCTGTTGCATATACAACCAGTGCACCCCACCCCTAAGTCCCACCCAGTTTTCCATTCTACTTCCTGTATCTGTTGCATATGAAAACTTAATTTTTAAAATAGATAGTTGTCTTCTCCATGTATCATCTTACCTCTTAATGAGCTAATAAACACAAAAACCCAACCAAGTGATAAAAGAAATGAGAATTGAGATTATTTTTAAAGGTTTATCGCCTGTGCTTTAAGATTGCCCAGTATAGCTTTAGATCCTAGGATTAGAAAGGTTGTATGGCTAAAGTTATGTAACATTTACATGCACATATGTAATTATATGTGTGAGTGACTTAGCTTTTATGTTATTTCAAAAACATCTTTCCCTTTTAAAGAAGCATTAGAACATCCAAGTAAATATCTGTTGATGAGAAAGTGTCATTTTTATGTGGGTTTACCTCCTTTCCTTCCATTGTTTTCTCATCTGTATCACTCATGCCTTTCCCCCCATCTAATACCATCTTTCTCTCCTGTTTCTCTTTTCTTCTTCCCCCTTTTCCTAATGTACCCTCTCTACTCTCCAGTTACAGCCGCCTTTTCTACAAATAATGCTGGTGTGGGTTATTTTAAAACATCTAATCAGATCAGTGTCTGCTTTTTAAAGAAACATTACATTATGTATTAGTTATACATATTATTGTATTGTCTTATTTTTACTTTATTATTTTATGCATAGGACAGAGACTATTTGGAGCCATTGGAATAACATTCCAGCATATAAATATAAGTGAAATAATTTGGCAAATTGACTCACTCCAGAGTCATCCAGAAATATGATTCCATCATCAGATAGAAATTTCTGTTGCTGGAATCCTTTAGCCAGCAAATGGATTTTCTATGCTTGGTAAGCAGACTCATCAAAAATATGAAACTAGTTACCTGCCTCTAAAAAGCTCAAACTTACAACTTAAAAAGAAGGAAAAGATAAAAACAACCAAACAAAAACCTACTTTGAATGAGAAAAATGGCAGCCAAAGAGCTTGAATCACAGGACTAGATATTTTAATCTTTTAGGATTCTAACTTTTCAGAAATGGCTTCTTCCCAATTGCAACTGAATGATAAGAGCAAAGGAATGCAATTATCTCTTAACCATAGAACTAAGAACGCCTTAGGCTAATGTCCCTGGGTAAAGAGTCTTAGAACAGTGCCTGGCACTTAGTACAGGGTGAGTGAGACAATGAATAATAAGGTGTCATGGATTTAAGAAAGTATAATTAGCTCTTAGGTTTCAAAATAAGCCACATAATAAATCTGAAAATTTGCAGTGATTATATTGCAAACATTTTTTTTTTCATTATTACAGATTTTCTTTAAACACTGAGGTGTATGTGGCGAATGTTTCTTTATAATAAATTATCAATTACTTTCAGAGACTTGGCAACCTAGAAGCTCTGGTTAAGAGGCACTGCCTTAAGAAGCAATGGGCAAAGCCCTTGGCGTGTAGAGGTTGGGGTACAAAGTCTGCACTCTAATCCCTGTTCTATTGCTAAGTAGATTTGTGCTGTTGTGGACAAATTACATAGCATTTATGAACTTCAGTTTTATTATCTCTAAGGTTTCTTTTATATTTAATCTTCTGTGATATACTATCAACCTATAGTGAGAAAAGTCATTCTAGTATATAAAGAAATTGGTTTTAATGTCAAGTTAATAATCATAGCTATTGTGTAAAGCCAAGCTGTGTTGTTTATATAAAGTTCTTTGTATTTCTTAGGATACAGTAACTTGCTTGGCTGAACAGTGAGTGAACACATGTTCCCCCAATCTGTCTATTCGTTCCACAAATGTATATTGCTTGTCTTACGAGATCTGGTACTGTGTCAAATACTGAAATTAACCATAGTAAGCAAAATAAATAAATCCACAGCCCCTACATGGTCTTCCATGGAGTGCTCAGTCAAGGTGAAGAGGCCGACATTAATCAAACAGTCGTATAAATCTGTGCTAAGTACCAGGGAAGAGAATATGGTGCTATATACGGATGTAAAAGAGGAAACTCACCTAGTAAGGGGAAAAGTGATAGAACTTTACAGAGCTGAGATTTGTGATGAAGGGTTTTTATTTTCTATGTTAGACATTGGGCACTGTATTTATGTTCCCTTTTAATGCAACATTAGCATTAAACGATTCGTTAATCTAGATTATACAGATATTTCTTGAATTTCACAGGGATCAATGTGAAGTTACAGCAGCACATTTCCTAGGAAATAGGAACAAATAAATTGACATGATTTAAAATGATTTCTGTGAATATATTACCGTTCTTGTAAGCATTCCACTATTTTGCTCTGAGTTAAGAATGAAAGTAAAAGGGAACTATCTGAATATTCATCAACCCCTTAAAGGCATGAGATTAATTACATATTTGCTAGGCTACTAAAATCCCGATGATAGAGAAGTGAAACAACCAAAATTTCTGGATCAGAATTCAGTTTGTGCTGTAACCTGACTGTGGGTCTCGCGTCGTTCTGGAGCATGTCGTATGTACATGGTGCTTAGAGGTTCAGTGACGTCGTCCCAGGATCGTCCCTGTGCTTACTTCACAGATCCTCACCTGCTTCATTGTCAAGGCTCTCTTAGTCCAGGCATCTCTTACCGATGTTGTCGATTTTTAAGACCAATTATAAGCAGCTTTCTTGAATAACATCTCTGATCATCTGTCATTTGTCATTTACTTTGTGGTTTAAATGTCCACGCCTCCTCCTCTTCCATTGATAGCTCTTGTATCTAAAATCTCAACTTTTGCATAGAAAAATGCTTTTTCTTTAACCTGGAAGATATGACTGAAGCAGATGGCCCATGCGTTATTTGAAACCAGGGCCTTGTCCTGGGAAAAATAAAACTTGACTTCACCATGAAGTCAAATATCGGACAGACTTTTGTGTTCTATATAGGATTTTATGTGAAGGTGTTAAAACTTCAGTTGAATGCAGATGAACTTTCTTAGTCATTTGCTCAGTCCCAAATCTTGGCTACTCTCCTGACTCTTCCCTGAAATTAAAATACATTGTAAAGAAATGTGGAGATATAAGTAGTTATCATTGGCTTTATTTCTGAAATGCTCTGAACCCTTTCAGCCTGCAGACTTTGTTCTTTTTTCAGGTAGCAAAGTGTTTTTTCCCCATGTACCCGTTTCATTGTTTCTGTTCCTATGGTTCTGATTTCAGCCTTAAAAATATGTATAATTTTTCTCATCGAACTTGTTCTTGCACTCATTCTCTGTCTCATCGTTTTCTCTTTGACTTTGTCCATGTGTGCTGGGGACCTCGCGCTCGTCCTGTACGTCGCTGTCAGTATTCTGCAGTGTTCGTCCTGCTCTTTGCTGCCTCGGATGCAGATTCAAGTTCTGCTGTTGCATTTTGTCTTTCTTGGAATTCTTTTGATTCCACCGGCTTCTTTTTAAATCTTTGCCTATATTCAGCCTAATCTGTTTTTATTATTCTCTGTCACGTCATAGTGACTATGTCTACCATCTTTTATAGATACCAAGTATCATTTTCTAAAATTTTATTTTATTCCCTAGAGAAAGTTGTTTTTAAAAACAGGGTTTTCCACCAAGTCTCAAGACAATGCTCATTTTCGCCTTGTGCTGCAGAATCTTTTCAAAGTTCCTATTTTCTGTTCGTTTTCTCCTTATACAGGGAGAGGGCGGTCCAGGCTCAGCATTTATTAACAGTTAGGGTTGTAGCCATTCTCACTGCCCACTTGCGTGCCGGCATTTTCACCCTTTCCTAATGAGACCCTGGAAGTCAGATTCAGGTATATATCCCCCACTCTGTGTCCATGGTCCAGCAAGCTGGTGTGGGATGCTGGCCTGGGAAGAGATTATATGTCTTCACTGTCAGATCTTCTGCCTCTGATAGAGAATTAGATGGGACCTGCAGTTCTTTGTACAAATAAGATGCAAGAAAGACCATGCACCAGCATGTATTCCTCTCTGGGTTCTTCTTCCCTCTGCTTCTGCTGGTAGGTGCTTTTCCTGACAAACCATTCAGCTCTGTTTGTAATGCAGGACTGTGGATTTTCCTCTACTCCCAGTCTCTGCTGGGTTCTGAAGCGCTGGAGGAAAGGTGGGGAGCCCAGGGAATGGAGGTGTCAGTTACCCTGTAATAGAGGTGTCAGTTACCCTGTAATAGAGGACTGAGACCTCTTTTTCTGGTCTTTGCATCCTAAACTTAGGGCCAGGCATTTTGAAGAATGAGTCAAAACCTTTCCAAACTTCAAGTCCAGCAGATTGGTGAAGGGTGGGGGCTCAGGAGCTATAGTGCCCAAGTTCAAATGTAAGCTCCATCCATCTCATGCTTAAATTCCTTGTGCCTCAGTTTTCCTCATCTATAAACCTGCCTTATAGAGGACTTATGAAAATTCATTGGCTATAGGACATGTAAAACATTAAAAGGGTGGCTGGAACATATTAAGTGCTCTATAAATGTTGGCTCTTGTAAATATATGTACTGTTTTTTTGAGGTGGCGTATATGTTCAAGAGTGTTCAAAAATGTATATTTCAGTTCCCTTTAGTGCAGTTCTTCCTCTCCCAGCTGAACCCCTTCTACCCTCCGCTTTTCAGCATATGGCCATCTCTTTAAATCACCACGGTTAATTTTTCTGGTTTTGTGTACGTTCATGAATATTTCAGAAATTCATAAATGTCGATAAGGATATATTAAACTCTTTTGTTCTGCTACTATATTAACGCACCAGCCTTCTTAATTCCAGCTCAAAGTAATAATTAAATGATATAATCTTTATTTGTCAAAATTTGTTTTGCTTACAGAATTTGGTACCATTTTGGCATCTTGCATACGCTTTAAAATTGTATTTTTAAAGAGAGACTCACACATGTTATTTGTACAAAACAAAGTCTCTGTTAAACTTGATTGGTTTTATGGTAAACAGCATAGTATTCTTATTTTAAATAATGTGCATATATTTTTAACTATAAACTAATAGTATTCTTTACCAAATAGGTTATCTTTTTTAAAAAAGATTTTTTAGATAAAAGTGCTTTTTTTAAAAAAAGAAGAAAACCTTTGTTAATGGTTAATGCTTTTAACCTGCTGTTCAATGAAATGAATAAGAAATGTTAGTCAAGCAGAAGTTGATCTGTCTTGTTGTAATGTTCAAATGACCAGTAACATTTGCTGCTCTGTAAAATTGACAGTTTATTCAACCATAATTTGTTCAGGTTTATGGTTTCTTTATAGCATTATCAGTTCCCTATACTTGAAGTTCCCTAGAGCCAAAAATTTCCATTTGTCTTTATCTAATCAGGACTTTACACATTTCAAGAGTTTATATAAATCCCTCTCTTCTTTATGGTATTGTAGAAAATCCTTTCTCCCAATTTCTAGCTTCTGCCAAAAGAAGTGCTGCATTCATTCGTATTGTCATTGGATGAAAACCTGATGAATTACAGCTTTTCCTTTTTACCTTTAGTTTCTGCATGCTTGTGAGTGAGAGTTTTATGTGTGTACATGTTGTCTTTTGTGACACCACAGTTTGACTTGGTTGAATGAGAAAAATGCAATTTTATTTCAATGGTCACTTGAGAATATAACGTTTGCTTCAGAAAATCTAGCCTGAATCCGTGGCTGAGGTAGTGCTTTGATTTCTACTTCTTTGAAAAGAGTATTGTCACAGCAAGACTCCACCACTGCTTTGGTGGGTCCAGTTGTATTCCCAGCGAGGGCGCAGTGGGAAGGGCTTGCCTGTACCTCATGGCCACCTCCCTTATCGTGCATATTAAGCCTGTAATTACAGCAGACATTACATTTGTCCCCAGCTTCTGTGGAATGATGTCATTGCATGTCAAACAGGAGATTAACATGAAGAGAGAAGTCCTACTGACATTTTCATTAGGAAGAATTTGGTTTTATTTTATTTTGTTAACAAGAACTGTCGTCTCACTTCATAGGAGAAATTTTTAAAAAGAAAAAAAACAAAACAAGAAAAACTTGAGAAGGTACAAGCCGACATGTGCTGACTGCTTGAATGGAAATGTGCTCCGTACGCCACTCTATCAATTAGTGAAAGAGTCTGGGACACAAAGCATGCCTGGGAAATCTGCTCTTTTTCTTAAAAAGGCAGAATATCATTCTTCTCAAAGCCCACAATGGCCTGGTCCCTGCTGCAGAAAATGTCCCTGAAAAAAGGAAGCAAAGACTGGCCACTGCTGGGTAGAAAGGGCGTACAGGCAGCTGGCCCCATCGACCTCTGAAATGTTTCCCTTTTTTGTGATGGCATTGATTGAGTATGCCTTAAAGTCTCATTCCTTACGTCTCAGGGTGAAGCTCTTAGTTCCTGTCCCATATGAAAATAATAATAATAATAGTAATAATAATAAATGAGGGAAGAGGCCTGATGTTGAAGATGCTTCAAGCCTAGAGCTGAGGCCGTGGAAGAACATAATTTTTATCAATCATTTCCAACTCCAACAAAAATAAGCATAGGAAGAAAATCATGATCAGACTTGGGGGAAGGGAGTCCTGTCCTCCTTTGGAGCAACCTATCAGTAACTGCCCCAGAAAAGCTGGGTTCAAATACCAGCTCTGGCTTTTACTTAGCTATGTGACCTTGGACAACTGAATTACTCTGAGCCTCAGTTTATTCATCTTTAGAATGGAGTTAACTAGCAATAGTGCCCACACCTCATGGGGTTGTGCTTGGTACCTACTGGCTATTGTTTTTCATCTCCAAATACTATTTCCTCGCAGAAAACAGGCTAGTGTTCTGAGGTGATCTTGTTATTATGACTCCAGTGAGTAAAGCTGGCAAACCTCCCTTTTTTCCCTTTTTCTCTCCCATTTCTGTCAGTTTCTTGCAGACATAGATAAGGGAGCTGACTCTTGCCAGTCTAGATTCCCTCCCTGGGGGGTGGATTTAAGAGCTGTGAGATTGAGGGTCCCTAGATTATATAGGCTCTGGAATTTCAATCTTTTTGAATTTTGCCAAAGCACTGAGAGAATTAAAAAAGACCCCACAGATTTTTCTTGGGAGATATTCAAACACTTATAACATTTCACAGTTCTCTATATTTGGACACCAGAATTTTCTTAGCATCCAGTTTCTTTGGAACAGAGTTGTCTTGTGAGGAAGGATGGATCCAATCCAAATCAGGCCCTCTTGCCAGGCGATACTTTTCCATCCAGATTGCCCTGGGACCTTTCCGTTTTCATTTTTGTGTTGCCTTGAAAGGTAACTGGTAAGCTATTTCTCTTTCCTCTGACTTTTTAGGTCCAATTACCTAGCCAATTGTTGCTTATTAGAATGGTATTTTTGAAGTCAGATTCTGAATCACACTTGGTTTTGAGGTGTAGCACAACTGGATTTGACCAAAAGTCTTCAGTTGCAATTCTTTAAGGTCAGTGTTCTGATGTCTGGTTGGGAGGAAACCTGGATGTGCCAAGATCTCTGTGAGTGTTCTAGAAAGGACGAGACCACCTGAATCACTGTTCTGTTGCCTTCCAGTGGAATGAGGAGAAGAGAGAAGGCACTGACTGGTGCTGCACCTACCTGCTACGTAAAGGACCAGTCACTGCACTAGACGTACTGGTGTACGGCATGTGCTCTCTCCGAGTTTCTCTCCGGAATTTATGACATATTGCCATTATTTCCTCCACCCGCCCATCCACAGCGCACTTCAGATTATCTGAAATATAAGGCAGCTCTTACTACAAGTTACCTGGATATAAATGAAGTTCATAGGAAACATAGTACAAATAGGAAATTGGCAATTGCTTTTGGAAGCTAAAATTTCTCTGTGTAGATGGCCAAGAGCAATAAATCTAATTATTATTGTTATTATTATTACTATATGGGATGGGAACTAAGAGCTTTACCCTGAGATGTAAGGAATGAGACTTTAAGACATACTTGATCAATGCCATCATGAAACAGGGAAACTAATGGGGCAGTTGGGTCATCTTCCCAGGGCCTGTTGTGTCCTCTCCAAGCTCCCAGGATGGCATTGTCATCCAGGGCTTGTCCTCGTCTGTGGGTTTATTTCTCTGGGATAACTTAAAATTTGTTCTTCATCCTCCTCCCACCTCTCAAGACTTCATAGCCTAGATGGTGGGAAAAGGGAGACATTCACAGTTTCTCTTCACAGGGGGACATGATTGTTTTACTACTACCCTGTCTTAGATCCTGCCCCAAATCAGAGTTGGCATAATCTTTTGTTCTCGCTACTTGATTGTTGGCCAACCTCTCCCTTCCCTTCCAATTAGAGTATGTTCTTGCATTCTCCCCTGATTATAAACTATAAACTTGTAAATTTTGTCTCCTGAGTCCAAGTCAGCCTATAAGGAAAATCTTGTCCAGAGGTTGCAAAGATGAGTGAATAATACATGAATCTTTTTTTTCTTGTTTTGTTTTGCAAGGACAATATAAAAATGTATTTCATTAAAATTTCATAAACTCAGTTTTGTTTCATACTTTGTTATTACAAGTTGTAGAGAAATTCAAATTTCTGCATCGTTTTCCACCCAGTGGACTGAGTGCTTTCACTGTGTGGCATACAAATCAGCGGGGTTATTGGAGTGCTTTTCTTGTTGTTTTTTATATCAGAACTCTCAAGGGCTGAGTAATAATTCACAGTACCATAAGTCAGTTCAGTTCATTCATTAGGATGGCTTTTTACAAAGCAGCTATTCCATTTAACTTCCTAGGGATGTTTGACCAATCGGTGATAGATGCTGTAGCTTGGCTGTTGACCTCCATGAATATGAGTGAAATCAATGACCTCTTGGCCCTGTTGCTATACTTAGTTGATCATCTTGACAGCCTGTTTGTGTAGAACCTTTGAGTGGATTGTATTTCCTAGATCAGTTTACTAGGGGCATGCAGGCAACAAATGTGTTCCCCAACTGTCGCTTTATGTAAGCCACACATTAAACCATATTTTCCAGTTGAATTACATGAAAACCTTCTGATCTTTAACTGGTAAGACCCATCTTAATTAAAGTGGCAGCAGCTTCCCTTAATTTACCTGGACAAATCAAGCCTGTATTGATTTTAAATGATTTACCATTAGAGCTTATTCGTGTGTAGGAGACGCTCTGCTTTGAAGATGTATTTTTCCTTTTAAAAAAATGTCTTTGGTGAAAATAAATAAATAATAAGCCCACCTCTCTCCATTCACCTGATTGTTCAGTTTGGGTTTTCAGTTTTTACGATTCCTTAAAACAAGGCACGTATACCTATGTATTAATACAAAATTGGCACCGGAAATACCTTTCAGATGATTCAGAACTGAACTTTGTTTTCTCTTAATACTGTCTAATATGAGTCAAAACTTTTTTGTCCATTTAAGTGAAGTAACCTTAAAAATACTTCAATGTGAGCAAAACTCAGTCATTGGATCCAGGTGTGTGAAATATAAATAATTCCAATCAACCGTTCTTCTTTTGTTTCCAACACTTTAATATAATCAGCATGTAAAAAGGTGTTAACTCTGTATCCTATCTTGGAAATATGAAGATTACCATCGATTTTGTTTTGTTTTTTTGCCAGCAGGTGGAATGAATTATTGCTATGCTGGTCACAGTGTCAAAACCAATGCATCTTGTCACTTTACATTGTTATATAATTAAAAGCAATTCCCAAATTATTTGCCTTAGTCAAAAGTTTGATATCCTTATTATATAAAGAACTCTTACAAATAAAGAAGTAAAACTTTAACATTTCAGTATGAACATTCAGTTTACACACACACACACACACACAAATGGGGCAGGGAGGGTGTTCTGGGAAGGAGTTAGAGATTAAAAATGGCCAATAAATGAAAACATAAAAAAGTTCAACCTATTATTTAAGAAATACAAATGAACATAGCAAGATACAAATTTTTACATATAAATAAGGCTTTAAAATTATACTGCTCATCATTGGCAGAGGACATTGGCAGAACCTTTAGGTTCTGTTATTTGGATATAAACAACCTTTCTGGAATGGAATTTTTCAATATATGTCTAGGGTCTTAATGCTCATACACTTTGATCCAGTAATTCCTTACTGGTAATTTATTCTATGGAAATAAGCAGAAATATATATGCACAACTATATAAAATGATGCTTACTGCGCATTATTTATTTATGTAGAAAACTGGAAAAAACCAAAGTTCTCAATAATAGTGAATTGTAATGAATAACGATTCATCTATAGGATGCAATAGTTGGGTCACGTTATAAAGCATATATTTAAAGAATCTTTACTGATGTGTAATGTTCACTGAAAAGGGCAGGAGACATGATCACAACTTTGTACCAAAAGAATTTTTGTATATTTATAGACAAAATACACGTACATTTTAATTTGGGTTATCACTGAGTAGTAAGTCAACAAGTTATTTTAATTTTCTTCCTAATAGTTTACTGTACTTTTTTTTTTTTTAACATTTAATATGGTGGGCACATATTATTTTACAATCAGAAAAAAGTATAAGTATTTTCAAAACTGGTAAGCCTAGCATTGGAGACATGAATCACGATTGCTTTTGTATTTTTCATGGAAATGAGATTTCAATAGTAAGTTATATGTCTGGGGAAGATAGAGCTCGTTTGAGTCAGAGGTTGGAAAGCTCTTATGACTACTAACCTCAGAAACCTCAAACTAGTATGTAGTGGAATAATGACATGGCAGGAAAAGCCACAGATGTCAGTTTGAGTTAAAGAGGTTAGAGTGGATACATAAAACAGCCAATAGAGACTAAAATTCACTAATCTCTTATCTCCAACTCTGGTAACCTCTAGGGTCAGTCCATGCCTCTATATTTAATCTGTATCAAAGTGCATCACACTGGGGCTGGGATTTGAAAACCTGGATTGTCATTCTGGCTGCTCTGCTAATACATTTTGTACTTAACCTTGGGCAAGTCACCAATCTTTCTGAAGTCTGAGTTTTATTCCAGCTGGATGTTTGTTCTTTTTTTTTTTTCAGTTTGGCATTCTGATGCAGTTTTGAGCCCCAAAAGGTGAGGGGTGAGTCTCTTGTGGTATCTGGCTAATGCTAAGGCGGATTGAGGCTCCCTCTGGGTCATACCCTTGGATCAGATGCATCTGATGTCATTCTGGTCCTGTCATTTTTTGAAGAGCAAGTTACCATGACGTAAGTCCTTGAAAAGGACTACATTTGAGGGTAAGAAAAGCAGTTTAATTCTCTTGGAGATCACAAAATAAAAGCAGAGATACGTCACAGAATATGAACAAAGCTGGTATATACTTTAGCAATATATTATTTCCTATATAAAAATTCAAGTTAATTTTCATCCCATCAGTGGTAGAGGTAGTTTTGTTATTGAGATTTGAGCTCAGTCTGCATCCAGTACACTGGTACATAAGAAGGGCCCAGTTCAGGGAATTGTATTGTTTAACCTAAAGACAAACTTATATTCAGAGGTATATTGTATAGGAATGTTTTATAAACTTCTTTTACCTTAACCACAGTATAAAAAAAATATTTGGTGACCAACGCATACATATAATGAAACAAAAGTCTCAAAACAATACCTTTTCTTACTATCTGCATTGCATTGACATTTTGTATTTCATTCTATTCTATTAAAAAATACTGGTTGTGACTCACTAATTTGATTTCATGCCACATTGAAGTATTGCACACCTCATTTGGAAGAACACTGGTATAGAGCTTTTTGGAGAGGTACCCAGAATGGAGAGAAACACTATTAAATGTCCTTGAGAACTATTAAATGTTACTTACAAATTTCTTTGTAGACAAACAGGAAAGGAAAATAGATCCTTTCTATGTTAAGCAACTTGGGGCAGAAACGAGGACACAAATAACAGGAGGAACATGTTAAAGAGGAGATCTACACATACCAGTTGTTTTCAAGTAAGGAGAATGCATCTGAAAAGAGGTAAAATTGTGCTTATGGAAGCAGTCACATTATACCTATGCAGAGGAATGAAATCGTCACCAACTTTAGACAACCTTGGAAGATAAAAGGGCCAAGACCTAAGTGGGCTGCGTTTGTTTGCCGTGCCCATCTTGTTCTTTTCCCTTTTTGTCTCTGTCCCACTCTCAGTGTATGGGTCCTTGTGGTTGAAAGGATGTACCACAAGTACCCAGCTCTGGGCAGCGTCTCCTGGGGGTGAGGAGTGTGCTGTCTGATTCCCACCCACCTTCTGGACCACACCATTACTGGAGATGTCCACTGCCTCGCACAGTAAGCATGACTGACTGCCTGTGCTTTTCCTGGTGTCTGCTTGTGTCTTCTGGAGCTCCACCTGGGCAGGTGGAGGGCAGAGCACCTGCTCTACAGGGCTTCAGGGCCACCATGCACCTCTCTGGACTCGGCTCCTGCACCTCACTCGTCTCCTGCCCTCCAGCTTCTTTACTTGTTTCTTCCCATCTCTTCCTCTCTTCTGCCTTTGATCTACCTCCCTGAAGCACATGACCGTGACCTACCTCAGAGCACAGCTGTCAGGGCTGAACAGTTGTCACCCAGTGCTCCAGGATTTAACTGGTTGGAGGTCCACGAACAGGATTTGGTAGTCATCCAGCCTTTAATTTCTAAAGCATGTTTTTAGTGGCCTCTGAGGCCCAGTTAGAAATAGATGACAAGATCTGAATTCAGAGCCTTTGTTTCAGGCATTTTCCTGGCCGAGCAGGCCACCCTGCCTTCAGGCCAAATGAAATCATTGATTAGTCAAGCTGAGACCAGTAGCCAGAGTGACCTTTCCCACTCATGGCCAGCCCGAGGCTTGGCTCGGAAAGGTTAGGCCTTTTTCAGTGAAGCCTCCTTCTCAGCCTCCCCGCACCCACAACCCATCATCACATGACTGAGAAAGCTTAAAAGTGCCCTAAAATGACTTTCTCCATTGAGCACCAGAAACAACTGGTAGAATCAGTTTGCCTAGAAACTCCTTATATGGAGAGGTTCTGAGACTATTTTATGTTTGGTTTGTAAGAGGATCATGGTTTAAAAAAAGAAAGAAAAGCCTAAGGCAATAATATCATATTACTAAGAGACTTGGTTAAAAAAGAAAAAGAAACCCCTTCCAATTGTTTCTACCTTAATTCTGGATTAAGGTAGGGGGTGACAGCAAATCCATCATTTGCGCTGGTTCTGGCTGACCTTCCCCCTCCTCTTGAATGCTTTGGACAAGGAAGCCCCCAGTGATTGGGCCTGGGTCGCCCAGCACGGACTGCAGAGAGACTTCGAGGCTGTAAAGCCCTGCTATGTTTTTCTGCAAATGGGTGATTTTTGTTACTTCTGGAACGCAGCCCCCAGCCCTAAATCCTGAAATGCTGACAGGGCAAAAGCAAAGGAGACATGTGGAGCCTTAACCAGTGACAGTGTGCTGAGCGTGTCCACCTGGGCTTCGAGCCCGGCGGCATGAGTGACAGAAGGGGGACTGGTGTAAGGGCTGGCCCACCCTCCCAGTGCCCCCCCCCCCGTGTGACCCCCTGCTCTCCCACCTCCCCTAAGTTGGCTGGAGGCTAAGGGCAAACTGGAGCTCTTTTAAAGCCAAGGTGAACGGGAGTGATTTAAGTCGCTCTGTGGGGTGGGGATTTGGACTCTGCTTTCGGCACAGATGGGATTGTGATTCAGAGGTCTGCCCACCTGTGGGTGGGGCCTAGCATTCCACATCCACAGGCTTTCATTAGGCAAGGAGGAGGGGCGGGCTTTCTGCAAAATGTCTTGTGTTTAACACGTTGACAACCTGAAATCTGATGGTCAGACAAGAGGCAGGGAAACTACTTCTAGACAAGGATATTGGAGCTTATTGAGAAATAATGACATGGAAATAAATATATTATTGAACCTTAAAAAGATTATTTAAAAAAGAGTTACATTAAAGTTGTGCATATCTCATTTTCAGAAATGATTTGAGGAGAGTTAGGGCTTTTCAAGCCAAAGAGACTTGAAATAGACCAAGAGATTTCTCAGAAAAAAAAGCTTCTCAAGTAGAACAAGAGAAATTCCTCAGCATAAATTTCAATTAAAAAACAAAACAAAAACAAACAGTAAACTGAGTTCAGCACGTGTTTAGGCAAAGAAAAAGACTAAATCAGAGCACTCTTATTGGCCATTTTTATATGGGCTATAGTCTGTATTTAAACATTTTTAACTTATGGTTTTTATTTTCTATTTCTTAATAGATGGAGTGTGGTGGAGTGAGACATCGAGTTTTTAAGTGATTTGAGGACAAGATATAATTATTCTAAGCCCAGCTTCACAGTTCATCCTTCAGAAATAAGATTTTCTGGTTCTTGTGTGAAATCGATAGTGAAAAGTTGTATTGCACTATCAATGTGTTAAGAGTTTTAACAGGATTTTTCTGTTGTGTTCCTAAGGTGTGTGTGTGTGTGTGTGTGTGTGTGTGTGTGTGTGTGTGCAGTTGCTATAGAAAGACACAAATATTGACTAAGTGTAGAAAAATCTTTACGCAAACCATAGAAAAGCTGTACAATTTAACCAGGATTCCCAGAAAAGAAAATGTGAAATATTAGACTGGAGAATTTAGTAACAAAATAATACGCTGCCATGTTGAGATGGTAAATATGAGAGAATGTTTAGTGAAATTCAAGGGGCAAACAAGTACATTTCCTTTTTAGGATTGTGGGGTGAGGCAGTTCAGTGAGGCCTTGTTTGAACACCCTGAACAGAATCCAGCCTTTTAAAAACCAGTCATTATGGACCTCCACAACTGGATTATGTCATTATGCCTTCAGTGTCCTATTGGGGAGGACCTGTGGGTTCGCCATCCCACAAAAGAGTCCCATCTATGGTTTTTTAATTCACATGTCTTTTAGAAAACATCTCTTAAAAAAAAAAAAAAAGAAAGAAAACATCTCCATTTGGTCTCCTCTCTTGGTATTGTGATTTAGGTTTCTTTCTAAATTACCTTTAATTATTTCTAAGTGCCTTTCCATGTGAGTTTCCTAGAGCTGCTGTATTGAGGAATTACTAACTGAACTTATAACAACAGCAACTTATTCTTTCACGTTCTGGAGACCACAAGTCTGGAACCAAGATGTCAGCCAGGCTGGTTGCTTTCTGGAGGCTCTCAGGGAGGATATGTTCCATGCCTCTCTCCTAGTTCTCCTGATGGTTGCTGCAATCCTTGGCATTCCTTGGCTTGTAGACTCTAATATCTGGTTTATGTTGGCTTATCACTCCAATCTGCATCCCTGGCCACATGGTGTGTTCTCCCTGTGTTTCTGTCTCTGTTTTCTGTTCTTACAACAATGTCAGTCATTGGATTCGGGCCCACCCTAATCTGATATGACCTCATTATAACTAATTATGTCTGTGAAGACCCAATTTCCAAATAAGGTCACATTCTGAGGTTCTGGGCAGACATGAATTTTGGGGGAACACTGCTCAACCCAGTACCTTCTATTTTGTTCTTTTGAATTTACAGTAGATTCAAAACCAGCCTACTAGACTCCCCACCCCCCATCTAAAGGAGAAAAAAAGAGAAGAGATTTGATCTTGTGTGATAAACTTTGAGGGATCTTCCTGAAATAAAGTCTTTGAGGTTTAGTGCTTTGACTGTGTTATCTATTTTGGGGGCACTTCCCTCCGCCCTTTTTTATTCGATTCTGGGCTGAATGTGTTATAGTTGAGACTGCTAGATAAAGCACTTCTGAACACATGATGTGTCATGCTTGGGTCTTTCCGACAGTGCTTTTTAGGGTGCTAGGGGGAAAATGAGGCAAGCAGTGTTTCTGAGAGGCAGCCTAGGCCATAACTAGAAATACATGAGAAGAAGCTGTGTGAGAAGGCCCTAGAATACATTCCTTCTTACAACTGAAACAAATCCCTCTTTCCTCTTGGCCATCTGAATTGCCCGAGACTGTTGCCACTTGTGCATGATTGCAGAGGCGGGCCCATCCCTGCCTATCTCTAGTAGTGCCTGTGAATTACTCTCTGTGTCAGTGCAGATCACGTTCTGTACAGCTGTGGAGGGTACTGTCTGGGACAAACTCCCTCCTCAGCTCAGTTGATTAATATTTTTTTGAGAACTACCCTTGTGCACATTTACCCACTGGACTGTTGAAGGGGAGGGCATTAGCCTCTAAAGAAAATAATAGAAGCCACAGTAGAAAGTGTTCACCGACATAGTATGAAATTATAGAAAGACCCTCCTGGGAATTTGGGGTCTCTTGTATCGACCTTTTTGTTTCTCGGCCAAAAGAAAATTCTAAACCTCAGAGGAACACAAAAAAAGAATGATATTAAACACAGGATGATTTTAATCTTGGGCAGCAGCCCATATACTTAAAAAAAAATCCTGTTTTCCATTGTCGTGCACCTGTCATTTCTCTGAATGAGTTCTTTTTGTGTTTTGATGGATGGTGGTCTTAACCGCTTGCTGTTTTTCATTAGCAGAGTGAACTGGGGCGCCAGTGCAAATGCTTTGTCTTTCTGATGGAGTATAATGCACGAATCAGTGTTTTGTCTTCAGTGTTTGTATGATCAGCAAGATTTTGAAGGGGAATGTTGCACAACTCAGAAGTGACCTAATTTCACCTGACAATATTTCATTCAGACTCCAAACATCTCTCCAAGAAGTGGTGAAGTGTTGGATTTCCTTAAGGCACGAAGCAATCACGGTGGAAAATTGAGTTGTTCTAAATCACTAGGTAATTATGATACTGCCCAGTGGGGCACTTAAAGGGTCTTGCTCTAGATCGCAGATATATTCATTCCTATTGTTTTAGAAATGTCATTTATTTATTATGCATGAAGCATGATACTATATTGTTCCACAAGGATCCAGTAATGAACCACCAGCCAAATCCATTAAATTCCATTCAGGAGTAAAGTCAGACCCAGAAATGTGGGCAGTTTGCCAGGAATCCTCACAGAAAAGCTGAAGCTGGATAAAGAGATAGGCTCACTCAGGGACTCACTGGGAGTGATTTGGGAAAAGCTATGTAAATTACTTTTATTTTTGAAGGAGAGAGTCTCTCTTATAAGAAAGGGGCTTGTTCAGTTGAGCTGTTTCAGAAACCCTTCCGTTACCAGTTGTAAAGAGACAGACTAAATTTTTCATTAACTCGTTTAAATCATTTTTCCCCCCAGCTCAGCATGATACCAGAACCAAAAATTTAAACAGTGCCCCAGGGCTGGATCTCACAGTCACCCAGCTCATCTAATTTGGACTAGATTGCTTTTTTTATTAAACCTCAAAATAATTTCAGGAAGGCCACCTTTCTAGGGATTTCTGTGGTGAATCGTATTCTGGGGAGGAATCCTTACCTTTATCAGCCAGAGCTAGTGGCTTTTGAGTCTGGGTTTGTTCCCCTTCCCTTCATGAAGCCCGCCTGCCTTGATCTGCATTCTTGATGAGAGATAATAATAGCTCACATTTGCTGAATACTCACCCTGTACCAGGCACTGTTTTGAGGACTTTTATGTATGAACTAAGTAAGCCTCACCACCTCCCAAGAAGGAGGTACTATTATTATCCCCGTTTAACCATGAGGAAACTGAGGCACAGAGTGGTCAAGAAGCCTGCACAAGGATACATAGCCAGTGAGTGGTAGAGAAGGGGCTCAGAGAGACCATACTACTCAATTCTGAAGGCCTCGAATACCAGTGGAAAACATTCTTTAGTTAAAGAACTCTTGCATCCCAAGGCAGAGCTTCTGAGGACCTTGTAGGTCTGGGGCAACTGGATTCCAAGCACAGGAAGTACAGGCTTTCGACATACAGCATTGGCCCCTTTCAGAGGCACCTAAAACCTTTTTTTAAAAGCACAGCCTAACTGGCAATGGGATGTGTTAAAGGATACTCTCATACACAGCTGATGGAAGAATCTATTTTATCAAAATCCTCTTTTAAAAAAACAGAACAAAGCCTAGAATCAACACTGCTGGCACCTTTCTCAGTAAAGCCATATCGGAAAAGCCTGTCTTTGTCACTGAGCCAACATCTTGAAGAAAACCTGTGCCTTACTACTTCTTCTGTAGCTGCTTATATTCCAGGTTATATGAATTATTGGAAGAATCCTTTTTAGTGATTAAAAAAGCAAGGGGGGAGGTGTCTGGGAGGGGGAGGCAGGCTCCTGACATAGCTGCCCCATCCTTGGAAGCCCAGGACTAAGCCCATGGAGGACACCCCGCTGGGTGATTAATTGGCCGGTATTCACACGTCCTCCCTGGGACTGCCCATCCTCTCAGCCTGCAGGCGGAAGATGAGTGGTGTGAGGGATGGCCAGCTGGGAGGGGAGGACTTAGGAGAGATGTCAAGGGAGAAAATTGGTGACTATTCGATGGACTGGGGTTGGTGGCTATTGCTTGGGAAACCCTGCCAACTACAAAGGAGGATCTAGTTTACCGTCTTCACTGACAGACTTATAGACTGAAAAACAAAGCCTTCTTACCGGGCCCAAATGAAAAATTAACGTGAGAATGAAGAGGCGTCTGTGCAAAGTAGAGTTCAGGACAGTGGTTTCCAAAATTTCTCTTGGGTACAGAGGAGGGAAAATCGCCCAAATTAGGGAAATGGTAGGTTTCCTTAAATAGGAGAACAATTGGTTGTAAAGACGTTCCCAGTTGATAGCAAATGATCCATAGTAATTACAAATAAATTTCATGGTAGTTATGAGGAGTATGAAGATTTTTAAAATAGGAATTATTTCATAAGTACTTAGGTCATAAAACACTCCTGTTGCAATGGCTATTATGGAACCAAAGAACTTATCCAGCTTAGTTAAGCCACTTTTGAAGCTTTATTTCCTAGAATTTTCCATTTCACCCTGAGGCTGCACAGGAATCCTTAAAGTCCTTTCTCCTTCCCGTCCCCTAGGGATTCAGAGGGCACCCCTCAATCCCTCTGTTCATGGAGACCAGTGGAGGCCTGCAGACGAAGGGCACACGCGAAGGCGGTCTTTGCGAGTGCCTCCTAAGGAGTCGTCCACCTATCCTCAGTGTTACCCGGCTAGTTTTGAGTATTCTTCTTTTCAGATTAATTGCAGGAAGACCAGAATAGCTAAAACTTGGAGAGGAATTACTTGGCAGGGGGTGCATGTGATTAACCTACAGATTTCTGAGTCTCATCCCAGGGTGGCTGAATGGGAGCCTCCACGGGTGGGGTCCAGGAATCTGCATTTTGGAAAGCTCATCAGACGCTGAGCACTACAGCTCCAGGACGCGGGGTCCACTCACCACACACACAGGACATGAGGTGGGAAAGGAAACAGGAAAAGAGAGGCGTTTGTAGCAATGGAGGAAAGGGTTCCTTGCTCCATAATGCTCTTTAAAATAAGCCAGGTCATACGAGTTTGGACTGTGTACAAAGGAGCTTCACTACGAAGCAGTTTCAAAGGAGGAGCCGGTGTGGAGCTGAGATCCAAGAGTCGGGAGGTGACAGTGCCTTTGTCCACCCCTCTGTGATCTCCAAATTGGATCATTTAGAATGTCCAGCTGGTCTTTCTCCTTGAATTTACTGAAGTTCTTCCTCCTCTTTTCACCTAGCTGAGAACTGCTGCTCACTCTTCAGGACCCCGCTTTCTCTGACACCCAGATTTCCCTCGGCTCCCCCAGTATTTATTCTCCCAGCATTCTTCCTGTCATGTGTGTGTGATTATCTGCTTACCATCTTACCCCTACCAGGGCCGAGCCTGTGTCTTATTTCACTGTATTCGCCAGCATCCAGCGTCGTGCCTGGTCCACGTAGTATAGGTGCTCATTATATATATTTTTGGAATGAATCCTCTCGTGTAAATCCCAACACAGTTTTCTGCTCTTTCTGGACTTCCGAAAGCTACATGGTCAAGAATGTAGTGGACCACTCCTGAGGTCTTGAGGCTCACTGTGCCTTCAAACCACCCCAGAAGAAATTTCCTGTTTCTCACCAAATGTTTTATCCCCTGTTGTACTAGTAAGGCATGTTGAGATTTAAGGGAGGTGGTAAGCAAAATCAAATTTTCCTTTTTTCTAAATTGACTTTTGTTTTACTGTATACTCTGAACATATATCTAATGAACACTACATTTGACAAGAAGTATTTGGTGGTTTGTTGGCTTTGTTGAGAAGATTGTTGGCTCATAGTAAGACTCTGGTCCAGCTTTCTAAGATCGGAGAACTTGATTCTCTAAACATTGTTAAAAGTCTCCCAGGATGCCCTCTGGACAGAGTCTATTTGCTCAATGGGGATGCCTCTGCCCTCTCCTGTCACTTCTCTGTACTTTTATTCAGAACCATGGAGACAAGTGGGTTGGAACTGAAAATGGGATGAGGGTGGGGGTGAAAGGGAGAAGCAAAAGGAAAGTCTTCTCTTAGAGTTCCAGATACACCGTATAGCCAGAAGGGAGGAAGTGAGACAAACGAAATTCAAATAAGAATTTAAATTTATTCTTCAAAGCTGACTTCTCTGTGTATGTTTGGTTTTTCTTCCTGAATATTGATGTAGACACCTCAGTGCACCCTGAGGAGGAAAACCTTAGCAGGATTAAGTTTATTTTAGAATTTGGCTGTGTATATGTGCCTCTGAGTGAGTATTATCCATGGGGTCCCATCTCCCCGAGTAGAAGCTAGGCCTAGGCCATTCCTGCGTCTTTTACATGCCCAGGATTCACTCATTCTTAAAATTGGGTGATACTTATTCTCACTTAGTTTTTACAAAAATGAATGTGTTGACGTAATGTGCAACACAAGCAGACTGGTTCATTTAAAACAGCACCATGGTTTTCCATGTCTTGATGTCTGCTATTTTTATGTTTATACAACACTGACTTAGAATCCATTTAAGATTTTATACCAATATTACCCAGGGCACTTAATTTGTGTTTTCTCATTGTCCAAAGTTTGCTCTCTGGTGGTGACTGGCATTTTATTCTAAGCATTATTAACTGCTCACAAAGCCAAAATGGACCTAAACATTCTGGAACAACCTCCTTTGCCTAATTTACAGTGAGGAGTAACTTAAACCCAGAGAGAACTGGATACAGGACTGATTTTTTTTTCTTTTTCCTTGCGCCATCCCTGTGGTATTAACTGAACAGCCATAACTTTGATGCACCCTAATTTCAGCAATTGGTATATGGTCAAGGAAATTGCAGAGCTGGTGCACAGTGGAGTCAGTGGGAAGCCATTAAACCTTGTGTTTGCACAATTTTAGATTAATGTGGGGAAGTCATTTATGGTAGAACATTAAGTGAAGACAGCAGGACCACAAAATTGTGTTTCCAGTATGCTCTCAACTATGTAATAAAATGTATGTTTGGAAATGAAAGGAAATATGATGAAAGATGAACAATAATGATTGTTTTGGGGGAATGTGATCATAGGTAAATGCTAGCTGCTGCTTCATTTGTGTCATCCAAACTGTCCACAGTAGGCATACATTTACTTTCATAGCTTGTTAAAGGTTTAGAAAATCCATGTCTACGAGACTGAAAGGTATGGTCTTCCTGCTCATGTAGTGTTGGGCTGGCCTAAACCCAGGGTCCCGCTGTGGTTTTCACGACTCCCTCCCTTAGTTTTCAGGTGGAAAATAACCACTGCATCAAGACTGAGTGTGTTTTTAATCACTTCTGACATTTATTTTTGAATAATTTTAGAAATACAGAAAAATATTAGATACTCCTGCTATCTTTTATATAACATTTCTTATAAATCACCCAGGTTTTTTTTTTTTTTTTTTAAATACAGCTTTTGTTGAAAAATATGATTTTGAGTGACAACATTGTACAGCTAGGTTTTTGTGAGCAGTGTGGCTGCAGTGTGGACCCTGGGCTGCTGGCTGGCCTTTCTGTAACAGGAAGTAGCAATGTGGTTCCACCAAAGGAACCACAAGGAAACCAAGGCCGTCTGAAGTCTGAGAAGAAAGCCTGTCTAGGGCCCCAAGAGTAAGTATAGGAAAACAAAATTTAGTCAGGAAATTGCCTATGGCTAGGAGTGGCGTCTGGCTTTATGAATTCTGACCAGACGATAGACAAGTATTTGCTGAGTTACCTTGTATTCGCCTCAGATACATATTTGCTGAGTGTTTTTGCACAGATTTGTATTTCTTTCCTTCCTATTTACACACATGAGGCCACATGTTAGCTTTGCTCTGTGACACTCACAAGGGAGTGGGGATGGGGTGTGGATGTGCCAAACCCATGTCATCTTCCTTTCTGGAAAACTGTTTCTCAAACATGCGGGGACCCCATTTGATTTGACAAGAATCACTCATGGAAGTTTAGTCATGTGAAGGTATGAGGTCTTTTAACTGGCTAAAATCTGGAAGTATTTGCTAGAAGCAATAGTATTTTGCCATTTCCGTGGGTGCCAATATTCCATTATAGTCTTACTCAAAAGTAAAGAGAAGGCAAGCAAAATTGAGGCCTAGAGTCAGTGTGGTAGTAATTCATAAAGACAGATTGGAATTGGATCCCGGCCGGACCACATGCAGCGGGGTGGTGTGTGGCTTGGGCTAGTGGTGGTGGGGTGGATAAAAAAGATTGGCACTTAGGAGTATAATTCCTTGGAGATGTCAGAATCAGTCTACTTTCCCATCTTTATTTTCTGGGTTCCCTTCTGTTGGGCATCAAACAAGGAGAGAAGGGGGATCTCTTTCCCTTTGTTTAAAGACCACAGGTTGACTTTGAATAACAAATGTGAATGAAGACGCCAGCTGTGGCTGCAACCTTGTTGTCAGTATGCGGCACAAAGATTCCCTCCCCACACCTTGTGCTACTGTATTTAAAAACCCCTCCTTTCTTTAGATTGACAAGATGATCTTTAAAACACAATTTCTGACTAAAACTTAGGTTGGAACTATAGTTAGAAAGCAATTCTTGAATAAAATGCCCTGAAAATCTCTCTTGTATTGAACAACACAAAACAGAACAAGTATACTGGTGTGATAATTATTATTACTTTTATTGTTTTGCTTATGTTTCCATTGGGATATTTATTTTCTTTATTACTTGTCTCCTATTCCTAGGTCACTCTTGTGTGTCCGTCACAGTGGACATGACGCCGTCAAATTCTTTATAAATCATGTGTACATGAAGTGCCATGAGCAGAGGGGTAGGGTTTAGGGCCAAGGAATTGGGGTGACCCCACTCACTGCCCATGTTTTGCCTCAGAGACTGAGTGACTTTCCTCCAAGTATATGTTAGCCTGATGTGTTTTTTTGACCAATTGAATGTTTCTGGTCCCATTCCAGTTTGCTGTTAACAACTTTATCTATTTGTAAACAGACCCAGAGGTAGTATCTATACAACACAAAGGGAGGTTTGACAACTTTTAAGTTAATTTGGCCAATACAGATGGCCACAGGCAGGCAAGAGTCAGAGGAAGTGTTGGAGCAATTAGGCTTATGTCTCAGCTGTGCCCAGGATACTGCCCAGCTGAGCACATGAACTTTGCCAATCAGGGTTTTCCTGAATAAATAAACACAGGGCCCCCACCAGGTGGAGAGGCGCTTGTAGGACAAGGCCTCTGGGTCTAGCAATTGTACCACTCTCTGTGACCAGGCTTGGGGAATTTGGAAGCTGCCTTTGTTCACTGAGATCTTGTTTCCCCGAGATCCACTGGTTCTGTGGGGATTCCAGTAGTTCCTGAGCTTTCTCACTCCTCTTTGGTGCATTCCTCCTTGCTCTGTGAACAGGCACCTTAACTGCTCCTGTCAATCTCAGCCCATCATGAGAATGGCTTGATCTGGGGAACTTTTGCCCTGACAAATCCAGGTGCGTTAAAATTTTTAATGTCATCACGTTGACAATGGGTTAGGTATTCTTTTAAAGAGACTAGGAATGGAAGATGGGACATTTTGGTGAATTGGAGGTGAATCAATGTCCTTACACACTGTGTCCCTTCAATGTCTTAGCACTTGATTGTATGCTACTATATGTTATTTTCTAAATATTTTATATACAAAAATGTGGCTTCATTGACTAGAATTTTAACCCTTCAAGAGTGATAATCTCATGTTTTGTACATCTTATTGCCTCCAGAGTATAGCAGAGAGCCAGCTTGTGAAAGAGCTTACATTTTAGACTGAAGAGCTTGGGTTTAAGTTCTGAGGGCACTGGGGACCATTGGTGATTGTTGAGCTGTGCACTGACTTAATAAAAGCAATAATTGAGACTATGGTTTAGTGAGAGTATGTTGGCTCACAAACAAAGAGGTTGTGGTTTTATTCCTGTCCTTGGAAGTTTCTGGTAGTTGTACTAATAACAAAAACATGTGATGGATTAAATGAAAATCTCTCTGTAAGTGGAACAGTGTTTAAGTCCTTATAAGGGTAGTGTCCTGCATCGAGGGATTGCACAACTGTTGTGTCCAGACACACACAGCCACTTTCGGGGTCCGTACACCCGAGCATTCCCAGCATCAGCAGAGTTGAGTGAGCAGTGGTGTTCTGATCTAGGGTGGCCATTTTTGGAACATTTTCTAAGTCACTTCATTTCTTGGCAATTTTCCCGTTACTTTTGAGTAGCCTTGTGGTAGAATATCTGATGGAAAGAGTCCAAGAGGTAGTTGAAGGATTTTCATTTTGAACATACCTCTAGCGCCCCAAGCTTGCACCCCTGCCCCTCCTTCCCTGCTTTCACTACCTCTGTTTCTGAAACACTGACTATTTTTATTTTCCACCATTCACTACTCACTTGCTACTCCAGGCTGCTTGAAGGCTGCAGGGAAAAAGCACCAGCCTGGTAGGTGTGGACCTTGCCTGAAACACTGACCACTCCTTGCTTGTCAGCCTACTCTTCTTCTGTAATTTCTTAAGCACCCCTGTGAATAAGTGTTCAGTGTAGGAGAGAAAACAGAAATCTCTCTGGCTAAATGAAGCATTTATTTATGGACCAAGAAGATAATAGATGAGAGCAGGACATTTTTAAATCTCATCTTCTTCAAGAAAAAAGGCACCCTGAGAGCCGGAATAGCATGGCCCCATAATAAAAGCCATTGTGTACTAATTGAGTAGTTAAAGCTGAAAATATGACAGATGCTTAAGCAAAGTAAAAAGATTTTTGATCCTGAAGATGATTGTTAAGTTTCAGGGATGTTACTGATAACTCACATTTGTACAGGGCTTTCTGACGTGGTTCTCCTATGGTTCTCCTTTTAAATCTCGAAGCAACTCTATAGATAAGAATTGTCATTGTTTCGATTTTATATACGAGGAAGCTGGGATCTGGTAAGATTTAGGGACTCAAACGTGGTCCCTCTGGTTCCACGCACAATATGGGAAATAATGTTTCTCCGACATACACAAAGACACAGAGGAAGACCAAAGAACCTGTTCCCTTTGAGTGTCAGATCAGAAAGGGACTCTCAAGAGCAGCTGGTCCAAACTTCCTCCTACCCGCCCCCACTTTACAGATGAGGAGGCTGAGATGCAGGCAGACCTGTGAGTCAGAGCTGAGAAGCAGCACAAAATGAACCAGACCTGTGGCCTTTCCAGTTCCTACTCGCTCATTGTAGAGTTATTTCTATAGAGCAATACATTGTCAGCCCCCACATCCACTCTGACTGGCTGGGGACCCAGTGACCAGCACTTAGTGAGTGCTTGTAAATGTGTGTTAAACAGATGTATGAATGATTCACTGACTTTAATTGTAACCATATGCAAATAAGTACCTTTTTTTAACATCTGTCTTGACCTAGTTTTTCTACCCAAAGATGTTATTTTTCACTCTGCATTGAGAGGGCCATGTTTATAAAAATCCTGAGATAAAGAGCTGAGAGGTCCTGTATGTATGTACCATCAGTGGTATAACTGAGTTGCTTTTCTGTGGGACTGTGGGTTAATCAAAGGCCCTTGTTATCATTGTTTTAAACACAAATCTCCAATTTATTATTTAGTTCTTTGCTTTTATTAACTTACTTGAAATGCAAATAGCAGCAAAACACAGGTCAACAGCTGCAGCTGTGACTTGCAGACAGTAGGAGCCAAGGGACAAGATGGAGAGGGATTCCGGGTGACAGCCAAGCCGTGCGCTCCCACGCCCTCCCTAGGGACTGACTGGGGAGGAAAGCTTTGATTACAGGGAGAGGGGGGGTCTAAGGGCAAGTGGGCAGCAGAACCTAAAAGGAATTATTGATCTCAGTCCCTGAAAGTGGAAAAAATGACGAGACAGCCCATACCTGCCTGATTAGATTCATAGCCATTCCCTAATGGGTTGTTGCTGGAAAAGCAAAGTCCCAAAACCTTTCGGTAATTGCTCCTGGACTATGGGAAGTGACAATAGTAAAGGAAATAATATATGCAAAGCACTTTCAACAACGCCTTGCAGAGAGAAAGTACTTACTAAATGCTAGCTGTTATTACCCTTTTTCCTCTGATTTTTATTATAGTACAGATGTACTGGTCAGGGATAGTGCAAAATTCTAAAATGATGCAAAACTAAATGAACCCAAATCTTGTCCTCATTTCACACAACTATGTAGGTGACTGAAGCAATTGAAGAGAAAAAAAAATGTTTGGAAAATGTGACCAAATTCCCTTAAAGATAGCAACAATGGAGGCACAAGGGAAATGTCATGTGGCCGAATGGGGGAGTTTTCAGTGAGATTTTAGTTAATGATTTTAGGATGACTAATTCAGAGAGGATCACCAGTGTGTTGATTGGTAAAGCAATGTGAACTTGGAATTTTGGTGGCTTCCTAATGGGATCCCAAACTGGTGCACATGGAAATGAAAAAGGAAGACAACAGGGACGACTGAGGTAGTACAGAGCATTTGTGCTGGTTTTGCTCTGGGACTCTTGTCGCCAAGCACTATAGGAGTAAGTACTGATGGGGAACGTGCATCAGAGACAACTGGGGCATCTTCAAAAAGAGGACAGGGAATTTGGATCAGGGAGGTTTTATATAAATGTCTATACTTTGATTTTGAAAGGGTTCATTTATACAGGAAGTTAAGGATTTAGGCAATATATCCAATTCCAATTATTATAGTAATTATAGCTACAGCCATGTATTGAGTACTGACATGACAGGCTCCTTAAAAACAAGACCTCATTTAATCCTCACTGCAGCCTTACAATGTGTGGATCCTATCATTTATTCCCATTTACTGATGAGGAACCTGATGGTCAGAAGGATTAAATATCTTAGCTAGCAACTTGCAGGGTTGGGATTTGAACTCAGGTCTGCCTGTCTCCATAGCTTCTTTCACTGCCTCTAGGAGAGAAGGAACCGTATGCAGTTAAAACTGGAAAAAAATCTGTCTTCGATAAAAGGCTGTTGAAAGGTGATCCTTTACTGAAGAAGATTTTAGGAATTAGTCAAAATAATATGTTACTACCCCATTATGCCTACATTTGGACTTAATTTCTTAAGAATCCTTGAAAGCAGCAACAATTCTTTGAGTCTTTGGAGGGAACAAAAATATTCAGTGTGTGGAAGTTCCTGAAAAGGCAGCTAGGATATGTTAACACAATTAATGTTACTAAGTGCTTACTTCCTAAGGTCTGGCAAATAATTAACAATAGGCCATCTCCTAGGTTGGTTATGTACCGTATATGAAATTATTTCTTTAAGTTGTATATTGCATTATGTTCTTGATAAACATTATTATACTAGTGATTTAGCTTCATGGCCTGGAGGAGGAAGTGCCTTCTGGACTCTTAATGTTCATTAAAGTTTGGCATTGATGGATTGTAGAGGGAGCACTTCAGTCACTGAATGAGGGAAATAAAGAAAGGAACATTTATTAAGATTCAGGGGCCCTACAGGAACTAGAGTTTCATACCAAATTCATGGTCTGAATCTGAGTTCAATATTAAGGGGAACCATGTTCCACAAGTAGTGTGATATCCAGACCTTACTTGTGGTTGTTTGAACTTGAGAAGTGGAGTACATGCAGGCTCTGTCCACATGAAATAAGACTTTTAAGCCAGTAGAGGATGGGGCTCCCTTAGAATTATACCCGACTTGCTTCTTATCTGCTACCTTAGCTTTCTTTCTATGGTGTGTGTCTTCTAGAGCCAACATGTGATGGCTGTTTTTTAGTTTTGATGGAGCGGGGCAAAAATGTGTTTTGAACTGAGCAGGGGAAGGTTTCACCCATTCTTTTATCATCTTTGTATTTCCATTTTCCTTTTGAGCATTAAATGAAAATTGGGAAGCAGGAGGTAAAAAGATGTAATTGTAGATTAGGGACCGGGGAAGAGGGGGATCAGTTGTATGTTCAGAACTAACCCCCCCCCCCCCCAAAAAAAAAAAATTCCTGCAGCCACTTCTCAGCTATTTTTGAAAAGAACATAACATCTTTAATCAAGAACAATAGTATTAGTCTTTTGCTACAAGTAATAGTTTTCTTGGAGCCTATATTTATTTTGCTAAGCTAGAAATAGCTGAAGTTATTTCAGCAACCATGACTATTGTCTAGGAATTGAGTGTAGGCTGGGAATAGCCTGGCTGATTACACTGTTTAGAAATAAGCCTTTTTTTTTTTTTTAAACAATTTCTTCATGTTCCTGTGTCGTCTGATTGTTCCATGGTGCCTTCTTTTGCATCGATTCAGCAGCCTCATAATGCAATCATTTTATTTTAGAAAACGACCTTCAAGTCTGAGATAGCACCGCAGGCAACATCATGTCTGTACCAAGGGACTGGACTGATTCTGTGGTGCCTGAGACCTAACATTCTGTGATCAAGGATCTGACACATCACTTGGTAAAACTAGTGTGATTGACAAGATGAGGATCTGAGCTGGGGGGAAAGGGAAGAACCAAAAACAGAGGCAGAAGTCTTTTTTTCCCTATGAAAGTCATTTTCAACATAACAATTTAAAGACCCTTTCATTTCGTCTGAGATTTCTCCAAGGTGACTAACGAAAAATCTTTGATGTGAGGGCCATGATGATGGGGAGGGCATCTTTTTTTCTCCCCCTTTCTCTGACTTCTTGGAGGAGAGATGAAAATAAAATGGTGCTACGGAAAATGAAAGCATTCTTTAAAAAATAAAGTTAACAAGGGGCAGCCGGATGGCTCAATTGATTAGAGCCCAAGCTCTGAACAACAGGGTTGCCGGTTCGATTCCCACATGGGCCAGTGAGCTGCACTCTCCACAACTAGATTGAAGACAACGAGCTGCTGCTGAGCTGCTAGAGGGGCAGCCAGATGGCTCAGTTGGTTAGAGCACGAGCTCTCGACAAGGTTGCTGGTTCAATTCCCATATGGGATGGTGGGCTGTGCCCCCTGCAACTAAAGATTGAAAACAGCCACTGGACTTGGAGCTGAGCTGTGCCCTCCACAACTAGATTGAAGGACAATGACTTGGAGTTGATGGGCCCTGGAGAAACACACTGTTCCCCAATAGTCCCCGGTAAAATTTTTAAAAAAGGGAAGAGATTTGAAAAATAAAAAAATAAAGTTAACAAAAACAAAAGGAAATAGTTCTTTCTGAACAGCATACTACCTTACTCCCTGAAGTTACATGTATTACTTTATGGTCGTGCTTATGAAATATTTCTAAAAAAATATAAGGCTGTTCACATCATTTCTATTTCCTGTCTGAGATTTTTATCACCTCAGCGGAGCCCAGAGGCTGTTTACCATGTATTGTGAGGGACCCAACACAGTAAGGACTTAGAAAATATTAAATCATTATCATTAAAAACACTTCCCACTCCACTTGGAGACCTTTTATGAATGCACATGGGTGGGACAGTAATTGCAACAGAGTGAGTGTTGCTCAGGGGTGATTATGCCACCCAGCTTGAAAGCTGCTAGTGCAGTATCCTTTATCCTTCAGAGTTTGCCACGAGGGGTCTCTGAAGACTGTAAAAGCAAAACCCAGAAGAGCTGAAAGACAGGCCATTTACTGGATATTCTGTGTTAGATTAGAATTCCCTACTTCCACTCGACATCGTTTTGTGAATAAGGCTGTTTTGTTTTCTAGTCTAGCCCTTTTCTAAAAGAAGGGAGAATGCATGACCAGCTCTAAGCCAACTGTTTTAGCCTAAGTGGATGAGATTCCATATTTTTGCCATCACTGACCCAAATAGGTAACCTAAGAATGAAGCTTAAACTGCTTCTCTTGTAGCCCATCTTTGGCTTCTAATAAGGAATCTGAGTAATATCTAGATTAAGCATCAAAGACACCTTTATATCACTTGAGATGATATCACTTCATGGAATGCTTCCGTTTGCTATGTGACAGAGTGCAGGCACCGAGATCACAGAGCTGTGAGGTCATGAGGCCCTCAAGGAGCCACGTCAGAATCTGCAGTGGTCCTTTGGGGAGGAAAAAGCGTGGGTGGCTGACTACCCATGCTTGACTCTTGTTTCTGCCATTATCTTGCTGTGTGATAATGTCTATGTCTGTAGAACAGGGGTTTGGAATAGATCTGTCCAAATTCACATTTCTGTAAAAGCTGGATTACGGGCCATAGGCCTTCTGATTGGACTGGATCACACCCTCCCTGAGAGCTTGTTTCTCGGGCTTGTGGCTTCCGTGCTGTGTGGCTTCTTGCTTCATTTTACCCCCCATCTTTTAGGTCCCATCTAGATGCCATCTTATATGGAAGCCGTCTGAAACCCTCCAGTTACCCCATGAGTGTCTTTTGTCCTCCCGTAAGCACTTTCTCTCTCCTGTGGGAGTGTGTGTGTTCCCGTAAGTCAGGGGCCATCTTCTTTTTGCTGACTACCACCCCACAGTTCTGAGGGCTATGCCCATGGCCAACACTCTGTCAGTTTTGGGTGGGTTGAATTACACTCAGTCGGGAAATAAAACAAGACCTCTCTGCTCAGTCGTTTGTTCTTGTTCTCACCTTGGCTTCTAGCTCCTTCCCATAGTTCTTTTCCTCTTCCCTCTCCTGGCTTCCTCCTGGCTGGAGGTCTTTGTATTTCATTCTGGGAAGCCACCTCTTTCTTTTCCTATTTTCTTACTTGTGAAAACCCCTTATGATTGCCTCATGTTTCAAATCCTAGCGATCACCATTTGATATGTTCAGAAGAGGAAAATCTTCTTGAAGGAGTTGCTGTTTACAGTGTCAAATGTGGTTATAAATCACTGAAACTTAGGACCGAAAGGGGTCCCCTGTGAAATGTTCAGCACGGTCAGCCCTCCCCTCAGCACTAGAACAATCTCTGGAACAGAGGTTCCCATATCTGCCTGGTGATCAGAATCGTTGCTTGGAGATTTTAAATCACAGACTTCAACCCTGACTCGAGAGATTCTCAGTCAGTAGGCCTAGATCAGGCCCAGCAATGTGCAATTTTAACAAGTACCCTGTGTACTTCTGAGGTCAGCCTGGACCGGGAACCACCATGCTAGAACTGGTGATAGGTGGACCACCAGCTCCTGGTTTCGTATCCATCTCCACAGTGGGGGCCTCACTACTTCATAGGATAATCAACCTTATTCAGCCAGTCTCTGGAAATGAGCCTTGGCTCTAAAATGCTTTAAATTATTGGTTGATTGGACTTAAAACCCATAGTTGTAGGTAAAATATAGTCATTTATTTAATGACTAGATTAAATCAGGTACCTATTTTTAACAACTTGTTCTTGGGTACTTATGAATAGATAGAATCATAGCTTGTATGGGATACTTTTTTGCAGCAATTTAAAAATATCCAAGTACAACTTTTAGTCTTAATCAATCTCCGTTTCTGTCTGCCTCATTTGTAAAGCTTCCTTTCAACGATTCCACATCCATTATTAAATCAATATTACTGTACTCTTTTCAAAACCTCAAACTACAATTTCAATTAAAAAGCCTTTTTCAGTCATCTCCACTGATGAATAATAAATAAATGCCAAACATCCATCTGTAAGGAAGCACCAGATTTCGTCTTGGCTCCTAATTTCTGACATCAGAGTGGTCTCCGTGCTGACCACGTGGATCTCAGTTTGGTTTTTGTGACCATAGCAGTGAGCATCAGCCGCTCTGGGGACAGGGCATCCAGGGAAGAGTCCACAGAAGAGATGGGTCCTCAAGGACCTATAGGAAGAAGCCAAGTAAATAGGAGGGGTCAGGTGTTGTAAGAACTGCATATGCAAAGACCCAGAAAGACTGAGTAGAACAGATTGAATCATCCTAGCTTTGGTTTGGCTAATGCAGGAAAAACTGCATAATTCATGAGCTATGTCCCAGTACTTCAAGTCTCAGAGAGTTTTCTCAGCATCTTCTCCTGGAGTAACAGCTCCTGTGGCTTACACACAGCCTCCCTACCAGGAGCACTGCTGTTTCATGACCCACACAAGAGTCCAGGGAGGTAAGGATAGCATGTGGACCATTTCCAGCCTCTGAGAGGAGAGAATCAGCCATTGGAATTGTGGTGGAGGAGAACAGTCCAGTGTCTTATTATATGACCGGCACCTACATGTAAAAATGCATGTAATTTTGGTCCAAAGAGCAGTCAGTATGGTCTAGTTCTCTTTTTCCCACTGAGGCCCAGTGATTACAAGCCAGTGTTTACTCCCTAGAAATTGCTTCCAAGCACCCAGAGGTGTCTCCCTCATTCTCCCCAAGGCCCTCTGAGGTGATTGCCTTTAGCTCCTTTATTGTCAATCAACAAGCCCATGTGATTACGTGATGCTGAGGGAATCCTCCCTGTGGAAGTCCAGTAGTGACATGATTTGTCTTTATGACTGCTCTCTGATAATGTATAAAGGGAAATGCCAGTCCTCGGTAGCAGTAGCTGGCTGGGTTCCAGAGCCAAAAGTGAATAAAAAACTCATTAAATACTTCAAGCCAGTAGAGTTGTCGGGGCTGTGCAGGGGCTGGGAAAGCTGAAAGCTGAGGAAGGGAAGGGGCGGGCATCTCTAGTTGGCAAATGGCAGGCTGTGTGAGCAGGGCAAGGCAGTCCAGGAAACAAGACAAAACGGGGCCGACTTGCCTGTCACACAGACATGTTTGTGAGTACGCTAGTTTGATGCAGCCACATAATGTATGCTAATTGCTATATTTCCTTTTTCTTTTTTCCATGGGAAATACTCGGTTGGGAAGCTCTGAAACCAAAGAGGCAATGCAGAAATGCCAAAATGTAGACATTACTAAAAAGAGAGGCGGCACAAAAGGCAACAGGTGATTGGAATGTACAAAATGGCTTAGCATTCTGCTAAATCAGCACCTCTCTCTTTCATGCAAGTCTTATGAAAAATAAGTGAGCAGAGGCTGTGATTTCCTACATGTGATGCTTTCGGCAGCATCTATTCTGTCGTCTGAAATTGATTAGCTGGATTTTTGGTTTTTTTAATTAGAAGCAAAAATTTCACCTGTGGAAAGAATAGAAAGTGAGCAAGATGAAATCCCAGAATAGTTATCAGAGCTTCCTATAAATATTAATAAGAAAGTGTGAGCTGATTCTTTCTCGATGACTTTTCTGGACAAGACACCTCTCTTTGTGCACCATAAGATTCCAATGTAAACTGAGGAGGGCACACGATTGGGCCCACTTAGCATAATTATCCATTAATAGGAAAAACTCACGCACAATATTTTTTTTCCTTGTCAAATCATAACTGTAGTGTTCCATTAGCTACCTTTGGGTGACTGTCATTGTTTGAATCAAATAAAAACAGACTAATATATTAAAATAATGGTTTCTCTAATGAAGCTTATCTACTTTGTTTCCCTGAAAATAAGACCTGGTCTTATATTAAGGTTTGCTCCAAAAGACACATTAGGGCTTATGTTATGTCCTCCTGAAAAATCATGCTAGGGCTTATTTTCTGGTTAGGTCTTATTTTCAGGGAAACACAAGGAGTGCACAGACATTTTATATTGAAACAAAAAATAGGCCAGGGAATAGAAATAACATTTTTTCTTCATCTTTGATATGAAAAATCCAAGGGTCAAATTATTGCAAAATGGACTTCTTAGTTTTACCCCAATAACCCTTAATTTTTTTATACTTAAAAAATGTAATTTATTTTTTAAAACAATTTAATAGACATTAGACATTTAGGAAATTTCATGATGAATTTGATTGGATCTGATAGAAAGGCAATGCAGATATTTTGCAGAACAGTACAGAAAACACATCAACTCTTATCCTTTAAGAATTGTGAGAACAAAGTAACACATTTAAGTTTCTTTACCACATGTTTAAAAATTCCTACACAACTTTTTGTCCCAAGATGAAACATTTAGCCACAGTGCACAAAAGATACTGGATACATAGTCAAGTGCCAATGGAGGGAAGTCTATTTTATATTATGAAATCCTCTTCTGGCCCATTTCCTCCCCCAAGTCCTGGTTGTCTGAGGGCAGATTCCTTTTGCGAAGCCTGAAGTTGTAAGAAAAAAAAGAGCATCCCCTTCATTTGGAGCTGTTATTGTGGTCAGATTTCAGTTAGGAAGCTGCTTCCAGAGCCTGAACCAAAATAATCCTCTGAAAGAGGGAAGACATCCTACCCATTCTGGAACCTCTTCACTGAAAAAAGTTCAGGCATTAAAGGGAGGGTGGAGATGGACTGGCTTGGAGGCAGATGAACAGTGGTCCCTTTTCTTCAATGTGATTTGCATAATACCACTGCAGTAAATCCACTGGCACCTGGCTCTGCACCTAGGATGATAGCCTTGTACTGAAGCTTCCAAAAAAAAAAATGAATTAGGGAGAGAGCCAGGAACTTCCCAGGGCGCTGCGCAGACGCTGGTCGTGACCAGCACACGCCAGGCTCTGGCCTTGTGTGTTCTAACCTCACAGTTAGGAATGTAGCAGAGTGTTCTAGTCTCTTTTAGAAAAGATTGCCAAGACTCAAACCAGACCCAGGACCCACACCTCATTTCCTTAGTTTTGGGCTCCTTTTGTCCTTGAAGGAGCTGGCAGTCAGGAGCTCCCATCCCGGTCCAGCTCGTGCTGCTTCACCAAGGCTCTGAACTGAGGAGGGCTCAGATGGGCTCTGCTCTGGCCTTTCCAACCCTTAAGTTTGAACCTTTCCATTTTCCTGAGAGCGAGTTTATATCGAGTCAGCAGTGCCCTCTACAACCTTACTGTGCCCGTCTCACCTTTCTAGCTCCTCCAGTGACAGCCTCTACTCCAAAATAAATGGGAAAACATTCAGTATTGCTTTCTGGAGTGGAATCAGATGTTCTTTTTTATAGTTATATTCCAGAACTCCACAGGGGAGCCTGATTCGGTCCCTTCTCAACTCTTCCTTACTGGGACAAAACATACTCCCAACGTGCCCTGTTTTATTTGTGAGAGAGCAAAGAGTAATGCATCATAAGAACTTTGCTTAGCATACATATGGATAATTGCATACATCGCAAGTGTATAAATACATGAAAAATAACCAGTAGAGAAAAATGAAAGATAGGAGTGTAGGAAGTGATTTTATGAATGCTAATTTTCTTATAAGAGCCTGTTACTTCTCACAGAAATTAAAATCTGGAGATTTTCTCAAGAGCAGGTTTTCCGAAAGTCTCCAGTTTATTTGCCTTCCTCCTTGCACTCATTCTAAACGGAAATTTCAGTCTTTCTTAAAAGAAGATGGAAGAGGGTAAAGTTTCCTTGGCTGCCTTTCTGAATCACTTCTACATCATAGGATTTGGATCTTCTTTCCCTCAGGAGAGCTGTAGCTGCTTGTTTGGAATACACTTATCATTGCCTTGAAAATGCCCCTTAGATTTGATTGAATCGCGTCAGATCAAATCTCTGCTTGTTAAGTAAATATTAGCTAAATATATGACACTGTACTTATTCCTTGTTTCCCACATCAAATTTCTTACATCTGCATATATAGTTGTTCGACTGCGATCTCCTAGAGAGGGTCAAGGGCGATGTGGGGACATACTGTGGCACCCCATTGATAGTGACCTTGTGAAGACCTTGTAGTTGAATACAAAATAAAAATAAAATCTTTCCAATGAATGTCCTATTTTAATTCTTTTAGGAATCATAAGGGATGCTGAATGACTAAAGGCAAAACTCATTGTACTTGTGAAAAAACAAACACAAACAATTCCTGATACTTTAGGACATTTTTTGCTCTAATCACATAAAAAGAGCTAGACAGTGTTTCCTTTTTGTTTATGTATGACAGTGGACTTTCTGCTAGTGATGACACAGGCATATATTTTTCAGATCCTGAAAGTAGATACCTGATTTGCTTCCTTCTCTAGGCTGAATTTCAATCTACACTATTACATTAAATCCCTCTTAGAAATTGAATGGGTGTTTGTGTGTAACTATGGATATCTATATTTTCAGTTATCTTACTTTGTAAAAGACCATCGATACCTGAATACCGATAGGTAGAAGGTTCTGATCTAGCTTCTGTGAGAGATTTATACAGAAATTGCCAGTTTCACAGGAAGTTCAAATGTACATGAAAGTAAGTGAAAACATTTTATGAATATTCTTCTAATTGAGTGATGTGGTATAGAGACCATTAATCATTATCTGAATTGTGTGGGAAGAGACGACTCTGGGAATTGAAGTGGACAGGGTGATATCCCCAGAGGAAATGAAATGTGAGCTGGACCCGTAAGGAATAGATTAGATTTAAGTTGGTATCATGCCTTATTGTATGGCACTGTAAATGGTATCATTAAGCAACACCCTTTACTTAAAACAACCTTTAAGCAAATGATCCGACAGGGGCAACAAATGAATGCAGTGACCAATTAGCATGAGTATCTGATGTACTGAAAATTTAGATTACTTAATGTGAATTAAATGAATACATCAGGATTGTAAATTACCAGTTTATTTCATGTAAACTAGTAATAGTATGACTCACTGAAATTGAATGCTATTAGGTGAAATGAAAAAAACCCGTTGGCTGACCTGAAAGCCTAGGGCCTACATCCTTCCATCAAAGTATGATTCTGCATCAGGGCTGTGTCAGCAGGCCTCTTATTTCTCTAAAAACAAGAAATGGTATGAAAGGCAGTTCGACGGTCAACTCTGTGCATGATGTTCCTAAGATAATACTAAATTAGTTCATTAGTTCATTGTGCTCTTCTAAAATGTAGGGGTTGGATTTGGTTGAGGGAGGAGAGGTAAAGGGTGTAGTTGGAGAAAGTTCCTCTGATACATTTTTTCCTGCCTCTGTGCCCTCCAAGAGAAGCTGGAACCACCCCATACACGGGGGCTCAACATCCCAGTGACAGTCTCTGAAGATGTGCCCAGAGCAGTGAACCAGGCAAGATCCTGTACCATGGTCTTCAATTTTCAGTCACTAGGGCTAAAATATGTACCCAAAGCCTGTGTTCATCTATCTTACCCAGTCTTCAAAAATGGCACCCTTCTCGTGTTAGAACAACATACAGAGGATGATGCAGAAGGGGCTGGAGAGATCTCTTCTCTGCTTAGAATAAGAAAAGGAGCATACCAAGGAGGAAAACATGTGAACGAGGATGTTGGTTCTCCTGGGGCCCTTTGCTAGAGCGCACAGTAAGGGATCGAGATGTGGCAGAGATCAGGAGAGACTGGTTGGGAGCCATGAGTTTAAAGAAAAGACCTTTCAAAATGGAAAGCGTATGCTCCGGAGTTGGCCAGATCTGAGCAGAGCATGTGACTGAGAAGTGGAGGACCAGGCGCTCAGTGGAACTTCACTTTGGGTCAGCAGACAATGCACATAACTGAGGGCAAAGAACAGGAAAGTAAAGAGGAATTGGGTTCCAGCCCTGGAATGCTGACAATTGCCCTTCAGCACTAGGAGAAGGAAGGCCCCAGGTCAGTGAGAACTGGGTGTACTTTTCTGGGCAGCCCAAGCACCGAGCCGTGACTGGACAGCACAGGCAACAGTGGAAAGTGGAAATACACAGGTGCCGATTCCGTCAGCATGCATGACTGAGCCATCTCCACCTCCCCTGCTGAATGAGGCAGCATATAAATAAATTAAGCTAAAACAAACAACAAAAGTCAGAGCGCCCTTGGGTTGGGCTAAGGCTTTATGCCAAATACTTTTAAAGAGATGATCAGATATAACGGCTGGCACACAGGACCTAGCATCCACCCTCCCATTACTTGTTCCAGATGGTGGCAGTTGAGGCATCATTTCAGCAAAGACCAGAACTTAGGTCCCTTGAGCCTCATCCTCCTGGCTCTTGACCTTCAGAAGTTCCTTCCTGGCACATCATCAAGCTGGTTGCTGTGCCCCAGGCTGATGCTGCCACTATGGGCAACAGTGCCCTCTTGGGACTTTATTGGAGAAAAATCAACTCGTGACGTTTCTCCCTGGTCTAGGGCTAAGGGCTTCCAAGGGGTTGATTATTAGAGATGAGGGGTAATATTTGCTATGTCAGCTGTTTGTGTTTTGTGTTTGTTTTGGTTTCCTTTTCAAGAGCCAGTACCAAAAGGACTAATTTGATTTTTGTTTTTAAGGCAGCTGGCTTTGAGGGTGAATAGTGTGGACGATTTGGTCCCGAACAGTAACAGATGAGGGTGAAAGGTCAACCGTTTCTCTGGATTTGATCAATGGCAGGAGTTTGATGGCAAATTAAATGTCAGATAAAATTGTCAAATGATTCTGAGAATCGATAGTTACTGGAAAAAGTTGTTTAAGCCTTTAATGATCACATTTACTCCCAAGGGAAATAATTCTAGCAGTATGTTCAGACATTAGGACAGTAATACATAAAAACAATGTGACAATGATTTTAAATAAGGTTGCTTACTATGTTGTTATTGATCAATAGCGTATTTATCGTCTACACTGTCTTGTTTCTCAAAGAAGAGATCACAGAACCATCAATGTCACCTGAGAGACTTCAGAAATGCGGCGTCTCAGGCCCCATCCCGCCTCCTGAATCAGACCCTCTGTGGGTGGCCATGCAAATCTGTATATTTATTGAGCTCCTTGGGTGATTGTGCGGTATATTACATGCTAAGAATTGTCAGCCTACAGTCTTTTTCTTCCACCATGCAGATGTCTCCCGGACAGAAAATAAAGTTATGCCCACAGGCTAAGTAAAGTATCAGAGCAGTAGATGTGTAGGTCAAAGTATGTTTTGAGTTGAATTTGAAATGCAGGTGTGAATTATTATTGGATTATTTAATGTCCTTGGGATAGTCTGCCTCGACTCTCCTCTTGTGGAGGTGGTTTAAGTTTGCAAATCAGGACAGCACTGCAATGCTGGGTCACCTCAGGGGCTGCAGAGAAGGTGAGCAGAGAACGCATGGCCACGTCACTTCTATCATGCTTTTTCTCCATCACCTTCATGGTTTTTTTCCTGCTTTTGCCTGCCCTTTAAATAGTGGTGTTTCCCAAAACTGTTCTCATCAAAAGGCTCTATGTTCTCCTAGAGCATAACCTAAAAATGCATGATGCCTTCCAGAGTTGTGCTTCTGGCCCAAACTATCACCTAAGCATCAATCCACTTCTGCCTGCCTATTGGACAGAGCCACCTGGATCTCCCACAGGGACCTCTAACTCAACTCACCCAAACCAAACCCACTCCTCTCTGCCTACCTTCCTCTTTTAAAATGGCCTGTTAGCTAAGAGCCGGGGTTCTGGGAACTGACCACCCGGGGTGGGCTTCCGTCCTAGCTCCATACTCCCTTGGGCTGTTGCTTAACTGTCCTATGCCTCATTTTCCTCATCTGTAAAATGGGAATAGTGCCTTCCTCAGAGGGTTATGTGCAGATTAAATGTGATAACCACACTTCAAGAACATAGGCCAATGCCCAAGCAAGGGCAGGTATTCACTATACCTTAGCCATTTTTATTATTTATTCTTCTATCAAATATTGTTTGAGCTCCTGCTGTGTATCAGACATTACTTTTGAATTACATTTCCCAAATTAGACACTGTCAGTAATACTAGTCTCCCCATTAAACTATCTTCCCTTCAAGATAGGGAGAGCATCGCATTCATTCTTTCTTCTTTTAAATGAAAAAAAAAAAAAAGTTTCAATTACAGTTGACATTCGATATTACATTAGTTTCAGGTGTACAGCATATTGGTTAGACATTTATATAACTTACGAGGTGATCCTCCCAATAAGTCTAGTACCCACCTGACACCATACATAGTTATTACAATACTATTGACTGTATTCCCTGTGCTGTACTTTACAGCATAGTGAATATTTTGTAACTATCAATTTGTACTTCTTAATCCCTTCCAGTTTTTCACCCAGCCTCCCAACCCCCCTCCCATCTGGCATTCATCAATTTGTTCTCTATATCTCACATTCCTGTTTTAATCTCATTGCTAGTGCATGAAAGCAGCACTAATTTGCCTGAATTAAATTTCAGAACTGTGTCCTTTTATAAGTAATTCACATTGTCTTAACAAACAGGAAATAAAGCATCTCTTAGAAAAGCAGGAGACCAGTAAGATTTAAAAATATTCTCTGAAACCTATTCTGATCTCAAGAAAGTTAGGCCTAATTGCTGAACCATAAGAAAGCGCTATTTTTGAGGTTAAAAGTAGCTGATATCAGCAATCTCATGGTTTAACCTCGTACTTGGCAGGGTATGTAGCACAAGGTATGTGTCCTCAAAACAAAATAATTCCCAAACCTAGATTTCAAATGCTGGGAGTAGTCTATTACTCACTAAGGAAAATATATGTCGGATAAATTTTGTTTTTAAAAAGTGAGGATTTGGACCTTGTAAACTCCTACAACAATCTGAAAAGTATTACGGGGCAGTGGCAAGATCAGGAGGCAGCCAGGCCAGATTTAAAATCTAGTTCAACAGCTTATTTTATCGCTGTGATGCTGGATAAGGCAGCTAAGTTTTATTCAATAACTTGCCTGATCAGTTTCAATTTTCCTATCCATAAAAAAGGAATAATTATAACAATTGATCTTTGTGCTGTGCTAATGATTAACATGCAAATAAAAAGATTTTATAATCCATGAAGTGCATCACAGATGAAAGGTAGTGTTATTATTTTAGCACCTACCCCCAAAGAGAGCTGTCTACAATATGCATAGGAATTGCCTTTGGCAGCTGTCCAAATAAAACAGTCAGTTCTCTATGACAGGCCACTGTGTGCCTCTGAGGTTTGGCTTTCTCTTTTGTAAAGGAAGAGGAGAGAGAGGGGATGGAATTGTGACCAGGGTTTCTTCGGGTGCTGCCGTTCTGTGAGATGAGGATATTCTGATTCCTTATACATAAGAGTGACAAGTTCTTCTCATAAGACTCCTGGGCAGAACTTTTTCTCCTTGGTTCCCAGGCTCCTTGAACATTGAAGGCAGAAGAAGGGACTCCTTTCTTGTGCACGAGGAGCGTAAGTGTTTTTCTTTGTCTGCAGCAGGTTTTTTAGAGACCAGGGCACCCAGGCCTCCCAGCTTGCCTTAGCCCCAGACCCACTTCATAGACTTGGAACCCCATCCTGGAGGTGTGAATGAGCGAGCTCAGAGGATCACACTTTGTCAATGGGAAAGTGCTAGGTGGTTGTTAATCTCTGAACAGAGACCTGAGTTGGCTCCACTAACAGGTTAATACATCGCCCTTCACTAAGTGTGTCTTTATCATTATTTTAATCTGTAGCATCTATACATTGTTGAAGAAATAACCTTTGAATTATCACCCTCGGTTCATGCCAACATTGGGCACTGCTATCTCTCCCTAGCTATTCTCCAGGGAGCCAGACTTTTCATCAGCACAATCGATGACATTTATTTCTATTTCTTTCAGCCAGGGCATAAAACACAGAAAAGGAAAAAGGAAACAAACTCTTTCACTCTCTTCCACTTCTAACCCTTGATGATCTGGGTTCTCATTCCTCTGCCTTGAGGAATTTAAAAAAGTGAGAGGGGGAAAAGGGAGAGGAGAACCTAAGAGAATGGGATTAGATAGGGAAAAAACCCTGAAGAGAGAATTTGGAAAGAGGGTCCAATGAGAAGCCTGCAAAAGGAATCGGGCCTATTGTCACCTGGCATCCCACTCCCACACAAGTTCTCCTGGGGTGAGCAGTTGGAATGGGAGGGCATGTGCAATGTAAAATGAAGCTCTTTCTCCCACCAGGCTCAAGGTCGTCCTGCATGCCCCCCAAAGGCTTCGTTTATCTCTGCATGCAGTGAACACGTTTAGGACAAGGAGAGAAACTCCAAAGTCCGGGGGGGGACGGACGGGGAGGGTTGGCTTTTTGCTCTGCTGGGCATCTAAAAGTCAGGGAAATATGAAGCAGGAGAACCCAAGAGAAGGATAGGGTGGAAGGACTAACAGACACATGAAAAACCAAACCAAACCAATGACAACAAAAAGGAAAACCAATTAAGACCAGGAAATATAGAGAAAAATAGGTGTAGACTCCAATTCTGTAATAACTAAATTCTCTGTAAAACAAAAGATAACTAAGGTTAAAAACAAACAAACAAAAACCCCAAACTTGTCTAACTCCCAAGCGATAAACAACTTATTAAATTAAAAAAATATATATTTACAAAACCTCCTGAACTTGTTTATAACAGAATGCAAGTTCTTACTCTCTTAAAAAAACAAACGCTGAAAATTTGGAGAGCAATGTGACGTGCAGGAGTGTACATCAGAGATGAAACAAACACAGAAACAAACACAAAAATTATTTCCAACAGAAAAGAAACACCATTTCCAGGAATATCAGGGGGAAAGTGGGAGAGAACTGGGCTCTGATTGTTCAGCAGAGACAAAGAGAGAATTGGCCTTGGGTTGCGTGTGGGAGGCCTAGCGTGCCCGTTGGAGGGGGGAGTGATTCAGCAAGCACTGGCTGACCAGTGGCTGACCCAGGCTGCATTTTTACCTCTTACAAAGGGGAATCTTGGCATCACAACTTGAAAACCTTTATTTTGGACGAAGGTGGATCAGGAAAAGGTGGAGAAGAGAATAGCGTTACGGTCTCGGCCGTGAGTGACCATGTGGAGCATGACCTGGGTCCTAGCTCTGCTCTCCCACTCTGCGAGGCCTTGGGCATGTCACTGGAGCTCAGATCTTTGGTCCATGAAGAGGGGATAGTAGTAGTTCTCCCCACCACTTCACAGGAATGTTAGGAGGATTAAACAAGGTACCACCTGAAGGACATAATGCTTTGAAAATTCTAAAGCACTCTACACTTGTAAGGGTTTCCTGCCAGTGTTCTTGCGATGGACTGGCTTTCTGGTGTTCAGAGTTTGGTGCTTTCACTAACCACTTCCATGTATTTGCCTGGTGTTTAAGTATTATTTAGATTCAGGTAGCATAGCACAAAGCACATGGCAGGTTCTCCAACATGAATGCGACCTGGAAACCAGCTTCTGCCATCTTTCTACCCATGTTCCCTGTTGTCCCTGGGACACCCAGCCTAGAAAGGGTCCTTTCCCCAGCCTCAGGCTGAGAGCTGCAAGAGTAGATAGATATGACAGAGGAACAAGTTGATTTTGATGTGTGAGAGTCGCTGGGAAATCAAACTCCCTCCAATGTTAGGAGTTTTACTTCCCCGGAGGGGGAATCTGTAGTTTCCCGGTAACAGCTGGCTTTCCTTGTTCTCTGCTGACACTGTTGGTCTTTGGGGATCTGTGTAACCAAGTCTCCCAGCACCTGTGTTTTCTTAAGAGCTTCTCAGTGGCAGGCGCGAAGGGCTGAGTTGTATAGCCCTGCCTTGTGGTCACATTGTGGGGACAGAGTCCCAGAGAGCAGTTTACAGGCTTTTGGCCTCATGTGGAAAGGTGCTGGCTCGGGTAGTAGATGGCCATCAGCTGTGACTGGTTGGCCATCAGCTGTAACCAGGTAGCCATTAGCCACTGATATAACTGCCGGGGCTGCGTTAGGGGGTCGGTTGGTTGGCCGGCAGAGAGGCAGATGGCAGATTGGGGATCGTGTGGCTCCTGCTGTGTGTATCTCACCCGGCCGCCAGAGAGACGGGTGCCAGAAGATCCCTTGTTGGGGTAGTGGTGGATGTTTGTTCCCTGTGTCTCCAACCCAGCTGCCAGCGAGAATATAGTGGTATGAATCCCCTCTCTATGGCTCCGTGGGTGTTCCTTTTTGGCCTCACCATGTCCTGCGTTCTTATGCGGGGAGCAGGAGCTGAGACCCTGCATGGCACACCGCGTGACACACATTCTCCCTCATATCTGAGGGAGGCTTCTGGTAGGTGGGGGCTCCTTAGCCCTCCTCCCAGATGCCACCTCTGAGCCCTTACTCTGGGGCACCTGAGAGAGACATCTGCTGATGGTGGCCTCACAGAAGCACTGTTACTGTGTAACCCATGTTCACCCCCGTTTCTCTCTCTCTTTCTGTTTTTCTTGCTTGGAAATGATGAGGTGGAATAGAAGGAAACAGGGAGAACTATCGAGGCTCTGGGGAACCGGCCTTGGTGCTGCTTGTGAGGCTTCCCCACTTGCTCCTACCGTCCCTCCCGCAGAGGAGGGAGCCTAGCAGACATCTTCCTGCCAGGATGGGGCTGGGCCTGGGGCCTGCTCCGGGCCCAGCCGTGGTTGTGAGAGATAGAAAGGACTTCTGTGAGGGCTCTGGAAGAAGAGATCTGCTAGGAAACTGCTGATGCAGGCATCTGCCCTCCCTCCACACATGCAGCCTTGCTCTTCAAACTTCTCCCATCTCTTAGCACATTTTCTTTACATTGTTATGTGGATTCCTGCAGAAAGGAGGCCTGGATGTTACTCCAAACAGAAACGCTGTTATGAAAAGCTGCTGGGAGCGGTGTTGGTAATTACTTTTTAGTTCCTACACTGAGTACCTTTTATTTCTTGCTTTCACCCATTTAGCTAAATTTTAGCCCTGGGAGTGTTTTTTGCATGTGGGGTTGGAGGTGAGAGGTTTCCTCTTTGCAAATCCACTTTGGTGAAGAGATGGAGTTGAAGAACTCTCACTGCTTTCATTTTCCTTTCCCTCCCTCCTTCCCTCTGTCCCTACTCCTTCCCTCTTTTTTGTTTTTTATTAGTTTCAGGTGTACAAAACTATAACAGTTTTAGACATTTACACCCCTCACAAAGTGATAACCCCCCCTCCCTCAACCTACTGCCCCTCTGACATCGTATACAGCTGTTACAATTCCACTGTCTCTGTTCCTTATGCTGTACTCCACTTCCTGTGACTATATACATATATATTACATTATAGTTGACATTATTATTCAACTTCAGCTTTAGGTGTACACTGCAGTGGTCAGGCACCTCCTTCTTACACCATATACAAAAATAAATTCAAAATGGATTAAAGACTTAAATGTAAGATCTGAAACCATAAAAGTCCTAAAAGAAAATATAGGAAGAAAGTTTGCAGACATTACTCTTAGTAATATTTTTACTGATATATCCCCTCGGGGAAGGGAAGTAAGATAAAAATTAAGCATATGGGATTATGTCAAAGTAAAAAGTTTTCTCACAGCAAAAGAAACCATATAAACAAAAAGTCATCCTACTGAATGGGGGAAGATATATCTGATAAGGGGTTAATATCCAAAATTAAAAAAACTCATTCAACTCAACACCAAAAAAAAAAAAAATCAAACCAAACAACCTGATTAGAAAATGGGCAGAGGACATGAAGAGACATTTTTCTAAAGAGGACATACAGATGGCAAACAGACATATGAAAAAATGCTCAGCCTCACTAATCATTAGAGAAATGCAAATAAAAACCACAGTGAGATACCACCTCACACCAGTCAAAATGACTATCATCAATAAATCAACAAATAAGTGCTGGCGAGGATGTGGAGAAAAGGGATCCCTCTTATGACCCAGCAATTCCACTCCTAGGTATCTATCCAGGTAAATCCAAAACACTAATTTGAAAAAATTTATGCACCCCTATTCACAATAGCCAAAACACGGAAACAACTGAAATGCCCATCAGTAGACAACTGGATCAAGAAACTGTGGGGCATTTATACAATGGAGTATTATTCAGCCATAAAGAAGAATGAAGTCTTACCATTTACAATGGTATAGATGGACCTAGAGAATATTATGCTAAGTGAAATAAGTCAGACAGAGAAAGACAAATACATATGATCTCTGAACTTACATTTGGAATCTGAAGAATAGAATAAATGAACAAACTAATCAGATACAGTCTCAGAGATATAGAGGAAAAACTGAGGGTTGCTAGATGGGAGGAGGGTGGAGATGAGGGAGAAGGTGAGGGGATTAGAAAGCACAATCAGTAACCACAATATTGCCACTGGGATACGAAGACAGTTTGGAAAATATAATCAATAATGTTGTAAAGATTTTGTAGCGTAGCCTATGGACATTTATCTTATTAGGGAGACCACTTCTCCTTCCCTCTTTTCCTTCTTCCCTCCCTTCCTTCCAGAGAAGAAAACAGACTTTAACATCATGATATTTTGTGCTTCTGGCCATTTCTTGCTCTACCAACCCTTCCTTCTACCCAAATTATCCCAGTCCTTTACCCCATGCCTTTCCCTTTCTAATTCTAGAACCTTCTTTAGCCCTCTCTAAGATTTCTGCTTCTTCACATTGGAAGTTTTTCTAATGCTAAATTGAATGTCAAATCCCTTTTCCAAAAAGAATCCACTCTGGTTTTCACCTGGGCAAGGGACCGGCATAATTGGGGGTGAAGACGGGGCATCAGAGGCAGTGGTGGAACAAGGGACAGAGATAGGTAGGCACGAGGGCTCTTCTGCCGGAGCCCCCGGCCCTGACTCAGTCTTGGTTACCCGTCCATCTGTATCAATGACTCAAGACCCTCCCTATCGACTAAATAGATACTGAAGGCTTTCTTTAATCTTCAACTTCGATTTCTGGATTATTCTTGCAAAGTGTTCATTTTTCAAGTAAAGGGAGTTATGGAAGCAAAGTTCTGGATTGTGATCACTAATGGAAATAGAAATTAAATATTTATCCCCAAGACATACAGAGTTATCATCCACTTAAACACAATTTAAAAGGTTTTAGCATTGCTAGTTATTACTTTATCAAGAGGTTTTCCCCATCTCTTAGCGCTGCTGGGACTTTAGGCCCAGCATTCTCTCCTTTGCACTAGGCTGTTTCATTCTGCAGCTGCCAGCCTGGGGTGGGACTGTTGCAGGAGTTGCTCTGGCCTCAGCAGAGATGTTAACAGATGTGTGGGGGATGTTTGTGGGAGAGACGGGTCAGCTGTGTGCAGAGAGAAGGTTCTGAGTTTTATAGTGGTTTGCTTGTGACCACAGCATTGGGTGTCTGAATTCAGCCATGGTCAGCTTCCTCATAAACCAGGGGAGAGCTTGTGCGTGTGTGTGTGTGGGTGTGTTTTGTGTGTGTGTATTTGTGTGTATGTGTGTGTGTGTGGGTGTGGGTGTGTTGTGTATGTGTGTCTGGTGTTTGTGTATATGTGGGGGTGTGTGGTGTTTGTGTGTGTATGTGTGTGGTGTGTGTGGTGTGTTTAGATGAACATTAAACTCCTTTGAGAGGAGACCCCATACACATCTTATAAATTATATACCTAGACAATAAAATGTTGCTTCAAGAGATTTCAAAGTCACCTGGATATAGTAAAACATAAACCACTAGAATAGCCCAACCTTAAAAGACACATAGATTCAATGAATCTGCCAGATTTTCAAAAAGGAAAAAAGTCCGAGCAATAACTGAAAAATAGAGGCTTATGTGAGCTTCAAGCATGGCCTTTGGCAGTGTACAAACAAAAGTCTCATTGTCTGCAAGGATCCTGCTGCTTCAGGGGCTTCCCCAGGCCATCCTGTGTTGTTTCTAAGGTTGAGCAGACCCCTTTTTTGTCAACAGTCCCCTCCATGCCCTCCTCCCACTGCCCCTTCACAATTACACTGAGTTTGTGGAGAGCCTTCAAGGACTTTGTCTTTTCGAAGCAGCAGTGACAATCATTCCATCTCAAGCCCCTGCTTTTGCTTCCCTCTGACCAATGCTGATGAGAGTTAGTCATTGGAGCTGCCTAATGGTTCCCCTGTGAGCTCTTTCTGTAGAATGCAGACTATTAGTGAGAGAGAGAGAGAGAGAGAGAGAGAGAGAGAGAGAGAGAGAGAGAGAGAGAGAGAGAGAGAGAGAGACAGGCTGCAACCGTGCTGTCTTTCTTTCCTGGGAACTTCTTTTCTGAAGCAACTGAATAAGACCTTTGCAGACGAGGGTGGTGGCCTCTCCTTCAGAATGCCTGGCCCATTTCCCAGTGTGAAACATTCCCCAAATATGCAGCTCTGTGAGTGTCCCAGCAGCCAGAGCTCAGAGCCGCTTGCTGCCAGAAGAGCTGGCATCCCATGGGGGTGCCGGGAATGAGGGCACGGTGCTCCGGCCCCTCAGGCAGGCTCCGGGTTTGCCAGATGCTCGGAAGGCCCAGCCCCTGGTTACGTCGTCGGGGGAAGAATCTGGCCAACATCCGTCTGTGACAAGAGCTTGAAGCTTCTCTCTCTCTCTCTCTTTAAATCCCCTCCTTCATTCAAATCCAATCCTATAAAAAGGCTTTTGTTGAAGGAGCAGACATGGCATCTTGGTGCACGTCTGTGTCACTGCTGTCAGTATTTCCAAAGATGGACAAAAAAAAAAATCCTTAGTTGAATTCCTGAACAAACAGTTCTGAAACTTGACTTGGAAGGAGTAAAGGTAACTGGCTACTGTCACATGGCATTTGTTTTGTTTGCAAGTGATGAAGCCACAGAGGAAAGAAACTTCTGGTGGATGGTAAGAAGCCCCATGCCAGGTAGTGTCTCGGGAGGGGCGCGGTGGGAGAGCCAAAGCTCGGGCTGGTCGGGCTGGTTGCTTAGACTTGCGTCTGGAAGAATGTAGTTAACAGGGTTGACACATCGTGTAGATCACTTACAAAAGAAAGGGGCTGTGATTCCTTTACCATCTTTTGGGGAGGAAGCCAAATCTGCTTTTATGGGTTTTTACAGAATATAGTCAGTCATACCATAGCTTCATGCTGCCTGAAAGCAGTCACGTCAAAAGTATGATCAAGGAAATGACCATTCACTTCTCTTTGGTCTTAAACTTTTGCTTAACTTTGTCTTAACTTAGTGCCTTAGAAGCTCCCGAAGTCTTTGTTTCAAGGAGGCCACTGATGGAAAGATTTAGAAAGGGGACAGTTTTCGTGTTTTTGCTGATTGTCGTTTTATCATTTGCTTATTCAATTTGATGTTCTTTTGCTTGAGCTTTAAATGCATATGCTTGTGAAAAGCTAAAACAACCAAGCCAAAAAGCAACATCCAGCAGATTACAGACTCGCATTCGTAATAAAACAAATGCTCTTTCCTATGGCTGAGTTGAATTATTTTTCTTGAGGCTCAGTCCTTTGCCTGCTCAAACTGTGTGACATTGTTCTGTTTGGGGGCTTCTTCATTTTCAGGCACTGGGAGTAAAAGTAAAGGATCGCAAACTTTCTCTTAATTTTACCCTCTTTTATGTGGGTGTTCTGATACCTTTGCTTTTCTCTCCCTTTTGCCAATATTCTAATGCTTTCTGGTTTCTTGCTTCTTTAAACTCATCTCTGATTTTATTCCTCTGGATTTTTCCTAGCTTTCCCCTGGCATTCGATGTCTGTACCTTGTCTGTTTTTTCCAAATCCTAGTCCCAGTTACCAGCACTGCAGAGCAGTGAAAAGGAGGACTCTAGAAGCCAGGCGAATGGGGGTTCAAGTCCTGGCTCAACCACTTGCTAGTTGTGTGACCTTGAGCTAGATAATTCTCTTCTACAGACCTCATTGTCTTCATGGTAAAAGGGGACAGTCATAGTATATATGTCATAGAGCTCTTCTAGGGATTGAATGAATTAGTACATGTGAGGGGCTTAGAACAGTGCCTGACACCATTATTGTTTAGTTTGAGCTTCTTCCTTGTCTAATGTGGGGTCTAATGGTAAATATTAGCAGTTAGGAAAGATAAGATCATGGAGGAGAACAGGCTTGATGATGAGATGGTGGTATTTCTACCTGTTGCTGTTTCCGTACTACTTCTGGTCCTTGATGATATGAAAGAAAAAAAACCCCAACTAAGCTGTGTGCCATGGACCGCTTTTTTTTTTTCTTACCTCTTTATTGAGATTACAATCTGCCTACCATACAAATTCAACTAATTAAAGTGTACTATTCAATGGGCTTTGGTATATTACATTATTAATTTTTTAAAGTTCTGGTAAAATATATAGAAAACATAAATTTTGCCATTTTAACTATTTTTTTTAAATGATTTTTAGCAGGTTTTTATTTATTTACTTTTTTTTAAAGATTTTTTTTTTTTTTTAATTGGGGAAGGGGAACAGGACTTTATTGGGGAACAGTGTGTACTTCCAGGCCTTTTTTCCATGTCAAGTTGTTGTCCTTTCAATCTTAATTGTGGAGGGTGCTGTTCAGCTTCAAGTTGTTGTCCTTTCAGTCTTAGTTGTGGAGGGTGCAGCTCAGCTCCAGGTCCAGTTGCTGTTTGCTAGTTGCAGGGGGCGCAGCCCACCATCCCTTGCGGGAGTCGAACCGGCAACCTTGTGGTTGAGAGCCCACTGGTCCATGTTGGAATCGAACCGGCAGCCTTCTGAGTTAGGAGCATGAAGCTCTAACTGCCTGAGCCACCGGGCCGGCCCTTAACTATTTTTAAATGTACAATTCATTGGCATAATTACATTCACAATATTGTGCAACCATCACCTCAATTTCCAAAATTTTTTCATCACCCCAAACGAAAACTCAGTACCCATTAAGCAGTAACTTTCCATTCCCTCTCTCCCAACCTCTGGTAACCTCTAATCTGCTCTCTGACTCAATGAATTTGTCTATTCAAGATATTTCACATAAGTAAGATCATATAGTATTTGTCCTTTTGTCTGGCTTATTTCACTTAGCATAATATTTTAAGGGTTCATCCATGTTCTATGTATCAGAACTTCATTCCTTTTTATGGCTGAATAATATTCCATTACATGGATATACCATGTTTAGTTTCATCCATAGTGGACATTTGGGTTGTCTCCACCTTTTGACCATGATGGCAGTCTGTGGAGACCATTACCCGTGAATAATGCTGTAATGAACATTGGCATACAAGTATCTGTTCAAGTCCCTGCTTTTGTCCACCTAGGAATGGAATTGCTAGGTCATACAGTAATTCTATTTTAGCTTTCTGAAGAAATGCCCAACTGTCTTCCTGGAAAACAGTTGCATTTTAGTCATTCTCTCTTCTTGTATTTCTCTCCTTTGGTGTCTGCCTTCCTCAGATTTTATTCCATTTCCTCCTGTTATCCAAGTTTCATTGTATTTCCAAGCAGCAGACATATTCTCGTTTACCCTCCCAACAGTGTGTCTCCCTCCCACGTTTTCTCTGTCGCTGATAGATTGGCAGAGCATCTATCATCTACTCTGGCCATAGAGCACTTGATCACTTTCATGTTATTGTCCATGGAGGGGGAGGCTTTGTAGGTCATCTGTAGGCCTCAGTCTACTTCAGCTGGAGGTAGTTTCAGCCACAGAATGTCCCTAAAACCTCCAAGGTATGGGAAATCAGGGATGTGGAGCCAAAGACCCTGAAGAATTTCAGCCCTCCTTGGACAGGCTTCTTCTTTTCCATAACACCTTGCTTTGTTGTTCCCCATCAACTTTGCTTGTCTTTAGGGGGCAATTTGGCCGCCCTGTCCAGCAGGAGAGTTGTTCTCTACTTTTCATTTGCTCACAGTTTTTCCACTTTTCTATGAGCAAGTGAATTAATTAGTGAATCCCCCAACAGACTGTAAGCCTGCCTCAGAAAGCCATAGTGGTTGTTGGGCTAATTGTTAGCCAGGGCTTCTGGATGTCATTCATTTCACAATAAGGCTCCTAATTAATCTCAGCACTTTTCTCACCAGTAGAAAGGCTGATACGGAGAAACATCCCCAATTACCATGAGAAAGGAAATGTCAAGAGCCCCGTTGAGTTTTCCTGGCATCCACCCCTTGTCTTAGATGAAAACTGCCATTAACACACAGAGGCAGCCTGGCGCTCAACCATGAAAACTCGGGGGTTATGAGAGCGTGAGGAGCCGCAGACCACACGGACCCAATTCCAGGAGAAACCTGCTGGGGTCCGCACACACTTGTTTAGTAACACCAATTGTGTTTCCCAAGATGGTGTGGAGAATCCTGGTGCCATGTGCTTCATCAGAGGCAGAAAGGCCTCTGCCATCCCAAAAGCAGGCGGGGCAATTTTAATCCGGAAAAGCTAAAGGTCTCCTCTTTTGTCTGTGTTTTTGTGCCTGCAGGACAAAAGATCCTTCATCACCGAAGTGACGTGTTAGAAACAGTGGTCCTGATCAACCCTTCAGATGAAGCAGTCAGCACTGAGGTAAGTATTCAGCTCTGCGGCATCTCTGGTGGGGCCTCACACAGTGACAGGACCTAGCTGATTGGAGGGGCTGGGGCAGGTAGCAGGAGAGGGACGTGCGAGAGAGAAGTTCCAGGTCCAAGATGCTTCTTTACCCCTAGTCAGTGGCTGGTCTCTGGTACTGCCTGTAATTAGCTGGTGGCTTTGGGCAGGTGATTTACTGTCTTTTTATCTCAGTTTCCACATCTGTGAAACGGAGATCATAACAGTGTTTACATTTAATGCTCCTATTTAATGTTGTGCTTAGAAGTGTCAAGTGCTTAGAACAGAGCCTAGCATACAGCAACTGAAGTATAGATGTTGGGTGTTCTTATTACAAATATCGCTGTTACCATATCATATGAAATTGCCAGAGAGTAACTGGGTATTTCAGAGCCCACTGTAAGATAGGAACTTGGCTAAAGTCAAGAATCCTTGGTGACCCAGGCTAGAGGAGTTGATATCTCTCTATTGCCCACTTCCTTTCTTACAGTTTAGCAACCTTGAAATTGGGTTGCCTCTTGGATAGTCCAGTAGCCACGGTCCTTGGGGGCCCCCGTTATCCACAATGTCTCTTCTGCCCATGCTTTGAGCATCTCTGTGACTGTAGCCTGTTTTATTAAATGGACATATTTTATGTACCATGCCATTCACATACCATAAAATCCATTCTTGTAAAGTATGCAATTCTGTGGGTTTTAGTATGTTTCCAAAGTTGTGCAACTATCACCATTATCTAATTCTAAAACATGTCCATCACCCCCAAAAAACCCTGAACCCATTAGCAGGTACTCCCCATTTCTCCCAGCTGCTGGCAACCACTAACCTACTTTTTGCCTCTATGGATTTGCCTATTCTAAATATTTCAGATAATGGGAATCATACAATATGTGGTCTTTTGTGTCTGGCTCATTTCGCTTAGCATAATGTTTTCAAGGTCCATCCATATTGTAGCGTGTATCAGTACTTCATTCCTTTTATGGCTGAATACTATTCCATTGTATGGATATAGCATATTTTGTTTGTCTGTTGACCGGCTGATGGACATTTAGGTTGCTTCCACTTTTTGGGTGTCATTATGTGTCCTGTTGTGATCCCACTTCGCCTGCCCCAGATCAGCAGGACCTCTTTGACAATCCATTAAAGCACAAAGTTGAGACAAGTGATGGGCTAGCAATCTCTGTGTGACTAGCAGAACCAGGAAATAAATGTAATTTTTAAAAAGCTGGAAGATTAATATGTATCTAGGCAGACTGCCTAGAATAACTGTGAGAAATGGAAAAAATAAGGAATTTCTTTAAGGAATTCAGACTTGCCTATGGAGCAGATGGGACTGGAACAATTACTTTGGTATATGTGTGTTTCCTTGACTAGATTGTGGGGTTTGTGGGAGCAATGGGTCCTCATGCCATATTTACTTTTGTATCCCTCCCATGGTGCCTGGTAGTCAGTTAGTGCTGAGCAGAATCGGTTAGATTGAATACCTTGGCACTTAGAGCGGGTTTCTGTTGAAGGACAGGCTGGCATCCAGCCACTTAAAGTTCCCAGTGTTCTTTAGGGCAAACCATTTACCATTCTACATAAATATTCAGGGGCAGCTTTTTGGTTATTTTCAATGTTAGGTACCTCACTGATCCCATCGGAGGCTGCATTTGGAGCTGGGTGTTTGGTGTGTGGCTTGGAAGGAAAGGGATCCTAGATGGGAGAGGCTGACTTGGGACCCTAGTTGGAAACCTTCCTGAGACAGCAATTGAGGGACCTGGATTATACTTGGTGACTCAGCCTGTGAGATATTCCTAAGTCTCACAAGAACACATGCTGCCAGTAGACACAGCTGTGGAACAAATGATCGCCAGCTGTGCAGACAGGTTTAAAAAAGACAAGGAAACTAGGGGGAGAAAGTCAACCACTGCTACTGTCTGTAGCCACATTTGGAAATTGGTGTTTCTGGGTGAGCTGATAACCACAGTCATCGGCTTTGTCCAACACCCCAGGGGACATCTGAATACAGGGGAATGAATGATTTGGGCTGGTCATAAACTTCCAGCACTCGGCGGGCCAGCCTGGTCCTGATGGTGGGATGGCAGAGACTCACGTTCTGTTCCCCGTGCTGTGTTTCAGGTGCGCTTAATGATAACTGACGCGGCCAGACACAAGCTGCTCGTGCTGACTGGACAGTGCTTTGAAAATACCGGAGAGCTCATTCTCCAGTCCGGCTCTTTCTCCTTCCAGAACTTCATAGAGATTTTCACCGATCAAGAGGTGGGCTCCTGTCTGGGAGACTAAGTTTTATAATCACTTGGTTACTGTGGTCGCCTCAGGCTGTTCTTTGAAAGCACTCCAGGGAGATAGAAGAAGAAGGGAAGGGAATGTCACACCTCCTTTGAAATAAGCAAAACTCGTGATCTAGCACGCTCTATAGTTGTGTGGCTCATCACCAAAAGAATTTAGAGTACTCATCTATAATTAATTGGCAGCATTCTTAATGTGCCCGAGATACAGATGGAGGGGGATTGGAACAATCTCCGTTTTACAGATGGCAAAAATGAAGGAAATGCTCAAAATGAGCCCAAAAGAAAACCCAAGTTTCCTGTTTTCTGAAAGAATACTCCAAAGATCTCTTGGACGTTTGGTAGGACTTCACTGATCTCTTTTACTTATTTTTCCTGATCCGATTATTTCTGATTTCTCTTACTTTGAATGCCTGGTCTCAATGTTTGAACTTAGGCTGTTTGAATAGCCCCAAAAATACAGGGCTTGAGAAAGGGAAGACATATAGGAAAATGGGGCACATTCATGGGGCAAGTTAATGCCCCCAAGAAAAAAGAGGGTTAAAGTAGCTGGACTGAAGGTAGAATATTAATATTTCTAATGACTATATCGTGTTTAAGAGTGATACATGTGAAGTATTAAAAACTAGATGATGACAGTGGTACTTGGGAAAATCAGATTGAAGATTTTAATTTGGTTATTTCTGCTTGAGAATTTATCCTGGCTGGGAAACTTCTCTTTCCAAAGTAATGTGCCTGTTTCACTTTGTTTGTTTATAGTAGTTACAGAAACAATTCAGGACTGTCACCGCAACAGGTTGGGTAGCTGATAGCAGATTTCCACGTGGAGAAGTTGAGGGATGTACTGACGGGAGGAGTTACCACTTCTATTTAAAACCATCTTCCTGAGCACTTCCTGAGATGGCGGCATCTCAGTCTCGTGGGTGTTGCAAAGGGACATCTGTCTCTGCATTTAATCTTCCTTAGGCTATGCTTCACTGAGAGGCCTCTGTGTACTTTTCATCACTGGCAAGAGCTGTAAATAAACTGCCCAGCTTCATTTGGCTCACCTGGAGGCATCTATAAAAAGACTGGTTGGATGACATAACCATGTTTCTCTCTCTACCCACTGCGGGGGAATAAAAAAGTATGAAAAGAAACATTGAAAAGCCAAGCTTTCGGAAGGTGTGATGTCGTCTGGGCCGTGAGGCAGATAGTTCTGGCTTCTCACAGCGAGAAGGGGCCCAGGGCTCACTCACAGCTGGTATCACCTTTCCACTTCAAGATGAAGGCTTTTGCCCTGTCTTTCTCTAGAGCTTGTGATCTGTCATCCTCGCAGGCTGCTGGAGTTCAGGCTCCATTCTCCTCCATCTCATATCATTGTCCCCACACTTAGTAGTAAAGATCCAATTATTCAATCACATTGAGACACCCAAGCTAGAACTACAATTCTCACTCTACCTGCCGCCCTGAAATTGGTGCGTGACCACTTTAATGTCAGAATCTTTTGCATGATTGTGTCCCCTTGTGTATGTTGTGCCTGACGGCAATTGGGCATTTGTATGGTAGCCCAGAGGTCACACACATTATCAGAACCTTGCCTTGGGGAAGGGAGAGAGCGGCCGAGGACTGGATACAGCCCCATGGTTCAGTAACACCGGTGGATGGTTAACTGTCCTGCCTGTAGGCTCGGGGTTCAGCCCTGAACCCTTAGCTCATCTGTATGCACATGGGAGCCTCTCCTGCATTCTGCTGCAGTTCTGCAGCTAATTTCTAGTGGTTGGTTTCTATCCACATCGTTGGATTTTCTTTTTCCTGCCGTAAAACCAGACAGAGGACATATATAGAGAAAAGGGTTTGTCATTGCCAGAGCTTTAAATGAGGTGGTGTCGCAATTCACCTGTCTAGACCCCAAATAATACCCCTCTCTCTCTCTTTGAATAAGGCATAGTGTTATGAAATTGTTGCTTAAATCATTTTTACTAGCCCGTGGAAGTAGAATGTTAGCACAACGGACTATGCACATATCAGAATTTACCACTGATTGCAGAAGGAAAAGAACTGGCCTTAACTGAAGAATGTGAGTTCTGTGGAAGGGCAGATTCCCCAGGGTTTGTCATCACTAGGGTGGGTTCTGAAGAGCACACACCTTCATTCTCACAAGACTCGGCAAGTGTTGTTCAGGCCAGAGACTCTGTGCAATAACTCCCATTCCAATATTTTGGAGCAGGTAATGCTCAACACATGTGGAAAAGGACCTCTCGAGTTCTCCCTAACAGACTAGATCAGTGGTGTCAGGGGTGGTAGGGGACGGTAAGGTGGGGAGAGGACATTGGGTGGAACTCACGCTTCCTCTTGCTCCAACCAGAGCAACTCAGCCTTGATCTCCTTGACATTGTGGACTTTGAAGAAAGGCTGCCACAGCCAAAGTGGATTGAAAATTGGCTGGACTATGGTTACAAGCCTTATGGAGCTATGATTTCCTGCTGTTGCACTGAAAAAAGGGGTTTTTTTTTTGGTTTTGTTTTTTTCACCAGTTATGGTAGTTATGGTGGGAAGCAGGTGGGAGCTCCTCACGTAGCCATTCCAGAAGTCATTTGCCTATTTATTTATTTATAAGAGTCAATTTTATTTATTTATTTATTTATTTATTTATTTATTTATTTATTTTTACCGGGGAATATTGGGGAACAGTGTGTTTTTCCAGGGCCCATCAGCTCCAAGTCATTGTCCTTCAATCTAGTTGTGGAGGGCGCAGCTCAGCTCCAAGACCAGTCACGGTTTTTAATCTTTAGTTGTAGCGGGGCGCAGCCCACCATCCCGTGTGGGAATTGAACCGGCAAGCCTGTTGTTCAGAGCTCGCACTCTGACCAGCTGAGCCATCCGCGCGCTCCTGAGAAAAGGGTTTGAGTCAGAATGACTCAGTAACAAAGGGACGTTAAAGGCCATTTGGTGTCCAGTTTTGTTCCTTTTATCCAGTCCTTGATCCATACTAGTCACTCTACAGAGATCAGAAACACAATTTGGGAAAAACCAAAAATGATACATTTTTTTGACAAGAATAGCTAAACATCAGTGGACTGAAAAATAGAATTATCAGTGCATTTTGAACTTCAGGTTAGGAGAGTCTTAGTCTTTGGAGGTCAACTGCAAACCTAGAACTTAGAGATAGAACAATCATCTGGCTAACCCATCCCTCCCTGAAATCTGAAGCTGGTGAAATCAGCATCTCCAAGGGACATTTCTCAGTCTGTCTGTTAGAAAATTTTTCCTTATTTGTCTTATAGTATCTTCGAGGAAGAAATGTGATCCCTGTTCTACCTGACAGTGTCTTAGACATCCTTCACCAATGCTGCCAGTTTTTTTTTCTTCCAGATTAATTATTTTCAGGTTCACTCACTGTTCTTCATAAAACAAGATATTAATGGCTCCTTACAGTCCCTGGTCACTGTCCTTCCAACTAGTTCCATTGGCAGAAAGGGGAATGGGCGTGGGGGAAATTCAAGAGTTCGGTCTTCGTCATGCTTCAGTGCCTTGGTGTTAGCAGACGCCAAGTTGGATATGAGTCCAGAGCTCAGGGAACTAAGAGTTGGGCTGGAGCTATTAATTGGGAAGCCATCAGCATATGAGAAAATAGCTGAAGTGATCTAGAGAGAGCAGTGCAGAAGAGAAAAGGGCCCTTGTCTAGCATTTAGAGGTTAAGGTCAAGGAGAAGGAGCCAGCAAGGAGATTTGTTTCAGTTTGTTCTCTTGTTTGTTTGCTTGTTTGTTTACGGTCTAGTTTCTCTAATAAAATATTGTGACTCATCTTGGACACCATACTTCAGGGGTTATTGACCAGGTGAGAATTTTGAGAGTCAATGACTTCCATAGTTTTCAATACAATCTTCTATTGAATAAGTCTAAAAGTAACTGGACTATTACCATCCACAATTAAATGTCAGTGGGGAAGGGATGCCGGCTCTGAGGAGCTCTGTAATTTACATAATTTGGGGGGGCTCCCTTTCAGAAAAAGAAAACAAAATTATTAATACACAATGAAGTATAGGGCTTTGGGAGCATGCCAGTAAGGGGCCTTAAAGTTTAAGCTTCTTTAACTTTATGATAAATCCACTTGGCTGTAAACTGAAATCCCTGAGTCTTTTCCATGGATATTGTTAAGCGACATCTCTAAATCCTGCACGTGATATACCTACCTGGTTTATCGGACCTTACCTTTATCTCTTTAGAATACCATCCTGGTCGAGTTGACTTAGCTATCATCACCCCAATGTCCAAAGCTTTTGTAAACGTCGTAATTCTGCCGTCCCACATTTTGCTACGCTTCCCATTTTCATGCCGTCAAAAGGTTTGATAATCGTTTCTTCACCATTTTTATCCAAGTCAGTACTCAGTAAAACGTAAAGAAGCCCTGAGGAGGCCCATCAGAGACCTCTTCCCAGGTTGACACTAAGCAGCATTATTTATATGGCTGGTTACAACTCCACCTAATTCTGTTATCACGCTGTTCAGAGATCCTGTGAAACGTCTTGCTGAAACCCAGAGATATGCTGTCCACCGTATTTCCTCATTAGCTAAGCAAGTAATCTAATGAAAAAAGGAAACGTAGTTAATAGGTCATGACTTAAAAATTCAAATCTTATTTTATTAATATTATCTGCAGTAAAGTCATTTATTTCTTTTATCTTCCTTCCTCTTCCAGTACGCCTGCATTTAACTAGAAAAAGAAATTGACAAAAAAGACTATCTTGGCCCCAAGCAATATTTCTTCCAGTCATGTCTCTCATCCATCTTTTTAAGAACAAGGGGAGGGTAACAATCAGTGTGCTTGAGAGGTCTGAGCAGGCTCACGTCACTTCCCAAGTGTCTGCTCTGGGAGGACAGTACGTATTGAATTGGCCAAGTTCTATGCAGTTCAACTAACATCTGGCTTTTTAGCCTGATGATACATTGGGGGAACAAAGTTAACTATGATACAGAGATACAAAAGATCTGCTTCCTTTTATACAGGAACTTTTAATATAATGGGCTATAATAGCTATCATTTACCATCAGAGTTTGGATGAGTATTTCCAAACTCTTTTAGAAGAAGCCTCAGTTTCTAAGGCTAAGACCTACCGGTAGTCACAAGTTTCCTTGCCCCTGCTCTTATTATTGGAGCCTCCTTATTGCTCTCATCTGTTCTTTGAATAAGTATTGATTGAGTGCCACTGTGGACTGGACGCTCATGAGACCCAGTCTTTGCCCTGGAGGCACTCACTGTCTCGTGTGTGCATTGGAGTACAGGTCTGGAGGGAGCCTGTGGGGAGAAGTGGGGAGTTGGTTTCTGCTGTGTAGCTCCGAGGCTGTAGTAGTTGTTCCTCCTCCTCCTTCTCTCTGCCCCATTCCATCCATCCATCTCCTTCTTGGAGAGCTCTCCCTAGCCTCAGTTTCTGCATTCTGGTCTCATCATGCACAGTATGCTGCTGCTTCTCCAGAGGGACCAGGTTTTCCCTCTTTCCCTTATACATCATAGTTTTCCATTCACCTGCCTCTCTTTGCTGTTTTTCATTACCCTTGACTTCCTCGGAATTCTCTGCAACCTTATTTTTATTTGGGGTTGTTTTCCTTCATTTCATAGGAACTCTCTGAGTAGAGGTGAAAAGATAGAAGGTAGGAAGGTATTCCTCAAGTTTTTTTACCAGCTCCTTGAACTTGATGATTATGTCACATAAAAAGAGCTAGTGATTGAATACCCCCTATACACAACTGGAACAAACCCTTTGCTGCGACACTCCTCAGGGTGGAATTTCAAAAAAGAAAATAGACTAAATTCTTAAGATTTCACTATTAGAGATTCAACATTTGAGTTATCCTGGAGTTTTCCTCTAAAATGTATTATAAAACATGAATAGTTTGTGTGTGCCCTGTGTGAAAATTAGGATGGAGAGAGTCATAAGAATCCTCAATGTGCTATAGTGATGGTGAGGAGGGTCTATGCTAATTATCGGACAAGGATCCATATTTGGTGTTCATGTGTGCTTTGGTCAGCAAATAATTTGAGCAAAGACTATCCCAGAGATAGTTACCATTCACGTTTTCAGTTTCCTTAGCTTCCAAAATAGTTGATTCTTATGCCTTTTATAGGAGATTATCAAGTTAAGTCAGAGGAAACAGCAAACTCAGACTTGTTGTTTTGTTATTTTGTGACCCTTCACATAAAATGTAGAATGAATAGGCTAACAAAACAAAAATGGCTATTTTACTGCAATCTCATGTAGGAATATTTAGATTCTATAAATTACCTTTATGCATACATATACACTAGTAGCCTCAGAATGTATCTGGGGTTCTATATGAGATAAAGGAAACCACTCTAATACTAGAAGATAAGAGTTCAGACCTGCTGGCCCAGGGATACCTGGACCATAGGGAGTCTTTGCTTTGCCCTTTCATCATTTACCGTCAAGGACAAAGAGCTCTTTTCTGTTGAATGTCTGGGCTGATTTATGAGTTTTGCTGCAACTGAAAGAAGACTGGAGCTTATGGCTTGATTCTCCCTCACTGTTTACTAAGCTAAGACCATGAAACATATGGCCATAATATGGAGTGAAACATAAAATAGCATTTTCATTGAACCACAATCTCTGTTTCAGTCCTGATTTGCTCTTCTGCATTCCCATCCTATGGGAAACACTAAACAATGTGTTGAAAACGTTTGAGTCAAATTTGATCTTAGCCATTTACCCACAGCTTGCCCTGAAAGGAACAGGAGTTGTGAGAGAGCAGAATATCCCACCTTGAATTTAAATATTAGTAAATGGGGGACAAAATTGGCTACTTGCTTGTGTAATTACCCAGTTGCTTTAATTATCATGTCTTCAATAAAAGTATTTGTATTTGTAGAGAATCTGCTGGGTGAACCACTCTTGTTTTAAATAGTGTGAACTGAAGCCAGAGCTAATACATTTTTTTTTGTCGTAATGAGCAATCTATAACTTCTTGTCTTACGGAGGGTGTGGGGAACTACACCAAACTTTTATCCTTTGTACCTACCAAATTCTAAAAGTAGACAACAATAAGTGCACTATATCTAAATGCCTTCAAGGAATCCATCAGGTCTTTTTACCAAGCCCAGTAGAATAAAAGAAAACATTTTCTATCTGTGGTGAAATGACTCACATAGCCTTCCCCTGTGATAATACCATATTTTTTAAAGGGCATTTTTACATGGTAAGTACCCAGGGGTAAGAATTCAATGTATTTCATAACCGCTATGGTCCAGGCACTGATCTTCCAGATGGTCACTGGTCTTAAAATTGGACCAGAGCTCTGGAGTTCCCCTGCTGGACAAAAACAGACGATGTACGTGTCTCAGAGGGTGGTGACTGAGACCTAAGGAAGTAGTAGGGGGAAGTCAGGACAGAGGGTGTTCGCCTACCATTGCAGAAATACTTCAGCATTTAAACAGCCAGCATCTCTGAAATCAGCCTCCTATGTGCATCCATTGATCCTATAACATCTAGTAATAGATGGAGATGATGCATCAGGTATGACATTCACTTACACCTTTTCTTTCTCTGTTTATTATTACTTTTTTAAATCCTAGATTGGGGAATTACTGAGTACCACCCATCCTGCCAACAAAGCTAGTTTAACCCTCTTCTGTCCCGAAGAAGGGGACTGGAAGAACTCCAATCTTGACAGACACAATCTCCAAGACTTCATTAATATTAAACTCAACTCAGCTTCTATATTGCCAGAAATGGAAGGACTTTCCGAGTTTACTGAGTATCTCTCAGAATCAGTGGAAGTCCCATCTCCCTTTGATATCCTAGAACCTCCCACGTCGGGTGGATTTCTAAAGCTCTCCAAGCCCTGTTGCTACATTTTTCCAGGAGGGAGGGGCGATTCTGCATTGTTTGCAGTGAACGGATTCAATATGCTCATCAACGGAGGATCAGAAAGAAAATCCTGCTTCTGGAAGCTCATCCGACACTTGGACCGAGTGGACTCCATCCTGCTCACCCACATTGGGGATGACAATTTGCCTGGAATCAACAGCATGCTACAGCGGAAAATTGCAGAGCTTGAGGAAGAACAGTCTCAGGGCTCTACCACCAATAGTGACTGGATGAAAAACCTCATCTCCCCTGACTTAGGAGTTGTATTTCTCAATGTCCCTGAAAATCTGAAAAACCCAGAGCCAAACATCAAGATGAAGAGAAGCATTGAAGAAGCTTGCTTCACTCTCCAGTACCTAAACAAATTGTCCATGAAACCAGAACCTCTCTACAGAAGTGTAGGCAATACCATTGATCCTGTCATTCTTTTCCAAAAAATGGGAGTTGGTAAACTTGAGATGTATGTGCTTAATCCAGTCAAGAGCAGCAAGGAAATGCAGTATTTTATGCAGCAATGGACTGGCACCAACAAAGACAAGGCTGAACTAATCCTGCCTAATGGTCAAGAAATAGATATCCCAATTTCCTACTTAACGTCAGTCTCATCTTTGATTGTGTGGCATCCAGCAAATCCTGCAGAGAAAATCATCCGAGTCCTATTTCCTGGAAACAGCACTCAATACAATATCCTGGAAGGACTGGAAAAGCTCAAACATTTAGACTTCCTGAAACAGCCGCTGGCCACCCAGAAGGATCTAACTGGCCAGGTGGCCACTCCTGCTGTGAAACAAGTAAAACTGAAACAGAGGGCCGATAGCCGAGAAAGTCTGAAGCCAGCCACAAAACCACTGGCCAGCAAATCTGTGCGAAAGGAGTCTAAAGAAGAAACCTCTGAGGTCACAAAAGCGAATCACGTGGAAAAGCCACCCAAAGTTGAAAGCAAAGAAAAGGTAACAGTGAAAAAAGACAAGCCAGTAAAAACAGAGACCAAACCAGTGACCGAAAAGGAGGTGCCCAGCAAAGAAGAGCAGCCGCCAGTGAAAGCCGAGGTGGCTGAAAAGCAAGCCACAGACGTCAAACCCAAAGTCAGCAAGGAGAAGACAGTGAAAAAGGAAACAAAGGCAAAATCTGAAGAAAAGAAAGAGGAGAAGGAAAAGCCAAAGAAAGAAGTGGCTAAAAAGGAGGACAAAACCCTTATTAAGAAGGAGGAAAAAACAAAAAAGGAAGAGGTGAAAAAGGAAGTCAAAAAAGAAATCAAGAAAGAGGAGAAAAAAGAATCCAAGAAAGAGGTTAAGAAAGAAACACCACTGAAGGAAGCCAAGAAGGAAGTTAAGAAGGAAGAAAAGAAGGAAATTAAAAAGGAAGAAAAGGAACCCAAAAAAGAAATTAAGAAACTTCCTAAAGACTCAAAGAAATCATCTACTTCGCTTTCTGAAGCAAAAAAACCAGCTGCATTAAAACCAAAAGTACCCAAGAAGGAAGAGTCTGTCAAGAAGGAATCTGCTGCTGCCGGGAAGCTAAAGGAGAAGGGGAAAATTAAAGTCGTTAAGAAGGAAGGCAAGCCAACAGAGGCTGCAGCTGCAGCCATCAGCACTGTGGCCTCTGCAGCGGCTGTGGCAGCGGCGGCAGCTGGAATAGCAACCACTGGCCCTGCCAAAGAACTGGAAGCTGAGAGGTCCCTGATGTCATCCCCCGAGGATCTAACCAAGGACTTTGAAGAGCTAAAGGCTGAAGAGGTCGATGTAGCGAAAGACATCAAGCCTCAGCTGGAGTTGATTGACGGTGAAGAGAAACTGAAGGAAACTGAGCCGGTCGAAGCCTACGTCATCCAGAAAGAGACAGAAGTCATCAAAGGTCCTGCCGAGTCCCCTGATGAGGGAATCACCACCACCGAAGGGGAGGGTGAATGTGAGCAAACACCCGAGGAGCTGGAGCCAGTCGAGAAGCAGGGGGTGGATGACATTGAAAAATTTGAAGATGAAGGAGCAGGTTTTGAAGAATCCTCAGAGACTGGAGACTATGAGGAGAAGGCAGAAACTGAGGAGGCAGAGGAGCCAGAAGAGGATGGTGAAGAAAATGTATGTGTGAGCACCTCCAGGCACAGTCTCGCGGAGGAGGAAGAAAGTGCGAAGGCCGAGGCAGATGTGCACATCAAGGGGAAGAGGGAGTCTGTGGTCAGTGGTGATGACCGAGCAGAAGAAGACATGGACGAGGCGGTGGAGAAAGGAGAAGCTGAACAATCTGAAGAGGAGGGTGATGAGGAGGACAAAGCTGAGGATGCCAGAGAGGAAGAATATGGGCCTGAAAGAGCCGAAGCTGAAGATTATGTGATGGCCGTGGTTGATAAGGCTGCGGAGGCTGGTGGTGCTGAGGATCAGTACGGATTCCTTACCACTTCGACCAAGCAACTGGGAGCCCAGTCTCCTGCCCGGGAACCTGCGTCTTCAATTCATGATGAGACATTACCTGGAGGCTCGGAGAGTGAGGCCACCGCTTCTGATGAGGAGAATCGCGAAGACCAGCCTGAAGAATTCACTGCCACTTCCGGCTACACTCAGTCTACCATTGAGATATCCAGTGAGCCCACCCCAATGGATGAGATGTCTACTCCTCGTGATGTGATGAGTGACGAGACCAACAATGAAGAGACAGAGTCCCCATCTCAAGAGTTTGTAAATATCACCAAATATGAATCTTTGCTGTATTCTCAGGAATACTCCAAACCTGCTGTCACATCGCTCAGTGGGTTATCTGAAGGATCAAAAACAGATGCCACTGATGGGAAAGATTACAATGCCTCAGCCTCCACCATTTCACCACCCTCATCCATGGAGGAAGACAAATTTAGCAAATCTATTCTACGTGATGTTTACTGCTCTGAAGAGAAAGATATGAAAGCCAGTGCCACGCTGGCTATTAAAGACACTGTCTCAGCAGTTTCAGATGAAAAACTTAGTCCATCCAAGAGCCCATCCTTGAGTCCGTCTCCGCCCATAGAAAAGACCCCTCTGGGTGAACGTAGTGTGAACTTTTCTCTGACACCCAATGAGATTAAAGTCTCAGCAAAGGCAGAAGCAGCCCCAGTGTCTCCTGAGGTGACCCAAGAAGTAGTTGAAGAACATGCTAGTCCTGAGGATAAGACCCTGGAAGTGGTGTCTCCCTCTCAGTCTGTGACTGGCAGTGCTGGCCACACACCTTACTACCAATCTCCCACCGATGAGAAATCCAGTCACCTCCCCACAGAAGTCATTGAGAAACCACCAGCAGTTCCAGTGAGTTTTGAATTCAGTGATGCCAAAGATGAGAGTGAAAGGGCTTCCATAAGCCCCATGGATGAACCTGTGCCTGACTCAGAGTCTCCTATTGAAAAAGTTCTGTCTCCTTTGCGGAGCCCCCCACTAATCGGATCTGAGTCTGCATATGAAAGTTTTCTAAGTGTTGAAGACAAGGTTCCTGGTAGATGTACGGAAAGCCCCTTTGAAAGAAAGAATGGAAAACAAGGCTTTCCAGACCAAATAAGCCCAGTTTCTGGCATGATTTCCACTGGTCTTTCCCAAGACAAACAGGAAGGGAAAGGCACAGACTTTATACCAATAAAGGAAGACTTTGGTCAACAAAAGAAAACTGACGATATTGAACCCATGAGTTCTCAATCAGGACTGGCTTTAGATGAAAGGAAGTTAGGAGGAGATGTTTCTCCTACACAAATAGATGTCAGTCAGTTCGGATCTTTTAAAGAAGACACTAAAATGTCCATTTCTGAAGGCACTGTCTCAGACAAGTCAGCTACTCCTGTTGATGAGGGTGTGGCAGAAGATACATACTCTCATATGGAGGGTGTGGCCTCAGTCTCCACAGCTTCTGTGGCTACGAGCTCATTTCCGGAGCCAACAACAGATGACGTGTCTCCCTCTCTGCATGCTGAGGTTGGGTCCCCACATTCCACAGAAGTAGATGACTCCCTTTCTGTGTCTGTTGTGCAAACGCCTACCACCTTCCAGGAAACAGAAATGTCTCCCTCTAAAGAAGAATGCCCAAGACCAATGTCAATTTCTCCACCAGACTTCTCCCCTAAAACAGCCAAATCCAGAACACCAGTTCAAGATCACCGGTCTGAACAATCCTCAATGTCCATCGAGTTTGGTCAAGAATCCCCTGAGCACTCCCTTGCTATGGACTTCAGTCGACAGTCTCCAGACCACCCTACGGTGGGTGCAAGTATGCTTCACATCACTGAAAATGGGCCAACTGAGGTGGACTACAGTCCTTCTGACATGCAGGATTCTAGTTTATCACATAAGATACCACCAATGGAGGAGCCATCCTACACTCAAGATAATGATCTTTCTGAGCTCATCTCAGTATCTCAGGTCGAGGTCTCCCCATCCACCTCTTCTGCACATACCCCTTCTCAGATAGCTTCTCCTCTCCAAGAAGATATGCTATCTGATGTCGCCCCTCCCAGAAATATATCCTTATATGCCTCACTCACCTCTGAAAACGTGCAAAGCCTGGAAGGAGAGAAGCTGTCACCAAAATCTGATATCTCTCCACTCACCCCAAGAGAGTCCTCTCCTTTAAATTCACCTAGTTTTTCAGATTCTACCTCTGTAGGCAAAGAGAACATGGCTTGCCACACTTCCTCTCTTCCATCAATGGACGCAACATCCACAGAGCCCTATGGCTACCGTGCCTCAATGCTATTTGATACGATGCAACACCATCTAGCCTTGAATAGAGATTTGACCACATCTGGTATGGAGAAGGACAACGGAGGGAAGACACCTGGTAACTTCAGCTATGCCTATCAAAAGCCTGAGAAAACAACTAGGTCCCAAGATGAAGAAGGTTATGACTATGAGTCTCATGAGAATACCCGGGCCCCAGATATGAGTAGCTATTCCTATGAGAAGACAGAGAGAACTATTAAATCCCCATGTGACAGTGGCTACTCCTATGAGACCATTGAGAAAACCACTAAGACACCTGAAGATGGTGGCTATGCCTGTGAAATTACTGAAAAGACCACACGGACCCCCGAAGAGGGTGGGTACTCATATGAGATAAGTGAGAAGACGATAAGAACCCCTGAAATCAGTGGTTACAACTATGAAAAGACTGAGAGGTCTAGAAGGCTGCTGGATGACATCAGCAATGGCTATGACGACTCTGAAGATGGTGGCCACAGAGTTGGGGATTCCAGCTACTCTTATGAGACCACTGAGAAAATTTCCAGTTTCCCTGAGTCTGAAAGTTACTCCTATCAGACCGCTACAAAAACTACACGAACCCCTGATACTTCCACATACTGTTATGAGACTTCAGAGAAAGTCACTAGAACCCCCCTGGGGTCTACATATTCCTATGAGACTTCAGACCAGTGCTACCCTACAGAAAAGAAGTCCCCCTCAGAGGCTCGCCAGGATGTTGACTTATGCCTTGTATCCTCCTGTGAATACAAGCATCCCAAGACAGAGCTGTCACCTTCCTTCATTAATCCTAATCCTCTTGAATGGTTTGCCAGTGAAGAGGCAACTGAAGAATCTGAGAAGCCCCTCACTCAGTCAGGGGGCGCCCCACCACCTCCAGGAGGAAAGCCACAAGGGCGACAATGTGATGAAACCCCTCCCACCTCAGTCAGTGAGTCAGCCCCATCCCAGACCGACTCCGATGTCCCTCCAGAGACAGAAGAGTGCCCCTCCATCACCGCTGATGCGAATATCGACTCCGAAGATGAATCAGAAACCATCCCCACAGACAAAACCATTACATACAAACACATGGACCCACCTCCGGCCCCCATGCAGGACCGCAGCCCTTCTCCACGCCACCCTGATGTGTCCATGATGGACCCAGAGGCCTTGGCCATTGAGCAGAACCTGGGCAAAGCTCTGAAGAAAGACCTGAAAGAGAAGACCAAAACCAAAAAGCCAGGGACAAAGACCAAGTCATCTTCACCTGTCAAAAAGAGTGATGGGAAGTCCAAACCCTCTGCGGCTTCACCAAAACCAGGGGGCTTGAAAGAATCCTCAGATAAGATGTCCAGAGTGGCTTCTCCTAAGAAGAAGGAATCTGTAGAAAAAGCATCAAAACCCACCACCACTCCTGAGGTCAAAGCTGCACGTGGGGAAGAGAAAGACAAGGAGACCAAGAATGCCACCAATGTCTCCACATCCAAATCGGTAAAGACTGCAACTACAGGTAGGTGGACGGTGCCAGGATCCTGATACAGCCCACAACTAGTCTGCTTTTACCTGGAACCTTTGAATTTCCATTTGGCTTTGTGCTGGGAAGATGAGACAGCACAGCTGGGTGCTCTCCCTTCCCTTTACCATTCTTTTCTGCCAAAAGGTATAGATCTCGGCCCCCCTGTAGCCCGTAGGCTTGGGGATAGCCCGGCATATGGCCCAGAGCAGCTCTGATTCACCAGATGTGATTCCTGGGTTTGCTTCATTCTGCAACACAGCAACTGCAGCCTTGTTCTGAACCTTCAGAACCAAGGAGATGTGTTTCAAGCTCCTTTAGAAAACTGTTGGCAATGGCTTCAGCTATGCTGGCTCCAGAATGAAGCTCAGGTACAGGCCAGGAGCACCCAAAGGCCTAGGGAGAACCAGAGTTCCAAGCCAAGCCTGGAATAATTAGCATAGGCCCAAGATTTAGATTCCTTTTTTTTTCATTAAAAATTTCAAAAATAAAACTCTTGTAACATTTTAAAATTTAAAAAATTATAAACATTTTTCTTAAAACATCATCAGGCTAGGGCTACATCCTCGCTGAAGACAATGCTCTGTTTTCTTATCAGCCAACAAATACCATAATTTTAGTTGACCAGTAGGTACCCAGAACAAATTGAGAGAAGAATATTGAAGGCTCTTCTTATCTCCTTCTTATCCCCACAGTCTTGCTAACAGAGACTCAGAATTCTATTTCAGATTGAAATTGCATATGGCAGGAGCAATATCCCTGACTTATGATCATTACTGTTTTGGTTCCGATTCCCACATTGATAAAGTTCTCAGCAATGACCTGGGTTTTTGATGGAACAGATCTCTGACGGCCCAGCTTCATTTTGCTTCCAACCAATCACAGGGATTTGCATTAATACATTTTATTTCCTTTATGTAGTTATTCTGGGATTTTAGACCACAGTTCACAAAGTAATGTAAATTGACCCAAATATGTAAAGCAAAAATAACTTAAATAACATTTCCTTGCTTTATTAGGGAACATCTGATAGATGAACATTGGTACTTTCAAATTCATTACCTTTTAGGAAGCATTACAACTGCAAAGTTTTACTTTAATCAACATGGAGGACCAATTTCAAGACTCAGTTCTCATCAGATTTCCTCTTTTTTACATGCTTGTAGAGAACAATTTATTCATGTTTAGAATTAATGGAAAACCACCAGATAATGAACCCTTTGGTCTACAAGAGGTGACAACTGACCTGCATGGATAAAACACGAAATCCATTCAAACAGATAAAAGCCAACTGAAATTTGCTACCCAACTTGCCTAACATGTATACTCTAGCCCACACAATTGATTTTTTAAAATATTTTTGTCATTTAAAGTGATAATTTTAAGGCAAAGTAATAAGTAAAGATGAGTTAATTTGAAGATGCTTTTCGAAAAGATTTCCGGTATACATCCTGCCAAAGTGAGCACCCTAATAGATTTCTAAAAAGACAAAATTGCACTATTAATTGATTTTTAAAACAAATCTGGGTCGACTTTTGGCAGTTTACTCAGCTTGTTCTTCTATATGAGCAATGTTCATTTGGTGTTGATGGTAGTGATTTAGTGCGCAAGGGAAAATTACCGGCATTTTTAATTATTAGAACTGTAACTCATAAACTTCTATAAGTCAGAGTTCTTTGGGTGGCCTATACATAGATATTTTGAGGGTTTTCAGCTCAGATTCATTAAAATGGCTGGTTCGTCTATTTATAAAATGACTCAGTATATCTAAATATCAGTTAACTGTTTCTCATCACTTCTCCAACCCCCTAAAAATAAAACTGGACAGTTCATGGAGTTCACTGGTGGTTTTGACTCTAGGATGACAGTCTAAACATCCCATGGAGAAAGGAAATAGGATTAAGTATCCAGCTGGTATTTTAAATGACTGTACAGCAGTGGACTCAGACCAGCTGTACATTAGAATTATCTAGGGTGCTCTTAAAAGATGGTGGTGCCCAGGCCCTCACCCCAACCCCATTATGTCAGACCCTGGGGCGAGGGGCCTGGGCATCAGCATTACGCTTGCTAGGTGATTCTAATTTTGCAGCCAGGGTGAAGAACACTGCCTTAGAATGCTAGTTCTATTAATGTTTCAAAAAGTTTAAACCTTCTAACTAGAACAAGTCAGAATGCGAGCTCCTCAAACAAGATGCCAGGAAACTTTTGGGTTAATCTGAATCTTTTTACTTTGCCCAGGCCTTTTCTGACCTAGACTGGGAATGTTAGCAGCCAGGTGACTTTCCCCAGTCTGGTATGTCCTGATTGGCTAGAGAAAGCCTCGTCTTTCTGAACCTTCCTCTTGCCAAAGCTTGGTATCCAGCCTCGTGTAGGCTGAGGTATCTCACTTTTCAGAGTCCTGTGCTAAGGGGAGAAAATGGCGTTTCATCAGTGTGTGATTGAGGTTAAGGTGCTGAGGGCCTTGGGAATCATATGAGGATAAGATCTGAACCATTTACTAGGTCAAATGTTAGAGTATGATACTCAGTTGTGGCCAAGTTGCTCTCAAGTGAGACCCTAACAGGGATTACATTGCTTACCTATAGTTTACCAAATGCAGCTGCTTCCTTTTGACTTCTAAAATCTATTTTTTAGATCATGTTTCAAATTAAGATGCACAGTAGTACCTCTTTTAGGAGAAGTATTACCATTTAGTTCCATTGTTTGGGAATGCCTTGAAACTCTTCTTACTTCCTAATGGGCAGGCCACAAAGGGAAACCTTTCCATTCTTCATTTCCTGGTGAGATGGCAAACAACCTCCTTATATCTTCTCAAATTGCCACTACTAAATGCCCTCTACAAAGAGAGGGAAATGCCTGGCCCCCCTTTTCATGTCCTATGGACCTTCTTGAGGATGAGTAGGGAAGGTGTACAGGACCTGTGGGTCTCTTCAATTCCTGTGACCCTGGCTTTCCCTTTGTTAATTCACCCAGGACCAGGAACCACCAAGACGGCCAAGCCCTCAGCTGTGCCTCCAGGCCCCCCTGTGTATTTGGACCTGTGCTATATTCCCAACCACAGCAATAGTAAGAACGTCGATGTTGAATTTTTCAAGAGAGTAAGGTCGTCCTACTACGTGGTGAGTGGGAATGACCCCGCTGCTGAGGAGCCCAGCCGGGCTGTCCTGGATGCCTTGCTGGAAGGGAAGGCCCAATGGGGCAGCAACATGCAGGTAAGAGCTCCAGGATAGCGTCTGCACTGCATGAGGAGCCGTGGCCAGAGGTGGAGGGAAGGACTCTTTGTCTTGTGATTGTGTGGTGCCCCATGGGTCTGTCACTCCTGAAATATCCTGAGGACAAAGTGGATTTCACACACAGAAGGTCGTCTAAAATATTATTCTGGACACCAATAACAACCATGGCCTGGGAGGAAAGCCACTTTACCACCCTGAGGCGTAATTTACTTATCTGCAAAATGAGCCTAAGATCACTTGTCCTTCCCCCTAATATACCAAGAGTATGTGTGTATGAATCAAAGTGGTCGTATTTCCATGTGAAATCTGCTAAGGAATTGTTTTTACTGCTTTATGTTTCACAAATAGACCAAAGCTAGGAGTGTGGCCATTTAGAAAACCAACTATGCATGTGAAACGCCACAGGAGGAGCACTGCTGGTGGTGGTCCCCACCAGGATATTCCCAACTCACAAACATCATGACTGGCCAAGAACCACGTGCTATTCTTTCGGCTGTGATCTTTGCTTATCTAAGTTGTATTTGTCTGCACAGTCACATACCATGTTTCTCCGAAAATAAGACCTAGCTGGCCAATCAGCTCTAATGCATGTTTTGGGGCAAAAATTAATATAAGACCCGGTCTTATTTTACTATAAGACCCAGTATAATATAGTATAATATAGTATGATATAATACCGGGTCTTATATTAATTTTTGCTCCAAAAGATGCATTAGAGCTGATTGTCTGGCTAGGTAGTACACTGTGTTTGCATAATAATAAATAGTATTACTTGTTAGTTAATCATGTGAAATTTCATGAGAAGCACCAGTGGCCTCTTAAGGAATACTGATGGAATTTTTATTATTCAGACCAGTACCCACTTACCACACTTTTCCATCCCCATCCACATACACGTTAAAGATACAAATCTTTGTTCTCAATACGAAGTGTTAGAGGGCTTTGAACTTCAATAATAACCAAAGCTCCTTGGATTAAATGTACAATATCTTTGATAGAAAACTTACCAGGTATGTTAAAGGAAATACAAGAAATTCTTCCTTAACTGAAGCACTTCTTGTCTTAACATGAAAGAATTAAAAAACTGACAGAGGTCAGTTTTATAGGTGAACTAATTGATGAATCATTAGTTGTTTTTGGTTCTAGTCTTCAATTCTTCCCAGAAAAACTTGATTTTTTTTTTTTTTTTCTTTCCAGCTTTATTCTGGTTCCTGGAAAATATAAGTTAAAAGTCCTTTGCATTTCTTGAGGAAAATAGAAAATTTTCCTTCCTTTCCCCTGTCGGTCTAATTAATACCTTATTGTTCTATTTTTCTCACCTGATTTCCAGCTCTGCCTTTAAGCTAGTTCCTCTCTCCCTGCAGGTGACCCTGATCCCGACCCATGACTCAGAAGTGATGAGGGAATGGTACCAGGAAACCCATGAGAAACAGCAAGACCTCAACATCATGGTTTTAGCAAGTAGCAGCACAGTGGTTATGCAAGATGAATCCTTCCCTGCATGCAAGATCGAATTGTAGAGACCAAGGCCAGCCACACCACAGGATTGGAACTTTGTTTCCAGAAATTCTTCGATTTGAAATCACCTTTTCTAAAAAGTCAATTCATCGAAATAAGTTGCTGAACTGTTACCTGCCAAACGCTATACGCAAGTCACTAATATGTCTCAGTTGTTGCTGATTGCTAAGGGAAGTTACAGTATTCCCACAGTAGGGTTCAAGTTACTGCAAAATTACCTACCCCAGTTCATCTCTGCTGAACATTTGGAAACCATGCACTAGCAAACCCAACTGACTTCTGCTAGGTATTTGTCTTAGAAAGAGAGAAAGTGAGAGGGAATGCGCGCACAAAGAAAGAACGCAGGAGAGAGAGAGAGAAAGAGAATGAGAAAGAAAAAGAATGCAAGAGAAGGAGATATAATGGTAGAGAGTGCTGGTGAGATTCCCAGAGAGGAAAAAGAGAGAGCAGGGTGGAGTAAGGAAGAGAAAATGGCCAATTCGGTCTGCATTTTCTCAGGCAGTCTGTATTCTGTAATCTACATAGACAGAGTTTTCAATTTGTGTCAGTCTGAGTCATCAAAAAGGGTCTTAATTTTCTAAAACAAGTTGGCTGGAAGAAAACAAAAAGAACAAAACTTGTTATGAGGACCTGTGAGATTTTTCACGCCTTAATTAAGCTCCTTCAGTTTGAAGGCTGCACACTGACATAACGTACCGAGCGCAGATTGGACATGCGAGTGGTTTGAGCCCCAGTCAGAACTCTCAGACTCTTCCAACACACAAGTAGACTGATCTAAGGCATGCTCCCAGCATCTGCACCCAGTTAGTCCGCTCTGAGTCAGTTAACCTGCATGCGGAAGCACCCATGTCCACCCCAATTAACAAGCAAATACCAAAGCAGTTGGGAGTACATACAGTAGACAATTTGCCTTAGGAAGTGACTTGAATGTACAAAGATACTTGATGCACTTATTATTTTTTAACGTGAGACAGCAAGTTTATAAAACATCCGTGTAGGATTATAGCTACTCCAGTTACAGGAGCATGTGTGTGCGCGTGGGGGTACTTGAAGCTGATCTGATTGGTGCAACTGTTTGATGCTGAGTCATGCATGGGGGATACCACCTTAGTGCCCCTGTGGTCCCTCAGCCAAACACGTTGAGCCTTTCATGGCTTCTGCAAGTTCAAGGTGGAAATGGCTTCTATGATCAGAACTGGGAAAACAGTGAATCTTATGGTGGAAGAGGTTCTTAGCAAGTGTACAGTATTTACCTTCCTTTGTCTTACATTGGCTTTTTTTAAATTTTCCATTAATTTCAGCATAATTATGGGAACAAGTGTACAGAAGAATTTTTTTTTTTTTTTAGGTATGTGAGAACTTTTCATAGATGAACTTTTTTAACAAATGTTTTCATTTGCAGGAAAATGCAAAGAAAATTTTCAAGTGACAGTCTTTTTTTTTTTTTTTTTTCCAACTGTTTCATAAGACAGAAAAATGAATAATGTTTGTTGAAGTTCTGGTGAGACTGAAGTCTGATATTGCAGTGATAATATTTATTAAAATCCATAACTACCAGGAATAGTGATACCTCCCACCCCTTGATTCCCATAACATAAAAAAACCTGAGTACGTGCTATTTGAGAGTAGGGGAGAATGGCATGGTAGACTCCTTTTCCAGGCCTTTACATCATCCAGTGATATCCTACATACTTCTGTCAAGATCTTCAACCACGAGGTAAAAGAGCTAAGACAAGTTCAAAGAACCCTAGCGAAAATTTGCTTTGGGATTTTTTTTCTGAAAAAAAAAAATAAATAAATAAATAAATAAAGAAGTAATACATTGAAAGTAATACATTGAAAACGGTTCATCATGTAGAGTTCAGAGATCATTTCCATCATTGTCATTATTGAACTATGAGTCTGGGAAGCCAGATCATGATTAAAACTGATGTCAAGTTTCAAGTTGCAGATCAATGCCCCCGGGGTTCAGATGTGGCAAACTTCTCAGTGACAACTGTGCTATGTGCTCTGTCATGTTGCGTTTCCTACAGACTCGAAGATCTACGGAGTAGTGACCAATGACCTCATTTTATTTTCTATGTTAGTTATTTATTTCCGAAGTAACATTGTAGTTTATTTTTGTCTGGTAAAGTGTATGTTTTGCACTGCTAACTACTATGAGGGTTTAGACAATGCTTCTTCAGGGTCCCTTCACTGAGGACCTATGCAGTCTACTTAATGCTGTGAATTACATTTTCAAATGTTTAATTTTTAAAAAATTAATATTCTATTTTTTTTAGGCTTCTCTAGAAATTCAGCTTTTATTTATTACTCCACTTTTTTTTTCAAGTCCTAAAGAACAAAATAGTGAACAAGGGTACAAACAAATTAACACATGATGGAAAACTCATTGTGAAAAAATGAATTTCATTGAGTGTAAACTCATCTACTTCAAACTTATGAGACAACCTAAGATATTCAAGATAATTACTTAATGATTAGTTGTTAAGTTAGATCACGTAATGCATGGGAAGAGAAACAGATTTCCAGCATTCTTGCCAAATCCAGACCTCTGGTTGATTTTTCTGTTAGAAGATGGAATTATTTTCCAGTTTCCCAAATTAAATTTATTTAACACATTACTTTGCTTTTTTAAAAATAGAAACATTTCAGGAGAACTACAGCCAGTTTTCAATTATAGCCATTCTAGCCCACTCTTTTTTTTCTTTTGCTGTGGGATTTAATGGGGAAAATATACAAAAGCTGTCATTAGTCAGGTGGCTCTTTTTCCTATGAAATGTATCAGTGCCCTTCTCCATCCATTGTTCTCAGTGATGACCACAGAGCCTGAGTATACCAGGAAAGCCAATATTTGCATTACAGATTGCGCCTGTCCTTCCAGAAACGTTTCTTACCTGGGTGACTAACCTAATTTTGCTAGTTCCATAAATACACGATTAGTTTAGTAGCAGGCATCACGATGTACCATGTACATTCATAGTGAGAGCTAAAGATTGACACAGACTTCTAGGAGCTTTATGCACACTGATTACTTAGTCCAATTGTATAGATTGAATATTTGAGTGGAAGAAATTCACACTCCGTTTAAATGATGGGATCCCATCAGGATAGCTAGCACTCATGATCATGACCTTTTGGGTAGTATTCTTAAGCAAAATTCTGTGGAGACTAAATGTTAGAGATGATCCTCCATTTTCAATTTTAACTAATTCTATCCCCTTTCTCAAAACCCAACTCCCATGCATGCTTTCTCAGTCTTGTGGTGGACTGGATACAATGACTTAACCCCTCTCCCCCAAATGCCATTTTCCATGGAGTTCAAAAAAAATTTTTTTTTCTTAACCTTACATATCATAGTGAATGGTTTCCCCAGTGTATATGAATGTTTTAAGTGTCTCCAATAGCTTACACAGTTTAGGAGGTTTTCAATACTCATTTAATAAGATTAAGTCATTTGCTAATAGAAATTTTACCACCTTCCATTTTCCCTCTATTACCAAATTTCAGCTCTCAGGAGCTGTTCTACGATTCTGAAATTGCTTTTCTTGCCTCGCTTTAGTCACCTGTCACAGGAGGTTCTTGCTCAGTAATGATATTGTGAGTTAGAGTAATAACTTTTTTTTTTTGCGCTTCAGATTTAGAAGATCCTGTTTCCACTTGAAAGGAACTGTAAGCTTTTATCTTTTAACCAACTGAACAACACATCAAAAGCAGCCTAAGGATGAACATTTCTTTGAAAGCAATTAGGTTATTCACCTGGTATTAAAATGATTACTATTAAAAAAAAAATCTGTGACTTTATTAAGTTGATTTAAAAGGCAGCATCAAAAACTGAAAAGGAAGGGGGAAAAATAGCTTCTCTGCACTCATTTGGAGCTCTCCAAAGCAGGGACCATGGAGATGAGGCATCAGGACCCGGCTGCCCTTTCCAGAACACCCTGCAGCAGCAGGCCAGAGGCGGCTGACGCGGCTTACCTGTGCTGCATGCAGCCCTATTCTTTCCGGGCCTGGAAAGAAGCGGTCTTGAGCCCAGCGGAGAGGCACCTGCCACTCCTCTCGTTCTGAATGGTGTTTGTGTCAGTCTGCAGCTGTGTATGGTATTAAGTCTTATAATCCTGCATCACTTCTATCCTATCCAGTCATATCTAATGTAGAAAATTAGTTTCCAGTGAAAGTAATATGTAGTGCTTTTATGATATTTGTGTGCAATATCCCCTCTTCCATTGAGGATATTTGATGTAAAAGAAAAAAGAAAAAAACAACTCAGTTCCACAATAAAATACAAAAGTGGCAAAAGTTCGTGTGTGTGCTGTGCTGTCTTGCGTTTTGAGTGACTGAGTTGGGCTCACTCAGCAGGGGTGGAGGTTTGCCACGCCCGGGGTGGGGGTCGGGGTGGCAGTCTCAGCATTCATTCATATGGGGTGATTATGTTCTTTTCAGGGTGGGCGCCCTGGCTTTTCGCAAAACAGGGACAGAGTCCTACTATTTCTATAACTGTTGCCTCGTTCTTTTTTATAACCAAGCCCTAGAGGACATTGGGGTCTAAGGACAGAAACTGAGAGGTGAGGGAGAGACATTGCTTAAAAAGAAAAAGTAACTAGGCCAGTGTAGTGGGAGGACGGTATTGGGAGGGTTTCCTCTGTAAACTACAGTATAAACCCCAAACCAGGTGCTCAGCCTAGTTCCACCACGCCTGGCTGTGGCACCTGCGTCACTTTATCCCATCTAGAGTTTTCTCACCTGTAAAAGGAAAGGATTTGACAAGATGGTCAAACTGCATGGTCCCTCGTATCGTTGACTTCCTGGAGCTCTGCGAGGCCATCATACTCAGCAGTTACATCCCGCACCTCACTTATCTCCTCGGTTTCTTGCTCTGTTACAGAATAAGCTCTAGCTAATGTAATACACTGTGGGGTTGACTGACACCCAGGAACTAAACACTGTTTAGGAAAAGTGATTATAAATAACATAGTACCTCAACAAAGGAGGAATTCCTTAGTCATTCAAAGTACTGTTCCTTTACTCTCTACCCAGCAGTAGGTAATAAAATCCCCAGCAGTAGGGGATTTAAAGGTGAAGAAAACATAAGTGCTGCCCTAATTGATTGAGGTGACGGGCTCCCAAAATTCAAGGGTGAGCTTTGTTGACTATAGGAAACGCACCAGAAGTGATGTCTAAACAGACCTGGCACGTATTTGTGTTGGCCAGAAAGCAAATTCGAGGCCGAGGCAACATCTCACACAAAGCCTCAGCAGAGAGCAGGATTAACGTATCTGGGGGTCCAGATTGCTCAGAACGGCAGAGTGTAGAGGGACACGCCAGCATCTCAATTCCCACCACACAGCCACAGAAAATGTGCCGAATACTCAATAGAGACTTCTAGTACCTGGTCTTTCTGTATTCAGAGATGGTCCTTTGGCCTCAAAAGCCATCACAGCCTTTCCTGAGTCATAATGTTCATTTGTCACATACCTTCCTTTTGATCTTACATTGTGCCTCCAAATCATGGGGCTTCATTGATGGGTTCAATTAGAAGTCACTGTTTGCCAGAAGCAATTCTGAAATCTCTCCAGAAATTAAAGGGTTAAGCATGTGAGCACTCAGGGTGGGAAATCATCACTGAGATTTTAATGACATCCATCAGACTAACCTTAACTAAAGAAGTTGTTTTCCACTGTAAAATTATTCATTTCCAGGAAGTGTTTCAAGGAGTACAATTTTGAACTCTGCAAATATGAAACATCATGGAAGCCAAAAAAGCAAGCAAAATTCTCCTACCACTGGGTACCTCAGTGGAAATAATACCCCTTTTATAAAGCCTTTATAAATCTTCCCTGTGTCCTTGATCTAGCATTTAAAGCCCATAACGGAATTTATTTCCAGATGCTTTTTTTGTACGAATAAAATTTGTTTCCTGAACATGTCCAGCTCAGATCTGGAATCCCTAACATTCACACACAATAAATACACATCCTAAGTATTATCTACTTTGTTTTGAACAAAGATCCCAGTGGTAACTGCCACAGTTTGGGCATTACCACCACCTTTTGTTTGGACGTCCTGGCTACCATACAAGTAATAACATCCGAAAGGCTGCAAAAAGGCCAAATCAATGGGGAAAGAAAAGGTTATTTTCAAGCTAAGAAGCTGTTATTTAGAATAAAATGCATTTTTTCCTGACATAACTATATTGAAAAGCATTTCTTTCTCTGCCCCCATTTTCTAAAGTAAGATTTGAAAATTTTACCGTTCTCAGAGTTTGAAAAGTTCAACTCTGAAGTGGAACTGTGAAAAGTTGAGCTCTAACCATTTAATGAAAATACAATCACACCACATTTTTTTTTTTGCTTTTATGATTCACTAAAGCCAAAGGAAGCCATCTGAGCCCATTTCAAACTTCATCCCTTTCTCACCCATGCAGGCTGTCATGGAGGGTCTCAGTTCCTGCTCCCCACACAAGAACGCAGGACACGGTGAGGCCAAAAAGGAACACCCATGGAGCCACAGATAGGGGAGTCATACCACTATATTCTCGCTGGCGGCTGGGTTGGAGACACAGGAAGCAGGAGCCACACGATCCACAATTGCCGTCCACTTCTCTGCCAACCAACTACCCCACTTGCTAGCTGCAATCCGCGCTTGCTAGCTCAGCCCCGCAGTTGTATCAGTGGCCAATGGCTAACTGGTTACAGCTGATGGCCGACTAGTTACAGCTGATGGTCATCTACTACCTGAGTCAGCACTGTTCCACGTGAGGCTGAGAGCCTGGAAACTGCTCTTTGGGACTCGGTCCCTACACAGGCCCAGAGACACTACTGAGTGCAATGGCGTAGGGTTCCGCTGACTCACTGGAAGTCACATCACAACAGCTTCACTTTGGCTCAAGACTCCTGGTCTCAGTTATATATCCCGGACAGCAAAATCATATAAATCATCATTTACCTGTTGCCATAATGGACTCTGTTTAGGAAGAATAATGTCCAGCCTGTATCACTGCTTATTTTATACTCATATTCAGTTAGGCAAGAAACTAACATGAATTATGTTTCTTGCCTGAGAAATATCATTTGCAATGAGCTATGCGCACAAACATTGTTCTTGGCTCTCATCTACGTCACTGCAAAAATCCCTGTGGGTGCTCTGCTCGTATATCCTAGGCCACGGTTTCTAACCTTGGCACAATCGGCATTTTGGAGCAGACAGTTCTTTGTTATGGGGACCGTCCTGTGCACTGATGGATATTTAGCAGCATCCCTGGCCTCTACTCACTAGATGCTATTTCATTTGGAGCGAAAACAATGACTTTAAGAAAGTCATTTTCAAGGCCTTTGACTACTTGGAAAATCTACAGCAACTTTCCCATATGCATATCTTATATCCAAAGCCAGCTACAAGGTATGAAAACAAAACGCACAGTTTGGTGCCAAGACATCACAGCCCCAAGAGGAAGGGAGTAAGGTATTTGTACTTCACCACTGTTTTTTCTTCTTCCATCACTCTTCTTTTTTTTTGGCCAAGGAGGGTGTTGGCCAAAACAGTACTAGTCTGAATTCTTCATTTCAAGTCAACTTAAAATAATTTCTCTTGAACATTACACAAGACTCCGAGGGGAGGAAGTCCGTTTCTAGCCCAGGACGAGGTGAGACAGCCCTATGTGACTAAAGCACAAAGCAGACGATGACTTCCCATCATTAGAGCTCTTCCTGTCTCTGCCTTGAAGTGCTTTCTGTGAACACCCACATCACTTCCTGTGTCTACTACTTTTCAGGTGTGCATTGACAGGTGCCTACGTGCTGCCTCCTCGCCCTCACTAGAACCCAAGCTACTTGAGGGTAGGATGTATAGTTTACTCACCTGTGTTATGTGAGCATGCAGTATGGTGCCTTGCACACAGCACAGGCCAAACAAATGCTCGTGAGCACATGACAGCAGTGCTAGAACAGAGACAGACTGTCCGTTGCAGTCACCAGGCTTCTAAGGGGCTCGTCAGTGGTGTATCACATAAATGGAGCAGAGGGGAAAAGGACCATAGCAGTTGATAAGCAGCAAGCAGAGCAAAAGCCAAATTCTCGGGATCCACAGAACAAGCAGCTAGACAGTAAGTGAAGATACCCTTTTAAGGAATTTCATGAGGAAAGAAAGGAGGGTGATAGGGTAATAGCATGACTGATGGCAGGATAAAAGCTTTTTTGTTTATAAAAGGGAAGGTCTTGAACAAGACTGTAGACTTGGAAGAAGAAATCGGTAGAGATCATACAAAATGGAAAGGGAAGGCTTGATGGCTCTGGAGCAGGCAGGTATGCAAGCAAGTCACAAATTCAGAACCTAACCTTGGAAAGGAGTGAGGGGATGTGCATCGCTTGGAAGTAGGAGGGGGTGATGGAGAGAACTTTTACGATAGAAAGGAGGGAGACGAAGGTGGTATGATGTGGCTTAAATTTTCTTGATAAAGTAGGAGGCGGGAACATCTGCTCACAGTTCTGGGGGCAAACATCTGGGGCTTCAGCCAAGTAGAAAAGCAGAGTCAATAAAAGATAAATGAAAGGACTATCGAGTTGATGAGGACAGCTGTAAATTTGTAGAGGAATCAAACAGCCTAATATTATGACTTTGTATACCAACAAAGTAGGTCAGAAGAAAACAGAAAACAAACGGTGGTGTGTATTCGTTTTCTAGGGCTGCTATAACTGAGTGTTAAGAATTGGGTGGCTTAAAAGAACAGAACAATACTGGAGGCTAGAAGTCCAAAGTCAAGGTGTCATCAGGGTCATGCTCCTTTTGATGGATCTAGGGGACAATCCTTCCTCGCCTCTTCTAGTTTTTGGTGTTTGGTGACAATCCTTGGCCTTCCACAGTTTGTAGGTGCACCACTTATAGTCACATGGTTGTCTTCTCCGTGTCTGTGTCTTTGTCCAAATGTCACCTTTTTATAAGAACACCAGTCATATTGGATTAGGGCCCACCCTAAAGACCTCAGTATAATTTGATTACCTCTGTAAAGACGGTATGTTCAACTAAGGATTCTAAGATTTTAGGGGGTAGGTCTTCAACGTACCTTTTTTGGAGGGGACACAATTCAACCCATAACAGGTGGGTCCAAGGATGTAGGTCCAAGGATGGTAAGTGGGCCAGATAAAGGGATTGAGAGGAAATGAAAGATGCTAATGAGAGCATCAGTGAAACAGCCAACCATAGGGCCCCGGCTGGGAAGGGCAAGTAGGATCTGATTTCTGTTGATCAAGGGTTTGAGTGACAGAGTAAAGGTTAAGGGTTTGCAGGCAGTTACAGGGAAAAGCTGGTTCAGCAGAAGTCACGGGATGAGAGAAAGGGGAGAGTGGGAGAAGGGGACTTCAGGTTCTAAGCTCTTGGATATGTGATTTGCGGCTGGAGGTTTGGCTGTGACTATGGTATGTCAGCTAGAAGGAAGGTCATCGACAGTTAAGGTCATCCCCCGAGGTTGGGGTACTGAGAGAAGTTTCTCCATCCACATGGGAGAAATACAGAAGGTGGTATCAGGGAAAAGGACAGGACAACTGTAGTTAGATCTCACAATCATCCAGGAATGTGGAAGGGTATCCTATTGCTCAGGAGGGAAGAGCCTGGGGAAAGGGTAGTAGATTAGAGGGAAACGACTCTCAAAGGGGAGAGGTTCCTAAGCGAGATGGGAATTCCTTCCAAGGGTGGACGGAATCCCAAGGAGTAGGAGCAGGAAAACTCCTGGGAGGCAGGACTGGAAATAAAGTGTGACAGGGATGGTTCGGGAGGGAAAGTGAAGGCACCATCATGTGTGATCGTCATTCCCAAGCAAAATGTGCCTTTCGATTTACCTTGAACCTTCCTCCTGATACAATAAGGGAGTGGCTGAATCAAAATGTCGGAACTGACTTTGAGTCATAACCCGCTACCTCAGTGAGAGTCAGCTTTGGTAGTCTCCAGGGTCCCGTGCTGGGCATTGAGTATTGCAAGTACATATGGAGGCAACACGGAGGGTGAGGAGCAGGGCCAACCTGACCGCAGACGGGGTGCAGTTTCAGATTCCTTTCAGAAATGGGGTTCCTAGTACCTCCCTCGTAGGGTTGCTGGTGTTGCTGGCATACAGTAAGTCCTCAATAAGTGGCAGTGATTGTGGTGGCTGTTATAATAAATACCATAAATACCACAGTCTAATGGAGGAGGGTTGATAATGTGTTTTTCAAAATCATAGTAACTATAATGATGATGAGATTCCCTATGTCTCTTTCCCTTCCCCAAAAGATAAAGAATACACCAAAACAATCCCAGAACATTTATTTCCATAGGTTCTTGATAAAACAGCACAATTCTGAATTAAAGTCACTACTGTACTTAAAAGTGAAATTACGTAGCAAGCAAGAGCTGCCCCAAACCCCTTTCACAGAGAAACTTCAGGAAGGAATTTTCTACCTGACAGTGTAACAATTACTCATGTCTCCCACACACCAAAAGCACCATCCCATCTCTCATTTTCTCCAATTTGTCTGACTGAAATGTGTGTTCACAAGTTGTACGTGGTTGTGTGTGCGTGTGAGTGCACAAAAGGCTCATTTCACTTACTTGATGAAGGAGCTGAGACAATGCTTTGGAAAAAAGTTCCTCTAACATGATGGAGAAACTTCCAGCCAAGGAGGCTTCAGAGCTAGGGCTACTTTTCTCCTCAGAAGCCCTTACAGTCTAAAAATGCTACTACAGGTTCCTGAAATTTGAAAGCCAGTGGGTCTTGCGTTCGCTCCGGTACTGAACTTCTCCGAGTTCAGGTCTGGAAGGGTAGATGGGGGAAGCAGAAAGTGGGGATGTGTGGGCATCCCACACCCAGCTCAGGCTTAGTGCTCGCAGCACAGAGGAAAAGGGGGACAAGGTCTCAGAATGTGCAGTTTGCCTTGGCTGCGAAGAGAGACCATCCAAAAACTGTGTGTGAGACCCAGTACTTCAACTGTGGCCTCTCCCACCACCATCACCAGGTATCAGAGACTTTCGATGTTCAGAATTGACCCCTGTCCCCCAGGAATTCCACCCTAAGCCTCAAGAGCCCCCTCTAAGGTATTTAGCTAGTGGCTTCAGTCTGACCACCGCCTACCTTCCTAGTTCCACAGCCCTTGGCACTATGGGTGGGCAATCACGGTGCCTTACTATGTAAACATCATGGCTTTTATACCACAGTGGCCTGCTTTAAGAAAAGGAGAGATGGGTGGAGGAAGTGGAGGCTGCCATGGCAGTCACAATGCCTCCCACGACGGGGTCTAGTGACGTCCTTGCGACAGGGCGGGGGCGCTGGAGGCCCCCTCAGGCAGAAGCCTCCGCTGCTCTCCGAGCCTGGTGCTCCTGCTTCGCCTTCTCCCTCTGCTCCTGTTCCCTCTGAATCAAGTGCACTCGCTCCTGATGCCACCGCTGCAGCTTCTGCTCATAGGCTGCGATGTCCTCTGCTTCACAGGTGGGGAGCTGTTCTTTGATGAGCTGCGTGGTTAGAGTCAAAAGGCTTCCTGACTCAACTTTGCCCAGAGCCTGAAGTTTAGAATGTAAGGCCTGTTGGAAACAAAGGAAAAAAAGAACAGAAAGGGGGGTGGGTGTGGGGTAGGAGCAGAATACAAAGAGGAAAAGAGATTAAGACACTTGCAAAATCTCCTCCACATATTCTGCTTGCAGAAAAAGGCACTCTGTGGGGAACCTGTCATCCAGGCCCTGTTAGCTTTTGCTGTTTTTTTGTTTTTCAGCCCAACAATTTTGCTAAGATATGCCATGTTTCCCCGAAAATAAGACCTAGCCAGGCAATCAGCTCTAATGCGTCTTTTGGAGCAAAAATTAATATAAGACCCACTCTTATGTATTCTATTCTACCCAGTCCTATATTACAGTAAAATAAGACCTGGTCTTATATTAATTTTTGCTCCAAAAGACACATTAGAGTTGATGGTCCGGCTAGGTCTTATTTTCGGGGAAACACGGTACTACATGTGATTCCTCCCCTTCATTGACAAATGTAAAGCGAACTCCATATGCTGTAGTTTCTTGTTCTGAACCACAAAGATGGCACAAGTATAACAAATCTACATTCCCACTCTGTACTTTTTTGCACCAAACCAAGCAGTAAACTCCAAGAACAAAGAACTCAAAGATGCAAACAAAATGGCAGAAGCAGCCGATGAATTGGAGGAAACCCATCTATATCTTTTCCTTCAGAATAACTGAGATAAATGTCTGCCTAACTCGTGTTCCTTTCAACAGATGGAAATAATTTCAAGGCTTTCTTACTAATGGCATGCTAAACAGCTCCCATGATGCCTGCACTATTATATACTTCCACCTGCTGTGCTCACTGAAGGTCAGTCAGCCTTTGCATACTGCCTGCTTACAGCTCCATCTGAAATGGCAGCTTGGTTTGTTCTGTATTGTACTCCTGGAGAAATAAAGTACTAAAAACAGTAATCTACTTGAGTGTTTCAAGATATAGCTTATCAGAGAGAGGCACTTCTGGCCCTAGATATACCCCCCCCCCCCCCCCATGTTCCACAAACAAATGCAATTCACTGGTACAGGTGACGGGGCCTGTTCCAACGGGGGCGCGGAAGGTGGGTAGGTCCATGGGCTTCAAGGAGTGGCCAGAGGCCAGTGTGATGGGTCCGTCATATAAAAATAGGCCCCAAATTATACAAGACTAATAAAAATCAGGCAACAGAAAGAAAAGGAAATATAAAATGAGAATTATTTCTTTCGGATAGCATTCTCCATGTGGTTTGAGGCCAAGGAAAGAGCTTGGAATGTGAGAATATGGACTCAATTCTGAGTCAGAAAACTTTTGTTCAAATCCAAAGTCGATGGGCTGGTTTCTCTCAATCTTGGTGTCACGTGACACGGGCCAAGCAGTACCTACCACCCAGAGCTACAGGGAGCACCAATGAAATGCAGTGGTGCCTAATACACAGCTAACAGTCAACAAATATTTGTCTCTTGTCTTTGATTTTCAAAAAAACGCATTTGTGGAAGAGTGAGGGCTGAGAATTTAATGCAGGCACAGATTTCTATTCTCTGAGATTAAATATATAAGAAGTAAGAGAAAGAGGTGGTAATTTTTAGGAGTGGAGTGACAAACTCGGTCAATATGTATATGGTGAACGATAACCTACGGGCTAAATAAATTCTTTTTTGTTTTTTTTGTTTTTAGCCTTTCTAAGTAAGTCTGCAAAGTTAGGCAAAGTTAAGAGGAAAGAACAGGTATGAATATTGTTAACCTGGCTCTACTGCTAATTCTCTGTTACCTTGGGAACATCAATTAACCTTTCTCAGTTGTCAAATCATAAAAGTGGGAAGTTGTGCAATGACCTTATAGAAGTACTGAGAGAAACAGGTGCTAAAAGTACAATAGAATCCCCCTTATATACATGGAGAAATAGGGTTTCCCAGAGCTGGTTCAACATAATTACTGAAAAGATTTAAATGTAATAATCTGGCAAAATTTATATCTCTCTGTCCCAAAGTGATACAATAGATCAGCTGGCATGGATGGAAATATTTTTTGCTTCATACAAAGAATTCTCCTTCAGGCAGTACTTTTTTTCTCTTTGCACAAAATAGATGAGGAACAAAGCAAGAAAGAGGCCAAGGGATTAAACTTTGAACAAGGCTCTTCTTCCTGACTCTGATTAGAGCGTTTTGGGTCATACAGTTGAAAGCTACCAAAGGTGGCTTGACCGCTTGGGGCTGTTCTGAAAAGAAACAGTGGAAACTTGTTTACATCTTCCATGTAGTATAAGAGAGCAATTCTGATGGCCCTAGTACACAACACAAAGCTGCCAAAGGTGAGCAAAGGAAGAGGACTGCATCTTATTTCCATCATACTTAAATGTGGCTTTGTAATTTCTACCTGCGTTTCTGGATTATCAAGCACGTTTAATGCAATATGAAGAAACGACCAGACCCTTTCCACCCGGGGATGGAGTCAGGTGACTGCTCTGAGGAGGCAAGCTATAATATTACCTATCCATCAGGCACATGACAGGGATGAGGGGGTAATGACATGCTGTCTGGGGAACAACATGGTGACCCATTAGCTCAAGTACAAAAAGGAGCATAGACATTCCATTTATTTCTTTTAAGACCACTTCCTGTATGAAGCAATAAAAATGTAATTTTGGAAGTCAGTTTTTAATGCTCTGTGTGTGACACTGATGCATGAAAGGGTTGCTTGTCTATCACCACAGCAGAGAGGCATGTTTAATGCACAGCTGAGAGGGACCCCGTTCAGGTGTGATTCACCTTAAATCGGTCCAGGTATTCGGGCAGCCTGGACTGTTCGCCTTCCTCCATGTCTGACTGCTCCGCCAGGTTTCCCGAGCCCTGGCTGTCTTCCCCTTCCTGGGGCTGCTCCTCTGAAGACGCAGGGGCCGGAGCAGTCAGAGCCTTCAGTGCTCTGTCCAGCACCTCGAGCTGTGGAGCAGAAAGAGGGGCAGGGGACAAGTCAGCCTGTGGCCCTGACAGCGCACTGGGAAGAGAGGCTGGAGGAGGGAAAGGAAGGAAAAACTGGACTCTAGAAAATCATGAGAAGCTTCGTCTTATAAAATTATAGGAAATAAAAATGGTTACATGTTTTTACATTAAAAACACTGTTGGATGGCATGGGAAACAGTACAAACAAATGGTACAAATAAGCAAGCTCAGAATTATTTGTACATGAATCATCACAATGGCATTTAATTTCACTTTTACTCAACCAGGTAGGAATCCAAAACTTATGCTCAGGGGCAGGAAAGAACACCCCCCCTCCCCACCCCTCTCCCGGCCCCCCCACACACAGTCTTTCTTCCTCAATCGGTTTGGAAATGGAAGAAAGGGAAAGCAAAACCAGCGCAGACCACAACCAACAAAGGGCCATTGTGAATGCACGGTGAAGCCGCTGAGTGCAAGCAAGGGCCTCCCTCAGAGAAAGGCTTGCGCTCACAGGGTAGCTCTGCATTAGGGATCAGCACAGTCCCACAAGCTGCTGGCAGAGGCCAGACAGGCATACATGGAATTCATTTTAACGAGGTGATTTCTGTGACCTAGAAAGTAAGTAAACTCCAAAAGAGAGGGTATATTTTTGTTTTGACCCCTCTCCCCCACCACTTTCACTTCCCCTGACCCTCGGAGAGCCTCATCCTCAGAGATGGCACAGAAAGAACCTCAAGGCCAGCATTAGCACCTGCTTGGAAATCGACTAAGTCTGTCCATGTCACATTAGAACAAAAACCCAGGAACTATCCCCAGGCCTTTTAATGCCACTCATACATTACACCCAAACCCGACACATATCCCACTCTTGCTGACACCTAAATCGCATTCCTGTCAAGTCAGAATACAAAGAATGCAAATCTGACTCAGATTGGAAAGAATATTTCCCTGGCAAACAATTTATGTATAATTTTGTATTTCCAATCACCAGCACTGACTATAGCAGTGTTAAACATGAACATATATTTAGAAATGTGTACGCTTTGTTATAAACGCCTGGCAAAGAACGTAATGCTTCAGTGGAGCCAGTACCGGCACCGACGTGCGCATCTCATGACTGAAATGAAAGCCAAACGGTGAGCGCTAGTGATCAGGGTCAAGGTAACACAGACTGGAAACTCAGAGTTAGCTTTTACTCCCTGGTAATGAAACAACCAATGTCCTTCCAGGCCTCACTTTGGCCACGAAAGCTGCTTGGACAAGAGTCCTAGGTGACTGAGAGAGATGAGCTTTGGGGCTGGTGGGAGGACAGTTTCCAAGTCCAGGCAAAGTGAAGTCCTCAGAACTTCGGAAGGAACATCTGGTCCAGGTCCCCCCAGCACCACGCAGCCACCACAGAATGGGTGAATGGGAGGAAAGGGAGACTGTGCCAGCTCCCGTCCCCAGATTCATCTCTTGACTTTTGCGGGGGAAAAAAATTACCATGTAGTTTCCCAGGACTACAAGGGTACATACAGAAAAGCCAAAAATTTCAAATTAAATCTTAACCTCTCCTGAGCTGTCACTGGGATTTTACTGGGGGGTGTGCAGTATTTTATTGAACTCAGTTTGAATTGTAAGGGAGAAGAATAGTTTTCTTCCTAGACAGTGAGCTGTAAAAACGATTATTAATCTTATTTTCTAGTGTTTTTTTATCAGTAACATTGAGAATGTTTGTGGTTTTTCATTCCTTTTCAACTGAATAAGTACATGATTCTACAGAAATAAAGAAAGTGGGGGTGGGGTGAACAATGAAAATAAATTCCAAGCTTGACTTATGAGGAACAGGAGAGGGCTAAAGCTCACTGAGTTAGAGCCGAGGAACATACCGCTTCTTTACATAGCTTTCCATCTTCCGGGGCAGAGACCACCTTCTCCATCACTTGAAGGGCTCTGTCAAGGTAGCCTGGTTGCCACAGCAGAGGCATGTTATGGTACACGGCTCGCAGCCCTTGCTGCAGTTCCACCTTTCCTGTGGCCAAAAGGAACAATGAGGAAAGCTGAGGCAAGCATTCCCACCATGTCTGAGACTACGGACTTGAAAGTACGAGTGAACATTCAGCTGGCAGTTCTAGAAACGAAGAAAGAGCATTTTAAATCTGTACAAAGAGCCTCATCCCAATCCAGCACCTTGGTGACATTTCAGATGGATGATGCAGAATGTGGTAAATTTCACTGTATATGTTTTTTAATATAAAATTTTATGAACTTGTTTTTCTGCTTTTCATTTGGGCTGGTGAGATTATAAGGAGGTCTGAATCACAGGGCTGAGGGAAATGTAGAGAGGCTGATACATCTGCCTCTACATGGAGCTACCCTTATAAAATAAGTCAAGCAACTGAAATACTATTTTTGTTTTAAGAACAAAATCTTCCCCAGAAAAATAAATTCCACAGCTTCCCTACAGTGAAAATCTTGTCAACATCTGCAACATTCCCTGCCAGGAAATGTTTGACATTTTTTGAAATGCTCTAAAACACGCCATTGACTGCCCTCATTTTGCTCTTCTTTCCTTTATTCGAGCTTCATCAACACTTTAATCATAAAATCATCATCCTTTTGGATCTCAGGTCATGAATGCCTCTCTTGGGAGTTCAAATCATCCCCACTGGAGCTCAAGATGTGGACCCCAGACAGCAGGGTCCATGGGTCGGGAGTGGGACGGTCTCTGCACGCCTGTGGAACAGAAACCCTTTCTGCACTCACGACCAAAGTCACCTTGAGCGGCCAGGTCTTAAATCCACCTTCACTCATCTTTCCTGGGAAGGATTTGGGAAAGCTGCAGGACATAAATATACCTAGCTTATCAGGTGACAGCTAATTTTAGACCTTTAAGATGCTTGGGGCTAGACTGCAGTCACACTCTGGGAAGCTGCTTCCATGGGGGTGCGTACACAGTGCCTGATACAATGAAAGCAAAGAGCTTTTGATCTGATGGCCGCCAAACCCAAAGCACCCAGGGGCCCCTGCTTAGAAGCAATAACAAAGTACATATTCTTAGCCGCCATAACGTCCTGAATAACTCCTGCAGAATAACAGTCCTGAATACTAATCTGATGGCAAAAACATATAAATCAGCATCAAAAGTAGATGGCAAATAAGGAGAAAGTGATTTTTTAAAAAAGTGGTCATCTCTTTTGCTAGTCTGATAGCCAGTCTGATAAACTCTGAAATTCTTCTCTGAGTCAGTTTATGTCAGAATTAGCATCCAAGAAAGCCACACTGCAGTTTGCTGGTGAAGAGCCACTTCAGAAGCAGCCAGATTGCTATAACTTGGATGATTTTCAGAAAACCAAGGTAAGCAGAAGCCATGTGTAATCAAGAGAAGGTGCTTTCTCAAATGCCTATCACTTAGGAGAGAGAATGAAAGAATAATAATATGCATCTAAGAAACCTCTGTAAAACAGTGCACATTTAATGCACATTTAATGTTGAATTTGATTTGCCCAGATTTCACACAGCCCCGGTTCTGAGGCTACGCCTCAGCAGCCTTTGTCTAGAGGGCAGTCTGATTTCAGTGTGACTGGGTCACTCGAGGAAAGCGACCACCCCCTGCGTGGCACAGACACTGCTCTGATGAGTCTCTCTCTGCTTTCCCAAAGCCTCTTAGCTGTGCTCTGTTTCCTCCCCCTCTCTGAAAACAATACCACGGATAGGACTTCAGCCCTAACTCTTAATTTCTCACTTCCTGGACTTTAAGGTCTCTAGAGAGAGAAAGGTCTTTGTGAATATTGGGGAAGATTCTACTGGCTGGTTCTCCCAAAACAAGGCTAGAACTTTCCTTTTTCTAGTCCTTCCTCACTTTGATTATCACTAAAATAATCTACGGCCACTAGCACCAGTGATGACAGGTTTTAGAACCCTCTTTATTCTCTTATGTCATAACTGTAAGGCCATCAAAGTCTTTTTTTTTTTTGCCTAAAAATGAAAGTTGTATAGGAATTTCACTAGCAAATTTCAATCAAATGATAATTTTATTATGAATTAGAAGAATGCATTCGTTCTACCCCTGAAGAACAGTATTTGTAAGGATCACTTAGCTTACCAAGAAGTGTGTAGCCATACAGCTGGGAACTCAACCCCACTGAGTTCTTCTGCTTTAGGCCGGGGAGTAACAGGGACGCCCCAAAGTTCCTCTCCTCTTCCCACTGCAACAGAATAGACCAGATCACCGTCCAGCCAACCAATGAATACATTATGCAAAAATGTGATTTTTATTGACACAGAGGAAAAAGAACATGGTATAGCATTTAGTTAAAAAAGCAAAATAACAAAGCTATAAGTAGATTATAATCCCAATTTTTTAAGTAAAAGGTATTTATGTTTAATGACAAATACAGAAAAGAAATACCCAATATGTTAACAGATTTCTGGCTTATAAAATTATGAGTAATTTTGGTTTTCTTCTTTGTACTTTTCATTACTTTCCAAATTGTTGGCAATGAACAAGAGCTCCTTTTACAATCAGAAAAGCAAAACAAGACAAAACTAAAGAGTACACTCTGGGCCAACACTGCCTTGAGACAATCAATACAGATGTAACATGCTGTCAGCCCCACATTCACTCACACGCTGTGACGTGATGGAGCAAGCTTTTGAATTTTAAACAATTCAGCAATGATAAGACTGCTACTTCACAGTGTTAAAATAAATACAACCATTATGTTGCTTTTAGATAGATTAGTGGCTCTCAAAAATAAATTAGGCAATCAGAAACACTTAGTGATCGTTTCTTTCAACCCAGGGTGCAAAATTATACTTCAATAAAATCGGAGCCTTTTGAGACATAAGAAAAAAGGGGCAAAACCATAAGCATTGCAAAGCATGCTGCAGAATGGCATCAGCAGTGACGGGGGGGGGGGGGGGGCTCTCTGGAAAAGCAGGGCCCACAGGAGAGCTTTGGCAATTCCCCAGACACGAGTGGTGATCTTCTGGGTGCCAGATGAGTAGGCGACAGCCTGAGCCCTGATGGGGCTTGGAAATACAGCAGACAAAGAGCTCAGGTTGCCCTGCCCTGGTCTCTGCACTCTGGGGGGGGGGGGGGGGGAAGACAATGAAGGAAGTATGCAGGTGACAATTGCAGCCGGGTGTTAAGTGAGGCACCCCAGGCATTAATGGCACACAAACCTTTACACTAGGATGGCCTTTGTGCAATAAAAGTGTAATTTCTCAAGGTCTGAAAAAAGCAAACACCTTGGGAGAAACACAAAACCTCCACAGGTACTTCTGCAGCGCATCTAAGTAAAATTGCTGGCAATTAAGGATCAGGTCATTTCACTTTCAAAAGCAAATCACTGTGAGGTTTGATTTCCTCCCATATAAACTGTATGAAAATGGGCCCAGTGAATAATAAATAGGGAACCTTAAAAACATTTTTTCTTTTCTTTAGGGGAAAAATGATCTATAGTGTCAGAATGCACTAGGCACTAAAATCCAAGTAGGCAGCATCCTTGCTGAGCTGGGAGCTGAGCAGGGTGGTGACGGTGACTGGATTGGTGATACTTCCAAAGGGGCTTTTAAAAAGATGCATGAAAACAAACAATGTCCTAGAGGGTTTTCTGAAGCTTGTCTGAGAATAATGCAACCATGGCTAAAGCATTAGGTCTCTTCCAAGCCGTTAGCTTCTGTCGTATGTAGTACCACAGACTAAGTCAGGTGCTATTTCACCAATGTCCTCAAGGTTTTTCCATTTTATGCGTCTGCCTTTCCCATTAATACAAAGCAAACCCTCATTTCTCCTCTTCCCTCTGCTGCACTCCCCTTCACAGCGACACCTCAAAACACTTGCCTACACAAGCTGCCTCCTTTCCGCAACTCTCACTCACTCTGCAATCCACTTCGATTTGGTTTCCTGCTCCATTATGCTACAGAAACACAGGTTATAATTTGGTGCCTTCACACCACTAAATTTTACAATGAACTTTTTAGACGTTCTCATCTTCCTCGGAAGCATTCTACATTGTAGACCACTCTCTTCCCGTGGTTTTTGTGGTCCACACATTCCTGATTTTCCTTTTTGCCCTGTGGCTCATTTGCAGATATTTACATGTGGATGTATAAATTATATCTCCAGTCCAGATTGTTCCATTAAGATCCCAATTTCTCTTATGAAATCTCTTGATTGTCTCAAGATGCACATGTTCAAAGCCAAATTAAAGATTTTCCTCATAAAACCTAGCCTTTTTCCAGAGTTCCCTTTGCAAACACATGGCGACTCTTCTGTCCAGATACACAAGTCAGAAATGGAGGAGATAAGATTTGTCCCCTAGTCCCTGCCTCCATATCTAGTTCCTCACCATGTTATTTGCCTCCCAAATGTGTCCCTCGGCTACTCTCCAACTTCACCATGTTCTGGTCCCCACACTACCATCACCGCTTGCTCAGACAACCAAAACCATCTAACAGCAACGCTGCTCCTATCTCTTACGCACATTACAGCCAGAGGCATCTGTTCAAAATACAAATCTGATTATGTTACTCTCCATGCTGCTGAAACTTTTCAATAGTTTCTCAGTACTTTTAAGAAGACGATGTGCCTTAGCATGACCTAGACTCTCCAACCTTATCTCGCCCCACGTCCTTCCCACCATCTCTCTGTGGCAGCAACACTGATTACCTTCCTATCTTCTTCCAGCCCCTTTCTGTTCACCATGTTCCATCTGCCACAGGGCTCCTGCACATGCTACTTCCTCTCCTCTTTTTAGACTTTCTTTCCCTCTTCTGCCAGTTAATTCCTATTCATCCTTCAAATATTAACCCAACAAATATTTTAAGGAAGACTTTACTCACCTATCTAAGTTTAGAATACAAACAAAGATTCCCTACAATACTAGGTTTTTCACAGACATCTTTGTATTGTTATAATTTTGTATTTGTGTGTTTGTTTTACTGTTTTTAAATGCCTGTATTTTTCTTAGATTGTAAGCAGGAAATATTTGCGCACCATTCTATAACTAGCACTGGCAATGTATGGAATGTCATAGGTGCTCAATATATATTTAATGAACTAGTGAATATGGTGTATGCATAGGCTGTAACACTCATCTTAGAAAAGCAAAATACACCATACATTCTTCAGAATGCAGGCTGGACCAGACAACCTTTTCAGTTTGTACTCAAAGTAGGATTTTTTTGGTGTTATATTTGAGGTTTAAGGGTGGAATAGGGACCACAGTCCCTGGCTTCATGCTATTAACTGACATCTCTGTGCTCTATTCTTCTCATCTGTATAGAGCTGTAAGGATTAAATGCAGTAATAAACTTGAAACACCAAGAACACCACCTGGTATCAAATAAGTGCTATTTAAATATTAGTTATTGTTGTTATTCTTAGGATAGCAATAAACAATGACTAAATACCTAAACCAAGAGATAATACCAAAACTTAGTATTATGGATTGACCCAGAGTAACCTTAGGAAAATACTGATACAAATTAAATAATCGGTATCTAATACCTGAGGTTGTGGTCAAAGTCACCTACCTCACTGCTTCTTTGCTATGCCACCTCCAGCTCTTACTGATTATCAGCGACCCATTTCTGAATATCAGGGGTGTACTTAGCCTAGCTCAGGTTTCAAAATGTGCATAAGGACTTTCACGGGAGATTCTCCTGAGTAGAGGGACATCCAGTTCCACTTCATTAGCAGCCAGTAACTACAATGTACAGACTGAACACTCCTTCCTGTTTGTACATGGCCACAGAGCTGCACATCAGATACCTTCTTGGAAGATTCTGAGCCGAGGTTGCCTCTGGCCACCTCATCCCTATGGAGCAGCTGCTATTTGCTTTTCCTAAGGCCCTTGGTACTGCTTTAAGGTAGATCACTTACAGTGAGGTCTGTCTTCTTTGCCAGGCAATGGTATAAAACATAGAGGGAGAGGAGCTGAGTGGAAGGTGCTTCAAAGGCTTCTTGCATCATGACCTCAAAAACCACAGATAGAGCATCTGGCAAAACGATCAAAGTAAAAGCGAGAGGAAATTAGCTGCAGGCAACTTCATCAAATCTGTAACTACTGGTATAAACACTCTTAAAAAGTGGGATTTTGGGGGTGGGGGGCCGGGTGGCCCAGGTGGTTGGAGCACTGTGCTCCTAACACCGAGGTCACCGGTTCGATTCAGTGAGTGGACAGACGATGACGTGAGCTGCTGTGAGCAGCCGCTGACCGACTGCCTCAGCTGGGGGAGTGCAAGGCTCATAACACCAACATGGGCCAGGGGGCTGCATCCTCCCCAACCAGACTGAGAACAATGGCTTGAATTGGAGTTGGGGGGGGGGGGGGTGGAGCAGGAGAGAGGGGAGGGAAAACGAAAGTGGGGTGTGATACAAAAATAGGCAGAATTAAGAAGTGAAAAATGTGGGCTCTGGTCCCAGTTCTTCTACAAATTAGGTCTTTCCCAAACTTTTAGCTTCTATTGTACACACCAGTATGCACTAACTCAGGTGCCATTGCACCCTTGTCCACGAGGACATTGAATAAATCACTGAATTTCATCTAGCATCACCTTCATAATAATAAGATACCATTTGTCCCACCTACTTCAAAAAACTTGGATAGAGGGCCGGCCCGGTGGCTCAGGCAGTTGGAGCTCTGTGCTCCTAACGCTGAAGGCTGCCGGTTCGATTCCCATATGGGTCAGTGGGCTCTCAACCACAAGGCTGCCGGTTTGACTCCTCGACTCCCGCAAGGGATGGTGGGCTGCGCCCCCTACAACTAACAACGGTGACTGGACCTGGAGCTGAGCTGCGCCCTCCACACTAAGACTGAAAGGACAACAACTTGACTTGGAAAAAGTCCTGGAAGTACACACTGTTCCCCAATAAAAAAGTCCTGTTCACTTTCTCCCCCCCCAAAAAAAATACCTGTCGGACAGTCCAACAAATACAGAAAAGAAATACCCAACAAGATAATACACATGAAAATGCCTCAAAAATTGAGAAGCAAATTGAAGGCATCATGCCCATCAGACAGAAGAGACGAGGCATCCAGGAAGGAGACCACTATATTTTCCAGGTCATCCTGACAAGCAGAGCAGGGCTGGGCTGACTGCCCCATTCTGTGTACTGGGAACTTCTTCCTGGTAGGGCAAAAGAGGACAAATGCTACAGGCAATCCTAAATCCCAGGTATTACTTCAAAGACAGAAAACAAATGACTATAAAAAGGATAATCAAGTTCAGTTTAAAAGACTTGAACAAAGGGAAAAGAAAATGCTCCTTCATAAATTACAAGCCCCTGAGTATAATATACAACATATTTGTTTCCACGTGAATGCCGGCCATAGGAGATCAGACCTTGAACAATTTTCATTTTCCCTCAATATTCCACAACACAGATAGAAGCCAAGAAAATCAAGTTCAAACAATTCCTTAATTTGCTTAATGTTTGTTGTTCAATTAGAGAATGTTAATATTGGTTTAAAATGCGGTGCCTGCAACATAACAGAAACCAAAAATATTCTTGACTAATTGATTGAGTTGCTCTCTTCACCGGTTTTTGCATACACTCATAATTATAAGAGCTAACAGTGATCTGCAGCTGTTCCTAGCCAGCTGGTTTTGTACATGTTGTCATGGTTCTGAATGAGGCCACATGCAAGAATTTCTATATTCTTTTTACAAATGGGGAAACTGAGACAGACGGGCAGACAAGGGAATCATCTAGTCAGTCAGTAGCAAAATGAGGACCTGGAAGAGATTAAAGACAAAAACAAAGCAAAACCCAAATAAACCAGTATTTTTAAAGAATACAGTTAAAGCTAAAAATCTAGTTCAAAAAAACCCCCTCAGTTTTCATAACTGTTCACTACTGAATCCAAAATTACACATGAAAAATAAATCAAACTGACTTTGTCTTTTATTTATTGTCTGCATTTCAGTCAACTGGGGAAGTAAAATTAGATTGGCCTGGATAATTAATTTCCTTTTCCTCCATAATCATTTATGTACTTTGATATTTCCTATCCTAACAACAATAAAAAGTATATTATTTTCTAAGTTTTTGCCAAATAATAACAGCCTTTATCAAAACTTTATTTTAAAAAATACTCAATATTAATTATTTACTCCGTATTTAGGGGGGAAAAATTTCTTTGATCCTCCCACCATCCCTTCAGAGAGAGTGAGGAGAGAAAATTGCCTCTACATAATTTTCCATAATTTTCCAATGATACAGTAATATGGATTCTTAAATCTGATGTTCAGAGACTAGGTTATGAAAATTAGATTTTGTAAAAGCCAATTATCTTTTAGTTGAATTCAGGAAATGCATGTTTAAAATGGAGAAAGAAATGGACAAGGTTTAATAACATTTCAAAAAATAATATGCAACAAACATCCTTTGGCAGCCAGCAACTGCAAGTCTGATGAGAGAGAAGACGGAGCAGAGACCCAGAGGAGAGAAACGAGAGAAGAGCCCACACGAAGGGCGGAGATGCCCAGTGCCCAGCCTAATGCGACGGGATAGGCCGAGTGTGCTGGCGTGCAGGGACGAGGGGATGGGACCCAAAGACAGGATCACAGACGTCATAAACGTGTAAGTGACCACCAGCCCAATCCATGTTCCTGAGGTAGTAACGCCCCTAGGACAGGTGTGGCTCTTTCATGGCTCCTTGGTACCAAGCCTGGATGAAACGGTAGAAGGGGAGAGCCACTGTGTTTCTTTACAAAATAGCAAGGCCTCCTCTTTCCTTCCTCACTGTCTGCGGAGCTGCAAGCACAAGCATGCTGCAGTAGAACTGGCAGGGTCCCACCTGAGCGCTCTGCAGTTTGCTGCAATCCCTCTCCTTCCTTGGCCTTCCTATTGCAGCTGAAGTTAAAAGTTACTTTAAATTAATCTCATGGGCTCAGAGAATTCGGGGTTAAAGATATCTCGGAGATGACAGATCCACTTATGCTACAGATGAGGAAATAAAAGCCTAGCGATGGGAAATGACGTTCCTTCACAGATAGTATACTGTGTTTCCTAAGAAAAGTCAACTGATTTTATATTTTACACAATACAACAACAGTGATTTAAATAAAACACAGTTAGCTGATGGTGCTAAAAAAAGGCAAGCTAATAACAGCATCACTATAATCGTAACCAGCCTTGGGGGCTCAGGCAGCGTTTATTGCTTCACTAAATTCACTGTTCTTTGCCTAAAGAGACATGAACAAATAAACTTGAGAAACTCAGAAAAAAAAAACCTGGACACGATTTTCCTATCTGGCCAAATGGTATAATAAATCAACCACGAATCTATTTCTGACTGAAAGAGTGATGTAAAATGTCATTAAGAAACAAAAAAGGGCAAGTGACTACATTTACTTCCCTTTGGGAGCTGAAGCCTCATTATAAATGGACCTGGGATTCATTTCTTACTTTTGTAATTTTCTTTCTTTATGAAATAATCCATCAGTAAATTGAATGTAAAGTTATCTGGAAAAATTCCATATTGAACCTGTAATGAAAATGAAAATGAAAGGAAAATCAGAGAAAAATATCCACTTTAACTCGATTTATAATATATGCCTATGTATTATTCAGGACAACACTTGCCACCATTAGCTTTAAAATATTTGACTATCATTTTACAGCATCTGTGACAGTGAAATAGAAGCTGTGACTCATGAGGTTTGGTAATTGGAACTGTTGGTCAGGATAAGAAAGTTGTGAGGGCGTGTCTGATATGACAATTGATACATGAAAAATAAAACTCAATTCATCCTAGCTAAAAAAACAAACAAAAAAAAAACAAACCACACCAAACCCAAACCCCCCACATATGCCACGGGTTCAGTGATTCTTTTTATAAGGCCTGAATATCAATGCAAAAATGGATTCCCATGAGAAAGCACACATTATCACATTACGTAGCATTTTTTGGTCCTCAGGCTGTTTTATCCCTCAAAGTTATTGAGATATAATTGGCACATAGTATTGTATAAGTTTAAGGTGTACACCATGATGATTTAACACACATTACATTGAAAAATAATTACTACAATTAGGTTGATTAACACATCCATCACATCACATAATTACCATTTTTTTTTGGTAGTGGTAAGAACATTTAAGATCTACTCTCTCAGAAGCTTTCAAGTATACAGTACAGAATTGTTAACTATAGCCACCATGTCGTACATTAGCTCCTCAGAACTTATCCATCTTATAACTGGAAGTTTGTGCCCTTTGACCAAAATCCCCCCGTTTCTCCCAATCCCCGGCCCCTGGCATCCACCATTCTACACTCTGTTTCTATGAGTTTGGCTTTTTTAGATTCCACATATAAGTGAGATCATAGGGTATTTGTCTTTCTCTGATTGACTTATTTCACTTATCATAATGCCCTTAAGTTTCATCCATGTTGTCACAAATGGCAGGATCTCCTCTTTTATAGCTGAATAATATTCTAGTGCACAGATATACCACATTGTCTTTATCTGTTCATTTGTCAATACAAATTTAGGTTGTTTCCATGTCTTGGCTTTTGTGAATAATGCTGCAATGAACATGGGGGTGCAGGTATCTCTGAGAGAGTGATTTTATTTCCTTTGGATATATACCCAGAACTGGATTGCTGGATCATATGGTAGCTCTATTTTTAATTTTTTGAGGAACCTCCATCCTGTTTTCCATAGTGGCTGTGCTAATTTACATTCCCACCAACATGGTGTAAGAGTTTCCTCTTCGCTACATCCTTTCCAGCACTTGTTATCTCTTGTCTCTTACACTGGTTTTTAAAGATCCAAGAAATATGCTAACAAAATATTACTAATCAAGCTCCTAGGATGTTCTGTTCATGAGCAGTTGAGTATTTGATAATCCAGATTTCTCCAAATGTGGACCTGTTAGCATCTGCCTCAGAATTTTCTAGTAGTGAATTTAACTCTGTAGATTCCTAGGCCTCAGATTTATAGATCAGAATCTGTGGGAATGAGGCACAGAAACCTGAAGTTTTAATGAGCTTCCCATGTGACTTTCGTGTGCAATCAAGTTTGGCTACTAACAATCGAAATTACGGTTATATTTTCGTTTGTTTAAATTTTTACTTCAGTAGGATTAACCACCATTTCCCACACTACCTCATCCTTCCCCACCAACCACCAGAAACACCTGAGGAATTTTTCCCAAGTATGTACATCCCCTTAGAGAATTCTGTTAAGCCTAACCCCAGTTCTGAATCACTGCTGAACTGAGTCACTGTTACCAGTATGCTGTACGGGATGTCTCAGGTGTGCTGAAATGGAAAAAATGTCCTGAGGCCCCTGTTTGAAAGGTTGCAGATCATGCACAGTGTCTATATTTGTAAAAGCAGTCATCCAAATCAGCACTAATCCCTAGGGGCAGGGTGAAAACAAAATATTTTATTTTATTTATTTTATTTTTTATTTTTAAAACAAAATATTTTAGAATGATAAGTCATTACAGCAAGCTGGAAGGAGCCTTAGAATCAACTGGCCAGTGATTCTTAACCCTGGTGGCAAATTAGAATCAACATGGGAGCTTTAAAAAGATATCAGTGAGGGATGAATAGGCAGAACGCAGAGAATTTTAAACAAGGTAAAACTGCTCTGTACGGTATTACACATTTGTCCAAACCCATAGAATGGACAGCACCAAGAATGAACCCTAATGTAAAAGGACGGACCTTGGGTGATTAGGACGTGTCAATGTGGGTTCATTAATGATAACAACTGTACCACTCTGGTTGGTGAGGGACGTTGATAATGGGGGAGGCTGTGCCTATGTGGGGGTAGGGGGTTTATGGGAAATCTCTGTGCCTTCTGCTCAGTTCTGCTCTGAACCTAAAACTGCTCTAAAAAATAGTCTATTGAAAAAAAAACAACACTGAAAAAAAGTACCAATGCCTGGGTTCCAGAAAGATCCATTAAGTTAGAATCTTGGGGATGGAGGAAAGCATCTATAAATTTTAAAAGCTTCTTGTGTGATTCTACTGGGCAGCCAGGGTTGGAAATCACTGGTTTAGTACAACTGGCTTAACTTAGAGTTGGTAAAACTATGACCCAGGGGATAAATTACGTGCCTGAAGTTACAAGCAATTGGTGGAAATTATGGGATAACAGCCTGGGTCTTCTGACTCCTTGTCCAGTGTTCTTTCCACTAAAAGACTAGGAGCAGCAGAAAATGAGACAGACTTTTCTGACTTTTTAGACCCTTCTTGCTTTGTTTTCCTAAGAATCTTCTTCTGTCATTAAACTGAACGGAAGCGAGCAGGATTTAATCTATTTCTTCCCCTGGGGCCAAATATTAGATTTATTAGTAAACCTGCTTATCTGCCTTATTAAATCTTAGTTTCCTGAGGGCGAGGACAGGATATTGTTCATTTTTGTAGACAATGCCATACCCAGTGCAGTGTCTCACCCACCAACTGTCCGCAATATGTATTAAGTAGAATTGGGCCCAAGTCATGGGAGCAAAAACTCCCCAAAATGAAATCAGTGCAGAGTTCTTGTGATTGAACTACCTTAGTTTCTACCTGTCCATTTCTGAGTCACTGTGCTTGAAAAAGCGGTAGCTACAGGAATTTTTATTTTTAAAGGGTTAATTTAAATCCAACTCCATTCTAAAAAGGATATCTGAGGGTAAAACATTTTTAAAAGATATTTCTTGCACAATTTTTGCTGTACTATAATAGGTTCAAACACCATATCATCTAAACTCAAAGGACAAGCTGCAAATGCCAAGAAAGCACTCACCTTATTTACAAGGGTATATAAGGCTTTGTCTTGTGCACCATATTTTAGACACTGCCTAATCCAGGTGTGGATAGTCCAATCTCTCAGGTACCAGCAGTTGGGGCTGTGTCGGAATCTAAATAAAGTATAAGAGGAGAGAAAACTGATGTTAACTCTTCAATGTCAATGCCAAAATACATCTGCCATCAGTAGGCCCTTCTCTTACAGATGTGCAGTCTGTTGACCAAAGTCATAAAAGTCAACAGTCGATAAAAAATTGAGGATAAAACTGATTAACTGTTGACCAAAGTCATAAAAGTCAACAGTCGATAAAAAATTGATAAAACTGATTAACTATAAAGTCTGAAATGGGAAAGAGAAGGAAAAATAATAAACAAAAATGTTATAAAAATTTTTATTCTTTATTTAATACTCCCTAATTCAACATCTAATTTTATTTTTTATTTATTTATTTTTTTTACAGGACTTTATTGGGGAACAATGTGTACTTCCAGGATTTTTTTCCAAGTCAAGTTGTTGTCCTTTCAATCTTAGTTGTGGAGGGTGCTGTTCAGCTTCAAGTTGTTGTCCTTTCAGTCTTAGTTGTGGACGGTGCAGCTCAGCTCCAGGTCCAGTTGCCGTTGCTAGTTGCAGGGGGCACAGCCCACCATCCCTTGCGGGAGTCGAACCAGCAACCTTGTGGTTGAGAGGATGCGCTCCAACCAACTGAGCCACCTGGGAGCTCAGCGGCAGCTCAGCTCAAGGTGCCGTATTCAATCTTAGTTGCAGGGGGCGCTGCCCACCACCCCTTGCGAGACTCGAGGAGTTGAACTGGCAACCTTGTGGTTGAAAGCCCTCTGGCCCATGTGGGAATCGAACCGGCAGCCTTCGGAGTTAGGAGCATGGAGCTCCAACCGCCTGAGCCACCGGGCGGCCCCCCAACATCTAATTTCAATCTAAGATTTATGATAAACGATTTGGGAAAATGTTCTCCTAACCATGGGGTTATGTAAGTACATATTTCATTAGAACAGAGATGCAAAGCTGACGGTGACACCTTAGAAGTTTAAAATGAAACAAAGGAAGAAAAACAAAAAATATAATAACATGGCAACTCTAGAGAGGGAAATCAGCTTTGGGTTATATTGATAATGATAGTTCTTGCGGCACTTAGGAGAGATTGGGACACTCTTCACTGAACCAAAAGAAGACAAAAAAGAAGAAAAAATAATAAAAATTAAGCCAAATTGAACATTCAGGACCTCCGGGTCTTTAGGACCCACAATCCCACAGCCTTCTTCATAGCTGCATTCTAGCTCTTCAGTCCACCTCCTCTTGCTTCCTACTGCTCCCCACATGGTTTTAAAAGGCCTAAGCAGTCTAAGCTGAGGTGTATATACCAGGGGTCAAAAATGTATACACGTGACTGTATTCATCTTTTGTTACTGGTATATATTATTACAATTTTAATACAGTATTTTCTTTTCTTAAAATGTGTATACATTTTTTTGGGGGGCACCCTCTGTAGTAACAGTATTCCCACAAAGAAATGGAACTTAGAAAGGAATTCTGGATGCTACTCTTGCCTTGAGTTTGCATACACTGGTGACACTGTGGGTTGAGCGGCTTCTCTTGGCTCCTGTGAATCTAAACCGTAAGAGAGAGTGAGAACAGAGATGGGGTGCAGAGACAGGGCCATGGGGAGGTTCTGTAAAGGGCTTTTCAGTCCTCTCTTTGTTTATCTGTTTTGATTGGGATGGATTCTCAAACATCCTATCATGTCAGCTGAAGCCCCACTTTTTTTTTAACCATTCAGAAAGCAGAGCAATCTCTGGGCCCCACAAAAATTGAACTGTTTTCTTAAAAACAAAAAAGGAAGACAGAAACTTGGAGCAAAAGGATTTTGTGCCATATTTGAGAGTCAGGGCTACAAGCTAATACTAGTGTTTTTCAGAGGCTGGTTATTCGATCTGCCACCTGCTATTTCCTGCCATCTGCTATTGGGAGTAGTTTCCTGCTGAACAGGTTCTCTGCCAAAGTAAACGCTGAGAAAAAGAGAGGAAGCGAGAAGTAGTATTTAATTTAGGCTATTTGTTAGTGCTCTGGTTAGAGATTTGGCAAAGATAAGTTCTGAAAATGTTTTATGGATTTAGAGTCATCTAGCCCTCTCCAGTCTTTTGAAATGTCTTAGATTTGGCTGGAAAATGTCCCTCTTATTCTTTCTCTACAGAATTAACCTCTTTAAAAGCATAAAGATAGAAATAAGTCAAATTATGATCAGGATAAGAGTGATCTGGTCAGAAGAAGGCATCATATCGGTGCCTGAGATACTAGATGTAACGAGATCCTCCACATAGAAATGAAACAAAATCTATCCTTTACTATTTCATGCTTTCCCTCACATTTTTTAAAATCAATTGAGCTACTTGAGCTCCTTTCCTCGTTACTCTGAAAAATCTGACATCTAAAGTATAATGGCCAATTAAACTTGGCCAAGTTAATTTTATTTTTTAAAGAAAAAAAAGTCAAGTGACATAGCAGTTCTATTGCTTAAATGACGGTGTTGCTTCCTCATTAGCCTGTAACCTCCCTGGGCAAGTAGGGGCAGTGAGCGACTTGCTCAACAGTGCCTGACACAATTTGTAGCCCACAGTAGGTCGTCAGCAAATAAGAACAGAGCTTTAATCAGCACATGTATTAAATGTTATTATGTGTTGATCATCTTGTTAACATCTATGGTATATAAGACGAATTGTAAATTCCCTGTTTGGGGCACTTATAATCTCATTACAAAAACAAAGCATACAAATAAAGGTTAAGGATACAAGGTGGGACATTAAGTGCTAAAGACACAACGGGCACGGCTAGTTGCTTAGAGGTGTTTTTGGTAGTAGTGGTTGTAGGTTCAGTCTATTTTCCCTTTAAAAACAAACAAACAAACAAAACAAAATTTAAAAATGTCAGTTACCAACTTTACCCAAGATTATTTTAAACCTAATCCTCATTTAAAATCTAATCTGCTGTAGGATGTCTCCAATGACCACTACCGTTATGACTTTTCTTTTTGATGGACTTTAAAATAAGAGCACCATGACCCTATCCAGCCGAACTCCCCTTTCTCTTACTCGTGATCTGCAGACCATTTCTAGGCTTTGAGCAAGAATAACAAAGATTGATAGGACCTAACTATAGACCTTCAAAGCTCAAATGAAAATCTGTTTAAAGCCATTTGCTAACCTTCTGAGGCTAACTGCAACCTAGAGGAACAGAAAAGTTTCTTTCCTTCTCACGCTTTATTTTAGGACTTCATACATCTAATATAATCAGCTCTGCACTGCAGCTCTTTGAGAGATCTGTCAGCTACTCAAAAGGGTCTTGAATACGTCTACTCCCTTTCCCTTCCTGGAGCAGCGCTGCTTGGTATGAGCTCTGCTTTCTAAGACCTAATAATCCAGAGACATACCTATGACTAAAACATTTCAACTAAGTGACAACATGAAGTCAGCTTAGGAATAAGAGGGAAACACACATATTATGAAACATGCTGCCCCAAATGCAATTCCTGCACTTCCCAGCCAGGCAGCAAATAAGCCCCCATCAGTGTTAAAAAAGAAATTAGCACACAACTTATGGGAGTAGCTATCTAGACTATGAACAACTCAAAACACTGAGATAGTAGGGTCTAACTTTAAATAGCGAGTTTGGAAAGAATTCCTGTCAATGACTTTTTAAGCAGTTCACACAGATAAAATTATTGCATCATTTTTCACAACTGCCAGGGGTAATATGATAGGCAGGTAAGTCTCTGGACCAGGTACTTGCCTGGAGTGGTTCTGTGGACCGCTGGACCAGCATTCTCCCTTTCAGCCAGGAGAAAGGCAATGAGACAAGAACACAGCTAACACACTGATTTTCCAGTTTGCCTCGAGACAGACTGGCTTTTGTTCTCGCCTGCTCTGACCACCGGCCTGGCAGGTTACAGGCGGCCACTGTAGGAGTCTCCTCTGTGCCCCATGCCATCAGCTGTTTGCTCACCTCGACAGAAGCTTTATTATTATCCAGGCCAGCAGGCTGCCAAGCGAGGCAAACCGTGTGAGTGTGGAAAAGATAAACAAATGCAACCCCAATAACCCCAACAACGCTTGTGCTCGTGAAGGCAGCACACATTCTGAGTTTCCAGATGACAAAATGTAAGTAAACTTACAATAATTCTAAAGACCTGAGCATCTCTTGGAGGAAGGGAAGGCACAAGAAGGAGAAGGAGAGAATGAGAAAGGATGCTCTCAAGTCCTGACTCTAGTTCTAAAAGCTGCTATCCCAGGGTTGACGAGATCTCTGTCCACAGTGCTGAGTGGGCTTTCCAGGTGAAGACAGAACTTGCTTAGGAAGCCAAATCACGGCCAAATGGCAGGCATTGAGAAGCTTCCTGTCTCCAGGACTCTTCAGGGCATTTGCCTGCACTATTATAATCAGCAATAGCTCATTCAAGACTGATGTCATCAGGAAGGAAGGGGAGCAGAATCACAGGCTGCAAAACTGACAAGGGGGCAGAGGTCTTGGCCACCTGAGAGACAGCTGAGAAGGGAGGAGTGGTTATACAAAAGAAGTTCAGAGTGAAAAGAAAAACACCAGAGACTTACTATGATTCCATAAAAGGTACTTTACTGTGTGTAAAAGTCACATGAGATTCCCTATTTGTAACCAATTTCATCATTTCATTAAAAAAAAAAAGTGGGATAGTCTTTCTCCTACGGGATTCAAGTAAAGGCTGCTGTGGACGGCAAACGTGGCCATGCTCATCAGCTGTTGCAGTATCACAAATAAAAGTGCCCCTGGCTGAGCGGGGCTAATGCACAGATGCCAGAGCCTGGAGCTCATCTGCTTCACCATCCAGCAGCAGCACTGGCTCTTCCATATGAATGAGCAAGCTTTCCACAACGTTTATCTGATCATGAGAGCCACCATCCTCACACACTCACACACACTCCCTCGTGAATTTGAATTCTGTATCCTGTGGCAACAGGCTTTACAGATGGAAACCTCAGTCCCTGAGCTGGGCAGACAGGGAGTGGGTGAGCGAGCGGGTAAAGGGAGGAAAGAAAGAATGCCAAGTAGAAAATACAGCTGCCTCCAAAGCTTGTAATGTGGCCTGAGGATCTCATTCATGAAGCAAGGTGTGTACAGTAATTATTAAAAGGTTTGAGCTCTTTCCTGAACTAGAACCAAAGAAGGTGTGTGTGATTATTTAAGCCAGAATCTGATTCAAACACTGCCACCCACTTTCTCATTCTAAAAGGATAATTAACTTTCTTTTGCATCCTGCTGGAAATTCTGCTTTCATCAATCAATTAGTAGTTGCTGCCAACTACCACAAACAAAATCAAATTTTGGTGAGATAATTTTGTAATGACTATTATATGTCTGTCAAGTGTTGAAAAAAGGGGGGCAGGGTCTAATATAGTAACTGATAATAAAGACATCAGTAGATGAAAATCTCTTTCCTGCTTGAGATCCTAGGTTCTTACTCTTACAGGGCAACTTCAGTTAACTTTCACTTCTGACAAACAGGTCCCAAGTGTGCCCTTAACAAGGCACCAGGAGGAAGAATCTCCCCGCTACACATTTCACCCTCCAATGGCCAACCAGTGTGGACGCAGACATTTCCAATGAATTCATTCTCTGACTTTTTAAATTGTCCTTTTAAAAAAATTCTAATACTTTTTTCTTTCTTAGAAGACAGGTTTACAGAGATACAATGCACAAACAGTAAAATGCATACAGTGGAACCTCGGTTTTCGAACATAATCTGTTCTAGAAGCCCATTCGAGTTCTGAAACATTCGAAAACTGAGGCACGGTTTCCCCATAGAAAGTAATGCAAAATGGATTAATCTGTTCCAGACCTTTAAAATCAACCCCTAAAACTGGAAATTTAGCATGAGTTTTACTATCTAATGATACCACAGATCCATAAAATTTACAACGTTCGTAAACTGAAATGTTTGTCAATAGAGACGTTTGAAAACCGAGGTACCACTATACTTTCAATGTATATAGGTCTATGAGTTTTGACAAATGCGTACAGTTGTGTAACCACCACCACAATCAAGAGGTAAGAACAGTCTGTCATCCCTAAACATCCCTTAATGTCTCCTTTGTAGGCAATCTTTCCAGGGTTGGCTGGCCAATTTAAACAAACTTTATATAGATACCTCTAGGATCTCTTTCTAACCCCACAGTTATTTATTTTTATAAGAGGAAAAGCAAATAAGGTAATAAAACTACCATTTTTATCTGTTAGTGTATAATTTATATTCTGCAAATTTCCAAAAAGAATGTGAAAAAATTAAAACCCAGTTTGCAAGTCACTTTCTGAGTCTTACATATAGTTATTAGACCTGCTGGTATCCCTGTTTGCTGTTCTAAAAAGAGTGATAAGTAAGTGGATTTTGGTAGAGAATAACACAGGCATAGATTTTTGCAAATGTGAAGTGCTAAATAAATGCAGCATAATAACACATTTTTGGAAGTGAAGATGGATAAGAGGGGCTTGTAAGATCTCAGACTCAAAGTCTAAATTTGTCAGATCCAGGGTTTAAAAATGAGGTCATTAGCATTTCACCTGGAAACACACTGGTATGATATACGAGAAACTACTCTAGGAGAAATACTCTATTTTCCATGTCCTCTCATGGAACAGAAAGAAAGCAATGTCAAGTAGGATATTATGTCCCCAAATTATTATCTTTCTTCTCTCTGACCTGGCTGTTATTTTGCCCGACTGACCTCTCTCAATCTAGGAGACATATTTCTTATTCACAAAATATGTGCCAGGTACAATAAAAGTAATCTCTATTCTATCCCTGTTGGTCTACCCAATTTCCTCTAACTCCAAATAGTCTTAAAGATGACATCGCCTCCTTTCTGACAGAAAGAAAAACACCTCGATTGACTCTGCTCTGCTTCTCTTTCTTTCATGGTACAGAAAGGGAAGGAGCCAGTTAGAATGAAGCCAATTGTTCTTTGTCTGAAGCCTGGAATGCTATTTTTATCAGCCTCCAAAAGGTGATGTATATGAGTAACAGGGAAGGATTATTTGTGGGGAGAACAGAAAAAGAAAAAAGCATTTACACTGACTGCTGAGGGACCTTCTTTGCGATGGTCTAAAAGCAGAAAATGGCTGTCTTTGTGGCCCACAATTGACCTGTCAGTGAGGTTGCACCCAGAAGCACCTGGTGGGGCCACACCAGCCACTTTAAAGCTGGACACACAGGTCATGAAGGTGAGCTTCATGCCTGAGAGACAGTCGTTCAAGGGCAAGGTGAGGCTAAAGGGAGAGGGTCTTTAACTAGGAACAGCAGGAAGTTGAGAAGAAATGGATCTTGGAACCAGTCCTATTTATAAAAGCACATAAAGTTGTGGGAACTACTTGGTTTGGGTGGAGATAAGGGAAATATTTCTGGTTTTGAACAGGAAATCTATGCGCAATGAATGAGCCAATTTTAACAAGACACAAACATTTCCCGATGTCTTCTAAAGTTTTGGCTAGAAACTTCAGATAAAATGTCTGCAAAGCTCATGAGTAATACAGTGACTAAGACAGGAAGATCACATGTATTAATCACTGGTAGGCTGTGCATCGGAATAGTTCTGAGGAAAAGAAAGGTCAGAAAGCAAAAAGGAGGAAGACAAAGGAACAGAAATGAGAATTTCAGGAGTATTCTAGGCTTAGTGAAGTTGTCAGGATTAAGTCTGCTACAAAAGAAATGAGCAGGCAAAGGAGCTTGGCCGGGAGGATGAAGCACAGCAGCATAAAAGCAGGAAGAATTAAGCTGGTGTTGAGACTTATGTGCTTCCATGTGAGATTATGGATTTCTTTAGGGGCATTTTTGACGCAAGAGAAGCTCAGCACTAATCTGGATTTCTTAAGAATCAAATAATTTTTCTTTAATAAAGAAGAAAAGCATCTCAGTGTTTTAAAAGTTCTGATTCTCTAATTCATGGAAAAGTTGAATCCCTAGGGATTCTCTGTTTAGAGCAAAAGTTAAGATTGGACTTACTTCCAGTTATACAATCCAAGTTTGTAGCTATTTACTACTTCTGTAACTCTACTAACTCTCCTATTAAGCCTTCAAGCTCTTAAAAGGAAGGGAACAAGTTTTCTGTTGTTTTTTGTGTATGTGTGTCCTACACTAGTAGGTATCTAATGAATTGGTAACAGTGGCTAGGCCCGCTAAGATTGTATAAACACTAATAACGTATGTTGAAATTAATGAGTATTATTTATATGTGAAAGAATAATCCACTTCTCGTTTTGAAGCATCATCCTGCCTATAAACAGATGAAGCCAGGAGGAAATGCTCTCTTTTTTTGTACAAGGCAAAAGGAGATCAGAGATTACAGATGGCGGGGAATAATATGAGGTCATTCTGGAAAGCCACCTACTTGTTTCTTCCCCCTGCTGTCTCGTTCCCATCGTACATGAAAGGACACATGGAGTCTGCAGTACAAGTTCAGGGAATAGACAAGCTGATAGGAGAGGAAACCAAAAAGAGTAGGACACAGTACATGGGTTCAAAGAACTCCCCCAACAAATTCTCAATCAAAACACTTAGACTCCTCTGAAGATTGGAAGAGACCTTGAAAGCCGTCTCAGGTCAAGTAAACTAGGGATAGAGGAAGGAAGAAAAGTCTATGTAGAATTAGAGAATCTACAATTTAGTGCTGGTAGGGTTCTTCAATATCCACTGTTCACTGAACTATCTATTCAGAAGTTAGTATTTACCAAGCCCTGTACTAGGTGATGTGAAATTGTCCAGTCTAATTCCTTTACTTTGTAGGTGAGGAATCTTGGTCCAGTGAGATAAAATGATCTGTCCAACATAAGCACAGTTAGTAATACGAACTAAACTAGACTCTGTACTATTCTACCATCGCCTTTCAATTTTTGTTTAAAAAATATTTTATTATTAGTTTCAGGTGTACAGAACAACATAATGATTAGACATTTACACACCTCACAAAGTGATAACCCCAACAAGTCTACTACCCATTTGACATCTTACATAGCCATTACAACACCTTTGACAATATTCCCTATGCTGCACTTTACATCCTGTGGGGGGGAAAAAATATATATATAAATAATTATAGTTGACATTCAATATTATTTTATATTCGATTCAGGTGTATAGTGCAGTGGTTAGGCATTTTCACAATTTATGAAGTTATGCCCTCGATAAGTCCAGTACCCATCTGACACTACACAGTTTTTACAACATCACTGATTACACTCCGTGCTGTATTTCATATCCCCTGACTATTTTGTGACTACCAATTTGTACTTCCTAGTCCCTTCACCTTCTCCCCCATCCCTCAAATACCTCCCACCTAGAAACCATCAGTTTATTCCCTATATCTGAGTCCATTTCTGTTTTGTTTGTTCATTTATTCTGTTCTTTAGATTCCACATATAAGTGAGATCGTATGGTATTTGTCTTCCTCAGTTGGACTTATTTCACTTAGCCTAATAACCCACGTTATCACAGGTAGTAAAATTTCATTCTTTTTTTACGGCAGAGTAATACTCCATAATAGAAATATACCACAATTTCTTTATTTAGTCGTCTGCTGATGGGAATTTTGGTTGCTTCCATATCTTGGCTATGGTGACCTCTCAATTTTTATTTGTAAGACATCTTTAAAAATCATCCCTGCAGTTTGACAAAGGTCTCTAACATAATGAGAAATAAATAACAACTCTTCTAAATTTAGAAGCAGAATTCAGAGAAAAATACTCAGGTTATGAAACAGTTCTGAATTGTCCTGAACCAGCTGTTTGACGTTGGAAAACCACTCAGTCCTTCAGGGTTTTAGTTCCCGTAACTGTAAAATGAAGAGGTAGGATTATCTGGATCACGAACTCAAAGGTCTAAAGGGGCAGCCAGTGAATATAAATGCGTGAAGAATCATGTGAGATAGGTGCAAAGCTGCCTGTATTCTCATCAAGCAAAGCAGCTGCCTTGTTATACTGTTTTTGAAAACATACTATATGGGCCAAACAAAATATACCAGAACTCTGGACGAGACCTGACCCCGAAACTCCTTCCAGCTCTCAAGTTTAATTCTTATTATTCTAAAGAATAATAAGTCTAAAGTGATAATAAGTTATCACTTTGTGAGGGGTATAAATGGTAAATGTCTATTACAGTGTTTTGTACACATGAAACTAATAAATAAAAAAATGTTAAAAAGAAAAGAATAATAAGCCTAATCCACTCATGAAAACATCAGTTATTTACATGTTTCTATTAAACCAGAATTGAGGCAGTGATACAAATAAGTGAATAGAGACTGAAAGATAAACAAGCTACCATTCAGCCAACAGCGTATTCTGCTCTATTCCATCAGCTTCCATTCCTCTACCAGGTAAACATCATTTTATCCGGTTTGGGCAGTCAGCATAGATTATTACGGGGACAGCAGACCCTGCCAACTGGCATCTAAAATTTCAAGATGAAATGATACAATCACTAAAGTTAAATTCACTCAGGGTCCCTAAAAGCAGATTTTACTTGGAGATCAAGTTTTGTGGGAAATAAAATCTTCAGCAATTGATCCCTCCATTAGTAAAATATTTTCTACTCAAATGAATACTTCATTGTATTCAATTTATATCTAAAAGTCAGCCATTCAAAGTAACTTTCTTATACAACACAAATTGTTTTGTATGTTGCTACTTTTACTCCTTAAATAAATTATTGTTAAGTAATCATAATCACCCCAACAGTTCACCACCATAACTTACTTAGAACCCTTGTTATCTGGCAACTCCTAGAGCAGAAGTGGTTGAACCCTTTACAAAAAGGGGTGTAGATGGGGGTGACCATAGGGATATTAAGAAATTACCTGCCAGTTTCTGGAACCATAAAAGGACAGAATCACTTTTTGTAGCTAAAAAGGACAGAAGTTTAAAAATTGAGATTTAGATTTGTCAGTCCAGTTGGTTTTCAGGAAGCTTTAATTTACTGCTTAACCAAATACCCTTATTTGTATACGAAGGTAGGAAAATTAGGGTGACCTTTCTTTCTTTCCTGTGCTGCCAAATGGTAAAAATCAGGACAATTACATTTAATAAGCAGCTTCTCTATTTAGCTCAAGCTAGCGCTCTCTATACTAAAGTCAAACTTTTAAAAACACATTTGAAATTGTACAAGCACGCATAATATACTGAAAAAATTCTTAAGAATGACCAAATGCATACTTCATGCCAGGGGAAGACTAAGGGGCAGAGCCAATTCCTTTCACTATGATAACAATCATAAGAAAGAATGATTACAAATTTTGAACATGGAAGAGCTAGTTCCTTAGTAAAATACCAAATACAAAGACCTGGGTTCATCTGTTCTGGCCGGCAACCCTTCCATAAAACTGCCGTGCTCCAGCTAAACAAGCTCTTAGGCCGGCCCAGAAGGAGGGCACGGACAATTTGAAAAACATCTTTTATTGCCTGAGAAAACATTTTTAAATGGCAGAAAGTGCCAGGAGAGCTGCCTGCCTCGATGTGACTGCAGGCAGCTTTCCAAAGCCTTCTGCTTTTCTACGTATGAGTCACAGAGAGAGGAGAGAGCTCCCTGGCAAAGATAGAGTCTCTCCTCTCTGGTTCCACCCTGCCTCCACCTTATTTTAATATATATAAACTTTGATGGATAATAGTTAAATAGATTCCAGACAGGCTTAGCTGAAGAAGTTTGAACAGCAGGGAGGCAAAACATCATTGCAGGAGTCTCTATTGTGGTCACTGTGAGACCCAGACACAGGGACGCATCTTCTGCATCCTAACAAGGGCTGGGGCCATTCACTGATCGTGTGTCAGATGATGGTGCACTTTGCGGGGGAGGAGAGAAAATAAGCTACGCAAATACCTCCGCTTCCCTAGCTTCCTAAACATCATTAGCTCCTATGCCGGACAACGGGAGTGAGCGGGGACCGGCGGGAGCTTGTCCTTTGTGAGTGCACGTTCAATGGAATCCCCGCTGCAGTGGCTGCAGGCTATCCATGTGTACGTACATGGCTGCTACAATGCACGCAGCCTTCACTGAACAGGCACAATCTTCCTTCACTGACTTTGGGCAAAACAGCAAGGGAGCTAGTTAAAAAACCAAACAAAAAACACTTCAAACCCATAGAATAATATTAAGGAAAAACTGAATGTTAAACTAGACAGAGAATAGTTCCACCTGTACCTATATGGAATCACTTATTACAACAGAATGGAGCATTTAGTGAGGGCAAAGCTTCTCTCTTCTGCATTGGTCATTTATCAACCTACTATGATCAAGATACTATGCTGGGCACTAAGTGACAAAGATACACAAACACACTCTGCTTTCAATGAGGTTAGACTGAGATTATCAAAAAACAAGTATGCAGTGAGCCTCGAAAACAAGCTAAAAAAGCTAATTCACAAGTCTCACATGCACGTCCTCATTTATATACCTGATTATTTCCTAATAACCTGGCACTAAAATGTTTTTAAATTGGCTCTCAACAGGAAAGTGAATTCAATTTTTCTCTCCCATTCCCAATAATCTCTTTATTTGTTCTCTTTGAATATACTTAAGAAAGAACATGTTACAGCTATAAATAAAGCTACGCGTATATCCTCCCCCTGCTTTCCAGAGGAGGGAAGCTGGTGTCCAGCCCTCTCAGACATGTTTTCATACCTGTATCATCTAGGATGCGCCCTTTGAGGCACACACGCCTTTTAACTCTGCAGCCAAGGGCCTGTCTGATAGAGACTGAGCCAAATCACAGTAACACGGCATTTTCCAAGAGCAGGAGAAATACAATTCACTGCTCTCTCAGACAGGAGGGAGGCTTGGAGGCCACTTTCACTGTGGAGCCCAATCAGCATCGCCACAAGACGGTCCCTGATAAGGTGCTTGCTTCTCTGCGTTTGATTGGAACTCAGCCCCGACTCACGGACAGACTTGGTTAAATCAACCTGAGAATCAATCAGGCTTGTCGTCTATGAAATAGAGGCGATAATGTCTTTAGCACCGGGTTCCTCATGAAAATCAGTGGAGAATTAGGTAAGTATTTTCACAACTTTTTTTTCTTTTGACAACTTTCAATCCTTTTTGGAACTAAGCAGAGTAAAAATACGCACACACACAAGAAACATTATTGTTATAGCCTATTTACTTGATACAGCACTTATGACATTCTGTCTAATACTGCTTACTAGTTGCTTTACACATGTGTGTTTCCTAAGGCTAAGGCCTGTGGCCTAACTGCCTTGGGTAGTAGAGAAGTAGGTAGGCATCAGACAGACCTCATTCCTACTTTATACCCCCAGGACACTGACTGTAAAACCTCAGGATCCTAGTCTGCAAAATGGGAATAAAAGCCGTACTCACTTTAGAGCACAACTCCGGGCTGACATGAGGACTGAGGAAGTAAGGCACGTGAGCTGCTTAGTACAGTGGCTCACACACAGCTCTCTGAGATGGCCTGATGGAGCAGCCAGAACAGCCCCATGAAAGGGCCCTGCGTTCTATGCGAGCGCCTAGGACCAGGCTTCTATGTACACTCTTAGGACCACTTCCCTCCATACGGATGTGACTTCATAGTGCTGGGCACATGTGTGTAACAAATACCTGACTGCCATTGGCCAACTGCGATGGGAAACAGTAGGGAAACCATGGTCCGTAAGAGGATGAAGAGTCCCTTGCCCTCTTTCCTCTAGAGACAATCTCAAATGAGGGGCCGAAGGTGAAGCCGACGGGAGAACAGAGAGCCTTTTTACAATCACAAAGGCTCAAAGCCAGCCAGTGCCGCGGTGTGCCAGGCTGTCTGGTGACTGTGGCAGGGTTGCTGATCTTTACGATAGAAAAAGGTCCAGACAGGGAAAGGAAGTTGGGAGGAGACCTAGTGAGGAGTTGGTTTACCCGTCAGTGCTCTTCTGCCCTTGGACTGATTCTCACAAGCATGGCAAGGCAGGTTACAACACGACAGGGTCTACGCCAGAGTCCTCTGTCGGCTGAGTGCCCACCAGCCTCTGGCTGGAGTCAGCTGAGGGGTACGGACACCTGCTGAAGATAAACTGAACCACTCAAAGGGGCAGCTGCCACGGCTACACCAACAATGGGGGCTTCTTAATGCTCCAATGAGGTTATCGACACTGGAATAAGAGGCGTTATTCCAAGTAAGATTATCCTCTTAGCAAGGGACATTTAGCAAGAAAATCTTGCATTTCAGAAGTTAGAGATAAAATAATTTGGTTTGAATCATACTGAATGAAAGCCATTGTCATTTCCCTCCTGATCCTGGAATGTAGTATTATAAACAGATGTTTAGCAAGCTACATCAGACCTAGAGTTTCCACTATTATTCATAATGACACCATTTGCTATGACATCCGCTCAGTGACTATATGCATCTAATGATATCACATACATGTATATCTGTGTATATTTGATATATTCCATGCATTACAGAATTCTGCTGTACTTTTACAGGTTTATACATATACTCACACATCAGAAACGCTATCAAATGGATGATATGCCCCTCATATTTAAGAAGCAGAGCTACAGCCATTCCAAAACTCAAATATTTAAAAGTATTTTTAGAAGAATGAGTAAAATAAAATTTAAGGGAGGGATAGATAGGAGAAAAGACCCATGCTAACTCAGTGGAAAGGCATCCTATTATAAGAGTATTGTAGAGCTGGAAAGAAGCTCTTCAAATTATCCATTCAACCCCTTCACTTCTTCATTATACAAAAGTGAGTTTGAAATGATTATGCAAACTTGGCAAGAGCTCTTTGACAACTTCATTATGTAAATTATGTTATTTGAGCCTTAACGTATTGCCCGTTGTCTTTCCTCCCAGCCACCCAGTCATTTCGCACTGTAGTGGGTGTGACCACAGAAACATATGGTGGGGCAGAGTAGAAGCAGTTCAGAAAGAAGCCTCACTGAGGAGGGGGGATTATTCCATGCGCTGATTTCAGGTATTTGCCTAAGTGATCTTCAAAACAATCAGTCGTTAGAATGTGCTCATTCTCTTATAAAATGTCCACCAGTGCTGTACTCAGCTCCTCTATGCTGATTCATGCTGTTACCAGACCTCAAGACTAAGATGGAAACATTATGAGACTCCTTAAAGCCTAATGCATTCCTCCATCGATCATCAGAGGATATTGCTACTCTTATAAGACGGTGTAGTGTGTTCCTGTAGAGAACAATTAGACATGCCATTCTTGGTAAACCCAGGATTGAAGGCAGTCGCTAAGATGATTGCCTAAATACGAATGTAAGAATAAGCACAGTGGCTGTGCAGTTATGTATGTCAGTTACATACCATAGGATGTAGGAAGGAAAATCACCGATAAGCTTTCCCAGGTACTTGAAGGCTCAGCTCTGATTCCTTCCCCTCCCCCAACTCTGTTTACAATTGTCATGATTTTTGGTAGAAGTCTTATGTAACTGTACCTTATTACAAATAGCTACGTACCTTTGGGAAAGTCTTTTACTCCTTCTCTGTTTATAGTTTCCATCTGCAAATAAGATTTTGAACAGCTCCAATGGATTACGAATCTACAATATGACCTGGCCTTTGGAGGTCCACAAATGCTTAGACTATATTTCTCTCCCTACGCTACAATGACTGTAGACTTTTTGTCCTCCCTGACTGATGTCTTCTTTCTCTTCGCTCACTATGGGCTGCTACAGAGAAACTCCCCCCTATGCCTGTGACATTCAGAATCAATTGAATCAATTGAATCTGCCTGGTGGTGGTAGCTCCATTGCTCCTGTGGAGATTCATGTGCATGGGTTTTACAGACAGTCTGTTTCAGGAGACTAAAACTTCATATTCCAGGCCATGATGGGGAGAAAGAATAAGCATCAAATTTTTATGACACTCCAAATGTATTACAATTTCACTATTGTTATTATTTATTAAGTGTGAATTGGAGTGGTGGTAATAAAGAGAGTTTAGAAATATCTGTCTCAGTTGAGATGGGATTTTGTGATTATATACAGTAGCAGAAGCCACTGCTTCTCTACCCAAGCATTTGATCAAGACATGGAGTCCCTGCCATCAAAACACTACAAAGATCAAGAGTCCACAACAAAGACAGACGACATCAAAGAACTCTGACCAGAGAGGCTGCTAGACGGCCCACGCATCTGAGTGAAGGTACCTGCTATTCCATATGCACTGATGTCTAACGTGTCAGATAAAGAAGCCTACTATGTCGTCTAACTTTTGTTTTTAGAGGCTTATCAAGCGGAGGGAGTCCATACATTTTGTGCTTTCTATGCTCTGGGCTGAATATGAACCACTTTGTCATCATGATTTCAAGGCCTAAGAAAGACCTTGGGTGGAAATGTAGGTAACAAAAAAACTTAGCTGTAGGTAACTATTGAATCTACATCTCCAGCCTAAATATCTCCTCCGGCTACAGAACCATATACTCAATTGCCTCCTAGACACCTCCACTTGGACCTCACACAGGCTCTTCAAACACCATATTCATAACCAAGCATATTATATCTACTTTACTTCTCACCCTCCCTCTCTCAACCATGGTTCCTCAATTTTCTGTATTCTTGATCCCCAGTGTCCAAGACCACTGACGATTACTAGGATCGCCTTACCCGGAAAACTCTGCTCTGAATTCTACTAACCAGACCTCCTGAACATCTATCTGTTAATCTCTGTCTACCCAGTTTAAAATTCTAATTCCCCCAGTAGCTTCTTTACAAACTTCCTTTGAAAACCTTCTTCTAAGTTGCAAGAAACTGTTTTTTCTGATATAACTGTAATTTTCATGTAAATTTAATCATTATAGAAAAGTACAGAGAAGGAAAAAATTACTTGAATTTTTACCACCCAAAGCTAGTTTTCCATTGTTTATTTAACTAATCCTCTAGTGATTTAACTAATCCCCTAATGATGGGCACATTTCACTAGTATAAACAAATACAGTTAGTTTTCTCGAGCAATGTACCATGTTTCCCCGAAAATAAGACCACGCCAGACAATCAGCTCTAATGCATCTTTTGGAGCAAAAATTAATATAAGACCCCATCTTATTTTACTGTAAGACCAGGTATAATATAATATAATATGATATGATATATGCTATGCTATGCTATGATATAATATAATACCGGGTATTATATTAATTTTTGCTCCAAAAGACACATTAGAGCCGACTGTCCAGCTAGGTCTTATTTTTGGGGAAACACGATACATATTTCTCCTTAGAATAAATTCTTTCAAAAAATACTAATTTAAGTTCCTACTGGTTTGCTCAGAATGTCTGTTGCCATGAAAACGGGTATTGGTAAACTTTTAATCTTCCTCAATAGGATAAGCAAAAACCACTTCATCTGGTTATTATTTTTTTACATATTCTATTTAGTGGTAAGGCTGAACATCTTTTCATATGCTTACGGTCTATTTGCCTTCTTTGTTTTTTTCTATTGAATGTTTGTCTTTCTATTATTGATAGTTTAGAACTCATTTTTAGGGCCCTTTGCTAATTATCAAGTTTTATCAGACAAGGTTTACTCAGAATGCAGATAAGCTCACAATCTGATAATACCATAAAGCTAGGCTACATGTGACCAATGTCCCTGAGTGATATAAACTAAGTGCTACTAGGGTGCGGGTCAGGGGGTCATTGCTGGCTGGAGTGACCGGAAATGGTATCATGGCGTCTGGGCACTTAAGATCTAGCAGACTTTATAAAGGAAAGGAATGAATCCCCAGAGCAACAGCAGGGCCCAGTTTACAGAGGAAATACAATCAATATGTGTTGAGCAAAACTGAATGAGCCAGGAAAGATAACTGCATAAATGTAGGGTTTATGTTAGGGAGTAGTGCTATCTGCCTGGAAAATTAGGTTGGAACCAAATTATATAAACCGTCTGGGTTATCCTTGATATATGTGGTATTAAGAACAGGACTGAGCGTTAGGAGATGGGAAGGCTGGATAATCATTTTATTGCTCTTCTAACTTCTAATCTAGTAAATGATAGTGGACTTACTGATGACCGTCAGAACATATAAGTCACACAGCTTTATCACCTCAATAAAGTTTTCGTGGACAGATGTCTCACACAGTTATAAAATAAGTGAATGATGAAGTTCACATCTCTATTTTACAACTGGGAATTGTAAATCCAAGGAGCCATGAATATAACTTGTAAAGCACAAGTAATATTAGTGTCTTGATTGAAGAAAGGAGCCTGGTTCTGTTATGAAAACCAAGAATATGACTTCAAGCAGACCTATGACATCACTGAATTTAAGGTCAAATTCCCTATTTTAAACTAATAATTAGACTTTCAAAAGGAAAGAGGATACTGATTTGAAATTTGTTAATAATATTCTCTCTTCTTTGAAGTTTGCTATAAAGAAAATTTGAATATGGACACTAGAAACGAAAATGGAAAACAGGTTAGAGCTTGACCTGGGCTGATACTCCATAGGATAGAGAAGGAGAAGATTCAAGAATGTGGAGGGAGAAACAACAGGCCCTGGTGGAATAGATAAAAAGAATGAAGCAAAGGTGCTGGGGTATTAAAAGTGAATCATGAAGAACAACAGAAAGGGTGTAAAGATTAAGTAGGGTGCCAGATGGGTGCTGGACTTATCAGTGGGAATCATAGACTGTGTAGATGCCTGACCACTGCGCTATACACCTGAAGCTGATGTAGAATACTGAGTGTCAACTACAATTAAACGTGTGTGTGTGTGTGTGTAGTCATAGGGTGTAAAGTACAGCATAGGGAATATACTCAATGATATTGTAACAGCTATATATGGAGTCAGGGGGGTAGTAGCTTGTGGGAAGATTATCCCTTTGTGAGGGGTATAAATGTCTATTACTTTGCTTTGTATACCTGAAACTAATAGAATACAAAATTAAAAAAAAAAAAAAAAAAGAAAGCAGTATCAATTTGAGAGAGTAGGTACAGAAGGTACCAAAAAAATGTATACACATTTTAAGAAAGGAAAAAAACGGTATTAAAATTGTAATATTCAATATATACTGATAACAAAAGATGAAGACAAGTCATGTGTATACATTTTTTTGGCACTACTGGTATATCCCCCTATGTAGTAGTTCCTTTATTCTCACAGAATTGAAAAGAAATGGTGTCTGAAAACATCAGATATCCACACTGCCTCCTCCTAGTTCTAAGACCCACATCTCCCGTGTCTGACCCACTCCTAACATGTCACGGAAGTGGGTGTCTATATCAGCTTCCTTCAAGTATCACGAGATGTAGTGCACACATGACTGCCCTAACTCAGTAAAGGAGCTCAACACCAACCTTCGCAAGGCCTGAATTTGAATGTAAGTGATGTCCCCAAAGTGACACTGTGCTTTTTCATGCCCTGTGTAGGTGCTGCCAACTCAGTTCCTAGCCACAGACAGAGAAATGACATGGAAAATGTTATTGAACTACAGGAAAAGCAGCAAATACAGAAGGAGCCAGAAATGTGCTATGTGTTACCATTAGGTTCATGAACCTTTCCTCAAAATAAAAAATATGCTTAATTTTATGACAAACGGGCCCCCAAACCTTCCCAAAGTGGGGCTTAGGACTCTAGGGAAAGCCACCCACACAGCAGTGCCCATTTGTAGCTATAGAATGCTGTAAGCTTTCCAGAGCATTTCCACAGGTATGAGCTGAGTGAGTCCTATGCCACTTAATATCTTGAAGGATGAGAAAACTGAGGTCAGCAAGGCTGTGACCTGACGAGTATTAGACTCTAATAATTTTGGTAGCGCCACATGGAACTTCCAATCCAGTCCAGGCTTACTGTTAACCACACTTCTCTAGACTGATATTTTGTTTCACAATGAGATTAACTTGAAACTGCCTAAAAAATGTATCCAACTTTGCTCATTAAATGGGTTCAAACAATGCATGAACAGAGGAAGACAAAGTGTATGCAGTCAGGATTTTAAAGGGTATTAATTTGCTCATAGACTTCATTCTATCATTCATTTAACAAATATTGAATGAGGCTCAGCTATGTTCCAGGCATGGATAAGTGCTGGGAATTCAAAATCGAGTAAGATATAATCATTATCCTCAAAAAGTTCACTTTAGATTGGTAGTTCTCCAGAAATACATTTTGTCCAAAGTCAAAATGCCTACAGTCAAAATCAAATTTACTGCTGCCAAAAACGTAGATATCAAAACAAATGAAAAAGAATCAGTACTATCTTGCCGTAATAAGATATCAAGACCTTTAAAAAATAAAAATGTGTGGTCAGATGCTGCCTTCCAGATAAATATCCAGGTGAACTATGTGAATCACTACAAAATACTTGGCCAAAAAGATCTGAAAGTAGAGTCCAAATGATTACTATCTGCAAAGAAAGGTAATACGAGGAGATGAAAATAGAGAGAAAGAAACAAACCATCCAGAGGCATTATAAACTCCTTTCACAGTGACTTCCAACCCCAAGAAACATGGGCACCAAAACCAGCCTCAGCAGTTTTCTTGCTTGGTTTCAAATCTATATCCAGAGCTGAAAGCTGACTTTGTTTCTAAGGTAGGGAATGATCACCCTACGAGAAAAATCTAAAATTCAACTCTTTGAAATATAATAAAATTTCGGAATCGTAAACATGACAAACTTAATTTATCATAGGACTATATGTATCTCAAAATCATTTTCTTTCAGCCTTCTAAAAGCCCAGAGGCTTATAGACTTCTACTAACAAACCAAAACAAATACTAGGCAACTTTTGCTTTTGTCCTTAAAAAGATATTGTTCTCTTTGCAGCATGAGTGTTTCTGAACAGGAAGTACAATGTTTTGGCACGACTAAGGAAAATAGATATGAACATGCCAAAAATATGAACATATACTTTGAGGAGGATGAAACACATCACTACAATTTCATGATGATTTAAATTTAACTGAACTGGATGTTTGTGGAGCTGACAATAATGCTTTTATGAGATTGGGTGATATGGGAAATAAGTGTTTTCAGACTTGGAGGAAGGAGTCCGAACCTCAAAATGCCTAGGATCAGGGCCCTCTGCCGTCGCTCACTAGCTTTTTGGCCTTGGAAAAGCTTCCTCTCTGGTTCACTTCCTTTATCGGTAAAAGAAGGGCAAAACAACATCTGCCCTTTCAATTCTGCAGGCTGTTACATGAGGATGATAATAAAAAATGAGATGACATGTACTTTTGTATAGATACTAGTAATTATTATAGTTTGACCTTTATCTTGATGACCCACAACGTCATTCCAATTGATGGGTGGCCAACTGGACTTTTGAGAGGTTTATTTGCTCTCACCCCATCTAACTGAGCATTCCCAAAGGCAGGGAGTTGGTGTGAACAGCCATTTGTACTTCTACTTAAGGAAGCACATTATTGAATGATGTAATTAACCAGCTCTGGGAGGGACTAGCAGCTCAGATGGGAAGGAGGAGGCAAGGGAAGGAATATGCATTTGGCTTTCCTTGCAATTCTTTCACTGACTACATTATTTGTATGGTGCACTACAATTCAAGATTGTTACGTACAGGTCTGTATGGTTAAGTGGTTCATTTTGAGCACTGACCAAATGTGTGAACAGGGATTAAAATCAGCCTCAGGAACTATATAATCAGGTATAAGGTTACATCTTTCAGAAAAAGGTACTTTCCCCCTAAATCATCTGTCTAGAAAAGGCAGTTTTTTTCTTATTTGCACAAAGATGCCCTCCAGGCTATTTGAGGTCCTGGTCACGTGTGAGACTTCGAACCATCACTGGAGCCTCCCCACTAGGGAGAAAAAGGAGGGAATGCATATTTAAATAATGCATTTGGGAAGTATTTCTACCAATGAATGAGGTAAACATATGAGAAAGGAGGGCAATGGAAATTGAGCAAAGAGACAGAACTATGGCCTTTTCCCTGAAATAAAACATATTAGAAAGCTACAATAATTAAAACAAGGGTGATGCTACTGGATGAAAAGGCAGATCAGTGGAACTGTGCAGAAGTTCTGAGAGAGACCCAAACACAAACAAGGAATTAGTATATGGTAAGGGAGCATATCATATCAGTGGGCAAAAGATGGGTTATTCAATAAATGACATTAGGACAACTGAGTAGCCATTTATTTTATGCATGTATAGGAGTATATGTATGAATAAATCTGTACCTCATATAATTAAACCAAAATGAACTCCAGATGAATTGTATATTTAAATGTTAAAAACAAAAGCATACATTCACTAGAGGAAAATACGGCAAAATTTCTTGGGATGGAGAATGTCATTCTTAGTCTGATGCAAAAGACATAAAATAACAGACTGATAAACTCATTTACATAAAAAAATGAAAACATCTACATAGCAAAAACTATCATAAAGCAAAGTAACTTTAAAAAAAAAAGAAATGAGAAAAATATTTATCAATTTGAAGTTATTTACTAAACATTAAGAGATCTCCTACAAATCAATAATTGAAAGACCACAACCCAGTAGGAAGGACATAAGAAAGTTCACAGAAATATAAGTGATTCCTAACATTTAGTCACATGTTAAAGTCATCAATAATAAAACATACAAAATAAAACTACACCGAGAAGCCATATATCTGTTCTAAAATATTAATTTGTAATTTAAAAATCTTCTTAAGAAAACCCCAGGCTCAGATAACTTTACTGGTAAATACTATCAAACACTGAAGAAATAATATGTCTTATATAAAATTTCAGAAAATAAAGGAGGAAAGAGTTCACAATGCATTTTATAACATAACATAATCCTGTTACCAAAACCACATAAGGATGTTATAAGCAAAGACATTTAGACACTAGTATTACTGACAACATAGACACAAATATCAAATTAGCTTTATGAATACATTAAGAAAATCCATTCTTGGGACTGGACTTCATCCCAAGAATCCAAGACTGGATTAACATTTGAAAACTAATAAAAATAATTCAGTATAATAACCGAATAAAGGAGAAAATCCATATGATTGTATCTCTATTTGTAGAAAAAGTATTTAACAAAATTTGGCATCCATTCATGATAAAAACTCTTAGCAAACTAGAAATAAAGGGGAACTTTTTCAACCTGATAAAGATAATCTCTGAAGAACTGACAGATAACACCATTCTTAATGGTGAAATAAATATTAAACACTTTCTGCCTAAGACTGGGAACAAAACAAGGATGTCGTCCCCACTACTTCTATTCAATGCTGTATTAGAGGTGCTAGCTAGTGCAATAAGGCAAGAAGAAGGAATTAAAAGGCCTAAAATTTGTAAAGAAAGATGAAAATGCATTTCTATAGATAGACAACATAATCAGATATGTAGAAAACATTAAGGTATATACAAACAACTTCTAGAATGAGTGAATTTATCAAGGTCTCAAGATAGAGGGTCAAGATACAAAAATCAGTTGTACTTCTAGCAGCAAACAATTAGAAAATGAAATTTAGAAAAACAGCTTCAATTACATCAAAAACCATAAAGTACAATAAATTTAACAAGACTTGTAAGATGCCTACACTGAAATTTATAAAACATTGCTGAGAGAAGTGTAAAGAAGACCTAAAAAAAAAGTTAAATCATGTTCATGGATTTAAAGACTCAATATTTTATGACATCAAATTAAGATGTCAATTCTTAAACTGATCTATATATTTAACAAAATCCCAATCAGAATCCCAACAGGTCTATTTAATAGAAATTAGCCAATCTGATTCTAAAATGTGTATGAAAAGACAAAGGGCCTAAGCTAGAACAAAGTTGAAGGACTTACAGTATCTGGCTTCAAGACCTACAGTAATTAAGAGTATGGTCCTGGCATTAGGCTAGATAGATCAATGGAAAAAGAATAAACAGAAACATCCACACAGAAAAAAAAATTAATGTCAACACTGACTCCATACACAAGAATTGGTTTGAGATATAAAATTAAATTGAGACATAACATCTAAACTGATAAAGTTTTAAAGAAGAAAAAGAAGAGCATTTATGTCCAAGGGGTAGGCAATAACCACTTAGGACACAGAAAACAATAATCATAAAATAAAAGACAGGTAAATTAGATTTCATCAAAATTAAAAATTTCTGCTCATCAAAACATGCCATTAAGAAACTAAATAGAATTAGCCATATATTAGAGGAGAAAATATCTGCAAAACAGATATATAACAAATACTGAGAATCAGATTTCTCACCATCAAAGAAGGGAATTACAAAAGAAGGGAAGGGTCAAAACTAAAATGAAACCTGAAGTGTTAGACTGAAACTAGAGGCACCAGCAAGATGGTTTAAAATATATATCCTAATGACAGGTAGATGGATGGAAGGATAGATGGATGGATGGATGGATGGATGGATAGATAGACTTTTCAAGCTCTGTCTGCTGAGAAAGCCTGGGAACAGTGACACCCCAATAGCAATGAGATTATGTGACATCCAGATTTTGATGTCTCAATATCATTCTCCTCTAAAAAGAACCAGGTCTCTTTGGAAAAATGGCTGATTCCAGGGCTGGGGCAGGTAAAGTGTAAGATGAGACTAAAACATATTTTGATGCTAGAAAATAAGAAAATGCTTGAAGAATGCTGGGGACAGATCAAAACAATGCAAAAGACAGGGTCTCCTACTGTCCAAATCTGGGACATTTTGAGTATCAAAAGAGTAATGGATTATAATTTACTGAGTAAAATAAAGTCATGAGTCCTTATGGTAGAAATAAATGAATAAATAAACGAGGAGAAAGAACAAGTTCTTTATTACAGTAGAATACTAACTAAAATACAGAAGGGATGATGCAGTTAGAAAATCATCAAAGGATGCCAATATTAGTGGGTGAAAATTTGATGAGAAACAGGATATTTCTTCATCTCAAAATATTTCTCCACACATTACTTACTAATTATAAAGGGGAAAATAGTAAATTTAGAGTGGATAAACCAGCTTAGTAAAGTGATCAAAATTAATATCAATATAAGAACAAACTATCAACACATACTTCCTTATAATGACGCACTGGGAAGAACACATCACTTCTATGGTACTCCTGCCCACAAACTCCTTCCTTCCTAGGAAATATCTGAGAAACATAAACTGAGGGACATCCTACAGAATAACTGGGCTGTACTCTTCAAAAAGGTCAAGGTCAAGGAATGCACACACACACACACACACACACACACACACACACACACACGCTGAGGAGCTGTTTCTAAATGAAAGGAGACTAAAGGGACAGGACAACTGAGCATAATGTGTGATCCTGGTCTGGATCCTAGACCAGGAAAAAAAATATATCCATAAAGAACATCAATGAGGCAACAGACAAAATTTGAATATGGACTGTGTATTATAGTATTGTACTACTGCTAAGATTTCTGATCTTAATCATTGTATAGTACTTATGTATGAGAAATGCCTAAATAAAAGGTCAAATTATTAGTATCAATAAAAAATATCTATGTAAGTTGGGTGTTTATCAGTTAACAAGGTCATCTTTCTTATTCTGGAACCTGTGTGAAAAAGGAGCTCATGCCAGCCATCTGCTGTCATCCAGCATTTGTTACAGGACTGATAAAAATGACATCCATGCTCATCCTGGGATATGAAATAGACATCCAACTGATTGTTCCTCCTCAAGCTACAAGTTCCAAAATCAGACAGCTCAGGAGTTAAAGCTTTATTTTTAGTCTTTACTTTTTTTCCCTTAAAACAAAACAAAACAAAACAAAACAAAACAAAACAAAACAAAACAAAACAGTAAGGATGAATGAAATGATACATTGGGATTTTCCCCTCCAACAATGGTAAGAACAGGGGAGTAGGTGAGGGTATAGACTAAGAGCTGGCAAACTAGGGCCTGAGGGCCACATCCAACCCTCAGCAGGGGTTTTTGGACAGCTTGTTAGCTAAGAATTGTTTTTACCTTTGTAGATGGTTGTATTTTTGGCCATTTTGTTTTTTTATTCTGTGAATTGTTCGTTCATATTCCTTACCCATTTTTTTATTGGATTATCTTCTCTTATTGATCTATAGATGTATTCTAGATACTAATCTTTGTCAGTTACATTCATGGCAAATCTTTCCCTTGCCTTTGGCTTGTCTTTTAATTTGTCAATGGTGTCTTTTGCGGTCTAGAACTTTTTAATTTTAATGCATTAAAATTTATGAATCTCATGTTATTTTTTTGTGTCTTGTTCAAAACAATCCTTCATATGTCATACAAATATAAATACTCTCCTATTATTTCTTTCTAAAAGTTTTATGTTTTTGATTTCCATTTACGTTTTTAATCTATGTTTGCAAATGTGTTTTCAGGTACAAATTAATATTTTTTTTCCATATAGATAATCAATTGTCCAAGCACCATTTATTAACAAATCCATTCTTTCCCCGTTGATGTGTAAAACATCTTAAGTTGTGTATAGATTCATTTCTGGGCTCTATCTATTCATTTCTGGGCTCTAGCTATTCTGTTCCACTAGTCTGTTTGTCTAAGCCAACATTTCATTTTATTTATTGTAGCTTTCTAAGTCTTGTTATCTATCTGGTAAACCAACCACTTTATCTTAGTCTTCTTAAAACTGACTTAGCTATTCTTGGACACTTACTCTTTCATTTGAATTTTACAATCATCTTCTCAGATTCCACAAAAAAATTCTGCGGAGATTTTGGTTGGAATTACATTGAATTTATAGATGAAATCTGAGAGTTAGTGTCAAGTAGTTTAAAACAAACAAAATGGAAATGTGTAGTAAAAAACCTGGCAGGAAACATACTAAAAAGCGAGTGATGTTTCTTTTACATGTTGAAAAAAAAAGCATGTAGTTACTTTTTTCATAAGCAAGAAATAATTTTAAAAATGTAGAAAAATCTGTATATTCTAACCTAGCCTGCAGGACCCTAGCAATCAGCCCAGTTCTCCATATAACAACAGGCGACACAAAAGCAGCTATTCCTCCGTTTCCATAGCTGGGAATAAGCCAATAAATTAAAATAAATAGTGGGGAATGCTGACAACATTGAACATCTTTAGCCATTCTGAACTGCTCTTGTATACTCCAGATATCAGAGCTAAAAGCAGTGAAAACGGTCCCTCAATTTCTATTTCAACTGTTTAAATGTTTTCCTGTCATGCTCCTAGCCCTCAGAACAGACCTCTCTTTTTATGTCTAATCTGGATTTTGATTGCTGATTCAATAACATCTTATTGGAGACCAGTTTGGGCGCAGGTTGTTCCTAACCAGTAATCACCTGCGGCTTTTCCCTTCTCCGCAGATGGGAAGCACATGACTTTCTGCTGCCCTCTTCTGGTGTTTGGCTGCTGTAAGCCTAGCAATAGGAGTATACACATGAGACCTTCAATTGGCTGTCTTGTAGGCAGCTTCCTCCAAAATGTGATATCCTTTCCATCTGGGTGGTGACCTTTTAGTGTTCATAAGCATCGATTTCTCTCTGTCCTTGAGTCCTGATAATCTTTGTACCTTGATGACCTTGGGGAGGGGGTGGTGAAGACAATTGGCGACTACTAGTCTTAGAAAACAAAACTGGAGTTCAAAATACATTTTTCTCTAAGGAGAGAAATATGGGGAAGGAATAGTCCTTGTTTTTCAACATGTTACAATTTAGTATCGCCAACATTAAAGCTAAAATGTATTGAGCATTGACCTTCGTCCCAAGACTGTTTTAAGGGCCTTACAACGTATTAATTTCTTGAAGTCACAAAACTATGCTAAAGCACAGGCACTGTTTTAATCCCCATTTTTGGAAACTGAGGGGCAGAGAATACAAGTAACTAAATCACACAGCTAATAGATGGCATATCTGGGGTTCAAATCTTTGCAAGTTGGCTCCAGAGGCTGTGATCTTAACTACTATAATGTACTGCTTATCAAGAAAAAAAATAAAAATAAGAAACATGTTTTTGATTAGTCAAAAGACAAAACAAAGTAAGTAAGCACCCTTGAATAGATAAAAGACAATTTCACAGAAGGGGTCAGAGAGATCACATTTAAATAGTGAAAATCAAGGCAAGTTTATGGCTATACGGAATTTGGGACAGGCCTTATGAGACAGGTTGTATTCTATTAGAAGGAGATGGGGGGATGGGAGGGGGTCGGAAGGGGGCGGATAGGCAAAGATAAGAAAGTATAGGGCACACTCAGAGAACAGTAGTGCACTATGGCTGGTGTCTCAAGGTGTTGTATTTAAGTGTGCTATGCATGTTAATTAACTGTTATTACCTGCTATTAAGTCAGCAAATGGAGAATTGTAATAATCTATATGTATGAGATCCACAAAGCTCTCATTTTAACCAATAATTTCAGTGTTCTTCCTATCAAAACTCTGCTTGGGCTTTTATCAATGGAGACTAATGACCAATTTGAGTTTCACCTCTTGGTAGCATCCATCACTGAGATGGGTAACAGCCCGTATGTAATAAATACATTGCTCAGATGCTGTAATGGCCTTGCTTATTAGTATTAGCTATGAAACTGGTGATACCATTTGTCTTAAAATCAGCATTGCTATTAAAAAAGAACAGAATAGTCCTCAAAAATATAAAATACGTCTGGTGAAAACAAACATAACTGGAAATCTATCTTGGAAATGATAGCAGCCAAGACCACTAAAGAGAATTCACATCAAATACTTCTAGCTCCTCAAATGTCCTCTTGCCTAGACACACAGCATCTGGAAATACTCAGGAATTTATTTGCCACTGGCCTCAAAACTCACAATGCAATCAATGGAAACTTCTCTTCCCACAAATCTCTTCTTCAAGCTTCTGTTTATCTACTCATCTCTCCCTTAAAATATTGTACCAGTTCCTGAAAAGATCTCTTATCTTGAAATAAACAGCTTTACATGCAAAACCTTACTGAAGTCTCTTTAATAAATATATTTAGTTATGCCTTCTGCTCTGTCCTACAGTTGTAATTCCTGGTACCTTGATTATGATTTCACAGGTATGGAAATAGCCAGTAAAAAGATTTCTAGATCAAAGGACTTCACACTGTGGAAAAAGACAACTTGGGATATATCTCTTTATATGAAACTGTCTTTTTTTAGGTTTAATCCACAAAGGGTTCTGCAGCTATTAGATCTATTTAGGCTCCTTTTAAATCCCACGTCTGGTAACATCTATTAGTTTTCCTTTTGATATTCATAATTAATGTGGCTGAAACTTCAATTCCACTGTTTAAGTAAATAAAGTTCTGAGTGAGAAACTAAACAATGACCAGAAACGCATGCTTTCAAAGTTGAGGCCTCTGGTTATAAAGTCTAGCTTCTATATCAATCAGATTGAGAAACACAGAATTTTAGATAGGTAAGGCGCCTTGGGAGGCATCCAATGTCATTGGCTCATCTAGGAAGCTGATGTCCAGAGAGTTTATTAACTAGTTCCAAGTTACAGATCAAAGTGGGAACTCAACTGGTCCAAAAACCCAGGTCACCTGACTCCGTCCTCCCATCCTGATTCTTCAGGGTCTTTTCAGCACTTTTTAAAAAAAATGATTATGTATTTTTACCGTTGAATCTCTGGATATTCTAGTTTTTTTTCTGGGTTTGATTAATTTCGTGTTGCTTAGTTATGAGTTATTTCTGTATTCATTGAGTCTGTATCTTCTGGTTTATTCCCTAGACTGCCCTAGGAAAAAGAACCGTCCCAGAGAGACACACTGGTCAAGCTGATGAACCTCTGAACTTGAAAGCAGGCCTGCATCCTGAGGAAGCTTGGACTTGTAGAATGGCTCTAAGAAAACTGCTTAGTCTTTCCAGGTCTAAATTCCAGATTCTGAACATTGCTAGGACTTCAGGATGACATAGGCTAAAATTTCCCAGCGGGTGCCAGGACACCAGGAAGACCCTAATGTCGGTCTGTTTCGGCAGCTGTTCTTTCTCCAAGGTCTGGACAGTGCCTCTCAAACAGTTCAAGTGTGGTCAGTTGGCATAAAACATGATGCAGCAAACTTAGCAATAAATCTGTATGTGGATAATGAAAATGCAAAAGAAAAACCCACACTCTGCTGTCTTCTAAATCTGCTTCCAATTTATTACTTCTATCAACAGACTAGCCATTTTCTCATTAACTGAGGTTCAATTTGCAGTTCATTTTGGACCCTCCTTGTTTTGTCTTTATATTCAAGCTGTCATTAATCCTGTTGATTTATTTTCCCCTCCTATGTGCAAAAGATTTCTCTCTTCATTTCACTGTCAACTACCACAGGTCAGGCCTTTTAAAAAGCACCTTATGCATACTCAATTTCCCTCTAACACTCACCCCCTTTTCAATCCAAAATTTACAATAATGAATATTTCTGAAATATTTTTAGTATGATATGTACTTCTCAAAAAATCTACAATGACTATCTTGTGGATCTTTAAAAAAAATATTTTTTGAATAAGTACTATATACACTCATGATATAAAATTCAAGAGGTACAAGAGAGAATTCAATGGAAAGTCACCCAGGTCTTTTCCCCTAAAGACAACAATGTTAATTGTTTTTTTTGTGTGTATGTATCATTCCAGAGACAGTCTATATAAATACACACACACACACACACACACACACACACACACACACACGCACGCACATGTATCAAAGCACATATACACATATGTACATATACACAGAAACCACAGTGATAATGTAACACAAAAGTTCTGTACCTTGTTTTTTTCCACTTAACGCATTTTATAACTTGTTCCATATGAAATACAAATAAAGCTGCCTTATTCTTCACTACAGAGTATTCCTCTGTACGGCTGTACAGTAATTAACTTAGCCAGGCCTCAAACGATGACCATAATTTTAACTTTTTTGTAACGAATATTATTTCACATGTGCATGAGTATATCCGGAGGCTAAATTCTTAGAGATGAAATGATTGCGTCAAAGGGTATGTGCATTTGTAATTTTGATAGATGTTGCCAAAGTTCTCTCTGTAGAAGAGACCAATTTACATGTCTACTAGCAACGTATGATAACGACAGATTTTAAACTCTCCTTTCTCCCCTGCCTACATGCCATTCCTTCTATAAACTGCCTCCCTTATTGCTCACTGCTCCCCAATAGGTCCCAGTCTCCCTGGTAAGGACAGTTCCCTGTCAACACCTGTAACACCAGTTCTCACCCACTCTATTAACTCCACTTGTACTGCTTGTTCCATCTTGAACACTTGCTCCTGTTTCGTCTATTCATCCAATCTTCAAGGCGCTCTCAAGTTCTACTTCTTATATGACTGTTCGCTAATAATGACATGAATCCCTCTTCCAGCCTGCCCAAAGTATGTTTTCTCTAAAACACACATTTTGTTACATATAGTCAATTCACCTATTTATTGTATCTTGGGTTTGTGTTGATTTTCAGTTGTTCCCCGTAGTTAGTTATCTCCAACCAATTTACAATTATTTTAAATAAACGTCCTTCCTTTGAACATACCCCAGTTCTGGCAAATTTGAAAATACTTCTCTTAACCTTTTGTTGGCTTCAGAACTTCCCTTATAAACAGAGCTGAGATTCATTGGTCTTAAAGACATGAAATCTGTTTTCGGGGCTGTTCATCTCAAATTCTGCCAGGGGAAGTTTAAATTTGCCTTCAAAGGAAAACATGATTACTGACTTTCATAAAGTGGGAACTCAAGCGAAAACAGTGGATCCAGTGTCAGATGGGTAACAGACTTATTGGGGTTATCACTTTGTGAGGTATACAAATGTCTAAGCACTGTTGTTTTGTACACCTTGAAGGTTACCCAACATGCCACCCATGACCGGGCTCCAGAACGACATCATAAGACCAGTGGGGAGAGAAGTGCAAAGTCTGAAGGATCGGAGGCTGAGGGTTCTCATCCTGTCACCACAAAGCTCCCATGAGCCTTTGCAATGCCCCTGACAACCTGCTATGCTCTAATGCAGAGCCATTAACAACAAGAAACTCTCCCAGGCCTGTAGTTAGGATCAGCAAATAGGAACTAAATAAAGCACTTGGCAACATAAAGTATGGAAGTGTTTCTAAAACATGCTTCAAGAGTCATTTACCGCCTCTTGGGATCTTACGCTTTTCTTAATAATGTTCATACATAATGAGACCTGGCAATATGCTAACAGAAAAAAATTAATTCCTTTTTATTGTTGTAATAGGCAAACAATCTCTATGCCCTCAAAGGAAAATCACTATTGCTTAAACTCATGAATGTTATTCTCTCATCAGCCCCCACCTCTGCTCTTTGTCTAGGCAGACACGGATGCTTACAGCATAGGCCTGGGGTAGTGTGCTCACCTTCAGAATATTTTTGCTTATTGAAAAATGAAACTATTTTGGTCCTTCCTTTTTAGGCTGGCTGCCAACTAGGACCTGGAGACATGCAGGCTGCCATCTGCCTCACCCCAGCTGTTCCTGACCTGCCATCCGTCTCCAACCAGGGACGCCTGGTATATGCCAGGTCACTTAAGCAACTGATGAAAGATGCTTTAGGCCAAGGTACAGTGTGGATGAACGTATTGACAGTCCACAGCCTGCAACGCAACCGTGACTTCCTCTCATTAATGAGTGTGGCAGGCCACTCTCCATGACAACACAGAGCTGTATTCTGAGAAAAACAGACCTTCCATGGAGCTCAGCAACAATCTTTTCTTCTTATGACAATTCAGCATTCCCCACATTTTCGCTAAAAACCAAAAGGCTGCTTTAAATAAATGTTATATTCTTAAAATAGAAAAGGTTATTATATATATGTTAGAAATTTCTATCACTTATCCTTCAGGAATGACCATTATGCTGGAGATGAAATGATCAGTTCTGATTATTATGCTCTGATAATAAAAGGAACACATTTAATTTCATGCATCTCTAAACTGCCATGGTTCCAAAATGATTTGAAAGTCTAAAAAAGCCTTTCAAAATGTAATGTGCAAACATCCTCAGTGAAGAGGAGGCTACCACAGGAAAGAAGGAATGTTTATGGCTTGAGTTTGCATTTTATTAATGCAATAATCAAATACTTATATAGAATTGTTAAAGCTTGTTATAACCATGAAAATAATGGCTTTTACGAATGCCACAATTTTACCATGAAATGCAGTCTTATCTCCTGAAAAGGGAAACACAGAAGCTGCCTCAGGGCTCACTTGTCTGCGTGTGGGCAGCACACATGGAACTGGGAGGTGCTGAGCTCAGAACTACTGAATAGATGGCCAGGAAAGTGATGCTCTCCACTAAACGATCAAGGAAAACTCCAGATAAGCTTTATATAAAATAACATTGACCTTAAGCTGACGGACCCCAAAAAGGGATCCCTTGTGGAGAAAAGCTAAAATCATGGTCCTTAGAAAACAAACTGTAACCCACAGACTACAAGATATGGGATTTCCTATCCCTTAATTTTAATTTTCTACTTTCCCACACTCCCAACCATAGCTATACATATTTTATGAAGTTCCTGTATCAGGTCCTTCTTATCTCATTTTTCAAATGTTTTCATTCTCTTATTTTAATCATGTTTTATTTTGTTACAGCCCAATAGTTCATAGCATACCTCAATTTGTTTCTTAGCTTTCATATTTTGTGTATTTTACTTCAATTTAGCCTTTTTATTGTTTTAATCATTTTTACTCTTGGTTTATTTTCCCTTTAGATTGTGTAGAGTATTATCAGGGTGGTTTTTTAAAATTTTTTATTGTCAACCTATATAGTTTCTGGCATTAACTGCCTTAATCATCTTTAGTTTACATTATTCTTTTGTTTAGAGATCATTTCCCTTTCTTTAATGTTACCATGTTTTGTTTCCACGTGGCAGGACAGATGCTGAACATGGGGTTGTGGGCCCCCAGAGTACAGCCCACAGCCCAGCAGTGGTGGTTAGATATTTGCTTTCCCTCCCACTGTCTAAATAGCAGCCTTTCTAACTCTCCTTAAAAGATCCCTGGGACTCTTTAATGGTGAAGTCCCCAGACTTTTAAACCCGTGTACTTCAGGAGATTCAAAGGCTGGAATTCTCTCCTGGGATGACAGGGTAATAACAAGCTGGCGTGTGCTAGCGGCATCCTGAACCGCTAGAACTGCTTACTTGTGCACCTGATATAATGGCAGAGGCTCAATTAGCTCTCCACAGGTCACTTGAGGTTTCTAAACTTCTTTGGCTCTAATGCTCTTTACATAGTCATCAGGGAGATCTGATCAGTAGAAGATGAGACGATGTAGTCGCTACACTCTGCTTGCAGTGTCTGACCTCTACAGGCCGAGACAGGGAAAGAGTTCAGCCAATGGCAGGGGTGGCAGCCAAAAGCCCTGCTGTGGGCCTTACCCTCAAGACAGTACTACCGGGGAAAGGAAAAATCCTCAAAGCAGATCAGCAAGGAGCTGTTAGTTACAGGATTAAGAAATTGCTTCTATATTTCCTCACCCTAGACTTGTGATTGTACATTCATTGAGATGTCTAAAGCCATCCCATGTGGGGGTGCTGGGCATGACGACCACGGCGTGCTGAAGACCTAGCTAATGAAAATACCACAGGCCCTTGGTGCTTTCAGGATTGACATTCTTGATTCCAATTAATGTAGATAAACTCCAAGAGACGATAACTGTAACTTTTACTTTTGCTAAGGCATTACTATGTTTTGTATGGTCTCTAAGGCTAGAAAGCTAGCTAATGAGTGAACACAAGCCAACCTCCATTATCTATCCCTGGATGCAGCTTTATGGAGTTATACCTAGTCTCATACACATCCAACAGTCATCTCATGAAGTCATAAAAATGTTTTTTTTCCTTAAAAAAAAAAAAGCTGGGAAAAAGAAAGCTGATTTTCTTGGCAATAGAAGGGGGAGAAGCAATACAACTAAAAAAGTGATAGGTCATAGTTAGAATATTAGTTTTGATTAAGCAAAGCATGGGATGTCAAATTAAATAGTGGCTCAGATTTAAAATGGACAAGAGTCTTTTATACGATCTATATGGAAACAAGCAATAGAGATTTTATGAAACTTTAAGCAAAACTCCAGGTCACACAAAACCGGATATCATATGAAGACTTAATCATGGAAGTTCATGAAGGTAGGACTTAAATTTCTCAGCTACACTAATGTACGATGACCGTGAGGGACAGTGTCTAACTTATTCACCGCTCTATGCCCAGCACCTTGGACAGAGCCCGGATACATAATAGGCGCTCAGTAAATACTGTTGAACGTTGAATCACTGAAATCAATTATATGTTACAGAGCTATTTTCGAACATAAGTAAATTTGGGACTTCTTTCTTTCAAGACTATGGCACTGTGTTCCATGGGATGGAATTCTAAGAAATAGTTTCTATTTAGAAATTGAATTATTTTCTGCATTTTGCCATAAACAAAGCAAAAGATTGAGAACTAGGCAGATACCAAGCCCAAACACACCTTTCATTATAGACAAAAATAACTATCAAAGGCACCCCACAGTACCAAAGAACCACTAAAGGAAGACAGAGCTTGCTCTCATCAAGGGATCTATTTATGCTTACTTTAATGAAGAGTAGGAAGGCACTTGTGATTCTGATTTCAGGAACGAAAATATGAACTTAGGACATTGTTAAAGGCCATCTTAAATTTAAAATAAAGGTTTTAAAGTGTGTAATGTAATCTACTTGAGTTTTATATTTAAACAGAAAACACCAAAACAGTTGTAGAATTTACCCAAATAAAAAAGTAAGAATAAAAAGAAACCTCATTACTATTTTGAAAATCAAATAAAAGAAAATTGAATAAATTTCCATTATACAGAGAAACCTTTTAAAAATTCCCCCAGATGGAAGTAACCGAAACTTTCTTGATCAAAATAACGTAAGATCAAGTGGGACAGTCTAATGCAATGCTTACTGAAAACATTTTAAATTTCAATCTGAGTCTATTTTTGGAAACTAGGAATTGGAACAAATCATAAATCAGATTTTTAAAATCACAATAAGGAATCATAACAAAAAGGCAGTTATGAGGTACCCTTTTGACAGATATTTGATAGGTGAAATATTAAACAATAAGGATGAATTGTAATTTATTTGACCAGTCGCTTATTTAATAAGCTCTAGGTTGTTCCAGTCTTTTGCTACTATAGATGGTAATGTACTGAACATGCTTCTCTGTACACATGGGCGAATGTATCTGTAATTCACAGTGGGATGGCTCACAGCTGACAGAAAGAATGAAGTAAGTGTGGTAATATAGAAAACGTTTTAAAATATAGTCTTAATTAATTATAGGTGCCAAACAGTACAAAAACTGTATATATTCCATCTGAATAAAAAAAGGGAGAGAAGAGATAGATATATAATTTTTCACCTATCAGATTGACAGAAAAAGTCCAAAAGTGTGAAAATAGCCTTATTGGCCATCCTATAAAAACAGGGCTCTCTCATACACTGCTGCTGGGAATGTAAACTGGTAAAACCTCAATGAAATGCAATTTGGCAACAGCTATTGAAATTACAAAAGTATATACTTTTGAGAATTATGTGCAAAATTATACACGTATAAGGTTATTAATTATTACATTGTATACAATATAAAAAGAGAGCAAACAACCTAAAGATCCTTCAGTTGGGAACCGGTTTAAATAATATATTCATAGTATGGAATATGATGCCATTATAAAAAATGAGGAAGCTGTCTATATACTGATATGGAAAAATCTCCAAAACATAAACTTAAAAAGCAAGGTGCTGAACATTATATATAATATGTACCACCATTTGAATTAAAAAGTGGTATAAAACAGGAGAGTATAGAGCCAAATAAAATGGAAAACTTACTTGTAAAGATAATACTCTGCATGGTCTACCTCTTCTCGAGATGAAATGTTGTCCACAAACTAAAAGACAAAAAAAGAAACCTTTGGTTGAATATAAATTATGCCATATACTGGGCCTAATTCACACATTGACCTTAAAATAAACAAAACACCCATTTTTTTATTGGAACAATGTTCATGTGGTATGATGCCATCCTCGAAACCCCCTTATGCTGATGCAAATGAAGAATATTCAATGGCTTCCCTTTTTTCTTTGTACAGAACAACCTTGGTCAGAAAAACTGTGTGAAAACCAAACATGAACTTTACTCAGAACGAGAGAGATCCTCTTATTCTACAATTATACTACTACACTTACTACACTATTTATAACTAGCCATTCATATTTCCCTTTGTCTTTAAATCCAGATACTTTCTCTATATTCCAAGCTCCAAATACATGGGAATGTGTAGCGAAACGGCTAAAGTCTCTAATGGCAACAAAAATATGGTCCAAGTGATGAAAATCTAAATTTAGATAATTCAATCTTGGAACCAATTTTCCTACTCTGATTTAAGTTCTACTATGGACCTAGTCAACCTGTGATTCTTCTACCAAGTCTCCCCTCGAACCATAAAATCTGTGACTATGTTCCTTAATTCTAAACCAAATAAACAAACAGAAAGGGCTAGTCCAAAGATGGACCCTAAAGTAGAGACAAAGAAGCAAAAAAGATGGAGTAGGAGATAATGCATGTTGTGAATATAATTAAAACCTCATAAAGAGGGAGAGGAGAATAAAAGGGAAGAGACTTTCTTAAAAGGCCTCAGACTTTTGAATTTGATTTAGAAATCTCATTAAGGAGTGGGTGAAATATGGGGCACACACAGGATCTGAAGTTGAGAGCTAACTCTCCTGATTGCTTGCTGTGTGGCATAAACAGATGGCATAGCCCCTCTGGTACTTAGTTGCTCCATCTGCATAAACAGAATAAAGGCACCTGCCCGGAAGAGTCTGAAGCTCCAATGAGAAATGTATGTGAAATGTCTTTAAACTCTTTGGTGCTGCCTAAACAAATATGAGGTATTATGGCAACAGAGATTTTTATCCATCATGCAAGGGATGAACCAGTGGTATTTAAGTTCCCCTTCAATCTGAAAATTATGAGTCTATAAAATTTATGTTATGACTTAAACTGCTGCCCTTCTAAAAGGAGCCTATCAAGAGGCAGAAAGAAAGGACCCAGACTAGGATGCTAGTTCCTTTCCTTTTCCTCTTCTAGATTTAACAATAACCTTGAATTTTATGGTGCCATTAATTTCTACAAAGAGCTTTCACAACTAAGATCTCATTTTAGCACCACATCAGCCCTGTGAGGAAGGTACTATCGTCCCCATTCTGGAAATGAGAAAATTGAGAGGGGCCCAGTTGCCCAATGTCACAAAGTTATTTTGTGATGAAGACAAATCAGATATTATTTGAGGGGAAAGAACTTCGATGTCACAGGGAACTGGGTTTGAAGCCCAATTTTTCCACTTATGACCTGTGTGAACTTGAGAAAGCTATCAACCGTTCTGAGTCTCACATGCAAAATGGAGATAATGATGTTTATATCTTATGGCTGCTATAAGAATTAACATGAGATAATGTATGTTACAAAAACTAGTCCCATAGGTGGCACAGAAGGTGTTCAGTAATGGTTACTATCAATTCCTATTCCCAATTCCGAGCCTAATTGTTCTCGTCTTCATTGTTCTGTAACAGTTTAACATTAACATTAGTATACATTTTTATAGACTTTTTCAGCTACCAAAAACATTTCCAATATTAACAAGTAAATACTATTACTTTGAAGAGTGTATCAATTTTTAAAAATCATGACATCATCTAGCAGAATATATTCTGAAAAAATTAAAATAAATGAGAAACACAACAGTGATCACTGATAGCAGAGTCTGGTAAAATTTATTACCTTTTACTTCAGTTAAAGAAATTTGCTGCTTCACCATAAAATGTCTATTAGTAACTACAAAAACATACCAAACTCTGGAAAAATATTTCCCGTGAAAGATATTCTGTCTTTATACAGCTTCATGTATATAAAGAGCCTTTCTTGCTTTCTTCCTCCTTCCTGTTTGAAAATACATATTTAGGTTTTCTTACCCGTGATATTGTTAAAGAACTAACAGGCAACTTTCTCTCGTATGTTTTATCCATTAAAGATGCTAGATCAGCTGTGAAGACAAAGAAGGAAAATGAACCTTGTTAAATTTACACATTTCTTGTGGACAACTTAACAGCTACAACTCCTACCAGATGGCTGCCATCATTATGAAACCAGTATTAAAACTGATGCTCTTTCTTGCTCTCATTAGAAATCATTATTGTATAAATCAAGGAAGATAAGGAATATTAGTAACATTTAAAAAATCCTAGCATATATTTAGTTTTAAAAAAATATACCAATAAAGTGTCTCTGGAAGGAGGCACAAGAAAGTGTTATTATTGACAGACTCTAGGGAAAGGAAGAAATCTGTATCAAGTAATAAGAAGACAGAGGTAATCAACGGACAAGTATCTTTTGAAGACCTATTGAGTGCATTAACCATTTTTTTCCCTATCTTGATTCAGTAGCTACTGGGGGAAAGCTACTTTGCAAAATCCCTAAAACCTAGTGTGATATAAAAGTAATCCGTTTTTCTTATGACAGTCTTAAAGAGACTGACACCAGGTGATTATAGAAAGATAAAGACCCTCACCCCCATCACACACACACACAAGGAAGTCCCTAAAACCTCTTCACACTAAGGCAAATTAATATTGTTAAATCTAGTTGCTCACAGAATATTAAACAGCACTCCTGTGATGCCAAATCTTTATGATCATTTCACAATAGAGGCCCTTGTGTTGAGATGATAGACATTATAAAGAATTACCTCCCTTTACTCAAAATGTAAACTTTTACTTAAAAAAAAAAAAAGGAGGATCAGGCTCTACTGGCCTAATTAAAGTGGCCTCCATTTCCTTGTGGATTTCACATAGTGCACAATGTAGAAGGAAACATTGGATGAGGTTGGCTTCTGTAGTGTGATAACCCAAGACTCTGTTCTAATCCTTCACACCAAGACATCTTCTGTCAAGTGAAATCGCTGAGACCTCAAAAAAGGCAACAGCTGCAGACCCAGCAGCTGCTGAATAACATTTGCATATTGCAAGTCAGAGAGAGGTTTGCTGCTAAATATGTGACCAATCACTTCCCATGATAGCATCGGCGTGATGAATGAGGCGGAAAACTGCACAGGGCAGGGATGGCCAGGAAAGCTGGGGCAGCTGCGGCCTGCAGAGGGCTGGCACCACAGGCTTCTGGACTGTGGGCTTCAACAGTCAAGATCACACTTCATGTTTCACCGAGGGGCCAGCAGATGCCCAGGTTTTGTTCAAAGGGATGTGCTAAGGAAGATGCTTTCTTTCCCGTCACTCAGCTCCTCAGGAATATACATTGCAGTGGACAGTTGAAGTCAACAACGACTACAAGGGAAAATGGGTCTGAAAATTTGAATTCTTCATTCAAAAAAACTTAAAGCTATACAGATGTGGAAGTATGCCCAGAAAATGACATGTCTACTAATATAAAAATGTCCTTCCTGTTTGAAGAAAACAACACCATTGATGATCTGAGGACATAAAGGATTTTCTTGAGGACTCTACACTATTCCAAGCATAGGAGCCTAGCGGTTCACAAACTTGGTTGAGGATTCCTCACCTCACACCTAGAGGGCAATTCTAGTTCTGTAGGTCTGAGGTGAGACCAGGGGAATCCAAGTTTTTAAACAAAGCCCCAGGAAACTGGGATGCAGCTTCCCAAGACTAGAGTGAGTTATATTTAAAAACTACCATGGGCGCAACAGAGAATCAGTCTTGGGTGTTCCTCCTAAGCTTGAAAAGATGTTAAATGGAATTTTGTTTCTGGAACAAGGTGGACAAAATATCCTTTAAAATTTTCCTCCTAGGAGAAAAACACCTAGGTAAAATATTTCTAAAAGTTTTTTGCAAATATGACTGAGCTTTCAAGAAGGTAGATATAAATGCCAGAGGCCGAAGGCAGGACAGGAGCACAAGCCTTGAGTTTATAAGGGAGCACTGATGGTTGCAGTCACCTGAGAGCATCTGCAGGTCTCTAGTGACACAGCTTTGGTTTTAATGGCTTACGGGGCACCGAGGATAAAACCAAGGCTTTTATAAGATGACAAACTGGTTCAGGAATCCACAGGTAAAGCCAGGACCACCTAGGGCTACGAGAGTGGGAAGGTGAATTAGAAAATAATGCACCCTGCAAAGATAAATGCAAGGATGCTGTGCCCCACGGATCCTAAACTACAGTCAGCCCTCACACCTCTGACGCCCTAATTCATACTTCTGTGTTACACATGATATAGCAACCTGAGAATTTTGTTCAAAGTGGTTTAAAGAGTTTATTTTACTATATGAAATTCTAGAAAATACAAACTCATCTTGCAGTGATAGGAAGCATATAAGTGGTTGCCTGGGAATCTGGGAGGGTCAGGAGGAAGGGGAGGAAAGGATTACAGAGGAGTAGGAGAAAACTGTGCGTGGCGTGGCAGACATGCTCATTATCATGACTGTGGTGATGATTTCATGGATGTACATACAAGTACATGTGTCAAAACTTATCAAATTAATATGTGCAGTGTATTTTATATAAAGAATACCTTAATCAAGCTGCTAAAAAAAAACTTGGTGAATAAGTTAAAGAGGAGGTTAGACAGAGGTGAGGTGAGAGTTAATGAAGTGAAAGGTCTAAAAGAAATTACACAGAATGCAGCAAAGATAAAGATGAAATGTATGAAAGAGGAATAAGAGATATAGAAAATAGAATAAGAAGGCCTAAACTACATTTAACTGAATTTATAAAAGAAGTTAATAAAGAGAATGAGGAGAGGTGATGCATGACAAGATAATAACTAAGTATTTTTTTAGAATTAATAAAAGATATGCTTTCAGATTCAGAAAACACATAAAATCTCAAATCAATTAAATCAACACCTGCACCATGATACATTACAGTGAAACTGAAGAAAACGAGGATTTTAAAAGTAGCCAGAAGGAAAATATAAATTACTTATAAAGGAAAAACAACTACATCAACAGGTGTTTTCTCAGTAGGAACAACAATAGACAGTAGAATAATATGTTGGGAGTAAATACTATCAACATAGATTTACAAATCTAATAATCTTATGTTTCAAGATTTAGGGAAAAGTAAGGTATTTTTAGACAAACAAAAACTGAGAGAATTTATTAGCAACAAACACTCAAGGAATTTTGTGGAAGTTGTGTTTTTAAGAAGATGTCTTTTTTTGTAAGAAGGAAAATGATCTTTTAAAGAAGACTTGAGAGACTAAAAAGAATGGCAAGTAAGTAAAACTGCTTAAATTTGAGGGAAAATTGACTGTTTAAAATAATAATGTGTTGTGTTTGTGTTTTAAAGGATAAAACGTTAACATCAGACAAAACATATGGTTGGGGGTATGTGCATGTCTGGACTGAAAAATAGGAGAGTGTGATTAACATTAGATTTTAAGTTAAATATGCATGTTGGAAGTTAGAGCAATTATCTAAAATATATAGATTTAGAATGCTAGAATCTACCATTCTAAAAGAGTAGAAACTGAGGAAATAATTTCTAGACCAGTAAGGGGGAAAAATGAAAAAAACAAAAACAGTGGTAATCAATCCAAAAGAAGAAAGGGAAAAAAACAGAAAAACAAGAAAGATGAGAGAAATAACAAAATATGATAGAAATAAATCCAAATATATCAGTAATCATAAAATGACAATATAAATAGACTACAGTTTCTAGTTAAAAAGACGATTGTCAGATTGGTTAAAAATACAAAATCTAGCTATATAAATCAAAAGAACACTGAAGAGTTAAAAATAAATGTATCAAAAATATACTAGGCAAACAGTAGCCAAACAAAACCCGGTGTAGCTGTATTAACATTAGACACAATAGATTTAAAGGTCAAAAGCATTATTTTCAAATATATGGTGATGGACGGAGAACTGACTCTGGGTGGTGAATACACAATGGGATTTATAGATGATGTAATACAGAATTGTACACCTGAAATCTACGTAACTTTACTAACAATTGTCACCCCAATAAACTTAAAAAAAAAAAAAAGCATTCTTTTTACAGGTGGGTCATTACATAATGATAAAAAAAATTCATTTTTCCAAGAAGATAATTTTAACCTGGTGTGCACCAAAGTAACACAGCTTCAAAGTATATAAAATTCTCAGAAAAAAAAATGGCAATCTTAATGATCACAAAATCTGCAGCAGAGATGTGCTGAGAAAGAAGTGCCTTATAAGAGAGCATGTTCTCTGGGTGAAAGTTGTGATGGGGAAGGTCCCTGAAGGAAAGATGGATCCTCTATTGAATCCTGGGAGTTTTAAGTGAGAAATTGTTAGATGGTTTCAGTTTTTCATGGTTTCTGTGTAACTGTACATCATTTTTATTCATTCGGTCAACCTTAAGCTCTTTCTGGGCTTAGGACCATCTACATACCTTATCTATAATATTTACGTCATAGAGAACTGGATACAAGTTATAATTATATTTCCTAGACAAAGTGATCTGAAAAACAGGCTGAAACGGTGTTTTTGCTCCCCACATTTAAAAAGAAAAACAAGGACAGATGACATATGAATATAATGTGTATAAAAGTAATAGAAGGAAGTAGGAAAAACTAATCTAGGAACCATTTTGAATATAGATATTTAGATTTCCTTCTATTTGTCTCTCTATCTGTCACCAGGAAGTTTAAAACAAATAGTTCCAAAAAAGGAAAAATGTGAAGCGAAGCTTTGTATACATATATACTGAAAAAGGAGACTAAAGGAGGAAGATATGCACAAGTCAGGCCACCTTTAGACTAGCCAGCTGATGGTAAATATGAAACCTAGTAAATGAATAGGTGTCACAGAGATGTAAATATGGAATTGATAAAAGTTAAGAAAGTAGGCTTCAGAAAATCTCCACCAGGCTTCAAGAGCAGGATTTGAAAACTTACTGCAACAAGCCAAAGGCTTTCACAGATGAAATGCTACCGCAAAACCAAACCTCAGCTAATGGGAGAGAGAGGCGTCTGTGAAAGATGGCCACAGTGCTCAGGGTCAGCCTGAACACAAATGTGTCAACGGTAAAATTCTCCTTGGTTTCTGAATTCTACAAATTCTCCTTTGTTTCTTAAAAAACAAAACAGTAACCAAAACCAAAAGGTGTCCCTTACTTTATGATTACTTATAAACTGAAAACTCAGAAGTAAAATATTTAATTCAGTAGGGCTCAGGCATCCAATTCAGCTTAAGTCACCTGGGCCCTTAACCTAGCAGGGTGACAAGCAAACTTCCTGTCATAGAACCCAGGGAGCTTCTCCATCAGACCTGCCTTCCTACCATGTTCCTGTTCTCCCAAATGGTTTTCTCCTAAATCCTATTCACTGTGGGTCCTAGCGTGGAATTCAAAAGCTACTAACTGGCTAATGCTAATAACTTTCACCCTGTACCTTCTCCAACAGATGTGACAGTCAGTAGAGGAATTTCAGAGGCAATTCTTTCATTCAGTGTTTATTTTAACCCCAGGGAAGTCCAGTACAGAAACAGTCTAAAACTGAAATCTGACTTGAGTTGTAAAGCCCAAGAACTCCTACGGCTCTGCAGAGAACTAAGGTACTTTCAATAAAAAATAACTGCAATGAATTAAAATGTCTGGAATGCTTAAATCCATAAATTCATAATAATATATAAAAAACCCTTATTGATCATCTTTGGAGGATGGTAAGGGGTCAACTCATTATTGAAAACTGCCTCTTCCATAAAAACTGCAACTCAGGATACCTAAAATGTTGATGAAAGGACATTCTTTTACAAAAATTTTTCTGGATAATAAGTGAGGAAGAAAGGATAGAATTCAAATAGCAACAGTTTGCAGCTCCTGATATTCATAATGGATCTAAGCAATGATCACGAATGGCCTTAACATCACAGAGGGACAACCTGCTGTGTGCCTCCTGACAAAACAATACTTCTTATGAAGTATTCATGCCAAAAGTAAAAAAAACAAAAGCAGAAAAACCTGAATCTGATGAAGCCTCCTTCTCTGCCAGTTTTGTAGGACATATGAAAGGTAGAAGTATATGTTAAAACCACCATAAGGATAAAAACAGCAAATTCAGAATGTGGGAAACTCTACACGACAAAGATCTGTTTTCTTCAACAAATACATTAAAAGAAAGAGCGAGCGAAACCTATAGATTAACAGATATCTAAGAGACCTCTCAGCACATTATAAGATATGGACCTTATCTGGATTCCATTTCAACAAACTATAAATTTTTAAAAAATGTGTAAGACATTTGTGGGGAAATGTGAACATTGATGGATATAAAGATGTTAAGGAATTACTAATTTTTAGATATGAAAATGATATAGTTATGGTTTAAAAAAATCCTTATCTTTTAGAGGTACATATCAAAATACATACAAAATGATCTGATAACAAAGATTTGTTAAAAAGCAATCTGGTGATGGGGTAGAAGATTGATGAAACAAGACCGGCTGGAAACTGATAACTGTTGAAGCTGGGTCATGGTACATGGGGGTCCATTATACTATTCTCTCTACTTTTATGTTTCTATAAAAAATATTTTAAAAGCAGCAAGAATGGACATAACCAATTACACTATACAAAACTTACGTGCATTCTGGTTCAACCAAACCATTAAAATATTTGAGAGTCAGGGAAATTTGAACATTGACTAGATATTTCATATTTAAACAGTTATTAATATTTTAGGTGTGATAATGGTATTAAAATACCCTTATCTTTTAGAGGTGTACAATGAAATATTTATGGATGAAATGACATCATGTTTGGGATTTGCCTCAAAATAATCCAAAGGATCTGGATGGGGGATAAGTAGAAGAAGAGATGAAGTACATTGGCCATGGCTAATAACTGTTGAAACCAGATTATGGGTAAAGGGGATTCCTTATACCACTCTACTTTTGTATATATTTCAGATTTGTCATTAAAAACGTTTAAAAAATTAACCTATGGTGTTAGAAATCAGGATAACGGTTACCTTTGAAGAGAATGGGAGCTGCAACAAGGGCTTCTGGAGTGGTAGGAATGTTCTGTCTTACACAGGTTTGCTCACTTTGTGGTAACTTATCAGTCTGTAAATTATGATTTGTGCACTTCTCAGAATATTTTACAATGCAATCACAAAGCTGTTTTTGTTTGTTTGTTTTTAAAGCAAGAAATCCACTGTTTCAACGCAAGGGAAGATGCTATCATAGAATTGCAGGTACTACAGCAATAACAGAGAAAGCTATTTTTAAGCAGAAAAGCAATGGAATACTGTACGGCTCTAAGTAAATGTCACAATATGGCTTCAGTTTCCTCATCTCTGAGGGGTAAATAGCAGCTGCCTTAGCCGGCTGATGTGAGCATTAAATAGGATGGTGCGTGTGAAGGGCTTCACAGAGAACCCCGCACACTGCTAGCAGTGAACAGAGCTTACCTTTTGATTTTTGTCTAAGGACCAGCACTGCATCCATGGCCTGCTTGCCCCCTAGACTGCAGTGAAGGTACACTGTACTACAGAGAACTCCAGGTGCTGATCAAGACTTCCATGGTAATAAACTACCCTCAGGCTGGGAGCGGGACAGAGCCTCACACCCTTCCCCCAAGGCTCTGAGAACCACAAACGACACTGAAGAAAGGAGGCACCAGAGCCGCATGCCCATCAGAGAGAACCCAAAACGTCTGCACTGGATTCTGCATGGAGACAAATAGTTTAAGCAGATGTAGACCAAGAGCCACACCACACCTCCTCCCTCTCTGCGGAGCTCCACTCCCCTCCACGCCCTCCAACCGGGATGCGTGGAGTAAAGGCCTCACATCGACCCTCCCCCAACGAATGAGCCCGCACCAATAACAACCTCCAATCACTGAGCTCTACCTACTGAAGGTAGCCCTCTGCGCACGCGCGCACGGGGAGGCTTTCGACAAGGATCCGACCCAGACGCTGGGCTCCACCGGCTGCGCCGCGGTCTCCGAAGAGGGCGCACTGCCACCTACTGCCGTATCTTCCGAAGCGGCCTCAGACGCGGCGCCTGACCCCGCGCTGGTCTCACTTCTCAGTGCCAATATCCCAACCCAAACACTCAAGAGTTAGGGAAAATGTATTAATAGCACGTAGGAGTTCAAGTTTGTTTTATTCACATTCTGTTAGTAGGAAAAAAAAAATTGTCTCAAAGAACCTCTTTTCCTTCCATGCCATTTGAGTTTCAAAACCTTATTCACCTCCCGCGTTTTATATTGGGGTAAAATCAAGTGGCCTAGGGACTCATTCATTCCACATATTTCTGGAGCACGTACTGTATGTCAGGGTATTAGCAGAGGCAGGCATTACCATCATCCCCAATTTATAGGTACAGGAACCGAGGTTGAGTTTCTGAAAGCTGGCAGACTTGGGGTTCACACTTAGATGTGTGGCCCCCAAGTGCGGACTCTTCACATCACACTGCATAAGGAAGGTATAAAGTACTATAAGAATATAGGGCAAGGAAAATCTAACTGGGTCGAGACTCAGGATGCGCCGCAAACAGCAGGTGGTACAGCTTTTCCAAGTATTATAATCTTAACAGAGAGGAGACAATTACCCCCATACATTTATTCATTGCATATTATTATGTTTATTCTCTGGCAAACAGCTTTTGTTTATTCAGGAATCCATGAAAATCTTCCCTTAGATTTGTCTCCGAGTAACAGAGTGCAGACTATACTCCATACCAAGGTGCCAAATATAATGGTCTTATTTACTCATCTCCCCTTCATATAAGAAAGTGTTAATAACTTGCCTGAAATTCTTTGTTCTCTTCTCTGTATTTCCATAGCACTTTTCTTAAAATTCATATACGGCACATCAGAACAAACTTTGCAATATAATTGAGTCCATGTTGGTTTCATCACTATAACAGTGGTTTCCAAAAGGAGTACTACTGGCCCTAAAGGGAATTTTAGAATATCTGGGGGTATTTTCTTCAATGTCAGAAAGGCTGTAGGGCATTGCTGGCACTTAATGGGCAGAAGACAGGAAAATTAGATAACCTGCAATGCCGAGACAATCCAACATATCAAAACATCATCTCTATTGGGAGCCAACATTTTCAGCATGAAAAGGAAATACAAATATGGACTAGAGGAAGGCAAAGAAGAACCCTGTGGGGATGAACTGGAATTGGAGGTTTCAGTATGAACTCATTATTTATAAACTATGTACATGTGTGCATACACGCATGAATGTGCACATCTATATGCTTATGTGTATATGTATACATGTTTTCCTAGCTCTGTCCACTGAATGGGCCAAGAAGCAATAACTCCACAGTAGCAAGAGGACATCCGTTATACAGATCTTTGTTTCTAAGAACATTCCCTACTAAAAGGAAACAGGACTTCTTGGAAAAATAGTTGATTCCAGAGCTACAGCAGGAAAGGTACAAGATGAGCCCAGAAGATGGAGAGCCAGCTTGAAAGGGCTTCTACTAGCCAAATCTGGGACAATTTCGTCACCCAAATAATTAAGGATGGTAATGAATCATAAAAAGAGGAATCCACAATCCATAAGACCATATGGATAATAAATAGAGTTCAAAGAAAGAAATGAGAGAAGATGGAGCTCTTGATTAGAGTAGAATCCTGAACACTAACTAGTAAATGTAGAAGTACTAATGGAGCTGGAAAACCATCATTTTGTAACTGTCTTAGTAAAGACGGATTCAGGCAAGATACATAAATGGATGCTAAATCTAGGGGGAAACTTTTGATAAAGAGCGGGATATTTGCATGATATTAAAATATCTCCCCACAGACTGCCTATTAGTCATAAAGGAGGAAAACAGTAACTCTCCAGGGGGGGAATCAGACACACTTGACTAGGTGATCAAAGTTAACATCACCAGTGAAGGTAGATCAACAACTGGTATCTCTTTACATGTGTATGGAGAAGGACAAATATCACTGACAATATTGCAACTGGGAAAGCACAACTTGATCTAATCATGAGAAAATATCAGACAAACCCAAAAAGAATACTTTATTAAAAAAGGGGCTGGCTTCTTAAAAAATGTCATTAATACACACTAAAGCATTCAGGATAAAGGGCTGTAATACATGCAAAAAAACTCTCAAATGGTTAAAAAAAAATGTGTGTGCATACAGAGAATGAGAAAGCAAAACAAATGGGTCAAAATGGTGCCAATGTGTGAATCTGGGCTAAGGGTATACAGATGCTCTTTGTATTATTCTTATAACTTTTTGTAAGTTTCAAATTATTTCCCAAAACAAAATTAAAAATATTTGGTCCATATTTCATGCCATGTATGACATGGCAGACATTCACATTTTAAAAAACTAACCTGTTCATAACAAACAAAACTAACTCCATTTTACATATGAGTATAAAAACAAAGCACTTTGAGGGGCATAATTTGAAAATAACTAAATTTTCCATTAATGCAACTGTTGTGTAAATTGTGGAAAGATAGCATTTGGATTCATTGAGAACTTTACTAAGAGTTCACCATTTTGTGAATAAAACCGTGTCACTTATGATAATGCCATATTTGCCACGGTATTTGCTACAGTATTTGACTTTGCCAGCACACCACCTTTGTAGCATCTGTATATCTACCTGTTGTTCACAGTGATTCTACATTTCAGTGCAAGCATGCAATTCCTAGTCTTCAGACTCTCCACAGCTCTGCTTTGGCTGGCCCCGGCCCATACACCCAAACCCAGGTCTCACAAACCAACTTTGCTCTTGCAATCGTACTATTAAGGAAGAAAATGAGTTCTTTGAACATTCCCACTCCACCCTCTGCCACTCCCAAGGTAGCTGTTATAGGCAGCCGTAAAAGAATGTCCCTTCCCTACCCCCCGGGGGAAAATATTAGATCAGTACTGGAACTGATCCAAAAATTAGTTTCATAAAACTATCACCATCGTCTGACTTTATCAATGTCCCAATGATGTTATATATAATACATATTATATTTATGTATTATTTCTACAAAGTGCTCATAGGGTCAGTGATTTCTTTTAGGCCTTGTTCTTTTATAAAAGAAAGGCTGCTATCTGTGTAATACGACACAGGGAACAGGGAAAGGGAAGTTCTATATAATGAGGAGCCTACCACCCGGAAGATGTTAGCCAACTATCTTCCCTAAATGGTTTAAATGAGATTATAACACTGCTTTCAAATCTATCTATCACCTGGTGATAAAATAGAGAAGAGTGAAAAAGCTTTCTAAGGACCACAAGTTAAGTAATGAAAATTACAAAAGATGAAAGTATGAAATATATTTTTCTCTGCAGATAATGTAGAACAGACAGGCTGCGTGGCAACTAACTATATGATAAAAAGTGGACAAAAACAAGAAAGAAAAGAATTGCTTATATAATTTAGAAAGACTAATTGTCAAGGCAAAAAAGAAACAGAAATTTGCAGGATAGCAAAAATGATTTTGCCACACGTGAAACAATAGTCTTAATTCTTTTTAAGACTAAAAATGTGCTTATCTGAATTAGATTATCATAAAAGCATTATTTCATATATACATCATATGAATATGTGATAATAAACATATGGAGAGACTGCAATGACACATAGGTACCTACCAAGGTGATACTCTTCTTTTTCTCTTGTTTCCCATTTGTGGCTGTCCACATATGCCGCAGAAAGCAGGCATCTTTTACCTGAGGAAAAAGACAATTATATCAACATGCATGGTTCTACAACAGGTTCTGTTTATCTGTTTTATTAAACATATCTATCATATCTTCAGTTAGATTATTGAAGATCCTAGCATGATACTGTAACCAACATTGCACCGTTAACAATTCAGTGCATGCGCAGTTAGAGCATACGTGCACAACTCAGAGCATACAAGCTCTAACAAGCAGAAGACGTAGAAAACTGAAAATTTTTACAATAATGTTATGGGCAAAACTGCTGGTAATTTTGATCGTATAATTTCAGGACTAGGAGCCATTTGCTTCCACTAAATTACAGCCTAGGTGAGCCCTAGAACTCCTTAGCACCAAAAACATTTGCTGAACTGTTGCTCAATGCATTAATCAAATGCTTTATAATCGTTAGTTACTCCTAAAAACATTGCCATCTGACTTGGATCAGCAAATTTACCCTTATTTCACATAAAGCAATCAATAACATCTTACCCAGCACCCAGTGGTAAATAAGACAAACCTGGTAAACCAAATTTGAGATAACCCACAAAATGACATAGGTGTATTCCCAGCACCTGGCACAATGACTGGCGTATGGCAATATTCAATAATTATGAGCTTAAGGAATGCATGAGAAACAATGAGTGGCAACTTACTCAAAATTAAAACCTTTGTGCTTCAAGTGTCAAAGGACACTATCCAGAAAGTAAAAGGACAACTCACAGAATGGGAGAAAATATTTGCAAGTCATTGATATGATAAGGGACTTGTAACCAGAATACATAAATAACTCTTACTAGTCAAAATTTAAAAAGAGGAGCAATCAACTGAAAAATTGGCAAATGATTTGAACAAATATTTCTCAAAAAGACGTATACATACACACAAACATATGCACATGCACACAAATGGCCAACAAGTACATGGAAAGATATTTAGTATCATTTACCATTAGGGAAATGCAAAATACATTGAAATGCCACTCCATACCCACTAGGATGACTATAATAAAAAAGAGAGATACTAGCCATTGATATGCATTGTCATGCGGGGTGTCCGGTGGGGTCTCTGCTCCCGCTCCCCACAAGAGAACGCAGGATATGGTGAGGCCAAAAAGGAACACCCACGGAGCCATAAGTAGGGGAATCATATCACTATATTCTCTCTGGTGGCATCCGCCTCTCTGCAATCCGCTCTTGTTAGCTCGGCCACCATCTTCTTGCTAGCCCCCATTTTCTGCTAGCGTAGCCACAGCAGTTACATTAGTGGCCAATGGCTCACTGGTTACAGCTGACGGCCAACTAGCCACAGCTGATGGCCATCCAATCACAGTTGATGGCCATTTACTACCTGAGCCAGCACCTTTCTATGTGAGGCTGAGAGCCTGGAAACTGCTCTTTGGGGCTCTGTCCCCACATGCATTGCAGGTGAAAATGTAAAATAGTGCAGCCATTTTGGAAAAGTTTGGCAGTTCCTCAAAATATTAACATTGGAGTTGCCATATAACCCAGCAATTCCTCTCCTAGGTATATACCCAAAAGAAAGGAAACCACGTATCCACACAGAAGTTTATATACAAATGTTCATAGCAATATTATTCATAATAGCCCCAAAATGGAAACAATGCATATATCCATCAACTGATGAATAAACAAAATGTGGTATATTCTTACAATGGAATATGATTTGGCAGTAAAATGAAATGAAGTACATATATGTGATATGACACGGACAGATCTCTAAAACATTATGCTAAGTGAAAAAGAGGCCAGTTACAAAAGATCACATATTATATAATTCTCTTTATATGTAAAGTCCACAGTAGGCAAATCTATAGAGACAGATAGCAGATTAGTGGTTGCCTAGATTTGGAGGGTAGGGAGTCAGGAAAGCTTGGGGGAAATTGGAGAGTAACTGTTCAACAGGTTTGTTTGGTCTTGAGGTGGTGAAAATGTCCTAAATTGATTGTGGTGATGGCTGGAAGAGGGAGTCAGGTTGGTTAGTGTGATGTGTGAAAGCTAGAGTGATATAAGAACTTGATTTGCCCTTGCTCACTTTGAAGATGTTTGAGAAAGGGGACCATCAACCAAGGAGTGCAGGTGGTCTCTAAAAAATGGAAAAGGCGAGGAAATAGCTTCTCCCTTAGAGATTCTCAAAGGGATCACATCCCTTTCAACACCTTGATTTTAGCACAGTAGGGCCCTGTATTGATCTTTTGGCCTACAGCGCACTAAGATAATAAATTTGTGATTTTAAGCCACCACATTTGTGCTAATTTGGTAACCTTCTTACCCTTCATCCAGGCAGTTTTTGAGGCAACCATATGCTCTAACTCAACTATCCGCTATAAAAAGAAACATTTTCTCCATTTAATTCTGAAAAGAATTAAAACCAGAATTTCAGCACAACTAAAGACACTCATGAAAGAGGACTTCCAGAACTGCTTCAGAAAGTGGCAAGAATGATGGGATGTGTGTTCGAAGTGAGGGGGAGTACTTTGTGGGGGATTAATGACAATGTGTCTTTTATTGTAATTATTTATTTATTTATACATTCACCGTATCTTTCAAACCTCGTAAGTGCCTAACCTAACATCCCCTATGTAGTAGGTACCCAGTAAGTTTCCTTTCTCTAGTCTCTTCATATAGTGAAGTCACTTTTTGGTTCAACTCAATCAAGTTTCCTTGTATCCTCTTGCTCATTTGAAGTTGCCTTTCTTCCTTATGAAGTAAGGAGAGTCAATGGAAGCACCAAAGTGTTCCAAATATTGATATATCATGAGTTTGTACAAAGTAGACTATTTTTTCTCTCTTATCCTGCAATGGTTCAAGATGTTTTGATGATTTAAAGTCAAGTTATTATCAGCATTTTCAAAACCCCGAGTGGTTCGTAATGTACTATCCTACTTACTTATATTATTTGCCGTATGGCCTCTCGTTCCCAATTTCAAAATTCCTTTCATCTATGGTCTAACCCAGTGCTTTCTCAATATAACTTTCTGTAATGATGGAAATGCTCAATTATGAGCTGTCCAATAAATACAGTAGCTACTAGTCACAGGGGTCTATTGAGCTCTTAAAATGTAGCTAGTGCAACTAAGAAACAGAATTTTAAATTTTACTTATTTTTAAGTAATTTATATAGCCATATGTAGCTAGTAGTTACCACAATGGGGGTAGCACAGGTGTATAACCTACAAGTTCACCAGTTCAAAGACCAAAATACTAACTGGAAATTCTCTCAATTCACCCTTATCCATTCCCTTGTTAGATTGATTGCCCCCAAACATTCTAAGCAACCAAGATACCCTCCCTGACAAACAATCTAAGGTCTTGTTTAAATTGAAAAGCATTCACTAACAACCATTAACTACACATACCTGTAAACAGCTACAATAGCTAATTCTTACTGACGTGCCAGGTATTGAGCATACCACTTTACCTAATGTGTGGCATTAAATATTTTCACCAGGTAGGTCAACCAGTTTGGTCAACCAGTTTAATCCTCAGAAAACTTCTGGTGGCCAACTCTGAGGTTTCACGTTGATATTTAATGGCTGTTCCTAAAAAAGTGTGAGCCAGAGAGTGTGTGTGTTAACTTTTTTATAGGGGCTCGAGGAGGTATGTAGAAAAAGAGGAGATAACAGGCATTGGAAACATGGATTGTAATTATTGCATTTTAATCATATAACTTGTCAGGATTAAGCTTCTGGAAATATTTAAAAATATTTCCAATGTCTTTAGCAGCAGATCCATTAAAGAAATAGGTTTTAAGTGGGCTGCCATTCATTCAGGTATCAAAGTACTTTTTAGAAGTAACTATATTAGCATTTATTGTCTATACATGGAAAACTGTAGCAAAGAAAGGTCAATCAAAAGTTGTGCCCAATGTCATCAGGAAAAGTAAGATTAGTATACTGAAAACTTCTTCCACCAACTGAAGACGAGGGGTCTGGCCAGGTGTGAGGTGGTGAGGAGAACGTTCATAACGCCGCTCCAAGGAAACCTCAGCAGGGAGGAAAATGCATAGCCCCAGGGGTGGACATACTCGGACTTTTCACGGTCCGCAAAAAGACAATCACCCATAACGCACAAACTCAGCAAATCATAGGCAAAAACGTTCATGCCTTGACTTTTTCTGCTGTTTCCATCTTTGGATGGGCAGACACATTATTTTACCGAAGGAAATGGGTCAGAGACCCTACCTCCCCTTTCTGGGCTACCAAACACTCCAAATCATTTCTCCAGCAACTAGATTCCAGAAGCATTTCTTCTCCTCTTGAAAGCCCACCGCTCCCTTCACTCAAGGAACATAGTTCTCAGGGACCTAATGAAGCAGCCCCACGAAGGCAGCAGCCACCAACCTGCCAGGGAATGCCGAGGCAGAAGTACTTTCCGCGCCAGGAGGATCCCGCATCGCACCATGGGGGCCGCCATCTTGGAACATACCAAGGAGAAAGACGGTCCGGGGCCGTTGAGGGCGGGGCCCAGTCGAGCCGATGCTCCTCCCCCCCGGTTCCGGCAGTTGGTGCGGCCCGGGACGGCATGGCAGCTGCTTTTCGGCCCCCAAAGCAAGTCCTACTGCATGCGCTGCGGAGTTTGGTGTATCCCGGGGTGGGAGGCTCAGGCTCCCCCTGCTGCCGCTGCCCTGTCGGAGGTATCCGCGGCCTGGGCCGTGAAGGAGGGGAGGGATGGGACACAAGGGACCTCACCTCAGCGCACATCACTTTGGAGAAATAACAGCGCCTCAGTTATTTACGGGCCTGGAGCAGCCGAGCGTGCCCTCGCCCTCTGGCTGTGCGTGGCTGCAGCCGTGGCTCCTGGCTGTCGTGGACGCCGGTGTGCCTGGGAACCGTAGGACAGCCGGGCTGGGGTCTTGACCTTGGGGCTGTAGCTCTCCCTCGGATGGGGCTACGTTGCTCTCCGGAAACCCCTCTTCCCTCTTGGTTGTACTGAGATGGGGAGCCGAGGTGTTAGCTAACAATCTGAAAGACTTTGAGCAGGTTTCTTGATTTGTAAAATTATCCCTTAATATCTTTATGAAAATGATTAAATTTGAAAATCCTGGTGAGTGATAAAATATTTAATACTTTGTATCAGTGCATTTTACATACACTCGTTCCTTTTCTCCTCACAAGACCCAGTAATAGATGGTACCATTCTTTTCTCCATTTATATAGGAGGAAACAGCAAGTCGAACTAATCTGCCCAAGGTCGGAGGGAACTGGTAGGGTTGGGATTTGAACACAGGCAGCCCAACAGAAGAGTCCAGATGTAACCACTTCTCTGGACTGCCTTTTCATAAATAAGCAGCAACTTTTGTTGTTACCTTGTTACTGCAGTACCCAGAGCTCTTTTAATGGGTGATCCTTTGGCCAAGCTCCATCCACTCCATGCACAGCCGAGCATCCTAAAGAAACGATGATGTTTTCCAAACTCATCTTTTCTGCTAAGTTGTGGTCAGTGATCTCTGATGTGATCTTTGAGGATACTGAGAGTCCACATCTGAGAGGCCACAACACTTCATTTCAAAAATGACAGAACTGGGAATTCCAATGGTCACACTATAGTTTTTCCACTGCACGATATGATTCTTTGTAGGTAAACTAGATATACTTGTTTTGCATTTAATCGATGACCTTTAGTTAGTTTGTTTTTAAATTCCCTTGTTATCCCTTAACCAGATGGTGAATGTCTATTTGTCTTTCAGATCCCAGATTCCTGTCAACCCATCCTCACACACAATCACTAGCTCCTTTCACACAAACAAAACTTGTCTTGCTGAGGACTTGTATTCTTTGGTAGTTTGGAGATGTTTTTCCCTCTAGGGTGACTTATATTTGTATCTGTCTAGGTGGATTACTTATACTAAGTGAAGATAAAATTAGTTATTAGAAGCTATCAAGCTCTACTCATGTTATTTGCTAAATATAAAAAAATAATTTTACTCTTTTTCTTTCTCTAATTTTTAGCTAAAAGATATCTACTTACAGATAATATTGTGAAATTAGAAGAATTTCAGCATAAGAAGGTGGCTATTGCACATAGTCTTCCTGGCACCAAAGGTAATTGAATCTATTGCATTCATTCCTTCTCTCCTGCACATTGAGTTTTCCCCGGTACTTCGACTTCTTTACAAACACAGCAAAATTCTGCTCTTTTAATAACTTTTTGTGTGTCCCTGCTGACTTTTTCCGCTGTCCTGCTTCTCACTGTCAAGTGTTTATGGGCACCTAATTAACACTTCTTGCTTCTCTTCACTCACAGTCCTGCCTTCAGAAATCAGTGTCCCCTCACTTCTCTGCTAAACATACTGTTATATAATACCACCTGTGGTACTTAAGAAGATATGCCTTAAGAGTGAGGGAGAATATATTAATCTCCAGTTTAGTAGACCCAGTTTAAATTTTACTTCAGTCTTTTGAAGTTATGCGAAGTTTGCAAAATTAGGGCTCCGTGTCATTATCTGGTTGTTATTTCCAATGGTCATAGTCTTTTTAAGGCTGTGACAGTTGTGCATATATTCTGAGGCAATTCATATGAGTGCCAATCTACTCCACTGTCAGATTGATACTTATAAAATCCAGTCAACATTTCATATTATAAGACTCCAAAAGGGTACTGGGTTATATACTACATGTACAAACTCACCCCCTGGTTTCCTAGCTCTTCCATAATTGACTTTACCCTTTCTGAAGTCCAGTGTGATTTCCTATTAATCTAGTCACAGCTCTCCCCTCTCCACCTCCCCCCACCCCAGGTTTATGCTGTTACTCATGCTAATTCCCATACCTAAAATGCCCCCTCTTAGTTTCTCCAACCCTATCCAGCCGCTTCTTTCCTCTCTGGTAACATCTCCACTTCCCCAAACCAGGTCTGTTTCTGCCACCCTGATTTCTCTCTTCTCTCCTGTTACATTTATAATCAGTCATGTGTCACCACCATTGTCAGATAACTTTGTATAAATATATCTTGTCTTCTTGAATAGAATTTGCCCTTCCAGGGCAGGAGCCATACCTCTGTGTATGCATATATGATAAGCACTTAAATCTTGATTGATTTATTACAATACAAATTACAGTTGTTGAAATTTTGGGTTCTTAAGGTTTATTAAGAAGAATTAAGAAGTTCAAGATGTAAAGTCATCCTATTGAAATTTTTTATGTTGGAAATTATTTAGAAATATTTAATAGAATAAATCCTCTTAAATCTAAGAGTGATTGAAGGAATAAAATTAAGAACAATAATGTCTGTGATTTACTGGCAGTTACTCTTTGCTAGGCCCTGTGCTAAATGCTTTACATCCATTATCTCAACCCCACAAGGTAGGTGTCAAGATCCTCACTTTTCATGTGGGGAATCAGGTCTCAATGACAAGAGTCTGCGTGCAGGTGGCAGAGCCTAGATTTCAGCCCAGGTCCTTCTATCTCTAAAACCTTTAACCATTATGTGGTTCTGCAAATCAAGATTGGAGGACCCACTACCTTATCTCACAACCTAGTGGGCTTGCTTTTCTCATAAATCAAGGGCAGTGTCTGTTTCAGCTTCCAGATCTTATGTTTTTAATGTATATCGTGCCACTCCTTTAAGCAGCATTCCTTCAAAGCTCTGGGCCTTGGAGCAAATCCTGTAAATTTTTTTTTTGGCAGCTTCTGATACTGAGAACAGCCTTGCCTTCTGGAAAGCAGCTGCTTACTTCGTGCCTGCCTTGCATCTCACCCCACATTCTGGGGAGAATACAGTCCCTTCCCAATGCCAAGAAACAATGGTTTCTTTTTGGTGTTTGACTGTTCTCCCCGTCCCCACCCTGGTTGATCAGGTACAAGACAAGGGACAGAGGCAGATTATGATCACCTTGAAATGATTCTTATTAAAAAGGGACTTTTTGTTTTACCCTCTGTGCATTATATACTCCTATGGCATGCTTTTTAACAACTCAGTAGCGAGGCACAAAGAGGAATGAGAGGTAAAGTTGAACCAAATGAAAGAGACCCGAAGTATTCCTGAATCATGTGTCAACCATTATGGGTAAAACTATCTTCAGTTCACATTTTTCTTTCAGTTTTCCTCCTAGATGCCCTGATAATTGATAGTTTGGATATCTCAGTTACATTTTCTTTCTTTTTTTTCTCCCCTCTTGGGTCACCTGTAAATACAGTTCTTTGGGCTAAACCTCTTGGATATTAGTTCTTAAACTTCAGTGTGCATAAGGGTCACCCAGGTAGTCACAAATGCATATTCTTGCGCTCCTATCCTCAGAGATTCTGGTTAGAAAGTCAGGAGTGGGGCCTAGGCTTCTGCCCCTGTGACACACATGCTTTGCTTTATGCACCGTCTCTGACACTGCTCTCGAGGAGACCAGCCTGGGATGGGGGGCTGCATAGCCATGAGCCCCTCACGGCCCCTTTGCAACATGCTGAGTTCTGGCTTCCCCTTCGCCCTGAAGTCAGACTCGGACAGTCCGGTCAGCCTTAGCGACGGCCACCACCCTGTGCTTTCTTCCAGAAACCTATTTGAGAAAGTTGGAAGAGAAATTGACCCAGAACAAGCTCATCTTGAAGGAGGAATTGAGAACCGTGCTTCATTTGTGTGAATCCCGGGATGATGTGGAGCTGGTTAAAAGTGTCATTTACAGGTGAGGCATTTCCTTAGAATTCTGTCAGCCTTTGTCTCTTCTCACTCTGTTCCTTTTCCTGAGCAGTCTCATCTACTTCCAAGATTTCAGCCATCACCTATACACTGATGATTTCCAAATCTGTCATTCAGATGCCTGTCCTGAGCTACAGACATTTAAATTCATTCATTTAGCAAACACTTATTGGGTTCCTATTACATGCCAAGTGCTGAGGATAGAAAAACAGATAATTCATGCCCCAAGAAATCACCAGCCTATTTACTAACTCCACTTACACGTCCCCTAGGTCTTCACATTCAACTTATACAAATTTCTTTCTTGCTGTGTTTCCTGTTGCACTGACCAATCACTCAGGATGGATACGGGGGAGCCTCTTTCTTTTTCCTAGTCTCATTTGCTCTCCCTGACAGGGTAAGAAATCCAACTGCTTCTCTTCCCGAGTAGACCTCTGTCCCCATTTCTCAGTGTCTTTGTTCAGGCTCGACGTCTCTCATTTGGACTCCTAACTAGTCTTCCTCCTCCAAGCTTATGCCTGTTATGTTGCATTGTCTCTGATCCATTGCCAGAGTTTCCTATGTCAGAAGAAACTCACATGAAATCAGTCAGCTGTTAGGTGAGACCCAGCAAAGGTTCCACTTACTCAGGAGCAAATCAATAGGCTGCATTTCTGAAATTAAGTCCATTGCTTCTTTTTACCATTCTTTAAATATATATTTCTATACACGGACCTGCATTTATATTGCATACTTATAGAGAGAAATACAAGGTATTAATATATAGAATACTAGAAGAATATATACCAAAAGTTAACCATGATTCTCTGGGAATTACACATTGTATATTTTTTTATTTGTCTAAATGTGTACTTTTTTTATTTCTCCAACTTGTGTATAGTGGACGTTATCAATTTTATAATGTGAAAAAATTGATGTTCTTTTCAAAAAGAAGAGAAAAAACAAAATTACACAAAATTCATTGAAAATTTGAAAAAAACCAAAAAAGTAGAAAGAAGAAAGGTATCATAAATCCTGCTGTTTCAGTTGTCTCTTGCTGCATAACAAACCACACCAGACTGCAATGGCATGTTATTTCATTTAATCCCCAGAAAAACTCTGAGTTGGGTTCTCTTTCTATCTCCATTTTACAGATGAGGAAACTGAAGCAAGGAGTGGTTAATTAATTTGCTCATGGTTACACGATTAATAAATAGAAGATCTGGGATTTGAACTGTCACTTTGGAATCAGAGTCTAAAAATCCTATTCACTGCACTATATTGTCTTGCTTTATTGAGATATGACTGACAAACTGATAATTCATCCCCAAGAAATACAGATAATTATATACATTGAAGATGTAACAACTTTATGTTTTGATATGACTTTTGTAATTGGAATTTCAAATGTATCTTTAAGTACACATCATCATTCTGTTTGGCAAAATATATATGTTTAGGATAGACTATTCATAGACTACTGTGACTTTCTTCAGTAGGTTAAAAAGTTCTGTTTTTTAAAGTCAGAGCTTGTCACCATGGTATTTGGGATTTATTCTCTCAATGTATGAATTGTCTTAAAATCTGAATTACATGTAATCACGAGGCACTTGTTTTGTTACCAGATTGTCTCCTTGGTATCCAAAGCACAAAGAGTTGGTTATTGAAAGTAAATTTATGCTAATAATTTACAGTTCCGCAGTTCTAACTGGCAGACTGGCCGCTGGAAGAAATCTCAATCCACATGTAAGACATCTCTGTCTTTGAAATTTGCCTTTAGCTAAACCTAAAATTTCAAACCAGCATTTAACTTGTTTTGCTAGTGGTTGTAGCTCGCCTATGCCTTTCCCCGAGCTGAGAAAAACAGAGAGATTGGTCTGAATGGTAAAATGCATCTGTTGGCTGTCTGCCACCCTAGATGTGGACGAAGCCAGCCTTGGTGGGGACAGAGCATCCCCCAGCCTTTTTCTTTGCTGCTGTGTGGAGGCAGTGTCGTTCTGATGGGCTTACAGATGTGAGACTCTGCTGTTTCCTGACATGTGCCCACACTCCGTCCTAGCGCGTTGTTGGCCAGTTGATAAAATAATCACTGTACATTTTGCTCTCTTTTATTTCGCAGGGTGTGTGGGCCTCCAACACACCCTGTTTGTTTATTTGCTGATTGAAATGCCTGGTGTATTTCTGCACACCAGGATTCTTCTGATTACCTTCAGTTCTACACTTTCGCCTTCAGACTATGAGAGTGCCTCCTTCTTTATTGTGTCCCTAGCACCTAGCAAAGTGCATGCCACGGTCTGTCTGTCCTTTTCCCTCCGTCCCACCATTTGGCTCATTGAATCATTTTGGTTACCAGGTACCATGCGGAGAACAGAAACATCACTTTGGGGGAGTATAAGTTTGGACCACTTTTCATGAGGTTGTGCTACGAGTTGGATGATGAGGAGTCTGCAGCAGAGCTCATCAAAGACCAGGTTGTCTCCTGATTGCTTTCCCTGCCAATGTCATTTCCTTGTGCTGAGACGTGGATGTTTTCAGTGATGTTGTGAAAGGCACCTGCCCTGGACACATTATTGTTAGAGAAGGGCTGCTGAGCTGAGTGAATGAGCTCTTCCCCGCATTTTTAAGGTTTCCTTGGAGCAGCTCCCATGAAGAGGTGTAGGTCTCTTTACACAGAGGTATAGAACAGATGTGGAAGGGACGTAGGGACAGATTACACGGTACCTACCTACCTGGGATGTGTGTCCACCTAGGACTGACATCCTCGCTTTTGAGGAGCTTTTAGTGGGGGACAGTTTAAGACCATCTGCCATTTTAAGACTGCCTTACCTGTCCTTTTCTCCTGTTTTTGTAGTTTTACTTCTGGTTGAAGGCTACATTGTAAAGTGCTTTTCTATTTTCAAAAAACTTTTATATATTCCAATTTTTTTTCCTAAAAACAGAAAATAGCAACAATTATTTTTAAATTATTTATTGAGTACTGACTATGTCCTTAGCATTGTGCTTAAGCACTTTGTATGCTCGTTTCCCACAATAGCCCTGGTGAGCTAGATACTACTATTATTATTTCCATTTTACAGATGAGGAAACTGAGACCCAGAGACATTATAAATTTATCCATGGTCAGAAACGTTTGTTAAACCTGGGGGCCAGGACTGGCCACCGGGGACATTTTAATATTTTTAGGAACCTCCACAACTAACTAAGTTGCCCTTCTGCCTCTAACTTTTGTTCATATAAAGGTTAAGGACACCTATGCATTAGAAAGATGACCATAATATATGAGTAAGCAGAGAAAAGGTGGTTTCAGAATAGTATGGATGAATTGGAGCCTATTTTTTCCTAAAAGAATAAATATATATTTACATTTTAGGATAGATGTATTAAAAATCTAGAAAGATACACACTAAACTGCTTATGTTTTAGAGGGTAGAATTATAGAAGATTTTCACTTTTTACTTTCTACATTTTTATATTGTTTGACTAGTTTATAATAAGCCTGTAATTAATGTTGTAATTTAATGTTGTAATTAAAAGAAAACAAAAGTTTTACTTTAATAAATCATAGCCATGAGTATAATGATTAAAAAACAAACAAAAAAAGGAAGAAAACAAAAGGAAAGTTTTTATGTTTTCTAAACCTACTTGTGTTTGAAACAGTCATGTATGAGTTTGTTTCCTGGAGTAGCAGAGTAAACTGAACTCGCGTCAAGTGGCATAAAGCCTAATCCTGCTTCCACCCTAACTTGCCGTGTCCCCTGTAGTGCTGCCAATACAGTAGCCACTAGTTACGTGTATCTCTGGAGCCCTTGAACTGTGACTATTTCAAATTTATATGTGCTGTAAATGTAAAATACGTGATATATGCCAGTCATTTGGTAGAAAGAGAATGTAAAGTACCTTTTTAATAATTTTTTACTTGGGTTACATGTTGAAATTATATTTTGGATTTAGAGGGCTAAGTAACATTATTAAAACTGATTTCACGTATTTCTCTTTACTTTTTAAAATGAGGCTACTTGAAAACATACATGGCTTGCACTTGTGGCTGCTCTGGTGGCTTCTCATCACACTTAGTCTAGAACTCAGCGCCCTGACCATGACCTAGAGGGCCCTGTGTGGTATCTCATCTCCTGCCACCGCCCCCCCTGTGCACTCCACGCTGCACCTTGTTGTTTCTGAGACGTGCTAAGCCCATGGCCTCAGACTGGAACGCACTACACCTGCATCACTGAGGCTTTCTCCTTTACTTCACTGAGCTCTCTTCCCAGGGAGCCTTCCCTGACCATCTTCCAGCATCTTCTCTACCCTCTTATCCTGTTTCATTGTTTTTCATAACCCTTACTTATATGTGAGATTATGTTTTTCTTTTTCTCGCTTGTTTATTTCACTTGTTCATTGTCTCCCCTGCTAGAATTTAAGCTCCACTAGATTATAAATCCCACTGGAGTTTAGGGCAGGGTCTGTGTCTTGTTTATCCTTTCCTTATTCTCAGCACCTAGAACAGGGTCTGCTCTCAAAAAAGAACAAACTTGAGCAAGACATTTCATGGCAAATTTAAATGTCATATGACACATTATCATGTCATTCAAAATGTTGAGGAAAAAATGTTACAACCATTGAAAAATGTTTTAGTGAATTATTCACTAAATAATAACTATGATTATTAGTGAATTAATAATCATTAATAATCATTAATTCACTAAAAGTGAATAATCAACTCTATTATTTGTTTGCCAAAAGAGGATCTTAGTTGTGTTAGACTCTACTTCCTTAGTGCTCAAGTACACTTCTAGCTGCCATCTCATGTTAATATGCTGCCACCCAGGTTCCAGGACCACCCCCACCAGGGTTTATTGCTTGTTTCTTTTCTCTGAAGCATGGCAGAACCACATTTAATGAAGATGTTCTTTACTGTATTCCTGAAACCCAGATAGCTCTTACTGTACCTCTTGCTTTTTGTTCAGTCTGCCCATCGCCAAAAGCTTGACAGCCAAGAGGCAGTGGGCAGCATTTTAAATTTTTGAAAAAGAAATCCTTGGCCTATCAGAGATATATCTGAGACTTAAGGCAGCCACATGAGAAAGGTATGCACAAAAATAAGTCCTGGACAGGTGACATGCCGTGTAAGGAAAAATACTCCCGTAATAGTTTTAACTAACTATTGTTTTTCTTCATTAGCGCTTACGAGGTTTCTTCTCAGATTCCACGTCATTCAATATTTTGATGGATATGTTATTTATCAAAGGCAAATATAAAAGTAAGTATTATGATTTATATTTGCTGAAAACTTCAGCTGTCTTTGCTGGTGTAACAGTTAGAGAAACAATAGACCATGCAGAAATGATGCCTGCGTTCCTGATGAGTGCCTGAATTATGGACAACTCATTGTTTAAGTGTGAAAACATTGCATCGTACGATGCTTTAGTTCTTTCTGTATAACCTGATCACTAATTTTGAAATGTAGTTGGTTGCTAAGTGACTTTGACTAATAGCTTTTATTGTGCGGAAATGCACGTTTCAGTAGATGGTGCTGAACCGATTAGAACTCTGGAGATCAACAATAGAGGACTCTGAACTCACTTGAATGCATTTAATGTTGCTGACTTTTGGCAGGTGCATTGGAAGTATTGATCGAGATGAAAAACCAAGATGTGAAGTTCAGCAAAGATACCTATGTCCTTGCTTTTGCAATTTGCTACAAACTGGTAAGACTATCTCCTGTTAACCTTCAGAGCATTGTGGATAGTGTGTGAGAGGATTGATTTATTTTTTTTCTCTACAATAAAATTCAGTTCTTCTGACGTCTGTTTTCCATCTGGTGCAGATATTTCCATTTTAATTGTGTTCATTTTTAGAAAACTCGAGTTAGCCATGTCAGACAGTTTTATTATGGGAAAAGCAATTTTATCATCTTTCCCTCTTCTCTGGCAATTGCATAGATAGTGAGAACAGAAAACAGTATGCTGGGTTCAGCTCTGCTTTCAAGTAGTCTTGCTCCCATGTTCGTGCTGGACTCTACTGGACCAGTTTTCTCTGTGGCCCTCTCCAATGGAAATCTTACATCCTTCATTGGCAAACTCAAGGGCTACTCTGTCCTCATCTGTGAATTTTTCTATAGTCACCTAAGTTGGCATCGCCTCCAACATCCCTTGATTGTACTCTGTTTGTACCACATATGTGGCACTTGTGACACTGCCTGATGTTGTACTAAGTAGTAGCACATTTCATCCTCCCCACTAGAGTGTGAGCTCCTTGAGGCATCTTGGTATGCCGCACCTAACACATGGCCTGGTACAAAATCAGTCTTTCATAAATGTATGTAACATTTAAATGAACTCTGAGGAGAACATGACTCCTAAGTCCCCATGTCATTACTGTATCAGGAGTGTTTCTTACACATAGAAACTATTTCATTATTGAATGAATAAATGAATAAATGATAACTTAAGTAGTGCATTGACCAAGGTTCCGTGCACAACTGTAGTCATTCATGCCATTTAAACTTTGGAAACTTAAAATATCGTTTTATGCTGAAAACAAAAGAACACCAAGCAAGGTAGAAGAACATGGGCCATTGAAAAACTCCCCTCAAAAGTGTAGCAATACCAATTTTCCAAAACAAGAGGGGCAGTTGGGTTACAGTGGAAAGAAAACCAACCTGGAAATCGAGAAACTTGGAGGCTAGTCTCAACTTTTGCATTAACTGGCTTTAAACTGGTCACTTTCCTTATTTGTGAAATGAGGGTGTTGGATTCAGAGTTCAGCAAACTTTTTATATAAAAGGCAAGACAGTAAATATTTTAGGCTTTGGGGCCCATATGTGGTCTCTGTCACATGTTCTTTGTTTGTGCTTTTACAAACCGTTAAAAGTGTAAAATCCATTTTGGCCATAGGCTGGATTTGGCCTGAGGATCATAGTTTGCTGATCCCTGAATTATTCATGATCCTTCCTAATCACACCACTCCATGGTTCTGTGAAACAGACGGCCAAGAAAATATTAGGTGGGTGCAAAAGTAATTGCAGTTTAAAAGGTTAAAAATAATTGCTTAGCACTTGAGCGTCAGTTATTCAGCATTGTGATATCCAGTTTTATAACCTACTTGGAGATGTCCTCCTGAGTGTATACTGAAGTGGAGAGAACTTCCTTCTTCCCCTTACAGAGGGCCAGAGGATTTTTCTCCCCTGTGTTGTGTCCTAGAATAGCTTGTTTCACTCAGTGGAATCTGGAGTTGAAAAATTGAACTGGTCAGCCATTACAAGTTCCAAGCCAATTCTCGGACCTGTCCTCTCATCAAATTCAGGTTTTACTTTAGGATTTGAGTTGTGAATCATGTCATGACATATATACACAGATGCAAAGCTGATGCTGCGCTCCTAAACCTAATCCTCCCACATCATGTACGAAGGAGAGGATTCAGCTGGCTGCTGGTTTGTGTATCACTCACTTGGAATTTTTTTTTAAGTTTTCTGTTTTCATGGGATTCTTTCATGATTTGTGTTCAAATTAGTGTTCATGCTTTCAGATATTTGACTTATATGCATATTTTTAGATTGGAGCTTTATTGTTTAATAGAGTAGCAGGCTGACTATACTTTTATATTATGGTACCTGTGGCTAGAAACCAGCCTGCCCAGATGCAAAGAGACCGGTATGTTTGCTGGTGGAACTGCTCCAAGTCGGAAAATTGACAAAGAGCTTTAAAAATAAAGTTAATTTAGATTTGAGCTGCTGATATATAGATAACCTCATCTATTTGCAAATATTCTCTATATGGTTCTTAGTCTTTTAAGGGGCTTGATATAGGCTCTGAGAAATTCTTGCAAAAGGAAATGTGAAATGCTAAGGACTATTAATCATTTTAATCAACTTGAAGTTTCATGGCATTTATTTATAGAGCAATCTTATCTCCTTCCAGAATAGCCCTGAGTCTTTTAAAAAAATTATTATTAATGTCAACATAATAATTAGACATTTACAAACCTCACAAAGTGATAATCCCACCAAGTCTACTACCCATCTGACACCGTACATAGCTATTGCAATACCATTGACTATATTCCCTGTGCTGTACTTTACATCCCATAACTGTGTGTGTGTGTGTGTGTGTGTGTGTGTGTGTGTGTGTGTGTGCTTTTTAAATTATAGTTGACATTCAGTATTACTTTATATTAGTTTCAGGTGTACAGCATGGTGGTTAGGCATTTATATAATCTATGAAGTGATCCCCTCAATAAGTCTAGTACCCACCCACCTGATACCATGCATAGTATTTATAACACTATTGATTATAGTCCCCATACTGTATTTCACATTCCTGTGACTATCAGTTTGTATGTCCTAGTCCCTTCACCTTTCTCACCCATCTCCCCAACCCCCTCCCATCTAGCAACCATCAGTTTGTTCTCTGTATGAGTTTATTTCTGTTTTGTTTGTTCATTTATTCTGTTCTTTAGATTCCACATATAAGTGAGATCATACGGTATTTGTCTTTCTCAGTCTGACTTATTTCACTTTGCATGATATTCTCTAGGTCCATCCATGTTGTTGCAAATGTAAGATTTCATTCCTTTTTTATGGCCAAGTAATATTCCGTTACATATATGTACCATATCTTCTTTATCCAATCTATTGATCCACATTTCTGTTGTTTCCATATCTTGGCTATTGTGAATAGCACTGCAGTAAACATAGGGGTGCATATATTTTTTTGAATTAGTATTTTGGATTTCTTTGGATAAATACCCAGGAGTGGAGGATCATAAGGTAGTTCTATTTAATTATTTAAGGACCCTCCATACTGTTTTCCACAGTGGCTGCACCAATTTGCAATCCCACCAACAGTGCACAAGGATTCCCTTTTCTTCAAGTCCTCGCCAACACTTGTTTCTTGATTTATTGATGATAGCCATTCTGATAGGTGTGAGATGATATCTCTTTATGGTTTTTATTTGCATTTCTCTGATGATTAGTGATGTTGAGCATCTTTCCCTATGTCTGTTGGCCATCTGCATATTGTCTTTGGAGACATGTTTATTCAGGTCCTCTGCCCGTTTTTTAATGGGATTGTTTGGTTATATGAGTTTTTTATAAATTTTGGATATTAACCCCTTATCAGATGTATCACTGCAGATATCTTCTCCCCAGAATAGCCCTGAGTCTTTCAAAATCTGTACTACATTAAGAGAAGAAGCCCTAATCAAAGGAGAAGTCCTTTCCACGAGAGCATCCTGTTTTGCTGTGGCGTTAGCTCTGAATCAGGTAAGGCTTTGGGGTGCACATACCTATCTCTATATACTGCATAGGTTTGGACTTTGCTTTATAAGGTACTGCTAGTCTTTTAATATAGCGTATCTGTATGGACAAGACATATTTAATCTTAGGTTTCAGTTATGCTTTCTATTTTTATAACTTTTTAGATAACTTATGTCATGTGGTAGTTTCATTTTGGTATATGTTTCTGCTCTAGTGGTTACTTTAAAACCATAACTTTATTTAATTATTTTAGTCCTCTAATTCTTTTGGCAGTACCTATTCCTGCTGTAAGTAATGGTGAAATTAGTATATTTCTTCTTTTTCCTCTCTTATTTTACTTCTTCTCCACCACTCAATTTTGGTTGATGTGTTATCTTTCATAGTATTCACTTTTCCCTTAAATATGCTTTATTTGTCAGCTTTAAATGATTTGTTTTGACCCCAGGTAATAAAGATAAGGAAATGGGCATACTCTCTCCATCGCTTATCTTCCTTCTTCTCTTTCCGACTTTTGTTAGTATTATCATTTCTTCATTATACAGGTGTATAACATATGATCCATTCTGTGACCATATCCCCCACATTGGTTTTAGTCTTATATATATTTAAATATGTTCATTGTTTATTGCTACTTGTGTTACTATTGATTTTTCAGTCATCTCTTTATGACCGAAGTGTGTCTTCTGGTAAATTCTTCAGGGGAACAGTGTTCCCCGAGTTCTTGGTACTTAAAATTATTTGCCTGTGTTTTTTTTTTAATTGTTCAGTGAAATATAAAATTTTGAGGTAACACTCGCTTTTCTCGAGTTTTTTTTAGGTATTGCTCTTTTGTCTTCTAGTATGGTGTATTGCCATGGAGAATCTGCCGCCTGCCTGAGTTTTTCCCGTTTCTGAGTGACTTGATCATGTTCATTTTTCTCATTTCTGTATCCATGGAAACACTTTTAGCTGGGGTTTCTTCATCTGCCAGTTATTTCCTTATTTTCTTCTGCTATATTCTTTTTCTCTCTCGTAGTGTCTTTATATTAGATCATGTGCTGATTCTTGTTTGATTCATCATTGAAAATAATAAGTTTCTCTTAGACCAGCCATTTGCAGAAGATCCATGTCAGAGAGAGACCAGAGCTGTGTTGCCATGTTTAGGCTAGCAGGATTTTTCTTTATGTAATGCAGAGTTTTGCCTACATATATACATAGGCTTTATTTCTCTCTGGCCAATGGGAGTAGGCATGGAAGTGGTTTTCAATAAAAAATCTCTTTGCTGCTGCTATAGTGACATACTGCTTCCTGCGACGGTGGCTTATCTGTGTAAATCCTTGATTAGCCTTAGCTCTGCCACCAAAAGGATCCAGAGGATTCCTCATTGCTAGTCATAAACTCTGTTACCATCATTGTAAACAGGAATTCAGGTTTTTCGCTGCCGTGCCCCTCACCTTTGATAACTACTTTGTGGGCTCTTTCTGAGACACGTAGCAGTGCTGTCCTCTCACTGCCTTCTCTGCCCTTCCCCTGCTCCGCCGCCAGTGTTTTGGGCAGTGCTTCCACCTCTTCTGTGGCTTGAAGTTTCTGCTATGTTCTAATTGTGTCAAAGATGGGGTTTGCATTTCTGTTTCTCAATCTTTTTAAAAATCTCATTCTAGTGGGAAAAGGGAAAATGTCAACTTTATGCCTCCCTCTTAAACACTGGAACTCAGGCACGTTCTTGAAACATTCGGTAACATGACGCTGTAGAATGCGTTTTATAGAATAGTCATTCTTGATTACCAAAAAATGTTTTTTCTTTGTGGACTTCAAAATCCTGGGGCACCACGAACAGGAATCTTCTGACATCTTCAAATGATCTTTATGATAGCAGAGTAATGTTCAAATGACTTGGGGTATGACTTGTTTTTCTTCTTTCTAGAACCAGGTGGAAAAAGCTGTATCCATTTTCTCTCAAATCATGAAGCCAGAAAGCATAATCTGCACTAATTTAAATGTAAGTGACTTTATGTTTTAAAGTAAGGCTTGAAATGTACTAAAATGATAACTAGAGGTTTTTGTTTATATACAATGACTTGCTCTCTTGAAGGCTTAATTCAATTCATTCATTTATTGTGCGCAAGTTACAGTATAGTCCCTGTGAGAGGATTCAACACAGCCTATGCTTCCAGGAGTTTGTAAATAGGTGGGAAATATAGACATGCTTAGATGTAAGACATAGGTAAATGCTGCAACTATAACACATGACTACAGACGGCTGTAGATGTAGACAGAAGGGAGATGGACACTCCAGTCTCTTTACTAAGACTTGAGAGAAATCTGCGTGCTAATTACAGCCCATCCATGCTATCATGGAATCAATATACCTACGGTGCATGAAACACTGCCTGATGTGGTAAACGTTCAATAAATGTTGGCTATTCTCATTCTTATGCTGCCAGCCTGCCATGGCCCATCTGCCCCAGTGAGCAGTGAATCACCTAAGGGACTGGGCACCTAATAGAAGCTGCAAATCAGAGTGGGTGGGTCAGCCTGAAAAGCTCACAGGCTCAAGCAGGTCTGGGACGCCAAGGTGGCAGAGGTCCCGAGTCCAGAAGTTGAAGTTATTTAAGCCCCCGATACCGGTAAGCCAAACAGATTAAGAAGTCTGGTTTTCCAGCAGATGGCGTATGTCTTTTATCATCTCTGCTTCCTACTGGATATGAACTGCTTTGGGTATCCCAAACACGTACCTGCTTCTGAGAGAGAGGCCTGCAGATGCCCTCATTTCATGATTGGACAGAAGTAGAATTGCAAAGATGCCAAGTGGTTCATAGCGTCACGTAGGAAAGAAATACAGGAGAGTGTGATGGTGAGAGTGGTTTTATATGGGCCATTAGTAGCTTTTCCTCGTTGAAGTGAGGTTGTGGAGATCAAGAAGGATTGGTGGCGAGCTATTGAAAAGAGTGAGATCAACAGGGTTTTAATATAATTTAGCTAAGGTACCATGCTAGATGCGTTACATTGGTTGGTTCACTTTATACAACTTGTCAGAACAATATGTCTCCATGTCACAGATGTGGAAAACGAAGACTCAACGGGTAAGTAAAGTACCCAAGTTCTCCCAGTTAGTTAAATAGCAGAGTCAGGATTTTAACACAAACAAATCTGTTTGAACACAAAACCCAGCCACCAGCCAGATCTACAGAGAGAAGGGCTGTGTCTCTTTTCTCCAGGATTGGGACTAGCCGCTCCTCCTGAGTAATGAAAAGAACATAGGACTGGATGCCAAAAACCAAATCTGCTGTTAGTGCACCCTTGACTTTAGATTCCTCATCTATTTCAATCCTTGGCTATCTCTCACAGTTGCTAATGAGACTCTAGCAACGATTTTTTTGTTTTCCCAAATGAGAAAATGCTTTGGTGGAAATAAAACATGAGCCTGCCCAGAGTGAAGCTGTCCACTCACAGTAGGAGGAGAAATGCAAAGCATGGTGGGAAGTGTGCTCGTGAACCCGGGCAGCTGGAACCACTCCCTTTCTCTGAGAACAGCTGGAAAGCAAAGGCAGCTGATAAGTGGAGGGAATGGGCATGTTTCAGGCAAGGACTATGTGAGGAAGGTTGAGTTGATCCTGAATGTGAATTATCCTCTCCATGAATTGGGTCACAGAATTATCTGTTGTCAGCAAACTTAAAGATAGTTTTGCTTAAAAATTCTCAGGAAATTCTTCCAAATGTCCAATCTAAATTTCTCATATATCAATATAAGCCTGTTTCGTCTTCTTCAGGAATGATGAAAAAGAGATGGTTGCTATTCTCAGGTTTAATAATCTTTCACATTCTGGGTCTCTGTTATTAGAATGGGTTTTTTTAAAAAATGATTTAATGGGCCCGAGCTTTTCCAAGTGTGAGTCATCTACTTGAAATCCTTAAGGACGATTTGTTAATTAATAAGAAATGGAAACCTGACAAGTAAGTTGAGTAGAGTCTGTTCAGTAGTATTAGCAGAAATAAATGACGTTTCTTTTTTCCTGATCTACTTTAAAAATTAATGCCTAAAATCCTTTTTCTGCTGCCAATTGGAATTTGAACTTACTCAATTATTCCTCCTCAATTTTTTTTTCATTGAAATTGCTCCTTCTGCCAATATGACCCAGAGGGTCTGGTTTCCCATTTTCCCCAGTTAGTGTGTGCTGTGTTTTGCGCTGATTTAGCGGATGATCTCATCGAAACACACACATGTTGACTTTGCCCTTTTGGTCTGAATTTAAACCCATCAATCAACCTTAAAAGAACTATAGCTCCCTCTTTAGTGATGCTGCTTATATCAAAGGATTAATTTCCTCTTCCAAATAAGTCTTAAAGTATCAGAGACCAACACAGGGTAGCTTTTCACCAATTCTATTTGAATTCTAATCATTTCTCTAGAAATCTGGCATGTCCCCAAATGGACACTCATTTTGGAACTGAATTACCTTGGAAGGGAATTAACAAGCGGTTAGTTTTGCTGCTTTTATCATTTATTTAACACAGGTGAATGCTTTAGTGCTCTTTTCTCCTACTCACTGAGGTCACCTAATGTTCTAGCTCATGCTGGGAAGGAAGTCTCTTAGGCTGCACAAGTAGGAAGAGACAGGACTCATTTCTCATAAATCTCTTTGTGGCAGCATCTCACCTATGCATATAAGTTAAGAATTGCATTTGATAGGGAGCAATGGAGATTCAAAAAAACCCTGAGCATTTGTACAAATTAGAGGCTTTTTCTTTCATAGAAAATCAGAGGTGGTCAGTCTAGATCTGGTGTGACACTCCATGATATCACCAGGGAACCAGCCTCTTTCTGTAATTCCGTAACACTATCCTAAGCACGTGACTTCCATCCATGGCATCGCTTTTCCAGCGAGAAGTAGGAAGAATGGAGAAGGACAAAGAAGTTTGCGCTTTTAAAGGATGCTTTCCAAATTGTCTCACCCAGCAATTGGTACTTACATGTTATTGGCCGGAACTTAATCCCATGACCACAGGTAGTTGCAAAGAAACCTGAGAAAGATCGTCTTTGAGTTCCATACATGACAGCATCAGTTAAAGTTGGGGAGTCCTGTTATCAAAAAAAGAATGGGAGAATGGATATTGTAGCAGTCTCTCCCACACTGTGATATTCTACTTCAAATATAGCAAACTTAAAAAGAAAATAAAAAAAGAAGTGCAAATATCTGGCATGTTTAGGGTTTCCGTTTTCTTTTTCCGCCAAAGGTATCCAGTGATTTTTCAACATACTCCTGAGGCCACAGAAAATCAGATTAGCAGGCAGTATGTGTTCTTTTAATAGTTTTTCTTACCAATATTACTCCTGCTCCTTGCTAATTCAATTTTCCTAGCCTTTGTTTGAAATCTGTAAGATGAAAGCTATGTGCTGTACCCTGATTTAGTGTTTCTTAATTGTACCCTGAGACTTCGATTTGAGACAAGCTCCTAGTTTAAACTTTTCTCTTTGCCTTTCATCAGTAACTGCCTCACCTGTTTCATCCTTCATCAGTATACTTCAAGGTATTGAATTTTACTCTTGAAATCCCTACTGCAATAATCAGAGATAGTTGCTGAAGGCAAGGAAAGAAATTGGGAAAACTTATGGAAGAAAGTTGAAATCTTCCAGAAGCACATCATTAATAGTTTTTAACATGCATCTTCAGGGGGTTTACCCTTGAAAATTGCTGTGCCCCCGCTTCTCATTCATTAGTACTAAGGGTCTACTAGATGCCAGGCACTGGAGAGGTAGCAGTTAACAAGGTAGGATTGTCCTTGCCCTCAATAAAACAGACCACTGCCAACCAAATTTAGATTGGTTTTTATTAACAAGGGTTAAGAACTATGAAGAGTGGAGATTTTACTCTACATGCAAGTTAACGAGTTAGCCTGCCACAGTTTCATGGATGCTGGCAGAATGTACAAGACATCGGGAGGTAAAGGACAGCTTATGACTCATGGCAATAGCATTAGTCAGAGTATTAGCATTTTTGTGTCAGTTCCCTGTGCCCTACTTCCCATAGGGTGATGTGAAGAGGTCTATATGCCTCTTAAACACACAGGGGCTACATGTTAAGAGAGGAACCCTGAATTTGAGGAACCCAAATATCTTATAATGGTCAGTAAGCATGCCTTTGCTCTGTGTGAGACACTTTGTCTCTCTTCCCAGGCTGTTGGTTATACAAACATCTTTGAGAAAATAGTTTGGAATAAAAGCTGTCAATGCTTATGCTCAAATGTGAGAGACCAATGGAGAATTGTCCCCCAGCAAAGGGTGGGCTCAGAGTTAGCCTGTGGTTTAGAACACTGAATTTAGATCTAGTCCTTTGGATTTAGTCTACTTGGGATCGTTTCTTTCTGTTCTTCAGGACCAGAGATAACCCTCAGCCTAATCCACTGCTCTGCAAACATAAGATGTTATAAAATGGACTATTGAGAGAACTTAGCTGGTTTGGAATAAAAAATGAATATCTCTTCCAGAAAAACTACCTTTTCTAAGGATCAAGAGCCTTAAAAATGCTTATACCCTTTGACTTTGTAATTTCACCTCTGGGAATTAAGTCTAAGAAATCAACAAGTTTATTTTTTAAAAAATATGTATGTTTATCAACATAATAAAGCATGATGTTTTATTTGATGCATTATTTTGTTTATATGATCTATTGCTATATAGTATTCACTCATCATTAAAATATTTTCTTTTTTTCTAAAATTTCTTTTTAATGCTATAAGATAATGTTCACTGTATAATTGACAAAGAGCAGAATCAAATTTGGGGGGAAATTAATATGTTTGGAAGATAACACATAAGATAAATAATGGTTAACATTAGTTGGTGAATTCAGAGTTATTTTCATTTTCTTTAAACATTTCTGTATTTTCTAAATTGTACTAATGAACATTGGTGATGAGGGGGGAAAATAATATTCTTATTTTTTTCCTTGTGTTACTTGTGTCTGTCTGATGGAAAGTAGTTAGTAGTATCATTTTGAAAGCCACGTACAGTACCCAGTTTTTTGAAAATTCCTTAATGGCAGTAGTGTAAATAGAAGTGCCTCACTAAAGCTTTAATTAACTTCCACTTTATACCTGCAACAACATATGTGCCTTCAATTTCTTAACCAAAAATAAATGAATAAATAAATAAATAAATAAATAAATAAATAAATAAATGTCAAGGTATCATTTGCCCTAAAGGCAATCTTAGGAAATTGTCTGATTGTCATAGCCTCGAATCTAGAGGAAATAGGGAGGAAGAAGCCGATAGTAATGTTTATTGGTTATCTTCTGTGTGCTGGTATTTTATGTAATTTTCACAGTAACTCAAAATGTAAGATGTAAAGGTATTTTCCTCATTTTACAAATAAAGAAATTGAAAGAGAGATTAAGTATCTGGCCAGAGTCACGTAGCTGATAATTGCATGTTGGAAATCCAGCCCCAAATCTACACTCGCTCCATTTCTAACCGTAAGTGAGTTTTGACACTGTGGTATTTTGATTAGCCATTGGAAAACAAGCTTGGGCTGGTGGACACACATTCGGAGCAGTTTTTTGACCTTGTGCAAGCAAATAAATTAGGAAATAGCATGAAAACGGGGTAGGTACCTATGTAAGCTTATCTAACGGTGCGTTTCTCAGTGTTGAGTACTGACTCACTCTTGGTTTTGCTCGCATCTTCTTTTCATTCAGATTATGATCCATATCCAGTCAAATACGTTTAAAACCCTGATGGAAATACTGAAGGATGCTACAAAGGGAAATTTATCAAGATTTGTGAAAAAACATGAGTTCTCAGAAGAAGTGGTGAGTATGGGGTAGCCACAGAAATCATTTACAGGTGAAGGGCACCCTTTAAAAAGGCCACCTCTTTAGAGAGATGGTCAAATATGGCAATGTCTCTCATTCCTATTGTAAGATTTCTCTGTGTGGGTGCAAAGATTTTTTCCTTCCAACAGAATATATCCTCTGAAATGCTAGGAAAACTTTTTCCCTTGACGTTTTTCTTTTCCCCACACTGTTTGCATGGGTCCTGGCTCTCTTTTTCTTTTTCCTACCCCTCAAGCCTCCAGTACCTTCTCCCCAGTCCTGACTCAGTGATGACCTTATTTCCTGTTTCCCGGAGGAAATAGAAGCAATCAGAAGAGAACTGCTGCCCCATTGCCGGCCTTCTTGCTCCTTTCCCTGTGGGGTCAGCCTGCCCTCCTGAAGCCATGGTGACAGCTCACACCTCTAGAGACAGCTCCCCAGTTGTGGCCAGGAGCCCGTCCCCTCGGACCCCCTCCAGGGCGTCAGCCCAGAAGTTTCCTCACCCTCTCTGAGCATCATTAATATCCCCTTCTCTGTGGATCATTCCCATCAGCAAACTATAGGTGATGGGATCTCTTATCTCCCTTATTTAAATAAATGCAAAGTTTAGACAGGAAGACTCAACCTCATAAAGTCAGTTCTTCCCAAGTTAACATGATAATGTAACATCCCAATAAAAATATAATTCCATAAGGGTTTTTTTCTGTAGTTAAGGTTTGGTACCATGTTTCTCCGAAAATAAGACCTATCTGGACCATCAGCTCTAATGAGTATTTTGGAGCAAAAATTAATATAAGTCTTATATAAGACCCGATATATTATATTATATTATATTATATTATATTATATTATATTATATTATATTATATTATATTATATTATATTATATTATAAGACCGGGTCTTATAGTAAAATAAGACCCGGTCTTATATTAATTTTTGCTCCAAAAGACACATTAGAGCTGATGGTCCGGCTAGGTTTTATTTTTGGGGAAACACAGTAGAACCAACAGTGGCGAAAACCCTGTGAAAGAAGAGCAGGAAGAGGTGCTAGACCTGCCAGATATTAAACCATATTAACGCTTCTATAATTAGAATTGTGGTTTTAGCTCCTGAATAAACCCACTAATAGTACTAGATAAATGCTTTGTAAAATTCTAAAACAAAATTAAATAAAAATGAAGAAAAAGAATCAATTTCTAAAAATTGAAAGCAAAATGAAACGAACCTATGTGTCACATTGATGGCTTAAGTATACAAAGAAAGTAATTATAAGTCACTTGAAATTTAGTGATCTGCATATTTCTAGTAGTATATAGCCTAAAGGGGGAAAAAAAAGAATTGTAAAGGAAACGTAAATGACTGGCAATGATCATAGTGCTAAGAATGATACAGGTACTGTCATTTTGACAACGAAGGGGCCTGTTGGCTGGTCCTTCCCAGCTTTTCTCCCTCCTTCCCTTGCCTTTTATACTGCTGGTCGGGGCTGGCGGCTGAGATGGCAGGACTGGCAGTGGAAGGTAGGTGGCTGCTTTCTCCCCCTCTACCACACCGTTGCCTTCCACACCCTATCCCATTTCCTCACTTCCACCCAATGGCTTCTTCCTGCTGGTTAAGGGTGCTTGGCAGGAAATTAACTGATATGATTAAATTTAAGGCTTCTTTCTCTTTGGGGCTTGAGCTCTGTGTAAGTTGTGACCCACCCAAACCCTTTTGGAAAAGTAGGCGCATTGGAAATGTAAACAGACTTTTAAGTGCATAATCGTGTGCGTGTGTGTGTGGGGGGGGTACTGACACGTCATCAGTTTCTCAATAGCGCTGCTGTTCATGCATCATTCCTTACATCTGGGCCATCAATATGTTGTCAACTATATGACTAAAGCATCTAAACAAGCTCCACATTGAAAACTACTGATTGTTTTTATCTGAAAAACAGTTTTTTCCCCAAAGCCTAGATGACTGATTTTCTTAGTAGAACGCACACACTCTAGTTCATTGTATTCCCCTGGGTGTCGTGAGACACTCAGGGAATTGCCTGTGGAGAAATGAATTATCCATATAACCCAGGTAGCTTTTGAGCTCGTTTTAAATGTTTGTGAGATTGCATGTAGAGGCTTATATTGTACAACTCTACATTTTACAACTGCTCTACTTAGTGCTTATACCAACAGTTATTAGAATGTCTCGTGTGGAGATTAGGTGCTATTATACCCCTAGAGGAATGTTGAAAAGATTTGTTGATTTTCTGCAATACTGGGACTGAAACTACTCTAACATTAGCTGTTTCTTCACTGATTTATTTTTTAAAACGAAATGAACAAACAATGTGGTACAGTCTCTTTCCTGCCTGAGTTGTAGAATGGTCCCAATGACTCCATTTAATATGTTTGTAGTGATGTAAGAGAACTGACGTCATATGTGCAGTGAGAGCACAGTACCTCCAGCGTGGCGTATTTTGCTTTGCTTCTTTCGGAAGCCACAAGCTGCACATTAAGTCACTTCACCTTGAACATGAGGACTAAACATGCTATTCTCTTTAAGAACATTAAGAAGTGCTTAAACTTTTTATCTGCAGGTTCAGTGGGGAGCCTTTGTTTGAAAGGAAGGTATGCAGGTAGCAAATCGGATTATGGTATATTTAGAAAATGACCAAAGGATATGTTAGGGACCTTGATTACAATTAAATTTCATCAAGAAATGTTATGTTATATCATTAATAAGGATTGAACTGAGTAGAATGTTTATTTCGTTCAGAAAGTAGCTTCACATTCTAATTTTGAGTCCACTCATTTTTATAGAATTAAGTACCATTCATATACTTGTGACTCTAATATTTAAAGCTCTGGTTTAGACCTCTCCTCCATGCCTCATTCTTATACATCCAACAAACTCCACATATCCACTTTGATGTGTGACAGGCATCCCAGTCATGTCCAAAACAGAATTCTTGACTTTCTCTGCATCTGGTCCTCCCATCTTTCTATCTCAGTTAATGACATCACCCATCCCCAAGTTATAAAGCCCAAATTGGGATGATATCTTTGATTCCTCCCTTCCCTCATCCCTTCAACAATAAATCCTTTCAGTTTAACCTCCAAAATATACCTCACATACATTTACTTCTCCGTCTTTTCTGTACATTTCCCAATCTAAACCAGCATCCTCTCATCTGGGCAATGGTGGGATCGTCCTGAGCAGTCTCCATATTCTCACACCCATCCATTCTCTACAGAGCTTTGTAAACCGAAATCCCATTATGTCCCAGCTTAGACCCTGTGATGGTATTTAGAATAAATTCCAAAACACTTGCCATGCACACACCGAAGCCAACATTCAAGTGGATGCAGTAAGTGAGAAAAAAACCAGGCCAGAGAGGAGCGGATGTAAAAGGAAAGCAAGTGGGGTGCAGAGGTAGACGTGCTCTGGAGCACGGACTCCCTGTGCTTATTTTTTGCCACTACCAAAAGCTAACCTTGGCTGGCAGGACACTAAATAACAGGGACACATACTCACCTGTTCTTGTGAGAATCTGCGCATTCAACCTGTCTCTCAAGACTGAAGATGTGTTCATTCCACCCCAAATACACTCTGAAAAATGCCAGAATGGAACGTGTTCCTAACCTAACACACAACCTTGCTTCACAAAAGATTTCCAATCTCTGAAGAAGAAAGAAAACCAATCTAACGTCGCACTGAAAACCCTACGTGTTTTGGCCCTGCCTCCTGCTCTAGTCATTAAATGGGACAAACTTGTTCCATTCATGTTTGAGCTCCTTTTCCTGGTATGTCTCACTGTATAGTTGGTGCCATTTAAACCCCCTTTTATAAAATATTAGGTATGATTTTCAAGTACAAAGTCTGAATTTTGTGTGTAGCTTGTGGAATCCCTTTTAGTCAGTCATACCTCTCTGTGCCCCCTACCCTGGTTTTTACCACTTTACGTATACACTATACATTTCTACGTATTTATGTCTCTGCTTCTTGGAGGATCGAAAGAACAAGGAAGAAATCTTTCAAAGATGAAATGACTTGCTTTTTCTGCATTTTTTCAGCTGGCCAAAGTGAGGGAAAAAGTGAAGGATGTGCCCGCGCTTCTGGCCAGATTTGATGAGCTCTATGAGAAACTGCACATAAATGGCCAGGTCACCACCTACACTTTGGATGCTCTGCTCTGCCATACCCCCAAGGACCAGAAATCCCACATGTTGCTATTAAACAAGAGGACAGTCAGCCGTCGGAACTTCCAGCCGCTCAGCCAGTCCCTGTGGGCTGAGTGAGCCTTGGTTCCGACCGCCGTGGGCCCACGTTGGAGGGGGCCTGCTTCTAGTGAGTCACTGGTGTCCCGAGGAATCAGGCACCGACGCCAGTGCACGCTGTACTAATTAACACTTGGTCTGCTCCTTAATTTGCAAGCTCACTGAGGGCTGCATGCTGACCTGAGAAGTTACTATGCTCTGCCACTTTGAAGATCTAGATACAAGCGAACAGAAGGCTCAGCTCTCTCAGAAAGGAGGTTTCTCCTGTGTAAACTGGTGAGGATTCTGGAAGTCTCCAGTCCAGCTTCCAGTACCAGAGTAGAACCCAATTAGCAACAGTGGCAAGGAATTTCACTATCAGTGGTCAATTCCTACTAACTCCGGGAAGTAGGTACTTGCAGATTATACCCTTGCTGAATTCAGAAGGTGTGAATCCCCATTCTTCCACGCTGGGGCATAGCCTAGGATTTTCTCCTTGCTTCTGTCATCAGTTATCTGTAACCCTAAACAAGATACTTGAGTCCTCATTTTTCCATCTGTAAAATAATAATGTCTATATGAACCTGTGTATTCATTTGAAATTTTCATTCAAGGTTCAGTAAGGTCAAATTTTCTCAAAAAATAAGAGAAATAAAACAAAAAAATCCCCCAGAAAACTTCTTGGGATTCTGTTTTGTTTTCTCAGCAGCACAAACAAAACTAGAATTTAGCTCTCAGAACTGATAAGTAAGCAAAAATTTAAATGTCTACTACTTTAGTCATGGGTAAGCCATGTGCTTTTCAAAATTAGTGCCAACGAAAACCACATAATGCTCTCTGTATTGCTTAGGTTTCTATGGGTCATAAATATTTGGTTCTAAAGTTCATCTCATTTGTGTATCATTTTCTCTGTTCTCTCTTTGGATATTTTGTTTTTTGGTAAAAATAAATGTCATGACAGCAGGTCAGAGTTTTCTCATATTGATCTGCTACTTGCTGGTGTGAAGCACAGCACCTGGGAGCTGTGCCCATACGAGGTTCAGGACTCAGCATCTTCCTAGAGTGCTGCAGACTCTTCAGTGCTGCTTCACAAGCCAAGGCTAACTTTATCGTTATTCAGAGGCAAACTTGTTCATAGAATCAGAAATTTGAGACGAGGAGAGATTTTCTGAGTCTCCTATTTAACTCCCTCATCTCTCAGGTTGAGGAAATAACTTGTCCAAATTGGAATCATTTGTGTGAAGTGGATCTGAAATTAAAATCTAGAATCGTAGTCTCATACCCTTCCCATTATACCACATTATGTCTCTTCTGAGAGAAAATGGGAGAATCTCTTCAGAGATATAATACTAAGGGCTCTCACGACTTACTGTGTGCCAGGGGCTCACCTCAGTTTCCTCGTTTGTTAAGGGGGATAATACTAGTCCCCACCTCATAGGTGTGGTCTGAGGATGGAATGAGATAGAGAAAGCAAGCAAGACAGTCCCTGGCACAAAGTAGTGCTATATAAACCTTAACTGTTGCTGTTTTACTCTGGTAACATTCAGAATGTCTGCCCCTAGTTGAATTATATAAACAAATGAGTTCTTCCTCCTGCTCAGAAATATCAAAAGAATTTCTTTGCTTATGCTCTGTGAAGCATTAGTAGCCACTTTTAAAGGAAATTCTCTGCCTTCATAGAATCTTAATTGCATCTTGTGTGTCTAGTGCTTTACAAAAACAAAACAAAACAAACATTTGGATTTCTCTACCTTCAAAGTCTTAGGGAATAATAGGGCATGCTTCCTGTCCCCCAACTTATCTTTTATCTTCTCCAACATCAACAAAGAGCATTCAAATGACTGTTATGCCCTGAGTAGATGTGGCCCTGGTTGTTAGCTAACAACCATTCATTAGCAAAAAAAAAAAAAAAAAAAAAAAAAAAAAGCTGTGAGCGATAAATAGCAGCAGTGACCTTGAGCCCTGCAGCTCTGAGCAGTAGGTACCTAGTGTCCTGCCGACTGCAAGAGCGGGGCTATGTGACCTGTCACCACAAGTCATACTGAGGGGCAGCCTAGTACAGAGGTAACTGGTGTGCATAATGGTCACCCTCCAAAAACACGATTCTGAAGGCAAAAAAAAAAAAAAAGAAGAAAGGAAAAGTATGTTGAGTATATAGTGAGCATTTTATTTTTAAAAATTTGGTTAATTTATTTGAAAAGTATTTCTTTGCAATAAATGATTTGCCTAAAGCATCTACTTACTCTTCAGCAATTTGCCTGAAGCCTGTACTTATTCTGTTAATGCGAATATTTCCCTGGACAGAACATCTTATTCCCCAACTCTGTTATGTGCCTCTGTAGATTGTTTTCACTTCTTGTAAAATAAATGGCTGTTGCTCCAGAATCTAAAAATCGCACTGGTGAGTACAGAACAGTATGTGAGACACAAAAAAGATGTCTCTTTACTTAGGACATCAGGACAGTGTTCTGGTTATCAATTGCTGTGTCAAAAACACTCCAGAATTTAATGGCTTAAAACAACACCAATTATCTGATTGTTTCTCATTATCCTTTGGGGATGAGGATACTTGGGCTCAGCCAGGCAGTCCTTACTCAGGGTCTCCTGTGGTTGTAGTCAGGTGATGGCTGGGACTGGAGTCACCTCAAAGGCTTTCTTCCTCACTTATATTTCGGGCAATTTGATAGCAGGATCTCAGCGGAGGCTGAGGCCCGATCATCTACACGTACTTACATTAGGTTGGTGCAGAAGTACTTGTGGTTTTTGCAATTATTTTTAACCTTTTAAACCACAGTTACTTTTGCACCAACCTAATACACATCCATGTAAACTAAGGCAACATATGGGAAAATTGCACAGAGCTTGACAAAAATAACCTAAGATTCAAATTTATAACATTTCTATCTACAGATTTGGGAAAATTAAACTTAGTAGATAAAATACCCATTTAAAAAAATCACAATGGCAGAAGCTGTGATCAGTGAAATTTGATATGCATTATGCACAAAATTGTGATGAACCAAATCATTGTGAATTGGTGCCAATGGAAATATTTCAGAAGAGTAAAAAAAAAAAAGTGATTAAGGCAATGGTTTAACTGTATTGCATAGGTAATAAATGAATTAAGATGGCTTAAATGGCATTAGTTCAAAAATATCTTCTGAACAATAATTGATACTGGTGTAATTCTGATTGAAATATTTTTTATTTGCAACATGGACTCAAAACAAGGGGATTAAAAAATGCTGTGTTCTCAGAGTTTTCATTCTGCAAGAGGAGCAGATATTAAATAGATAACTGGGCAAATGACCACATGATCATAACTGGGATAAATAATAAGTCTCAGGTGATACTCATATCACCCCGTGACAAAGATAATAAGTGGTGTGTGTGCGTGTGCACACACACGCACACACACACTAACAGGAGGACCTTTTCTAGATTTTTGTATCACCAATTATGTGTGTCACTCATTTTGACACATAAAGTACACTGCCTTCTGTTGTTACAGAAGTTTTCTCTCCAAATGTATAGAGTCTCCTGAAGGACACAGAAGTCTACCTTGGTTTTATATGACCCCAAAGTGCCTATGTAGCATAATATCGTACATATAATGGGGCCCAATATGTTTTGTAAGAGTGAATTAATTAATGGCCGATTTTAGCTAATATGTATAACCTGCTATGATATGCTTAAGTATCTCACAGCTTTTTCATATACCGGTCATTCTTTTTGTCCCAGTTTAACATATGACAGAGCCAAGACCCAGAGAAGTGGAATGGCTGAGAAGGGGGCCTGGGCCAACTAGTGCATTCACACATTGGCCCCAAATCCCTCTTCCAGTTCTGACTCCATAGGGTTCCCTACCCCGCAGCATTTCCGAGCACTCAGGTTATCTGAGACAGAAGTGATTTGAGGAGGAAGGGGCGTAGGTAGAGAGCACAAGGGTTCCAGGTATAACTTCCAAGCTGCTAATGAAAGGGGATCAAAACGCTACTGAATTGCACACGGTATCCACTTGCCAGCCTCGCTCTGCTGACTGTCTGGGGGCTATGGTTTCTAAGGGCTTCAGAGGCAGCATTACCAACATGATTGAAGGTGGGGTTCGGGAAAGAAGGCCCAGAGGGGGAAACACCCCCACGCGGGGCTGCTAATCACTACCCTGCAGCTGGAACACTCCAAAGCTGGCTGCTTCAGGAGAGGAGACTCGTTTATCAGGCCCTGAGAGGAAAATGCACTGGGAGCTCCTGAGTTGGCCTGAAAGGCATCAGAGCAGCACGATCTGTCACCTGCAGGCCTGCCTGGGAAATGCATTGCTGGATTAGTGATGCTTCCACCCCTCACCTTCCCCTGATTCCTTGCCTGCCCCAAGTCCGGCCAAGCCGCTCTCTCAGAACAGTCCAATGTCACCATGCCATGGAGTCTCCCACATCGCCCTCACTCCCAGGCAGCAACACAATCCTGTTGAATTACAAATGACATCACAAAGGAAGGCTTAAGCCCTGCACAACGAGTGCTGTGCGGCTCCCTTTCATTTGGAATCCATGGGTGTAAGTCACTTGCCTAACGACTGAGCAGCAGAACCTCCCACTGCACCCCAGGGGGACACATTATGCAGTCATTGAAGTTCAACAAGGTTCAGATGACCTTCGGTTTCATGGCTGGAAATTGGATTAACAACGTAGTGTAAGGATTAAGTACAGTCTTGTAGCTGGTGGCAGGATGGCCACTTGCGTGTCCAAGGATAATTCAACACAAACGCTGCTCACTGAGAAACCAGGACAGAACCAAACAACTCAACATGAGGCTTTGGGGCCATAGGTTTGTCTCCCTACATAAAACTAGAGAGCAGAAGAGATGTCATTTCCAATTAAATTAAAAAAAACAAACACCAGCTAATACATAATAAGACCATTTATCAGGCACTAGGCAAAGCACTTTGTATATAGTATCTCATTTGATCCTCAGAAAACCCTCACATGGTCTTATCACCCCATTTTACAGATGAGGATCTAAAGCTCAGAGAGGTTAAGTTACTTGCCCACGAATGTAATACTAGGGAATCGGTGGGCACAGGTAGTCCGATGCCAGCGGTCATGTTTTAAACTCTGTCTCTGTATTGCCTGTCCAAATGATAACAGTGTGTGTGTGTGTATAGACACATATGCATGTGTGCACTTTTCAGGAGAGGTGATTTATACCATTGATTCTACAGAACCTCAAAGGGGCCTCTGAGCAAAAAAGGCTAAAATATACATGAATACACATATACATACATATATGAACATGTTATACACACACATATACACATACATACATAAATGTGTATCTTTTTTTTTTTTTTTAATAGTCCCTGGCTGGCCTCATGCTCCGTCACCACGTAGTATACAGCTGAAGAACTTAGAGCAGCCAGCAGAGGGCGCCCGGAGTCACCATTTTTAAAAGGTGCCAGTTTTCAAACGCATCTTCCATTTCTGCAATCAGAGAGAACAGAGGTCCACAGGAAAGGTAGCTGTAGATAGACTTTAAGGAAGATATAGGCTATTTCCTTCGTTCAGATTAAGAATTATGCAGTGTCCAAAGGATGTTTTTAGAAAAATGAAACAGCGAGGATGGTCCTCTTCCGGTAGCACACAAATGCCAAGTGTGTGAGCCCATACGCTAGATGTTTCACGAGAAAACACCCAACTCAGCTCCTTATGAAAGAAAAAGCATGATCCTCTGCCTCGCTTGGGAAAGAGTTTTCTCCTAAATGAGGAAGGAAACCTCACGATGAACCATTTACCTATATTTTCTAAAATCACATTAGTATGTGAGAGATGTGCAAAGGAATTCGGCTTTAAATTATTTCTGTTGCCTTTCTATCCTCCTCAAATCCATCAAAAATGATAGCAGCCTGACTATCTCTTCCTGCCATCATCAGGAAGGTACTCAGTCTTGGAACTTTCTCCACTTAAGTGAGGGGCATTTCGGCCTCCTGGTGTATTGATCACTGCTCATTTTGGGGAATAGGTCAAAGATCAAATTTCCATTATCAGAAACCTTTAATGTCCATTCAAGCTTCATAGAGTACTGATTAATGGGATGGGGGTTGGGATTCCGGTGAAAGACATCCACCGAGCTAGGGAGGAGGACAATGGCCCTTGCTCAAGACAACTTGCTCACAAGAACTCAATAGATAACTCTTTGGAGTCACCAAAAATACCTGGATGAGATTCTGTACAACTGGACTTTCTACGACAACTCATGGGGGCAAAACAAACCCCCAAACTGTTAATTACTCTAAAAGTGGCCCAATGAGTTGGTGTGTGTTGGGCATACTACTAACTCGGGAATAAAGGTCTGGGGAAAAAATCATATACTAGGTGCTATTCCCCACATATTTGCTTTGATTTACCTTACTTATAAAATGAAGAAAAGAATCCCAAAACACCTGGCTGATGTCAATTGGGTCAAATTCCTCTAGGAGTCTGGAGTTGAGTGGACAGAACTCAGTCTCTCTTTATAAGCTGCATTAACAGGCTTTTATCCCTTTAGGATGTTAGAGATGGAAGACGGGTCATATGAAGGTAGTTTCTACTGCACTGCACAGGGGGAGGTGATGACAAGATGCCTGCATTGCAAGTAAACAATCAGTGGCATGAAGCTCACTCATGCAGGATCTGTCTTGACAAAGGGAAGAACTGAGCAGTTAACCAGTGAACCAACTGGTATGAATGGCGGCTCTGGACTTCTACATCCCTGGCCTTCCACAGCCTTTGTTATTCTCTTAGAGTCAAACTATTGAACTCAGTGAACCAGGGGTCTGGCCCAAAAGTAAAATAAATCTTCTATTCACACGGACTATTTGAGTCTTTTAAAAAAATCTTTTTCTCCTTTCAATTCCACATTTCACTTCGCCAGTGTAGCAAAGTGAGACTTATAAATTATTGATTATTTCACTCTATTGAAATCCTTTTATGCGCAAAACATCTGGATATAGATAGAGGGGGAAACAGAGATAACCAGCACACCATTGCTATTTCTAAATAACAAATCTCCTGACTCCATTTTGAAGATTCTGAGACAGATAGGTGATAAAAGTCTCCATGGCTTCGAGTTAAAATTTTGGCAAGCATGCTGAGCTTGAGTAGGTTGGGTGCAATTTGCCTTCTATTCACATTTCAATAAATGAATGTTTTAATGGTTTTTTTCCTCCTTGAATGCTACTTCCTCTTTTTTCTTTCTCTGTTCTTCTATTTTGCGTCTTCCCCATCATTTTGTTAATGCTCCTCCCTTTGAAAAAAAAATATTTTAGGTCCGTTTTTTGGACTCTTTGGTGACGGAGTTTGGCTTCCTGTGTTCTCACTCTTTCACTCACTGACTAAGAGTGGAGGTTACTTTACTGGAACTTAGAAGAAACCAGAGATTTGTTTTCTGTCCTGTTTCCCCCCAGCATAAAATCTTATTTCTGGGGACAAGATCTGAATAAGTCAAACTGAGAAAAGCAAGCAGCAAGCCTACAAACCCATTTTCTTCACCACCTGCCCTTGGGCTATATTCTGAAGAAAGGTAACAAGGCCAGTTGGAGCTGCCCATTTGTTCTCTAAATATATCTCCAGGTCCAGTATCTTGTGCAGCCTTTGACATGAATTAAGTCTCTCCAAGTAGGACATGGTGAGATTAACCAACTAAAACTGTCTTTTGCTACAATCCAAGGTACATTTCTACTTTCCCAGTTTGTTCAGCAGAGAATATTTAACAAGTACCCATTTTGCCTGGAAAACAGAGAAGAAAGCTTAAAAATAACATATGTGTTTGCCAGATCAATATTTCCAGACCTGATATTCAGATACCTCCTAACAACTATGAACTTCAAGTCTAGGTTTAAAGCCCAACTATGGGGTCACATCCTCTATTCAAGCTTAGAAATTGCTTATTACCACAAAATTAATAACATTATCCCATCACTTTCATCTTTATTGTTTTAAGTTGAGGCACCCAAATTGTGTTTGTCTGTAGCAACTAGGAAGGAGAGGAATATTTATTTTTAAGTTGATGCCATTTCCTCATTCTTATAAATGCATAAGTGAGTAGAAGATGCTCAGACCTCAGAGTAGAAGTCAAAGATTGTATGCATGTGAAATTAAGGAAAATTGTACACCTAATTAAGACAACAATGGGAAAAGAATGAACCATGATGCTCGTTATGACTCAGTTGACAACACTTTTAGGTAAAACCCACACTGTTTGGAAAGCACTGCTTCATCCCTGGTCCCTGGTGTCAAAACTTTCAGAAGCACATGGGAAAGTAAAAGGTGCTGGTCTGTGATGAGTTTGTCCAGAATTATTTTGGAAGCCTCTGTAGTCACCTATCATTGATATTTAAAATGACGATGAAAATGCCTTTTATTTCTTCACCTTGTCTAATAGATTCCTTGTCCAAAATAATAAGAAAAAAGGAAGGATGACCAACTAACAAATCATGAGTCCGTGGCTATATTTCTTCTGGTCAGATCCAACAGAAGCACAGCAAACTGCTAAAGAAATGTACCTGCTGACAATGACAGGAGCAAAGCTCACCCTTTTGTTTCACATTCCCTACTGTTAAGAGGCTGTTGTGGCTCAAATTTTGAGAAATTTATCCTTCAACGCAAATGTGTGACAGGCCTTTCCTGGCAACCTATAGTTCAACAAAGAATAGGAAACGAAAACCATCATTATCACCACAAGGTTCCTCTTACACAAGTTTCCATAACTTACAGAGGTACCTTTGCTATTGACTTTCTGCCCCATTTTCTTCATCTACGCTGCTTTTTGCATCCCCTCAAAATGAAGTGCTTGTCCCAGTGGGGAAAGGTCTCAGGCATTGGCTGAGACTCCTTTTAGGGGAAAAGGAAGGTGCACCCCTAGGATTCCGCACCCTCCCATTTGTTCCAACAACTGAGCTGGAGCCCCAGAAACCACGGCCTTAATGACAATAATTTGCATACCAAATATATCAAAGTCCTAGAAAGTCTCAAGAATACCATGTGATTTGGAGTTTAAATAACCTAAGCAGCCCTTCAGATCAAGGAGCATGATGTATAGCTGTGTGATTTGTGCCCCAATCAAGGATATTTGGAAGAGGAGCTGAGTGGTGGCTAAAATCCAGGCTGCTTCCACCTCTAGGAAGGAAGCACCTTTTCCTAATTCACCCAAGCCCAGTATGTGTCCAAGTGGGAGCTCTGACGTCACCCTGACCCCTTGTGCTTGATGGTAAAAACTCAGGACATCTCATTCCCTCCCTCAAAACCTCCAAGGGTTTCCCATTGCAACCGAGAAACAACTCCAAAGTCCACTTGGTATCTGGCCCCACTGATCTCCATCTTCAGTTCTCACACTCTTCCCTTACTTGCTCTACTCCTGTCACATGGGCCTCTTTACCTTTCCCCGAAGACCCCCAGCACATTCCTGCCTCAGGGCCTTTGCTCTGGCTGTTCTCTCTGGCTGGCTCCCTCACCTCATGCAGATATCTGATCAAATATCATCTCCTCACAGAGGCCTACCCTGACCACCTAGTCTAAATTGCACCCCTCCTCCTCTCTATCTCTAATCTTGCCTTTTTTAAAAAGGCATGTACTATTTTAATTTTATATTTATGTATTATTTGTCTTCTCTCTAGAATACAGATTGGCAAACTACAGCCTGAGAGTCAAATCACACTTGCTGCCTGTTTTGTAAATAAAGTTTTATTGATACATATTGTCCTTGGCTGCTTTCACACTACAACTGTAAGGTTGAGTAGTTGCAATAGAGGCTGCATGGTCAACAAAGCCAAAAATATTTATTATCTGGCCCTTTACAGAAAAAGTTTGCTAACACCTGCTCCAAAATGCAAGCCCTATGAGGACAGGTACTTTGTCCTTTTTGCTCAATTCTGTATCTCCAGCACTCAGAATATTGCCTGGCATTTAGTAGGTAAATATTTATTAAATGATTGCATACATGGATGAATGAATACCCAAATGTATCTAGAAAATGTTTTTCTTAATTCAACAATAACTGAGCACCAACTTGAGCCAGGCGTTGAATCTGTGCAGGGGACACCATAATGATGAGAGACCAATAAATTCAAAGGCACTGTGAGGAAAGTCAGTTTACAGGTAAGTGCCAGGTGTTATGGGAGCCATAAGGAAGGATACCTGGCCGAGGCATCCACAGATGGGTGGCCTGTAAGGATGAGTTCTCCAAGTAAAGAGAGAGCAGTGTGAAGGGCATTGCGGGCAGAGACTGGAATGTACCTTGGTCCACAGGTAGGTAACCGCAGTTCTCTGAGAAGCAACCGGTTGTTTGGGATAGGAGAGTCATTTGACGGGGGTTTGAACAATTTCTTTCTGGGTTTGAATAATCACTCTCCTCATCTTGCTGACACTCCTTTGGTTTTCATTTAAAACTTGGAGGAAAATAATGACTTTTGACAAAAAGGCTGCCCCTTTTCAGCTTATGTCTTCGGCCCTACCCAAAACACACCAACTGCAGTTTTTGAAGGGATGTCTGAGATACATTAGATCAAGGGTTTTCAACCTCCAAACTATGGACAAATAATTCTTTGTTGTGGGATGTCCGGTCTTGTAGGATGGTTAGCAGCCTCCCTGGCCTCTACCCACTGGATGCCAGTATCACTCCCCCACTGTGACACCAAAATGTCTCCAGACATCACCAAATGTCCCCTGAGGGGCACTATCACCCTCTGTTGATAGCCATGATGTTAGACAGTGCCAGTAAAACACACTGGGCAACTTGAAGATGAGCTATGTTGACAACTGGCCAATGCTGGAGAGAGGTTTTTGGAAGCCTAGGTGCTCGGGCCTCTGCAATAATAACTGCCTGTTCCTTTTCATCTCCAAGGGATCACCCAACATGATTATGACAAGTAACCATAGCCTTTGAAGAATAAACCTTAGCTACTTCTTCACTTGGTTACTCAAGTGCTGTTTCCGGTACTCACAGAGTCTGTGCTATACTGAAAAATGTGAAGTTAAATATGCACTAGGACCGTACAGATCCTACTCAGCAATAATAGAGAACAAGCTATTGATAAATACAGCAACCTGAATGAATCTCAAAGGTATGAGGACACTGTGGGAAAGAAGACAGTTTTAAAAGATTACATGTTATCTTGATTCCACTTACATGACTTTCTGGAAAAGGCAAAACTATAGTGAGAACAGATTGGTGGTAACAAGGGTTTGGAGTGGGGGAGAGTGTGACTACAGAGGGACAGCATGAGAGTTTTCTGGCATGATGGAAGTGTTGTGTGTCCAGACTGTGGTGGTGGTTGCATGAATCTACACATGCATTAAAACTCATACAACTGAGCAACAAAAAAACACTTAACTTGACCATATGTTAATTTTTTCAAAAAAAAAGTTGTTCCTGAAGGATATGACAGGAGTTTGATACTTATATTTTTTTCTAACCACAATAAAGCATTTAAAACCATATTTAAAAAAATATGTCAGGCAATGAGGCTTTGACCACTCACGGTAATAAGAGAAAGTAGATATTCTGGAACTACGTGAAGAGCTAGCTTCCTTGCTTCATTTCCTCTTTCACTTTCCACAGAACAAGGTGATCTTCACTTCCCAATCCAGGGTTACCAAATTTCACCCCAGAATTGGTTGAGCCTCCTTGGGAATAAAGGAGAAAATGTTTTCGGAACCGATGTACATTGGAGCAGATTTGCCTGCATACTTCGAGGCGTATACAGAGTTCTAACACCGTATCGATGTGACACTCTTGTGTAGGTGAAAAAAGGCTACTGCAAGTGATACAGTAGAACCTAAGAGTGTGAGGCCAGCTTTGCAAGGCTCCAGGCAAGAGAAGAAACAGCGAGCATAATGCAGGAAAGTGACTTGATTCTAAAAGAGATCAATATCCTGTGATATTACTCACACGACTATCACCAGATTCACATGTATATGAAATAATCAGTATTTCCAGGGGATTTTTTTATTCACCTGAAGTACCTGCTCTGTTCATCTCTGATGATGATGGGGCCCAGGATATATACGGGAAGGTAACGGTAACCTGTATCGAGAAGCCTACCCAGTACGCATCCTGTTCAGGGTAAATGCTTACCGAATATCCAGCATTCCTCCCTTTTGTTGGGGAACTGCCGGCTGTGGTTTATATATACATGAAAGAGTCCTTCACAGGAAACTATTGCTCATTTGCTTGTGCAATAATAATAATAAACCACAAGATTATCACATCACAAAAGAATGTTTGACTTCTAAAAGAATGAAATGTGTGGCAACAGTGGGACTCATAAAGTGACACCTGCTTGATATTCATCCTGAAAGAGCTGCACACAGCGCAAACAATGTCACAAGCAAAAATACTGTACTCCTTTCTCTTTGTCCCCCATCATCCAACTTTTTCAGCAACATAATTCCAGGTGGACAATTGGAGCATCGCTAGATTTTTCAGAGGTAGCCTAGTAGCTGAACAACCTCAGGGGTTATCGATTCTTCTTCCCCTTGGCTAAATGCAAACTATGAAAATTACAGCCCCTCTGTGTCTGTAGGGCAGGGCAGGCTGGGGTGGCAGAGGTCAGAAATGCTTGCGAGAGAACAAGCTCATGACTTCATTCATTTTGAAAGTAGAGCTTTGAACTTTTTAGTAGCATTTTACATCTCTCATCTGATTTGATGCTTATAACCACTCTCCCTCCTCCATGACCTAAGGAAAGATTGCTTTATCCCCATTTAAGAGAAGCTAGAACCAAGGCATATGTAAGTTAAAATTTTGCCTGCGGTCTTATGGTGGGGAGGGGGGAAAGGGGTGGAAAAACAAGGTGTAAAACTTGAGTCTTCTGATTCCAGACCCCATGGCTCTATTCAGCAGACCATACTGTAAAGCGTCATCTGGCTTCACTAAACATAGCCCCAAATCTAGGAGATGAAGATGGTCAAGCTCGGGTAGAAATCAATTGAACTCCCCACTCCTATCCTCAGGCCGGAAGGTGGTGATGCATTCGGAGCTGAGAATATGCCTTATCTCTTTTAAGACTTATCTCAAGCATCAAGCCTACAAGAAGGCCTTGCTGACCCATTCGTACCCACAATGAACGGATTGCTCCCTTAGTTGATCCCCACCATACCTTAAATACAGTGCTATCTTTGTGCCTGAAACTCCTTCACATCCTCAGGGCCTGGGTCTTGCTGTTCTTAGATTCCCAGATCTTAACACAGTGCCTGTCTCATTGTAGGCACGCCACGCCTGTGTGCTGAATGAAAAGCATGGCATGATCTTTAGTCTTTAAAAGTGCAAATCAAGGGCAAGCTGGGCATGGGAAAACCTTGGGAAAGTCATTTGCTCTCTCAAAGCCTCAGTTTCTTTTCTGTAAAATGGGAATAATAAGGAAACAACACCCTGAAAGATTATGATATGTAAAGTGCTTGAAAGATACCTGTCTCAATAGATGGCAGCTCTGTGTGGTAGCCAGCCTCTGAGATGGCCCCCAGGGACTCTGACCTCCTGGTATCCATTCCCTTGGGTAGTCCCCTCTCACAGTGGATAGGAGTAACTATGTGACCAAAGGATATGAAATGACAGTGTGACTTATGGGAGACTTGGTCATAAAAATGATTGAGGCTTCTTGCTTGCTTTCTTTTGAATCACTTGCTCTGGGGGAGTTAGACCCCATGTCATGAGGATACACAGGCAGCCCTGTGCAGAAGTCCATGTGGTGAGGAAGTAGGCTTTTTACAATAGCAGACATCAAGTCACCATCCACGTGCGTGTGCCATCTTGGAAACTGATCTTCCTGTCCAAGCCAAGTCTTTAGATGACTATCACCTCATGAGAGATCTTAAGCTAAAAATACCCAGTTAAGCCATTCCCAGATTCCTGAGCTACAGAAACTGTGAGATAAATGCTTATTGTTTTAAGCTGTTAAGTTTGGGGGTAATTAATTACATAGCAATAAGTAAATAATATGCTATTATTGTAAATAAATAGGTAAAAATATCAATAAAGAAATACCTCCCACTTGGTCAATTCTTGTTCTTGATTGATTTCAGTTCACAGGAGCTATGAGGTAGGAAGGCTGATTTTGACCAAATTTGGACTTTTCCTTCCTCAAAACTGAGGAGATAACTAAAGTAGACATTCTTAGCAACTCACCTGAGGAAGTTGAGAAGGTCCTGCTGGTGCTATTTGCGCCATCAGACAAACTTTTGGAGACGATTACTGGACACTGAATCAGATATTCTAGTGTTATTTATGTGTCAGATATGTAGGTCACCTCTCCAAATAGCTGGACAATTCTGATGCCAAGACTCGCCTCTCTGTCCCCAACCCCCAGCCACTAGCATACCACCCAGACCAACCCTCACTTATATTCACCTTCCACAAGGCTTTCACACCACAAAACTTTGATGACAATGGTGACATTTTAAAAGTTGCCAATATTTAACAACTATTGAGGGAAACCTTTGTTTTCTTAGGCTACACAGGCTTTGGCGATAGTCAAAGCGTGGATGATGGGCACGGAGGTATTTGGCCCTGAGCGCCCACATGGTTATGTTACTGTAACTCTAAACTCCCAAGGCCCCTGCCTTCCCCAGTGATCCCTGGTACCTCCCTAGGGTATTTGCCACTGCTTCTGGAGTGTTCCACTTCTCAACAGGCGCATTCATTCTTTATTGCCATGCCAATTCTCCTGCAGTCCCCACTCTGCTTGCTTTCTCTCAGAACTAGAGGGTTTGTACCCCAGCCTCCATCCCAAGCAAATACAATTCTTTCAGATAACCTTGAGTTGTCTGACCTTGAAGTGAACCACAGACTTTTAAGGCTCCTTGAGGTAGCCTCTGTGTAGGCATTTACTAGTGGTCTGGGTGGGAAGACACAACTTTTTGTTGTGCCAAAAAGCATCCACTGATTACGAAACGTGTCTGTCTCAAGATGGGGAATATGAGCTTTGTCCGTCGTTCGTCTCAGAGATTTCTCTGCCGACTTGGGGCACTACTCTCTGCCGAGAGGTCGACACTGACACAGTCTCCTCTCTTTGTCAAAGAACCCCAAAGTTCCTGCTATTTTCCATGGAGCTTAAACATCTATCATCCTTAGTTCCACTGTGGCCAGTCTGCCCTGGATCTTGGAATTCCCAGATACAAATATACAGACGAGACCACCATGACCCACCCCGGGATAAGAACTGGATGCCAACAGGACTGTGCACGAAGCTGGCCTTGACCAACTCTATTCTGTGGCATACACACTATTTCTCCCAACTCCCACCTAAAACACCATTAACCCACCCAGCCCAGCTGTGATGGAATCCAGAGGAGGACATGGTTATCCCAGCTGCCAGACCGCTCTAAAGCTTGGCTTTAAAGATCACCCAGCACCTGGCCTCATCCATGCCTGACAGCAAAGCTCCAGGACCTGATAGCAGTGGCCTGTTCTCACATCCACACAGTTGCCTGTAGAAGGGGACTTTTTTAGGAATCCACGGGTGTCATATTGTCTGAAATCTCTAACAGCCTCTGCTTTAAGCAGTGGAGAATTCACTGAGTTGACTGTAGCACTCAGCAGAAAAACAACTGGCTAAGAGTGAGCCCCTAAGGTCATCACTAAATGAAATTTGATATTTTAACAACAACCCAGCTGTGCTTCAGTGCTGACTGTTACTATGACAGTCCACAAATTCTCTGTTCCTAAACGTAAGGAAAAATTATTCAGTGTTCACTTCTAGCATGGTGCTTTATACACTGAGGGCAGCCAATTAAGTAAGGTTTTTGATTTGGTTTCATTACTGTTTCATTGCGTAGGGGGAAACACCAGTTTAATGTTTGTACATAGGAGTTCTTTTTCTGGTTTGTCAAGGTTTTAAGTTTGTTTTATGACTTCGGCTATTTCAAAAAAAGAGAGGCTCCAAGTTTAGCCTGGAGCAAAAGGAAAAGGCAGGTCAAACTGTCACCATTTTTATCCACTGGTTTTCCTCCTATATTATTACTGACTCCCTCAGGGCTTAGCGGTTAAACTTTCCCCTCTTCAGTTTCTCACCAATAAAACTGATAAGCTAATTCACCTCCAAACGTGATACTCAATATCCAGTGACGGAAAGACATGTTCCCGCGCCAACATTATTTATTTTATTGGCATGCCTGAGTTATATAAATAGCCTTAGATAGCTGCAAAACACAGGGAAGAAAAGAAAATTGATTGTTTTTCACTCTTCTCAAGACAAATCCACAAGTAGCTTAGCCAAAAGGTCTGCAACTTCTTATAAGTAATTTCATGGTAATTTACTATGGAAAAGAAAAAAAAAGGAGAAATAGAAGGTAAAGTCCTAGGAACTTCTCCTTATCTCAATCGTCTATCTCTTCTCACACTTGGAGTGACAGGAACAGAGAGCGAGGATGGAAATGGTATGATTGATACATATACAAAATCTCACCGGTGGTTAAGACTTTCAGGGGAAATTTCGACCACAGTCTCAGCTTCCCAGTGCTCACTACCCTTTGGAGTAGTTCTGTTTTTAAAAATAAAAAAACAAAAAAATTTAAAAAAAGCAGCATTTGGAAGTTTCATTTCAAATAGGATGTATTATGAGAAGAATTTCTCTCCATCAAAGGTGATGCTACATAACAGAATTCCCCTCTTAGATGACTGACAATTCCAAGCTTGTGATTGTCACAGAGAGAACGAGGAGAGAGAAGACTGGTAAAGGGGTCCCTGTCTGAGATGATGACGCCAGCTGTGAAACATTCTCTAAGGTTACAGGGCCCGCAGAGCTATGCGTGCCAAAATCACTTCTAGTCTTTTCCTACTCCAGTCCTCTGACACCTGTCTGCAGGCTAATCCCTCTAATCTAAACAGCTGCCTTGCTCACATCATGCCTTGCCTGTAGTGATTCCCCAAGACCTCCAAAAACGTCAGATATACCCTAGGCTGGCCTTTATATTGTGCAGGAATCTGGCTGCCTCTGACATTCAATCCCCCTCTAAGGCCAACAGGAATTTGCCACTCCAGCCAACACTCTGCACTGCTTTCTCTTTGCCCATCTCTAGACCTTTACCGGAGATGGTCTCCATTCTCTCTACCTGCAATATCCTCCTCCTACCACCCCCCTTCTCAACCACCAATTCCAGGGTATGAATGATACAAAGAGTAGGATTTGGGATTAGGTAGATCTGGGTTAATTTCTATCTCTACCACTGCTTGCTGTGTGTCATTGGGCAAGTGTCTTATCTTCTCTGAACCTCAGCTTCCTCATCTATAGAATGAGAATGTTCACATCAGGTCCATGGTAGATACTCAGTAAAGATGAATTCCCTTTTTTCTGCATGTCTACCCAACTCCTGTGCACCCTCCCTTCCAAGCTCCTAAATCAACTAATTTCTATCAAATTGGCCGTAAAATAGAGTTTATATATGAGACTAAGGTTTAGGTGCAGTAAAGCATCATCAAGGAATGGGCCAGGTCAGGAATGTAGAGATCATAAGATCCTCTCAGGACAAACTCAGAGGACAAGGTGCATGGGTTTATTCTCTACCAGTAACACACTGAAATTTCTATTTCAACGGAGTGAAACCCAATACAAGTACTTGGAAAAGAGCCAACCACTCCACAGATGGAAAATTATAGTATTGATATGACTCATTGTTAGATAGTTGAAAGAGTTCCTGAATAACGTATTTTAATAATTCCCCCCAAATTTACAAATAATGCCAACGAACAGATTCAGTTCCGTGATACTGGAATCTTAATTTTTTTTAAAGAGATGCATTAGATGTGTTTATGATGTTTAAGCCCCTGTGAAAGATATTGACCCACCAAGAACCCCTTAATTTGGCAGGCAATTTGCCATGCCATGGAACCCTTCTTTGGGCACGTGTGATTTGTGCAGGGGTGGGCACCTGACCAAAGAGCAGCCAATTCAATAGGCTGGAGAGTAACTATGTTTTATGTCCTAGTGCAAAAAGACGAGCTGAGCCAATCAGATTCCCTGTCTTTCAAGAACTGCAACAAGAGTAGAAACTGTACGGGAGAGTCAGGGACAAGGCAAGCAAAAGGCTGAGCAAGCCAGAGTTAAGAAAGTTCAGGAACCTCTAATAAGCAGAATTAGTGAGTAAAGAGAGGAGAACAGAAGTGAGGAGTAGCACAAGGGGAAGCAAAAAGCCATGAGAAAGAGATGGAGAGAGCAGTGGGTCTCTGGGGCTGACCAGTTCCTCAGGCCACCTCAGTCTTTGGAGTTATCTCAGTTCCTACAAGAAAATCCCCTGTCTCAAGCTAACTTACATCAGCATTCCTTATAAACAAAGGAACTGACTTAAATAGTAGGAAAGCAATGAAATATTTTACTACTAGGAAAATATAAATGCACTGACTCTGAAAACATGTCCTGTTCCACAAGTCACAAAACCAAGGGGACCACAGGCGTGTTTTTTAGTAAGACATAAGGTGCAAGTTTAGACTTCCTTAAAGGACAAACTAATATTTTCTCAAAGCACTGGCAGAGGGAGCCTCTTATTATGTCACTTCTGAGGGCAGCCACCGTAATCCGACACTTCAAAAACATTTCCACCTGCTTTAAGAACTTGGATCATCCTGGTGGGGAATGCCAGGGTGATGTGGTAGAGAAAGCCCTCTTTGGCAATAAGATGTGCCACCTTTGCCCTGTGATTGGTGTACACCCACCACCCTATGACCCCAAGTAAAACACTTCATCTCTTTGAGACTCAGTTTCCACCATTGTGACAGATGATCACTAAAGTGACTTCTGGAATTAATAATATATTAAACTTGTAAGTGAATTTCTTTTTTCCCATTAGATTAGAAAAGGAAGTAGCCTAGAAGGAAAATAAAGACTCTGTACCAGGAGTCTGGACACCTGTATTTCAATTCTGCCACTCACTGGCTGGGCAAACTTGGGCAGCACACATGACCTATTTGGGTCTCTTCCATGAATCAAAGGAACTAGTTTGTGTGTGTATCATCAAAAGGGCATTTCCACTCCAAATTTCATGATTCTAAGATCTCTAAACATCCTCAATCTATGATTCCAATTGCTTCTTATATCTGTATTTAAAATTCCTTATCTTGAGATCCAGTCAAGATGGTGGAGTAGGTAAATGTTATGCTTACCTCCTCTCAGGACCATATCAAAATTACAACTGAACTGCAGAATAACCATCATTGACAATCACCAAAAATATAGCTAAACAGAAGTCCTACAACTAAGGACATATAGAAGAAGCCACGTCAAGACTGGTAGGAGGGACAGAGCTGCAGAACAGGCTGGACCCACACCCATGTGTGACCATTAAAAACTGGGAGAGCTATCTTGGCTGCAGAGGTCTCCCCCAGAGGAGCAAGGGATCTCAGCGCCACACCAGGCTCCCCAGTCCAGGGTTCCAGTGCCGGGGAGAGACGTCCCCATAACTTCTGACAGTGAAAACCAGTGGAGATTGTGGCTGAGTGAGATGAAGGTGGCTTCAGTCACAGGTGCTCCTCTTAAAGGGTCTGAACACAGACTTACTCGCTGAAAGACTCATTGCTCTGAACTCCAGTGCTGGGGCAGCAGCTTAAAAGGCACCAGGGACACAGGGGGAGGAACTGAATTGTTTAGCTTCAAGGAGAGGGCTGGACGGGCAGCTTTTTCCTGGATGGAGGAGCTTGCGGAAGTTGTTGTTTCTTTGTTGAGTCCTCCCCCCTCCAGATGCAGGTGGCTGCCATATCTGAGTGTCCATCAACTTGGCTAACACCGTTTGTTTACTGTGATTCCTGACACCCTGCCCCACCCAAACTTCCAGCCCACCCAAGCCACTTCCATTGGCTTTTCCATATAAATGGCTTGCATTGACTCATGTTGCAGACTTTCCTAAAATCTCTCAAAGGTTCATAAAACCCAAACAAGCAACCTCTGGCTTCAGTGTGTCCTAAGTCTGGCACTAGCAACAGCTAGCCTTGATTTGTGTCTGGGCCTCTCAAGGCATCTCCAAGCCCAGTGCAGGCAGTGGATTGCTAGGTGGCTCCAGGCAGGGCACAGGCTATGGCTGAACTTGGCCTATGGTCGGGCCTCTCCCAGGAGGCCCTGGGGCTGGCACACCCAGTGGTCAGCTTCAGACACAGCTGGAGCATCAGCTGGCCACCTGTGGGAACAACACACCCAAAGAACAGACTGGGCAGGAACCAGAGCATTGCTAAAGCAAATCCTGCTCCATAGGATCAGCCCCTGAACTACAGCTCCTCTACTGTAGTCACAGCCAGTTCTCACAACCAATCAGCCTCAGGATCAATCCCTTTCATTGATGTACAAACAGCAACCAAGACTCAACTACAACAGGAGGGCACACACAACCCACACAGCGGACATCCCTGGAGCACCCAACTCAGGTGACTAGGAAGACTGCGCCATTGAGCCCCACAGCACACCTACTACATAAGACCCTTTACTGAGACTGGGAGACATACAAGCTCTACCCTAATACATAGAAACAAACACAGGGAGTCAGTCAAAATGGGGAGACAAAGAACAGAACAAGCCCCCAGAGAAAGAAATAAACAAAATGGAGACAAGCAATCTACCAGACACAGATTTCAAAACACTTGTTATAAGGGTGCTCAATGATCTCAGGGAGAACTTCAACAAAAGATAGGAAACATAAAAATGGAGGTAGAAAACATAAAAATGAACCAGTCAGAAATAAAGACTACAATAAATGAAATGAAGAATACATGAGAGGGAATCAAGAGATTAGATGAAGCAGAGAATTGAATCAGCAATTCAGAAGATAAAGTAACAGAAAACACCTAATCAGAAGAGCAAAAAGAAAAAAAAAATCCAAAAATATGAGCACAGTTTAAGGGGCCTCTGGGACAACATCAAGTGTACCAACATTCACATCATAGGAGTACCAGAAGAAGAAGAGAGAGCAAGGAATTGAAAACCTATTTGAAGAAATAATGACAGAAAACTTTCCTAACCTGGAGAAGAAAATAGGTATTTAAGACCAGGAAGCGCAGAGAGTCCCAAACAAGATGAATCCAAAGAGGCCCACACTAAGACACATTATAAGTAAATGGCAAAGGTTAAAGACAAAGAGAGAATCCTAAAAGAAGCAAGGGAAAGGCAACTGGTAACTTACAAGGGAGGTCCCATTAGACTATCAGCTTATTTCTCAACAGAAATTTTGCAGGCCAGAAAGGATTTAGCAGGAATATTCAAATTGATGAAAAGTAAGGACCTACAACCAAGATTACTCTACTTAGCAAAGCTATCATTTCAAATAAAAGACAGATAAATTGCTTCCCAGACACGAAAAAGCTAAGGGAGTTCACCACCACCAAACCAGAATTACAAGGAATCTTAGAGGGACTTTTTAAAGAAGAAGAACAACAACAACAACAAAAAGACCAAAAATATGAACAATAACATGACAATAACTACATATCTGTAAACAATTAATTCCTGTGTAAATGAATTAAATGTTCCAATAAAAAGATAGGGTGGCAGAAGGGAGTAGAAAACAAGACCCATATATATATGTTGCCTACAAAAGACTCACTTCAAATAGGAAGACACACACAGACTGAAAGTAAAGGAGTGGAAAAAGATATTTTATGAAAATGGAAACAAAAAAACAGAAAATCTGGGACAGCAATACTTATAACAGTCAAATAGACTTTAAAACAAAGGCTGTAACAAGAAACAAAGAGGGACCCAGTAATCCCAATTCTGGGTACTTATCCAAAAGAAATCCAAAACACTACTTCAAGGGGACATGTGCAACCATATGTTCATTTCAGCATTTTTTACAATGGCCAACATGTTGAGGCAACCTGGGTGTTTGTCGATGGATGAATGGATAAAGAGGAGGTGGTACATTTATACAATGGAATATTGTTTGTCCAGGGAAGGGAATGGGTTCTTGCCATCTGCAGTAGCATGGATGGACTTGGAGGGCAGTGTGCTGAGAGAAGTATGTTAAGCATAGTAAGACAGATGCAATGTAATTTTGCTTATATGTGGACTATAAAGAACAAAATAAACAACCAAACAAAACAGAAACAAACTAGATACAGAGAACATTTTGATGGTTGCCAGATGGATGGGGGGATGAGGGTGGGTGAGAAAAGGGAAATGATTAAGAAGAACAAATTGGTTGTTACAAAGTAGTCATGGGGATGTAAGGTATAGGATAAAGAATATAGTCAGTAATATTGTAATAATTATGTATGGTATCGAACGAGTACTAGATTTATTAGGGTGATAAATGGAAGGGGGATTGGGGGCAGGATGAAAAAGTTAAAAGGATTAAGAGTACAAATTGGTAGTTACAAAATAGCCATTTGGATGTAAAACAAAGCACAGGAAATATAATCAGTAATATGATAATAAGTAGGTATAGTGCCAGGTGGGTACTAGACTAGTTAGGGGATCACTTCCCAAATTATATAAATGTCTAACCACTATGCTGTACACCTGAAATTAATATAAAATAATATTGAATGCCAACTGTAATTGAAAAATTTAAAGTGGGAGGTGGGGGCGAAAGTGAAGGAGACTTATAGGCTCAAGTTTCCAGGTATAAAACAAACAAGTCATGGGGATTTAATGTACAGCATAGGGAAAATAGTCAATAATATTGTGATAGCATGGTATGTTGTCAGATGGCTGCTCTACTTATCATAGTGATCACTTCTTTAGTTATACAAATGTTGAATAACTACTCTGTACACCTGAAACTAATATATATTGTACGTTAGCTATATTTTAATAAAAATCTTTAAAATACATAAATAAATAAATAAATAAATAAATAAATAAATAAATAAATAAATACTAAAATAAAGTTCCTTATCTTTTTTCCCCACCCCTGACAATCCAGAAAGCAGTCTGTGCCATAATTCCTAGGAGAACTTACTTCTTTCAGTTTGTCCAGCTACAAACTAAGCATAAAGAATGTTGGAGGGCAATCTGGTATGTTTCAGTCCAATGCTAGTTAGAAAAGGCATGTGGACCAATTTGGGTTTATTTTATTAATTGTAAAATAAAACAAAACTCCATCACTTAATTGATCTTATCTGGGTTATAATATGAGTTTTACAGTAATATGTGGTGTTCATGTTACTGCATCCCATTCCAAACATAGGAAGTTCATCTTTAACGACTTCATCTCCATCATCTGGTAACCTCCCCACCCTCTCCATCTAATGTGTCTCCAGGATCTGTAGATTCTCTTCCCCAGCTGCCTGCCAAATCCATCCACTGCCACTATTCTGCCTCAGGTGATCAACCATCCTGGTTTGTCTGGGACTGAGGGGTATCCTGTGATGTGGTCCCTTCTTGAAGGTAGGGATCATGTCTGTACTTCCTACGGTCATTGTAGAAGCTCAATAAACATATGTCAATGCAACTGATTAGTAATATGAGATTCACAACAGGCCCTTGTCTTCATTAGCCTTTTATTTTGTCAGTAGCAAGAATCATAGATGTTTTATTTCAAAACTATGGAACTGTAGACACTGTAAACTATACCTTGTAATAGCTTCATGTTTGATTTTCTATATTTCAAATCTAAGTTCCCATAAAATAATAATACTTATCTGTGACTTTGACTGAATCTTCACAAAAATACCAATAATTTTATTTTTGAAAACTAAAGAAGTTTAAACTGATTGTTTTAATACTTTTTATTTCTGTGAACACATACAAAAAAATCATTCTGATTATGTATGTTAATGGAAGGCAGCATTGACACAGAGACTTTTAAGAGAAGGTTAAAATATCTTCCTTATTATTTCTGAATACAGATGTCTCAGTGATCCTGGAATTCTCATTGTTTCAAATAAAATAATGAGGTCATTGTGAAAATATTTGATTTGACAAAGCTGAGTCATGCTTCTATATCCTGTCCAATCAAACCGCTCCTTGATCTTTACCCCATCGTACACATTGGCTATGGTGCCCCTCAAACTGATGGAAAGTGAACCTAAGAAACACTTTTTTTTTCAAAGCTGCCAGTTTTCTATATCCTATTTTCTTGATATTGACTTAAAAGATTTACTTACAGATTTTAAGCAGGAAAGAGTTAACAGGTTTAGCCTAATGTCAACAAATTCAATAAATGTTGACAAGTTCAATAAAATGAACTTAATGATGTTAACAAGAACGTTAAGTAAGTTTCTAATGATGATTCCCATTGAGGGTATGGTAGGAATTTGTAACCTGGGCTCTGTTAAAGAAAAATATATTCAATGACACTATTAAAGATGGTAGGCAGACTTTATTCTGGATCATTGTGATAGGTATGGGGACCACTGCAATGGGATTTTGCAGTGAGGGAGAGAGGTTGGGCTCAGCTCTGAATAGAGCATGGGCAAGTGGGAATTTACAGCCAATGAGGAAGGTGGGGGTCACTGGATAGAAAATTACTTAGAGGAAACATCAGGGATAAGGAGGATTTTGGCTAAACTAATCTAACAGGATTCTTACTGAAGACAGGCCAGGGTGATCAGATATCAAATGGGGGATGGGGTGGAGGATGAGGAACCTGATCGGATACTGAAGGTGAGCAGATATTAAGGGTGGGATGTTCTTGTTAAACTGACTTAGCGGGGTTCTTGTTAAAACTGGATTTTACGCATGCACAGATGGGCCTAGAAGAAGCTTCAAAAGACTGACTAAAGTTTGGTCAAGCAAAGAGTCTGTCAGCTCCTCAAACCTCTAGGGGCTTTGGCGGGTCCCTGAAGTAGGCATTCACAATGCGAAGTCTAATAGTCCATCCCCACACAGAGTTTTCAGTCAACTGGGGGAGGAAGACAATACATAAGTAATTATCAAGTATAATAAGTATTAGAAGAGCATGAATAGGAAGCCGGAAAGGTAATAAGGAGGGGCAACTTTGGAAAGTTGAACATAACTCTGAGTTGAAGAAAGAGAAGCAGGTAGTCAAGGGAACAAGTGAAGGGATGGGCTCCCAGGCAGAGGAAAGCAGTGCAAAGCGCTGAGGCAGGACGATCCTGCTGTGGCCATCGAAGCATGGGAAAGCCACCATGGCTCAAGTGCAGGGAGGACAATGCCCAACGCTAAGGTCAAGAGGGAACCAGGGCCCAGAGCATACAAAGGAGTTTGCTTTTATTCCACATACGGGCTGAGCCAGTGAAGGCTTTGTAAACCAGGCTGGGATTGGACCTAATTTGCATTATAAAATGATTGCCGTGCATTGTATGGAGAGACCAGGTTGTAGTGGGGCCAGAACAGAAGGAGGGACACCCGTTAGTTAGGAAGCACTGCAGCAGTCCAGGAACACGGATAGGGGCTTCTCTAAGGCTGGTGGCAGTGGGCCCTCAGGAAGAAAGGTGGTATAGATCTGAAAATGCATAAATAAAGGTATCTCATAGTTAAATGTGGATGTTGTCCCCAAGAAATGCACTAACATTATGGAACAAATAATGCGCAATTTCCACTTAAATGCACAGGATTGACATGTAATTATCATCGAATGCTCATGCCTGGGCAGCAGAGAGAACCCCCACACCAGCCATAAGCATAGAAGAGTGGAGATGGTGGCTGATTTCTCCTGCCAAGCAAACGCCTGTTCTCCATGGTTAACAGAGGCTGAGTCATGCAGGCAACAGGCCTGTTTATATACAGCTGTCTTAAAATAGACTGGACGGTAGAATGAGGGAAGGAGGAAATCACTCCCCAAGTTGTTCTTACTAATTTCCTCTTGGGGGCATTGGGTGCAGGGGGGCTCTATTATCAAAGATGTATCAGGTTACCCTGGGAGGACGTGGTGAATGAAGGTTGTGCATGCACACGAGTGCATCTCACAGCTGTAACAGTCCACACATCACCATCGTTAGCAATAAACAAAATAAGTTCATAGAATTTTCATGAGTGAAAAGGTTCAGGGCGAAAGGGCTTCATTTGGTGGCATAAGTAAAAACCCATCATAGTAAACTTCATGTTTACATCTAAGTTGCTTGGCAGCAAGTATAACATGTTTGAAATAAATAACTTGGTAAAATCAGTTTACAGTCTATGAGGCAGAATATGGGCCTATTCTCCGGGTAGTAAATTAATCATATAAATCAGCATTCTTTGATTTGAACCAAATAAAGGAAAGGACTACTCACTGCCTCCACTTCACCTCAGTCTTTAACCCCATTTCCTCTCTCAAGATCCTGCAATCAGTGGCTTGCTAGGACGGTTGAAATGTTTGAGGTGGGAAGAAGTCAGAAGACTTCTGGGGGGTGAGGGGTGGGGGCAGCTACGTAAGGGCATAACAAAAAACTGGGGTCAGTTCAGCTCTCACTTTTCCACAGGGAAAGCCGTCAAAAATTAATTGCATTTTTATTTTATTTTTTAGGCTGAAGAACATTTTGTTAATGAGGACCCAAGAAAAATGTTTATTGCTAATTTATTCAATAAGATTGAAAAAATGTCAATAAAGCTCTATTCCAGGATACAGATGTTTTCCAAAAATTATTCAAAATTGTTGCCATTTAATTATTGAATACAGGTAGAAATTTCAAACGATTCGGCAGCAAAGAAAGAAAAAATGAAAATTCCCTTCCCCGCTTCCTACACCTCCTCCTCCACCCAGAGCAACCCCTGATAACGTGTGGTCTATATGCTTCCAGTTTTTTTCTAGCCACTCACAAACCTATATGTGATAGATAACATAATACTAACACAAAGCATATAGTCTATATGTTTCAAAACAGGGATAATACTAGAGTGTTATTCTGCAAATTGTATTCTTTACTGTCCAGAAATTATACTTAAGGAGGAACCTCATGCTTTTTAATGAATGCACCATTATTTTACCAGTGTCCTATTGGTGAACATTTAGAAAGCTACTTTCAGTAATACATTCTCTATGGGGGAGATGGGCAAAAAAGGCCAAGGAGATTAGGAGGTACAAACTTCCAGATAGAAAATAAATAAGTCACGGGGAGCAATGTGCAGCCCAGGGAATATAGTGAATAGTCGTGTAATACATTTATATAGTGACAGAGCGTTACTACCCTTCTTATGGTGATCACTTCATAAGATAATGTTGAATCACTGTGTTGTACACCTGAAACTAATGTCATATTGTATGTCAACTAGACTTTAATAAAGAAAGAAAAGAAATGTTTATGTAATGGAAAGATTCTTTCTATGTAAAGGTAGAAGGTTCCTGTGCTGTGGTAGGATATTTATCCAAATGCTTTTAAACCAACGATGGCTACGAACTGAGAACTATTTGAAATTACAGAGAACTGAGACATTAAGAGATATTAAGGAACTCGTCCAAGGTTGTAGGGCACTGAACCGTCTGCCTGCTTCTCAGCCTGGGATCCAGTGAGTGCCACTGTCCCTTGGGGATTGAGGGGGGGAGAAGCTATTAGTGGAGAAAATAATGCAAGGAAGGAGGCAGGAAAGTGACACAACAGACAAGGGAAGAAGGAAGGACAGAGGGAGTTGGTGACCTTGCAGACCCCCACCTCCTCAGCAAAGAAGGGGCCACAGGAGAGACTGAGGAACTGTGTGGAGATCTTTGGAATGCAAGAGATCCTGGACCCATTTTTTTCCAAAGGGCAATCTTTAGCCAAAATAAAACTTAAGGGAGAAGCCAGAAAGTATTCACATAGGAAGGACATTGCGAAACTTTGATTAAGTCTTGGCAGATGACTCAAAGAACATTGCCATGACTCAGATGGAATAAAAAAGTGTGATGCAAGCTTTAGGAGGGGAGCGATTTTTCATGTAGTTATTTTGGGGGTTAAGCATGCCAACAATGAAGGTTCCAGAAATGATGTGTGTTGCCTCCAGGCCAAATTGCAAAGGAGCTTGTCTGGGCCCTCACTTCCCCTTCCTCAGCTATCTCCCACCTTGGAGGGCATCCTCCACTCTCTAATGCCCCGTCACGGTGGTAGCTCCAGAATTTCTAGAATGGAGGGGCTCAGGGGTAGCAATTTGAGTGGAAAGAGGGGACATCTATTCAGCAAGCAAACCCTGTTTTGCTTAGAGTGTGTTATAAAACAAGTCAAATAGCAAAGGTTTTAAAAGATTTTTTTATTCATATTCCACATAATAGCATTAAGAATAAGTTAATTGCTCACCTCAAACCATATTACTCCTACTCTATATGGGGTGTTTTGGGAAAATGGAGGAAGAGACACTCCCCTAGGTCACACACTCATCCCTTACAATGCTGGCCACATCCTCATGTTCTCTCTGCTTCCTTTCTCATCAAAACTTGCTCTGAGGACAGGTTAGGATGAGCTCAGATACGGCACCTCTGGATCATAACCTCATCTGTCACAGTGACTGGCTATCTGTATTTTGTCAGGGAACAAAACATAAGCCAAAGAATCAGCCTCCTTGGGCGCAATGTCCGTTGGTGGAGCGAGTATCTGGAAGAGAAGTTGATTTTCTCAGACTCCTGTTGTTTGTTCCCCACTCTGTCTACTCCTGAGGCCAAATAAGAGTCAGTGGATTTGGTTGATGCTTTTAGGTTGGGGAAATTGACGTGATTATTAGTCAAATAAGTAAAATACTGGATAGATTCTTGAGTATATAAAAATATATAAATGAAGATATTATCTTCCTTGCGAGGGAAGTGTGCTATTTTAAATACATTGGGTCCTCTCTATGGGGTCAAGCATAGGCTCTCTGGAGAAGAGCTCCGAGGGCTGAAAATAAGGATCGCACGCAGGGAGTTTATACGAGGGTGTTAAAATGGAAGTTTCAGCCTAGTTGTTGATGTGCCAGTGAATTTCATTCTCCACTCCCTTTCCTAAGGGGAGGTGTATCAGTCGCAGGAAACAGAAACCACTGTAGATATTTTAATCAGAATTAGGTTGGTTTCAAAGAATTTGGTGTTTAGAAAATTTTAGACGGCTGGAGGAGCAGATTTCAGACCACACCTACAGAAATGACTCTTGGAACAGGATCACACAATGGGCCCCCAGGTGAGCTGTGCTCTGGCCACCATCCAGAGGTGAGGAGTTGAGAGACTACCACTGGAACTATAGCACTGTTAATGTCAAGATCATACAATCAGAGCTGTGAGCCAGAGATAAGGAAACCTCTGCCATCATGGATGCAACTGCTTCCTAATGTCCATGAAGATAATGGTGGGACACTGGATCATGGATGCAGAAAAGTACCATCTCCATCTCCATGGCCTTGTATGCAGTGGGGCGATCCCTCTCCCCACCCCCTTTCTCCATTCTGCCCTTCAAATCTTGTTCAAGTGCCATCAATTGGCAGAACCTAATTTGCATTTAAATCTGTAACTGGAAGAGAATCTAAAGGTAACTATTTTCAATTTTGTAGTGTAAGGGTTCAGAACAAGTTACCCTAAGGTGTACCTCTGTGAAATGGGGATTATTTTGAGCTAAAGGCAACTGAGACTCTGCCAGGCTCAAGAGAAACTTCTGCACCCACCCCCAACCTCCCTCAACTACAAAGAAGAATTGAAATTAGGGGACTTGCCCATAATACTAGTTACCACCAGAAATAACTCTTTATGACCTTAATTACTGAACATCTGCTCTTCTTATCTTATCTGCTCTTCTTATCAGGTAAATGACCTTCCTTCCCCCTGAAGCCCCAAAGTGTCTTACCTCATCCTTAGCTCAGAATGCCATACACACCTCATTTTAACTTTCTGTCCCTGAACCTCTCATGTATGTGACATTCTCATACTTACATATGTAATTAAATTTGGAAACTTTCTTTTGTTAATCTGTCTCATGTAGATTTAATTATTAGACCAGCCAAAAGAAACTTAAAGGATAAAGTTTCTTTTTCCCCTACAGTAGTTCAGGAAAGCACACAAGAAAAGAAATTGGAATTGATGCTAAGGACCAATTCTTTATATCTGTTATAGAAGGGAAGACTGAGGGTGGGGGATAGGCAGGGGGTGACTCCCCCTTCCCTCACTTCAGGAGAGACGGGCTTCAGACACTACTCAGAAAGCTAGAAATGTGTCCTCTGCAGTTAGGAGGGAGGAGGGGGAATGCATTCTGACCCTTGCCTGGAAATCTGAAAATGAGCTATGTTCTGACTGCAGGAGCAAAGGTGATTTTGGTGCTGCATTGTGACTGGACTGTTCTCCCAGATTTTGGGATTCAAAAGAAAGGAAGTAAAAGGAAGCATGAGAGTTTTCAATGGACATAATGGCCCACATCGAGCTGGTATGGGCTTCACTCATATCTGTGCAAGTGGGTTGTCTGAAGGGAACCTTCAGCAGGAAGTGGGTGGAGGTCAGCCCTGGAATTCTTAGGATTTGAGGAAAGAACCGTAAGTGTGGAGCAAGAGGAGAGTGTAGCAACCATATCAGAAACGTCTTCTAAGAATTGACAAACATTCTCCCTAAAAGGAATCAGGTTTATACTCTGCCAGGCGTGGGGAGTGTGCCGAAGGTTCACACCAGCTTCAGACAAGTATAAATGGTCCTGCTTCCTTAAATCTCCTCTCCCCCGTTTGTGGTACAAACAGGGAAGGAATAGGAGATACAAGGTGATGAAAGTGAGTAGTTTGGACTGAATTGTGTCCCCTTCCGTAAATTCATATATTGAAGCCCCAACTCCCACTGTAGATGAAGGAGCTAAATAAGGTTACGTGAGGTCATAAGGGTGGAGCCCTGAGCCAATAGAATTAGTGTCCGTATCCAGGAGAGACACTCGAGAGATCTGTCTGTCCACCTTGTATGGACTCAGCAAGAAGGTGACTGTTTGCAAACCAGGAAGTGAGTCTTTACCCAGAACAGAATTGCCCAGCACCTTGATCTTGGACTTCCCAGCCCACAGAACTATGAGAAATAAATGTCTGTTGTTTAAAACCCCCCAGTCTATGTTATTTTGTTATGGCAGCCTGAGCAGACTAACGCAGTGAAAAAGCAACCAAGCCCACACTTCTGATAGTTACTCATAAGTTGGAGGGAGGGAAGACTCTCAAGTTTTAATCACATGTAGAGTTTCAATGATTATATAAAGCTGGATGTTTTACTCACTGAATTGAGACCATAACTTATTTTTTATTCCCAGAGAGTGAACAGAAACATCATAGGATTGTTCAAGATTTCTTCCAGGGATTGGAGAAGAACTACACCAGAGTGGATTTAAGGAGATGGTAGAGACAAGAGAAAGTTGCTTGATGAGTAACTATACCCTAAGAATTTTTCTTGTTCAATATATCGATCATAAATCAGTCTCCAAAATCAATACACATCTTATACAGTACAGATAGCCCAGGTATCCTTAGGAGACGGAGTGACCCAGGCCCCTTAGAAATGACTGTACCTGGCTGAGGGTGCCAGTCAGACCTGGATTGGCTCACCCTGGAAACAAGGACAAAGGAGAGTGGGAGAGCAGGCTGAGGTTGGTGACACCTATCTAAGTTCTGCACAGGGGATGGGACTCTTCTCCCAACAGCCTAAAATGTTTCCATTTCCATGGCACACTGTCCCTGTGGTAGGTGAAAGGGTATCCACCTCTCCTAGTGAAGAGACAGATGCTCTTTAGGATTGGTTAATTGCCAATGTTGTGATAACATCCTCACCTTTGGGTAAATTGGCTGCCGGTGGCTGGGGGCGAGAGAAGGATGCACACATTTGCTAACACGAGTCTTCCAGTCTTCTAGATGACTTGATGATTGACAGTAAATTAATGGATTGCCATTCTGGTTTGTGTCTATCACTCTCTATGAATTCGGTTAATGTGAGTCTGCCCTGAGTGAGGAGTCCATTTTCAGTGTCTGCTAAATATCAATCAATCCTCAAGTAATGGATTGATAAGATTTCTTGTTTTAAGACTGATCCCCAAGTCCTCGTAAATTGTCAAGGTAAATACTTCATTGTGAGTCTCTTGGCAACTAGTTGGCTGTACTTCTGGAAACACCCATTATCAGAAGCCTTTCCGTTTCCAAATGCACCAACAGCCTATATAGACAGAGAGGGAATTCAAGTTTGTGAAGACTCAGAGAATCCGTGCAGATCATAACATTTAAGTTGGAGTTACTTAATGAATCACAACTTAATTTCCTCCATTGTTCATGGCTATTTTGTTATTGCAAAGTATCCCATACGATATCCTACCTTAACAGGTTAAAGTATATTTAGTATCTGATGGGTTAACTGCCACAGGAGTGCAGCCCGAGCCCAGTTATAACCTATGTAAAAATAACAATTGTGTCAATAGTCTGACAATAATTATGGGATTGAGTGGGTTAGTTGACTGTAAAAAAAAGGGGAGGAAAAACTGAGCAGTCAGTACTATATAAAGAAAATAGTGTGGAAAATTTAAAGTCAGAAAACTCAGGCTTATCTCTCAGCTCTGCCCTCAACTAGTTAAGTTGCCTCATGACATTTGAACTCAGTCTTTGTTTCTTCACCTCTAAAATGGGAACAATAATTGAATTTCACAGAGGGTTGTGAGAATCAGCTGTATGTGGGTGGGTGAGTGCTTGTGAGGGTGCCTGCTGCACAGTAGGAAACAGTAGGCTCCACCACAAGGACTCAGAAAAGTTCTGGGCAGAGCATACTTAGGTGTGGCAAGAGTGTGCAATCCATGGCCAAATTGCATTAACATTCCCTCTGTAAACCTAACCAGACACTAAGGGAGAGAATCCCAATGTCATCAGTAATTGGATTTGGGGAGTGGACTATTAGGAAAGGCTCTCTGGGAGAAAGACATCCCATAGTTTTTTATTTTGTTTTTATCTCGAGTTATTAGAAGTGTGGGAGCTCTTAGACTCTAGTTGAAAGATAAATGACACTGGAGAACAAATGGGAGAGGAAGAGATTAGTTGCAATCTAAGTACTGTCATTAAAAAAGAAAAAAAGCAGGAAGAATTTTTCTCATCAGTCGAATGAAGGGATCGGTGTAGATAACCTCTGAAACTATTTCTTGCTTATGATTCCACCACAAGGAAAAGCTTTTCATAGAAATAAGACTGTACTCACCAGGAGAGTTTTCAGAACAGGTGGTTGATAAGATAGAGTTGCCAAAAACAAAATTTCCTTAAGAGGGAAGGTATTCTGAATGCAGTAAGAAAGCAGAAATAAAGAATTTCTACCTTAAGACACATGCCAGTAGTTAAATGTGAATGGGTAGAAAACACTGAGGACAAGTTTAATTCTGCAGGTAGCTCTCCTTTACTTAGAAAGTCAGACAAAGTTGATATTGTGGAGTGTGATGCTGGGGGTGGTTAACTTACAGATCAGTGTTAGACATCGTAATTCAATTTAGAAAGGCCTGGGGATTTACAAAAAGATTGTGAGATTCAGGAAGGCAACTGAGAGGTCGATCATTTTAAGGGTCTAGACCTACACTTGTGCTTGGAGGAAAACCATGACCCACATATGTCATGATTAAATAGATTGCCATTGAGAAGAGTATTTCAGAGACTGGCAGTTTCCCCCTAATTCTCTAGGTCTGCAAATCTGGTTGTGAACACTGAGCAGCTTAGACCTACCAGGCAGATTTATTTGTGGCATATATAAGGGCTGTGACTGAGTTTCACAATACACATATCTGCTTTGATACTTGAATATGATGTTCTATAAAAACATAACTATTAAAATAACTTAGTCATCACACCTGCACTGAATATTTCCCATTCTGCCCTCTGAATCTTTTCTCTACCTGTGACTCAGTCCCAAAAGGCTGGCCTTCAGCAGGGTCCTTTGCCCTCCAGGTCTCTGCTGGAACCCCGGCAAGTACTGTACCTTAGTGCTAGGTGTTAGGAAAGAAACCTGGTTAGACTGATCAACCTCAGGAGAAGGGGAGCTTTGTTTGGGGTGTGTATGTGAGTGTGTGTTTAATTACAATATTAACATGTGCTGATTTTGAAATATTTCTGATTATGTCAAATTGTATAGATGAAAAATTGAGCACCAACTTTTTCTTTTGACTCAGAAGTTTCTACAGGGGCATCAGAATAACTTGCCTAGTTTTATTTCAGAATTACCTAAGCTCTCTCTTTGTGCGGTCTTCATAATGTGATGTTCACAGAACTTGTTCATATGCTCACAACTGAATCACAAGTAAGGGAATGCTGACTTTGACTAATATTCTCTCTCAGAAGTTCATGGTCGCTCATTATCTTGGTTCCTTTCTTCTTTTCAATGAACAATTGTTTAGCTACAAAAATCTCGATAACCATAATCTCAGAGTTTAAAAAACATCAGGTGGAAACACTTTTTCCTTCTGAACAAGGTAAAGGTATTTTTGAACACAGAAAATATTTTTCATTACAAACATGGTATCTTCTCATCATAAAAACTTTAAGTAAAAATAGGTAAAATAAAATATAAAGGTACCCCATTCCCTTCTCAATCCTTCCCCCAAAACCACCCCAATCCCACACTCATGGATAACCATTGCTTAAACATAATTTTAATAGGACTGAATAAGCAGAACACATTTTCTTAAGATGTTTTTAAGATATTAAAAAAGTATATCTTATCAGAGAAAGAGAATTAATTTATATCTTGCCCATTTTAGACGGGCAGAAAGAGATAACACTGGCACAACATGGATTCAATGTTATAAAGAGTTTTATAAAGGAGAATAAGACACAAGGTAAAAAAAACTTCTGAGAGAAAAGTGTACCCCTAGATAGGAATTCAATTTCTTGGGGAGGGGGAAATTAAGAAGAGATTCAGTATTACCAAGTTTTAAGAATTGAAACTTCCAGAGAGAAGTAGAGATAGAGTGTGGTTCACACACCATGGGAAATGGCTCACTCAAGGGAATGTGAAAAGGGCGTCAGCAGATTGGTAACAAGGGTCCTCCATGGCTGCCAGTGAAATGAAGAAGACAGTTGGCAAGATTTGATCTCTGGATGCTCAAGGTCAAGCCCTCGGGCACAACCCATTTTGCACAGAGGCAAAGGAATAGTGGGATGGACTGAAAATGGCTACTAAGAAGAAAATATTAAGCAGACAATAGAAAGCAGGACATGAGAAGAGGGATATTAATGACCCCAATAATACATTTTCTTTTTATTAATTGAAGATGATAATTATAACTAGAGGGTGTGGCTAAGAAAATAAAGACAAATGATGTTTACTATGTAGAGCACATCTGAAAACCTTCCTGGTTTTTGTTTATGGCTACAGCTGTTTGCAAAGCCTATTACTGATTTGAACTAGGCTTCTTAGAATTTCTTTCTCTCAAAAGAGCCCTAAAGGCATTTTGCATGAGAAAACATTTGAAAATAAGATCCTGCACAAGCTTTCACAGGACTAATTACGGGTTGAGCCCATTTAGGAAGGAGAGAAAAATCCTTCTTAAGGGGAAGTGAAAAGAAAAATGGGGAACAAAACTGTCAGGAAGAGGTAGGCTAGAGATGTTTATGTTCAGTGACTTTGTTTTATCGGTTTCTTAGTGTGGTGTGAAAACAATTAATAGACGATGATTGAATAGGAAGTGGTGAAGTGGAGAGAAGAGAATGAATTCAACAAAATAAGGTTAAGCTAGTTTTGTTATTATTGTTGTTAAACAGTTATTATTCATTGAACTAGGTTTTTTTTTAAAGTATAGGAATTTTAAAGAATAAGAGTTGATACGTAGGAACACATAACACTTATTTTGTTATTTATGTTTTTAAACTTTAGCAGCACTTTCCCCACTAGAATATGTTGCATCATTAGGTGGAAATCTGGTTTTGAAAAGTCACCAACAGGTATTTCCTCCGTTCTTAAAACTGGAAGGGAGGATTTAGAGCAAGCATTTCTTCAAGGGGGCAGCCTGAAGCCAGTATGGAACAGAGGGAATGTTTAATACAAAGTGGCAAACTTAGCTGTTCCCCCCCCTCCACACACACACAACTGGTTCTAAACTTAAATGGCGATTTAATTGAGTAACTCTTTGGACAGACATCACATGCGTATTAGCTGCATGATTAAAAAAACAAAACAAACAAACAAACAAACCTCCTTGCATTTCAGTCTGTTGAATATCAGGAGGCCCTCTTATGGTTAGAATCCTCTTGATTATAAGGAACAGTGTGGTCACATGGTGACACCAGGAGAATATGATCTCTAGGCGATGGGGAGGGTAAGAACAAAGGCAGCTTTGGGCTTTGGTTACATTCTCTCTTCTTCTGTCCTGCTCTTCCCTTCTTCTCCCCTCCCCTTCCTTTCGTCTCCCCTTCTCTCCTCTCTTTTTCTTGGGAATTTTCTTCTTTCTTCTGTCTACTCAGGAGTCCAAAATGGCTTCTCCTGGATAACCCACCTTGTCTCCCTTCTCTCTGTGCATTTGCCTGTGCTGCATCTTCACCCTGGACTGTTCTCCCTCCTCTTAGCCTAGAGACATCTTGTCTGCTCCTTCAGAGTCTTCTCAGGTGCAACCTTTTCTAAGTAGCTGCCCTTCATCCCCCAAGGCTGGGAACCTGTGAGCTCCCAGGTTCACTGGTGCCCACCATTTCATCTTAGGTCTTTCTATGATACTTGCATTGTGATCGCCCAACCACTTGTGCCCTTCTTTCACTGCACTGTGAGCCCCAAGAACGTAGGACTGTCTTTTGTGGTCCGGGAACTTTACACAGAGCACGGAAGCATCTGTGAAAGGTGTGCCCTAGGGTTGTGTAGTGCCCCTCTGACTAGGAGCTCAATAAGCACTTATTGAATGAATGAATGAATGAATGAATGAGTAAATAAAGGAATTGATTACTCACACTTCTGAATTACACATAAATTGTTTGTGTTATCACAACACCTAGTCTTCCTCATCACGGCGTGCATCAGATTTACTTGGGTCTGGGGTTTGAGTCCAGAAGAATTCCATAGTGCAAATCAGTACAGCACTAAGTAAAACTGTACTGAAATGGATAGAAAAGGACCCTGACTCATCTATTGTCTTGAATTCCTTGACAGAGGATCCCAGTGGCTGTGGTAACCTGGCTGGCAAAGAAATAGGGCACCTGCAGAGAGATGGCTCAAGAAGAGTGGTTTCGTCCGTATCCAGGAGACAGGTCTACTTTGGATAGCAAATGGTATTCCTCTTGAAAACTTCCATTCCCAACTGGAGAAATTCATAATGTGTAAAGAAAATAATGATTTTTGATTGATAATTTTGTGATCTTAAGAATATTCCCAGAAGGCACTTTAGTGTTCATCCTCTCACCAGGCTCATAAACTGTTATCTTGGGTCTTTAGCTAGACTGCAGAAATTGGTTTTAATGTTTCTGATTTGATTGATTCATAACAGGTGAACACCACAAATTAACCATATCTACAATGCAAAAATGGTCTATTTCTCATTTACTGGTTCCTCCAGGAGTCCATTACTACCCACTTTCTTTTAGGCTCATGCTTACCTGTAAAAGGAGAGTGAAAATGCAGGTTTAAACCCTAAAGTATTTCACAGTCTGGTATATAGGTAACCCTATGCTAACTCTTCTCCGTAAGCACCAGATCTAACTGCTGAGTTATAGATATCATATTCCCGGGGGCTTATTGTGAATTCTTGGGATAGTAACACCAAAAAAAAATTATGTTCTATTTCTAATTGGAAGTAGAAGGGGATAAACTACATTTCTTTGATGAGAAGTAGGATTTCCCTGCCAAAGCTCATGGGGAAATTTTTGGCTTACATGATTTTGCTGCCATTACCATGGAGGTCAGAAGGTCCTCAGGTATAAGAAACCCATTTTCAGTTGTCAAACTCTGTACCAATTTGGGATTAATTCCTCTCTTGGCTAGTTTCAGTGCCCTTGTCCATAGTTATGATTGTCTCTCAAGCATCCTTTAGTCAAAATAAATAAGTACAAAGAAAATCACCATGGTAGCCTGAGGGACATTCCTTACACAAGAGCACAGAGGAGTATTCAAGAAACAAATGGGGATCTGGAATGGGAAGACCGGAGAGAGAATCAGGTCCGTCTCAATTAAAGATGGCTATTGAAATAGTGAGCCTCTAACATCCGTAACTGCATAGAATTTCATTGTTATGATATGAACCCATGTGGATACCCACTAAATATTCTGTTTTGTTAATTTCAACTCTAGCTTTTGGGTTCTGGGATGTTTTAGATTAGACAGAAGCTGAAAAGAGGTAGCTTACAAGTAAATTATTTCCTTTTGTGGTATAAATAACCCAACCGGTGGTGTGTTGGCTGATGGTAATGGTCCAAGCTAAGATTTGTTATTTCCTGGGTTAAGATTTTTCCAGAACCACATTTAGGAGCAACTGCATCCTTTCTTTATTAAGGTTTGAACTATAGGAGGAGGAATGGAAAAAAGGGAAACTTATCTGTCAGCAGGGTCACTAAATACTCCATTCCAGAAAGCCACTGGCACTTGGTCAGCCATTCAGAGGTGAAGGCCTCAGGACACCTGGATCAGGTGTTTCCTTCCTTACCTTACAGTACAGGAGCTAAATACCCAGAAAATATCGAATGTGAACTGACCAATCAGCCTCCCATATTCCCATGTAAATCACCCATTGGGCATCCGGTGGTGCCAAGAATAGTCTTGTAGCAAAAATATCAGCTCTACCTTCCAGTCCCTGCTGCCTAAAATACCACCGTGAAAGATTTTTATCTTTGTAATGAAGAATTGAGTTCATAAGCCACAGGTTTTGGACTGTGTCATTGTCTTATTGTGGCTAGTCATTTTAACTTGCCCCAGTTTCTCATCTATAAAATATGATTAATAATGCCATCTTTCAAGCTGTTGTAAGGATTAAATGAGATATTAGTTACCTTTGAACTTTGGTACACATGAAAATTATCTTGAGCGCTTGTTAAAAATGTAGATTCTCAGGCCTCCTTCAAAAGACAATATATATTGAGGTATTTTGCAAATGTAAAGAATTGTACAAACATAAATAATTGCTCTTGTCATCCTGAGCATTCCTGAAAGGATTGTCACTGAGTGGGAACCAGCCTGTTGCACATCAGGGCATGGAGTGGGGTTAAAGGGACTAGCACTCACTGAATATCTAATATGGTCTATGCCCATTTCATATATTATATAATTTCATTATATGAGGTACACTTAGTATTCCCATTTTACAGATGAGGAAACTGAGGCTGAGAGCAGTTAAGATTCTTGTTCAGCATCACACAGTTGAACCTGCTTTACTTACCCCCAAAGTCCAAGCTCTTCCCACTATACTAGAAATAATTCATTAATTATATATGAATTCTTTCTAAGTGACCCTAAGCAGAGACCAGACTTTTAGAGGAGGAGAGAAAGATACAAATAAGTACTCAAAGTGTGGGTCCCAGACCACCAGCTTTAGCATTGCTCTGGGATCTTATTAGAAGAGCAAACTCGTGGGCCTTACCTCTGACTGCTAGATCAGAAACTCTGGAAGGAAGGCCCAGAAATCTGGGTTTGAACAAGCCCTGCAGGTGATTGTGATGCGTGCTCATGTCTGACAACCTCTGCTAAGACCGGAGGCACTGAGTGTGCATGTCTATGTTGAGGAGAGGACCCTGGAAGAGTGAAGGGGAGGGGCAGCATAAGGCAGGAGGCACCACAAGAAGGGGGCAGGTAAACTGAAGGTAGAGATGGGAGAGCTCAAAGAGCTCACCTTCACTCTTGATCTCACCTTCACTCAGTCTCACCATGGGGCCCCAGGCAGGATGTGACTGTAGTCTACACACTCCATGCCAGGGAAGCAAATGGCATCAGGAGAGTCTTCGATAAATCAAAGGATTTGCTAAATATCTGAGCTAATCATTCATTCATTTTACTTAGGGCACTGGAGATTTAAGGCAAGTTCAATATGAGAAGTTTCAACCAAATATCAGAATGATCTCATAATGAATGGAAACAGAAAGTATACATTCAAAAACTTTTCCCCTTTACTTTTTGCTTTTGTCTCACTTCTCCTCATCCCCCACTCAAAAAATACTATTTGGTCATCATTGGAACTATCTTGCTCCCTTTCAAATTAAAAAAATTTTCCCTCAAAAGTCGAGATTTAAAAAGAGTGACTGCAGGGGCCGGCCCGGTGGCTCAGGCGGTTAGAGCTCCGTGCTCCTAACTGCGAAGGCTGCCTGTTTAATTCCAACATGGGCCAGTGGGCTCCCGACCACAAGGTTGCCAGTTCAACTCCTCGAGTCCCTCAAGGGATGGTGGGCTCTGCCCCCTGCAACTAGAAATGGCAACTGGACCTGGAGCTGAGCTGCGCCCTCCACAACTAAGACTGAAAGGACAACAACTTGAAGCTGAACAGCACCCTCCATAACTGAGATTGAAAGGATAACGACTTGGAAAAAAGTCCTGGAAGTACACACTGTTCCCCAATGAAGTCCTGTTCCCTTTCCCCAACAAAATCTTAAAAAAAAAAAAAGAGTGACTGCAAATCAATTACCAAGTAATAGGAGGCTTAAGAGAGAATTAGAAAATAAATATCCTTAAGGATGGAATGACTAAAATGCAGTGTTTGAACTCACTGCATAAGACCAGGAATGCACATTAACCATAAGCATATAGGAAACTAGGAAATTACTAAATGTGACAGAAATGGATTCTTTCATTGAATTTCTTAACATTTTAAAAATGTAGTTTTTGGGCACACAATGAAAAATTCCCCTCTTACCTCTATCCTCCAACCACTCAACTCCTATAACTATAGGCCACCAAGATCATCAGTTTACCATAAGTCTTTCTAGAGATAGTTCACACATTTAAACATTTTATATGAATTTCAGAATAATACACAGTCTTCTGCATCTTATTTTTTTTAAAACCTAATAATATATCTTTCAAACCATGTAAATATATCTTATATAAAAATATGAACCAGAAATAGCAGTGCACCTTCTGAAAGAGTATCCCCAGAATAAAAAAGTATTTTAATGTAACTTTCTCTTCTATGAAATAGTGCTGCATTCACAAGCATTATACAGAGGGTGCTAAAAAAATGTATACACATTTTAAGAAAGGAACAAAACTGTATTAAAATTGTAATACTCAATATATCCCAATAACAAAAGATGAATACAAGTTACGTGTATACATTTTTTTGGTACCCCCGGTATTTAACTCTGTCATCTCTTGGTGATCTCTTGCTGTTAGAGAGAAACAGGAGGAAATGAATTGGTGTCTCTGGTAATTATCCTTGGGCTGGGTGGCTGACAGAGGAGGCTTCCACATTTCAGTATCAGGTCTTGACCTTCGCAACTCCAGAAATATCCCTTTATTTCATCAGGAGTTGTTCCAGCTCAGTGGAATTCTAAGAAAAAACTTATAAAAGCCCATTTTAAACAAAACTCAAAAAAGTCAAGTGGACTTCTGTTGACGGGTGAGTCCTGTTTCTTCTGTAGGTAAGTCTGTAGGTAACTCTGCTTTTATGGAATATCTTCTAGATAGAAAACCAAATCACTATCTAGAAGGTATTCCATAAGAGCAGAGTCAGAGCCTGAGGCATTAGATGGGCAGTATTATTGGCTTTTGCCATTGAGCTACTCATAACTTTTGGTAAGGAAACTCTGACCTTGTGTAGCTATTTTTTCTTGAATAGTTATTACTTATGCTTATCATATGCCACACACTTTACTCCTGAGATTGCATTCAGTTCTTATACAATACTATGAGGTAAGTCTAATCCATATGTTACAGATGAAGAAACTGAGGCTAAGAATGGTTAAACAACTTGCCTAAAGTCACAGGAAACCCCTAAATAATCTTCTCCACTCTCTCTTTATAATCTTTGGGCAAACCCTCCAATTAACACATTCATTCCTCACACAGGCTAAAGACTCTTGGGGTCACAGTTCCCTTAATTCCCAGTCCAGATGGCACACCCTACTTCACTAGCAACCATCCACTCATGCATCCAGCATCATTGGCTCCTTGGATGCTAGAGATACAAGTATGAAGGGGCTCTCACTTGGGGCCCTTGTCTAGGGCTGAGAAAGACCTATAAACTAATATTTACAATGCAAATGCTCTCATAGAGACAAGGTGTGTCAAACATTACCTGAGGGTGTCAAGAAATGGTTACAATGGCTAACATTTATTGACCACTTACCACATGCCAGGAACTGCTCTAATTTTTTTACTCTTATTTAATCATCTCAACAATTCCCTCAGGGAGACACTATTATTATGCTGTCTTACTGATGAGAAAACAGTCACAGAGGTCATGTAACCAGCCGCAATGGCACACAGCAGAAGCTAAGCCTCTCCATTATGTTTTTCATAATTCCATTCAGAGGACAACATATCTGAGTTTTGGGGCACCTTGCCATGACTCTTAAGAGCTAACTGTGTTATAGCTAATGTTTGATGATGTGATATCTAGGGTAGTTTCTGTGGAGAATGAATGAAGTATGAAGGTGCTCAAGGAAACTGCTTTGATTTTTAACAGTGTGGTCAGCTCACTCTTGAAGGAGAGATTGAGGGGGGGAGAGTTAACTAGGTAGAGACGTAAGTCATTTTCAGAACTGATAACTCATTTCCTTTAGCGTGTGGTGCTCTTGTGCCTGGATTAGCTTTTCACTCCCTACACTGGCCACCCAGGCTTCCCACTGGGAAAAGCCCTATTTTGCAGCTAGTCAAAGACTATATCCCTCAATCAGCCAGTTGGCTCTCCAACGTGCGATAGTGGTCACAGGGGGAACTAACATGACTCAACATGACCCATCACCGCCACCAGAAAACTAATGCAAACCAAGACTAACTGGCTCTGATTTCCTGGTCTCATTTATCCAAAGAGCAGTACGATCTCATTGATCCTAAACGAATCCCCTCCAGAAAGGAGATTTCGCAGAAACACATAAATGTGCAAGGTGAACAGGAATCCACATTTCACCTGGGTGGAACCTGTGAGGAAAGAGGATTCAGGAGGCATTTTGAAATGGGTAGGGCTGGAATGTAGTGTAGCCTGGGAAAGGAAGACAGAAATGGTCTATCTGAGGAGAAGGTTGGATATCTATTCTCAGAGACGGACAAAAGGTAGTAGTCAGGGGAGGAAGTCAGGGGAGTGGTGGCATTTTGGGGGCAGTTGCCACTCTCTAGGTTCCCTGTATGAAACTGGCCTCTTTTCAGACAGCAGGGGCCCCCAATTGCTATTTCTAAATTACACAACCCTATTCTTTTTCAGCCATAGCTGATTGGTCCAGGGGACTTCCTGACCTCAATGGAGCCAATTAAATTTGTCTCTGAGGAATTTGGAAGTTTGAACTGAAAAGTACAGATCTCAGGAATACATGCTGTTGAGTGAGGGGAGCGGCCTGGAATGGTTGCTAATGACTTATTTATTTATTTATTTATTTATTTATTTATTTATTTATTTATTTATTTATTTATTTATTTACCTACCTATTTAAGTTGGCTAGGGTTGATTTCTGTAATTTGGGATTAGAAGAGCCTTATCTAAGACTCTCAGAAAGCTGGCAAACACCTCTTCAGGCTTCGGTGCTATCATTCCAATTCTGATTGAAGGAAACCAATTTCTTTTAAGTAAGATTGACAGCTTAATTGGCTAAAAATTAAGAGTCCGTTAAAGTCTGAGACTACTTGAGAGTGAAAACCAAGAAAAGTGATCTCTCTCTTTTTCTCTTATCACCTGCCTCCCCTCCCTCCAAATCATTTAAATTACATTTCAAGGAATAAGATTAAGGTCCAACTGTGATTGACTCCATACAGGGGTGGCTGAGAAGTCTGCCACCTGATGATGGCTATGATTTCTAGAACATGCTAGTGGCTACTAAGCCAGACTTACTGCATCAGAATATCTACAGAATAACTAGGGCTCAGGAACATGTTTGTTAAACATGCTCTCTCATTAAATTTTATGTTACTTCTTAGATAGATTATATATAAACCAGTTATCTTGGGTAATTCCAGTTCTTTCAAAACATTTACTAATCATTGGCTTACTGTATTAGTTTCTTAGGGCTGCTGAAACAAATTAGCACAAATTAGGTGAGTAATCTTAACTTGATTATATCTGTAAACACCTTATTTCCAAATATGGTCACATTCACAGGTTCCAGGGATTGGGACTTGAACATATCTTCTCGGGGACACAATTCAACCCACACTTCCCACTGACTATGTATGTTGTTTTTAATTTTTTTTCCAAATGATAATGCTGGAGTGAAGATTCTTTTCTATAAATCTTTGACTTCACCTTCTCTAGTTATTTCTCTCTGATAGGTTACAAGAAGTGAGTGATGGGTCAGAGGGAGTATCAATTCGAGTCCAATCAGGAAAACAAAAAATGCTCTGTTTACAACAATGGGGAATTCATGCAAAAAAACTGATTACACGGGTTCTAGATGGCTGATGGGTGAGAAGCCATCCAGGGAGCTGAGGTTACCCACCACTCCTGTGACCACCAGGGCTCATGGGCATTGATGGAATCTAGAACCACAGCAGGATGTTGGGCAGGAGCTGAATCTCCAGCTTTCAGGTACCACCCAAGGCAAACAGGGGGAGACCTGCTTTCTCCTTTCCACCCATCAGCCAGCTTCTCACTAGTACCTCCCACGGCCAGGTGACCAGGGAGCCTGAAGTCCATGACTCACGGGGATCCGGGCTCTGTAATTCGGAGCAGACCAGAGGAAGGCAGAGGAAGCAGCCTAAGGGCCAATGGACAAAGACTGGCACAGGTGTGTGGAAGTCTAAGGGTTTGCTATGTAGCTAAATGCTTTCTAGAAAGTGTCTACCAATGTACAATCTCACCATAATATAATAAATGAGGACCTGTCTTGTAACACTCTTGCTAGAACTGTGTACTTTAGTTTAACAAAGGACATTTCCCCCTCACTTCAAAGGCAATACATATGCATTGTAAGAAATCTGGAAACTAGAAAAGCAAACAGAAAAATATTAAAATATTAAAATCCCCTCTAACTTGATCACTCAGTGACAGCCACAGTTCACAAGTGCCTCATAAACATCAGTGAGTACTCAGACACTGAGTGGAATTATGTATGAATTGCGCTATTACATGCAAAGTGCGAGTTGTCATTCACAAGGGTTCATTTTCTTTCTGAACTTTGAAACTTGTCTTTGATATTTGTTCTCCTGAGCTCTTGAACTTACATCACTGTCAAAACATGCAGCATGATGCAACTCAAAAATCCAGCAATGGATCCCACAGATTCTGCCCTCTTGATCCCCCGGCTTGGTGATTCAGCTTGCTGGATGGCAAACAGGCAGAAGACCTTTTCTCCTTGGTTCCTATCCCCAAGTCCAGCCCAGTATGAGGCTCATAGTAGGTATCGTGTGTGTGTGTGTGTGTGTGTGTTTGTGTGTGTATTTAATGATAAGACATTGAGTACACGAGTACTGTCTTTGAAGTTAACCACGTCAGCACACTCAGCATTATATAAACTCAAAAGTAAGATAGGGGAATCATTTTCTCACAGGAGAACAATAAAGTGACCACCCCTGGCAGTGTTCTCAGAAACAGAGGAGGTTCGCCTCGGGCTCGGAAAGGTGCCACAGATGCTGAAGTTTACCCTTCCTCAGGCGAGGCAGCCTCTTTAGGTCTGTGACTACACAGATTTAAAATAAAGGAATCCATGAACACATCCAGGGTTCAGATCAAAGGACAACATCACCTTGCATAACTGGAAACCTACAGGCCCTGCAGAAAGGAAGCAGTTTGCTCATGTTCGTTTACAGACAGCTGAGGCAGAGCCAGCCACTTGTCCCTGGCCCTCAGCCGTCGGCTCACACTAGCAGAGGCTCAGCAAATCAAAGACAGAGACTGCCTTCCCACCGCTGGACTCGGATTTGTATTTTCTTTCCCCACGTAACTAAAATGAAGACAGAAAAGCCCCATGGGCACTATAAGGGATACGAGGCATTTTGCAACTTTACTGAGCCTTTGAAATAACTTCCAGACACTTATTTTCCAAAAGAGACAGGCAGGCAGAGTCCAGCATAATGTTTGATGTCATGTCACTTCCTAGGTACTCAGGAAAGAATTATAGCTTTATAACATGTACCAGTTGTAACAGACAACTGCAGCTTCAAGAACAAATTCTGGCCCCAACGTCCCATTTGGGAGGGTCAATATCAATCTAATATCTGCAATTTTTCATGTTCTCCTTTGCCTTTGGCTGGCACCTGCACAGTGGCTCCTCCTAGAAGTGTCTCTGAGATGTGTGCACACGTGTGTGTGATTGTGTGTGTGTGTGCATGTGTGTGTGCATGTGTGTGCATGTGTGTGTGTGTGCGTGTGTATGTGATTGTGCGTGTGTGTGCGTGTGTGGTTGTGTGTGCGTGTGTGTTCAGGGGACGGGAAAAACATCTGCTTCTCACTCCACCCTGGACCCCTTGACATCACTGGCCTTCGCTGCACAGCACTGCTGTTGAGGGCTGGCCCTGTTTGTTGGTCAGGCCGCTCCAGACAAGTTCCAGCAGATCTCTGCCTTCACTAGCGGCCTGGACAGAAGGGCCCAGCCTTGCTCTGAAGGCTGGCAGAGTCATTTGGCATCTGGCCTCTGCAGGCATTACACGGAGCCTGTAGGGCCGGACCCTGCCCTGTGAAGAACCTGCAAGGACTCCCTCTCTCCCAGTATCCTGGAAACCAACGACCCCAATAAGAAACACTCTCCTCTTTTATCTTTCAAACACAAAAGGCTTTCTCCATGCAGGGAGATCTGGGCCTTTGAAAACAGGGCCTCTGCAGTTGTCTTTCTGGGGTCTGCTGCTTTTCTTCTGTGAGAGAGAGAGAGAGAGAGAGAGAGACAGAGAGAGAGAGAGAGAGAGAGAGAGAGAGAGAGACAGAGAGAGACAGAGAGAGACAGAGAGACAGAGAGAGACAGAGAGAGAAAGAGAGAGACAGAGAGAGAGAGAGAGAGAGAGAGAGAGAGAGAGAGAGAGAGAGAGAGAAATAATCCAACTCTCACAACTACCCTAAAAGGTAGGTATTATTTTTATCCCCATTTTATAGACAATGAAATTGAGATCACACAGCTAGTTACTGGCAGAGCTGGGATTTAAACCCATGCATTCTAGCTCTAGAGTTCCATGTGCTTAATCACTCAGCTAGTGGTTCTCAAACTTGAACATGCATTAGAATCCCAGATGGACTGTTCAAACATAGATTGCTGGGTATTTCTAATTCAGGTGGCCTGGGATGGGCCTGAGAAGTTGCGTTTCTAGCTATTTCTTAGGTAACACTAGGGCTGCTAGTCTGAGAACCATTAGTTGGTGCTAACTGAATCTTTCACTTGATCCCCATTTTTGAGTTGCCTGCTTTGTTGCCTGCCTGGTACCCCAACTCCTCAGGAATGGGACAGCTCCAAAACCAGAAATGACTGGGTCCCACTCTCTGCTCTCAGATGCCCCGATACTACTTGTTTTCCTGGACCTCTGCCTATTGTCATTTGTAAGATGTTTTTTCTTGGCTTCAGTATATAGTCTTGGCCATTTTTGTGCTGGTCATATCCAACAAAAGACCTTTTTGATGCCTCAAAACTTTTTCATAAACTCTGACTCATCTTTTTTCTTGGCTTCAGTCTTCTAGCTGTGATTTTTACTCTTACACCAATCTTTCTTTTTCCCTTTAGTAATGCAGTGTTCTCCGATCGTGTGTGTGTGTGTGTGTGTGTGTGTATGTGTGTGTGTGTGTGTGTGTGTGTGTAGTATTTTATAGTCTGATTTCACTGAAGTGGCCCATTAGCCTCTCATTTGCTTTCCTACATTCCCCTCTTTTTCCCTTCACAACAATATCATTTTTAAAAATCATATCTTTCAGGTTTATTTTGTTTTTGGAGAGTCTTAATACCTATCTCTTCTTTGAGTTTTTGAACTCTCTGATAGATGCCTCATTATGCCCTCTGGTTTCCTCTGGGCTGGCACACGATGATAAGGGGTGTCATATTCAAGTGAGTGTATGGATGTCATACTCAATGCGGTTATAAGGTTGGTAGCAGAAGCAACAGACTTTGGCTAAGTTAAACAAAAATGGAATTTGTTGGGAGGGTTACCAGGAAGCTCACAGATTGATAAGAAGATTCAGAACAAGGCTCTGAAACAGACAAAACCAGGGTGGCTCCAGGATTCACTCAGCAGAAATCATTCTGTCCTTGTGTCAATCTATTTAAGATGAAAAGTCCTAGGAAAGACAGTGAGTCTGATTGGCCTGGTTAAGTCTGATGCCGGTCCCTTGGCTAGGGGAAGGCAGGGGACCCCGACTGACATGCCCAATAAGACTGCTTACAATGGTGGGGAGGAAATCACTCCAGAGGGAACTGGGGTGTGGTCACCTGTACGAGGGTGAATGCACGATAAAATGCTGAAGAACAAATTGTCCTCTAGCTACTGTCTCCCAAAGTTCACCTCACTTCCACTTTACCAATAAGTTCTACCATTTTTCTCACAGTTAAGCATTGGCCAGCTTTGCCTTTATTGATCCATTTGCTTCTGAAAAAGGGTGTTGTTAGCAAGGGGCATTAGGAATTTATGAACTGCTCTGTTTTTAGTGAGATGAGACTTCCCACAGGTGTCTGAATAGTGGAAGTCCCAGGAATACTAGTAATCTCTGTGCTAGTTTCAACAATACCTCTGAGATTCTACTTACTTTGTGGTCCCAAATCTTTTAGGAGTATCAACAAACAAATGCATTTACCTCATATTAATATATTGAATTACTTGAACAATCATATTTTAGGCTTATTATAAAAACATTGGAAATCATAAATATCGTTTCTGAATCTTTCCCATTATTTCCTTCTGGAAATTATTAATTGTCCCCTCAATAACATTAATAACCTGTTCTCTGTGGGTGTTGACTATGGACCTCCTGATGCTCTCTCTCATCTTACTCTCATACCTGGTACCCTTCATAATATTTGATGTTACAGTTTTGCGTAGCCTTTTTCTCCCTCCCCACAGCTTCAGGAATGTCATTTATCTTTATCCTATCAAATGTGTTCCTTCCAGGCTTCATAAGTGGCCCTCAACTTTTGCCAGAAATTTATGTCAGCCACGTAGCTAGTTGCTCGTTTCTCATGAACATCTTCTTTAAAGACAGAATCTTTAACAAATAGTTTTCAAAAATTATTGTGATGGCTAGTTTTTAAATTTCTTATCTAGATCAGAGATATGTAAGTTTCTTCTAATTGTACCACTTACTCCTATGTGGTAGTTGAGTTAAGGCAGGTTCTCCTTTTCAAACATCCTCCAAGCAGATAACCCAGTTCTAAATGGGTCAGAACAGGTTAGCTGCAGTCATCTCCTTATCCCTCCCTACAGATAAGCTTCCCGAAACACATCTTCCACTTGGAAAATCACTGGGCATACTCATATAGATATTGAAGGAGTAAGAGCAATTCTTAGAATCATTGATTAATAGACAAAGTCTTAGGAGGTGGTGATAGTGGTTGGAAGGATGAGATTAAGGGAGTAAACGGTAATAGAAAAGAACAAAATTCCTTGATAAGTTTTTCTATAAAATGAATTTTCTCATATTTTCTTGGAGATCTCCATTGCCTAATAAATCACACTGATGGTAGAACTGGAAGATTATTTTTTAAAGCTTCTGACTTGCAGGAACCATATAAAACTGAGGCAGGGCAAACAAATAGTCCTAATGTCATATGTAAGTGTCATCAACCCCAGAAAGACTTGGCCTTTATTAGAGAAGTTTGGTGACTCTTGAGAAGCCACCGATGCCAAGATAAGTGCAGCGCCCCATTGGGATTTTACATTGGAACATGACATGGAGATGCCCCCTCTTAAAATAATTTATTTTTAAATTATAGTTGACGTACAATATTATATTAGTTTCAGGTGTACAACATAGTGATTAGACATTTATGTATCTTATGAGTGATCTTCATAATAAGTCTAGTATCTATCTGCCTGTCACTGTACATAGTTATTATGGCATTATTGGTTATATTACCTATGCTGGACATTAAATCCCCATGATTTATTTTATAACTAGCAGCTTGTACTTCTCAATCCCCTTCACATTTTTTCACCCATCTCTCTCTCACCCTCCTCTGTGGCAACCATCAATTTGTTCTCTGTATCTATGAGTCTTTTTCTGTTTGTAGCCACTATGGAAAACAGTATGGAGGTCCTCAAAAATAAATAAATAAAACTAGAACTACCATGTAACTCAGCAATTCTACTTCTGAGTCTTTATCCAAAGAAATCTAAAACACTAACGTGAAATTATATATGCACCCCCATGTTCACTGCAGCATTATTTACAATAGCCAAGATATGGAAGCAACCCAGTGTCCATCAATAGACAAATGAATAAAGACGAGGTGGTATATATATACAATGCAATATTACGCAGCCATAAAAAAGAACGAAATCTTGCCATTTGCAACAACATGGTTGGACCTAGAGGGTGCTACGCTAAGTAAAATAAGACAGATAGAAAAAGACAAATACCATGTGATTTTACTTATATGAGGAAACTGGGGGAAAAATGGTCTTTTCATTTCAGAGACATATTAATCTGGAAATTTGTCATTTGCCCATGACTTAGTTTTCTTTAATCCTGAATAGGTGTTTTCACTTGTTTTGATAAAATGCACATACGTAATTTTGTACATCTAGTATTTCAGTGGCGTTCAAACTATTTTAATCGTGACCAACAGTAAGAGAAACATTTACATTGCAATTCATCCAACCACCCATCTGTCTATATACATCTAAAAAAAATGGTATCACCAAAAGCACTAAGCCTTATTATGCATAATTTTCGGATATTTTCTATCCTAGTTTATTCCATTTTATAAAAATGCTAGTCTCAACCCACTTGATTTCACGACCCATTAGCGGGTCACAACCCAGAGGTGAAAAACATTGCTGTCTATGCCACCCCACAGGCCTGGGGTAAAATTCAGCTGTTTGCCTTGTGTAATAAAAATCTTAAAAGCCTGTGCTGTCTGCTTGCTAAATTGCTGCTTTAAAAGTTAAAAATTATCCTTGCTAAATGTACTGGAAGCAACATAAATCTGAGACTTTCTCAGAAGTTGGCATTGACATGCTGTAATTTGGTGCTAGTGCTGGGAATATCAGTAAGTACACCTGGCTCTGTCATTCTGCTTGATTGTTTGTCACAGTTGGGGAGGTATTTTCCCTCCAGACGCCCTTTGATGCAGTCAATGAAGAATATGCATGCTAGTCAGCTCTGGCCAAGAAACTTTCCCTGTAGCTGACTGGGTTACACGGCAGAGAGAGGCGTGTGTGTCTCTGTCACTCAGAAGAGCGATCTGTTGTGTGGGGGAAACCAGGGGAATGGAGTAAAATGAGAAGGTAAGGGAAGGGGGGCAGGTATGGGAGATTCTCCCTCAACTTACGCCATTACCCCCAAAGTAGCATCAATGCTCCCACATTTGTGTGCAGGTCCGCTCAGGAGGATAGGGGAGAGAAACTGCCATGGTTTGTAAGTAACCTGTATGTCAGATCCTGCTCTAGACACATTCTGATGTGGTCACTGTAGAAAGTGTAATAGGAGCTAACATGTATTAAGCATTGTTCCACTTACATCTCACAATTCTATGAGGCGGATGCTGCACGATTCTCAATTTTGCAGATGAGAAAACTGAAGCTTAGAGAGGGAGAATAATTTCCTCCAGGTATGTCTCTGGTATAAGATGGAGCTAGGACTAGAGCCCCGGTCTGCCCAAGCCCAGAGCCTTTTCTTGTCACCACCACCCTCCCTCGTCTCTATTTGGCAGATAGAAAACCAGCTCAGAAAGGTTAGGTAGTCTGTCTAAGTTCACACAGCCAACAACAGGTGGCAGAGCTGGTATTCACATGGAGTCTGTCTTGATACCATGTTCTTTCTCTAGAGCTACTCAGCACTCCTGCATTCCAAACTCCCAATGACCTTGAATAATTTAAGGGGAGATGTGGTTCTTTTAGGAATGCAAGCTTGAAAGTGGTGGAGTGAAACGACCACGGGGTTGCTATTGAAAAATGCATATTTAGTGCTGATTCCCCACAAGTTTGCCAGGGGTGGAGGGTGAGGGGGTGGGTCTCAGGTAATCATCCTTTGTCTTCAGACAAGTAACGACGTGAACTCCCGTACTTTCTGAGCTCCCTAAGAATAAAACCTAAAGGTGTGAGGGCTTTGAAAAAATTTCAGTTCAAGATAAAGACTTGACTGTTATATTTCCTTCTTCACCCATGCACCTTATGAGAAGCCAAGAACAATGTTAACATCATTGCTTAGAAAAGTAGAAACAAGCTGCTGGAGGGCAGGACCTACGTTGCATGATTCTTAGAATACTTAGCACTCAAGTCGTTCTCTGCTGTTATCCTGTAAAGCTCCAGAAAAAGAATTTCTAGTGCCAGGGAAGACATTTAAAATGGAGGGAAAGGGGAGCTGTTTAAATGGACAACCTCTACCAATACCACTGAAGGCATTTAAGACATAGTTTTAATAGTTGTTAATATTATACATAATTAATTTACATGAGTAGAATTCTAGAATCATCACCCTAACAGGAACATAATTATTCCACTTATAATTTAGGCACTTTCTGTATATCTGATGTATTGTTATTTATTAGGGTACTTATATCAATAGCCTTTAATATAATGGCCTCACAAGATCACTTAGGACAGTGACTGTGTCTGTAGGGCTCATTCTGGTATCTCCACAGCCTCTCAGCCCGGAGCCTGTCACATAGCAGGTACTCAATAAACATTTATTGAATGAGTAAATAAAGTTTTGGTCCCCTTCCCCTTTAAATTTCAAATGGGAAAACAATGGTTGGCAAATACTACAAGAAAATGTTTAATTTTAGGAGTAAGTATCAGGTTTTGATGAATGAACAGTGTTCCATAGTTTTAAAGGCTAAATATAGGCTTCAATCACTAAATGACTGACATCAGTAATAAATTAGCCATATCGGTTCTTTCTCTCTAAACAAACAAATGTCTCGTAGAGGTTTTTTTGGTTTATTTGTTTTTCTGAAATTTTCCAGCTTAAAATTTTCAGGCTTGAAGAAGAGGATAGGTAGTCCCCAGGAACTTGAATACTGGTTGGATGCTTGTTCTACTGCATGTGCCCCACCCTCATCCAAATGGAAGACACAATTCGGCCCTACTAGTCACAGCAAGTCCCAGGAAAGATAAATCCCAATATTTTTTGGTACAAGCTTTACAAGGGCCAACTAAGAGTATAGCCACTTTACCATAGCTATTAGGTCACCTTGCAACTTGGGATCAAGGGAAAATAGGATCAGCACACCTCCCAAATGGACTGGTAAAACAGAATAAAACAACTGGAATAAAAACTTCTTTTAAAAAACTCAAGCAAAGTCCTTGACCTTTAAAGGATAGGAGGTATAAGACAACAGAAATAAAACCTACATAACCACTGTGGCATTCAGTTTCTATTTACAAGGAGAAAGCTCTAGTTCATCTTTTATTTTCTATTTGTATATTCATGAGAAAAAACAAGGATGTTATAAAACTGGAAACAGATTTCAGCATTAATAGCTGAACAGATAAAGAAATTTAAATGAATGGATAAAGAAGTTGTGGTATATATACACCATGGAATACTATTTGGCAGTAAGAAAAGATGATATAGGAACATTTGTGACAACATGGATGGATCTTGAGAGTGTAATGCTAAGTGAAATAAGTCAGTCAGAAAAAGCAGAGAACCATGTGATTTCACTGACATGTGGTATACAAACGAAAAACAACAAAAGAACAAAACAAACAAATGAGAAACAAAAACTCATAGACACAGACAATAGTTTAGTGGTTACCAGAGGGTAAAGGGGGTTGGGGGTGGGAGATGAGGGTAAGGGGGATCGAATATATGGTGATGGAAGGAGAACTGACTCTGGGTGGTGAACACACAATGGGATTTATAGATGATGTAATACAGAATTGTACACCTGAAATCTATGTAATTTTACTAACAATTGTCACCCCAATAAATTTAAAAAAAAGAAATTTAAATGTTTTAATTTTAAAAATTACAATCACAGTGAGATAACACTTTACTGAACCTATTAGAATGGCTATTATTAAAAAATGGAAAATTACAAGTGCTTGAGAGGATGTAGAAAAATGGGAACTTTTGTGCACTGCTGGTGGGAATGTAAAATGGTGTGGCCACTGTGGAAAACCACTTGGTAGTTTCTCAAAAGGTTAAACACTGAATTACCAAATGACCCAGCAATTTCACTTTCAGGTATATACCCCAAAGAATTAAAAGTGGGACTTAAATAGATATTTCTACACAAATGTTCATAGCAGCAGCATTCAAAATTGCCAAAAGATGAAAAAAACCCAATTGTTCATTACAAGATAGATGAATGGATAAAGAAAATGTGGTATAGGAAGGAGATCCAAGATGGCAAAGTAGGTACATGCTGTGCTTGCCTTCTCCCATGATCACATTAAAATTACAACTAAATTAGACAACAACCAACCTGGAGAACCATCTGAAGTCTGGCTGAACAGAAGTCCTATAACTAAGGATATAAAAAAGAAGCCATATCGAGACTGGTAGGAGGGGCAGAGACACAAAATGGGCTGGCCCCACACCTGTGTGTGGTGGTTGAGAATTGGCAGGGATATTTCGGCTGTGGAGGTCCCCTGGAAGAGCAAGGAACCCCAGCCCAGAGTACCATTGCAGGGAAGAAGAGCCCCCATGACAGCCAGATGTGGGGATTCAAACTGACCAGGTGAGACGGAAGGCTGCAGGAAACCCAGATAGCCTCTTAAAGGGCCGGCACAGATGCACTTGCTTATAAGCACTCACCTTGGGCTCCAGTAGAGGGACAATGACTTGAGAGGTGTCAGAGACAGGCAGAGGCTGAGTTGTGTAGCATCAGGGTGAGGACTGAAGGGAAAGTTGCCATTTCCCCTGTGTAGAATCCTGCTCCCGTGCAGCCAGCAGGTAGGCGCCATCTTTCCCGTGTTGAGCCCGCCCCCAAATGGCCAAATCTGAATTTCATTGGCCTGGTGAGCTCCGCTCACTCTACCCTGTTGATTCCCCAGAACGCCACCCCATGCAACTTGTGCAATGTCAGAGGCACTTTTGTGGCCAGCAGTCAGCCCAGCCTGCGCTGCACTATTTCATGGACAACTATCGGGGGTCTATAGGCCCCAGACAGGTGACAGATGGCCTCTGCATGCTCTGAGACTTTTGATGAGTAGCTTCAGGCTCAACACTGGCACCTATATATACATTAACGTAGTGAACACCACTCGTCTCACCCTGGGGATTCCCTGAGACCCCCACCTCACCCAATTTGCATACTGCAAGAGGCTCTATCAGTGGCTGAGCCTTACCAGAACTGGCAGGCGGCATCAGGCTGTGGGATGCCCCAGGCTTTTTGCAGGACTACTGCAGGCCTGGTACTGGTGGCAGCCATCCTCGGTTCATAGCATAGCTTCCCACAAGCATCTCCAGGTGCAGCACAGGCAGCAACTAACAACAGATTGCTTTGTAGCTCCTACCAGGTAGTTCCTGGCCAGTCATAGGAAGTGGCTAACCTGGGCCTGCACTGGAGCCCCTCCCAAGAGGCTCCAGAACCAACATACTTGGAGGTTGGCTTCAGATCACCACAGCAGAACACCACCCAATTAGCCCCACAAGTGGCATACCCAAAGGGTGGTCTCAGCAGGCAACAGAGCCCATAAGCTGTGGACGTGGCCAAATCCCACAGCCAGTCAGCCTGAGGGTCAATCCCACTCACTGGCATGCCAACAGCAATCAGACTCAACTATAACAGGAGGGCACACACAACCTACATAAGGGACCCTCCTGGATACCTGGTGCAGGTGACCAGGGAGACTGTACCACTGGGCCCACAGGGCACCTACTGCATAAGGCCACCTGGCCAAGACTGGGAGACATAGCAGATCTATCTAATACATAGAAACAAACACAGAGAGGTAGCCAAAATGAGGAAACAAAGAAATACATCCCAAATGAAAAAATAGGAGAAAACTCCAGAAAAAGACCTCAATGAAAGGGAGGCAAGCAACCTACCAGATACAGAGTCCAAAACAATGGTTATAAGGAACTTAGATAGAACTTCAACACAGAGATAGCAAACATAAAAATAATATAGAAAGCATAAAAAATAACCAGTCAGAAGTGAAGAATAAAATAACTAAAATGAAGAATGCACTAGAAGGAATCACCAGCAGACTAGATGAAGCAGAAGATCAAATCCGTGATTTGGAAGACAAAGTAACAGAAAGCACCAAATTGGAACAGCAAAAGGAAAATAATAATAATAATAATAATAAAGAAATAAAAGGTATCCAACTTGGAAAGGAAGAAGCAAAACTGTCATTATTTGCAGATGACGTGCTACTACATATAGAGAACCCTAAGTATTCCACCAAAAAAACTATTAAAACTGATAAATAATCCAGTAAAGTAGCAGTATACAAAATTAATATTGAGAAATCAGTTGCATTTTATACATTAATAGCAAACTGTCAGAAAAAGAAATTAAGAAAACAATCCCATTTATAATTGCATCAAATCAAAACAAAACAACAACAAAAAACAACCCTAGGGATAAACTTAATCAAGGAGGTAAAAGACCTGTACTTGGAAAACTATTAGACACTGAAGAACAAAATTGAAGAAGATATAAATAAATGGAAGCAAATAATGTACTCATAGGAAAATTTAACATCGTTAAAATGTCCATACTACCAAAAGCAACCTATAGAATCAATATAATCTCTATCAAAATACCGATGGCATTTTGCACAGAACTAGAACAAATAATCTTATAACTTATATGCAACCCTAAAGGACCCTGGATAGCCACAGTAATCTTGAGACAGAAGAACAAAATTGAAGGTATCATACTACCTGATATCAAACTGTACTACAAGGCTATACTAATTAAAACTGCATGGTACTGGCATAAAAACAGACACATCGACCAATGAAACAGAATAGAGAGCCCAGAAATAAATCCATGCCTACATGGTCATTTAATCTATGACAAGGGTGGCAAGAATATACATTGGGGTAAAGACATTCTATTCAATGTTGAGAAAACTGGACAGAGACATGCCAAAAAAAGAAACTGGACCACCTTCTTATACCATATACAAGGATAAACTCAAAATGGATTAAAGACTTAAACGTAATACCTGAAACCATAAAACTCTTACAAGAAAACATAGGCAGTAAACTCTCTGACATTGCTCTTAGTAATAATTTTTTTCTGATTTATTACCTCCTCGGACAAGGGAAACAAAAGAAAAAAAATAAACAAATGGGACTACATCAAACCAAAAGGTTTTTGCACAGCAAAGGAAACCACAAACAAAACGAAAACACAGCCTGCTGAATGGGAGAAGATATTTGCCAGTGATACATCTGATAAGAGGTTCATATCCAAAATTTATAAAGCACTCATACAATTCAATACCCCCAAAACAAACAATCCAATTAAAAAATGGGCAGAGAATCTGAATAGACATTTCTCCAAAAAAGACATACAGATGGCCAATAGACATATGAAAAGATGCTCAGTTGCTAATCATCAGGAAATATGCAGATTAAAACCACAATGAGGTATCATCTCACACCTGTCAGAATGGCTATCATCAATAAATCAATAAACAAGTGTTGAAGAGGATATGGAGAAAATGAACGCTTGAGCACTGTTGGTGGGATTGCAAATTGGTGCACCCACTGTGGAAAATAGTTTGGACGTTCCTCAAAAAATTAAAAATAGAACTAACTTATGACCCAGCAATTCCACCTCTGGCTAGTCATCCGAAGAAATCCAAAACACTAACTTGAAAAGGTATATGTACCCCTATGTTCATTGCAGCACTATTTACAATAGCCAAGATGTAGAAGCAACCCAAGTACCCATCAATAGATGATTGGTTAAAGAAGATGCTGTATATATATACAATGGAATATTACTAGGCCATAAAAAAGAATGAAATCTTACTATTTGTGGCAACATGGATGGACCTAGAAGGTATTATGCTAAGGGAAATAAGTCAGATTGAGAAAGACAAATACCATATGAGCTCACTTATATGTGGAATCGAAAGAACAAAACAAACATACAAACAAAACAGAAACAGATTCATAGATACAGAGAACAAACTGATGATAGCCAGAGGGGAGGGAGGGCTGGGGAGCTGGGTGAAAAAGGTGAAGGGATCAAGAAATACAAATTGGGAAAAAACCAAAAACAAATTGGTAGTTACAAAATAGTCACGGGGATGTAAAGTACAGCGTAGAGAATATAGTCAACAATGTTGCAACAACTATGTACAGTGCCAAGTAGCACCCTAATCAGGAGGATCACTGCATACATTATACAAATGTCTAACCACTATGCTGTACACCGGAAACTAATATAAAATGATATTGTATGTCAACTGTAGCTGAAAAAAAATTTACATTAAAAAAAGAAAATGTTGTATATACATAGATGCAATATTATTGTCTTTAAAAGGAATGAAATTTTGACACATGCTACATGTGAACCTTGAAAACATAAAGCTCAGTAAAACAAGTCAAATACAAAAAAACAAATATTATGTGATTCCACTTATATAAAGTTATCTAGAGTAGTCAAATTCATAGAGCCAGAAAACAGAATATAGGGGCGGCCTGATGGCTCAGTTGGTTAGAGCACGAGCTCTCAACAACAAGGTTGAATGTTCAATTCCCACATGAGATGGTGGCCTGTGCCCCCTGCAACTAAAGATTGAAAACAGCAACTGGACTTGGAGCTGAGCTGCTTGCTCCACAACCAGACTGAAGGACAACGACTTAGAGCTGATGGGCCCTGGGGAAGCACACTGTTGCCCAATAAAATTTTTTTTTAAATTATATATGAAAAAAAAGGAAACGGAATATGTGTTACCGGGGACTAAGGGGAGGGGCGAGTGGGGAGTTATTGCTTAGTGGGTACAGAGATTCTGCTTGGGATGATGAAAATGTTCTGTAACTGGATAGTGGTGATGGGTGTACAACATTATTAATGGACTTAATGCCACTGACGTGCACACTTAAAAATGGTTTAAATGGTCATTTTGGGTTTAAATTGTCATTTTCGTTATGTATATTTTACCATAATAAAAGAACATATTATAAAACTTGCAAATACATTACATTCACAACGTTGTACAAACACCACCAGCTGCGGCCACCTCCCCCAGAATAGGCCCTCCGTAGCCCAGAACCAGGGGAAACAAAATCTGCCAACGCTCACTGACTGCTTGGCTGGCTGAGAATGCTTCCTACATCAGGAACTGGGGAAGATGGGAGCTGCCACTTGGAATATCTACTTGGAAATCCACTGGAATTGCTCTTCCACAACACAGGGCTGTGGGGTAAGGAGGGCCTTTCCTTGCCAGCGGCCCCACTCAGCTGCTCCATACTGAGCAGGGGTTTGGGGTGGGGGAACGGCATCACTGCCTGGCCACGGCGCCAGGATATGTCTTCTGCATGGAGCTCGGGGGATAGAGTTGTCCCTTGCCTGTCAAGACCACTGGAATGATGTTCCACAGCATGGATCTGGGTTGGTGGGGTGAGTGCAGCTATGCCTTCCATTATTCCTACTGAGTTTCCATAGATTTTGTTGAATAAATATTTCTTAAATTGCTGTAAGCCCTTTGGTCAAGCTTCAGAGATTTTGGGTGATTATCTTTGCTAATTTTTACCAGTTTAATAGATGTCTCTCTGGGGGTGAGGTTTCACTGAGATTGTCATACCAACATCCAAGCAACCCCCTCCTTCTCCATAGAGTTTTAATTGCCCATAATGGAAAGATGCATATTTTGGACAGCAGCATGTTGTGCAGTTCCTCTTCCTGGTACAGTTATCTTCCTGGTAAGTTCATGTATCAATCTTATACCCTTTTTATAGAATCCCAAGGAGAAGCAGACTCAGTGGCCACATCCAGTCTCAAGTCTGTCTAAAAACTTGCTGCAGATGGCATAGTGGTGGCCAAGCCCTGGGCTCTGAGAGCTAACAGTCTGAATAGGGCAAAGCATCTGGTTACATACACCTGAGATCAAAAGTAAAGTGTCCCTGCAGGAAGGTGAGGGGATTAGCAGCGTGGAGGCACGCAGAGTTTTGGCAAAGACAAGCCCTTTGAAACCCACACAATCACCTGTGTCTTTAGATAGCGGCTTAGAGTGATTTCTGAGGGGATTATCCCTGTCGGCAGTGCTTGCTTCACAGACATGCATCATTATACTCGATGAATGTTTATTGAATGTCCCCTGGGAAACCGACATTGTAATTATCTGTTTCTAACACTGTATCTCCTTACTTTACTTTTTGCTTTTTCTTCCTGAAAAGACTTTGCTATTGCTGGGGACTTCATATTTCTTTTATTTTCCATTGGTTTTCCAGGGGTGAGAAGAGGCAGCTGACTCAATGCTCTGTGTATACAGTCTTGCAAAACCACAGCTGAAGATTTCAAAGTCTTCTGACTCGGTTAACCTGCCACTCCCAGTGAGGCTGTTTTCTTCGCTAGACTTGCTCTAGGTTGGAAGGGAAGCTGTCCTTCAGCAATGGCAAATGATACAGCTGTCATCTCTACAAGTCCAGAATGATTAATAGATTTTACCTCTTCCAACCCCTCATCCAATACAGGTTGGAGACCAGTTTCATTACTACTACTTTCTAGAAGAAGAAACAAAATTAGTTACCAGCATCTTAATATGGTAAATTGCTAAAATGAAAGAGGTATTCTTTTAATCCTTTCAGATATGTCTTAATAGGAGATAGGACAATTAAATTCACAAACTCATCCTAGAAAAAGTGCTACATACCTCATTGCTGAATATCACTACGGTCACCTTCGAAGTACTCCCCTTGGGAAGCTATGCACCAATGCCAGTGCCTAGTTCACCCTTCAAAGCAATTTTGGAACCCTTTTTCTGGAATAACCATCAGAGCTGTCATTATATTACCCTTGATGTCTTGAATGTCATCAAAATGTCTTCCTTTCGATATTTCCTTTATCTTCGGGTAAAGAAAGAAGTCATTGGGGCCAGATCAGGAGAGTAGGGAGGGTGTTCCAATACAGTTATTTGTTTACTGGCTATAAACTCCCTCACAGACAGTGCTGTGTGAGCTGGTGCATTGTCGTGATGCATGAACCATGAATTGTTGGCTAAAAGTTCAGGTCGTCTAACTTTTTCACGCAGCCTTTTCAGCACTTCCAAATGGTAAACTTGGTTAACTGCGTGTCCAGTAGGTACAAATTCATAATGAATAATTCCTCTGATATCAAAAAAGGTTAGCAACAGCATTGCAACAAGTTCATGAACTTAATTGTCAGACCTCATATCTCTGCATTTTCCGCCCCAAGACCGTTTGTTTAAGATCTGCCCTATGAAAAGACTCACAAGGCATATTTCAAACATCAGTTTAAAATGATTCTTCAGGTATAATGCCAGAAGCTTTAGTAGCTTCTGTGATCTCTGGCATGTCTTCCAAGCACCCTCCTCCTCGTCCCGTTCCTCCCCCCCCCCAAGTGCATTCTGAATAGCAAACATTTTTGGCTGGACTTTCTGCTTGGGTCAAGTTCAGAGAGGGTTCTTGTGTCTCTTTCATCATTTAATAAAGATGAGGGGTGGAGGTCAGGGGAAGCATGTCTTGGAGATGAAGGGCAAATAGAGATCTTTGATTCAAAGACTGTGGCTCCATCACTTTCTCTTATGTAGACATTGTATTCATCCCAAGCTTCCTACTGCAAATCACTCTGGTACTACGTGACAATGCAGATACACAAGGACTTTTCCCACATCAAACTACAAACACAGCCCCCCTCTCTGGGGAACCTAAGAGAAACTTTTGGGCTTCCACTTCCCCTCCATTTGTTTGAAGGATCAAGAGAACACAGTTCCATTTTCAACAAAAATTAAAAAGGAAAATCATGAAAAGAGCCAACCTCCTTTTTTCTGTCTCTCTTAATATATTGTTGCATCCAGGGAAGAGGAAACAGTGAGCGCCACTGATACTGGGTCCCCAGGGACCCTATAAGGGTCACTCCCCAGCTATCAAATGAGCATGTCTTCCTCCACTTGTAGAGCAGGTTTGTAATGGGACTGGAAGTTACTCTTGGCGCAGCTCTGCTGTGCACAAAAAAAAAAAAAAAAAAAAAAAAAAAGACACCACAATGCTTCAAGGAACCGACTGTGTTCACACCTGGATTTTCACAGAGAAGACAGTTTTTAGCTTTAAGACTTTGGAGGTTTGGAGAAAGGAGATTTGAAAAACCATTAGCCATGTTCCTGCCAGCCTCCGTTGGCCTGCTAAGAACTGTGTGTTCCTTAAGGACAGGGACAAACGCCTCCCATACGTTTTTGCTTTTTATTTCTTCTTAAGGTGCTGTCTGTAGTGCCATGGGCTAATTCATTTTGGGACTTAAAATATGACAACATCTCATTTATTCTGCCTTGTTACAAAATAATGTGTGCACTGGATAGAATTTTCCAGATCACTGGGCTGTCAGCCTTTGAGAACTGAACAGTTTAAAATGAAAATATATTGGGAGTGCATTTACTTAACAAATATGGTAGAGATTAACTAATTGTTCTCCGACCATTCAAGTTCATTATTGTGAACATGTGTTATTTCACTGGCTGGGTCAGAGATGTCCTCAGGGCCTGTGGGGATGAAAAGGAGTCTTTGTAGTGTCACCTTATGGTCTGGGAGTTCTCGCCTCTCTCCATTGCTTTTCTGGTCTCTAGCTCTGTTCATTTGTCTTCACTTCTGCTGTTCCTTCCCAGGATCTGTGTCTGAGAAGCTTCATTGTCTTCTTCAGTCTTGACTATTTACTTCTTCCCCAATTGTAACTCAATACAAACGGAGAGAAATCTGATGGACTTAGTGCTACATACATTACACATGTGGTAAATATGCTCTCCTGCCAACCAAGTAAAGAGCATGGGTTTTAGGACAGCTATAAACATCTAAAACATTTCTTCTGTCATTATGCGAGGAGATGAATCTTATATTAAGTGTCATTTTTTTTGTACTTTGAAAAATATGCATTTATTTTATTAAAATTTGCCTTTGGTAGACCAAGTCAATTGGACCTCCAAAACAGATTTCGAACCATCTATTTCTAGGTTCTTCCTTGCTACCTCTTTAATCCAGGCCAATATGATCTCTCATAGACTATTAAAACTGCCTCCTAATGGTTTCCCGGCATCCTTCTGGCTTCCTTCCAATGCATCTTCCACACTACAGCCAGAACGAGCTTTAGAAAATGTCAATCTCATTATTTCACCGTCCTGCTCAGTGGCTTTCCACATCAGCCTCTCCTTGCATCTCTCTCTCTGTTGTGTTTCTGATCATGAGGAGGGAGTAGAGCTGTTGTTGCACAATGGGTCAGGGAAGAGTATGTGTGGAACCCACTTGACTCACTTGGGCTTCTTTTGGTGCTTCCTTCTCCATTTGTGACTGTAAATGAACAGGTAGAGAAACCCCAGGCTCACAAGGGTATGTGTCTTAGTCTGTTTGGGCTGCTATAACTAATACCACAGATGGGGTGGCTTAAATAACAGGCATTCCTGGAGGCTGGGAAAGCCAAGACCAAGATGCCGGCAGGTTGTGTGTCTGGTAAGGGCCTGTTTCCTGGTTTTCAGATGGCTGCCTTCTTTCTGTGGCCTCACATGGTACAGAGAGAGGGGCTCTGCTCTACCCCTTTTCTCGTAGGGACATTAATCCCATTATGGCCTCACACTCATGACTTCATCTAAACCTAATTACCTCTCAAAGGCCCCGCCTCCAAATACTGTCATACTAGGGGTTAGGGCTTCAACATAGGAATAGGAGGGGGGGGACACAAAAATTCAGTCCATAGCAGCATGATGACCAAGACTCAGACCCCTTGGGGATGAGAATCTGGGTCACACCACCTGGAAAGCCACTGAGACCAATGGAGGCAGGGATCTAGACAAGCAATGGAGGAAGGAGAAAATGAGTATCAGTTGTGTGTCAGACTAGTTGCAGCAGCGGGGGCTGAAGTTTGCCCCACTAACTCACATCTTCCAAGTTTTCCCTCAGGAAGGGAGGCCCACTGGAATCCTGGAGGAGTTGCTCCATGAATATACATGAAGAACTCGACTGGAGCCATGCAGGGGGTGGACCCTGGTAGACGCAGAGATGAGTCACCAGTCTCTCTTCAAGGAAGCCCTTGCACTGAGCTGTGGGGTGTGCAGTCAGCAGACAGCCTTCAGCCACTGGCTCCTTGAGGGTCTGCCCCTGCTGAAGACTCACGTCTTCCTGAGGTCATGCCCTTTCTGGGTGACTGAGCAAAGCGGCGGAGGTGGGGTGGGGTTGGGGGGCGGTGCAAACGCCTGCACATCTCTACCCACCGTGGCACAACTCTGACGGGCAACCCTTGCCCCGCTGCTGCCTGCTGAGCTTGGTTAGGTTTTTCCCTTTGCTCAATCTTCTTTTCTTTTCCTTCTTTTCACAGGTGCTGATCCCTAAGAAGCATCTTGCACCCACATTTGCCTCAGCATCTATTTCCAGAGAACTCAAACTGCTCCACGCTATATGCTTTGAAGGCAAAGAAGGAACTTACCAAGCAGGTAATTTGGAACAAGTTAATTTCACTGTCCTGAACCTCCATTTCCTCATCCGTAATATGGACATAACAACATTTGTCTCTCAACGTTGTGTGAGGCTTAAATGAGATCGAGTGTGTAATCACCTGGCCTGGTGCTCGGCATATAACAACAGTGTGTAAAACGGAGGCTCGCTCAGAAAGGGACAACTGCCCACGCCAACACAGCTTTGTGCGTTCTCGGCTGAGGAGGGAGGGCTGAGTGTTCTGTTTTCTGGCCACTTTGATGGTAGTAATGGCTACCATCTTCCATAGCATAACCTGTGACACAGGCACACAAACATCTCACACGTATTAACTCATTTAACCCACACAACAACCTGGTGAGGAAGGTACCGTTCCTAGTCTCATTTTACAGATGAGGAAATTGAGGCACAGAGAAGTTCAGGAATTGGTCTCAGGTTCCAAAGATGAGAAGTAGGGGAGCTGGGCTTTGAACCCAGAGACCTGACACCAGAATCTGTGCTCTTGCCCACTAGAGTACACTGCCTTTTAACTGAACTTTGTTGTACAAAGAACTTGATGCAGAATAAGGCGATCTCACCTCTAACCTCCCACTTCCCCATGATACCCTTCCAGAACTAAGTTTTCTGAATAGGAAAAAAGAAGAGAATGAGGATGTCACCTGCCTGCAGATGCATCATCATTAATCCTTTCTGAAGCCACGAGGGAAGGAGAATCCAACATCCATGTCCCTGGGGCTGAGGCCCCAGCCAATGGGAGCCACCCTTGCAGAGGGTATAAAGGCATGAGTGACACATTGACAATGGCAGCTTCCTTGCAAAATGTCATGCATCTGCAAATAATTAACTCAGCTTGTTCAACATGTCTTTATTTGCTTAAATTAACAAAATATAGGTTACATGCTCTTTTCAGGTAGACTGCTTTTTCACTAAAGCAGAAAGCAGTATTCACAACTTGGGTTGCTACACACTTGGAGTTTTAGTTTTTAAATAGCAAGCCAGAATTCTGTACAAAATCAACATTTGGTGTAATGTTGTCCAAATACGTTAAGGATTTTAAATGTTAGCTCTGTTACATTTTGTTCCAGAAAAGCAAAGATCATGATTCAAAACACGATGTTAATATTTTATTAAATGCCTTCAGGGCTTAATAAATACAGTACACACACTGGGCTTTCTCATGCAATGACTCACATACAAATATACCAGTTACCCTTGTGGGGTTGTGAAAGGTCAGCCTCAGTCTCATGGCTAGTGGGGAGTCCCTTTGTTTTAAAAAAAAGAAAATAAAAGAATTAGAAGTCAACAAGAGAAGGTACTCATAGGCCTGAAAGGAAAGTATAAAAGAAAAATATGCCATTTGGCTGGTCAGTTGGTTGGCTTAAAGTGACAGTGGTCAAAGGCCTAGAAAGCATTTGGTAGTGACCTATTTCCAGAGTGTAAGCACGTGACGACTGTCATGCTGTCCTGGCCCTGGAATGCTGGTAACCTTGGATGGTTTCCTCCCATAGTTCTCTGAGGACGGCCCCAGGGGCTCTCCTTCAGGTTGGCACTCTGGTTAATCAGCTCATTAGGCAAGGTTGGCCAACCTTTCCCGAGCTCTGCACGTATGCATAGGTGTCCATATAATTTATTACCCAAACTAGGACAGTTTTAAGAGTTAAGGTGCCGCTACTGGTAATCACCTGGGATAAACCAGGGTATAAACTGGTATAAACCAGGGTTGTCTCAGGCAAACCAGAATGCTGGTCACTCAACAACATACAAAAACAGCATTTTAACCTTGGTTCTCAGAAGGTCAGTGTATACTAACTGCAGAGTTAGCTCTAATTGAATATCTTACACCCAGAGTCAAGAACTAAAAACAGGCTTTAGAATATACTCCATAACATTTTTTATTACTTTTCCTAGACCTTTTTTTTCTTCCTCCAAATGAAATTGTACTTGGAAGGCTAACATATTAAAACAGATGAAATTTGAGCCACTGTGAGCGACATGGCATGAGGGCTGAGAGTTCTTCTCCCCCTAGCACCTCTGGAGGGGCCTAAGAGAGACCTCTGGCTCCTCAACACACAATTTGAAAACCCCTCTTCTAGACCATACTCTCTCCATCTCAACATTACCTTGTTCCTCAAACATTCCCACATGATTTGTTTTGGTTGAAAAGGACTAGAACTTGCTCTTCTACATTTCCTGGTTCTTATTCCAGCTAGCCAGACCCAAAACAAAGGGGAAGTCTGCAGCCCTTATAAGTAGGTCCTTGACACATGGCTGCTGAAAGAATGAGTATGCAACAGGACCCTAAGAGCTGGAGACCTCACAGACCACTTTGTCAGCCTCCTGGGCGAATTCATCAGAGAAATTGATGAGCTATATTAATAATGAGTGGAAGGCAGTTGCCCTCTGAAGACTTGGAATGGATTCTTAGTCCAGAGTTGTGTTTGTCGCTGCAGAAATCACAATATTCACCTCACCATCCCCTTTACAGATGCTCTGTACCTGTACCCAAGGACATGGATGGCAGGAGAAAACCCAAGCAGTTTTGGCACTTCGTGGTTGTGAGGCTGAAGGAAGGAGCTTTAAGCAAAGTGGCAGGAGAAACGCATCAGTGATGGGAAAGCACATGGGTGAATGACAAGAACTAGAAGACGCTGTTGGGGAAGCATCTTGGCCAAGAGAAAACGCCAGCACACAGCAGTCAGAGATGGGCCAGTTCTTCTAAAGCAATATATTAGGAACTTTGAGAGGAGAGGAAGCAAAATAATAAACAGTACCTAGCTCTACAAATAAGAGTTGAAACTACCAAAAAAAAAAAAAAAAAAAAAAAAGAAAGAAATAAAAGAGGCAGCCTTTATATAAACACAGACACAGTACCAGAGGGTTACTGCTTATGGTCAGTCACACGTATGCGACATCCTGTCAGTACTGCTTTGCTCGGCGCCCGTGCCTAAGGAAAGCCTACCTGCTGGGCTCACCCACCCATTACAGTCATTGTCACTTACTGGAATCATGATTCAAGCATCTAGGAAGAAACAGTCACGATAGGCTGGCTACATATTTTTAAACATATTAAGAGTGACCATAAACATTATAAACATCATCGTCTAGTACAAAAAGTGTGTTTAAACTGTGTGTGCGGTGTGTGTGTGTGTGTGTGTGTGTGTGTGTGTGTGTGTGCGGTGTGTGTGTGTGTGTCCCCTTGTGAGGGAGGCTCTACAGAACAGATAAAAAGCCTAAGTCAGCAGTATGATTTCGAGTCTCCTGCTCTCTACTGTAACGAGTCTAAAGCCAGAAACAAAAATATTTATGGAGTCCTGGCAACCACTGTTTTAGCCCAGTCTTTTTCAACCCTGGCTGCATATAAGAATCACGGGGCAATTTGGAAAATGACCAGTGCTGGGGCTTCACTTTACACAAATTAAATCAGAATCTCAGGGGGCTGAGGCCCCAGCATTGATATTCTTTAAAAGCCTCCCCAAGATGATTCTAAGGTACAGCCAGCATTGAGAACACAGCCCAGGATCTCCCTTACTAGTGATTAGCTGATGGTTATTCTAATACTCCAAGTAAGTCGGAACTTAGATTTCGGGGAGACTTCCTCCCCGACTCCTACAGCTCCAGCACTGAGGAAAAACCCACTGCTCACAGGTGACAACTCTTCCTGCAGCTGCTTTGTGGGGCACGAGGCCTCTGAGCCAGGTTTCCAGGACGGAGCTGTGCTCAGGACACAAGGCGTTTGCCTGTAGACGCTGCGCAGTGCGGGGCCACCTGCAAATATGCTCCTGATGCCACATCTGATGAAGGTAAGTGGAGCAGAACAAGGCAGGACCAGGCTGGGTTTTCCTTAGTCAGAATTATTCATTTCTCTTGAAATTTTATCTTATTTCTACAGCGATTATGTGACAACACTCTTTTCAATAACTCACCCTCCTGTGTCATTTCTGATATTTTTGATTATTTAATAAAGGCAATTTTTATATATATACAACTACTCATATTTTCATCTATCTAGAAAAATATTATAACTTTCACACATTCAACTAAATAGTCACTAAGAAGGTAACATGTCAAGCACCATATTTTTGCAACTTGAAAGAAATTTACCATATATTGTGTATTAGTCAAAGAAAAATAGAATTTCTAAAAGCACCTCAGTATCAGCTTACAGTTAGATATCTAGAAGAATATGTACAGCTTATCACACTGGAGATGTATCGAATAACACTGAAGAAGACCCTGCACATGTATTAAAAATCAAGGGCCTCATCAATGACCTGAGAAGCATTTACATTACTGAAGACAGTCCCTGCTCATTTAGTCTGAGCCATTTGTGAAGAGGTGTGCCAT